>NW_027556098.1:394829123-396029123 GCF_003287225.1 Phascolarctos cinereus
TCTGATAAACTACTGAGATTCAATATCACTCCATCCAGGCAAACTTGTTTCAAGTGTCTATGAAATGACCGTTGAGTTCATGCGGGTTTTTTGGTTTTGTGTGGGTTTGGTTGTTTGTTTTGGTTTGGTTTTTTTGGCTACTGTCACAGTATGCAGATTTTACAAACCAGATTTCAGCTCACAGCTGGTTTTCAGAACAGCTTAGACTCAAATAAATTCAAAATGTGGGGATGCTGAGAACACTCTGAATGAGCGAGCTCTTATCAAAATGTCACAGTCTATTTTGCCGCTAACTGCCGGCCGGAAACATCTGTGGGAAGTTTGGGGAGGGGAGTTCAGATGCGCCCGCCAAATTGATCAGTGGAAATAAGACATGATAAAGCCACCTGAAGGTGCTGCAGCTTCTCCCCCGGACACACACACACACACACACACACACACACACACACACACACACACAGAGTAACTGGATGACCTTGAACAAGGCACATCCTCTGGGATCCTCAGTTTCCAACTCAAAATTTTTAAAATGGAGCTAATACTACTCATCACCTCTCCTTCATAGGGTTTATCTGGAAGATCAAAATGAGCTAATGTATATGTAGGCACTTTGTAACCCTCGGCATGATATACAAACATCAACTATTATGATCACCGCCATCACCATTACCAGGCAGAATGTGCAATGTTTGACGGCAGGCCTGGTTTTTGTTTTTGGCCTTTCTTTGTATCCCCAGTGCTTATCGCTGTGCCCGGCACCTAGTGAGCACTTAAATGCTTGTTGACTGACTGACTGACAAAGAGTGGGGCAAAGCAAAGAGCACTGGACTTGAGATGAGCTTTAACTAGGGTGAGGAGCACAGGGCTTTGCCCAGAGTTGTAAAATTTAGAGGACTGACAGCACAGAACCAACTGAGTCTAGCAAAAGGATAATTAGTTAAAATAGGAAGTTATCAGATGGAGAGGCTCTCTCTGTACATCAGGTTAGCTTCTCCTCAACCACATGGAGACAGCTAGACCTGAGTTCAAATCCCTCTTTGCCTCAGTTTCTTCATCTATAAAGTGAGGATAATCACAGCACCTACCTTGAAGGTCTATTGTGAGGTTCAAATGAGAGAATATTTGTACACAGCGTCTGGCACACCGTAGGCACTCTATAAATGCTTAGCCCCTTCCCCCTTCCCCTCATGTCCCTCCTCTCCCTCTCCCTCCTATCTCCCTCCCTTCTACCTCCCTTCCATCTCTCTCCCTCCTATCTTCCTCCCTCCCATTCTCTCCCATCTCCCTCTCTCCTATACCCCTCCTTCCCATCTCCCTCCCATCTCCCTTCCTTCCCCTCCCATCCCCCTCCCTCCCATCTCCCTTCCCCCCATCTCTCTCCCTCCCATCTCCCTTCCATTTCCCTCCCTCCTATCTCCCTCCTTTCCATCCCCCTCCCTCCTATCTCCCTCCTTTCCATCTCCCTCCCTCCCATCTCCCTTCCATTTCCCTCCCTCCTATCTCCCTCCTTTCCATCCCCCTCCCTCCTATCTCCCTCCTTTCCATCTCCCTCCCTTCTATCTCCCTTGCCACAGTGGGTTCCACAGATAGAATTCATGCCCCTTGCCCCAGATGTAAAAATCATTAGTTATGCCTCTATCTTTGGATATCTGGGTTTGAGTCTTCGCTCCTCCACTTACAAGCTGGGTGATTTTGGCCAAATGAAAACTTCCCTGAATGATAGTTTCCTTCTCTGTAACATGACAATAATAACAGCCACCTTGCCTCCCTCATAGGGTTGTTACAAAGATCAGTGTGAGAAAACCTACATGAAAACATTCTGTAAATTATACACAAATCTAAGCAATTCGAATCAACAAATTCAATTCCACAAGGCACTGGGATAGGTGCTAGAGATACACATTTTAAAAATAAAACAGTCCCTGCCCTCAAGGAGTTTACATTCAGGGGTGAGGGTATGACATGCACACACAGAAGCACAAAGTTTATACAAAACGATATCAGGCCATTTTAAGGTGAGGGCAATAGCAACTTGGGAGGAGAGAAACCTGGTCAGGAAAGGCCTTTCTAAGAGGTGGCTTCTGAGCTGGGCTTTGAATGAAGTGAGGGAATTCACAAGGTTCAGAAGGAAAGCTACGTGCTCAAGAAGATGCTTATTTAGCGTGCCCTTCTCCTCCCAAGCAAGAGGAATTCCCTGCATTCTAAGATCAAAGAGACTTTGAGCAATCTTTTTGTCTCATCCATCCCCTGATGGGAACTTGTTTGTAGGGGGCCAACCATTCACACTTTATCAGAAGCCTTTTCCGGAGTCTTATAACTCCATTTGTGAAGGAGTTCTTTCCAGAATCTAGCCTAGGACCTCCATGTTTGAGCCAATCTTCCACAACCAGCTAGGGCAGCTAGGTGGCACCATAGTGCATAGGCTACATACAGAGTAGATGGAAGGTAGATGGAGAGCAATTAGGTGGCAAAGGGGATAGAGTGATAGATCTGGAGTCAGGAAGACTCATCTCCCTGAGTTCAAATCTGGCCTCAGACACTTACTAGCTGTGCGACCCTGGGCAAGTCACTTTACCCTGTTTGCCTCAGTTTCCTCATCTGTAAAATGAGCTGGAGAAGGAAATGACAAACCACTCCACTATCTTTGCCAAGAAAACCCCAAATGGGGTCACAAAGAGTCAGAGACAATGGAAGCAACTGAAAAACAATCTGCAACCAGCAGAACTCAACCCCTGGAAGAGCACCTGGGCTTCCTTGTCCAGAAGAATAATTGAGAGGACTTGTAGCTGATTGAGATTGTCAGACCAAATTCCCTTTAAGCAAAGGGTTGTCTTCATCTCCATCATTTCTATCATACTCACCATTGTAAGTCATTACCATCCTCCCTAACCTTTCTATAGCTCTTCACAGTTTCTAAAGTGATTTGCCATCTACATCCTCATCTGAGCTTCACATCAACCCTGTGAAATAGGCTGGGAAGGAGTTAGCCATTTTGCATTTGGCTTATACTTGGAGAATGTGCAATGACTCATCCAAGGTTACGCAAATAGTAAATGGCCGGGCTGAGATTCAACTGAGGTCATCAGACTCCAAGGCCAGCATTTTAATGGCTACACCAAGCTGACTTTCAGGAAGCAAGAGAGCCTGGAAAACCACAAAGTGCTGTCTAATGGCCTCCTAGCAGGAATGTCAGCTGGTTTTGCGGCCAAGACAAAAGGGGCATAAAGGATGCCCATTCAACACAAGAGAGCCTGTTTCTGCCAATATTTTCCCACAGTCTGCACCTGGGTAGCTGCATCTCTTCCACTCTTCCCTGAGGTCACCTCTGCCCATTTTATAGATGAAAGCACAGGACAGTGAGGTTAAGGCAGCTTTCCCAGTCCAACGCAGAAAGGCAGAATAGATTCAGGCCTCTAGGAACTGCAACCTAAGTTCCATCTCCTTGTCCTTCTGATTCTGTAGAAGAAATTACCTGAGTTTTGCAAGTGGTTGCATCTGGGTTGACTTCCCTGATTCTATCAGTGCTGGTCTGGTCAAGCCCTTTAGGAGTGACTTGGCTCTTTTCCAGGGCCTTCTGAATAAGAAGAGACTGACTATAATTTGCTCTTATTACTCACTTATCTTTGCTGCACTCACCCCCACCCTCCAAAAAATGCCTCTGCCTTCAAGGAGTTTATAGAATGGAAAAGACAAAATGTAAAAAAAAAATGCACATATAAGATATGTACAGGTGCAAATAAAAGCTAATCTCAGAGGGAATGGACTAACATTGTGTGGAGGTGGGGGGAGGGACACCAGGAACAGCCTCCAACAGGAAAGTCTTGAAGAAAGTCAAGGAAGTGAAAACACAGAGGTAAGGAAGGGAAGCATTGCAGACATGGGCCTGGAGAAGGAGAGGAAATGAAGCTTTGAGCTTTCCATCCAATTGCCCCACTGACAACCCACATGACTATGTCATTCTCCCCCTGGGCCTCCATTTTCCCACCTATATAATGGGAGTAATAATACTTATTACATAATAATTAATATTATTTATTAATAGAATTTATGACTTCTGAATGAGCTTTAGGCACAGAGATGAGATCCTGGATATAAAAGACCTTTTTGGAGAAAAAAAAAGGTGATAGAGAAGTCAAAGGTATCAATTATTATGTTTTCATAATAATAATTAGTATTATAGCCAGGATATAGGATCAGCAATGGGGGGGGGGCTTGGGAAGCTTTTGCCCCAAGTTTCTTTAAATAACAGATGCTCTGAATACCAAATCAGCATCATCTCTTTCCTAGCGCTGGCTTATCTTGAGGTCAGAGCTAATTACTGATTCTAATTTTTTCACTTCAGACAGAATCATAACATTATTAAGATCTAATACATTTATTACTGTGATTCTCAACCGGGCAGCGTTAAAACTTGTGAAAGTGACTTTGCAAATTACCAAACAGTCACCAAGTTAATGAAGCAGGACTTTTAAAGTAACTGAGAAATAATCCCTATATTATAAAGACAGCAATCTGTGAAGGGAGATTTGGTTTAAAAAAACACATTACAATGTATAATGGAAAATGTTAATCCGTAGTGAATCAAATCAGAGCTGGCTGAGGGGGAAATCTGGGGAAAGTGGGAACGCAAATGAGCCTTGGGGTCCAGGAAAATGCATACGTGAGGCCATGGGGAGCAAACTTTTCGGGGAAGGGTAATGACCCTCTTGGTCTTGGACAAAACCTCCCTTAAATGCTTCCACTGCCTGCATTCATTTTCAGCAGCGGCACTGACCAGCCTGGGGTTTTACCCATGCATGGAATGTCATAATGAAATAGAACAATGGGATGTTATCAGCTTTCTGTCTCAGTTCCCCATGTTAAGGAGTTTCATTATGAAAGTAGCTAGAGGTTCTTCTTCCTACCTCGATTCCTTTGTCATGTAGGAAAACATTATGCAAAGCCATGCCAGGGGCTCACTGACTACATGCATTGTAGGATCAGACATTTAGAGCTTAAAGGGACCTGAGAGGTCACAAGATACACACACACCCCGACCACCTCACCATTTTATAGACGACACTGAAGCCAAATTAAGTGACTCGATGCCAAATCAAATTAAAAAAGGCAGAGGTGGGATTTGAACCCACTTCTCTGATACCAAATACATCATTCTTTTCCGTATCACACTCTTTTGTTAGTGCCAGATTCATAGAACTGTCTGGGCTAGGATTATCACTTTCCCAACATGCTATGGCCAGAATTAGCTACATAGTTATGAACAGCATTAATTTAGAGTTAGGGTTGAGTTTTCCCCAAAATCTGGGGAAGGAGAAAGAGATGGGGAGCAGTCTTGGACAGCTGGTTATTGATACCAGAAACTGGAGGGATGGCCAGGGCCAACTGGGGTATCTTTGAGAGTAAAAGTGCCATCCAAGGCAATAAATAGGCATCTGTGCTAAGGTAGAGGCATCTTGAGAAGGTGGAAAGAGGGCCAGATTTGCAGTCAGAGGACGTGGGTTCAAGTCCTAACCATGGCATTCCTTATCTGTGACATTAGCCTGAGTTCCTCATCATTTGTCCCCTTGAGAGAATGTAAACTCCTTGAGAGCAGGGATTATTTCACCTCTGTCTTTGTATCTCCAATACCAGTCACAGGTTCTGGCACACACAGTGGGCACTTAATAAATGCTCAAGGACTGATTCATAAAATGATGAAAACTGGACTAAATGATCTCTCAGGTACTTACCAGGCCAAGAAACATTGAGTGGGACACCCCCACCAACCATCAAAGCGGGAAGGAAGGCAGCAGGTAAGCGAACAGCTCCTCCATCAGCGCTAATGATGGATAACGTATCAGTTAATTAGACTCTAGCTCTCCCTTTCATAGAAGGTTCTTTCATTAATGAAAACACTTTGGAAGGTGTCACATCAAAGAGCACTGGGGAGAAAAGGAAGGAGACACAAAAGCCAGGAGTCTCTCAAAAGCTAAAGGAGACCTATGTTTCTTGTTAGCATTTGTCAGCCAGCCCTGGGGAGTGGTGGAGGAGGCTGGGTGAAAGGGGTGGGTTACTTAGTGAACCAGATCCTCCTTTATGCAAAAAAGTGCTCTTCCCTTCCTGGCCTGATGGTTTAAACTTTTCTTTCCCCCATAGATTTCAAATCCTATTATACAGTAAACATCTGTGGCATCAGTTTTCACCCCGTAAACAAAAGCAGGCCGCTGAGGCAGATCGCTTGATGAGTCAATCAATATCTCAGCGGCACTATAAATCATCCTTTTCTTCTCAGGCAGAATGTAAGGGTGCTTTCTAATATCATCCACAACACGTGAGACCCGTGCTAATTTCCAACCACTCAAGTCAGTCGACATTTATTAAATACCTTCTAGGTGCCAGGCCCTGGAGATACAAAAGCAAAAATGAAATCTTGATGACAGCAAACATTTAATTGCCTAGTAGGTGTCAGGCTGAGGCAGTGGGGTGGGGTGGATGGTGAGATGGTCTGGGAGGCTGGAAGACCCGGATTCAAATCTCACCTATACCATATCCTGGCTATGTGACTCTAGGTAAGCCATTTAATCTCTCAGGGACCCTGTTGTTCAGTTATTTCATTCATGTCTGACTCTTCCCTTTTGGGGTTTTCTCGGCAAAGATACTGGAGTGGTTTGCCATTTCCTTCTCCAGCTCATTTGGCAAATGAAGAAACTGAGGCAGCCAGGGTGAAGTGACTTGCCCAGGTCACACAGCTAGTAAATGAGGCCAGATTTGAACTCAAGATGAGTCTTCCTGACTCCAAACCTGGCACTCTATTCACTATACCATCTAGCTATCCCCTCTCAGGGACTCCTAGAAGTCTCTAAGCCAATAAGCTGCAGAATAGGCTCAAATCTGCATTATCAGAGACAGTCTCCTCATCTAGAGTTTCCTAGAATCATGAAAAAAATATTGGGGTTTTTTTCATGTTTTTTTTAATGCACCAGGCACTATCCTAGTTGCAGGAATACAACAGAAAAAATAAAAAACAACCCTGTCCCCAAGGAGCTTACAGTCTACCTGGAGAATATAGCATTTACCCAGCTCTCTGGTGTGACCAAAAGAAAATTAAAAAACTGGATAAGGAAGGATTTGTCTGAGGCAATGGGCATAACTTGAGATAATCCTCGGAGAAAGCTTGGAATTCCATGAAGCAAAGATGATGGGGAAGGGCATTCCAGGGAGTCTTTAAGGATTTTACATTCCACAGGATGGGGAGAGACGCCATGTAAAAGGCTAAGGATGATGCAAGGCGGTGTGTGACGGAGACACAGGAGAGAATCAGACAAGGAGCCCCAAGAAAATTTGGCAAAGGAGAGAAGGTACTCAGCTGGGGGACTCAGGGAAAGGATTAATGGAGGAAGCTGGGTCCGAGGAAGAAAAGGAATCCGAAAGGCAGAAATGAAGAGGTGGGGCACGCCAGGTATGTGCAGACTATGCAACTGTCTTGAGACAAGGGACAGAATGTTGGCTTAGCGGACAGTTGGTAGCCTGGTCTTGCCGTCCCTTTGCGTGAGGTTGAGCAGGTGAAAAGAGGCTAACATCTACATTGGAGTCAGATTAGGGAAGCTTTATATTCCTGTTTAAGGGGGGTTGTTTTTTAATTGCTAGAGACAACGAAGGACCATTGAAGATTTTAGCAAGAAAGTGTTGTGTCTTAGGACAAAATTTTTTTTTAACAAGTGTATGAAGGATAATTTTGGCAACCATATGAAGATGAGAAAAGGGGGAATGGAGGTAAGCAGACCCATTAGAAAGCTATTCTAATAACCACGTGAGAGGTGGTGGGAGCCCAAGTTTATCCCCCTATAGAATATAAATTCCTTGAGAGCCTGGATCATTTCATTTTTGTTCCCTAGTACCTGGCATGTAGTGATGGTTTAATAAATGCTTGCTGCCTGGTTGAAAACTAAGGCGATGGTCACGTGGCTAGAGAGAAGGGGTCTAGCGTGAGTGCCGCTGCACAGGGGGAATTAACAAGATTTAGCCAGAAAGATGAGGGGAAAGTTTAAGATGATCTAGGGGGGTTAACAAGGAATGAGATTGCTTCATCCTCTGAAGATGGATCAGAGGAGAAACTCTAGTAAGGCTCTGCGTGGGGCAGAAAGGCATTCAGGCCTTGGACATCAAGCTGGTGGGGAGGGGCAGTAGAAGAGAAGTTTGGAAGAGACTCTTTGGGGAAGCTCTAGGGAGACACCCAGAGATGGAGCAAAGGGAGGCCCAGTGGAGGTCAGATCAGCCAGCGTCCCAGGACTTGTTCCAGAAGCCTCCAGCGCTCAGGACTGGACGGTGGGGGAGACACAACGTTGAGGATTTACAGGGAATGAACAATACAAGGGTCACAGAGGAGAGATCAAAGATCTCTTGGGAGCTTTGGGAAGGTCATCTAATCCAACTCTCATTTTTACAGATGAGCAGACTAAGGTCAAAAGAGGTTAAGAGACTTAATCAAGGTCATATAAGTGGTAAAAGTCTAATGTGGGATTTGAACCTAGGTATTCTGGCTCCAATCAATCAATAAACATTTGTTAAGCACTTTCTGCTATACCGATGACAGCCAGGTGGCACAGCAGATAAAGCATTAGACCCAGAGTCAAGACACCCTGAGTTCAAATCTAGATTCAGACACTTACTAGCTATGCGACTTTGGGCAAATCACTTAATCTCTGTTTGCTACAGTTTCTTCATCTGTAAAATGGGGATAATAGCACCCACCTCCCGAGGATTTGTGATGATCAAATGTAAAGTGCTTAGCACAATGCCTGACACATAGTAGGCACTTTATAAATACTTGTCTACTTCCTTCATGTCACACTCCCTCTCTGAGGGCAGGGGAGCAAGAGATCCAAGCATGGAGGACAACGTCTATCTGACCTGGCTCCAGTAACCACAGGGTCAAGATTTTAAAGGCAATGAAGCGAGGTCAAAAGAGATGGGCAGAATGAGAAAGGTGTATAGAGTAAAGGTTACAGAAAGGATAAAGAGTAGCTTCAAGACAGGCAAGGCAGTGGCAGAGGTGGAAGGAATAGAAGATAGTGACCAGGCAGGAGATTCTGACCTTCAAGATGTTAGAGGTGGAATACTTAAGGTTGATGATGGTGATGGAGGTCATGAGACTAGAAGCAGGGGATGAACTGAGAGGCCAGGGTGTTTGAGGACAGACCAAAGGGGAAAATACCAGAGCCACCAAGAGTAAAGGCCAGAGATTGGGGTAGAGAGGAAAACTGAGAGACAGGGACTGAACTGTCTTTTGGAAGAAAAATAGAACCGACCCAAGCCACCCTTCTGACCTTAACCCTGACTCCTTCCCTCTGACACAATTCAGCAGCCTCAGAACATTCTTGACCTTTTCTCCTGGCTAGAAAGGTTTTCTTTTTCCCTCAGTTGCATGGATGTCTTTCTACTTTTTTAGGAAATGCCTCATAACTTCCAAAGCTTGGCAGCTTCATACCCACAATGGAGGAGAAGGAACTTAGATTTGACCCAGCCCTCTGGTTTTCATAGCCCTCCCTGTGCTCATCTGACAGTTGGAGAGGGATTCTAGCTCCCTGCTCCATTAACCACAGTCAGGACTGACCCATTATGAGCCCATTACAATGGGGGAATGTCCACCTGCCAGGCGGGAAGGCCAGTCAAGCCCATCCGCACTCTGGGATGCAAATGACAAGGAGGCTGAGGGGCGCCCCAGGAAGAGCAGGGCTTGGAATTCAGAGTCAAAGAGCGCCGTTCCTCTGAGCAACCCTGTCTCCATTAAGGACATCAGACAGGGGCGTGGAGCTGATGGGAAAGCACAGTTGTTACTCATCAGACAAAGCCCTTTAAGGAGGCCCCACTCAGGGGCTTTCCTCAGCTTTCTCCAAGGATCATCTCAAGTGACACCCAATCCCCCAGACAAGGCTTTCTTTATTCCCAGTCTTTGAATTTTTTTTTTGCCACACCATAACTCTGTGTCTATGCTATATTCTCCCAATAGATTGTAAGGCCCCACTCAGGACAAAACAGAGGCCTGAGGATTGGCAGATATAACATGGCCTGGCAGCGTTTTTCCCACTAGTACAGAAGCCCTGGGCAAATCCCCTCTCTTAACCTGGGTTTCCTTTTTTAAATAAAGGAATGACCACATGGCCTCTGAGGCCCCAGCTCTAGAACTCTGATCTAATGATCATGGTAACCATCATCATCATCATCATCATCATCATTATCACTGGCATTTTTATAAAGTTTTAAAGTTTATCAGACTCACACATCCTCACAACAACCCTGGGAGGTTGAGTGCTATTATTGTTTCCATTTTACAGTAGAGAAAAATGAGACTGATTGATAGAGGTCTCAGGATTCATGGACAACTTTCTGGGTGACCTTGTACAACTCAGGATCCTCAAATTCCCAATCAACAAAGCAAGGACAATAATTCTGGCCTCAATGCAACCTTCTTACTACCTAGACTTCCCCTGTGTTCTACCTCCCACTTCACAGGGTCGTTTTAAGGATCTACAGAGATAACAACAGGCAAAAAGTTGCCTTTGAAGTGAAAACCCTGGAAAAAGACAAGGAAAAGAAAACTTATTTCTCATGGCATAATTACTACTCTGAAGTCTACTGTTCTTCCATAAAAGCCACACTCAACGAATGAATGAATGAATAAAGGAATAAATGAATGAATGGATGGACCATTTATTAATCACTTACTATGTGCAAAGCACTATGCTAAATCATGTTAGGGATACAAATAGAAAACTCAGACACCCTCCTCTCAATGTGCTGATGTTCTGATGAGGGACACACAGCACATAGAAGGATTCAGTGGCAGGTCAGATGGAAAGAGCCCCTGGTCCTTAGGATGCAGCGGCAAAGCAGATATTAACACCTCTTCCTTAACATCATTTTCACTCATTAAAATCATATCAGTTTTGATGCTAAACATTTAATACTGGAAGTTTGCTCAGCTGAACAACTGGACCATTTGACAGGGCCAAGGACGTTGATAACAAGAACTCTCTTTTCTAGGTCTCCAATGGATGTGGTTGTTACACCTGTAGGATCAGGTCTGGGCTGCATCCCCATAGGGGCTGCTTCCCAGGATGATGGCTGTGGGCACAGGGTTGGAAGCCTCGCCATGCCCAAAGGTCTTGGGTTCAGGGTCCTGAGCTGTTTCCATTGGGATCTGAGGGAAGATGGCGGTCAAGGCAGTGGGAGTAGCTTCGCTTGCCTGACGGTTGGAGAGGGATTCCAGCTGGAATATGTCTCCACTCTCTCCCCCTAGGGCAGCTTGATGCTTCAGCCATGATGGTTGGTGGTTGGTAACAACATCTGGCCCCTTTTCCTGGATGATGGCTGTGAGGGCTGTCTACTGTTCTGCTTTGCAGATAGTAGAACCAGTGATGGGGAGTGGGAGATGGGGTTGGGGTGCTGCCGCTTCTAGTTTTCTTGTATTTTTTTTGCTCTGATGAGTTCCATTAGTGGTCCTCCAACTCTAAAATCCCCCTCATGCCCACTTTATTCTCATAGAGTTCACATCCATGCCTTCCTACTGTTCAGCTGAGCCCCCTGGCTTCCTTTCAGAGCACTGGACATTGGGTCTGACATCCTGCTCTTCCTAGCACACACTGTTTTTTATCATTTTCATTTGTATCCCCAGGGCATGGCACAATGCCTGAAATATAATAAGTGTTAATAAATGCTATCTGTCTGTCTATCTGTCTGTCTATCTAGCTATCATTACTTTGTCAGGTAGAATTCTTGCTCTCTGAGAATCTTTATCCTAGACTGTCTGTGCTGGGAGGAGGTAGGAAGGGGATATGGCTCTGTTTGGGAGTGAAGGAAGTCCTCTGTAGCCCCTCCTTAAACGCCAACAGAAGGGGACATGTGCCTACAATGACACCACCTCCTATTTCCAGTCTTCTCCCAATAGAACTTAAGCTCCTTGTGGGCAAAAAGCGTTTCATTTTTGTCTAGGTATCTCCGCCACCCAACACAGTGTCTGGCATAGAAGACATCCCAAATCCTTGACTGATTTGATTATGAGCTCCTTGAGGGCAGGGACTGTCTTTTGCCTCTTTTTATACACCCAGCACTTATCATAGTGCCTAGCACATAGTAGTACTCAATAATCATTTATTGATTGATTAAATCATAATAGATGTCATTGATAGAATGTTTTATTTATGTTACCTCATTTGCATCAAACAACTCTGTGACATAGATACCAAAAGTTTCATGATTTCCATTTTACAGATGAGGAAACTGAGGTACTGAGAAATTAATTCCCTCACAGTCTAGCAACAGCTAGTGTCAGAAGTGGGATTTGGATCCCATTTCTTCCTGAATCTGGGTCCAAGATTCTATTCACTCTACCACACTGCCTGGAAAATAAGCCCTTCCTTTTTCTACCTCCAGCCTCCTTCCATCCTTATGAAATATTTTGGGAAAGGAATCCTAATAGAACCCCAGGGCCAGCTTCCCAGTAATTGATTCCCATCCTCCCCTACCGGCCTGGTGCCAAGTGACTCTGATCCTTGGCTGGGGCAATGGGGCACAGTCACTGTCTCCATACCTGTCTCAGAGGACCCATCAAAATACACTCCAGCTGTCCCAATTGGGGGCCTGGCTTTGTTAAATGAAAGGCCATTTGGGGCGTGATTCCTGTCTCTGCAACACTGGCTCCAAGCAGAATACGAATGACCTCCTTCTCATTGAACAAATGAGACAGATATTCCGAGACAAGACACTTGACTGAAAGAATTTCTGCCTTTCTTAATTGAAAGATAACCTTCCCACATTTTCTTATCTCTTCACTTCTCTCCTCCTCACTACTACTTTCTTTTTTTTTTCCCAATGTGTGCAAAAAGTGACTTTTAATACCCGTCCACTATCACCCCATTGTCCATGTACCTAGGGAGCAGCTAGGAGGGAGATGGGCTCAGGGGGCCAGCTTTGGGACTACCACAGCCTTGGAGCTAGAGGGGGCTGAGCCAATCATAGAGGGATTGTACTAGGGGTCATTTAGCCATGAAGATGCCTTTGAGAACCTTTACACTCTTTCCCTAGTATATCACCACTCTAGTTGGTCCCTCTAGTCCCCAGATACTACAATCTTCCAGACTTGCTTCCTCAAACATGATTGGCCCATAGACCTGCTCCTTCTAGCTGCCCCATCCCTCCCCATTTCCCACTCAGTAAGGAAATGATACCTCATTAATGAGTCAGGGAAAGGCAGGCTCCAGGCTCTACCCTCCCCCCAAAAGCCAGGAGAAGCAGAAAGCAGTGGCAGTCATGTTTCTTTGTCTTTATCTCCATTTGGGGAGTCAGGGGCAGGGCAGGACACCAAATCCAAAGGTCCAGCATCCCCACTATCCTGGGCCCTCTGGACATCATCAATAACTCCTATTTCCACCCTCAGTTTTCTTGAGTGAGTTATAGAAGGACTCTACTATTCCTCCTCAATAAAAAGTCCAATTTTCTCTGTGCTACTAAACAAATTTCTTTAAGCATAGAACCTCACACTGAATTAAGCCCTTTTTGGGGAAGTCTTTACCATTTTCCATAAACACAGTAGATGAATAAGATGGCAGCCCAATAAAACCCTTATTAAAAGTAAGATTAAGCTGCCAGATGGACATTTGGGGAGCTCAGCACATGCCAACAAGAAAGCAAAGAATAGATTCCCCCTTGCCCTCTGTCCCAGGGCCCAACTGGTGCTGCTCTGATGAGACCAACCTGGCCTACAGGAGAATCACCTCAAATCTAGCAGCAAAGAGGGCTTTAGAGAGAAGCAGAAGAGGCAGTGGGAAGAACATTAGGCTAACATGCTGGATGACGTCAGACAAGTTTTTTTTCTTTTTATCCCTCAGTGTTCAGCCTTATCCTCTGTGCCAAAGGGATCCTATTCTTTTCCCATGACCTTCAAAGGATCCTACCTGGGCTTTCAAGCTAGACAAGACCTCAGAAGTCACCTGGTCTAATGCCATCAATTTTACAGATGGGAAAGACAATGGGCCCAAGAGAAGGGAATGACTGCCCAAGGTTCAAGGTAGTGAGTGAAGGAGCTGAGACTGATGTCCAGGTTTTAGGATCATAGCTTCCTCTATCCAGAACTGGAAAGGAGCCCAGAGGCCATTCAATATGATCCCCTCATTTTAGATGAGAAAACAAGGGCATGGAGAAAGGAAATGACACCCAAGATCTAAAGTAGAGAATGGTACAGCTAAGAGTCAAAGCTCCAAGTTCTAGGATCACTGTTCTAGAGCTACAAGGGTCCTCCAAGGTCATCTCATTCAATCGACTAATTTTATATATGAGGAAACTGGAGTCCAGGAGATAACATGACTTTGCCAAGGTCACAAGTAATAAATGGCACTGTTGGAAATCAACTGCAGGTTCTGGGATCATGGCATCCTTGATCTGGAGCTGAAAAAACCTTAGAGTTTACCTAGTCCAACCTTCTCCTGAAGAAGCAGGTCCTCTGGTCCCAAAGCCAGTCTTCTTTCCAAAGGTACCCCAAGTTGTATTTCCTCCACTAGGGTGGGGAGTGGGGTGGAGAGGAAGGATAAAATCCTTCATCATATTGGTGGACAAGGGCTATGTCTGCTGCCAGTAGATGAGAGAGGAAGGGTGTCTTCTGAAAAGCAACAGCGCCATCTTGACCAGAAGCATCAGATCCAGACACACAACTTCTAACCAATGCCAGGAGGAAACTGGGTGTTTATGACACTTAGGAGCTCAATTATGTGTGTAAAATGCAATTAATTTTGGTTTCACACATCGAATGTGGCTCCAAACATCACTAACTCTGGGAAAGTCGGGCATTTCTCAGGGAAGGTTACAGCCACTCACATTGGCTTGCACCCAATGGCATGGCTACCAGGCTGTCTGCCCTGCTTAATGGCTCTCTGAGTGTGGCCCTACCTCATCTTCCTGCTGTCCTTACTGCAGGATCCCATGAGAATTCTGTGCGCTCAGGGTCTATCTTTAGCCCCAAAGCATACCAAAATCCAAACTATAAACAAAGCACCCCAGCTTCTCCCCTCAGACCCAGGGCTCTAGATCAGTGAGAGCCCCCACATTTCACCAGACCCAGACCCCAGCACACTGTTCTCTAGTCTTCTTCATATCATGCTATCCCATCCTCCACTCTCCTTTCCACCTCTGGCTCTAGGAAAAGTCATCAAATAAACTCAATCGGTTGGTCTCTTGCTCCACTCACCAAGTCAAGGCAAGTCAACAAGCATATGTTAAGCCTACTTCATGCACCAGGTATTGTGCTAAGTTCTAAGGATACAAGGGAAGGCAAAAATATCTCTACCCTCAAGGAGCACACTGTCTAATGGGAGAGACATCATGCAAAAATCTAGGTACATACAAGGTATGTATACCTTGGTGCAAGTTAGAGGTGGGGAAGGCCTTGGAGGGCCTGGAAACAGCTTCTTGTAGAAGGTAGGATTGGAGCTCAGTCTTGAAGAAAGTGCAAAAAGCCAGCCTGGGACTTCCCAAATTAAAATGTCCTTCCCTGGCCTCCACTCCTCTATAAGGGTTATCCCTTCTGTTAAGAGCAAGTTCCTTAAGGACAGTGACTGTCTAGCTTTGAGTACTTATCACACTACCTAATATACAGTAAGTGCTTAATAAATGATTATTCATTCATTTATTCCTTCCTTCATTCAGCCTATCAGCCACAATCTGGCCTCCCCTTTGAACTGAATGGGCTTGGAAGGAGCTAGGTTTAACACAAAATGTGCAGTGCAATCCAATGGAGATGTATTAAGCTCCAACAGCGAATCAATTCTTCTCCTTAAGGAGCTTACAATTGCCTGAGGGGATACTCCATGATAAAAATAATAATACTGACAACCTTAAAGCACCATAGAAATGTTAGCTATTATTATCTATCAAATGTTAGCTATTATCTATTAAAACTAACAGAGTGCTTTATATACATTAACTCTTTTGATCCTCACAACAACCCTAGGAGGTAGGTGATATTACTATCCCCCTTTTACAGAGGAGGAAATTGAAGCACAGAGTGGTAAACTGAGGCACAGAGAGGTTAAGTGACTTGCCTAGTATCACACAGCTAGTAAGTATCTGAGGCAGGATTTGAACTCAGGTCTTCCTGACTCCAAGCCCAACACTCTAACCATTGTGCTAACCACCTAGCTGCCCAGATCAGTAAATATAAAGTATATACAGAGAAATACAAGGCACTTTCATGGAGGAGAAAATGCTAATACCCAGGGGAATCAGAAAAGACTTCCTGGAGGAGCTGAGACCCAAATCATGCTTTGAAGGAAGCCAAATATTCTGTAAGATGGAAAGTGAGGAGGGAATGTGCTCTAAGTATAGACAGAAACAGGAAGACATTGAAGGTACCCCTGTCATCGGATGATAAAATCACAGCATCTCAGAGCTGGGAGAGACCCAAAGATCATCTGGCTCAACCTCCTCATTCTACATATGGAGAGGGGCGAAGGGACTTCCTCAAGGTCAGACAGCCAGCTAAGAAACAGAGACAGGAACTCTCATCCTGCCTGGTCCAAGATTCCCCCAGGCTCTGCCCCCAGAGCCTGCTCCCCTGCCCTCCCCCTGCCAGCTGGTCCCTGCTCCTCCATGGCAGGCAGGCAGGCACTCCTCCTGCCGGGCGGGAGTGAAGAGAGACTACATTTCTAGCAAGAGGAGAGACAGAGACACAAAGAGAGAGAGAGAAGGAGAGACAGAGACAGAGGGACGGAGAGAAAGAGACAGACAGAGACAGAGAGACAGTGACAGATAGAGACAGAGAAAGACAGGCAGAGACACAGAGACAGAGAGATAGAGAAATAGACAGAGACAGAGAGCAACAGAGAAAGACAGAGAGACAGACACCAAGAGAGAGAGGAGAGAGACAGAGATAGAGAGAGAAACAGAGACAGAGAGATGGAGAGACAGACAGAGACAGAGAAAGACAGAGACACAAAGAGAGAGAGGAGAGACAGAAAGGAGAGAGAGAGACAGAGAGAGTGAGAGAGAAACAGAGACAGAGACACAGAGAGAGAAAGACAGAGAACAAGAGAGACAGAGACAGAGAAAGACAGAGACACAAAGAGAGAGAGGAGAGACAGAAAGGAGAGAGACAGAGAGAGTGAGAGAGAAACAGAGAGAGAGAGAGAGAGGAGAGAGAGGGAGACAGAGACAGAGAAAGAGAAAGACAGAGACAGAGACAGAGAAAGAAACAGAGAGACAGAGACAGAGAGAGACAGACAGAGACAGAAAAAGACAGAGACATAAAGAGAGAGAGAGGAGAGAGGCAGAGACAGAGAGACAGAGAGAAGGAGAGAGACAGACAGAGAGACAGAGAAAGAGTGAGAGAGAGACAGAGACAGAGACACAGACAGAGAGAAAGAGACAGAGACACAGAGAGAGACAGAGAGAGAGCAACAGAAACAAAGAGACACAGAGAGACAGAGAGACAGAGACAGCAACAGAGACAAACAGAGAGACAGAGACAAAGAGACAAACAGACAGAAAGACAGAAGTAGAGAGACAAAGAGAAACAAAGAGGTAGCCAGAGACAGAGACAGACAGAGCTGTATCCCAAACTTCCATCCTGTCTCTCACTGCTGTAACTCAAAGTGATGCACTGGCCTGTCACTTATATTTACAGGATGACTTAAAATACAACATAATTTCACTTGTAAATAAACTGTCCTTCTGTCATGTGGATCACTCATTGTCGGCAGCCCCATGGCTCATGCACAGAGCTCGGGATGGGTCTGGGTACTTCCCAGCTGGAAGTGTGGGGACGAGCCAAATCTTAGCTGTCCTTCAAGGCCCCACACCTCCAGGAAGCCCTCCCTGATTAATGGCTCCAGCCCTAGGGAATCTCTCTCTCTCTCCTCTCCTCTCAGTGGCCTCAAAGGTGCCTTTCAGCACTCTACAATCTTGACAGTTTACTACACACAATTTAGAACTCAGTTTCATTCTGCATTTCTGTCCTTGTCTGTTGGTTTTACCCAGTTAGACTACAAATTTCCAGAGAACCATGTTTTATTTTTGTTCTGTAACCCTCGTGGTGCCTAACTGGAGCCTAAGGGCTTTCTCAATGCTCAATAGATATAGGAGGCAGTCTGATCCAAAGGAATGAAGGCTGGTTCTCAAATCAGAAAGCCTGGGTTCAGATCTCGCCTGTGTGACCTTAGGCCAGTCATGGGCTTCACTTCCCTCATCTGTATGAGGAAGAGCTTGGACTAGACAACATCTCGTGTCCCTCTACATCTAGAGTGCTATGATCCTCCTTATGGACTGGCTAGTTAGTGACTAATAAATGTTAAACGATGGAGGGGTGGAATAGCAGCCCAGGTCACAGATGGTCCAGAATTGGAAGGGTCATCAGATCCAGCCCAAGTCAGAGTAAAAATTTCCTCTGTAACATCCCAACAAGGGGTTACTTGGCCTCTGCTCTAAGATATTCAATGGGGTGGGGGGTGGGGGGAGCTCCTGATCTCCTGAGAGGCATCGAGATGGAACATAAAGAGGACTGACCTTGAACTCCGAGTCAGTGGATGTGAGTTCAAATCCCAACTCTGCCACTTATGAGCTGCATGACCTTGGGCAAATCACTCAACCTCTCTGGGCCTCGGTTTCCTCACTTGTAAAATAAGGGGGTTGGATTTGACAGATTCTAAGGTCCCTTCCAGTTCTAAATCTAAGGTCCCCAAGAGTATCAGAGAGCTGCAAAACAAGGAATCAATGGCCTCATTCACATCGAGGTATGTCTGACTCCTCCTAGTCATAGACCCAAGGGACAAAGCTCTAGCTGTGACATTCTGGGAGGCAGGAACCCCGCTACGGGAGGAAGTTAGTCAGCTAGCATTTATTAAGTGCTTACTGTGTGTTGGGCACCATGCTAAGTGCTGGAGATGAAAAGAAAGACCAAAAACAAAAGAATCCCTGCCTTCAGGGACCTCACACTCTAATGGGGATGACAACATGCAACTTGCTACAAACAGGGTAGATTAAGCCAATTCTATGCATCAAGCTCCATGCCAAGCCCTGGGGTTACAAAGAAAGGTTAAAAAGTTCCCTCCCCTCAATGAGCATAGATTTTAATGGAAGAGACAATGTAAATAACTCTGAACAGATAAGATTTATACAGAGTAGATGGATGGTCATTTCACATGAAATAATAATGATAATAATAATGATGATGATAATGGTAATGATGACAATAAATCAGTACTTTGCAAACCTTAAAGTGCTACACGAACATGGCTTTATTATTATCATCGCCATCACCATCATTATTATTATTTTCACTATTATTATCTCAGGACGGAAGGCACTGGCAGCCAGAAGGAAATGGGAAAGGTCTCTTGTAGAAGGCCAGCTTTGAGCTAAGTCTTGAAAGATGCCAAAATACCAAGAGGGAGAGAGGTGAGGGGGCAAAGGAATAGGAGGACAGTCAGTGCAATGGCGCCAGTGTGGGTGGAAAATGGAGAGCCGTGTTCTCCCTATGGGATGACCACAAAGAGGGGTATGTTCCAAGTTCCAGGCTAGTCCGATCCCAGCCTGGCCTAGTAGGGGTCTCCCCTTCTTGCTGTGATGGCCTTGAGCAAGGCCAGGTCTTGTGGGCAGATGCCCTCTGACCCAGCCCATTCCATAAGCCAGGTCCTGCTCAAACATAATGACAATTACCATTTAATAGAAAACATATTTGAAATGGCCCTGAAGGTTCATGGAGCTGACCCTATATTCTCTCTTCTGTTGGTAAATTTTTAAGAAAAGAGATGGAGAGTAGGTAGTTCAGAGTGGGGATGGTTCAACGTTAAGGTGCATTTTTAATTAAAAGAAAAAGACCAGAGCTGTGATGCGGTGTCATAAAGCAGATAATTTTACAGCTGGATGGTCTCCCTCTGATGTACTTGAAAACCATTTTCAAGCGACATAAAGTTTAACATAGCGGTACATCTGCCTACCCACTAGATTCTACATGGAATTTAAAATTTAATTATATTAAAGCATTGTTACAGTGTGCATTGAAAGCATGCTAACCAAGTGGAACTTTAACAAAATCTCTTCAGATAGGTTTTATTTTTTTTCTTTTAATCTGTGTTTTATAGAACCAAGAGATCGGTTTGACACACAATTGGTGGCTTCAGCCTATGTGTTTATTGCTTACATAACAAAGCAACTAGGGACCAAAAATGTTTATTCACTTCCCCCTGGTGTTGTTACTGGGGGACCAGCTCTGCTTTGCTTCCTCAGTAGCCAAGCATAAGAGCTGGCCTGAGAACCATAGGTGAGCTCTGCGCTGCACCATTCCTCTGATATCCTTTTAAGGAAAAGAAGAGAAGCGGGAAGGATAGTGGGAGAGAAAGAAGAAGAAGGAAAGAGAAAGGGGGAGTGAAAGGAAGGGGAAAGAGGAAGGGAGGGAGAGAGAGAAGGAGGAAAGGAAGAAAAAGAGAGAGGAAGAGAGTAAGGAGTCATGCATAAAGGGAAAGGGGATATGGGGATAGAGAAAGGGAAAGAAGACAGTGGAAAGAGGAAGATAGATAGAGAAGGGGAAAAGAAAATGGGAAGGGGGAGGAAGGGAGGAAGGAAGGAAGGAAGGAAGGAAGGAAGGAAGGAAGGAAGGAAGGAAGGAAGGAAGGAAGGAAGGGAGGGAGGGAGGGAGGCAGAGAAGGAGGAAAGGAAGAAAAAGAGAGAGAGGAAGAGAATGAGTCATGCATAAAAGGAAAGGGGATATGCAGATAGAGAAAGGGAAAGAAGACAGTGGAAAGAGGAAAACAGATAGAGAAGGGGAAAAGAAAAGGGGAAGGGGGAGGAAGGGAGGAAGGAAGGAAGGAAGGAAGGAAGGAAGGAAGGAAGGGAGGGAGGGAGGGAGGGAGGGAGGGAGAGAAGAAGGAAAGGAAGAAAGAGAGAGGAAGAGAATAAGTAGTCATGCATAAAGGGAAAGGGAATATGGGGATAGAGAAAGGGAAGGAAGACAGTGGAAAGAGGAAAATAGAGAAAGGGGAAAGGAAAAGGAGAAGGGGAGGAAGGGAGGGAGGGAGGGAAGGAGGAAGGAAGGAAGGAAGGAAGGAAGGAAGGAAGGAAGGGAGGAGGAGAGGGAGGGAGAGAAGGAGGAAAGGAAGAAAAAGAGAGAGAGGAAGAGAATAAGTAGTCATGCATAAAGGGAAAGGGAATATGGGGATAGAGAAAGGGAAGGAAGACAGTGGAAAGAGGAAAATAGAGAAAGGGGAAAGGAAAAGGAGAAGGGGAGGAAGGGAGGGAAGGAGGAAGGAAGGAAGGAAGGAAGGAAGGAAGGAAGGAAGGAAGGAAGGAAGGAAGGAAGGAAGGAAGGAAGGGAGGGAGGGAGGGAGGGAGAGAAGGAGGAAAGGAAGAAAAAGAGAGAGAGGAAGAGAATAAGTAGTCATGCATAAAGGGAAAGGGAATATGGGGATAGAGAAAGGGAAGGAAGACAGTGGAAAGAGGAAAATAGAGAAAGGGGAAAGGAAAAGGAGAAGGGGAGGAAGGGAGGAAGGAGGAAGGAAGGAAGGAAGGAAGGAAGGAAGGAAGGAAGGAAGGAAGGAAGGAAGGAAGGAAGGAAGGAAGGAAGGAAGGAAGGAAAGGGATAGGTGGCGCCTAGAAAAGGTCTTTCCACTCTGAATTTTATGCACAAATTAGAGAATCATTTTCTCAAACAAAATCCAGAATGTCGCCATAATAAGATATTTGTGAGGTCTGAAAATGTAATCTCTTCTGGAAAGAGGGGGAAATTCCCTAGAACCACACCCTCTGGCAAACCTGGCCTCCCAACCTGGTGATGCACAGAAACAAAGTAAAATAAGCATTTCTGTGGTAGTTGACCCAAAGACAGTCAGAAGGGAAGCTTCTTGCCCAAGACAAAAGTGAAAGGGAAGCTTGCCCAGCCACTTCATGGACGCCATTTTTGAACCGAGGCACTGTGGGGGATACATAGGTAGAGATGCCCTCCAGGAGCTCATTGCCTAGATTTCACTTGGCTTTCTTCTACCCCACGGTGCTGACTCATGGTACTGAGGCCTCTTTTTTTTCTCTTCTTCATTTCAGAACACAAGCTCCTACATTTAGAACTGGAAAGCACCTCAGACGCCTTCAAGTCCTCTTCCCCACCTGTCATTTTACAAATTAGGAAACTGAGGCTCTGAAAAATGAAGTATGTGCCTAGGATCCCACTAGTAGCAAGCATCAGAGGTGAGATTCGAACCCAAGTGCTCTGACCCTAGAGTCACTGTTCCCCCTACTGGACCACTCTGGCTTCCTACACATACATAAGCATAAAAGCTGTGACTCCATCCAGGCAGTGTGGCATCTGGATTCCCCAACCTGGTGGCTGAGCTGTAGTATCAAAGTAAGATAACAGTGAATTGGGAATGAGAAAGTCTGAATCCAAATTCCAGCTCTGCTACTTTTCACCTATCAGATATTGGGCAAATAAAGGGATCTTAGAGATTGTCGAGTCCAAACCTTTCATTTCACAGATGGAGAAACTGAGGCACAGAGTAGTGACTAGCTCAGGGTCACACAGCTAGTGAGTGTCTATTTGACAGTATTTTAATTCAGATCTTCCTAAATCCAAGTTATTTTCATAGAATCAGAGGAATCAGAGATGTAAAAGCTGGAAGGAAACTCAGAGACTGTTTAATCTAAGCATCTCACATTACAGATGAAACTAAAGCCTAGATAAGTTAAGTGACTTGCCCAAGGTCATATGGGTAGAGCCAAAGTTGGAACCCAGCTCCTCTACCTACAAACCTAGCATCCTTTCCATTGCTCCAGATTCCTTCTCTGGGCCTCAGTTTCCACATCTATGAAAAGAGGGTTGAACTGCAGATTCCCTTCCCCTCCCCCACAGTCCTCCATGCCTTATAAATCTAAAGCCCTTTATGCTCCTGGACTCCTCCATGCTACTGAACGTAGCCAGACTCAAAAAAGCAGATTCATTCTTTACACAATGGCAGGAGGCCCAGTTAGAGAAGATAAACTTGGAAGCTGGTGATTGAGAGTCCCACGTGTACAGGGAAACTCATTAATACATGATGCCCTCAAGTTACTGCAATAACCTTCTCATGGTCTTTGAAGTCTCATGACTTCTAAAGCCACGGGTTCTGGCCAGATCTAAAGATGCCTGTTTTCATCCAAGGGAACACTGTGAAGACTCCAGGCCCTCTTGCCTGGATCCAAGGGAGACCCATCCTTTGGGAATCCCCCCTGAAAACTTCAGTGCTGGGTCCTAGGTGTGGGGAGAGCAGATGAAAAGATCAGAAGAGTTTAGGGGCATCTAATGACTCTCCCTATCTGGGATCTTTAGCCAGAAATGGAAAAGTGTCTCTTTAGCATATTAAAGTTAGGCAGGACCTTGAAGAATGGCTAATGAGGGTACACAGTCAAACCTCAAAGCAAAAAAAAAAAAAAAAGCAAGCCGCTCCTGGAATCAGGCTCCCTCTATAGCAAGATGGAGCAGCTCCAAATCTTTTCTCCTAATGGGAATTAGCATTGGTCCAGCAGGCAAAAGCATGGTCAGAATTTACCATTACAGCAGACCCTAGGCTCAGAAGAATAAAAAAAAAAAAGGGGGTATTGGTTGGCCAGTGCCTTCCTTCTTTGAAAAGATGGGTGACTAGGGGTATGGAGCATTGCCTATACCATCAGATTCAACCAATTGTGTTTGTTAGTTCTGCCAAACCTCTTTTTTTCTTTGCCTCAAGGGATGGTTTGGTACATAGGGGAGGAGGTGGAAAATATTCAGAAATGAAGGTGACATAAAAACAAAATTCAATGAATAATTGCTTTAAACATTTGTTGACACTGAATAGATGTGAATCCCCACCACTCTCTTCAATTCACTTTTACTTCCAATACCACAGTCTGCACCTTTGCTCATGAAGACTCACTCTTGTACCAAAAAGTCTTCCCTCCCCTCCTTGTCCCTTTAAATCAGGGATTCCTCACCTTTTCTGAGTGTGTGATAAATACTTTGGGCAGTCTAAGGAAGCTATGGACCCCTTCTCAGGATCACGTTTTTAAATACATAAAATCAAATGCGTCTGATTCCAAAGGAAACCAACTCTACTGAAATGCAAAATATTTTTTAAAAAATAAACTCATGGAATCCAAGCTAAGAACCCCTGGTTTAAAGGATAAAGAAGGGGGGTAAACCTGTGGTTTCCTTGATAGAAGGGACTCCCAAATGAAGAAATTCTCATGACCAATGTGGCTTGGCACATTCCATGCAACTTAGAATCTCAGAAAGCTGCCTAGAGCAGTGAGAAGTTTAGTGACTCAGTAAGAATTAAACAGCCCAGCCCAAAGGGCTATAAAACTGCGCATACCCTTTGATCCAGCAATACCACTACTAGGTTTGTATCCCAAAGAGATCATAAAAAATGGAGAAGGACTCACATGTAACAAAAATATTTATAGCAGCTCTTTCTGTGGTGGCAAATAATTGGAGATTGAGGGGATGCCCATCAATTGTGGAATGACTGAACAAGTTATGGTATATGAATGTAATGGAATACTATTTATCCTTCTATAAGAAGTGTCGAGCAGGTGGATTTCAGAAAAACATGGAAAGACTTACATGAACTGATAGAAAATGAAATGAGCAGAACCAAGAGAACATTGTATATAGTAATAGCAACATTGTGTGATGATCAACTATGACAGACTTAGCTTTTCTCAGCAATACTATGATCTGAGACAATTCCAAAAGACTCATGATGGAAAATTCTATCCACCTCCAGAGAAAGAACTACGGTGTCTGAATGCAGATTGAAGCATACTATTTTCACTTTTTTCTTGTTGTTTTATTCCTTGTGATTTTACCCTTTTGCTCTGATTGTTCTTTCACAACATAACTAATGTGAAAATGTGTTTAATATGATTGCACATGTATAGCCTACATCAGATTGCTTGCTGCCTTGGAGAGGGAGGGAGAAAAATTTGGACCTCAAAATCTTATAAAAGTGAATGTTGAAAACTATCTTTACATGTAACTGGAAAAAAATAAAATAGTATTAAGTGGGGGAAAGGTGGAGGAAGAATTACACAGCCCATATGTGTTAGAGGCAGAATTTGAACTCAGGTCTTCCTGGCTCCAAGGCTGGCTCTCGATCCATGACACCAAACCACTTCTTATTCCTATAAAATTCAGCTCCAGAACTTTCTCTTCCTTGGATTTCTCCAAGTACTTTCTTTTGTATTGTTCAAAAAATAGCAACAACTCACTTTTATACAGCAGGTAGAAGTTTACAAAGTGCTTTCTGAAGAACCACCCTGTGAGGTGGGCAGGATAAGTGTTATTACCTCCATTTTACAGATAAGAAAACAGGCTCAGGACGAATGAATGACTTGCCTATGTTCACACAGCTAATAAGGCAAAACCAAGATCTGAACACCTTACCACACTGACACTCCTAATACTTTTCCTTTATCATAATATATTATAATTTAACCAAAATGCCACAGAGAGACACATGGTGGGTGTAAGTGGACTTACAAATAAAGATTTGCATACAAAAAAAAAATGAAGAAAAGCATGGCATAGTGTGAAAGCTGATGGAAACCACAGGAGCTATAAGGGACCTTAACAGCAACCTAATATAACTTCTCATTTTACAGATAAGGAAACTGAAGCTGAGTAGCCTAAGGATACCTGGATAGTGAGCGTCAGAGGCAGAATTTAACCTGAGACCTTCTGCCCATTACTCTTTCCAATATATCCAATCAGAGGACCTAGGTTTGGATCCTGGCTTTATTATTCATATGTTAGACTGGAGGCATTGCTTACAGGCTTTTGCCATCCTTGACTCTGTTCCTTCCTTTGTTTTCAGAGCTTCTGCCCTGATCAGCTCCTTTTTTTCTCATTAAAACATGGCTATCTGTATTTTTATCTACCAAACTGTAAGCTTCATGAGGACATAGAACTACATTTAGTCTAAGCTTTGTACATCCCCCAGAGACCAAGACAGTGCTCTGTATCCAAAAGGTATTTAATAAATGTTATCTGAACAAATGAAAGAATGAATTGGGATAGAGTGGGGATTTTCATTTTGTTTTGTTTTTAGGAAACAGTAGTCAGAATAGGGACCGAGGAAAGAGAGAGATCATAGCTTGAAGGTGATACTAAATTCTTGATGACTGTCAGCACAGCCCAATTGGCTAGCGCTACCAAGATGGAATGGCTTCAAACATGGCCCTAGGCATAAGTCTGTTGTCCAAGGAGCAGCTTAGTGAAGTTTGCAGAAGCTTATCACTGAAGGTTTGGCCCCAGGGTAATGAATTCTCCTGGCAATTCTTGAGGACAATTCACTGAGATAAGGAAGGTTTACAATCTATATTGGCTGGTAGAAGAAATGGCCTAATCTCTGAAGTAGAAAAAGGATAAAACAAGAGGTAGACACCTCAAGAAATCAAGACAGGAATTTTACCTGTCTGATGGGACCTTAGAAGCTAGAATGACAGTGTATGTTCTAAGATCAGTCCCTGAAGCTAGGTAATGCAGTAGACAGAGCGCTGGGCTCAGGAAGAACCAAGTTCAAATCCAGCCTCAGACACTTACTGGCTATGTGAACCTAGGCAAGACACTTAACTCTTTCTGCCTCAGTTTCTTCAAACTATAAAATGGGGATTATAATAGCACCTACCTCACAAGGTTATTGTAAGGATCAAACAAGATAACATCTGTAGAGCACTTAATACAGTGCCTGGTATATAGTAGGGGCTTAATAAATGCTTATTGTCTTCCCTTTCTTACCTACCAGCTCAGATGTTCTGCATTCTAAGGTGAATTCAAGTAATCAAGTCCCATTACATGGATCTTGGACAACAAATTGAAGCTGTTTAGCCCAAACCCTCAAGGGCATATACCACTACCACTACCCAAGAAAAGCCTTAAACCTCTCCTAGATCAGGGCCCTTTCTCTATATATGGGACCAAAGGATCATAGGATTTCGAGCTAGAAAAAACTCAGAGGTCATCTGGGTCGGGTCCCTCATTTTTTTATATGAAGAGACTTAAATAATTTGTCCAAGGTCACACATAGTGGTAAGTGCCAGAGCTGGGATTTGAACCCTGACTTCAAATCCAGCACTCTCTTTATACGACTCTATCTAGAAAATCTGAACACAGAGGAATTCCAGTGGGGTCCCCTACATCATTCAGCTGCCCAGAACACCAGCAATTTTAAAGGAAACATTGAGCTATTTCTCTCCCAAAGTCCCATAATGCTCCTGTGGCCCTTAGCTAAGAGGTAGAAGCTCCTAGGACATTAGAGAAGACACAGAAGGTAGAGATGTGCAGGAGGCTTTAAACATTCAAAGTGGTATAAATTTGGGAAAAGCATGCAAAGTCCTAAGTATTATTCAATTATTTTAATATAGCCAATACTGCATAATCAATAGGAATCCTTGTATTTTTAATGGGGATCATTATTCAAAATACGTCACTGCCCAATCAATACAAAAGTTAAAATTCATCAATATTTAAAATTTTCCAATTAACATCTTATCATTCTATCCAGAAAAGAGCCCCAGGATCACAAAATCCATTATTTAATCTTTCAGGTTTGCAAAGTTCACAATTAGACACCACTCTGTTTCACTAGCTGTTGGGAAGAGAGGCCAGGAATGTGCTCCAGCCAAGTCAGGATGAAAGGGATACCTGCATGGCATTGGAGGCAGGGCAGCTTGGCTCAAGCACAACAGAAGAAATTAACTAATGCAAAAATGCTGCCCAGGGCAGGTGCCCCCAGCCACACCCTAACCACACCTGGTAGATCATCTGGAACCTTAGGCTTCCAGAGGGAACCAGGAGAAAAGAAAAAAGGCACCAACCCAAGCCTCTGCCCTGAAACCTGGGGGTGCATCATCCCATGCTGCCTAGTACCCATCAGTTCTCTCAGCCTCTCCCAAGGCTGTCCTAGGGCAAAGTGGCTTCTGAGGGTAGGACATTAACAAACATGGTTGTGTCCAAGGGACAGTAACCAGTATACAGCTATATATAGGATGCTTCAGAAGTCTCCATGCAGGTATATGCTATTAAATGTTGCTATTAAAGCTTAAAACTAAACTAAGACTTTTGTAAGATGGAAAGGAAGGAAGGAAGGAAGGAAGGAAGGAAGGAAGGAAGGAAGGAAGGAAGGAAGGAAGGAAGGAAGGAAGGAAGGAAGGAAGGAAGGAAGGAAGGAAGGAAGGAAGGAGGAGGGGAGGGAGGGAGGGGAGGGGAGGGAGGGAGGGGGGAGGGAGGGGAGGGGAGGGGAGGGGAGGGGAGGGGAGGGGAGGGGGGGGGAGGGGAGGGGAGGGAAGGAAGGGAAGGGAAGGAGAAATAAGCTTGCGTTAACCATCTGTGATGTATCAGTTCTGATATTCTGTATTCTAGGGTCCCTCTCAACCCTGCCATTCCATGTTCAGGTCTTCCTGATAATAAGTCTAGCATTCTATGCATGACTCTACCTACTTACGCATTTGTAGCTTCCCCATCTCTGGGCAATATAATACAATCAAGGGTTGTCCCTATGTCCCTTATGTTCTGCCCCGAAAGATGACTCTGCCTTAAAACACAGAGGGCAGAAACTGTGCAAAGGTGAGTCCAAAGCATCTGCAGCTCAGGTTCTGACCCAGTTAGGATCTTGATTATGTCTTGAGCTGATGGCAATGGCTGGAAAGGGGGCCTAGGCAGATATACCAGCCACCAGGTACTGCCACTTTGGACTAATTGATCTAGCTCTGAGCACAAGTTTTCTCATCTGTAAAATGGGCACGGGTAATCACCATAATACCGCCACATAGTTGTAATAAAGATCTAATGAGATTTATTCAATGGTCTAGGTTCTGTTTCCCTCCCTCCCTCTCTCCCTGCTTTTGTCATTCCCTCCTTCCTCTCTCCCTCTTTTCCTTCCTTCCTTCAGACAAAACCAACCAGTTGCTGCTCTCAAGGACTGCAGAGATGCAGCAAGGACACAGATAAGTAAACAGAGAAGAGGAACGGAATAAGCATTTATATAGCACCTAAATAAGCATTTATATAGTGACTACTATATGCTAGGCTCCGTGCTAAGTGCTTTTTACAAATATTATCTCATTTAATCCTCACAACAATCCTGTAAAGTAGGTACTATTATTATCCCAATTTTATAGTCAAGGAAACTGAGGTAGACAGAGGTTAAGTGACCTTCCCAGGATCACACAGCTAATAAGTATCTGAGGCTAGATTTGAACTCTGGTCTTTCTGACCCCAGGTCCAACTCTCTATCCGCTGCTCTACCAGCTAGCTGCCTCTAACTACTGCATGGGCTCTGTAACCCAACAAGTGATCTCCAACTACAAGTTGTGGCCTTTCTGGGCAAGGTGAACTAGCATGGTAGAAAGTGCCCGGAATTTGGAGTCAGAGGCCCTGGGTTTCAAATTCAGCTCTGCTCCTTAACAACTTTGTAATCCTGAGCATATTCCTTCCCCTCTTGGGGGCTGCAGGTTCCTTCTCCAAAATATGAGAGTCCTGGATGTGATAACTTCCCTTCCACTCAGTCCACAAGCATTTATTCAGGACCTATCACGTTCTTGGCACCATGCTAAACTCTAGATCTGTCATTATTGCATTTTTGTTCTTCTCATCTTTCCATCACATACAGCTTAAATAGAAACATGTCCTGGGACAAATTGCTGACCTGCTACCTTTCTTTTATGTTTGAGGTTCATGGTTGATAAAACAATTGTTTTTTGTAATCGGAGAAGTTTGGGGATGGATGCAGGCTCATCAAAAGCATCTTGGGGACAAAACTCCAGAAGCAGACAGGAGGATGGGGAGGATGGATGGGGATGTCCTCCTGCACCCACATGTTCTGAGTCTTCTCTTTCGTGTCTATTTTTTTATTTTTTGGGCAATTGGAGTTAAGTGCCTTGCCAGTGTCACACAGCTAGTGTTATGTGTCTGAGGCCGGATTTGAACGCAGGTCCTCCTGATTCCAGGGCCGGTGTTCTATTCACTGAGCCACCTAGCTGCCCTCTTGTGTCTATTTTTAAGGGCTTTTCATTCCAAGTAGGTGGACGTCGCCAGTATTTGGCACGGCAACATCTATTAAAAGCATTGTTCTTAAATTTTCACGGGTCATCCTGGGTCACATGGCCTGATCTTTGGCAATGCCTAGCTTTTAGGACACTTTATTGATATTCTTGTTACTATCACTATTTGTGCTTTTTTGGATGCAGTTCAGATAGAAACAGGCAAAGGGCCTCGCAGCCTGGCCTTGAACATGTCACAATCTACTATTATTCCTTTACATTTAATGTCCTGTGAATGGCTGCACAGGCGGATGAAAAAACTGCTTTGGGTAATTGGATAAAACAAGATTGGGATGTACGTTCATCCTCTGGGGGCTCGCCGAGCATGTCTTCAGCTGAACTTCAGCAGCAGGCAGGATGGTGAGGAGGAAGCTTATCTCCTCTCATCACCACCTGGCTTTGTTCCACTGTTCATCATCGTCCTCACCGTCATCATCAGCCGTGCCAGAGACAAGGTCAGCCTTTGGAGTGGATGACTGTTAATCTGATACAACTCGCAAGGCATCCAGAGAGCCTGCCCACCTCCACTGACCCTCAAGATGCCTGAAATCCCACCATTCAAACTTCATAGTAAGAAAATTATTTCCCTCTTAAACAAGTCCCTTTAAAATTCACATATTCCTATAAGGAACAGCCATAAGTTGTTTTGTTTTGTTTTTTATGTTGCCTATCCATTCATTCTTCAAGCATTTACTGAGGCCTACTATCTGTTATGATCAACTATGGACCAGGAAGAGAAGCTGGGTAGTGCAGCAGATAGAACACTGGCCCTAGAGACAGAAAGACCTGAGCTCAAATACAGCCTCAGACACTTACTAGCTGGTTGACCACTAGCAAGTCACTCCATCCTGTTTGCCCCAGTTTCCCTATCTGTAAAATGAGCCGGAGAAGGAAATGGCAAACCAATCCAATATCTTCTCCAAGAAAACCTCAAAAGGGGTCACAAAGAGCCAAACACACCGAAAAATGACCAAACAGCATCAAAAGCAGAAGATAGAACTTTTAATAGTAATGATTTAAATAGTGCTTTAAGGTTAGCAAAGCACTTTACATTTATTATTTAATAACAACAGTAATAAAAATAGGTAGCATTTCCATGGTGCTTTAAGGTTTTCAAGGTAATTTATATCATCTCATAATAATCACTAATATTTACATAGTATTTAAACAGAGGCAAAGTACTTCATATATTATCTTATAATAATAATATAGCAAGCACTTTAAGGTTTGCAACAGTACTTTACAAATATTATCTCATTTGATCCTCACAACAGCTCTGGGAGAATGTTAGGTGCTATTGTTATCCCCATTTCTACTGATGAGAAAACTGAGACAGAAAGAGGTTAAATGACTTGCCCAGAGTCACACAGCTTACAAATGTCTGAGTCAAAATCTGAACTCTGGTCTTCCTGACTCCAAGTTCAGCACTCTATCCACTCTGTCACATCAGTCCTGTGAAGGTGAGTGTTTTGATTATCACCATTTGACAGATGAGAAAACTGAGGCTAAGAGACTTGTCCAGGATCATAACCTTTTAGGGCAGAATTTGAATTCTAGTCTTCCTGACTCCCAAGTCCAAAGCTCTGGCTACTATATTACCTAGCTGCCTCTTAGACAAAGTTTGTAAACAAATAACAGGAGAGAAATGTGTAGGACATAAGCTCCTCCCCACTCCCGCCCCCACCTCCAACACCAGATTAGTGGAGATGTTTTACAAGATGCTAAGATGTGGGGTGGTACCAATGGCCAACAGGAGCATCAGTTCCAGGAGGAGGGAGAAGGACACAGGAAGGACAGTTAGGAGGGAGACGAAGACCAGGTTGGCCAATCTCACAACTGGGCCAAGAATCAGCCAAGGGCAGAAGGCTCCCAAGCGAGGCAGGGCCCCTGAAAATCCACAACCCACGGTTCCATGACACTACAGATTCTTTCAGGGTACTGGAAAAGAAGGCTGCCCTCTTTTACTTTGACTGCAGACCTTTGGGGGAATTAGATAGAGACAGATACATACATACATACATACATACATACATACATACATACATACATAGGTGGATGGATGGATGGATGGATGGATGGATGGATGGATGGATGGATGGATAGATGGATAGATGGACAGATGGACAGACAGACAGATAGATAGACAGACAGACAGCTAAGTACATAGGTAGATGGATAAATGGACAGAGAGATAGATACATACATATATACATACTACATAGGTACACAGGTAGATGGATGGATGGATGGATGGACAGACAGATAGATAGGCAGATAGGTACATAGGTAGATGGATGAATGGACGGACAGACATAGACAGATAGATAGATAGATAGATAGATAGATAGATAGATAGATAGATAGAAAAATGGATGGATGGGTGGATGGATGGATGGATGGATGGATAGACAGAAATGGATAAGGACAGATACAGATAAATATGTGTATATGCATATATATACATATACATATATACACACACAGTTACATATAATTATATATTATATACAACTACATATAAACTTATAATTATATATTACAAATCTTAAAGAGCTATATAAATACTATTATATAGCCAACCTTCTATTATACATATAATTATATGTTATATTATAATCTATTATCTATTATAAATATATTCTCTTATACATTATTGACAATATAGTACTAGGTCTGGAAAGCACCTTAGAGATCTTCTTGACCAAACCTCCTCCCCTCCTTTTTGCAGAAGGAACTGATCACAGACTCCTAGATCTTGAACTAGAAAAGACCTCATTTTACAGATGAGGAAGCTGAAGTTGAAGGAGATGAAGTGACTGGCTCAAGGTCACCTAGATAGTAATTACTAGAGGAAGGATTTGAACCCTGGTCTCAGCTCTCCCCGCTGCATCAGCACACACTAGGCAAGGGTAGAATTGGAATCTCAACCTGACTTCCAAGTCCAGGGTTCTTTCCCTTCTATAAACTTCATACATGTTTTTTAATTGATTTTTCCAAAAATCCCTGGTTGTCCCCAGCTTCAGAATTCATGCCAAGACATGGGAGACAGGTGTTGTGTAGTGAATAGAAGGCGCTAGGAACCAGGGGGCCTGGGTTCAAGTCACTGACTCAGTCACTTATCACATGGCCTTAGACAAGTCACTTCCTTTCTCTGGAGCTCAGTCTTCTCATCTGTAAATTGGGAATGTTTGATAATCTTTAAGACCCACTTCCCATTCCAACATTCAATGTTCTATATTCTAAGACCCCTTGGGTGGAAATTGCAGAAAGACCAGTTTCAGCTCAATACAAGGAAATATTTGCTATCAGTTACAGCCACCCAAATGTCGAGTGAGCTGCCTCAGCCCCACTTACCCGCCCACTGCCATATATTCAAGCAGAGTCTGAGTAGCCAGTCCTTTAGTCACCATCTATTTAGTTTAGCATCTATTAAGCACCTACTGTGTGCTAAGCAATCTACGGATGCAAAGAAAATGCAAAAATATAGCCCCTGCCCTCAGGGAGCTCACAGTCTAATGAAAGAAGCTCTGACCACTTGTCAGAGATGCTGAAGAAAAGATTCTTTGCTAGAAGTTGGATTAAATGGCCTTTGAGGTCTCTTACATTTTGATGTTCTCTGATTTCTCTTATAATAAAGCACTTTATTTAGTAAACACTTATTAAATGCCTCAGTTTCCACATCTATAAAATAGGGATAATAACAGAACCTGCCTCACAGAGTTGTTGTGGGAATAAAATGAGATAATATTTGTAAAGCACAGGCCCTGGTACATAATAGGCATTTAATGAGTGTTTCCTGAATAAAGTGCTTTATGAACTTTAAGGTGCTATGTAAATGCTAGATGTTATTACCCCCATTTTGCAGATAAAGAAACTGAGACTTAAGGACACTTGCCTGTGATCAGAGAGTTAGAGGAAGTGATGGGTTCCAAACCCAGGTCTCCCAAATTTGAATCCTGCCCTCTTCTTCTGTCACGATTTCTCTCAAAGAAGAAACTCAATGAGACAAAGACTGAGCTATCCATTGGCCCCAGGTTTAAGCCGTGGGGCCTTGGATGAGCTTCTGTGAACCTCCATTTCCTCACCTGTAAAATGGGAGCAAGGATGCCTGTACTACTCACCATGCAGGGATATTATTTATCCCTACGGGACCTGCTTTATATTATCAATGTGAGTAGCCAATGTCTATTGCAGCTAGGCGGCGCCATGGTGCACAGAGCACCAGACCTGGAAGCCAGGAAGACCTAAATTCAAGTCTGACCTCAGACACTAGCTGTGTGACCCTGGGCAAGTCACTTAACCCCACTTGCCTCAGTTTCCTCATCTGTAAAATGAGCTGGAGAAGGAAATGACGGCGCCAGTATCTTTGCCGAGAAAATCCCAAATGGGGTCACAGAGAGTCAGACAGGACTGAACAACAATAGGGATGTTAATTAAGCTGTGGTGGGAACACACCTGACCTCCTTAGACTCCACAGACGCCAGAGAGACAAGGACAGACTATGAAGACTTCGGGGATCTGAGAGGTGAAGGAGAAGACTATTTAGCAGACTTCCAACTCAAGCCAAGAGAAAGGATAAATTGATATAAAAATGTGGGGTTCACCAGGAGGGGGAGAAATTACATGGACCAACTGGCTGCTCCTCACACACAACCCTCCGTCTCCTGACTGGGTATTTAGGGGAGCTGACACTCCCTCCTCACCCCCTCCTCTTGGGTTTTCCTTCAAGACTCAGCTCACATCTATCTCTGCCCCAGTCCTACCCCACCTCCTACCCCCCCCAATCCCACCACCGCTGATGCCATCCCTCTGAGACCATCTTCCATTTACACTGCATATCTCTTGTATATACCTAGTTATTTGCAGTTTTTCGTCCCCCACTAGAATAAGAGCTCTTTGAGACCAGAGGCTATGATTTCTCCTTTCATTGTAGCCCCAGCACTTAGCATATACTAAGCATTTAATGAATTCTCATTCACCACCAATAGATAGTAAACGAGAAGATAATTGCTCCTACCTCTTATGGGGGGAGGGGAGGAGGGAAGAGAACATGCATGCATTAAGTGCCTACTGTGTGCCAGGCACTGTGCTAAGCACTTTACAAAAATAATTACTTTAGAAAGAGATACAACCCAGGACTATTTTTAAAAGCTTTTACCAGCAACTCACACTATATAACAATAATAATAATGACAGCATTTGCAAAGCATTTACAAATATCTCATTTTATCCTCACAACAACCCTGGGAAGTAGGTGGTGTTATTATCCCTATTTACAAATGAAGAAACTGAGGTTACACAGCTAGCAAGTGTCTGAGGCCAGATTTGAGCACTGGCTCCATCCCAGAGCTCTGTGCACTGGACCACCTAAAAGAATCTGAGAGACTCTTTGATCTAGCCCTCTAGAAACTGAAGATGGAAGCCCATAGAGGGGAGAGTGGTTAACCCAAGGTCAAATAGATAACAAAAGGCAGGGCTTGGACTCGAACCCAGATCCTCTGGCCACAAAGCCAGTACTCGTCCCATTGTCCCTCACTGATCTGGGCCACTCTCGAAACTAGTGTTATCTCTTACTCAACAAGTGAAGCTTACTATGGGTTTGTGACAGTTGTTCAAGAGTGTCCACATCTACGTCCATGGGATTTTCTTGGCAAAGACGCAGAAGTGGTTTCACTTTTCCTTCTCCAGTGTCCCCATTTTACAGATGAGGAACTGAGGCAAATAGAGGTTAAGTGACTTGCCCAGGGTCACACAGTCGGATTTGAACTCAGATCTTCCTGACTCCACTGCACCGCCTCGCTGCCCTTGCTACAGGGTAGAGGATGCTTTATGAGACCATCAAAGACGTTGGGCGTTCTTAGACAATGAATACTGTGAAGGAGAAAGGGAAGGCCAAAATCCTCTTCGATTTTCCTCAGCCCTGAGGGACAGCAAAGCTGGGTTTGCCAAGCCTCTATCAACTGGATGCCTCATTCCTCACCAGCTTTGCAGCAGAATTATGAACATGCTGAGAAGAGCTTCTCATGGCTTTCAAACCAGAAGTTACAAAATGACTGGGAGAGTTTTAATGTCAAATATATTTTTAATTTTTTTTTAATTTGATAAGAAGTCACTCCTTGGTATGGCTCTTACAGACTGTTGCTGGAGAAAACTTTCAGGTTAACAAAATAATTTTTTTCCCAAAACAACCCCATTTCAGTAGAGGTACAAGTATTGTTATCAACCACACTGCATATGGGAAAACTGAGGCTTAGTGATCTAACAGACTCGCTCAGGGTCACGGTGCTTCTGCATAGACCCAGGTTCCATGTTCTTTCCCCTCTTTTACACCCATGCATGGTAGGTGCAGATGCTCTCTTGTTGAGCGTGTGATTAACCGGCACATTACCCCGGCGTGTAACACACGGAAGGACATTTAGATTCTCAGGGCTTTCATCACTTAGCGCTTGTGGTTTGCAGTAGGAATAATCAATCCTGGACCAGAAAGGTCCTCCCCTATAGCCCAAAGCCCTTATGCACAGGGTGTGTGTCTTCAGTACTTAGGGGAAAGAGCTTGGGTTTGAAGTCAGAAGACTTGGGTTTTAATTCTGGCTCTAGCTCTGACTCCCTGAATGATTGGGGGGGGGGGTTCCCTTTATCTAAACCTCTTGTTCTTCCTCTGGAAAATGAGGAGGCTGCACTGTATAACCTCAAAAGTCTCCTTTACCTCTAAATCTTGTCACATAATGCAAATTGAATCTAGATCAGAGGAACTGGCTTCACATCTTACTGATGACTCTCATTAACCCATGTAACCTTGGGCAAGTCACAGGCCTCAGTTTCCTCATCTGTAAAATGAAGTTGAGGGCATCTAAGTGATACCATAGTGCATAGAGCACCAGGCTTGGAGCCAAGCAGACCTGAGTTCAAATCCAGCCTCAGACACTTGCTAGCTGTGTGACTCTGGGCAAGTCACTTCACTCTGTTTGCCTCGGTTTCCTTTTCTGTAAAATGAGCTGGAGAAGGAAATGGCAGACCGCTCCAGGATCTTCACCAAGAAAACCCCAATGGGGTCACGAGGAGTCAGACACGACTGACAACGACTGAACACCCACCATGAAGTTGCACTAGATGGCCTTTGAGGTCCTTCCAGCTCCAAATCTATGATATGATGATCCTAAGTCATTTAGGGGCCCTTCTGGGCCTCAGTTTCCCCATCTGTAAAAGGAAGGCATCGGACTAAACAGCCTTTGAGGTCCTTTCCAGCTTGTGAGGAATGATCCCATGATCCTATGATCCCATGACTGGAGTTCGAGTCCAGGCTTTGCTTTGCAACCAACCACCTGTATGACCTTGAGCAAGTCCTCAGCCTGCTTGGGCCTGTTTCCTCATCTGTAAAGTGAAGGGACTGATCTACTGGCCTCTGAGTTCCCTCTCATGTTTATGATCCTAAGTCACTTCATTCATTGATTCAATAAACATTTATTAAGCACTTACTGTGTGCCAGGCACTGTGTTAAGTGCTGGGGATACAAAAAGAGGCAAAAGCCAGTCCTTACCCTCAAGGAGCTTACAGTCTAATGGGGGAGGAAACATGCAAACAAACATATACAAGGCAAGGAGGGGGGTGGTTGGTTGGTTTCCACTTCTTTGTATCCCTAGCTCTTAGCATAGCACCTGGCACTGAGAAAGGGCTTGTTGGGCTCCAGAACCCAGAACACATCCAGATCTCACGAAATTCCAGAATCTTGCAGTTGGAAGGGACGTCAGAGGCCTCTAACGCAACCGGTATCTGAGGGAGGATGCCATCTACAACCTTGGCGATCAGTGGTTACCCAACCTTCGTCTGAAGACCTCTGATAAAAGGGAACTCACTACTTGCCCCACCCCCCAGAAGCCCCCTGTACTTGGGGGTGCCTCTATTTGCTAGGAAGTTCTTCCTGACGTCAGGCCTACTTCTATCTCTTTGCAATGCCACCAAATCTAGACCGTACCATAGGATCACAGTCCAAAAGCTGCAAGGGTCCTCAAAGGTCATCTCATTCACCCCCACCATTTCATAGATGAGGAAACCGAGTCACAGAGAGTGAAGTGACTTGTCCAAGGCCACCCAGGGGACTCTAAGTCTGATCTCTGGTTGTGAATCTTCAGATCTCTTCAATGTCCTTCCCAGACCTTGGTGCCCAGAACAGAAGCGCATCCTTTTGCCACACACAGCACTCTTGGGCATTCATGCTGAGTGGACCGAAATAAATAATTTCCCTTGGAGGATGGCTTTACTTTCTCTGACAATCTTGGGCATGGGGCCCTGGGAAGGTACCTGGCCATCCCACAGTGCTTCTATAATCAGTGGCCCTTTCTTCAGCATGGCTACGTCTCAGTCATTACTTTATAAAGCTGCCAGAAGTTACCAAGCTTCCACCAAGCTGCTCCGTCCTTGACATCTCTCCTCTAGGCTGGCTGGTTACCTTTCTTTAGTAAATCACATTCAGAAATGTGTGATATTTTATCTTCCACATTAATCAGAAAAGTGCCCGCTCTGAGATTTTAATGTCGTCCCTGATAACATCAAAGTGCAGGGGAACAAGGAAGCCTTATCACTCACCAAGTGGCCGGTCCAATTAAACATCCCAGCATCAGCCCAGGGACACACAGCTGTCACTGAGCCTGAAGACCTCTCTCTCATGGGGAAGGAAGGGGGTGTCTGAAGCCTTCTCCACTTAATAAAGGGCAATATCCCCACCCCACGCCCACACCCTGGGGAATAAACCTTAGAACAGGCATGGGGAAAAGGGCACCCAACCCAAAAGCTGCCTCTAGAGCAGGGTTGCTTGGCGGTTTTTTTGGTTTGTGGGGGTTTTTTTAGTTTTATTGATGTGTTTTATTTTTATATTACATTTACAGATTACTTGTATTTTGGAGAGGTCTCCTGTCACAAAGCAAAACTAATAAATACAATGATTCCATCTGAAAGCACAAACAATATTTCAGATCTCTAACACCCCCCCACCTCTATTTTTTTTAATTAACAGAAATCTCATTTGTCTGCCTCCAACCCACACCCCATTGGGAAACAAAAAAAGAAAGGAAAAACAAATTTCTTACAACAAATATGCATGGTCAAGAAAAACAAATTCCTCTAGTGACTGTGTACAAAAAGATATATTTCTCATTCTGCACCTTAAATCTATCGCCTCTCTGTAACTGGGGTCCACAGACCCCTAAGGGGTCCGTGGATCGATTTCAGGAGCTCCATGAATTTGGTTGGGGGAAAAATGACAGCTTCATTTTTAATAACCTCCAAGTGAACTTTAGCATTTCTTTAGATTGTTTAAAAGCATGACTCTGAGAAGGAGTCCATTGGCTTCACCAGACTGCCAATAGGGGTGGTAAGCAGGGGACTGTCCACGACACCAAAAAGGTTAGGAACTTATGTTCTGGATCAATATCCTCCCAAATAGCAAGTGTCAGCACACATACCTGAAAAAAGCAGTGTGGTGCTACGGAAAGATCTCTGGATTGGGAATCTGGGGGCCTGGGTTCAAATCCCACCTGGGCCACCATCTACCTGTAAGTCACTTGCCTCTGCAGACTTCAGATTCATCTTGAAAACAAGGGGCTGAACCAGATGACTTCTGAGCTCTTCCCTTTTTCATCCCTCGTCTCCCCAACCAGGAGGGACATGGTCTTTCCTTTGCCTGCCAGCCCTCTGCTGTCCTTAGTTCCCCTCCCCACCCCTCCCTCTGGTGCTGTGCCTTCTCTACCTCCTTAGCCTTAGTACCCTCACACTTTCTCCTGGATGCTAGGGGGCCCTAGGCCCCACCCTCTAAGAAATCACTTTCTCAGTCTACTGTTCCCTCAGGACCAAATTTCTTGGCTTTTGCCCATTAGCCTATATGAGTGAGAAGTGTTCTGTCTATCTAGCCCTGTGCTAGACAGGAAGACCAAGGCAAACACTAACAACTGGACCCTGCCCATTTGGAGCTTTTATCTTTAAACTAATCTACAAGAAGCTGTTGGTCACAAAATCCAACGAGGCTAGGGTTGGAAGGGACCCTCGGCTGCCATCTTGTCTAACTCGTACTTGTCCAAAACAAATCTCCATCAGAATATCCCCAGCCTCTGCTTGGAGGCCTCCTGTGACAGGGAACTCACCACCTCATAATGTTGTCATTGTTCAGCCATCTCAGTCGTATCTGACTCTTTTGACTTCATTTGGGGTTTTTCCATTTCAATTTCAGGTATCTCTATTCCAGATCATACCATAAGATTATATATCTAATAATCCAAATTCTATCTCATTTTATCCTGACAACAGCCCTGGAAGATAGATGCTATTATTATCCCTCTTTCTGTTGTTCAGTTGTTGTGACCCCATTTGGGTTTTCTTAGCAGATATTGGAGTAGTTTGCCATTTCCTTCTCCAGCTCATTTGACAGATGAGGAAACTGAGGGAAACAGGGTAAAGTGACTTGCCCAGGGTCACCCAGCTAGGAAGTGTCTGAGGCCAGATTTGAACTCAGGAAGATGAGTCTTTCCTGACTCCAGGCTTAGTGCTCTACCCACTGTACCACTTAGCTGCCCCATAGCTCTCTTTTACAGATGAAGAAACTGAGACAGACAGAAGTTAAGTGACTTGTCCAGGGTCACACAGCTCGTAGGGGTTGGAGACTGGATATGAACTCAGGTCTTTTACTCTAATTCTTTCTTTTTGCAGATGAGAAAACTGAGTCCCAGAAAAGTGAAAGTCTTTCTTTATGTCTCCCTCTCCACCAATTTTACCCAACGTTCCTAATTGTGTTCTTTGATGCCAAACAGAACAATGTTCATCCCTCATCAATGTGACAGTCCTTCAAATATTTCAGAACAACTTTCTGGCCTCCTCAGGTCTTCTCTTCTCCCAATTAAACATCCCTACCTGCTTAAGTTGCTCACTCATGGCATGAATGCTAGCCCTTTAACCACCCTAGTTTCCACCATATGCAATAGCAGAATACGGCCTTCACCTGATGATCTCACCAGCTCCCATGGGTTCAAATATTACCGCTATACTGATGATTTTCGAATCGACCTCCAGACTAGTATCTACGTCTGCCTATCGGCCATCTCAAAATGAACGTCCGGGAGATTTCTTAAACTCAACATGAGCACAATGGAACTCATTATCTTTCCCCTCAAACACCCTCTTCTTCCTAACTCTTCTATTAGTATCAAGGTACCACCATCCTTGCCAGTCCTGGCTCCCAACCTAGGTGCCATCCTCGGCTCCTCACTCTCTCTCACACTCACCCCCATATCCATTCTGCTGACAAGGCCTGTTGATTTAATTTTCATAGCATCTCTCCAACATACTCCCTTCTCTCTTCTGACATTGCCACCACCCCGGTGAGGGCTCTCATCACATCACCTGGACTACTGCAATAGCCTGATGGTGGGTCTGCCTGCCCCTCATCTCCCTAGTCCAGTCCATCCTTCACTCAGCTGTCTGACTGATCTTCCTAAGGTGTAGGTCTGACCATATCACTCCCTACACCACTCAGTACTCTCTCTCTCTCTCTCTCTCTCTCTCTCTCTCTCTCTCTCTCTCTCTCTCTCTCTCTCTCTCTCTCTCTCTCCCTCCCTCCCTCCCTCTCTCTATCCCCCCCACACACATACACACACACATTCCCTTCCAGTCTTCTTACACCTTGCTCCCAAACACTCACTCTTCAATCCAGTGACACTGACCTCCTGACTGTTCTACCAACAAGACACGCCATCTTGTAACTCTGGCCATTTTCATTGGCTGTCCCCCATACCTAGAATGTTCTCCCTCCTTACACCTCAGCACTTCCCTAGTTTCCTTCAAATCCCAACTAAAATCCCACCTTCTACAGGGAGCCTTTCCCAATTTCCCTTAATTCTAGTGCCTTCCTTCTACTGGTTATCTCCACTTTATCTTGTATGTAGCTTATCTGTATCTATATTTACATGTTGTCTCTCCCCATTAGACTTGGAGCTCCTTGAGAACCCCGGCATCATTTACCTTTTTTTGCATTCTCAGGGCTTAGCACAGTGCCTGACACATAGCAGGTGTTTAATGTTTACTGAATGACTGCTACCCTTTGGGGCAATTTTTATTTCATAATAGCAAATTCCTAAAGATGGAATGCCATGTTTAAAAAAGGACCTCTTTCATCATGGTTATTCCAAGCAACATGGGGTGCATATTCGAGGGGGCCTTAGTTGTACCCCTCAAATTACACTATGTGTATATATATATATATATGTGTGTGTGTATATATATATATATGTGTGTGTGTATATATATATATGTGTGTGTATATATATATATATGTGTGTGTATATATATATATGTGTGTGTGTGTGTGTGTGTATATATATATATATATATATATATATATATATATATATATATATATATATATATATATATATATATATGTGCCTGCTGGCAGCTAGAGCAAGGCAACCCCCACCTCTGTAAACAGAACTATATCTTAGCTCACTGGAGCAGCAGAGAAAGCTTCATGCCAAGAATGAACAGATCATTTTGGTTCCTGGATATTTTGAGTTCAGGGGTTCATTGATTTTAAATCTCTAAGACTAGGTTTGGCCCGGGAAAGTCATGCCCCTGCCTTTGCTGATTGTCAATATTTCTCTGGGATTAAACTGTGTGGGGGAGAGAAAAACAGCCAAGTTGGGTAGCCTGGGGTGGGTACATTAAGCGTACATTGTGTGGGCGTCTCTGAGGTTCTCCATTCAGAGGCTGGTTTTCATTTACCTCTTAGTGGCTTGGCCAACCTCCTGTGCCCTGGCTTCACAGCTGGGTCCCAGCTTCAGAAGACAGCTGGACCTAGAAGGTAGCCCTTTCTGGAGTGTCAACAGCAAGCTCTTGATGGCTTGGTTACTGGGGAGATGGTAGCAAAGGCATGATTCTGATGAAGCAGCTCAAGTACTAGTGAGTCTTCGGAGAAAACATCAAACACGTAATTCTCTAATTCTTAAATCCAAACTGACATCAGGGGTCCTTTAAGGGTCTCATGAAGTAGAGGGATTTGGATGATCACGAAGCAATAGTCAGGATTGCAAATGCCTGGCAGGCTGGGGAGGGGGCTGGGAGGGCAGGGTGAGCTCACAGGCTACTGGCTTAGCAAATTATTTCTCATTCCCCACAAGATAAACTCTGTTCATTACACATGCCACGCTCCACTCTTCAGCATAAAAAATCAGCTTCCGAAGTCAGCTCCTCTCCTGACAAACACATCTTGTTATACAAATGGATTTGTATTCAGCAAGCCTGAATAGGGGGCCCTCCATTGCGCTGAGCTCCCTTCAATCAAGGTCTCCTGCCAGTGTCCCTGACACTCAGATGGGCACAGTGCCACCAAACTCGATTCCCCACTTACCATGTTTAGTATGTGTTTGCGAAACCAAATGAATTGCCATTTATCTGACACACTGGAACCCGGCTTTTTTCTGTTTTTAAACAATGAAAAATCTCAAACGGAATGTGTATAAACACAGCTATAAGTATGCTGTAGTCCAAAAGCCACCTTTTGATTAGAATCAAAGGCAGGAAAGCCTCAACGTTTTGGGCTCTGGGAAGGTTCAACCTGTAAACCACATCTCCTCCTGACCTCTGGGGGGGTCAGGGAGAGATCACAGAATCCTAGATTTCCAGCAGCAAGGGACTGGAAGGGCCACTGAGTACAACCCCCTCATTTTCTAGATGAAAGGAAGTTGTGATTTACCCAAGGTCACTCAACTATTGACGCAGCAGAGGCAAGATTTGAAGCCTGGTGCTCTGATTCTATAGCCAGAGTTCCTAACCCCAGGGGACACTGTCAAGGAGGAATGGGGACAGTTGATAAATAACTATATTATCTAATCAAAATTAATTAACCCTTCATTTTATTTATTATGTGCGTGTTCGGGAGGGGGGAACTCTAGAATTTCTTTTTTATTGAATAGGGGGTACTAGGAAGGTTTACTGAAAACCAAAGGGGTCAAGGGACCAAAAAAGCTCTCCAGGTTATGTTCTCTTCACACTGGCATCCTCCTTCCTCCCCTCTGGGAGCTCATCCAGACCCAAATGGGAACATGAGACTGAGTTTCCCATTACGGCTCCAAGAATAGGTTCCTGCTTACAGGAGAGGCAGCTGCATACACAGTGCAATTCATACACCCCTCCAGTTCCCAGGATCACTTTGTCTCTCTTATCTTTTCCATTGGTTTATTCCTCCTTTACTAAATGTGCACACACTCTGAGACTGGATCCTTGGTCCTGTCTGACCCCAGGCTTGCCCCAGGATCTGAAATATGCCCATTCACAATCCTTTTAGGCTGGTCAGCCAGTCAGTAAATACGTATCAAGGTCAGGCATCAGTCAGTATAGTAACATACAAACAAAAACAATAATTCTTTTAAAGCAGTTGCTGTGAGTACAGGCATGGGAAAAACATTTCTGGCTTAGAGAATCATGGAAGGCATTATGAAGAGAGAGCATTGGAACAGGCCCTGAAGGGTGGCTAGGACTTTGCCGAGTAGAGATGGGTGGAGAGGATATTCCAGCTGACCTCGGGTATAGATACTGGAATACACAGGGTCTACCTAGGAAATAGCTTCCCAATTAGCCTGAAGCTAATAGTGCATATAGAGAAATAATGGAAAATGAGGCTGGATAAGTAAGTTGGAGGTAAACTGGGGAGGACCATCAATGCCAGGCTAAGAGGCATTAGCTTTATTTAATAAGCAATACAGAGCTATTGAAAGGTTTTCAATGGGCCAGTGACATGCACAAACATTAAATTGGGGGGGGGGGGTTTGCTTGTACATTTTTTGGCTAGGCAGTGGTGTTAAGTGACTTGCCCAGGGTCACACAGCTAGTGTCAAGTGTCTGAGGCCAGATTTGAACTCAGGTCCTCCTGATTCCAGGGCTGGTGCTCTATCCACTGTGCCACCTAGCTGCCCCATCACAAACATTAATTCACCACCTACTATGTGACAGGCACTCTGCTAGGAATTGAGGAGATGAAAAAAATTAGAAATAGTCCCTGCCCTCAAGGAGCTTACATTCTCTAGAATTTGATCAATTATATGCAAAAAAAAAAAAACAACCTTTTTTAATGTGCTTTAGGAAAGCTATTCTTGTAACATGCCCAACTTGGATTGGCAGAAGAAAGAATGAAAACCAGATGACCAGGGAAGAAGGGATTGAGTCTGAACTAGGATAGGAGCAGTGAGGGTGAAAAGGAAAGAAAGGATGCATATAAGAGAGGCAGAAAAGAAAGGACTGGCAGATCATTTGTGACTGGTGAAGGAGAGAATGTTCTGGTCATAACTGAGAATAAGAAAATCAAAAGGTGCTTGTGTGTGGGATAAGATGATAAATTCTGGTTCAGACATATTACGTTTCAGATGAGGATGAACCACAGGCATATTAAAATGTCCAGTAGGCAGTTGTAAATGTAATACTAGAATTTGGGAGGGAGGTCAAAGATATAGATTTGGGTTTCATTGTAATAAAGGTGATGCCCGAAGCTGTAAGAGTGGAGGAAGGAATTTAGAGATAAGAAGGCTAAACCCCTAATCCCAAGACATGCATACCTTTAATAGGTCAGCAGAGGGATAAATCCATGCAAGAAATAAAGGGAGAGACAGAGTAGTCAGAGAAATGGGAGAATTAGCAGCTAGGTGGAGCAATGGATAGAGCACCAGACTTGGAGTCAGGAAGACCTGAGTTCACATCTGGCCTCAGACACTTACTAGCTGCGCGATCCTGGGCAAGTCACGTCAGCATTTGCCTCAGTTTCTTCATCTTGTAAAATGAACTGGAGAAGGAAATGCAAACCACTCCAGCATCTTTGCCAAGAAAACCCCAAGTGGGTAACGAAGAGTCAGATACAACTGAAACAACTGAACAACAACAAAATATGCCATGAAGCCAAGGAAAGAGATCATTTTAAGAAGTGGAGGGTAGATAGTGTCAGATGACCCAAGCAGGTCAAGGAGGATGTGGACTAAGCAGAGACCATCAGATCTGGTCATCAGGAGGTCACTGCTCACCTTCAAAGGCCTAGTCTCAATCAAGTGGTAAGGAATGAAACTAAATTACAAGGGGTTGAGTAGTGAATGCATGAATGAATGAATGAATAGACGAATAAGCATTTGTTAAATACTCAATATGTTCCAGGCTCTGTGCTAAGTTCTAGGGATACAAATACAAAAAGTGAGATAGTCCCTGCCCTGAAGGAGATTATATTCTAAAATAAGGAGACATTACATATAGGGATGAGTTGATGATGGGGAAGTGCAGGCGTGTAGCAACAGACTTCTATCCAGATATCTATTTCTAAACTGAGAGGCATCATGGTAAAGTGGAAAAAGCACAGACATTAGAGTCAGAGAACCTGGATTCAAAACCTGCCTCAGATATTTACTTTCTATATAACCTTGGGCAAATCACTTAATTTCCCTAGGACTCAGTTTTCTCATCTCTTAAATGAGGGTTTTCCAAAAATTTATACACTGTGCATACCCTTTGACCCAGCTACATTACTTCTAATCTTGTACCCCAAAAAGACCAAACAAAGAAGAAAAGGACCCATAGATACACAAATGTTTATAACAGCTTTTTAAATAATAGTCAAAATTGGAAACTACAGGGGTATTCTATTCGAGAGCGGCTAAACAAATTATGGTACAGGAATGTAGTGGAACACTATTGTACTGTAAGAAATGAAGATGGATAGATTCAGAGAAATGTGGGAAGACTTGTATAAACTGATACAGAGTGAAGTGAGCAGAACCAGGGGAATACTTTCTACTATAATATCAACACTGTAAAAATGAACAATTTGTAAAGACTGAAGAACTCTGACCAACATAGTGATCAGACATGATTTCCAGAGGATTAGTGATGAAGCATGAGACCCACCCCCTGACAAAGAGGGAATGAACTAATACACAAAATGAGATACATTTTTGGACTTGGTCTATATGGGAATTTGTTTCACTTAAGTATGCTTATTTATTCAAATTTGTTTGTTTGTTTGTTGGGGGTTTTTCCCCAGTGGGAAAGAGAGGTGGGAGAGAGAGAAAAAAATGATAGTTTTTTAAAAATAAAATTTAATTTAAAAAATAAAAGCATATTAATTCAATGCAATATTATTGTGCCATAAGAAATGGCAAAACAGACAGTTTCAGAAGGAACTTGTAAGAACTCCATGAACTGATTCAGAGGGAAGTGAGCAGAGCTAGAACAATTCACACAATGACCACATTATAGAGAAAAACAACTTTGAGAGACTTTTTAGAAGTCTGATCAATGCAGTGATAAACCATAATTCTAAATTCTAAATAAAGATGAAACACATCCCTCCCACCTAGGTGCTTAATAAATGTTTAATGAATAATGAATAAAAAATACAGATAAATAAAATTAACCAATTACACTAGGTAACTCTATTCCCCCAGGTCAGTCAGTCAGCCAACCATCATATATTAAACACCTACTATATGCCAGAGACTATGTTAAGCTCAGAATATCCCTCCTCAACAGATGGCTCTTGTTTTCACTCAGCTGAAGCTCATTTTTTCAAGGCATTTAGATGCAATGTGTGCTTGCTTTCTCTGTCTGTTACATTTTTGATGCATAAAATATACAGCTAAAGTGAGAGAATATCATTAAAGGTTAATTATGAGAACCTTAAAGGTTATTTTTGCATATCTCACCTCTTGGACAAAAAGCCGCTTCCCTCATTACCATGCCAGAATATAAATTAATCTGTAAAGCATTTAAAATGCCACAAACTCTTTAATTTTATTACAACGTTAAAAACCCATGAATAAATATGGGTTTCCTTGGCTCTTTGTGATTCAAAGGTGTTTGCCTAAGAAAGAGTCTCCTGGACAGAATTCCAGAATCCTAGAGTTAGGGGGACTCTCAGAGGCTGTGCAGTCAACCCCTCTAGCTCCCAGACCACAACCACCCCAGCCAATAAAGCAATCAGCTCTACAGCTCCAGAAAAATGCTCTTTCCTTGTGCAGGGACACAATCTTGAACATGGTATCTCCACCCAGTAGCAAGTAAGCTCCCTGAGGGCACAAGCCATTTTATTTTTTGGCTTTCTTTGTTAGCTTGTTTTTTGTTTTTGGTGGTTTTTTTTCCATCTTATTGCTCTGTGTCCAATGTCTAGCACAGGGAGTTGAAAGTTTTTGGAATGAACTTATGATTCCATTGGTGCACACCCACTCTGCCACTTACAAAGCTAGAGAGTCCCAGAGGCCTTTACAGATTAAATAATTTCTAGCATCTGTCAAAGATAGGTCTTGAACCCAGCACTTCCTGACTCAACCCACCCCCATTCCACATTACCTCTCAGGTGCTTGATAAATGCTTACTGAACTAAATTAGTCATGTAACCTTTGCTTGAAGATAGGGCAAGGGAAGGCTACATCTCCTTAACCAACCTATTTCACTTCTAGATAATCCTAATTATTTGGAAGTTTTTCCTGATAGCAAGTCTAAATTTATCTCCTTGCAACATAATAAATATAAATAAATAAATAACATGTTTATTTGCCAAATAAATAAATAATAATAGCTAGTGTTATGGGAGAAATAACTCCTCTCTGAGTTCATGTGGTAGGTAACTGCTGACAAAATATATTAACCACCACGCAGAAATTATGGAGGTAAAAACCTAGGTTTTATTATTATGTTCAAGTACAGTTTCAGGCGTCAAAGGAAACCTAAACAATCATTAGAATTCTAACGAGCTTTCTTCTAGGCAAAATTACGTCAGAGTGACAAACATTGGAGTTCAAATGCAGCCTCAGTATGTAAAATTCTTTTACATATCACAATCTTCTACATTCCTCTTAGGCTGTAAATGCTAAAGAAAAGATAAGTTCATAATAGCATATTTCTTCAATGTCATAAAAGCTGAACAAACTTAAGTTAAAATGGAGTCATAATCTCATACATCCCCTAAGGAAATAAACGTCATCAACAAACTCTATGGGTAGGGGCAGCTAGATGGAGCAGTGGATAGAGCACTGGCCCTGAAGTCAGGAGGACCTGAGTTCAAATCCAGCCTCAGACCAAACACTTGACATGTACTAGCTGTGTGACCTTGGGCAAGTCACTTTACCCTGATTGCCTCACAAAAAAAAAAAAACAACTCTATGGGTAAACTAAGTCAGGTTACAGATTAAACTACATTTAAAGAGTTCACAAACAGGCTGATTGAAAGAGATGTACACGTCACTAAGATAACCAAGAAGGCTAGGTGTTAGGGAAATCCTCCCTTCAACAGTTAGCTAACAAATAACTCCATCACTTTGGTTCCCCTTTGGCTTCTATCTGAGGAATGTCAAACAGTCTTCTCTTATTTCATGAGTCAGATTTTGGTCAGGTAAGGTTAATATTAACAGAAGACAGGCTTTCAGTTAACCAAAAGTTGTAGGAGGGATGGTTCTGAGCCCTGAATGATAAAAAAAAAAAATTAATAGAAGGAAATTAAAAATTCCCATAACATTAGCATTTATACTGTACCTACTAAGTACCGGGCACTAACGTGCAAATATTGTCTCATTTGAGCTTCACGACAACCCTGAGAGGTAGGCACTATCATGATCCTCATTTTGCAGTTAAGGAAACTGAGACAGACAGAGGTTAACTTGCCCATGGTCAGATAGCTATTAAGTGCCTAAGGCCACATTTGAACTCCTGCCTCCAGGCCCGCCAACCTAGGTGCCTCATAACTTCTACACATTGTCCCTAGTGCTCTACATTGAGGGCCAACCAGAATAAACCTCATCTCTTTGCCATGGGAGAGGCCCTCAAGGTCAGCTGTCTGACCATCCCCTCCAAATCTCCTCTACTCCAGGCCCTCAGTCCCCTCTACTGATGCTTGTGATTTCCTTTGTCAAAGCTCCTGAATCTCTGAGGCAAAACCATTGATGCCCCCTCCTTCTGCAAGAACTTTGCCTAAGAGACCCCAGTTAGACTCACATGTCAATTTATTTGCATCTCCCTCTCTCCTGGTCTTTGAGGTGGGGAAGGAGGGTGCTAATGGCAGGTAGTGTGGACAAAGCAACAGAGGGGAGCTGGGAAAGATTCCTCTTTCCTACTCCTCCTACCTACTCACCATCCCCATCAGGCACCCAAGTCCTCAAGTCTGTCCCTGAATGTTCACATCTAGGAATCCATCACCCTTGCAACTCCCCCCTCCCTCAGGACTTACGTTCACACATGAGCATAAGCAGAGCCTGCCTGCTTGCCTCTGGGACTTAGAAAGATCCCAACGTATACATTTTCTCTGGCTATAGCTATTGATGGAAAAGGATGGTTCCAGCCTTAATAAAGTTAGACTGAGGTTCCTTGAATAATTTATCGGCACACGTTGCATTTAGGAGAGTTGCTGTTTTTCTTGCTGAGTCTACACTTTTCTGGGGTTAACCTGAAGCAAAGCTGCATGGGGGGGTGAGGGGAGGCCGGCTTGCAAAGCAGAAAAGGCATGCACGATGCTGCTCCGGAAGAATTATAAGCAAGAAAAGGCAAGAGATCAGAGGAGAGGAAAAAGGAAGGAAGAAGCACTAAGCAAACAGAAGAGTCCAGTTAAGCATGGTACCCACACAACACAGGTGAGCAAAGTGAAGGCTCACGGAAACAACAACATTTGGAAAGTTGAATGAATAAAGAAAAGAACCTAGCAACCAAAGGATTCCAGTGGTCTAAGCCAACACAAGCCAAGTCCCTGGCAGTTAGACAATGCTTCTGATGTATCCTCCAGCTTTTGGAAAGAGGTGTCTACTCTGCTTCCAAAGGACACAGGGACAATGGGTTAACAGGGGATAAGCTCCTTTGAAGAGAACACAACCCAATGTTCTTCCTGCCTTCATGCACAAGGGACAGGAAGAAGCAGAGGCTTTGGGTGACTTTTGAGTCTGTTGCCCATAAAGAGAGGGGCCAGAGTTCAAACCGGTAATTCAGGGTCCTCAGATCAATTTCTTTAGATGAATTCAATTGGAGGGGACGCATCCAGGTACGTAAGGCTCTAGAAAGGGTTTGAGGTGGGGGTGGAGGGAAACCCTGAGATTCTACCCCATAGAGGAGATGTAAAGACCCGAGATCACTACAAGTTGGCTACTGGGAAGGCAGCTGAGAGAAAGAAAGCCAGGAGAGACAGGAAGTCTGACCGATTTGTATTTTAACTAATTATTGTTGTTGACAAGATGCTAAGCTCAGTTGGTGCCATACCACTAAAGAAAAAGTAAGTAAAAAAAGAAAAAAAGTAAGTGCTGTCAGTATCCTCTACATGTCAGTGCTCTGGGCCAAAGCCCCTGTTACCTCACCCTGGTTATGGCTCTGGGAGTTACAGACAGGGCAGAGAAGGATGAATTAGCAAAGGAACACAACTGGGTCCATCAGTCAGCACTCTTCACCAAGCACCTAGTACCCCACCAAAGTACCGGCCTAGGAAACTTGGGTGAAATATTGAAAGAAAAAGGAAAAGGGAAGAAAATCCATCCCTGTCCTCAAGGGACCTGCCGTCCAACTTCCTGGTGAGAAAGTAATCTAATGAGGATCATTGGAAGAAAGACCCTAAATGCTCCAATTGCCCATGGCAGGCACTCAGCCCAAAGTGACCAAACAGAAGCAAGGCCTCTGCTTTCTTCTGCTCCAGGTCTCAGATTCTGCTGAGACTGACCCACAACTCACCTGCGGCCGGCATACACGTGCTCAGAAACATAGCTGCACATACACATGCATGCACACACACAAACTCAGAAGGGTAAAAACAACCCAGGGCTGTTTCCTGCTGATTCAGGGGATTCTGTTAAGGAGATCTCAGGCAGGAAGTGGATTGAGTAATGGATGGGGTAGATAGTGGGAGACAGGGTTGCAAGGCCTGTCTCTGCAAGAGCGAACTGCACAAACCCAGGCATGTCACTGCACTCTGGGCTTTGCTGTCTTTGTCTGTTAAACCCTTGAGAAGTCTGTGGGTGGATTTCAGGGGTCCATGAACTTTGGGGGAAAATCTTTATTTTCACTGATGCTAAGTGAATTTTAGCACTTCCTTCAATTATGATTTAAAAAAAAAACCAACACAATTCTGAGAAGGGGTACAAAGGTTTCTCCAGATTTCCAAAGGGGCCGTCCATAACTAAGAAAAGGTTAGAACCCCACCCTAAAGTCCATCCTGGCCCTAAGTCATTTAAAGCACCTTTCAGCTCTACTGTTTTAAGGTTTCTTTCAAATTCAGGGCTCTAAAGTAGATAGATGCCTTCTAATTCTGGCCTTCTATGTTCTAAGCTTGCTGTCTGCTGCAATGGTCTATGTCCTATGTCCAATACTCAACACATGAAAGATTCTTCTAGCTCTATGTTCTCAGTTCCCTCCCAACTCTGACATTCCTTATTCTAAAGACCTTTATAGCTCTGACATTCTATGTGGTAAGCCCTCTTTTATCTCGGACACCTACTTTCTAAGGTCTCTACCAGCTCTCACATTCTGGGTTCTAAGGGCCCTCCTAGCTCTAACATCCTGTGTTCTAAAGGCCCTCCTAGCTCTGATATTCTTTGTTCTAAAGGCCCTCCCAACTCTGACATTCTGTGTTCTAAGGCCCCTCATATCTCTGACATCCTGTGTTTCAAGGGCCCTCTCTAGCTTTGACATTCTGTGTTCTAAAGGCCCTCCCAGCTCTGATGTTCCCTGTTCTTAAGGCCCTTCCCAGCTCTGACATTCTGTGTTCTAAGGCCCGTCTAGCTCTGACATTCAGTGCCCTCCCACATTCCTCCATTGTTCTGAAGTTGGGTGAAAGAAGCTTCACTGGTCTCCTAACTTCCCTGGCTTCTTCCAAATATCACCTGAAGCCCCACCTTCCACAAGAAGTCTTCCCCAGCTCCTCTTAATTCCAGTGCCTTCTCTGCTGCTTATCTCCCATTTATCCCATGCATGGCCCACTTGTATGTTGTGATGTATATGTTAGATACATGTAAGCATGCATATGTGTTCACAGGTTGCTTCCCTGTGAGACTGTGAGCTCCCTGAGGGCAGGGAGTATTTTGTGCCAGCTCTGCATCCCCAGAACTTCACAGGGAGCCTGGCCCCCAGGAAACAGCCAATAACTGTGCAGGAATATATCTGGGGAGGTGGGAACATGAGTTTCCTACGGCCAGGTGACCCTGAAGCTGTTGCACCCCCTAATCTAGGAAACAGAAAGTGAACTAAGAGAGAGCTCCCAGCATCCCATCATTCCATGGGAAGGACAGACCCCAGAGTCTCACCATGAAGCCGTTCCTGCACTCTGCTACTCAGCACGCAGCAGCTGTCTTTAAAAACGATTTCATCCTTTGCAGCGACTAGCTAAATATGAGACGAGGAGCCCCCTTGGTCCCCCTCACTCTCACCTGCAGCTGGGCTGAATAATTCATGGGAAACCTATTTGAATGAAGTAGCAGAGACAATGAAGAGAGCTGGGTCAGGCATTCAGTGCTGCAGCAACTCAGCCACGAGGTCATTTTAAAACAAAAGGGATGAGATGTAGAAAGGATTAATGATTGCCTTTTCAACTCTCCTGAACCACAGTGGCTGAAAATCATTTTAAATCGATACCTATTAAACGGCTTCTGAATGGAGACTCTTGACTTTAGCACCAAAAAAAAAAAGTTTACCAAAAATACAAAATATAGTAGAAATACCAGTGGGGCCAGAACAAAGGGTTAAAACACCAAGGCCCAGGAAAGTGCTCTGTACCCCATGTTAATGTTAATGGAACCAAACTAAATTGGTCGGTGTGTCCTAGGGTAGAATTTTAAAAAAATTTGTAATCTGTGATTTTTGTAGCTATACAGAACTCTCAGGGTGGAAGCTCCCTCCATTGATGCATGTCTCCCTCCACTGTCACAGAGGGGCAACTTAGTGTTAGAGAATTATTGGGGCCACTGAGATGCTGATTGACTTGTATATAGTCACAGCCGGTGTAGTGTAGAGGGAGATTTTGAACTCAGATCTTCCTGACCCTAAAGCCAACAGGACATGATAAGCTGTGTGGAGAATTGGAGGTGGCAGGGGCAAGACAGAGTCGCTAATAATAAAAAATAAACAGAAGAAGATATCAGCCAGGAAAGAGCTGATTTAAAGAAAGATCTTCAGCCCCCTTAAAAGTCCCAGAGATCACGAAAACTGTAGAGACGGACTCTGCCCTCCTTCTTTGTGGGATATAGACAGGGCTTTGAGGGCAATGGGGTACAGTGAAAAGAATACTCATTACATTTAGAAGTAGGGGTTGTGGATTCAAATCTTGGCTCTGTGACTACCTATATGGCCTTGGGCAAGTCATTGACCTTTCTGAGCCTCAGTTTCCTCATCTATAAGAAGGAAGGAGGCGGACTAGATCACCTCTGGGGTTCCTTCTAATTCTAGATCTAGGACCGAGTGTAAGCCCATAACTGCTAAAGAAACGTGGGCTCTAGCAGACTGCATTAACCCAAGAGAATTTCAGGGCAGCCAAACCACACAAGCCTACTACATTCCATTCTTAGCGGTTTCCTCGCTTAGAATAGCCCATTAGCATTTCCAAAGTGATCTCATTTGACCCTCTTAGCCCAGTGAGGTAGGTAGGACAGGCATTATTATCCCCATTTTTCAGATGAGGACACTGAGGTTCAGAGAAGGAGAGTTTTTGCCTAGGTCACACAGCCCACAAGCTTCAGAGGCAGTATTTGAACCCGCCTCATCTGATCCCTCTGTACTACCCCATGTTGCCCATCAGAATCCCAGGCTTCCTTTAGGTCGGACCTGGCCCAGGTGCTTCTTTCCGTAGAAGAACTCATCTAAATGCCATGACTGGTTGATGGTGTTCTCTCTCTCCTCAAATTACCTTGTAGCTATATATCTGTGTATATGTTGCAGCACTTTCAGTGCCTAGAATAGTGCCAGGCACATATTAGGTATTTAAATGCCCACTGTATTGAATTGTAGTGAATTTTTCGACTGCAGAAGAAGAAGGGAGGGAGGAAGGGAAGAAAGGAGTAGAGAGGAAGGGAGGGAAGGAGGGAGAGAGTGAGAGGAAGGAAGGAAGGAAGGAAGGAAGGAAGGAAGGAAGGAAGGAAGGAAGGAAGGAAGGAAGGAAGGAAGGAAGGAAGGAAGGAGGGAAGGAGGGAAGGAGGGAAGGAGGGAAGGAGGGAAGGAGGGAGGGAAGAGTGGGAGGGAGGGAGGGAAGAGTGGGAGGGAGGGAGGGAAGAGTGGGAGGGAGGGAGGGAAGAGTGAGAGGGAGGGAGAGAGAAACAAGCCCATCTGTGATGGGTCGATTCTGATATTCTGTGTTCTAAGGTCCCTCTCATCCTGACATTCCATGTTCTAAGGTCCCTTCCACACTGATACTCTCTGTTATCAAAGCCCAGGGTCACATAACTATTAAGTTCTGAGACTACACCTGAATTCAGGTCTTCCTGATTCCAAGTCAAGCACTCTATGCATGGCTCTACCTACTTAGGTGGGCACTTGTAGCTTCCTCATCTCTAGGCAATATAATACAGCAATCGGGCTGTCCCTATGCCCCTTATATCCTTGTCCCAAAAGGCGAGTCTGCCTTGGAACCCAGAAGGCAGAGACTGTGCAAAGAGGAGTCCAAACCACCCCCAGTTCAGGATCTGACACAGTCAGGATCCTAATTAGGTCATGAGCTGATGGCATTGGCTGGAAAGGGGAGCCAGGCAGATATACCAGCCAAGAGGTACCTCCACTCTGGACTTGTTGATCTAGCTCTGACCCTAAGTTTTCTCATCCGTAAAACAGGCACTGGTAGTCAACATAATACCACCACCTAGTTGTAATGAAGATCTAGTGAGATTTATTCTATGGTCTACGTCCTGTGAACACCCAGACAAAACCAACCAGTTGCTGCTCTCAAGGAACTTCCATTCTATTAGAAAGACGCAGCTAGAATACAGATAAGTAAATAGAGAAGAGGAAAGCACCTGCCTTTATCTGTAAAATGATAAAAAAAAAATAGCTTACTGTGAGGATCAAATGAGCTAACATTTGTGAAATGCTTTGTAAAGATTAAAGTGTTAGATAAACCTAGCAACTAATATTACTGTTATTCTTTCTATCATCTCTGTGCATTGGCATTTAGGGATGCACTCTACCCTCACCTTTGCTAGTGAATACCTCTCTTTCTTCAAGACTCAGCCCAGGTCCCATGTCCTCTATGAAGCCTCCGTCGATCCCCAGCAAATGAAAGCCCTCTCTCACTCCTCAACTTACCCTAAAATACACTTTTGTGCTTTTTCTTTTATTTCCATCACATTCTATGTTATATGATATTTGTTGGAATATCTGAAATGTTTTCCCTGACCCCAGAGCATACTGCAAATGACGTGTGGGCCAGGATTATGTCATTTTTCATATTTGAATCTCCAGCCTCTAGCCTAGTGCCTCACACACATTAGGCATATATGTTGACTGAATCAAAATGATGCTGAGTTATTGACATATTTTTAGAGCATGAAATGACATTTACCTGTGGAAGAGGTGAATCCAATGCATCTGAAAGTGAGAGGGAAATAGATACTATTCTAAGATGTCTAAAAGAGAATCTCTATCCCCCTCCTGGCCAACCTGATTCTTGGAAGAGCTGGGCACATGTGCAGTATCATACTTGGACATCTCTCCCAGTCCCTGCATCTGAAGCTCTTAACCAATCTCAGCCGGAGGCTGAAATCTGCAAAGGGATGCAACTCATCCCCTTCCTGCTGTGCAGACCCTTCTAACCCTAAATTTTCTCATCTGTAAGATGACAGGGTAGGACTAGATCGTCTCTAAGGCGTCTTATAGCTCTAAATCCTATGAATTCGGTTGATGATCTAACCCTACTTTTAAGAGTACTACATCCCTTATTTTAAAAACTCAAGTATTCTGCAATTAACATTGTTTGGAATTCCACAACACCCTTGAAATAATAAGAGATGCTCTGTGGCATTGAAAAACCAGCTTCATTTCCATGTTGGTGCCACAGGGATACCTTCCTCTCTTCCTGTCTAAAACCACACCATCTTTTGAAACCCAGATTTCCCTGCCTTCCCAACAAATCCTTCCCTGGCTGCATCAGCCCACCATGATTTCTTGTCTTTTGAACACTAGAGCTCATACCTGGGCAGAGAACTCGTATCATCTTGTAGTTTTGCCTGTTTCCGATGTATGGACCTTGATTTCCCCAAATAAGCTCCATATGACCTGTAAGGGTGGTTGTGAGGGAGATACTGGGAAGGCTAGCCTTCAGCATTAAGGGCACATAGGATGGTTTGAATTTTTCAATATCCCAAATAATAATTACCTGTTTATCGTTCAGGATCATAGCCCTAGAGCTGGAGGTCATCTGACTCAATACCTTCATTTGACATATGGGGGAACTGAGGCCCACAGAGGTGAAATGACTTGCCCAAGGTCACACACTTACTCTGCTGACTCAGTCCACTGTCCTGGGTGCCAGCTTTCTTTTTCCATTTTATACCAATGATCTTTCTATATAGTCTCCAATGGAAGAACAGCCAATGTAATACAACAAACATTTATCAAGTACCTACCATGTGCAAGACATTATACTGAGCAGAGTAGGTTCAAAAACAAAAAGGGTAACAGTCTCTGCCCTCAAGGAGAGGAAGTGAGAGGCAATAATATCTACAAAGATGAGGATAAACAGACACCTCCTCTAAGAGTCCTGTACCCCATCCACATTTTCAAAACTAGAATCAAAGTAATTCTAGGAGGGAAAAAGTGTTAACGAGTCAGGGATCAATCCGACCCAACACACAACAACTTTTTGTTAAGCACCTACTGTGTAAGGCACTGTCCCCGATGTTGGGGATAAATTGAGCAAAAAAAAAAAAAAAGCCCTGATCCCAAAGAGCTTCCTCTCTCTTGGCACAGCAGAAGGGATGGTGGACTCTGAGTTGGAGGATGTGGGTTTAAATCCCGTCTCCACTCAAGTCAACTATAAGACAAGAGGATTGTGTCTCTAAGGTGCTTCCCAGATCTTAATCTACAACACTATAATCCCTCTCACTACCTCTGTGGTCTCAGGCAAATCATCTCTAGGCCTCTGTGTCCTCATCTGGAAAATGAGAGGACCAGATGAGGTGGCTTCTGGGATCCCTTCCACGCTCCTCTCATTGGCTGCTCCCGCCTTTCTCAGCTTCTATCTGTCTCCCACCCCCCTCCTGCATTCCCCCATACATATGTATTACCTTAAATAGGAAGCGGCCCCAGGACTATGCTTTGTAGCAGGCTAGGGATATGTCATGGAGAGGAGGGGGTACATTCCAGACATGGAAGTCCATGTGTGGAAAGCAGCTGGCCAGAGAGACAATGCCAGGTCCAGAGGGAAAAACATTCCAACTCCTTCTGGAAGGATCCCAGTTGACATAACTCTTTAGGGGTGTTGGGCTTTAATTTAATCTTCTTTCATTTAACAGCCCCTGAAGTCCTTTAATCATTTCTTCCAAATTCCACCAAATGATCGATTCTCTCCAGGACAGCGAGGTAAGAAAGTTCTAAGGATTATCTCTTCTCTCAACATTTAGGAAGACCACCCCTCCAAGTCTGTGTCCTTTCCATGAACAACTACACTCATCTGGGCTGCTGTGCTATGCCCCATTTTTCTCCTCCCAATGGACTCAACAGAATCCGATTGGTCTTGTTTTGTCTTTCCTTGCCATTTTGCATGCCATTCATGTTACCTCCAAACAGCTCCCTAGTTATTTTATATATGCATGACTTGTCTCCCCAATTAGATTAAGGCCTGTATCTTTTACTTCTTATGTATTCCCCATAGTACCCACTACAGTCCTATGCACGCAGCAGGTGCTCAATAAAAGCTTGTCATAGAATGTTGGACATTATTGAATCACATTTTATTCTACCTTGTCTCCTCACCCCCGCTTGCAGTTCCCAGGTCCCCTGATGATATTGTCTCAGTCCCCAGTGGCATCCACAACTCCTCTCCACAGGAAACCACTTCAACCTATACCTCTCAGATATTATCTAGTTACCCCTTATCCACCAAATTAACGAGGCCTCTATCCCAAACCAAATCTAATCCTGGCGGCTGCAATGCCTCATCAGATCACACCCACCAAGGCAAGATATTAAGCCATCTGCCTGTTGGAAGCCACTTTCCAAGCCAATTAGAGATAATTTTGAGAGAGTGAGTTCATGAGATATGACATACAACACTCTGTTCTAAAACGAAGGCTTAGGGGAGGATCAACTTCCTTTCGAGCAAACAAGTTTCACTGGAAAATTGTGATGAATGCTTAGCGATGCAGAGAAAGCCTCTGCTCACAGAGAGGAGCCCAAGCTGGAGAGGAGCTCAGTGGCCAGCCCAGGCCTGAACAAAGATGGAACATTTTATATGCAGAACAGCAAGGCCAGTCTGGCTGAACTGTAGAGCCAGGAGGTGAGTAATGTATAACGAAGCTGGAGAAGTAGGGTGAGTTCCCTTCATGTGGCTCTGACGCCTCCAATCCATAGAATCCCTGCATCCTCTACCACCACTCCTGATTCTGACCCCTCAGGCAGAACAACGCTGCTCCATGGGCTAATCCTCCAAATACTTGGAGATAGCCATTGGGTCTCTCTGAGTCTTCACTTCTGGAGAAATATCCCTAGTTCCTTTAGCTGATTCTCATAGATTATGTTCTTGAGGACCTCTCCTCTGCAGGTTCTCATTTCTACCACATGCCCACAGTAATGGCAGGGAGCTATGGCACAAACAATCCAAAAATCTTTAGAACCAGCTTTGGAATGCTGTCTTCAATACTTCTAGCCAGAAGTTTTATCTTCTTAATTACATTTTGTTTCTTAGGCTATGCAACCTTGGCTGAGTCCTTCTGGGCTCTGGTGGACTTCTCTAGGCCTTCATGCTCTAATTGGAAAATTAGGAGGTTAGACTAGGCCACCTCCATGTTCTCTTCCTTCTCACCTTCTGGCACCCTATAACCCCATGGTTATATTACATTTAACTTTTCCTTGGCCACCTAATATGAAAGGAAGCATTGAAGGCACTGGCTGTTTTTGCCTTTCTTTGTATCCCTGGTGCTTAATTAGCATAGTGCCTGGTACACAGTAAGTTCTTAATAAATGTTCCCTGCTTTCTTGCTTGATTGCAGTGAAAGTAGCAATGGCTTTAGTGTCCTAAGACCTGAGTTAGAATTCTACCTTTACTAATTATTACCAGTGAGATCTTAGGCAAGTCTCTCTCAGTTTCCATATTCGTCAAATGAGAAGGTTTGACTAGCTCTTTTATAAGGCTCTCTCAAGTCTATATCCTAGAATAATGGACAGGAACAACTTTCACCAAATATTTACAAAAGACCAAATGCATGCTGGGAAAAGAGAAAAACCAGCTTCTGGTATTAAAATTATGTCACAGACAATCCTCCAAGTACATAATCCAAGGCAGAGATTCCCCAATTAAGGTTAACCTCAACCCTGCCCTTAGCATTCTGTCACCACTCTGCTGACTCTTAGAAACTTGGAAGGAGGAGTAAAAGAGGTGCAGGTGGGCTGCTACGATTTATAAAATGTAATAGCAAAGTTATTTTTGTGAGCTCATAAACTCACCCAGGCAATGAAGCCCTAACTTCCTGGCAAGGGGTGAGCTCACAAGGCAACGACCTTAACACTGTAAATTAATTCTGAAGCACAATTGTTTTCCATCTTCATTTAAAACCAACGTTCGTTAATCTAGCTTTAATGACATAGGAAATGGAAATTCCCTTAATAAAATAAGTTATGAATATTTATTATCCCATTTTACCTGAAAATTGAATAATTCATCAATTAACTTTACTATTAATTATTTAATGCAAAATTAATAAACGGCACAACTCTTAACGTCTCTCTTTGCAGCCCCTCTGGGGTGGGGGCCGCTGAGATTAAGGAGCAGAGCCAAGAAAGAAGTTTGCATTGGCCGAGACACAAGTGGTTTGTACACATCAGGGTGACTTGTGGGGTGTGTTTGTGTGTGCGTGCGTGTTTGTTTTAACTGGAAACCTCTTGGAGCATCCTGAGGAACCATCCCCCCAGCACCTGCTTGGCATCGATAAAACCGAAACGCAGAACAGGAACAAAGAGGTTTCCTTTCGTTTTTAGCATTCAGACCCACAGGCAAAGCTGTATAATTTAGCAATTATTCTGATAGTGGATTTCTGCAATTCGATTCTACAGGCGTTTTTTATGAAGCATTTACTCTGCGCTAGGCACCGTGTAAGACAAAAGGGAACTAGTCCCTGTCCTCAAGGAACTCACCTTCTGCTGGAGGAGGAAAATGTCCCCACACAAGTATATACAGAATAGAAGGGGTGGGCTGTGGGGGAAGGGGGAGCAGGGACCGGCCAATGGGAGTCCCGCCCTTTAATCATGCACCAGGTGAAGTCAGCATCGGTATTGAGTAAAACTCTCCCCATCAGAGCAAGTACAGGTGGGGTGTGACTTTTTTTTTTTTTAATCCATTTACTGTGCGGTAGAAAGCGCCTACAATGTGCGGGCACTGTGCTTAGCGCTTTACAAGTATTAACTCATTTGATCCTTCTGGCTACTGGGTGCGAACTGAGCGTGCATAGAAAACTCAACCTCTTTCCTGCCCTGATGGCAAAGGTGGGGAGGTCTGATTGGACCTATGGGAGGGGGACGGCAGTGGGTAGTTAGTGTCTACTCTGGAATCGTTGTCTGTGGATTATCCACTTTGGGAATTGTCGGTGACCGAACACTGGGACTGCCTGGCCCCCTCTATAGCACTGGCTGCCCCTTTTCTTCTGCCTCCCCCAACCCTGGCCTAGGGGGAGGGGTGGCCGGATGCCTTTCTCCTCTCCGCCCCCTGGGGACCCCCTTACTGTCAACATTCTTCATTCTTCACTTTTTCTTGCATTAAGAGTCTCATCCCTTGTCCATTTCACACACACGCACACCCAACCAGATCCTCAATGAAATCATCTACCAGCCCATGGAGAATTCTCCCTCCTTTCTCAAGTTTAGTACCTGGCTCATCTGGACATCAGTGGACATGATGATGTCCCAGAAAACACCCTGGCTTCCTAGCTCATTGACCATAGAAGCATAGATCGAGAACTAGAAGGAAACTTGGAAACTAGCTGGTTTATCTTCCTTACTTTACAGATTAGGAAACTGAGGCCCAGGGAAGTAAGGTGACTTTCCCAAGGTCCCACAAGTGGGAAGAGTTTTTTTGTTTGTTTGTTTGTTTTTACAAGTAGGAAGAGTTTGAAGTCAGTCAGCCAACTCGAATTTTTTAAGTGCCTACTATGTGCCAGGAACTCAACTAAGGGATGGAAGTAGGATTCAAACCCTAGGCCCCCAGCTCTAAATCCAGGGCTCTTTCCACTTTGCATTGCTTTCTCACCCTTCTCAAACTCTCTGTAGCATTTGGCACTGGTGGACACCCCGTCCTCCAGGAAAATCTCTCTTCTAGAGGGTTTTCTCACTCTCTGTCTTCTCCTCCTACTTATGTCACTACACCCTTCCATCATCATTCATATGTCATCCTCCCAGCATAAGTTAATGATAAGATTGTGTCCAGTTTAAAATAGATGTTGCCCTTTGGTCTACTTTATAAATTGAAAGTAGAAGGAAATAAAAATGACTCAATCCAGGACTCTGTCCTGAGCCCTCTCTTCTTTTCAGAATAATAATAATAACAGCTAATTTTTAAGGTTTGCAAAGTACCTCACAAATACTATTTCATGTGATCCTCACAACAGCCCTGGGAGAGAGATGATATTATTATCCTCCTTTTGGAGATGAGGAAACTGAGGCAGGCAGAAAACTTGCCCAGAGACACACATCTGTTAAGTGTCTGGAGCAGGATTAGAGCTCAGACCTTCCTGACTCTGAGTCCAGCACCCCATCCACTGTACCACCTTGCTGCTTTTTCTATATGTATTCTCTTTCCCTTAGTGATTTCATCAGTTTCCATGACTTCAATTCTCATCTCATGCAAATGATGCCTAGCTCTATATATCCAGCCCTAGTCTTTCTACTGAGAGCCAGTCCTGCATCCCCACCTGCCTGTTGGACATTTCAAACTAGATGTCCCAAAGCCATCTCCTACTCAATATGTCCAAAACAGAGCTCACTGTGTTTCCTGTCCCAGTCCTAGACAACCCCACTTATCTTTGCTATTTCTGTCAGGGCCATTCTTCCTGTCCTTTAGGCTAACAAGTTCTGGTTCTTTCCCCTGACTTTTTGCTCTCACACACCTTATGTATCCTTTGGCTTGCCAAATCTTGTTATTTATGCCTTCATAAAATCCCTCATGTCCATCTCCTCTCTATTCACGAGACAATCACCCTAGCTTAGATCCTTATTACCTCTCATCTGGAGGAAGCTAGGTGGCTCAATGGATAGAGTGCTGGACCTGGAATCAGGAAGACCTGTGTACAATTCCGGCCTCAGACACTCACTAGATGTGTGTCCCTGGGCAAGTCACTTCACCTCAGTTTGCTTTACTTCCCTGGAGAAGGAAATGGCAAACCTCTCCAGTATCTTTTCCAGGAAAACCTCAAATGGGGTCACAAAGATCCAGACATGACAGAATGACTGAAAAACAGCCACCTCTCACCTGAACTATTACAGCCTCCTAATTGGTCTCACAGGCTCAAATCTCTCCCTTTGCCAATCCACCGTCTTCTCAGCTGCTAAGGCACAGGTCTGACCATGTCATGTCACTCCCCTACTCAATAAACTCCTATAATTCTCTATTACCTCTAGGCATAACATAAGTAGCATAATAAATAATAATATATTATAATAATAAACATATTTGAATTATGCATAAATACTAGATTATATGTTATATATACATATGAAATTATATGTTATATAAATATATTATACATGAATATATTAATGTTTAAATAATGTATTACAAAAATACGTAATAAAAATATTAACTCCTCTGTTCAGCTTTTAAGGCCCTTCACAGAATGACCCCAACCTTCTTTTCCAAGCTCGATATACACTATCTCCCTTCACACACTCTACAGTCAAGCCAAGTCTTGCTGTTCCTTGCTGTGTGCTGGAACACAGTACATCTTCAACCATCTCCACGCCTTCACAAAGGCTATTCCTCATGTCTGGAATGCCCTCCATCCTTAGCTCCATCTCAACTCCACTTTCTCTCCGAAATCTTTCCCGATTCCCTCTAGTTCCTCACCTCCTACCCACCAATTAAGTTGCCTTGGGCCTACTTTGCACATCACTTATATACTGTGTGTGCAGGTTGGCTCCCGCAATAGATGTAAGCTCCTATAGACTAGTTTCGTTTCTGTCCTTATATTCCCAGTGGATAACACAGTACTTGGCTCACCAGAGATGTCTAAATGCTGGATAATTGATTGAGTCCCTATTTCTACTGAGGCCACCACCATCTGGCTAGTCATTCAGGTTTGCAACCTCAGGGACATCTGCAACTCTTTACTCCTCTCTTTCAACCCCAACATCTAATCAGTTTACCAGTTTGGACAATCCTACGGCTGCATGTCTCAAGATTATCCCTTTTTCTCCACTCACACAGCCATCATCACCCTAGTTCACTCCCTGATCACCTCTCATACTTTTCCCCTGTACTAGCATCCTCACTGGTCATTCTGCCTCAAGTCTCTTGTCTATCCTCCTCACAGATACCCAGTTGACATCACTAAAGTTAAAGTCCGACCATCTCACTCTTCAATGTAAGAGACTACTGTGGCTCTCTCTAGCCTCTAGGATAAAGTACAAACTCCTCAGTTTGGTATTCAAAGCCTTTACCCTTTGGCTTTGGTCTACCTTCCAAGTGGACTGCGTACAACACCTCTTCATGCATCCTATGATCCATCCAAATGAACTCATTTATTATTCTTTATGTACGACAGTCTATCTCCCATCTCTATGCCTTTGAACAAACTCTCCTCCCTGCCTGGAGCACATGCCTTCCTCACTGCCACTTCTTAGAATACCAAGCTCCCTTGAGAGCTCAGCTTAAATACCAGGACCTACAAAAAACCTTTCCTGATCCTCCTTGTTGTTAATCTCCACCCTTAACATTACTTTGTATGTATATGTATACATATATATATATAAACAAATATATGTGTGTATATATATATATATGTGTGTATGTGTATATATGTGTGTGTATGTGACACACACACATATATATAGACACACACACACACACACATATATGTACGTATGGTTCTTCCACTCACCACATAGAATTTAAACTCTTTGATGGCAGGGACATGATTGTAACCCCAGAAATCTCAAATGATATAATACTGGTAAAGCACTTAGAACAGAACCTGGCATATAGTACATGCTTAATAATTGTTTATTCCTTTTATCCCCTTTCCAGCACTTAGTACAACATGTGGTACATAGCAGGTGTTTAAAAAATGCTGGTTGAACCAATGAATAAATGAATGAATGAAGAAATAAATGACTAATACAAGAAAAAAAAAACTTCCAAAGAATTAGAGCTGTCTTAAAATAGAATAAGCTGCCTCAGGAGGAAATAAGTTCCCTATCACTGAAAGTGTACAAGTAGGGATGTGCTGGTAAATATTTAACAACCAATTCTTTTAAAAAAAGAGAAAGAAGGAAGGAAGGAAAGAGAGAAAGAAAAAAGAAAGGCACTCACAATACACTTTTAAGTTAATCTGCATTATTAACATTTTCTGCATCACTTTCTTAAATCTAGACAATCCATAAAATAATAAACCCTGATTTATAGAATTTCTGAGGGCTAAACGCTAGGCAGCTAGGTGGTTCAGTGGATAGAGAAGCAGGCCTGGAGTCAGGACAACCTATCTTCCTGAATTCAAATCCAGACTCAAACACTACCTGTGTAACCTTGGGCAAGTCACTTAACCCTGTTTGCCTCACTTTCCTCATCTATAAAATGAGCTGGCAAAGGAAATGGCAAACCACCAGTGATTTTGCCAAGAAAACCCCAAATGGGGTCACAAAGTACAGGACGTGACTGAACAACCACACAAATGCTCACACTGAAAATTTAACAATCAGCTCTCAAGAACCATTCAAAGAAGTGCCAGCATGCCCCTGTCTCCAAGCAGACTATACGATCACCAGTTTGATATGATATAAAAGGTATTAGAAGATCATAAAGTTAGAAGTGGAAGGGGACAGAGGAATCATTGCGTCTAACCTCCCATTTTACAGACGAGGAAACTGACGCCCAGAGAGGTTAACTGATTTTCCCAGTATCATAGGGCTAGTAACTGGGATTAGAATCTAGAGCTTCCTGCCTCCAAGTCCACTATAAGAGGCAACTAGGTGGTACCATACAGCACAGAGCACTGGACCTTGGGACTGGAAGACATGTATTCAAATGCTGTCTCAGACACTTAAAAGCTATATGACCCTAAGCGAGACCTTAACATCTGTCTACCTCAGTTTCTTCATCTATATGGGGATGATAATAATAGCACCTACCTCCTAGGGTGGTTGTGAGGATAAAAAATGAGATAAGATTAGTAAAGTGCTTAGTACAGTGCCTGGAATGTTCTAGATACTTCATAAATACTTATTTCCTTCCTACCTAGCTACCTCTGAGTTGTACTGAATGAGGACAATTCAGTTACAACTTTAGCATCTCATGACTTTGGGAGGTGGGGGAAGGGTGGGGAGGATTAAATGAATAAACTTGATGCCAAGGTAATGGAGGGAATGGAACCTCAGGGTATTTCATATAAAGAGATATACAGAAGGTAAATTTCACTTGGTAGGCAGCCCTCTCAGGAAGAAACAATAACTCCACATTTACTTTCATTTTTAAATCATTACATGCAAGCTCTGTCTTAGCAATAATTTCATTCCGTGTCCCTGCTGCTCTCTGTCTCTTCAAGCTGGGGCTGGCTCCCCTGGACACCCTCAGCCTGGGCACCAATGCCTGATTCCAAACACAAATCTTATTTCCCAAGGTCCTGAGGCTGAAAAGCTGGAAAGAAGGGCGAGAAAAACGACAAGCCTGGTGATATTTTAATCAAGAGAAAAGCTACTCCCAAACCAGGTCTCCTGCACACTATCCAGGTCTCTGCTGCTTTGAGAAAGGAGCCCAGTCCCCAGCCAAGCCCTAGGAGATGCAAAGTGTTCAGTGATCAGAATAGCCAAGGTACAGGGCCCTTTAACACTTCTCTGGGACTGCTGACCCAGCACTGGCCTCTGATTCTACTTCTCCACCAAGTTACCTACTTTTTTCACAGGGTAACTGATCACCTTCTGTGCACAGTAGGATTGGAAGGAATGGGGTTGGATCAATGGTGGTCTTTGGTTTGAGGATTTGGGTGGGGAGAGGAAAGAAGAATCTTTTTTTTTTAATGTTCTATCTTAGAAAGTTTTTCCAGGGAACTTCAACTTGAGAAATAGAACAATAAGGAATATATATATATATATATATATATATATATATATATATATATATATATATATAATATGAAGATATACAAACACACATTTAGAATATGTGAACAAAGGATATGTAGCAAAGTCAGAACCATGGAACATATTCTTTTCCCACTTTTTCTTAATGTAAAAGAAAAAAATAGTCCCTATCACAGGTGGGCTATGGGAAATGTAAGAATAGCATGTAAAAACCTCTATGGTAGGAACCGTGGATATGACAGCATTGCTTAATGAGAACAGGGGGAAAATCTGCAGCCGCTGATCTTGCAATTCCCCATTACACAGAAAATTATGAGTTACAAAGAGCAGTTTACTCCAGGAACATACATTAGCCACTTCTAATTCTGCTAGGCAAATTTGCTAGATCTCATTCTCCATAGCTAGCCAGAATGCGTGAGGTTGGAAATGATTTCTGGGGAAGCACTAGGGATAGCAGTATCTGGACAGAGAAATCCAAACTTGAGGATTTTCTCAGCCCAAGAGAGAAAAAAGGAGAAAGCCAAGAATCAACCAGGAAGACCTAGCCCTGCTGGGGAGAACAGATGAGGAAGCACTCCCTTTTTCTTTCTTTAGTGAGGTGGGGGACTATGGCTATGGAATATTACAAGCAATGGCAGACATGGCTTCATTTTCACTGGGTTTGCTTTATTTTTTTTCTGTGTTATAAAGGAGGGTTCCATGGAGAGGTGTATAGAGGAAATTATTATGAGACCAAAACAAAGAGCAGAGATAAAAGTTTGTCTTTCATCTCCTCCCACTCCTTTTTCAGAAGTAGGGATCTATGGGCATTAAATATCGCACATAATGCGGGATTTTTTTTTCAATGAATTGATCAGTGTTGCTTCATCTTTTCTTTTCTTCTGCTTTTTCTTTTCTCTCTTTTTAAAAAATATTCATTATAACGGATGACTATCTGGGAGAGATAGAGGGAGGAATTTAGGCACTGAAAAAAATCAATAAATGTTTTAAAAATTTGTTTCAATGCCACCTCTACATAAGAATAAACCATGAGGTAGGGAAAGGTACTTGACCTGTGATTTCATTGTTATAGACGTCTCCCAGGCAAAGAAAGCCCCTCTCCCAGTGCAGGTTTGTACCTCCTCTGCAATTTATGCAGTAGAATCAATTCTATCCTCCTCTTTGAACGACAAAGGTAAAGTGACTTGCTGAGGGTCACATGGTAATGGGACTTGAACCCAGGTCTTCCTGGCTCCCAGGCTAGTTTTCTGAATCCAATACACCAGACTGCCTCTGTAGACCAGGAGGTAGGGTAAATAAAACAAAATTACCTCCAGGAGATCCTGGCAAGCTATGTAGATGGCTATTGATTTGTGAGAGCACAGCACCAGAGGGCATTGTTATTCTCAGAAATATTCATCACTGCCAGGTTGCCCTGCTTAGAAATAGCAGAAAGTGACACTCTGAGATGAGGATTCTCCAATCAGGGTGGCCCAATCCTCAGGCAAACTTGCATTAGCAGTAACCTGACAAGCAGAGCCTGGGGCCAAGATGAGCATTTATCACCAAGCAGTCAAAGGAGAGAGACCACACTCATTGTTGCAACGAGATAAGAGGCAACCAAGGTGCCTTTCCCTCAGTGGTCAGTCCCCAGAGCTTTAGATTAACTCAGACCCAAGACAAACCTGGGACTTCATACTGGGAGAGGGTGCCCGAAGTACCTGGAAAGAGCCTCCCTACCATTTTCCTTCTTCCCTTCCTAGACACTCACAATGGGGAGCTAGGTGGTGCCACAGTGCACACAGTGCACGGCCCAGAGTCAAGACTCCACTAAGGAGTTGAAGATGAAAGGGTCATATCTGGAGAATAAAATTAAAGGATGAGAGAGGATTATACTAGGAGAAGGAGAAAGGGAAAGGTAGAACAGAGTAAATTATCTCACAAAAAAAAAACAAACAGGGAAAAAAAGGCTCTTACAGTGGAAGGGAAATGGGGGAAGGTGAGAGGGAATGAGTGAATCTTATTTTCATAGCGTTTGGCTTAAGGAGCTAATAACATACACACTCAAGTGGGTATGGAAATCTGTCTTACCCTACAGGAAAATAAGAGGGGAAGGGGACAAGACAGCAGGGAGATGATAGAGAGGAGGGAAGATTGGGAAAGGGGGTAATCAGAAGCAAACACTTCTGAGGAGGGACAGGGTCAAAAGAAAGAATAGAATAAATGGGAGGGCAGGATAGGATCAAGGGAAATAGAGTTAGTTTTTCACAACATGTCTACTATGGAAGTGTTTTGCATTAACTGCACATGTATAACTTATATTGAGTTGATTGCCTTTTCAATGAGGGTGGGTGGGGAGGGAGGAAGGAAGGGAGGAAATTTGGAACCCAAAGTTTTAAAAACACATGTTTTTAAAAAATGTTTTCACATGCTACTGGGAAATAAGAAATATAGGAAATGAGGTACAGAAGTCTGTCCTGCCCTACAGGAAAACAGAAGGGGAAGGGGATAAGAGAAGGAGGGAGAGATAGAAGAGAGGGCAGACTAGGGGAAGGGGTATTCATAATGCATGCCATCTTGGGGTGGGGGGAGGGGGAGATGGGGTGAAAATTTGAAACGCAAAATCTTGTGGAAGTAAATGTTAAAAACTAAAAATAAGTAAATTTATATTTAAAAAAAAGATTCCACCAAGGCTACCTCCTAACAAGGGGCTTTTTCTAATCTCTTTCCCAGGCCCCTACTTCTGCCTCCCTCCCCTGCCCTGGATTTCATTTGTATCCATTTATGTGTATATGTTATTTCACTTCATGGAATGTAAGCTCTTTGAGGGCAGGGATGGATTCCTTTTTGTGCTGGTTTTCCCAGTGCCTAGTGCAGTGCATGAGACATAGCAGGTGCTTTAAAAATGCTTATTGATTGATTGATTTCTATCAGAGAGACAGAGAGACAGAGAGTCCTGAACATATTTGCTTCCTGAATTAGTGTTGTAACAGGAACCAAAACTCATTCATGAGTGCCATCTTTAGTACACAAAACCTGCAAGGCGTCTCATGAAGTGCCAAAATTCTTGCCTTCAAGGAACTGACAATCTGAGGTTTGTACAACATATAAACAGATTAAGTAAATACAAGAGAATCTGAGGATGAGGAGAGAGCTAAGAACGAAGCTGATCAGTAAAGATTTCACATAGCAGGTAGCTCCTAAAATCAGTCGCAATGACTGCTGGTGTCCCTTCTTGCCGTAACATTCTAGGTTCTAATAGAATTCTGTGTTCTCTCTGGCTCATTACAATCCTGACATTCTATATTCTAATAGATTTCTGTGTTCTAGAATTCCTTCCAGCCCTGAAATTTTATGTTTTGTAGCCCCTTCCAGCCCTGACATTTCAGGATTTTATAATTAAAGGTGATGAGCCCACAGGAATGATGTCACTGAACAAAAAGAGCCCCCAGCTAATAAATCAAGTAACATGATCTGAGTAGGGATGTAGGCTTGGATGTGACAGACTGGTAGGTATTCTACCAAGATGCCAGGCCACTATGCATGTCTTCCCCAGGATCCAAGCCTTAGCAGCTCTGTTAGCCTTCCATAGAAAAGTGCATAAAGTTAGACACTACCCTAGGGGCTACTGGGCCAATGCCTGAATGCCCTCTGGGGAAGTTCCAGCCTAGTTGCAGAGCTCCTTGAAACCTGAGATAGTGGCCTCTGGGTAAGGTAGAGAGCTCACAGAAGGCAAAACACCATAAAGTACATTTGCTCCTTGGTTAACAATAATAGGTTTCCTACCTTGTCAAAAATTTGCCCATTGTATCAGCCCAGTGCTGAAATGTATGTAACATGACATGCTATTATGTTAATTTGAAGGTAGGTCCCCAACTCAGCACAATGCAAAGGTCACCACATTGCAGTGGGGACTGACCCAATTTCTTAATTGATTCGCCCTCACAGCCACTGGAATTATCCACTTCTGTGACTGCGATCCCCTGCTCCCACACACATTTTTCAGGAATATCTACTGAAATAACTCAGGGAAGCCAACTTTACAGAAAAAAAAAAGATTAATAATAGATCACTAAAACAAGATCTCTGGTTGAATTGTGTAATTCTCCTTCTGCAGCTCTGTCTAGCTCATCTAGAAAGACAAGTCACTCAGAAATGTCTTATGCACGGTAGTGATTATCTCGGTAGGGAAATTTGAGACGGGGGGGGGTGGGGAAGGAGAGTAAGTAATGGGCTCCAATTTACCTTGGGGATTTGTCTCTCATGTTAGATAAATGTGGGGTGATCCAATACCGTTCTCCAAATCTCAGGGGAGCTGTAACGACTCAATCTGTCTCCAACACTAACCTCTCCTAGGAGAGGGGCGCCCAGCCACACCTCCTTGGGGCTTGGGATGGCAAAGACTCGATGGGTAGTATTGCTGACCTTTGCTCTGTCTTCCTCCTCATCCCTGCCTGGCAGAATCCTTAGTTTTGTCCACAGCACAATTGGATGCCACTGTCCACATGAGACTTTTTCTGATTCTCCCTCAGTGATTAGCACTGTCTCCTTCTTGAAATTACTTTATGCGTGCTTTCTGTTCATCTGTAAACCCATCATAAGCTCTCACCCCCAATCCCAACAAAATGCCAGCTGGAAAGGACTTTAGAGGTCAATTCCAATACCTTCCTATCCCAGATGAGGAAGTTGAGGAGTGGAGAAAGCAAGGTCATACAAAGACAGTAAGTGGCAGATCCATTCAAATCACCAAATGCCTACTGTGTGCACAAGCCCTATTCAAGGCACTGTGGAGGATTTTTTTTAAAGTATAAAATATGTTCTGTGCCTTTGAGGAACATCTCACTGAGAAAATTATGGGACACAGAGCTTAAGGGGAGATTATTCTCACTACTCTCTTTTCACTCCCTTCTTAACTCCCTTGTACTCTCACCTCTCACCTCATCACTCTACAAGGACTGCTCTTTCTAAAGTTACCAATGCTCTGTTCTTGCTGAATCCAATGGCCTTTTCTCAACCATCACCCTCTTTGACCTCTCTCTAGCATCTGCCCCTGTTTTCCACATTCTCCTGCTAGGTACTCGCTCCTCTCTGGGTCTTCACGACACGATTCTTTCTTAGTTCTCCTCCACCCTGTCTGACCACTCCTGGGTATTAAATAATTACTTTGGATTGTACTCAGATTCCTGTGCTGGATCATCTTTCATATCAGACTCCCTAAATGTGAGTGTTCACCAAGAGTGTATCCTGGGTCACCTTGTCTATACTCTTGAGGCTGACCTCATTAGCTGCCAGGGGTTCAGTTATCATCTCTAGGCAAACGGTTCCTAGATATAGATGTCCAGCCAGCTTGTGTCTCTTCTGAGTTCCTCATCTCCAACTGCCTATTAGACAGTTCAGGCTGGATGTGCTATAGACATCTCCAATTCAACATGTCCCAAACAGAAGTCATTCTCTTTCACCCAAAATGCACCTCTTTGTTTATTTTTTCCTATTCACCCAAATTCACAACCCTGGAGTCACCTTTTCCTTCTCCTCTCTCTCACCCCCAGTACTCAATCAGTTGCTAAATCTTATTGTTTGTAACCCTACAACACTTCTTAAACCCATCCCCTCCTCTCTGCTCACATGGCCACTATTCTAGTTAAGTCCTGAAGGCTACTTTCCCAATTCACAGGCTGTCTAGGACCTAGAGAGAAGAGGCCATTGAAGATGTAAGAGAAAGGAATTAGCAGTGAGGCCAAGTTGGCAGATGAGCCAGGAAGGAATTGTGAGCCATCAAGGGCATAGGTGAAAGGTTAGCCTTGAAGAGCTGGAGGAACTCCTCTTTCTTGGAGGCCCCACTCCTGCTTCTTAGTTCTTTCCTCCTCTTCATTTGGTCTTCATCTTCCCCTCCCTGCTTGCTAGTTACCAGTTTTACTGCCCATTGACCAAAAAGGGTTAGTGTCCATTAGAGGGACACTAGATCTTCAGTGGAAAGAGGCTCTACAAATCTAATCAATTCATTAGATATTGAAAAGCATGTTCCAACCTCTTCTTGTCCAATATTAGCAGGATAGCTGACCTGGAATTTCTCTCCACTCTAACTTGAGACATCACTGAAGTCAAACCTCACCACTCTAAGAGTAAAGTTTCATTTCAGTATAAATGATCTGGAGATCCCTAGGTCAGAATGAAATTTCAGTATCAAAGCAGGGATCTGCAAATACGGCTAAGAAGACAAAAATCACTCCCGGGGGGTCATCAATGTCCCTTTTCCCCCTAGAGTTTTGTAATTCTCTTTTCTGTTCTCCCTAGTTATCAGGGATCAGAGTCAAGAATTTTGTTTTCCTAGAGGATAAGGAAGGTGGTGGTTCAAGGATGCTTAGATTATATTAAATTGGCCAGCTATATCTTCCTTATATATGACAGTCCACCTCCCTATGGAATGTGCCTTTGTTATAGAGGCTGCCCCATGTCTGGACTGAACTCTCTCTTCACCTTCACCTCCTAGAATCCTAGTTCCCTTCAAAGTACAGCTCAGCTGCTGACTCCTAAGGAAGGAAAGACTTTCCTAATTTCTCTACCCAACCCATCTGCAATTATTTGGGCTCTCTTGGTCTTAAAATTACTTTGTATTTCTTTAGAGTTAGATAATGATTACTTATCCATGTACATGGTGAGGCTCATCTCTTCCCTCCCTCTCCCAGAATATAAGCTCTTTGAGGGCAGGGCAGGGCAGGGACCATTTCATTTTTGTCTTTGAGTCCCACCACCTAGCACAACATCTAGAACATAATAGGCTCTTAATAAGAGTTTATTGAATTGAGTAAGAGATTATCTAGTCCAACCCCACTGATGAAACGATAATAAAATCTTACTTTGAAAATTGCCTTTAAAAAGAGGCATTATGAGAGTAGTGGAAGGAGTACTGGATGCTCAGCCTGGAAGACCTGACACATCCTAGTTGTGTGACCCTGAGCAACTCATTTGTCCTTCTCTTTCTGCTCCTGGCTATTCTCAATGATATAAGCTGCAGAGAAGGTGCCAATCTTCATTAATAGAGGAAGTACCCTACCAGGAGTTCTCTATACTGATTAAGTAACAAGTGAGAAAGGAGGGGAGGGAAAGGGAGAGGAGAAAGAGGGGAGAGGGAGAGAGAGAGAGAGAGAGAGAGAGAGAGAGAGAGAGAGAGAGAGAGAGAGAGAGAGAGAGAGAGAGAGAGAGGCAGAGAGAGGGAAGGAAGGAAGGAAGGAAGGAAGGAAGGAAGGAAGGAAGGAAGGAAGGAAGGAAGGAAGGAAGGAAGGAAGGAAGGAAGGAAGGAAACTGCCAGAGGACAGACTTTACAATTCATGTGCACATCCAGAATCCATATTCAAACAGACATGTAGCCCTCTTGATAGCAACTTAATAATGATTTATTAAACTAGAAATGTATAGATAACATGCTACTGAGTCAATCAATTAATCCAGGGAGGGGATGGGGCAGGGGGGAAGGTGGTGTATATCCAAGAAGTAAGAGGTATGAAATCTTCCCTCAAATAGCTCACAATCCCTCTCCTCTCTCTCCTTCTCTCTCTCTCTCTCTCCATATATATATATATATATATATATATATATATATATATATATATATATATATATATATATATATATATATATATGTATGTATATATATGTATATATGTATGTATATATATATCTGTGTGTGTGTACACACATGCATAGATGTACACATACATATTTATCATTCTATCTTATCATACATATGTGTCCCATTAGAAAGACAATTACCCTTCTCATGGGGCTCTCACACATAATCCACTATCTAACAGATGTTAACATGGCAGAGTGTAAAGAATGACAGCTTATAGTAAGGCAAAGACTTGGGTTCAAATCCTGCCTTGGATGTTAGCTGTATGACCTTGGGCAATTCATTGAACATTGTGCGACTGACCTGTTTCTTCATCCATAAAATGGAGTTCATAATAGTCGTGCTACTACATGAGGCTGTTATGAAGTTTAAAGGAGGGCTGAATACAAAGTGCTTTGTCAATTACTATAACAGGATTCTCACATACCTGTCATTATACGCCAATTATTATAACTTGTGTGCATTGCATGGTTCTGCCTAGAAGTAGAAATGGACATATTGGCCTGATCCCAGCTTAGAATGACCTCTGCTTCCACAGATTTCTCTGGATCAATGTCTGGATCCCTTCTTTGACCCTACCACTTTTTCCTTGTATCGTACTTATTTGTAGACATGTCACAGCTCCTCCTGCCTGACTATAAGTTCCTCAGGAGACCAAAGACTATATCATTTTTTTTTCATTCTTATATAAGAGAGATAAAATGATTTGTCAAAAATCACACAACCAGTATGTGTCAGAAGTAAGACTTGAATCCAGACCTCCAGGTCCCAAGGCCAGCTTTATCCATGACACTCCTCATTCCTGTGTTAAAAAGGTGAAGCCATCAGAGTAATTAGGCCAGCAACTCAGCAAGGGCCCTATTTATAACCTCCAGGAACTTGGAGTCCCCGACATGAGCCACGAGTCTATTCTGCCACCCCTTCCTATAGCAACATCTATATGTGAGCCGATTACAACAATTAATTTAATAGGGATTCCTCTGCATGAACAATGCATCATTTTATTAGGAAACTCTATAAATGTCAGTGGTACAATTCATTTTTATTAATTTTCTAAAATGAAATTAGCAGGAGTGGTGGCAGCAAGAGAGGCAAACAGAGGTTGCGGAACATTTCTATCCCAAAGGGTATTGGTGTCATTAATTCCTAAATACCAGGAGGCCTGTTTGTATGAACTCAGCAGTTGACTGCACCAATTAATTTCAATATTTGGAGGGGAGAGGGGAATATCTACCAAACTCAACTCAACAGCTAATTTAGGAAGGCCCTTGAACAGCCAGGCAACTTTTTCTCCTCTTGGGACATGGAGCTTTCGGGTGTAAATACAGTGTTGCAATACTAATACGCTAATGCTTCCTTACCATCTTCACCCCACTGCCTTTAGCAAAATAAAAACAATCTGGGAACACTTTCCATAAATCCGCTGCACGGCTGATGCCTCCAGCAGTGGGGTGCTCTATGCTACATTCCATTTAACAGAATGCCTGGTATACCCTAGTCCCACCACCGAAAGGGCAAAAAAAATCACGTGTGACCACTAGTGGCATTCACTCCTTTTTGGGGGATCCTACAGCCTTATGTCTTGAAATATTTGGTCTCATCTCTAGCTGTAACATGATGGACCAGTTATTCTGCAGTCAGGCAGTGTCTAGGTCATATAATAGCAACCCTGTCCTTGGCTATGGTCCAGGAAAAGGCAAACTCTGGTTGGTGTAACCAGCAGTGACTACTACTACCACTACTACTACTACTACTACTACTACTAATAATAATAATAATAATAACAACAACAACAATAATAACAAACAACTAGAATTTCTAAAGTGATTTAAAGTTTGCAAAGAACTTTAGAAATATTATCTCAATTTATCCTCACAACAACCTTGGGAGGTAAGTGCTATTATTATCCCCATTTTATAGATGAGAAAACTAAGACTGCGGGAGGTTATGACTTGCCCTGGACCACACAGCTAGTTAATGATTTAAGAAACCACACATTAACATGATCTCTGTTTTACTGTATTTTTATTTATTTTATTAAACATTTCCCAATTACATTTTAATCTTGTTCAGGCTTCAGCCTGAGCAGCAAGACTGCTACCTCTGGTATAAAGAATTCTATTAGATTGGAAGCTCCTCGAGGTCATAGATTATTTTGCTTTTTTCTTCCTGTCCCCATCACCTAGCAGAGTGCCTGGCACAGAGAAAGCACTTAAGAACTATTGCTGGTGGACTGATTAAAAAATACCTGATTGGGAGTCAAAGGATCATAAATATAGAACTGAAGGTGCCTCAGATGAGAAAATCAAAGACAGGGAGATGGGGGGATTTGTTCAAAATCACACAAGTGGTCGTACTAGAGGCAGAATTTGAACCCAGATCCTCCAAATCCAGAGGTAGTACTATTTCTACTGAACCACAGTTGAGTCTCTGGACCTTCAGTAGGTTCAAAGTCCAGTTCTTCTCCTTACTAAAGACTCTTCTATTTTCATCTTTGCCATTTTTTTGTCATGCTTAGCATGGTACCTTGACCATCATCATCATCATCATCATAATAATAATAATAAATGTTGGGTGAATTGTATTAGAGGATCTAGAGAATGAAGGTCCCATATAAGCCATGTAGTCATTATTTGATAGATTTGGAGCCAAAAGAGACCTTAAGTTCATCAATTCCTACTCCCTCATTGAAGTCAGAGAGGGAAAATGATTTTCCAATGATTACATGGATAGGAAGGGGCAAGGCTGAGATTTGCACCCTGGTCCTTTGAATACAAATCTAGCGGAATCCAAATCTCATTGTCCACCCCCCACACCAACGGACAAGCACTCAAATGAATTTATTGACTTGAGCTCCCTACTCTGGAATTCATTTTCCTCAAGCGTATGAGAAGGTTGGACCAGGTGGCCTCTATGGTATTTTCCATATTTAAATGCTAGGAGTATATTCATTAGCCTTTATTTATTTGACCTAAGAACCTGAATGCCAACCTCAATGGAGCTCTGTTCCCTTCAACCATCTTCCCAAAGAGAAAAGGCCCTACCAAGGCCATGGATAAACTGGGTAAAAGGTCCCCTAACACAAAAACAGGGCAACTAGGTGGCACAGTGGCTAGAGTGCTGATCCTGGAGTGAGGAAGACTCATCTTTCTGAGTTCAAGTCTGGTCTCAGACTCTTCCTAGCTGTGTGACCCTGGGCAAGTCACTTCACCCTGTTTGCCTCAATTTCCTCATACGTAAAATGATCTGGAGAAGGCATCGGCAAACCACTCCAGTATCTTTGCCAAGAAAACTGCAAATGGGGTCACAGAGTCAGACCCAATGGAAATGACTGAAACAACAACAAAAACACAAAAAGGTACAGAAGCCCACAGAATAATGAACACTGACAGACACTCTGGTGTCTCCTTTGGAAGGAAGAAAGGCTGGGGATATAGCTTCCTGAAATCAAACTCAAGGCACAGACATCCCATAAGTCACAATCACACCAACATACTTAAGCTAACACACACACAAACCTGTCACTACTAATAGAAAATTTGTTGAAAGCACTGTAGCCACCGATTTCAAATGTCCCCCAAATGTCACAGACCTAAAATAAAAGCATCAAGTCAGGCATGGGGGAGAGGTACCCCCTTAAAACAAATGTACTTCACCTTTCTTAACATAATAAAAATGTCAATGACACTCTAAGGGAAACAGGTCGGCAATCTTTTAACCGACTACATCTGTCCCCAAGTGGCTACAGAAGTTAAACATTTATGGCAGTTATTGAGGACACTTACTGCATAATAAACTATAGCCCTGTCCATTAAGTCTGCTTTGGGGGATCTCTTGCTACCAATTACTGAAACCCCTAACATGGAAAAAGCAACCCTCAGCCTCCAAAACAAGTGGAGACACAGGTGACCAGCTTAGTTAGCAGCAGAAAGAAGGAAAGGAAAGGAGAGGGGAGGGGAGGGGAGGGGAGGGGAGGGGGGGGGAGGGGAGGGGGGGGGGAGGAAGGGGAGGTGGGAGAAAAGAAAGGAGGGAGAAAAAAAGGAAGGAAGGAAGGAGAGATAGGAAGGAAGGAAGGAAGGAAGGAGAGATAGGAAGGAAGACAGGAGGAAGGGAGTGAAGGAGGAAGGGAGGAAAGAGAGAGAAAGAAAGAAGGAGGGAGGAAAGAAAGAAAAGGAAGGAAGAAAAAGAAAGGAAGGAAGGAAAGAAGGAAAAAGGAGGGAGGAAAGAAAGAGAGAAAGGAAGGAGAGATGGAGGGAGGGAGGGAGGAAAGAAAGAAAAAGAAAGAATAGAGGGAGGGAGGAAAGGAAGAAGAAAGACAGGAAGGTAAAAAGAGAGAGAGGGAGACAGAGAGACAGACAGAGAGAGACAGAGAGAGCTGGAAAACACTTTGGTGACAGGTGGGAGTCACATAGAGATAAATGCCTCCAACTTCCTCCCTTCCCCACCATTCAAACAATACCAAACCAACCAAGGGAAGAGTTTAATTAAATGATTAAATAGGAACCCATCAGGTTAAAGCTTTCAACTCAGTATGATCATTGGCACTCTATTTTTAATCCATCTGATTCTATTCCATATAATACTCATTATGTCAATCAAGGAGACCTCAGTGTCACAAACTATCAAGCGTGACATAGGCTTTTCAATTGGCCGCCAATGGATGGATTGGTGAAGGCAGGTAATCGGTGGAAATCAATCCGTTTACCGTACATATCTGAAAAAGCGGCAATATCGGGGATGTTACCTTGTCTTAGGGGAGGTGGTTAGCCATTCTTCATGTTTTTCAAACGTTATTAAATAAGCTGCAATTTCCTGAAAAAGAAACAGAACATGGAATAAATAATCAGCTCACATTGGATCTTGGACAAAAATATTTAACATATTTAAATATTTAACTCCCTCAAATATTCTCCACCCTCTAAGAATGGGACTCCAGTCTTCACTACTCAATACTATTCTCCAGTTCCAGGGGGTTTATTTTTGTTGTTGTTGTTGTAACCATCTGTTTACAACCTGCTACACAAGGATAATCAAAGTTCTTGGCTTCTGAAGAGAAGTCCGTGTCAGGGTTAAAAAAAAAAGTTTCTTCATGGAAAGAAATCACAGGAAATGATCTTGGATCCTAAATGTTATTAATTTGGGGGAGGGAAAAATGCCATCAACAGGTCGTCATTTATGCAAGGTTATAACTGCCAAGTTTTAGTCTGTCTTTCTCCAAGGATGGACTAATTTTTCATAATACTCATTATGTCAATCACGGCAAGAGATGCCGTGTTCTCTCAGCTAGAGTCCCCAAAACCCCTGAGCCAAATCACACAAGGAGATTTAAAAAAAGAAGAAAGAAAGAAAAGATAAAACCACACAACTCCAAAAAAGAGAAGGCAATATGTTAACCTTTTCCATCACAGAAGGTACCCCCTGATAACTTAATACATCGAGCCAACACTTCAGAAAGAAAAGCAAAGTCAGCAGAGTTAACAGCAAAGACAGAGAAAATGTGGGCACCTGAAGGTAAATTAAATATTTATAAACACAACAGCATCACTGGAGACAGATTTACTGATTTATTAATAATTTCCATAAAAAGCCAGTGGGTGACATCAACATAAGTCATTGCTTCTGCTTTCAGGCATGATACGGCCCATTACTCCTAGATCCAAACTGATTTGCTAACATGAAATTGGCAAGTTTGTAAGTTAAATTAAGGTTGGGCCAACTAAGATGTATATTTCCCATGGATTCTACGGGGTTACCACATACTAAGTGATCTCAGAGGAAACCAGAGAAGAGGCATAAGACCATAGCGTACCTACAACAAAGCTCCCCGGAGGGGTCTTACCAAGAGGTCCAGAATCAGTACAGAAGGCAAGGGATCACACCACTTTCCTCCTTTTTCCACTAGTGAGTCTTGACCCAACATACTTGGTCATAACTGATTTTCGGTCCTTTTGATCAGAGGACACATTAAAAGACCTTTTCTTAGGTTTGCCTAAGAATAATTATGAACCAAAGGAAGAGGCACCACATCCCAACACTTCTACTCCATTGCAAAAGACAGTCATTTTGTCTACCTATGCAATAGTCCAATGAACATTAATATATAAATGAATGAGAGTAGGATACCAGTTTGTCCCTTGATTTAGTCAGCCTGTCAGTGGGCATTTTAAAAAGCCTACTATGTGCTAGGCACTATACTAAACAATGGAGATACGAAGAAAGGAAAAAGAATCTCGCATCTAATGGGGGAGATGACATGCCAACAACTATGTGCAAACAAGCTGCATACAAGAAAACAGGAAATATCAACAAAGGGAAAGCATTAGAATTAAAAGTGAAACTTGGGGAAGGGTTGACTATCTAAACTCCATCAAATAGAATATAAGAAGAATGGGAAAAAATAAGTAATAAGAGAGACAGCATAGCATAGTAGATAAAGAGCCAGCTATAGAATTAGGAGAATGTAGGCTCAAGTCCCAACCCTGACAACACAGCATGTTAGTTGTGCGAGCTTGCACAAGACACTTAACATCTCATTGCCCTCAGACGATTCTCTAACACTGGGAGGTACCAAGCAGTAATTGGTTTGCATTGGTACAGACAGTTACCTCACTGCTAATTCCCTACACCGATGAAATATCAGCTCCAGTCAATGACCATTACTATTGTTTTGGTGAAGTTTCAATCGAAAAAGTATACAAATAAAACCTCATACAAAGTGAACAAAGTACAGGTCCCATCATCTCAACTGCTATAGAAAGATCAATACTTCCTCACTCAAAAGGACCAAAGGACAAATATATACTCTCAGAGTACGTGATAAACAGGTTAAAATGTTACAGAAACACATCCATTAAAAACAGATTTCACTTCACTGAGCAGCAGTATAAGCTGAAAATATTTGTTTGCATATATTTGTTTTGCACATTGTCTCCCCCGAGAGATTATAAGCTCCTTGAAGGCAAGGACGGTCTTTTACCTCTTTTTGTATCCCTAGCACATAACACAGTGCCTAGCACATAGTAGGCACTTAATAAATGTTGGCTGATTGGTTGAAAATACATAAATGCCTCTGGATTAACTGAATGTCACAAGTCCAGGATAGAGTCTATGAAATGGCTAAGATACAACAGGGGAATCAAAAAGTCTTCCCTAGGTGACATCCTGAAGAACTCAACCACAAGTGTGTCACAGAAATGTGCCAAATAAATGGCCCATTAATTGGGGAATGTCTAAATAAATTGTGGTTGATTTCTGATAAAGATGGTGTTGTGAAAGGTCACAGAGATGGGACAGCTAGGTGGCACAGTGGATAGAGCACCGGCCCTGAAGTCAGGAGGACCAATCCGGCCTCAGACCAAACAGTTGACACTTACTAGCTGTGTGACCCTGCGCAAGTCACTTAACTCAATTGCCTTAAAAAAAGAAAGAAAGAAAGAAAAGAAAGAAAGAAAGAAAGAAAGAAAGAAGAAAGAAAGAAAGGAAGGAAGGAAGGAAGAAAGGTCACAGAGAAGCCCAGATTTCCCAAGGGCATCCCAGCAAAGATAAAATCCAAGGAGAAACAATAGAAAATGCCTTCTTCTAGCCCAGAACTGCACAAAAATATATCTAGAAGCCTTCAGGCACTAAAGAAAAGGGTTCTCCCAGGAAATCTCTCACAGACACAGGTAAACAAGCCAGAAGAGAAGCCTGCTAACATTTAGTTCCAGGGTCACCTGGAACATTCTTTGTATACATGTGGAGGTGGTGATGGGAGGGGAAAAGGAGGAAGGGGAAGAAGAGGAGGAGGAGAAGTTCAAAGTGAATGGATGTGGAAGCTCCAGGAGTCTCAAAAACCACAGTGCTCCTTCCCTGCAGCCTACAAGTATGTTCATATCTCTTTCATGCTTAAAAATCCTTCACTTGATCCTACCATCCCTGCTGGTTATTGTCCTATACCTCTCCCCACACTTCTTGGATAAACTCCTTGAGAAAGCCATCTACAAAAGTTGTCCCTATCTCCTCTCATTCTCTTCTAAACCCTCTGCAATCTGGCTTTTAACCTGATCAATCAACTGACACTGTTCTCTCCAAAGTTACCAATTATCTCTTAATTGCCCAACTAATGGCCTCTTCTCAATTCTTATCTTTCTTGACCTTTCTGTAGCCTTTGACACTGTTGATTGGCAGCTCTTCCTGGATCTGCTCCAGGTTTTGTGACACTGCTCTCCGCTGCTCCTTCTCCTACATGTCTGACCATTCAGTCTACTTTGCTGTATCTTTATCCAGATAATTCCCACAAACTGTGAGAGTCCCTCAAGGCTCTGTCCTAAGCCTTCTTTTCCCTCTAGTCTGTCTTACTTGATGATTTCATCAACCCATAGGTTCAATTATCACCTTTTTGCACAATTTCTAGATCTACATATCCAGCCCTGATCTCTCTCCTAAGCTCCAGTCTCACATTGCCAGGTACCTTTTGTATCTCTCTAACTAGATGTGCTATAGACATCTCAAAGTCAACATGTCTAAAAGAGAATTTATTATCTTTTCCTCCAAACCCTCTTCTCAATTTTCTTATTACTCTCAAGGGCCCTACCATACTCCCAGCCACTCACACTCAAAGCCTTGGTGTAATCCTAGAATCATTCCAACTCACCTCACATATCTAATACATCATCAAATCTTGTCATTTCTAACCACAGCATCTCTCATATGTGCCTCCTTTCTACTCATACAACTACTACTCTAGTTCAAACCCATATCACCTGCCTGACTAATGAATGTTGATGCAAGATATTAAATATTAGCAAAGAGGCCACAGAAACATATTTAAAAGATGATATACCATGCTCAGTTTCAATGGAATTTAGCTTTCTATTTCTTCCTTTTTGGGTTCTAATTTAATATATGCTTTAAGGCTTATGACTTACGTGAGTTTATTTTATAACCCATTACTTTGCTGAAGTTCTTGTTTCAATAAAATTTTAGTTGACTCTGTAGCATTCTCTGTTTAGATCATTACATCATGTACAAAAATAATAAATGCAGAGCTGGTTCAATTTTAGAACAATTATAAATATAATAGACCACATTAATAAGAAAAAAATTAAAGAACATAATTATATCAATAAATGAGGAAAATGCTTTTGACAAAAATTGGACATACTTCTGTTTAAAATCCTAAAAAGCATAGGAATAAACAGACCTTTCCTTAATTTGGTAAATAACATCTAAAATCAAGAGCTAACACTATATGTAATAGAAAAACACTAGAAGTCTTTCCAATAAATCAGGGATAAAACAAAGATATCCATTATCACCACTATTATTTGGAAATTATTTTGGAAATGCTAGCTATAAAATACAAGAAAATTAAGTTGAAAGAATAATCACAGACAAAGAAAAAATATCTATGAAATGTATAAGGGAGTCCACCTATCAATATATACACAGGAATTATATGGATATAACTATAAAACATTGTTTACAGAAATAAAAAATAGATTTTAATCATTATAAAGAATTAATTATTCATAGTTCATCTGTGTCATTGTAAATTAAAATGACAATACTACCTTAATAAATTTACATATTTGTTTCTATACAAAAAAAATTACAAAAGAGTCACTTTATGAATCTAGAAGAATAATGATAAAATTCATCCAGCAGAACAAAAGGTCAATAATCTCAAAAGAAGAAAATATTTTTTTAAGTAGGAAGGGGACTTAGCAGAACCATATCTCACACTATAATACAAAGCAATCATCATCAAAAACAATTTGATGCTGGTTAAAAAATGAGAAATTGTTCAAGGAACAAACTAGAAATGCAACAGACCTAGTAGCATAGGGTTTGATATACCCAAAGACCCCAACTATTGACATAATGACTCATTGGTCAACAAAAACTGTTGAGAAGACTGGAAAGCAGTCTTTCAGACATTATGTTAACATTACATCTCACATCATATTACCTCAACAAGCTCCAAATGGACATGTAAAAGCTGCATAACAAACCAATTAATGGATCCAGGAAGAAGATACTTTTGATACTACAGATGGGGCAGGGGAATTTTGACCAAACAAGGGAGAGAAAGATTCACAGGCAATAAAATGGACAGAGAGAGACAAAGACAAGCAGGCCAGCTTTGAAACTAAAATGTTGAATTTTTATATATTTCATAAAAAACAAGCTGTATGTAATAGAAATTAGCAGTCACATACACTATTCTCTATCTGTTCTTTGCACATAGGAATGTTCATGTCTAAAGAACAAAAACATGGGCAGCTAGGTAGCACAGTGGATAGAGCGCCTGGCCTGGAGTCAGGAAGACTCATCCTCCTGAATTCAAACATGGTTTCAGACACTGACTAGCTGTGTGACTCTAGGCAAGTCTCTTAAACCCTGTTTGCCTCTGTTTCCTCATCTGAAAATGATCTGGAGAAGGAAATGGCAAACAACCCTAGTATCTTTGCCAAAAAAAAAAATCCCAAATGGAGTTACCAATAGTTGGACAGGACTGACAAACAACTGAACAACAACAAATAACAAAAAATTAAATTTAAAAAATCAATTATGGTACACAAATGTCATAAAAATTACTGTTATAAGAAATTGTGCATATGAGGAATTCATAGAAGCATGCAAAGATTCCCATGAACTGATGCAAAATAAAGCAAGTGGAACCAAGAAAACAACATGCATAATTATTCCAATATAAATGGAAAGAGCAACAACCAAAACAAATTAAAACTGAATGCTCAAAATGAGGCATTGTTTACTTTCTTAGAGAACCAGGGAGGCAGGGTGACCTGGTGGATAGAGCACCCAACTCTGAGTCAGGATGATGTAGGTTCAACTCTCACTTCAGACACTTAATAGCCTTGTGACCCTGGGCAAATCACTTAAGCACTCTGAGCCTCAGTTTCCTTTTCTGCAAAAATTGAGATAACACCTACTTCTCAGGGTGACTGTGAGGACTAAATAATATGTGTAAAGGGCCCTGCAAATCTTAAAGCATTGTATTAGTGCTAGTGATGATGATGATGATGACGATGATGATGATGATGATGATGGAGAAAAACACATCATCAATTAATCAAGTAAGAAAATTGACCTACATGATCTCTAAGACACTTCAGGCTGAAGATCCCAGATGGAGTTTTTATTTAATGTCAAAAGGATAAAATAAATTTCATCTTCTCTGACAAAAAGGACCTTCTCATGATCTATTTTGTATTCTAGTTATTAGTGTATGTGAAGAATCTTCCATACTAACTGGAAGTTACCTAAGGGTAGGAACTCCATCTTACTTATCTCTCCCCTGAGACTTCACACTGTGTTTCGTTTGTGCCTCCATTATAAACATGTGTTACGTGTTTTCTACCCCTTCATGAAGGCAGGTGGAAGTATATGTATTAGATAAATATTAGAGAAATGTTGACACTCCAAGAGTGTAACTTATTCAGGGTCAAACAACTTTTAAGAGTAAGAGAATTTTGAACCCAGATTTTCCTGATAAAAAAAAAGGTTAAAAGCCCACAATTCCGAACCATTCTTAAGCTGTATAGGAGAACACAGACCCAAAGAGGTTAAGCTTGGCCATAGGTCATAGAATGACTTAACAACATAGCCACAGAACCCGTGTCCTGACTCCAAGTCTTAATTTGAATTTCTCTAATCAGTAGTGATTTAGAGCATTTTTTCATATGATTATAGATAGCTTTGCTTTCTTCTTCTGAAAACTACCTCTTCATATTCTTTGACTATTTATCAATTGGCGAATGACTCATAGTTTTATAAATTTAACTCAGTTTTCTATATATTTTAGAAATAAGGCCTTTATCAGAGAAACTATCTGTAAAAAAATTTCTCCCAGTTTTCTGCTTTATTTCTAATCTTGGTTGCATTGGTTTTGTTTGTGTAAAACTTTTTGAATGTGATGTAACCAAAATTATCCACTTTCCATCCTGTAACACTCTCTATCTCTTATTTGGTCAAAAATTCTTCCCTTATCCATAGATCTGACAAGTAAAATATTCCATGCTCCCTTAATTTGCTTAAGATTTCACTTTTATGTCTACATCATGTGCCATTTTGACCTTATCTTGGTAGAAGGTATGAGATATTGCTGACTCCAAGTCTTATATGGAAAAAGTTCCAGCATGAGGATCTGGATTCAAATTCTGCCTCTGATGTTTACTTTCTGTGTAACCTCAAACAAAACATTAAACATCCACAGACCTCAGTTTTCCATATTAAGATGAGGGGGTTGGACTCAATGGTTTTTCATATCTTTTCCAGCTCTACATTTAGGACCTTATAATATTTTTGTCATACCAGATTTCTTGCATCTGATATCATCACACAGATCCTCTCTGACTGATCATCACTTTCTGGGGACATGAGAAGGCTCTCTCTGGCCTTCTCCAATGGTCATGGAACCATTCATTCCTCCCTGCCTTCCTGAATCTCTCCACATTCCTCCATACTGCCTTGTAGCCAACTGGCCTCATTCATATGTCAAGATGAGAGAACTCGCCTTGGGCGCCAAAGTAAAGACTGTCCAGACTGCAGATTTTAAATGTTTAGTTCGTTCCTTTGATGTTCAAGAAGAAAAATGGTCTCTGCAGAGCAATGTCAGCGGCTTTGGAGAGGGAATTTCCCTCAAAAGTGATCCTACACATTTCCATTATTGCATCCTTGGCATTTGGCTCCTTCCCAGGATAGTGAGCATGTGAACCCAGCATGGGGGAGGGGAGGCATCAATCAATAATCAACAAATCAACAAGCATTTATTAAGCCCCCACTCTATGCCAGACACTGTATTAGATGCTAGAAATACAAGTACAAAGAAAAAATCTCTATTTCCACTACCATAGATATATACATAGCACAAATATAAAATTTAAAAAGACAAAGTTGCTAAATACAAGATACTTTTAAAGGGCAGTCATTAGCAGTGGGGGAGATCAGGAAAGGCTTCATGCCTTCATGCTCAAGTTGAATCTTAAAAGAAAAGAAACACTCTCTTTAAGTGTCTACGATGTGCCAGGCACCATTGCTTTGGTGCTCAGTGCTTTGTGGTATCAACCAACACGCTATCATGGCTGGGAAGGGAGTTTTACATGAACAGAGGAGGGCCCCCTCATCTTGACATCACTTTAACTCTTCAGTCTGGAAGGGAAGTCTCAATGCAAGAGCATTCCTATTTTTTCATTCTTCTTGCTCTAAGGTACAGCCATACCTGATGGAATGGCTTCTGCTAGAAGAGGACAGCTCATTTCTCAGCAAGAGAGGTTCTGGGCCAAGAAGACGAGGAAAGAAAGCTACAGGGAAGGTAATGCCACTTTCACACACACACAGGAGGTCTTCTTACAGAGACCAGAAGACAGATGAATACTTGTTCGTAGAAAGGGTTCTTTTTTCAGGTAAAGGTGGAACCATGTAGCCACCGAGGTCACTTCTAAACATGAAGTTCCATCCTATGATCATACAGTCAGCTGGTCTCCTTGTCAGAGAGGCAGCATAGCATAGACAGCCTGCTTGACTTGAACTCAGGAGGTCTTGGGTTCAGATTCTGTCTCAGACACTAGTGTGACCCTGGGCAAGTCACTTAATTTCTATGGGCCTCAGTTTCTTCATCTTCAAAATGATAGGAGGGAAGGGATTGGACTCAATGGCCTCTAAGTTCCCCTCCAATTCTAAATTTATTATCCTATCTTCCTTCCCTCCAACACATCTTCCTAATTCCCTACCTCTGTTACCTTTCTTAATGATGTGCTCCATACCTGAACTCTCCTCCTATATGCCTATCTGAATCTTGCTGAGACCAGTTCTCCTAACTTTTGTGACACTTTTCTCAGTCACTGCACTGAGCTCTCTGTTGGAATCCAAAAGACATGATGCCATGGACTCAGTGTTATAGTTAACTTGGTCACCAAAAATAGCCTATATAATGATATAGGAAGGAAAGAAGGAAGGAGGAGGGGAAAGGAGGAGAGAGGAGGGAAGGGAAGAGGAGAGGAGAGGAAAAGAAGGAGGAGGGAGGGAAAGAAGGAAAGGGAGGGAGGAAGGAAAGCAAAGCATTTATTAAGTGGCTACTATGTGCCAGGTATTGTCCTAAGTACTTTACAAATATTATCTTATTTAATCCTCACAATTATGATGGGAGGTTAAGTGCTATTATTATCCCCATTTTATAATTAAAGAAACTGAGGAAGAGAGGAGTTAAGTGACTTGCCCAGGGTTACACAGTTAGTAAATATATGAAGCTGGATTTAGAGGGTAGGGTAGGGAAAGGGGGCATTATTCCCAACAAAGGCTTTTATATTCCCTAATCAATATAGTCTAGGGACCATCGTTCCTTTTGCATTCAGGATAGGAAGCAACAATTCTGTATATATCCTCTGAAGCCTAGAACCACTGAAAATCTGAATTACAGGACCTTAGTATTTGGAAGGGACTCAATAAATTTGATTCATACTAAAAAGTAGTCATCCAGCCATCCAGCCTTTGCCTGAAGGGCTCCAATGAGGGGACACCTACCACCTCTTGAGCTAGCCCAATATATTTTGAAATAGCTCTAATCACTAGGAAGGTTTTCCTCATTGCTCCTAGCTCTTCCCTCTGGGGCCAAACAGAAGAAATCGAGTCCTTCCACAAGACAGTTCTTGAAATACACAGAGAATCATTTCTCTTCTAAGTAATCTCTTCTTCAGGCTAAATAGTCCCAGTTCCTTCAACCTGGATTCATATGGTATGAACTCAAGGTCATTCATCCTAGTTACCCTCCTCTGGACCTGCTTCAGTTTACCAATGTCCTTCCTAAAACATGGTCTTCAGAACTAAATGTGAAACTCTAAATGTGGTCGGACCAGGGCAGGGTGCGGAGGGACTGTCAGTTCCCTAGTCCTTGATACTATACCTCTCCTAACGCAACCTTAGATTGCATTACCTTCCTTGTATTATACTGCTTAGTTCACCAAAACCCCCAAGCATTTTTCAAAAAAAAAACTGCTCTCCAGTCATATGCCCCCCATCTCGTACTCTCTAAATTGATTTTTTGAACCCACATGTATGACTTTACATTTACCTTCATTAAATTTCATCTAATTAGATTCCACCCAATATTCTAACCTGTCAAGATCTTTCTGAATCATCATTCCAGGATAGCTATTTTTCTACTTTTGTGTCATCTGCAAATCTAATAAGCATTCTGTCTGTACTTTTATACAATAATAAAGAGTTAAAGTCAAGGTCACTGGCCTATAATTTGCAAAATCAATTCCCTTCCCTTTCTAAAAAAAAAAATCAGGACAATGTTTCTCTTCTCGAACTGTTCACACCCTCCAGTCCTCCACAGAATTTCAAAACTCAAAGACAATGATGATTCAACAATCATAGCTAGCAGGTCTTTCTGTGTATTAGAATGCCATTCATTTGACTCAGGTGATTTGAATTTAGCAATTGTAGCTATGTATCTCTTACTGTCACTGTCTCTTATCTTGGATATAAACTCTCCATTAGCCATTTTTTATTGTCCTTTCCAGTACTTGCTAAAACATCAAGGCACCCTGAGGGAGAGACAGGAGGCATATGTACTAGAGGACATTCAAACCATCATCATCACCCCCACTGCCCATTAGATGCCAATGAAGGCTGCCCAAGAGTCTGCACCTGAGATCCCCAGGAATAGCGCCACCACTGCCACTCAACCACTGATGCCACTTCCAGTCTGGCCCTTGCGGCCATCTTCTATGGAATCAACTATTGGCGTAATGGAACCCAGCAACTGCCATTAGAGATGCTACATCTCTGTATCCTTAGCAACCGAAGCTACTGAAGACCTAGGGGGAAATGTTCTCACCACCGAAGTCCTTGGTCACATCAAATGGCTCATTAGAAATGGACATGATTTTTCTCAATACAAATAACAATTACAAATAACACTATAGGAGAAGCATTACTATCTGCTTTAATGATGCAATTCAAGTACCACAGGGCATTTCTAGCTATTTTAAAGTTGAACTCTCCTATATATCTCCCCCTATCTCCCCCAAAAGAATGTGAGCTCCTTAGCACAGTGCTTTGCACATAGGAAGTGCTTGATAAATGCTCTTTCATTGATTTCATTCTGAATTTGAGCATGCTTGACACTATTCTTATACTATTGCTCTATACTTGGGCCATTTCTTCCATCTTCTGCACATTTTTGGAAATCCAAATCAGTTGGTGAGTTCCCTGTGCTTTACACAGTTTCCCCCTTTCTTCCTCATCTGAATCATTTCTCTTAGTGTCTTCAGCATTCTACTTTTGTGAACTTTCTGTCACTTCCAAGTGAATTTCCTAAGAACTTAAGTCCATATGATCCTATCTATCCTTCCTCTGAACCCTTTAAAATGAGTCCTAAAATCTGGGATGACACATGCCATTGCATTCCAACCTACCTTCTCTTATATTACAAATTCTAAAATAGAATCACTTTCCCTGAACATTTTCATGATTTCCCAGGACCCACTAAAACCAACTGGAAATATGGTGTTTAGTTCTAGGGACCACATTTTAGGAAGGATATTCATAAGCTAAAGCGGGTCCAGAGGAAGACAACCATGAAGAATGACCTTGAGTTCATACCATATGAATCTAGGGTGAAAGAAATGATGATATTTAACCTGAAGAAAAGACTTTGGGGATCCATTATAGCTGCCTTCACATACTTCAAGAACTATCTTCTAGAAGAATTAGGTCTGTTCTACTTGGCATCAAAGGGTAAAACTTGGAGCAACTGATGAAAGTTTTCAAGAGGAAAATCTATGTTCAACATCAGGAAAACCTTCCCAACTTGATTCTGATACAATAGTTGCCATCTTCCTTAAAATCTGATAAGCCCATTCCTTTCAAACTGAACTCATGCCACTAAATTTACCACCTCATTTCAGCTGGTGAGCCATACCAACTCTCTCTTCCTATCTTCTAAGTCCAACCTAATCAGTAAACATTCCATCAAGCTAGTACCTTTGGCTCTCTGCATTGGGAACCACTTATCTAAGTGACATCAGATGAAAACCCAACAAACAATACCCACCTCAGCCTTGCCCCAAGCCCTCAGGCCCCCAGTCCCTTGTCACCAAGAGACGGTGATGATGATAGACAGAGGGAAAGGTCAGATGAGTTGGCTTGAATGCTTTATTGCCTCAAATTAAACTAAAAAAACTTGACGTTCATCCTCCAGAGTCCTGGTAATAAAAATGTCTACAATCTACACAATCTCAGATATTATGTACACACAAAATGGATCTTTCGACCATGAGATAATAAAAAAAAAAGTTGTTTTTTTTTTATGAGAGTTCTATACAAGGGTTTTATCTGTATGGGACCAAAGCAAAGGGGGAAAAAAGCCAATGCTCTCCTAGCAGCTGGCCCCAGCATCTGCTCGAGCCACAAAATGCAATTATATTACTCCCAAACGAGAAGTAAAAATATCTTGTTTCCAATACTCTTGGTTTTAAGACTCATACTTAATGTCCTCTGGGTATTTCAATGGTGCCAGATCTCTGTGTTATGTACTTTATTAGAGTTGTGTGAATGTCATATTAATGACTTTTAACCAACATGTTTACACTGAAAATAAATTCTCCCAGAATCCACTGCACAACTCACTTTGCAAACCATAATTGGCTAGTAATTTTTAAAACAATAACCATTCAGGGTCTCAACACATGGTGTCTCTCTTTCCTCTTCCTCAAGAGATTTCCTACACAGTGTTGACCCATCTCTAGAAGGACAAGAGTTCAAATTCCAAACTTTGATAACTCAGCAAGCAGGACTTATCTAGAAATCCCTGTTTATTACTGACAAGATTGGTTGTGAAGTAGGAGGCTAAGGTTAGGACTTCACTAAGGAGTTGGGAACACTTCTCTCTGGATAAAGAACCCATCCACGAATATCTAGGGGAAGCAGGCATCCATTGAACAACAAGCTTCTATGAGTGAGGTTTAGATCATTATTTATTTCCTAGTGTCACACAAAATTAAATATATAATCATTTTTATTGAAATTTTTAAAAATTTTTTATTGAATTTTATTCGAGTGAATTTTATTTTTTATGATGACAACAAAGAAGGTAAAAGAGGGCAAGGGCAAGGAAAAGGAGGGGGGGAAAGGAAAAGAAAAGAAGAGAAGAAAAAGAAAAAGGTACCACCCCATAGTTGACATTTTTCTTGAGCATTTCTGAGATCTCTTCTTTGTTACTATCACATTCTCAGAATCCTTTGGACTTTAAAAGAACCTCAGCAATCATCTTGACTACCCTCCCTTGAATGAGAATCTTCTCAATGACAATCCCAAAAAGTGGTCAATCAGCCTGTATTTGAAAATGATCAAGGTAGCCTTTTCCAATTTAGGATGGTTTGAATTGTTAGCATTTATTAATATTTTTAAGCATTTCATTGAATCATTTTGAAGCATTTTTTCCTTCTGTCTCATAGTTACAGGCCATGTATATCATATGACAGGCAGGTCATGTAATATCTTAGAGGTCTAGCCCACTGTAAGAGTCTTAAGAGTCTTCTTCTTAGAGAAGAATCCCTTCTCTAAGAGAAGATGCCAATTTGCTTTGGTAGAGGGAACTTCCTCCTCTAGGAGTTCCCTAGACTAATGAAATCATAGGTCCAGTCTTTATTCTCATTTATCTATCTTACATAACATTTATTTGTGTACATGCTATAGCAACCTTCTTATTCTATAAGCTGCTTGAGGACAGGGAGGGTCTGGGTCATATTTCATCTTTTTTATCCCATGGCCAAGAGGTCAGTCAACAAGCAGATAAGTGCTTACAAATGTCATCAGGATTACTGCTAAGTGCCAGGAATAACAAAAAAAAAAAAGATAAAAGAAACAGTTCTTGCCCTCAAGGAGTTCACAGTCTAGTGTGGGAGACAATATGTAAATAACTAGGTACATACAAGCCATAGACAGGGTAAACTGCAAGTAATTTCAAAGAGAAAACATTATTATTAAGAGGAACCTTAAAGAGGATTTAATGAATGGGTGGATGGATGGATTGATGAATGGATGGATGCAGCATTTATTAAGCATTTACTATGTACAAAGCACCATGCTAAGTGCTAGGATATAAATAGAAGCGTAAGGCAGCCCCTGCTCTCAAAGAACTCCCATTTTAATGGGAGGGATGAGTAGGGAAAGTTTCAGCTGCAAATCATATGGCAAAGTTCCATGATCCTTAGGGTGCCAAAGCAAAGCACGCGCCTTTTCTTTCATGTCATTTCCACTGATAAAAAACATATCAGTATCTGGTGTTAAATTATTTGACAGGGCCAAGGACTTTGAAGACAAGAACCTTCTTTTCTGGGTTGTCAGGAGCTGTGGCTGAGGAGCAGTTACCCAGCTGCATCTCCACAGGGGTTGCATCACAGGATGCTGTCTGAGGACTGGAAAACTGATATTTCTAAGGCTCTTGGGTTCAGGGTCCTGAGCTGTTGCAATCAGGGCCTGAAGGTGGATGGTGGTCAAGTGTGTGGTAGTGTTCTGACTTGCCTGGTATGTGCTACTATCGCCTGTCTCTCCCCCAGGGTGCTTTGCTATACTTAATCAATGTCTGGTTAATTGAATAACTGTATAATGACTGTGACAGCAAGTAGGAGGGCAATGATGGAAGTGATGGTGATAGTGGAGATCAATACATCTGCGCCCAAGGACCTCTTCCAAGGGATAATTAGTGATTTCTGATATACCATCAGTGATCTCTGCAAGATCTTCAAAAATGAGAATGGTCCCAGGATTGCAGAATAGCAAATGTGGTCCCTTATCTTCAAAAAACGAAAGACTCTGGAGTCTACCAAATATCCAGTCCAATGAACTTCAATTCAATCCCTGAAAAAAAATCTAGAATAGACTATTAGAGAGAGAAGTAGTGACCACCTAGCAAAGGAACCAGTAATCACAAAAAGCCAATATGGCTTCATCAAAAACAAGGCATTTCAGATCCACTTTATTTCCTTTTTTTGACAGTTACTAAACTGAAACATCAGAGGAATACTGGTTTACCTAGTATTTAACAAAGCATTTGATAAAATCTCTCCTGTGATTCTTGAGGAAAAGATAATGGGCTGTGACCTAGGTGATTACAAATGAGGTGAATTCAGAAGTAGAAGAAAGAGTGGACTCAAAGTGTGGTTCAAAGTCAAGTGGGAAGAAGTAGTCTAGTGGAGGGCCCAAGGACCTGTGCTTGGCCTTGGGTGGCTTAATATTTTTATCAGTGGCATAGATAAAGGTACAGAAGTCATATTTATGCAAATCAAAGATATAGGGGGATAGCTAACACCCTGGATGACAGTATAAGGGTTAGAAAACTCTTAATAGAACTAGATCTTAACATGCCAGAACACTGTGTCCAATCTAATGAGACAAAATTTAATAGAGATATAGAATCTTACAGTTGGGTTCTAAAACGTCAATTTCCCAAATCCAAGATGGTGGAGACATGACTAGATCCCAGATCATCTGAAAAAAGATCTAGGGAATGGGGGTGGGAGCAATGTCAGTGTACTGGAGTCCTACTATGAGTCAACAGTATTATATGATATGACAATCAATCAGAGCTAAAGCAATCTTGGGGTTCATGAAAAAAGTCTAGCATTCAGAGCCAGAGAGGTGACAGTCCCCATTGTACTCTGCTCTGGTCAAATCACATTGTATTCCATTTTGGGCACTGAATTCTGGGATGTGACATCTGCGGCCATCTGGTCAACCCTGTCCAGAAGATGGCAACTCAATGAAAGACTCTGAGCTGATGCCCAAAGAAGAGAGGTTGAAGGACATTTAGCTCCGATAAGGGGAGGGACATGAGCACTAGCTTTTTATATTTGATAACCAGCCATGCAGAAAAGGGATTCAATTGCCCTGCAGCAGAACGTGAGTTCCTGGAGAGTACGGACTGATTTTCATTTTGACTTTCTATCTTCAGTTCCTAGCACATAGTAGGCACTTCAATGCTTCCTGAACTGAATTGAACTGAATTGTCTGCTTCACCCCAAGGCCCAAATGAGGCAGGATGGGTGTAGCTTGCAAAGAGGCAAATTGAAGCTTGATATGAGGAAGAATCTCTTAACAATTAGAGCTATGCACTTTTGGATAGCGAAGTCTTCAAGAAAAGGCTTATGACCACTCATCACTGAACAGGGTAGAGGACAGGTTTCTTGATCAGCTGATTAGACTGGTCAGGTGATCTACAGATTTAGAGTTGGAAGGGACCTCAAAGGCTAACTTTAGTCCTTGTCCTCAGGGCCTCATAACATGCAAACAACCCTATACAAACAAGATACAGACCAAGTAAACTGGTTGTTGAACAATATCACAATTCAGATTAAAGCAACAATTCATCGTTACTTCAAAGGGTTAATAGTGAGATGTCGCCTCCCCAGTAAGCAGGTGCTATACTACAGGTGCAGAATAAGGCATACTTGATCATTAATGGCCAACCTGTCAGTTTATTTTGCTAGAATGTACTTCAGAGACAAGTGGCAGGTTGGGGGTTGTCACTTAGAAGAAAAAAAAAGTGATGTTCTTAAAAAAGCATCACCAAAATATTTTTGAGGTAAACATCTTTTCTGTTAACATTCTATAAACCACAACATGGAAAGTGTCAAATAGTATCAATCGAAATTACACTATTCAGCCAGTCTGCTTGGGCTGTTTCCCAGGATTGTGTTTTGGAGAGGATGCTATTTGGGTGTTTGTTGGGAAGCGTCTGCTGTGTCAAAACAACAACAAAGAATATCAATAAACGTAACGTTTTTTAAAAAGAAAGAAAGAAGATCACAAGAGCCAGTACAACAGTGCTCCAGTTGGGAGAGCAAAAATTAATTCCCTGTAGAATCCAATCCCTCAGCCTATCTCAGTTGGCTATCCTTTTGATTAAAGGATGCTTGAATGGCTCTCCAAGTGCAGCTCTGCCCACTGACCTTTGACCAGTCACCAGGAATATTCTAGCCATACTTGTGAGGTAACTAGGGGGCATGGCAGATAGACAGCTTGACTTAAAATTGGAAAGAAATGAAATTAAATCCTGCTTCCGACACTTACTAGCTATGCAACTCCAGGAAAGTCACCTAACCTCACTGATCCTGTTTTCCCATCTGTGACATGAGGGGATTGGACCTGATGGTTTCTTACACTCCCTTCCAGCTCTACATTTATGGTTCTATTATTCTACACGATAAATAGAGATAGCTAAAGAGAGAGGGGCTATGCAAAACCCTCTAAAATGTCCCATACATCCCCTGCATGCGCTGGTCAGTTCCACCCTTCTAGCAAAATTATAAAGGCAGATGGCCCTCCACTGCTTCCATGTCAATACCTGCTTCTATTTCTGAGCACCAAGACCATTATCTTGTCCCCAAATCTACCTCCTCACTTGTTAGCCTCTTAGAATCTCTGGTTTCCTTCAAGATGGAGAAAGACAGTATGGTAAAGTGGATAAGTCATTGGATTTGGAGTCATTAAGACCTGGGTTCAAATATTGCTTCCCACTCACTGTATGGCCCTGGGAAAGTCACTCTATCTCTCTGTTCCTTAGCTGGAAAATAGAGGAATTGGACTCAGTAGCCTTTAAATTCCTTTCTAGCTCTCCTAGTTCCCCTGCCTTATTTCAAGGGGAGAGGTCACAGGGACTGGTCCAGAGGTTTTCAACCTTTGTGTATAATGAGCTCCTTTGGCTGTCAGGTGAAACCTATGGACCCTTTCTCAGAATCATGTTTTTAAATACATGAAATAAAATAGGATAAGAAAGGAAACCAATTATATTGAAATACAGTTATCAAAAAAAAATTTTAAACCCAAGCTCAGCCTGTAGGTTAAGAATCTGGGTGGTCGATAGCTTCAAAGCAGAAGAGAGGAAGGAAGTAAGAGGTCTCAGGGTCTAGTGGAAAGATCGGCACAGAGACCTGGATTGTCCATAGTACTGCTGTTCCACTTCTCCATGCTGGTCCGTCTCCACAAAAGGAAAGGGTTCGATTTAATGACCTTGAAGCTCTTTTCTAACTTTAACATTCTCTAACTGCTGTGATTAGGGACATTGAAGGGTGCAGATCATTAACAGCAGAGATGGAGGGCCTCTGAGCAAGCCCCAGGGCTATTAACAACGATATCTCCTTTAAAAGAACACACAAGTTCACACACACCAAGCCCTCCTCTCTACCAGCCAGCCCCAAATCCAATAAAACTAACAAAAACAGAGGCAAGTCATCTTGAAATTAACACATCCCAGACACAAGCAGGAACCATTGATCAAAAGCTCCTATCTCCCCGCACAGCAGACAGCTCCACAGAGGTCCCCATACCCCATATTGGAATTCCATTATCTACAAAAGAAACTCATTCTGGAGGACAGCCACAAACAAAAGGAAGCTCCCAGAGACAGGGCCTCCACCTCCTGGCCTGGTCTCCTCCAGAAGTGGCACAAGGAAGCCTGGGAGGGAGCCCATTGAAAAGCAAGCAGCCTCCCCCTGAAGTCACAAACAAAGCAAGCTTAGGGAAGAGTGGTCCACAGCAAGGCAATGCCTCCAACCCTCCCAGACACTAAACAAATAGGAAAGTGATGGAGAAAGAGGAAGCTCTACCACTGAATACCATGCATGACTCTGGGAAAACCCCTTCACCCCTCGGGGACTCAGTTTCTTCATATGCAAAAGGGGGACACATATTGGACCTCCAAGATCCCTTCAAGGTTTAAATCTATGATTCTATGATCTTTGGGCAAATACTGCAATCCCCTCCTTCTGAAGATTAAGGGAGGGACCGTTTGTGGAAAAAGCATGACGTAACAAAAAGATTGATATGCTGGGCACCATTGTGGGACCCAGATATAGCTGGTGGCTCAGTGGATAGAGCACTGGCCTGGAGTCAGGAAGACCTGAATTCAAATCCAGCCTTAGATACTTCTTAGCTGTGTGACCCTGAGCAAGTAAAAAAAAAAATCTCCAATTGTCTGACAAAATGGATCAACTAGAGAAGGAAGTGGCACTTCAGTATCTTTGCCAAGAAAACCCCATACAGGGTCCTGGAGAGAGAGACGCAACCGAACAATAATAACGACAGAGTGGAACCCACCTGGACTCTGATGCTGGTTAGTCAAGTGACCCGGGGCAAGTCACTGAGCTTTGAATGCCTTTCCTGGGAAAAGGAAGTTGAACCTGGTGATTTTTAATTTCCCTTCCCGCTCTGACATGCTACAAGTCAATGATTCTTCTCTCAGTTAAAAGGGACATTTTCCCCCCGTAGTCTTTGGCACAGGCTGTCCCATCTCCCCAACCCCCATGCACACCCTTCTCACTTCTGCCACACTGGATCCCTATCTTCCTTCAGAGCCCAGTCAGGTGCTATCTCCTATGTAAGGCTTTTGACAATCTCTCCAGTTATTGGTGCATTCTCTTCCTCTAGAAATAATCTTGTGTGTGTTGTATTTACTTTCCAATGTGTTTTATTTCCCCTCCACCCCAGGAGAATGTAAACTCCTTGAGGGTAAGAACTGGTTCATTTTTGCTTTTGTATTCCTAATAAATAGTACAGCCCCTTGGACATATTTTAGAGACCTGTGATATCACTAGTGTAGGAATGCCTGGAGAAGATGCTTATCAATTCAGGTAGGGATATGCTCTTCAATTCAGTCCTAGAAAGAGGGGCCCTAAGGGGTTAAATGACTTGCCCAGGGTCACACAGGCAAGACTTGAATCCAGGTCTTCCTGACCCAGAAGTAGGTGTTCTATCTACTCCTCCATACTGTCTTTTTGTTGATTCAAACTGCATTGACCCCTAGTACTCAAAAAGTCATATTCTCACTGAATCCTTTCAACCACTTCACTTAATAACAAGAACACAGAAGAATTACAATTGAATTTGTGGAATGTCAGCTCAGCTGGAAATGACCTCAAAGATCATTTAGGTCCAATCCCCTCATTCCACCGAGGAGAAAACCAAGGTTCACAACAGGGTAATGACTCGTCCAAGGTCACTCAAGCAATCAAAACAGTGGAGACGGGATTCAGTCTCAGGTCCTTCACCAACGCTGGTGCTTTTTTCCCCCGGTAGAATTCCACCTGCTCCGTTCCACTGCTGACATTTGAAATGAAGATGCTTTCTGTTCAGCTGACTGGTTGCGCCTTGATTATAGGCCCTTGGGGACCATTAAGAGATGAAAAGGTGTTTGGATTTTACAAGTGTGTTTGGATTTCATAAGTCTTTCTCTTTTCAGACAAGAAACCAGAGCTTAGAAAATGCTTTCATATGTTAACACCTGTGATCAAGGCATCGAGCGTGATAAACACCCTCACACTGGCTTTGGGGGGACTGAAGTGTCAACAGGAAGACTCCTGAAGTCGCTGGAACTAATCACTCCACCCTGCTTGGCACATTCATCAGCCCTGGTCTATGAAGATCCTAACTTATGCACAGACACACACTTGCTCTGTGACTCACAGCTGATAATTACCCTAGAGCCAGCTGTGCACCTTGCCCAGGAATCTATCCAATGGTCCCTCCTCCCCCTGCCCCCAGAACAGGCCCTTGGCATCCATTGTAAAATTCGAACTAAGCAGCTGAGTAATAGGGGAGGCATTGAGTTAGAGTCTAAGGGGCCTCCTCCTCCAGGAGGCCTGTCCTGATTCCCCCAGAGATCAGCTTTCCCTTCCTTCTGAAAATTACATTGTGTCCTTTTCTCTGCACTAGGCATTTGCTTACTCTGATACATATTGAATCCCCGTCAAGTACAATGTTAGATCCTAGACTCTAGGTAGGATCTAGAGGGAAAGAACAGTTTATTTTATCTTCCTTGTAACCTCAACATCTTTGTGACCCTGGGCAAGTTACTCAACCTCTGAGAAGCCCCAGGCAACTCTCTGGGACCATAAATTGCCCGAGGTCTTAATCTATGTTGGAGGGGGAGTTTCCAACTGAAGGCCCCCTTAGCACAGTCCCTGGCACATAAGTAGGCACTTTTTTAAAATGTTGGTTGATTTAGAACATATATATATTTAAAAGGAATAGCAAGTTTATATATAATAGATTTGTAGTTTCATGTGCAATCATCTTTTTTTATTGTACTGTTATGAAAATGTGCATTTTGTTTCATAAATTAAAAATCAAATGTTTTTAAAATGTTGGTTGAATTGAATCAAATTGAGTAAGTAGCTTTCCACTTGAAGGCCCCTATATAGCGGTATGGTATAACAGGGAAAGTGTTAGACCCAGAGTCAAGAGATCTGATTCTTACAAACAAACCAAAAAAATACAGACCCAAACAGAGATTTAACAATGAAGTGCTAAATAATGAGCGAGTCAAAGGACAAATAACAATGATGTGAAGGAAAATAATAGAGATGAAAAGTCATGCCAAAATTTCTGGGATGCAGTTGAATTCTCATTCTTGACACTCCTCTGGTTGTCACCTCCATAATATGTAAGCTCCTTGAAGGCAAGGGCGGTTTCATTTTTGTCTTTGTAACTCAACACCCAGCACGATATTGGGCAGCTAGGGGGATTGGCTGATTTATTAGTAGGTTTGTAACCTTGGACAAGGCATTTAATTTTACAGAGCCTCAGTTTATTCATCTGTAGAGTAGAAATAATAATACTTGCATAGGATTTCTGGGAAGAAAGAATTTTGTAAACCTTAAAGTGGTGTATAACTGAGCTAGGATCGTTATAGGAAAACATAATGCTGTTAAGTTTGGGACATTACCAAAAAATGGAGAATATCCAGAGGTGGCAACCAGGATGGTAAAGGGTCTCCAGTTCATGGTCTGTGGGGGTCAGTTGAAGAAAGTGGGGATATTTACAACCTGGAGAGGAGAAGACTTAGTGGGAAGGCACAGGAAGAGTAAGAGGCTGTCTTCAAATATTTGAAGGGCTGTCCTTTGGAAAACAGATTAGCTTCATTCTGCTTGGCCCCAGAGGAAAGAACTAGGAGCCATGGATGGAAGATGTACATCTAGTCCTGATATATGGGGAAACTTCTTATCAGTAAGAGCTACCCCAAAGTGGAATGAGCCATTTTCAGAGCCCTTTATTTGAGGTGTTCTAGCAAAGACTGCAAGATCACTTGTCAGGAATGTTATTGAAACAATTCTTGCTCAAGTAGGAACTGACCAGAGAGTTTCCTTCCAGCTCTGGGATTCTGTGATTTTGCAATTTCAAGATGATCCCAAACTAAACCAATAGGATATAAGGCCCCCAGGGGCATCCCACCAGAAATCTCCATTGTAGTACTGAGGATATAGGAATGGCTCTGCCAATTTCCTATAAATCCTTTTATCTCTAATAAAGCCTTCCTTGGGGGATCAACTATGGCTTGGAGATGACTGTCAATGGCACATAGACTCTAGTAGGTTTTACCAAGTTGGCAAGTACAGGTCTGGCGATGGACTATGTAAGGGATGCTAAATGATTGTCCCAGGTCATGCAGCTATTAAGTAGGCAATCAGAGATGTCAGACCACAAATGAAATTCTTTTTCAGGTATGAGTAAGACCTGACAGCCTCTACCATCCTCGTCCAATGCTAAGATTCTAAGAGTCTGAGACCAACACGAGCTGATACCCAAAGAAATGGGAAATTTTGTGGCACAGACCAAAAGTGCTGTAGGCATCCAGAAAAGGACATGATCAATGCAGAAGAATGGGGATGGCCTGCTGGAGCAGATAGAAGTTTTTTCCCAAATCAGTCCAGCAGATAAATGCAAAATATCTCCCCCTTCCTTTCCCTGGTCCTCACAAATAGGTTCTCAGCCCATCCTCCTCTAAGAAGGTGACATTGGTAACAAAATGAATGAAAAAAAAATCTATATTCCTTTGTTCCTTCCTCTGGTGAGGGGCTTTAAATCACTTTGGGATGTCTAATTATAGCCAGACAAAGGAAATGTAAAGATTCTCCATTCTGAAGGCTCTCACTCAAAGCCAAAATGGCTTTCATCTTGACATATATCACTCAGAAGAGAAGCCAGGACAACAGAGGAAGAGGCTGGAGAGAGGTTTTTCAGATGCATAAACATGGGGAGGTCATCACCTGTTGGAGGTGATGAAGTGTGTTTAGTTTCAAGGAGCCACAGGTTCTGAACAGCTGCTGAGGGCAGTGGCATTGTGGAGGGTGGCAAAGGCTTTCCTTGAGAACCATCCACCTCCCCACGTTATTGTAAAGAAAGCAGTCTGTAACATTGATAGACTTAACCCTTCTCAGCAATGCAAAGATCGAAGATATCTCCAAAGGTCTCATGATGGAAAATGCTATCCACATCCAAAGAAAGAGCTATGGAGTTTGCATGCAGACTGAAGCATACTATTTGCTATTTTTTTCTTCTGTTTTGTTTTGTTTCCTCTTTCTGGTGGTTCCTCCTATTAGTTCTAATTCTTCCTTACAACATCTCTAATGTGAAAATATGTTTAATAGGAATGTATATGTATAGCCTATATCAGATTTTGGGCTGTCTTGGGGAGGGAGAAGAGGAGGGGGGGGAGAAAAATTTTAAAACTCAAAAGCTTATGGAAGCGATTGTTGATAAATCAAAATAAACTAATAAAAAAGAAAGCAGTTTGTATGATGTAAAGCACTCTAGCAACACAAGTGTTAGCACCATTCTGAGAATGTAATAATGATGATGTACACACACACACACACACACACACACATTATATATATATATATATATATATATATATATATATATATATATATATATATATATATGTATATGTATATATATGGGGTGTCCCAAAAGTCTTGGTGCAATTTCCTGACATTAAAAGCTTAAAACTGCACTAAGCCTTTCGGGATGCTCCATATTCTCTTAATTAAGCCTCACAACAAACCTATGAGGTAGGTGCTATTATTATCCTTTTCTTGTAAAATGGGGAAACTGAGGCACTGAGAAGTTCAATGACTTGCCCAGGGTCACACAGATAAGGCAAGATTCAAACTTAGGCTTTCCTGAGTGCAGGTCCAGTGCTCCTTCCACTATGCCACCAAAGCTGCCAGTTAGGGAGCCAGATTTGGAGTAAAGAAGACCATGACATAAGTCTTCCTTTGGTCATTTAATGATAGGCAAGTCACTTAAGCTTGCTAAGCTTCAGTTTCATCATCTCTAAAATGCGCGTGTTAATAGCATCTACCTCCTAGGGCTGTTGTAAGGATCAAAGGAGAAATAAAAAGTGTACCGCATGCCTTAGCTAGGTAACTTTTAGTGGCTACTACTACGATTATCAGGGGCAAGTAGGTGGCACAATGCCCAACCTAGAGTCGACTCATATTCCAGAGTTCAAATCTGGCCTCAGACAGAGGCCCTAGATGAGTCACCTATTTGCCTCAGTTTCCTCATCTGTAAAATGAGCTGGAGAAGGAAATGGCAAACCATTCCAGTATTTTTGCTAAGAAAACCCCAAATGGGGTCCCAAAGAGTCAGACATGACTGAAAATGACTAACCAACTACAATTATTATGACCATCATCAGGAAACACTGGCTACTGGGGGGGGGGGGGCACAAGAGGAAACTCCCACCCTGATGAAATCACAGGTCCCTGATGCATAATCATCATTCTTTCTTTTATTCAATAAATAATATTGACCTTTTCTTACCTGCAGAGCACCTTACCATATACTAGAGAAGATACACTGGTTAGCCAAGACATGGCCCCTCATCATCAGAGGCGGGGGTGTCTCTACCCTCACAAGGTCCCTTCAGTTCCCCTCCCCCATTCCTCAGCAGCAGCATTCACTTTCTCTTCCTTCCCTCAAGACACAAAGGCTTCCCTCACTCCTCACAAATGCTAATCTAGCTTCTTTGATGCTGGAATGATCCCATCAAAGACCTTGCTTCTTCAGTCAGTCCTCCTCACTTTCTCCAGGTTCCTTCCTTCTCCTTCGCCTAGAGACATTCTCAGGTGTCCCCAATTCTAAGAAGTCTCCCTTTGATCTTTCTACCCTACCCAGTTATTGTTCTATCTCTCTCCTGAGATTGCTGTACTTCTAAAGGGGGAGAGGGGAACTGTCTTTGTGCCTATGTGACCTTGGGAAAGTTCCTTGACTTTCCTCATGTATTCAATCAAGGGGTTGGACTAGATGCCCTCTAAGGTCCTTCTTAGCTCTGTAGCTATGCTGCTATGACTCTTTCCTTCCTCATTACCCACTCATTCTCCTCCCAACCCATCAATATTGAGCTTCTACCCCCTCCAATTCTACAGAACCCGCTCTCTCCACAATGTCACCACTGCTCTACTAACTGCTAGAGCTCAGAGTACCCCTAGTCCAATTCCTCTCATTTCACAAATGAGGAAACTGAGGCCCAGAGAGTCAATAATACTTCATAAATATTTATTAAGCACCTATTCTTTGCTAGGCACTGTGCAAGGGAAGTGACTTGCTCAAAGTCATACCACTAGTAAGTAGCAGACCTGGGATTTTGAATTCAGGTCATCCAAGTCTCTCCCCTGGCAAAACTCATTCACTCTCATGGCTTCAACTCCAGTCTCTATGCAGAAAATACATAAATCGATATCTCTAGTCATGACCTCTCTTTAGAACTCTTAATCTGCATAACTCGCACTTTCCACTGTCTTAGTTCATCTTGGTTCATTATTAAGACTGAGCACATAGTAGGCACTCAATAAACATTGACTGAGCTGATTTGTTGTCAAATCCAACTTTGTTTTTTTATTGCTATGCCTTGGTTTAAGCTACAATTGAATACAGATTGGAACAGAAGCCATAAATAAATGAATGAATGAATGAATGAATGAATGAATGAATGAATGAATGATAGATGAATGAATGAATGAATGATTAAATAAATAAATAAATAAATAAATAGATAGATAGATAGATAGATAGATAGATAGATAGATAGATAAAAGATACTTTTAGACTAAATGGTCTCTCTAAAGTCCCTGAGAACTTTCAGTTTTGTGAAGCCTTAGTGTGGAATTTGGAGTTATTGAACCCAAATTCACATCCCATCCCTGCTGCTAATTGCTACTCCTAGCTCTGACACTTACTATCTTCATGACCTTGGACAAGGCCCTTAATTTCTCGGAGACTCAGTATCCCGCCTGGTCAAATGAGGGATTTGAATTGGATGGCATATAAGACCTTTTCTAGCTTACAATTCTATGTCTATTATCTCTGTAGTACTTCTCTATCTAGATGTCCCATACGCATCCCAAATTCAACACAGCTAAAATCAGGCTTATTATCTTTCCCCCTAAACCTGCTGCTCCTGCTTCCTTTGCTCTTGCTGTGTGTGGTGCCACCATTTCTCCTGTTTGTAATATTGGGGTTACCTTTGACTCATCTCTCTCCCTCCCCTCTGATATCCATCGAACTATAAAGTCCTATAGAAACCTTCTATATAACAGCTGTCGCATGCATCTCCTTTTCTCTATTGCCAGTGCTTGCCACCCTAATATACAGCATCATCACTACCTCTCCCATATTGATGCAATAGCCCAACTGTTCTTGCCACTCCTGTTCTCCTTCCACTCCAATCTGCCTCTCATACCACTGTGGAAATAATCTTTCTTATATATACAACCAGTCCTGTCTCTTCTGCCCAAAAAATCATCAGTGACTCTCTCTTGCTGACTAAGCAAAGTTTAACCTTCTTTACCTGGCATTCAGGGCCCTTCACAATCTGGCAGGGGCCTACCTTTCCAGCCTTATCTCCTACTATTGATCTACTCTGTACATGCTATTCCCCAGCCAAACTGGACTAGTCTCTATTTCTCAAGGCCAGGATGAGCTCTCCGAATTCCTTGCCTGTGCTAAGGCTTTTTCTCGTACCTGGCATGCCCTCCCTCCCTCTCTTTACCTACTGAATATCCTTTAATGCCCCATCCAAATGGGGCCTCCTCCATCCCCAAGATTCACCACCCTCACTCACCCCAAGTTGATGTTCTAAGGCTCCTCCCAGCTCTGATATCCTATAGTCTAAGTGTCCTCCCAGCTTTGATATCCTATAGTCTAAGTGTCCCCCCAGCTCTGATAACCTGTAGTCTAAGGGTCCTCCCACCTCTGACATTCTATGGCCTCAACTCCCTTTCAGCTCTGAAATTCTCTGTCTTAAAGTCCCTCCAGGTCAACACCCTGTATTCTAAGATTCCAGTTCTGACATTCTGTATCCTAACATCCTCTGTTTTATGGGCCCTTTCACCTCCAACATTTCTATTCTCTGTTCAAAGGCCTTCCCGGCTCTGGCACTCTATGTTCTTACATTCTTTGTTCTAAAGGGCTCCCTGCCTCTGGCATTCTCTGTTCTAAGGGCTTTCTCAGCTTTCCTAGTCTAGGATTGTATAATTTTAGTCCCCTTCTCCCTTCCCCCTCTCAACATTAACAAAGGACACAGTCCAGGCACATTTAGCAGCATGACCTTTGGGGACACTGTGGTTGGTTAAAATTGCATCCCCTGGCTCCCCAGAAGACATTCAATGTAGACAGTTTTCATTTGGCTCTGTCTGAATGGCCCTCTCAGCTACCCTGGGATTATGGACCACATTAAACCATCAAACCAGCAAACTGAGAAGGCTAATAATGCATACCATTTCTCCCATCACTGGCCCTGGAAGGAGGCCTTTGGAGTCCTAATAAAGTTATAGCTAACTCCCCCCGCAACGTCCCAGAGTCCCGCTATCTCAATTGGCTACAGCCTGGTGGCCGCTGAGGCCAAGGTCGAAGGGCCAAACTCCAATTAGAATAGACTGGCTCCTAGCAGCAGCCGGTCACGTAGCAAATTTGTGCCCTTGGATCCAAAGAGGGATGAGGGCCAGGTGAGAGAATGGGACTGCCTCAGCACAAATCCGTCCCCAGTCCTGGAGAAAGAGCTCAAAAAACCATAACCTCTTGGCAGTCAGGTACCTCTTTCCAAAAGGGAAGAACAGCTCATCCCCAGCCAACTTGGACAACTCATTTTCATAATAACCGCCACATGGGGAAGGAGGGGAGCTGCAAAAGCTATACGGCCCTGCATTTCTGACACAAATTCTTTGGTTTAATAAGTCCCAGTCATTGTTCTTTTAAAGTTCCCCTCACTTATTTGGCTGAGCAAAGTCAATCTCTGCCAGAGCCAATGGGAACCTGGAGAAATATATAAGATACTGAGCTTAATCCATAACATTTGTGTTTAATGGTTAGATATTAATTGGCTTTTTTTAAGTGTATAAACCGGTCCATTTTCAGTCTTTGTAATCCGTCCATTCTCATTAATGAAGGGAGCAGTATTCTCCAGCAACTCTGCTTCTACACATCACCTTGTAAAACTACAGTCCATTTATTTTTTAAAAATAAAATAGATTTATCACTATTTGAAATACAGAAAGTCATTAAAATAATAATTAAAAACACAACTACAAGCACAATAAAAGTTTCATGATAATAAACTGCATTTTAATGCGTATTAATTCCCTTAATGATTTACTCTATATGTCTTACAGGGTCAAATCAATGTCTGAACAAAAAAATTCAATTAAATCCTATTCACTGTATCTTTCAAGTGAGCCTATTGTTTGCTTTTGTTTCTTATCAAGCCATTTGTCAATTGGTCCTTGGCCCAAGATTGCACATGGGAGGGGGCGTGTCAGCACCAAGGTCAGGAGAAATGGACCCAAGTCCTTCCCAAGCCATGTCCCCAATCTCAGGCAAATTCATGGGTTGCTTATGACCTTGTTAAGAGGAGAGAGTGGTGGGGCAAGAAGGAAGAGGAGCAACCAGGAGAAAGAAGGCAGAAGAGGAAGAAGTAAGAGGGAGGAGGAGGGAAGAAAAGGAAGAAGAGAAAAGGCAGGAAGAAGGAGAAAGGTGAAGGAAGAAAGGAAGAAGAGGAAGAAGGAAAGAGAAGGAGGAAGGAGAAAAAGGAAGAGTATGGAAGGGAAGAGGAAAAAGGGAAGAATGAGGGTAGGAGAGTGGGAAGAGAGGAAAGGAAGGAATAAAGAGAAAGAAGGGAAGGAATGAGAGGAGGAAAGAGAAGGAAGACAAGAAAGAATGGAAGAAGGAGAGATGAGAAAGAGAACAAGAAGGGGGGAAGAGGAAGCAAGTATGATCCCCTCTCCATACACAGCCTCATCCCACCAGCCTTTGTTAATCATTTCCTCTCTCTCCTTCCCATCCTCACCTGGCCCTTATCAAACCTCTTCCTCCACATGATAATGACAGTGAGTTCCCCTAAAGAACAAATGACTTCCACCCAACCTTCAGCCTGAGGCTCCAATTGTCCCTCTTTATCCTCCCTGTTCCAGAGTTCCATGCACCTGAGCATACTGAGCTTTTCAACTACGGCTGAAAGCACATTGACCTCCAGGTCTCTGGCCAGCGTGAAGCCTTTTCAGCTTCTGAGTCATCCTTCAAGATGGGGAGGGGGAAAAACACACAATGCAATGACTCAGAACTGAAAGAAAAGTCTACATGGAACCGAGAGTACTGCCTGGAAGCCATCACAAGTGGAATGAGCCAATGTCCAAGAGCACTTCCTACGCATCAGGAGACTAAGGTTCTCGTCTCAAGTCTGGGCTCTAATTCATTATCTTCCTCTCTAAATCCATTCCTCTTCCAAATGTCCCTGTTTCCACTGAGGGTGTCATCTCTTTAATCCCTCAGGTTCCCGACCTTGAAGTCATTCTGATCTCTTCCCTCTCCCACATAGCCAACCAAGCATCAAGTCTAACTGACTGTACCTACACAACACATCACATCCACACCTTGTGAGGAAGGACAGAGCCCGAACAAATGGGGATGATAGGACTGGAGAGGGGATCAGGGAAGACATCATGGAAGAGGCACATGAGTTCTGTTCCTCCTCAGATTGTCTTGGTTCTTTCTTATTCATGTACAGTCAGGGGTGGGGCCTCGAGGCCACATGTGGCTGCAGATTCCCCACCCCTGTGGTCTAAACTCTGTGTGTTTTTATTTTGTCTTTGTGTCCAGCACCCCGACACAGAGTCTGCAATTCCCTTTGTGTGTGAGATCGCCTGTCTAGTCTCTCTCAACTTTAAGGATTACAATGAAGAATACCCCTGATTTTCAGGGGAAAGAGGAGACGGTCTACATGCGTAGACAGATAAGCCTACCATTTCTCACAACTACTGCTGGCTGGTCCAGACACAACATGGTGGAAGGGCAGATGAGGTTAGAGGTGGGTGCCTGCAACTCCCTTCACCCCCAAGAATCCTCCAACCAAGGGTCAGGCAAGGCTTCTCTCTTCTGGATGATACAGAACACAGTATTCCAAGGGATCAGCAGTTTGGCCCCCAAAGGATCAGCACCATTAGACAGGGATCAACCATGGAGGAGAGAGCCCTGTTCTGGGTGAACAGCCCTGGAAATTAGAGGCAACATGAAAGGGAGGGAAAGGTTCTCTCTCATTAACTGAGATGGCCTCACGCTGATGCAGGGCTTTTCAAGTCTCCACAGCACAATGTTTTCAAAAAATATAGGTGCAATTTGGGCCTGTGGTTAATACTGTTTAATTTTATTTCTTGACTGTGTAATATTTCCCCAGGCTAGGGATGGCTTGGTCTCTCTTAACGCTGCTCCCTAGGAGAAGAGAGAATCAGATACTCGAGTGGGAAAGGGTTATACAGACCATCTCATCCAACCCCCATGATCCCAGTTTATAGAGGGGGAAATTAGGTCCCATAGAGATTAAGAAACAAACTCAAAGGCAAAGACACAGCTAGGTTGTGGCCAAGCCAGCCTTAGAACCCAGGTCCCTTGAATAGAACCAGTCAATGCCATTTCATGGGTTCACAGGATTTAGAATCGGAAGGAATCTTTGAGAACACTTTGTGTGACAGCCATATTTGACAGAGGAGGAAACTGAGGTTCAAAGTAGACAAGGACAAGCCTAGGAAGTAGTAGAGAGAGGAGATGAACCCAGGCAATCTTGTTCCAAGTTCAGTAAAGCCCACTGCCATCCCTTTTGGCCATATTGTCACACTCAATTTCATCTATTCATTCATTCAATACATATTTATTAAGTACCTACACTGTGCAGGGCCTTGTACTCAGAGCTGATAGAGATGCAAAAAGAAATAAGATGCAATCCTTGACTTCAAGGACTCATGGTATGGTAGGGGAAAGAAGATGTGTGCATATACAACGACATGGTATATGGGAGAGATCCAAGCAAAATATTTGTTCCAAGCAGGATGGTGTAGAAATGGAGTGCTGGTTTTGGAGTCTAGAAACCCTGGGTTCAATTCCTGCCTCAGCCACTAGCTGTGTGATCCTGGACAAGTCACTTAGCCTCCTTAAGCCTCAGTTTCCTTATCTGTAAAATGGGAGTCATAAGGGCACCCACATCATAGAGTTGTTGGGGAATTCAAACGAGTTAATATATGCCAAACATATATTAAGTGCATATTATATGGAAGACATTGTGCTAAGTGCTGAGAAAGGCATTTATATAGCCCCTGCTCTCAAAGAGTTTGCAATGCCACATATATGTGGGCTGTTATTATTACTGTTGGATATTACAGTAGAGAAGGAGAAAGAAAAAAAGAAAACACATTAGAAAGAGGAGGAGGAGTGGGAAGAGAGAGGGGGGAAGGAAGGAAAAAGAGAGAGAGAGAGTCACAGAGACAGAGGGGTGAAGGAAGGAAGACCAGAGAAGAAAGAAGAATGAGAGAGTGTGAGATAGAGGGAGAATGAAAGAGAGGGATGGTGAGAAAGAGAGAAAAGGAGAAAGAGGTGAGCAGAGACAGACATTGACAGAAAAAGTATGATTATTTCTGGCTGGGAGGGAGGGAGTTTCATGGAGCAGATAGATTTGATCTTGGCCTTGAAACACAGGTAAGATTTCAACAGGCAGAGGAGAGGTAGATAGGGACAGTTTCATATAGAGAGCACCTTGTTAGCGAAGGCGCAGAGGTGGGAAAGGAAAGAAGCAACAGATCTGAGATTCACACCTAAGTCCTCTGATCCTGCTGGAGATGATCTCGGGGAGCCTCAAAGATTTGACTCCCTTCTTGTGCTTTCATCTTCTAGGGCCAGCATTAACAACAGGGAGAGTTGGCAAACACATGTCCCAAATTTCTCCCTCTCCAACCTGTCACAGCGTCTTTTAGCTAAATATGTTATCTGATGGCAGAAAAGGGGAGGAAGAGATATTCCAGAAACTGAGACATGGTGAAAGGAATGATCTTTAGGGTCCTAAGCAACAAGGAAACAATAAGAGGGCCTGGGGAGAGAGTGGGAGAAGGGAGGAACAATTGTATGAGAGAATTTCTGAGGATCTATTCAATTAATCATTGATGCTAACAAATGGGAAATGGATAAAGGAAAAGACATTGACAGAGATTATCACAATTTTCTAGAAAAGCTTTACCCATATAATATAATCACCACAATGAGGAAGTCAAAAGAATCTTAGCTATCAAACACTTGATGTCCTTGTCAAGTGGAAAGATATGAGATGCGAGTGCCAAGGTCAACACTAATTTATAATATCAACTCATTTGCAAATCTTTATGGAGGAGATTAGCAGAGGATTATAAGCACTATTACCTCTTAAAACAGTGAAGAGATGTGGAGGGGAAAACAAGGTTGCCAAAAGCTTGGCATGAGCCCCAACTAAGCTAACTCACCCCAAGAGCACTGATAGATGAAACTGGAAAGAGGATAGCAAAAAGGACTGAACCAGGAGCAGTGGGTAGAAGTTACAGAGAGGCAAATTTCAGTTTTGAGGTCAGGAAAAAATTCCTAACACTAAAGGACATTCAAACGTGGAATGGTGTGCTTCAAGAAGCAATGAATCTGCCACCATTGGAGGTCTTCAAGAAGAGGCTTAATGAGCATTTATAGAGCACATTGTGACAGGGACTCCTTTGGGGGGGGGGTGGCTTGCCATAGATGGTCACTGAGGTCCCTCCCAAAGCTAAAATTCTACAGTTCTTTGAAATAGACAAAAGCCATCTTTTTAATGCCCACATGGTTACATTTTGCCCACATAACCACATAACTACCATACATTTTGCTCTGATCACTACCACCACAAAAGAATCAAAACTGTGGATCAAAGGGCACTGGTGGACACGAGTAGACTGTACCCTACATCCAACAATGACTTGTGTGCAAGAAGTAGCCTAAAAGATATCATTCAGCAACCACACAGCCAGAAAGGGAGGGCAATCGGTCCCTCAATGAGGACAATGACAAGATCTGGAGCCGCACATCTATCTACAGAATGTAAAAAGAACAGGGGTTCTGAAACTTTTTCTGTCATGGACTCCCTTGGGCATTTTGGTGAAACCCATGGACCCCTTCTCAGAATGATGCTTTTAAATGCATAAAATAGAGGATTATGAAGGAAAACAGTTATGTTGAAACAGTTATTAAAAAACCTTTTAAGTTCATGGCCCCGGGTTAAGAAGCCCTTCCCCAGAGGAAGGGTGCTAGTGCATGGGATTTGCTGTGGTTCAGTTGAGTCTGACTCTTCATGACCCCATTTGGGGTTTTCTTGGCAAAGATACTAGAGTGTAAGAAGCCCTTCCCCAGAGGAAGGGTGCTAGTGCATGGGATTTGCTGTGGTTCAGTTGAGTCTGACTCTTCATGACCCCATTTGAGGTTTTCTTGGCAAAGATACTAGAGTGGTTTGCCATCTCCTTCTCCAGTTCATTTTACAGATGAGGAAACTGAGGCAAATAGGGTAAGTAACTTGACTTGCCCAGGGTCACACAGCTAGTAAGTGTTTGAGGCCAGTTTGAACTCAGGAAGATCAGTCCTCCTGACCCCAGGAACACCACTCCATCCACTGCACCACCTAGCTGCCCTACAGCATGGGATACATCTCATATAGGATGATATAGCCAAACACTACCCAGGACAAAAAGCCCACGGATGGAAGACAATCTGCACCAGTGAAGGGAGTGCCTACATCCACCAAATGAAGTGTTCATGGAAGTATAAAAGTGCGTATCTGCCCTGCAACTTCACCCTAAGGACATCTGGTCTTTTCCATCTGCCCTTTGGCTGCCCTTTCTCTCTTTCTGTTAGCTCCCTTAATCAGAATGTGAGTTTCTTAGTGATTATCTCACTTTTTCTATTTGTATCCCCACTCCTTTGAATAGTGCGTGGCAATGAGTAAGTGCTTAATAAGTGTTTTGCTTCTCATGACCGTGCTGACAAGGAATGGGCTACAGATACTATTATCCCCACTTTACAGATGAGAACATTGAGGCTTAGTGCAGTTCAGCGATTTGTCCATGGTCATGCATCTAATGTAAGAGAAGTAAGATTAGAATCTTCTTCCTTCATTCATTCTTGTAAATAATAATAATAATAACTAGCTTTTCTATAGCACTTTAAGGTTGGTAAAGTACTTTACATTTATTATTGTATTTGATCCGCACAATAACCCTAGAAAGTAGGTGCCATTATCATCATCTTTATTTTATAGATGAGGAAACCGAGGCAAATACACGTTAAATGATTTGTCCAGAATCTAAGGCTGGATTTGAACTCAGGTCTTCCTGACTCCATGTCAGACACTGTTATCTACTGTGTCGTCTAGATACTTCACAACACAGAATAGTAGGGAAACACCCAGAGTGGGGTTCTAATCCTATCTCTAACACTTCATAGTTGGATGACCATTGACAAATCACAGGACCACACTGAGCCTCAATTTCCCTATCTGTAGAATGGGGAGTAATAATAGCTAAGAAATATGATATATGTGACAAAAAGGCAAATAAAATAACATCTGTGAAGGGCTTTGCAAACCTTTAAATGCTATTAAAATGTCATACATTATCATGACAATGATGCAGCTGTGAAAACATGATGGGTAATGTTTGGCCAAATGTTAAGTTTACCAGAAGGGAGAGCTGGTGGGAAGACAGGAAGATGTCCATCCATGTTATTCTAAGGAAGAAGGCAGAGGGTTCACATTCTCTAGGCACCAAGCTGAGCCAGAGGCTCTGCCTCCCCTGAAGGAACCTCGATCAGAATCCTTTGATGTTGCCCAGAGCAGAGCTGGCTGGCCCAATAACAGTCTCATACAGCCATGAATTCTTTCCTGAGCCCAATAAAGTGCTTTTTACTTTATTTGTCCAGATTATTTGTAAATGGATTTTTCAATAAGAAACCCAGACCTCAGGACACTTGATGGATTTTCTCCAGCCCCTCACATGGGGCATATTCATCTCTGTTACTATTGCCCCAGTGCAAAAAATAGCCTTTTCTTTAAGACTCCAATGTCCCAGCGTCATTTAAACACAAACAGAAACAAAGACTGAGTGACTCTCACCCTAAAATGGGTCACATAAGGAAAGTGCTTTGAGATCTTCTAATAAAGGGATTTGGAGACAAGAACTATATGATATATAGGGACTATAATAGGGCCAGATAAAAGTGTGGCCCAGCATAGAAGTTGGATTCCGCTTATGGCAGAGGGGGTAAGGGGAGAGAAGGCTGGAAGAACCACCTATTGCATCCTCCTGAGAGAACAGAAGACCCTCAAACTTTCTAAATGTCTCCTCCCACTTCCCACTATTTCAAATATACATATGTACACACAAAATACATGGGCTTGCAAACAGTCTCAAGCCTTGCCACCCAGACTAGAACCAGATACTTAGAATCACTTCTTGATGAACAGGGGACAGGTGAGGCTTGAGTTAAAAAAAAAAAATTTTGTGGCCTGATAAAATCAAACAGATCTAACCTTAGCCCAAGTCTCTCTTCTCTTCCCCTCCATCTTTCACCCAGCTGTCAGCAGATTTTCCTAAAGCACAGATGGCGATTATTCTCCTGTTCAGGAATCTTCACTGGCTCCCTAGTGCTTTTAGGATAAAGTACAATGGTACTTAAGAGTTATTCACAATCCAAATCTAGCATATCTTTCCAGTCTACAGGAAGCCTTTTCTGGTCCCCCTTCCTTCTGTTGATAATCTCTAGTTTACAATATCTATAGCTTATTTGTACATAGTTGTTTACATGTTGTCTCCATTTCCCCCACCCACCCATTAGATTGTAAGCTCCTTGAAGGTAGGGACTGTTTTTTGCCTTTCTTTGTATCCCTGGGGCTTAGCACAGTGCCTGGCACTGTGCTTATCGAATGACTGACTGATTTCACATGCACATTCCATGCTCCAGTCCGGTTTGGCACACTTGCTGTTCTTCAAACACAACATTCTATCTCTTGTTTCCATAACTTTGTTCAGTTGCCTATAAAGTGCTCTGCCACCTTATCCCCACCTTTTGGCAATGCCTTTAAGGCTCAGCTCAAATGCAACGGCTTTCCTGATCCTGCCAAATGCTAGCATTTCCTCTGTGCCCCCTGCCAGTTACTTTGCACATTTTTTGAATTTACTTTTCTCTGTGAGTAGCTGGGTAGGGCAGTGGATAGAGTACTCCACCTGGGAGTCAGGAGGACCTGAGTTCAAATCTGGCCTCAGACAATTACTAGCTGTATAACCCTGGGAAAAACACATAACCCTGTTTGCCTCAGTTTCCTTATCTATAAAATGAGCTGGAGAAGGAAATGGCAAACCACTCCAGTCTTTCTGCCAAGAAAACTCCAAATAAGGTCATAAAGAGTCAGAAATGACTGAATAAAAATTTTTGGCTCACCTAGGAGAACATAAGCTCCTTGAGGACAGAGACTTTTTCTTTCTGTCTTTGCTTCATCACAGTCTGTCATATGTAGAAACTTAATAAATATATGTCAAATTGAATTGAATCCCTCATTCCTACCTACATGTATTGCAGCTATTTGTGAAGACACGTTGGCATTTCATAGGCTAAGAGCCTTCAGGCTAGAAGGGAATTCAGAAATCATCAAAACCAATTCTCTCATTTTACCAGTGAAGACATAAGAGGTTAAGTGGCTTGCCCAAAGTCACAAAGGTGCTAAGTGGCAAAGCAAGGATTTGAATCCAGGTTCTGGGACTCAAAGATGAGTGTCCTTTGAACTGCACCATGCTTGGCACCATTAACATCAAAGGTTTAAAAAATTAAATATAATAATAGCATTTATACAGAACTTTAAGGTTTGTAAAGCACAATGTATATGTTATCTTATTCGACGTCGATATATTTAAATGTTATATTTAAACATAATAAATGTTAGCTATTAAATATGTCTACATATATAAGTTGCATATATGTACATAATACTTAAGCACACAAGTATATATACATATATATTATACATACATATATTATACACACACAAACACACACACACACACACACACTGGGGTGATTGCTACTGTTTTAAGATGAATAATAGGCCTTCAAATGCTTCTGTTGGACAGAGACTTCAACTTTAGCATATTTTGTAAGCCGTCAGAAGTTTTACCCAATCACCCAAAATGGGTGATGCCTGTGGCCCTTTTCCATTTTAGAAATGACTACTGCAGGAAGCAAGCTCTGTTATTCTGAGAGCAATAAGATGCCTGGTCTGTCTCTAGACATTCTGAGGTGATTGCTGGCCAGAGAGGCAGAAAATCCACCTGAAGCTGTTAAAATAAGAGATCATTTTTATCAGTGATGCCTATGTCTGTACAGATAGATAGGTATATATGTGGTATACAAAAAATAGAAAAGAAAAGAAAAGAAAAAGTGATTTAAGAAAAAACTCTGCTTAGTCATCATTCGGCACTAATATGAGCCTGTGAGAAGGGAGAGTGGGGGAAAACAAGGTAAGTCTATTTCTATGGCGTGTCAAGGGAAGAAGCCAGAGACACTGTTTCCTTGGGACATGGAACTGAGTTCTTCCCTAGGGAAATTATAGAACTCAGATCAGGAGAACTGGATACTGTCACATGAAGGGTTCTGCCAGTTGTGTGTGTGTGTGTGTCTGTGTGTGTGTGTTTGTAGAGTAGCCTGGCATAATAAAGAAGGCCAGCCTTGAAGTCAGGAAGACACAAGTTCCTCAAGTCTCACCTAGTGCCCCAGGCAATCTCTAAAATGGTAAATTACCCATGAGCTGTCAATCCACATTGTTAGAATACACTTATACATTGAGACTTCCCCACATATAATACACACACCTGCATATATATGTACATACCCAAACATACATACATACATATATATGTATATATATATATATACATATACATATACATATACATATGTAATATTAATAAGAGGCAGCTAGGTGGCACAGTGGATAGAGTGCTGGGCCTGGAGTCAGGAAGACTCATCTTTCTTATTTTAAATCTGGCCTCAGACACTTCCTAGCTGGGTGACCCTGGGCAAGTCATTTAACCCTGTTTGCCTCAGTTTCCTCATCTGTAAAATCAGCTGAAGAAGGAAATGGCAAACTACTCCACTATTTCTACCAAGAAAACTCCAAATGGAATCATGAAGAGTTGGACACAACTAAAACGAATGAACAACAAATTAATGAAGGGATGGAGATGGGGAGGGGGTAAGTGAAGGAGAGAAGAATGAGGCAGCAGTGGAAAGATTGTTGGATTTTGAGTCATGGGACCTGAGTCCAACTCTACTTCTGATTATCTTTGTGACTTTGGGCAGATCCCTTCCCCTCTCTGGGCTTCAGTTTCCTCTTCTATAAAATGAGAATATTAGACTTGATGATCACTGAAATACTGTCCTCTGGGATGTAGGACCCTGTTTCATTCTGTGTAGGAAAATCCCTTCATGAACATGAACCTCACTGCCTATGACTTAGTAGATTCACCCTAGGGAACTGCTTGGAACACAGAGAAGTGAGCTATCTGCCCATAGTCACACAACTAGTAAGTCTCAGAGGCAAGATTCAAACTTCCATATTTTCCCATCTCCAAGCCCAGAGCCCTATCCACTGTGTCCAGATGCCTTTTGGAAATCTATAGATGACATCCAAATGAGATATGGAAGATAAGGGTAGATCTGTATTGTCATATACTCAGGGGCCATCTATCTCTGCAAAGGTAAAATTCAGTCATTTTTCTTGCAGCTTAAGACACTAAGGTAGAACAATCCCAGCTCTGAAGCAGACTATGAGGCCCCCCAGACCTCACCTCTGTAGGTCCCTGTCTGCCTTGATTGACAGTCCTGGCCTGTGACTCCACAACCTCACTTTTCCCTCCTCCTCATGTTTTATTCAGGCTGTCCAAACATTCCTAGTACCTTGGACAGCTCCCAGATGACTGCCTACATTGTAGAGGAGGTTAAACTAATAAGACCTTCCTCCCTGTCTTCATGTTCAACCTGAATTCTGCCCACTCACTCCAAATGCAGAGAAACACTGACCATCTCCCCCAGAGCTTTGCAAGTATTTGTAAATGGTGGGGGGAGGGAGGAAAGGAACTTCACCAGGAAGAATGTTCAAATCTCAGCTCTGCTACTTCAGTACCTCAGTTTCCTCCTTTGTAAAATGAAGGGATGGATGACCTAGATTTTCTCCAAAGCTTCTCTGAGCACAAGCACTCTTCAAGTTTAGAAGTCAAGGGACCTGTGTTCAAATCTCAGCTCTCCTACTTACCACTTGTCTGACCTTGGTGAAGTCATTTATTAACTCTGAACTTCCACGTTCTCATCTTTAAAAAAAAAAAGCAGAGTTGGACAAGATTTATTAGCTTTATATTCTAGTTCTAAGTCTACAATCTGATGTTAAGTTTCCCCATTGGGTTACCAATCATTCTTTTCCCCTTAGCAAACAGTTTTGACTCAGGGCTTCCAATCCTACCTATCCATTTTCTCTCTCCTCTCTCTTTCTACTGACTTCTCTCTGCATTCTCCTGCTGCCTCACTGGACAGAGAAATGGCCACCCTGCATTTGTTGCCCAAGACAGAACAACACGTCTGACTCTCATTTCTATATGAAATACAAATGGAAATGTGAAGGAGGGCATTTTATGCCCCTATATTCTTTCATTAAGAATTAATATTTTCTATTTTTCTTTTTTTAAAAAAGATTGTTATAAGGAATGGCTCTCTGAGAAGAGGGAAAGAAGGGGAAATAAGAGGAAATCGAAATCTAGACATTGAAGACAAAAGATATCAATAAAAATCTACTCAAAGAATTTTTTAAAAAAGAAAGAGGACAGAAATTTAAAAAGCTACAAAAATATTTCTAAGAGAAATACAACACAAATAGTTTTTCTAAATCCCTCTCTTCACCATTTAGGCACTTCACAACTTAGCCCCTTCCTATTTCTCCAGTCTCCCCACACATCACCCCACTTCCACACACACTATGGAACAGCCCTACTGGTCTATTTGCTATTCCTTACACATGACGCTCACTTTCCCATCTCCAAGCTTTTGCACTGACTATCCCCAGTACCTGATGTACACTCCCACTTTACTTCTACTAATTGGCATCTCTGACTCCCTATCAAGCACCATATTCATCAGAAGACCTTCCCTAGTCCCCTGCTATTGACTCCCTATCTAAAGTTAGCTTGCATCTGCTTTGCATATGTCTTGCATGTACAGATACAGATGTTGTCTCCACTGATAGACTCCTTGAGGAGTCTTGCAAAGTTCTAGGGGAAGACAGTAAACTCCTTGAGGGCAGGGACTATTTCAGTTTTGTCCTTGCACACCCATTGTCTAGCACAGTGGCTATCAAACAGTATGTGCTTGCTAACTGTTCACCTATTCAAGAGGTAACCTGGTCAGTCAATAAACATTTATTAAGCAATTACTATGAGCCAGGTACCGTGCTAAGCACTGAGGATATAAAGAAAGGTAAAAGACAGTCCCTGTCCATAAGGAGCTCACAGTCTAAAAAAGGAGACAACATGTAAACATCTGTGTGCAAACAAGCTAAAGATAGGATAAATTGAAACTAATCCACAGAGGGAAGGCACTAGCACTGAGGGAGATTGGGAAAGGCTTACTGTAAAAGGTGGGATTTTAACTAGGACTTGAAAAAAACAGAAGTGAGAAGGAGGGATAGCCTGAGCAAATGCTGGGAGTTGGCAGGTAGAGTGTCTTCTTCAGTCACCCTCACTAAACTACTGGCTGCCCCCTACATTGTCCTGACCTAGTAAGCAGAGCTAGTAACAGAGCTGGCACCTGAACCCAATCCTCAGCTAGTTAGTCTGTGGTATAGTGGAAAGAGGAGCAGATCTGGACTTGGAATGTAACAAGTATTTATTAAGCAACTACTGTACTAGGTGTTGGGAAAAAAACAATGTTCTGTTCTCAAAGGATTTCTAATCCAATTCTATTCCATCAATAATATATCAGCAAGGAGAGCTCCATAATCAAATGAAATTATACATCTGGACAAAAAAGAAAGTGGACATTTTTCTACATCCTGGAGTGAGGTGGAGACTGAAAAAAATCACTCATTCCTTGCTTTCAAGAAGTTCACACTCTACTGGGATAACACAATGGGTATACACATAAATGCCAAGTAATTTCAGGTACAGAGCTCTAACTAGAGTGATCAGAAAAGGCTTCCTGGAGGAGGCAGTATCTGAGCTGTATCTGGAAGGAAGTGAGGGATTCTGCAAAGAGGAATGAGATGGAAATGCTGCATTTCAGGCATGGTGAATGTCCTGGGTGCAGAGGCACTGAAGGGGGAGAGGGGATGCCAAGCGCCAGAAATGGCAAATACGCCAGCTTGGCTGGAATGCTATTTGCATAGAAGGGGAGTCATGTGAGGCCATAAAGATAGGCTGGAATCAGACTGTAAGGGATTTTCAATGGCAAAGTGAAGAGTACAGCCTAATGAAGGCAGTTAAGGAACACAGAGTGACCAACTTGGAATCAGAATGTCCTGAGTTCAAATCTGACCTCAGCTACTCCCTACTTATATGACCCTGAGCAAGCCATTTAAACCTATCTCAATCTCAATTTCCTCATCTGTAAAATGGGGATGGAGCAGCTGGATAGAGCACCAGGCCTGGAGTCGGGAAGACTCATCTTCCTGAGTTCAAATCCAGACTCAGGCATGTACTACCTGTGTGACCTGGGAAATTCACTTCACCCTGTTTGCCTCAGTTTCCTCATCTGTAAAATGAGCTGAAGAAGGAAATGGCAAATCACTCCAGGATCTTTGCCAAGGAAACCCCAGGTAGTGTCACAAAGAGTCAGACATGACTGAAAAATGACTGAACAACAACAATAGATGAGGATAATAATGCACCTGCCTCCCAAGGTTGCTGTAAGGATCAAATCAGAAACCATATATATGGTGCTTTGCAAACTTTAACGTGGTATATAAATACAAGCCAGCTAAGATCAAGATAAGAAACCTTAGGGATAACCTCAATCAGTGGTGTCAAACTCAGAAATGGGTGATTAAACCACACATGAGGACCCTTAAAGGCTGCATATTGACTTCAAAAGCTACACATTAACATTATCTTATTCATCTATTTATCTATTTATTTATTGTCTTAAGTATTTATTCATTTATTTTTTAATTCCTTATCTTAAATATTTCTCATTTAAATATTAAATATTTTAAAATATTTTTCTTAGTTTTATTTATTTGCCATTCATTCATTTTCTTTCTTTCTTATTTTCTTAACTATTTACTAAATATTTCTTATTTAAATATTATCAAATTCTAAAATATTCTTGAATACTTATTTTCTTAAATATACTTACTCATTCATTTATTTTCCTAAATATTTATTAAATATTTCTTACTTAAATATTAAATATTCCCAAATTCAAATATATGCTTAAATATTTGTATTTATTTATTTTCTTAAATATTTATTAAATATTTCTTGTTTAAATATTAAGTATTCCTAAATTCTAAAATATTCTTTTTTAAAAAAATTTTTAGGCAATTGGGGTTAAGTGACTTGCCCAAGGTCACACAGTGTCAAATGTTTGGTCTGAAGTCAGATTTGAACTCAGGTCCTCCTGACTTCAGGGCCAGTGCTCTATCCACTGTGCCACCTAGCTGCCCCAATTCTAAAATATTCTTAAATATTTACTTGCTTTCTTAAATATTTCCCAATGACATTTTAATCTGATCCAGGCAGGACTGCGAGTACTGGGGACTTTGTGTCGGTCACCTCTGATCTACACCAATCCCTTCATTTGGCAAATACAGAAACTGAGGCCCAGAATGGGAAAGACATGCCCCAAGTCATATGGGTAGTAAGTGTGAGAGGCAGGATTTTTATCTAAGCCCTCTGACACTACAGCCAGTCAGTACTTGCTCTTTCCTCTTCAACACACAGCTTCCTCATCTGTAAAACAAAGTGAAAGAATCAGGAGACCTCTAAGCTCCCCAAACCTTTGCCTCATGATCTTCAGAGGAGATGCTGAGTTCCCTTTAGTCGTATGGTTGTGACTTTCACAAGTTTGTGCTGTCAAGAGCACCCACGCATGCCCAGCATCACCTACACAGCCGCATTCTTATACTTAGCTCCCTGCTGGTGCTCCCAACCTCGGCTGAGGCTACACACTCTGGGATAACCCCTAGAGTCGGTGGCTAGCAATGGCAGCTTAGAAGGACCAGGGCAGCTTCTGGGACCATCCCACCCACTCCTGGAGCTCACCAAAGCCCCCACTCCTCAACACTAGGTTTCTCCACACAGGGAGTCTTGTAGATTTTACAGCTTCACTGACCTTAGAAAGCTCTGATCTGAAAACAAATTGAGAAGAGGAAGAAGAGAAGAGGAGGCAGGGAGGGCGAGAGAAAATGGGTCTGCTCTTTTAGTTTTTAGTCCTCCAGCAAACTCACTTCAGTCAGAACCAATAAACAAAGGGAAATCTTCGTTATGTCAGAAGGACCAACATAAATCTCCAACAGCCCTGGCAGTCTGGCACTGCCTGATGTACTCCTGGGAAATTGGAACCTGATTCTCTAACAATTTCCATGCAGCTGGCTTGTCCCTGTTCTAAGAGAGGCAACAAAGCCTTCCTCAATCTGCCACAGAAGTTTATGACATTCTGGATGGAGCACAAAACCAAGGGGCAAGGAGAGGTGGCGGCCACGGCTGTGTTTAGTACACCTCGAGAATTTCACATCAGGCAGTTAGTCCATTTCTACTAATGGTCCAGGAAAGGGGGCAGTCCATGTGGCAGCTCAACACACCCTGCCTGCCCTGCCCCAACGCTCAACCTGCTGCCTTCACGTCCATAGTGTTCCTGTAAATGTTTAAAAGAGCTTGGCTTCAAAAAAGTCTTGGGCAGGGTCCTTGAAAGAGTGGGGAAAAGAAGTTGACAGAGAGAGAAAGGGAGAGGGAGAAAATGAGTCAGACAATAAAACAAAGGCAGTAGCAGAGAATGAGTCAGAGACAGAGAACAAGACAAAGAAAGAGAATGAAATGGAAAAGAGACAGAGACAAAGACAGGGAGAGGCAAAGAACAAGACAGAGAAAGAGAGAATGGTACAGAGAAAGACAAATAGAGAAAGAGGCAGAGGAAGATAAAATGGGACAAAAAAGAAACAGTCAGAGAATGAGATGGAGAAAGAGAGAATGGGACAGGAAAAGACAGGCAGACAACAAGACAAAAAGAGTACAACATAGAGACAGAAAAAGACTGACAGAGAATGAGATCAAGGGCCAAAGGCAGAGACTAAAACAGACCCAAAGAGATAGACTTATGGAAGGGAAGGGGTAGAAGAGAAGGGAGACAGAGAGAAAGAGACAGAGAAAGAGAAAGACACAGAGAGATACAGGGAGAGGGAGACAGGGAGGGAAGGAGGAGGTAGAGAGAGATCGAGAGAAGGGAGGGAGGGAAGGGGAGAGAGAGAGAGAGAGAGAGAGAGAGAGAGAGAGAGAGAGAGAGAGAGAGAGAGAGAGAGAGAGAGGACAGAAAAGAAAGGAGGGAGGAGTGAGGGAGAGAGGGAAGGGAAGGAGACAGAGACAAAGAAACAGACAGACGGGGGGGGGGGGGGGGAGGGGGGAGGGGAAGAGACAGAGACCAAAAGAGGAATAAGAGAGTCAGAGATAGAGACAGAGATACAGAAGGGAGAGAGAGAAACATAGAGAGAGAAAAGAGAGAGAGGAAATGGGGAGGAGGTCTGATAGATATTTTCTGGATGAGCTTTAGTATTTGGCAGAGACTAAAGCAGTCTGAATTCTCAGAAAGATTACTCATCCTTCCACAGGGCCAAGGCAATGTCTGGAATGTGCCAGTTTAGGAAAAGCTTTGTTTGCAGACAAAGGGGATTTTAATAACCTCTGGCCTCACCCTATTGAGCCTGGAACAGGGGCAGAATCTGGGCTGCCAATCCAGTACCCTCCTTCATGGGTGAAGAGAGACAGAGCCTGAGCACCCAGTGGGGAACCTGGCAGCTGCACCCTCAAAAATTCTGTCTCTTCACCTGAATCTTTCACCTTCCTTTATGTCACCCTACTTAATCTAGCATCTCACAGGTCCTCAGTGATGCTGCATTCATGGGCTCAGTGGAATCCACAAGAAATGAGGAACAAGAATTCTGCATGAGAATCCCAGCTCTGTGGGCCAGGCAGGCTAGCTGTCCAGAAAGCAAAAATCTAAAGGCAAAAGACAGGATTAAGGACTCAGAGCTACAAAGGAACCTTATAGCCCATCTCATCTAATGCCTTCATTTTAATAACGAGAAGTCACGGTTCTAAAGAGGCAACATGACTTTACCAAGGTCACACAGTCTATATGAGCAGAGTCAGGTGACTTGGAGTTAGCTGCAGCTTTGTCCCATGGTGCCTTTCTGAGGGAGGATTTAAAGGTGGTGCATTTCCTTGCCTCTAGGTCCAATCTTCTAGGGTCCTTCCATATTGGCATCCACTCCTCGGCCAGCAACTCTTCCCCCTCCAACCAAGAGGAACCATCACTTCTCCTCGTACATCACCCACAGTCAGACCAACCTCTGCACCAGTGGTGTCAAATTCAAATAGAAACAGATCCCTGCTGCTATATATTGACTTAGAAAACCATAAATTAACATTATCTATGTTGCACTATACCTTTATTTGATAAACATTTCCCAAGTACACTGTAATCTGGTTCTGAGCATTCCAGAATCTTGCTGGCTGCATGTGGAGGACTGTCACAAGTCAGACACTTCTGCTCTACCTTCATCACTGTACCCCTCCAACTGTGTTTTGCCATATTCTGAGTGACAGATTTGGAGCTGAGATTTGAACCCCAGTCTCCCAACTCCAATGTCTGTACACTTTCCACTACTTGGTGCTGCTTTCCCTTAAGATCTGAGGTCTGAGAGAACCTAAACCCCCAGGCTTTGCCAGAAAAGTCATTTTGTACATGGGAAAGGGGAGGGTTTTTCATGATAGAAACTCACTCCTGGCACTTGGAAGTAACAGCGATTAATCACTTCATTGGCTTGTTGGTTGGTTGTCAGTGTGTTTAGAGCACTGAACTTGAAGTCAAGAAAATCTAAATTCAGATCTGCCATCAGACATTTAACTAGCTTTGTGACCCTGAGCAGGTCACCGAAACCTCTCTCAATCTCAATCCCCACATCTGCATAATAAAGATAATGATAGCCCCTTCCTCCCAAGGTCATTGTAAGAATCAAATGAGATAGTAAGTGCTTTGTAAACTTTCTTTTTAAAACTGATTTATTTAGTTTTAGTTTTCAACATTCACTTCCATAGCTTTGTAAACTTTCAAGCACTATATCAATACTAGGCATTATATGGCCAGGGAGATATTTGCAAATAGCCAGAAAACCCCTAGGAAGGATGCAAGAGCTAGAAACAGATGAAGTCATGGGCATTAGAACTACCAGCTATTATCCTGAGAAGATTGGAATAAGACTCCAGAGGAGGTGACCCAAAGATCCAAGAGCCTGCACATGGATGCCAACTCCCCCATGAAGTCTTCCCTGATTTCTTTCCCCTCTGCCCCTCCCCCACCACAGTAAAGTGATCACTCCCTCCCCAAATCTTCCATAGTGCTTTGCATGTACCTCTCCTTCGCACTTATCTCATGCTCTCTTACAGGAATAGAGACTGGATTAATGATTCCATGGGTATAGGGAACTGCTGGGGGCGGAAACTCCCTCTAGCACTGATGCTCAGCCCTTCCTCTGCAGCAAGGGAAGTGCCGAGAGCACAGAGAGCTGCCCAGAGTCACACAGTCACTGTGTGTCAGAGTCAGCGCTGAGGTGGCTCTCCACCTCACCGCACTGCCTTCCTTGTACCTTAGTTACTTGTGTTCTCTCCCCACCCACATTAAATTTGAAGCTAGCAGGCAGCTAGATGGCAACATAGTGCATAAAGTGTGGGACCTGGAGTCAGGAAGAATCCTCTTCATGAATTCAAATCTGGCCTCAGACACTTATTAGCAGGGTGACCCTAGATAAGTCACTTCACCCTGTTTGCCTCAATTTCTTCATATGAGCTAGAGAAGGAAATAGCAAACCCCTCCAATAATTCTGCCTAAAAAACTCCAAATGGAGTTACAAAGAGTGAGACACAACTGAAAAAGACTGAAAAATAACAATATTGTCTATATGTTACATAATATACATTATATATGTATACATAGACATATATCAGTTACTTCACAGAATGATTATGAGGGTAGTATTTGAACCTGAAAGCCCCATAGGAATGTGAATTAGCAATATTTTCTTATACTTTATCTCCTATACCAATACCGTGGACCCCTCTTGTCTCTGGACCCCAGATGTTAACAGTCTGATCTGTTCCTCTGCTGGGAAGAGAAATGGGTATCTATACTTCAGGATCTCAGAATGGGAAAGAGCAAGTCTTTGGGGAGTTAAAGGTCCCCTCCCAGCCTCAGCTCAAGAAAAAAGGAAAAAAAAACACTGAAAACTGCCTTTGAGAAGCTAGTCTCTGCCAAGTCCTGGCTCTGGAGGGAATTTTTATGACCAGGTTATAAATAGGACTCAGAAAAGAATCAATGACGGACCCTTAACTATACTCATGCCAATGGCTTACCACCATAAGGGCATGTCTGAATTTTTATCAGGATATTTTGGGGACCTACTTCCAAGGGAGGATTAAAAACAAGGAAGCCTGTTGTAGGTCCACAAACAACAGAGCTGTGCATGTCACCTCCTGAGACCTACTTGATCCTCTCAGATTTGGCTGGATTTCCAAAGCAATACAATCAGACAATACCAGGGCAGTTGGGCACCTGTCCAGTGGCGTGTGGGGCAAATTTCAATGGTGGCACTTTGGGAGCTGAGGAGGGTTAAAGAGGGAAATGGCAGCTAGGACAGAGGTAGCTAAGTGGTGCAGTGGATAGAATGTTGGAGTAAGAGTCAGGAAGACCTGAGTTCAAATCCTGCCTCAGGCTCACACTAGCTGTGTGACCCTGGGCAAGTCACTTAAACTTCAATTTTCTGTTTTCTCATGTGTAAAAAAAATTAGTAATCATACCTACTTCAAAGGGTTGTTGTAAGGATCAAACAAGTCAAGATATGTAAATGGATTTGAAAACCTTAAGACCAAACACTGGTGATTGTGAGTGCTGACTCTGGGCCTCTAAAAGATTTGTCTGCTATCAAGAAAACTTGTCTGGCCCGGGAGTGCACTCCCATCATAAAGTCACCTAAAATTGGTGTTTAAGCACCTGTTAAGTTCCGAGGACTATTTCTGTTTCAAATGCTTTTCTCTGATAGGAACATGAGCTCTTTTGGAAATCAATTGTGAAGAATTCTCTAGCAAACTGGTCTTTCATTGAAGGGAGCTCCTAAAAGCTGCTGGTTGCCAGGGAGTTGTAAAGGGCAGTCACTCTATGAAAGTTTCCAGCAAAGAAAGTAAAAGACACACACACACACACACAAACACGCTTTAATTAGAAGAGGGCAGCTGATTCCTCTTCTGCCACACAGGCAAAATGGTAAGGAAACATGCATTTGGGGAAAGGCAGGCAGGAGGGCATCACACACAGTAATAACAACAGTCGGCACTAACTTAATGCTTTAAGGTTTTCAAAGCACTTTAGAGCCTTGTGAGTTGCTTAACTATTTGCAAAGCACTTTATATTTTTCTTTCCAGGCTCGCAGCTGCCCTGTGAGGTTGGCACTATTATTATTCCCATTCCAATCAGCTGCTAGGTCTTCACCATTCTGCCTCATCAACACTCTTCACATCCCTCCCCTGCTCCCTCACCATACCCCAATCACTCTGGTCCATCCCAGGCAGATGATTGCAATGGCCTCCCCACTGGTCTGCCCCTCTGCATCGAGTTTCTCCCTTTCTCCAGTACATTCTTTACATAGCTACCAAAGTGACGTTCCAAAAGTGTAGGTTTGATCCAGTCTCTCCTCAGCTCAAGAAGCTTCAGGCTCCCTATTGCCCTTAGAATGAAATACAAACTCCTGTTTGTCATCAAAAGCCTGATGTCATCTGGCTGCAGAGAGTCTTACCAGGCTGATCACCCATTCTGAACGGCCCCCTTCTTTACACACTGCCTTCCAACTCCCGACACACCTACAGGTCTTTCATCAAGTCCTCTCTCATGCCTGAAATGGCCACCCTCCTCACCCTACCTTGACATCTTAGATTGCCCTTTTCAGGGCTCACCGGAGCTGAGCTTTCTTTGGGGTAAAACTCAAATGCCACCTCTTTCAAGAAGGCTTCCAGATTCCCCCTCTTATTAGTTGTTGTTGCCAATGTTGTTGAGTCATTCAGTTGTGTCTGACTTTATGTTACCCCTTGGCTTCTGTCCATGGGATTTTCTTGGCACAGATACTGGAATGGTTTGCCATTTCCTTCTCCAGTGTGTCCCCATTTTACAGATGAGGAACTGAGGCTAACAGGGTTAAGTGACTTACCCAGGGCCACATAGCTAGTAAGTGTTTAAGGCTGGATTCGAATTTGGGTCTTCCTGACTCCAGGCCTGGTGCTCTATCCACTGGACCACCTAGCTGCCTCTCTCCTTAGTGCTCCTGCCCAAATCAGTGCACATTAATTTTGTAGTTATCCTGTCTTTGTGTATCTGTGAACACATTGTGTCTCCCAGTAGAATGTAAGCTCCTAGAGGTCAGGAATTGTCTCACTTTTTTTCTTTGAATACCCTTTTGGCAGACAGTAGGCACTTAATAAATGCTTATTTATTGATTTTGCAAAGATATATCGAGGATCTGGGCTTGAATCCCAGCTCTGCCACACAGCATTAACACTACCTTGGACAAGGCTGTCTACCTGTCAACCTGTCTACCACTGTTTTCTCATCTGTACTATGAGGGCCTGAAACTAGATAAGATCCCTCCTGGCTCTAAGTCCTTTGAACTCCATGGTCTCTATAGCTTACTCTATATGCCTATAGTACCAGGCAGGAGAACACAGTGGAAAGAATCTTGGAACCTGATTCTAGATGATGTGAGTTCAAATCCAGCTCTGTAATTTACTACTGTGCAACTCTGGACAAGTCACTTACAATCAGTGACTAGTGCTTAGAACAGTGCCTGGCACATAGCAGGTGCTTAATAAATGTTTATTCACTGACTGAGTTCTCCTCTCTAAGCCTCAGTTTCCCCATCTGAGAAATGAAGGGGTTGTATGAGATGACCTCTAAGATCCCCTCCAATTATCAACACATCTCCCCAGTACGAATGTAAAGAAAGGAACAGAGATTCAGAAAGAATTAGTCTATGTTTTTTCTTTTCCCCGGTTCTTCCTAGGTTGAAATCCTCAGCTAGGAAAGAAGGCGTGATGAATTTGAACGCCAAGCAAAATCTCCAACTTGGGATACTCTATTTACAGGCTCAGGATTTTGACACTGAATTAGTTAAGAAACCTGTGCAGGGTCCAGAACAAAGGAGGGGCTCACGGTCCTCTGTCCTGGATGGCTCCTCACTGCACCACTGTGTTCAATTTCTGAGTGTCACATTTGGGGACAGACATTGAGGGGCTAGAATATGCCCCGAGAAGGGAACCCAGGAAGCTGAGAGGACTGGAAACCACACCTACGTGGAGCCAACAAGAATCCATTACAAGAACCAAGATCAATCTGCCTACATGAAAGGAAGAAAATCAATCAAAACTGACGTTTTCCACTATTTAAAGGCTTGTCACATGGGAAAGAGAGATTGGTTTTGTTCTTCTTGGCTCCAGAAGAAAGATCTAGGACCAATGAATGAAAGCTGCAGAGAGGCATATTGGCGATAAATATAAAGAACAACTTCCTAACAATTAGAGCACTGAAGAACGCTGTATCACAAAGTCGTGAGCTCTCCATCACTGGAGGTCTTAAAGCAAACTAAACAAATGTGCCATCAGCTGGGGACAGTATCAAGGGGATTGATCCTTCCAGTGTAGGTTAGACCAGATAACTCCAAGGGCCCTTCCAATTCTAAGATTCTATTTAAAAGAATTAGGGGCAGCTAGGTGGCACAGTGGATAGAACACCAGCCCTGAAGTCAGGAGGACCTGAGTTCAAATCTGGCCTCAGACCAAATGGTTGACACTTACTAGCTGTGTGACCCTGGAAAAGTCACTTAACCCCAATTGCCTAAAAAAAATAGAATTAACAGTTTTATCTTTGAAGCAATAAAGGTGATGTCGGGGGAGGAAAAGACTAAAAAGTGTGATGGTCACGACTTGGCAAAAAAGGTAACTTTCTTAACTTTTACTAACCACAATATTTAAATGTGACAGCGTTGCAATGTTTGGCTGGGTTTTTTTAAATAAATCATCCTTTTTATCTTTTTTTAAAGGCAATATCTAGAAAATTCATAGCTCTAATAGCTCTCTCTTTCTCTATGTTAACAATGTTCAGTCATTTCAATCACGTCTGACTCTTCATGACCCCATTTGGGGTTTTCTTAGCAAAGATACTGGAGTAGTTTGCCATTTCCTTCTCTAGCTCATTTTACAGATGAAGAAACTGAGGCAAACAGGGTTAAATGACTTGCCCAGGATCACACAGCTAGCTAAGTGTCTGAAGACAGATAACTCAGATCCTTCTGACTCTAGGGCCAGTACTCTATCCACTGCACCTGCCCTAAAAGGCTTCCTGTAGAAGGCGGAATCTTAGCTAAGACTTGAAGGAAGCCAGGTGGTCTGGGGTAGACTGGATCTAAGATTTGTCCTGAACAAATCCTGGTCTAAGAGATATCAAATGTCTAAACCTCAAGCCACTGTGTGTCCTTTACTTCTAGAACACTGAAAACAGCCATACAGAAGAATGTTAGTAGAGATTTAACATTCTAGAGACCATCCAAAATGTCAATGATACTAGGACCCCATGTTTAGAAATTGTTACTATGTATGTAATTTTATCAGTCAACTTATTTAAACTCACATAATGTGACAAATATCAAAAAGATCAATGTATTTAGCACTCCCAGTGTGGTAAACAGCTTCCACCAAAGAATATCATAGCCAGTCAGTGATTTAGCAGATAGCAATAATGGCTGGCATTAGTATAACACTTGCTCTAAGGTTTGAAATGTGCTTTACGTATTTATTAATGAACATATTTGATCCTCACAGTACTCTACGAGGTAGATGCTATTATTTTCCCATCTTACAGGTGAGGAAACTGAGCCTGAGAGAGGTTTAAGTGACTTGCCAAGAGTGAGGTAACTAATAAATTCCAAAGACAGCACCTAACCCAAGGATGAGAAAGTACAGATGGGTTGCTACCTGCACAGTTGAAAGGAATCAATATATGAGAATATCTTTTTTTCCTGAGGACTTCCTCCACCAACCTACCCATGACTTTACTAGAAAAGCACATATTTCCTCAATCTAGAACTGGAAGGGGTTTTGGAGGTCTAGTCTAACTTCTCATTTTGCAGATGAGGAAACTGAGGCCCAAAGAGATTAAATGACTTCCTTAGCTTCCCACAGCTGGTATCAAAGGGAAGATTTGAATCCAAGGCTTCCCAATTCTAAGCCTGTCATTCAATCCACTCCAACACACTGCCTCTATATAGTGCAACAAAAATTTATGTTCATGATCTTGTCTGGTCTGCTTGCGCCATAAGGGGTTAGATTTACACCTATGGAACCCCTCCCATCCCACCCTCCAGCCTACTTGCATGGGGAGGAGAAATCAAGGCTTTCCCCAAGCTGTTGATTTCTGACAAGCACTACAAACACGAGAATGTGGGAACCGAGAATGAGAAAGAAATGAATGTGTGCTCAATCTAGGCCAGCAGTAAGAAGATTCCAAATCATGCTGCACTATTGCCATCCACGCACAATCTAGAGAAAACAGCTGCCAAACAAGCAGGCATTCACTTTGGTCGAGAAAATTCACAGAACAGGAGGCAGCCCAGCTCCTCTTCATCCTCCCTCCAATGTGGGAAACACGACCTGTCCCCGTGAGGAGGTCCGCAATCAGGGGTTCATGGTCACATGGCTAATGAGAGACCATTGAAAGGTCTGAGGACATATGGAATGAGCACTACGCACCTCCAAATCCCATCTCATCACCATAAACCTTGACTCAGAGCAATCGAATCCCCACCCAGGGTCACAAACTGAAAATCATATGGATCTCATCTCTGCCATTTACCACCCAGGTGACCTTGTCCAAGTCACTGAAACTCTTGACCTTTATCTTCTCAAATGTACAATAAGTGGATTGGAGCACATGATCTTGAAGGTCCTTTCTGGTTCTAAATCTTATGGCCACTAGATGCAAGACTTAGGGGTGGGAAGGAACTTAGAGACCATTTAATCCAAATCACTCACTTCTAATGTGAGGAAAATGAGGACCAACAAGGTTACATGACTTGTCCAAGGTCATACAGGTACTTAGGGACAGAATTTAGATTTGAACCCAGGTCCCCTGAATCCAAATCCAGAGGGTTGTTTTCTTTTCCCATTGTGCCTCACCCTCTATGGTATTAGAGAATATAGCAACTAGATGAAATACGCTTAATAGATTCCTGAATTTACAGCTGTCTGAGCAGCACTTACCCATGGAAGGCAAAGCATAGTGTCTGTGACCCAAACAGCATCCTGCTCCCAGGAAAGGTGGGGGCGGGAGGACATTCAGTGCGGTATCACCTGTGTCATTCACTGTCTGGCTGATGAGGACCTTCGATGCCTAGCCAGGTTCTGAAGGCAATCCGTAATCTCGCCTGATTGAATTCGGAGACCTTCAGCTCTTAGGCAATGAGAGGGAACCTGGAGACCCGAAGGGTTTCATCGATCTTCTGCTAAGCTTCGCCAGGAAGCACATTCAGTAAGTAGATTGCAACTAGGCAGCCTCACCATTCAAACTTTTTCTTATACCTCCATTCCAGCCAAGACCAAAAAATAAATGAGCTGGTCTGGCTTGGGATACTGGGGTTTTATTGAGCATGCAAACTCAAAGAAAGTTAGAATACATATAGTTATATAGCTAAGTAGACAGACTGAGTAGGAGATAGATGATAGATATATAGATAGGTAGATAGACAGAGAGACAGATAGATAGACAGATAGATAGATGGAGATAGATGAAAGAATAGAAGAAGGAAGGAAGGAAGGAAGAAGGAAGGAAGGAAGGAAGGAAGGAAGGAAGGAAGGAAGGAAGGAAGGAAGGAAGGAAGGAAAAATGATAAAGATGCAAGGTAGAGATAGTTGATATATACATATATAGAAATTCTGAGAAATGTATACAAACTGAGCAGGTACATTTTAAATCAGAAATCTAAGGGCAACCAAATATTTCAAAGTCTCCCCTTTGTCTCTAGAAGTAGTATGTACAGTCAAGTCTCAAATTAGAGAGTTTAAGTACATCTGCACTTGGGATACGGACTGAATCTGTTTTTTTTTTTCTTTGATATAGGGAACTCCTAGATGGAAAAAAAACTCTGTCTACCAATACAGGAGGACACCTACTTTGCAACATAGAGTCTTGGAAAGTTCCCTAGAGCACTGAGAGGCTAAGTGATTTGCCTACAGTTATCCAGCCTATAGGTATCAGGGGTGGGATCCGAACCCAGGACTTCCTGACTCTGAAGTCATCTCTTTCTCTACTCTGCCAGAACTGCCTCTCAGTTTTATTTTGACTCCTTGCCAGGGAGCGTCTCCTTTTGTCTGTATGCTACTTAGTTGTACAGATGCTGTATTCTATGCTGCTACCCCTGCCACATGTGCCATTCCCAGTAGAATGTAAGTCTTTGAGGGTGAGGACTAGGTTTCATTTTTAGGTTTGTATCTTCAGCATATACTGAGCTCCTGAAACACAATAGGTACTTCATAAATGCTTACTATAATGACCTGAACAAAGCTTTGCTGAGCATGGTGCAGTAGGAAGAGTTGGGGGTTCCCTATTACCTCTAGGATAAAATACAGACTCTCCTGTTGGGTGTTAATTCTTAACAATCTGGCTCCAGCCCCTTCTTGAGCTAGGTGGTGCTGTAGTGGGTAGAGTGCTGGACCTAGAGTCAGGAAGGCTAATCTTCCTGAGTTCAAATCTGGCCTCAGACACTTTCTGGCTGTGTGACCCTGGGCAAGTCACTTTACCCTGTTTGCCTCAGTTTCTTCATCTGTAAAATGACTTGGAGAAGAAAATGGCAAACCACTCCAGTATCTTTGCCAAGAAAATCCCAAATGAGGTCAAAAAGAGTCAGACACAACCAAAAAAAAAAGTGCTCCCTCTCATGAACTCTCTGGGCCAGCCAAACTAATCTGCTTGCTATTCCCTGTACACAACACTGCATCTCTCACTTCCTTTGTCTTTGCACTGGCTGTCCTCCACGCCAGGAATTCTCTTCCTTGCTCATCTAAGCCTCTGGCAATTTCCCAATCCCTTCAAGGATTAGTTGAATTGCCTCCTCCTATAACATAGCTTTCCCAATTTCCTCAAGTAAAGTTGAGAAAGATCACAATTAAGAAAAGGCCATCAGTAGAACTTTTTTTTTTGCCAGACTCCAAACTCAGAGTAAGCAAAACTTCAGATTCTTGAGTCTAACAGAGGAATCGATTAAATGAACCACACCAGGATCTTAGACCCAGTTTACAGAACTAAAAGTTCCTTATCCCTTCCATGTGGTGAGTCAGAAAGCTGGGTTCGACCATGACTGCTCAGACATTTGTAAATAGATAGAGGGTGTTCAGCTATAGGTAGGAATCCTGAGGTGCCTCAGAAACACCTCAGCCTAATATTTGCTGATCGATTGCTGGCTTGAAAACCACAGGCAGAAAAATAAAGGGAGAATGATGTCAACATTAGCAGCAGGCTATGAACAGCCAGACTGAAGTTTCGATCCTTCAGAGGATCTATGACCTCCGCCAGCAAGGACTGCGACCCATCCATGCCTTCTCACCATCTTCAATTCTTATCTGTGCCTTTCTATAAGCCCTTCACAGAGGCTCTATCCAGCAACAAGGCACAATTCTGGAATTTAGGAATTAGGAAAGCTCTGAATTTAGAGTCAAAAGACCAGGGTTCAAATCCCAACCTATCCACTTAGTAGCCGTGCCTCCTTAAGTCATTCAGCCTCTCTAAATATCAGTTTTCTCTCCTTTAAAATAAGGAGATGGGACTAGATAACTCTTCAGAGCCTTTCCACCTCTAAATCTAGGACCCTGTGGTCACTGGAGGGAGGGAGCTCCCTCTCATTGGAGGTCTCCAAAGAGAAGACAGATATAACCATGTATTCCTATAAGGAATCCCCATTGCAACATCCAAATACATAGTTATCTGTGATTCCTCTTGGGTGCTTAACATTTTGGGTTCCACTGCAGTACTAAGGTTGTCTACATTATTATCTCTCACTTTTGTGAGAGCAGTCACACATAGCCCAGTAAACAGAGCTCTGGAGCAAGAATAGGGAAGACTTGAATTCAAATACAGTCTCATACATTTAATAATTGTGTGACCTGGACAAGCCCCTCAAACTGCCTGCCTCAGTTTCCTCATCTGTAAAATGGGAATAATAATAGCTCCTATCTCTCAAGGCTGTTGTCAAAATAAAATGAGATAATAGTCATAGGATGATTTGAAACCTTATAGCACTATGTAGACATAAGCTATCATTATTATTTATCCTTGTTGCTAGATCAGCATCGCATCTCCTTCTAGTCATGTGTGTCTAGGACCATAGCAATCCTTGAAATTAACAATCACACTCTCCTGAAATTGACTCTTTCATGAAGTCACCAGGGAAATTTAACAGGTAGTGAACCCTCCACCTCTTGATCTAACCACACACACACACACACACACACACACACACACACACACACACACACACACACACACACACATACACTCTCACGATTGGGACCAGATGGGAAACTCGAGTTTGGGTTTTTTTTCTGCCCATTGTCCAGAGCCCCAGTATACTTGACTATCCAGTCACATAAAAACTAACACACAGCTATCACATTCACCTCCCAGATCCTGAAGCAAGCCAAGCACACAACCCAAGGAACAGCTGATGTTTGGCATTCAAGTTAATTAACTTAGTTCAGCACCATTCTGTCCATGTACAACATCAGGGAACGGTATGTTCAAATGAAGTTGCATGTTGTATTTTCCTAAGCCAGCCTGGGTCCAGGGAGATTCAACCTGCCTGTAACTTTAATTTAAAACTAATCCTGAAGCTGGAGGAGATCTGTGATACATGTTGGTGGGTCACCTTAAAGTCTTCTTCAAAGTTTCATGGACATCAACAAACTCATCACATGAAAGCCCCATGAAAAAAGTCATATTGTGCCTATTCCCAGCCAAGAAACACACACACACACACCCCCATATTCATAGATATAGGTATGTAAATAAATGTATGCTCTTATTCATTTCACTTCAGTCATCTCTGACTCTTTGTGATCCCATTTGGGGTTTTCTTGGCAGAGATACTGCAGTAGTTTGCCATTTCCTTCTCCAGCTCATTTTACAGATGAGGAAATTGAGGCAAACAGGGTGAAGTGACTTGCCCAGGGTCACACAGCTAGGAAGTGTCTGAGGCCACATTTGAACTCAGCAAGATGAATCTTCTTGACTTCAGCCCCAGTGCTCTAGCCACTGTGCCCCCTAGCTGCCCTATGTGTATATATATATTTGTGTAGGTGCATATGTGTCTGTGTGTACATATATGTATGTGTGTTTCTATGCATGCATATATTGTATGGTGTATGTGTGTCTGTGTGTACATATATGTATATGTGTTTCTATGCATGCATATATTGTACGGTGCATGTGTGTGTGTACATATACGTATGTGTGTTTCTATGCATGCATATATTGTACGGTACATGTGTGTCTGTGTGTACATATATGTATGTGTGTTTCTATGCATGCATATATTGTACGGTGCATGTGTGTCTGTGTGTACATATATGTATATGTGTTTCTATGCATTATATATACATGTATATATTAGTGCAGAGTTGCATAAGTATTTGTGTGTTTCTATATACACACATATGCATGTATGTATATGCATGTATATTGTGTGTGTGTGTGTGTATGTATGGGCAGCTGGTGGGCACAGTGGATAGATAAGGTGCTGGGCCTGAAGTCAAAAAGACCTGAGTTCAAATCCTGCCTCAGATACTTACTAGCTATGTGACCCTGGACAGCTCACTTAATTTCTGTTAGTTTCAGTTTCCTCATTTGTAAAATGGGGATAGTAACTGTACTCACCTCCCAGAATTGCTGTGAGGATTAAATGAGATCATATTTGTAAAACATATTTATTACTATGCATGTATACATGTGTATATGCTCCTTCTAACCATGCAGATCACAACCGCTCTACAAATATGGTCATAGAACCTTGCCTGAGGCACTAAGTGGTTAAGTGACTTGCCCAAAGTCATGTTGCCAGTATGTGTCAAAGACGAAATTTCAGCCAGTCGTCCTGATTCCAAGATTGGCTGTCTCTTCACTAAAGCCAGGCTACTTCGATATAGCATCAGGTGTATGGGTATAAACGTGGATATCTAGGTGACTTCACCTCCCCGGGCCTCAGTTTTCTCATCTGTAAAAGGGCAGGGTTGGACTAGGTAACCTCAAAGGTTCCTTTCAGCTCTAGATCCATGATTCTAAAATGATGTGTGTGTGTGTGTGTGTGTGTGTGTGTGTGTGTGTGTGTGTTTAGGTAAATATCTAAGAATTTTATAATGCACCTGATCCTCCCCACCCCCCAAAAAAAAATAAAACAAAAGTCGGGGATTCAACGTCACATTTGGTGTGTTACTATAAATCCTCAGTTCCTGCACCACCAATAAGCCTTCTCATCTCTTACTCTAGAACAGCTGTATAATCACCACATAATATTCCAAACAGCCGAGAAATAAAAGGAAGGAAGGAAGAAGAGACTTCGGTATGGGAGCACTAAGAGATGGGATGTAGATATGCTCAAAATACTTAGCTGGGAACATCAGCTCCCTCCCAAAACTCAAACGGGAGTAATTGCTCAAACTTAACATGGCAAAGAGGCCCTCGGTGCCCAGGAGGCTCTGCAGGAAGATGCAGGGAGAGCTGCGCCAACCCCTCTGCTGACTGCCGGGCCGCACCAAAGCAAACAGCCAACTTCCCCCTCTCCCAGCAAGGCCTCTTTCTTGCAACTCTTCACTTACTAATTCCATCAAAAATTAAACTTTTAATTGTATTTTGTTTTTCAAATGATTCCCACTGTGACTATCTACTTAGTGATTGTCTCACTCTGGTAATTACCTGGACTTTCACATAAGCAGTTTATTTTACCTCACAGTCTCTCTCTTTTTCATTTTTTTTTTGTTTTTCCACACTCAAAAATTTCTGCTTGTCATAATAATTAATAGGTTCTGTTCCTAAAGCAATTATATTTAAATTGTCTTAATAAAACACAGATCTCTGTGCAGTTCAAGGAATGTGTAAATCCCAATTCTCATAGGGCCAGAGAGGCATTCCTTGTGCCTAGGCTCATGGTCCCCATCCAGCTACAATGTGGTCAAGCACTTCATTGATTTTATAGTCCTGTCTTGCCCATAGCTGGCCCCCTGGCTAGCCCAGTAGAGGCCATGGCAAGTGAATCCTTGAAAAGACTTTCATTTTTCAGTGCAAACTAACAAAGCCCTTTGGTGATTGGAATTCTTGTGTTTATTTACAATCCCTTCTTTTCTTAATATCTTGCTGCAGGGAAAACAACAAACTGGCTGAGGATGACTTTCTTTGTCCTGAAGCGTATCCTGATACAGCCCCTATAAGGCAACTTCCATTTGTCAGCACAGGCAAATAAACAGAGTGACCCTGGAAAGAGAGACGGGTGAGGAAGGAGATGAGAAACATGGGGAGCAGCTGGAGAATGAGAAATGAAAGCCTGTGTCAGGCTAGTGAAAACCGATCCCCTTTTGGGTTACTTGTAGGATTAAGAAATGCCTTGAGGGCCCCTGGAAGTCGCAGAGGAAAAAACAGAGAAGCTATGGTACAAAGAAGAAAAGAGAAAACAGAGAAAGGGAAGGACAAAGGGAGAAAGGGAGATACGGAGAAGAGAAGGTGGGAGGAAAAGGAAAAGCATGAAGAGAATAACCAAAGAAAAGAGGCAGGGAGAAAAGAAGAGGGGAGAGGGATAGAGGAGAAAAGACAGATAAAGGAAGGGGGCAGACAAAGGAAAGTAAAAATGGTCTCTACTACAGGCTGCATATTCATAAGGACTACTCACACAGCCCCCCCCACAGTACCATGGACAGTGCTAGCATAAAGTTTAACTGGGGCCCTAAGATGTTACCATAGACACTCCTGAAGAAACTGAAAGAGATTAGGATCAAAGGACCCACGCAGAACTCATCTACCAGGCTAGAAAATACTCAAACCTCACCAGGCTATCTGAAGAAATGTGGGTGGTTGTTTTTCGACTAAAGGCTCAGTAAACAAAATACCCTCCAGGTTTTTATCAGTGTGGGCTAAACCACAATGCCTGCAGACTTATTAAATAAAGTAAATTAGGTCTCAATTATTTGCTTGCACACAAGGCAGGAAAAAAATGAAAATTTCAATTTAAAAAATAATGTTGCTATTAGCATGCAGAAACAAGTCTGAAATTGGGCTTCTTCTCCATTCTCCTGCTCAGGGAGGTTGAAGCAGAGTCTGGGTCGGCGATCTTTTTCAGCCCCTAAGTCACCAAAGAGCTTTCCACCATCACAGCAGCCACATCCACAGAGGAAGAGCTCAGAACCATTCCAGGGGACTGAATTTAAGAAGCCAGGAAAAAGCAATTTGGGCAGGAACAGCAGCAAATGACAGGAACCAATGGCAGCAACTAAGCGATTAATTTGATCTTTTATATTATTTTATTTTATTCAGGTTTAAGTACCACATCATTGCCAAATGCACCTAGTTTCACTTCTCTTTCTGTATCAGAAATCTAAATCAGACAAATTCAAGGCCTCTGGATTTACATTTTTTAATGGAAACAGTACCAGTAGCAAGGGAGACAGTGCTTAACGCCAAACCCCTATCAGCAACACCATCCAATAAGCAGATGTTAGAGGAAATCTTTGAAGAGGAAAACCTTTAAATCTACTTATGTTGACTTGATTCATTCTCAATAGGTACAAGTCACTACAAAAGTCAATTTCATATCTCCAATCAAAGCGATTGGCTTCCTTAATGTTAAGCAATATCCTAGGTCCCACCTTTCAGAATGACTTTCCATGTGAGGGTAATTGTAATAAGTATTTGATGGTAATAATAGAGCAACAAAAATGTCCTTTCAAATATACGTGTGTGCGTATATATACATACACACACACACACACACACACATATAACAGTCATGAGTTTTGCCAAACAGCTGAGTGACTGTCTTTGATAATATGGTAGGTATATATGGTATGGTATGATAGGTTTACCTCATATGGTGGTAATATACAGCGGTAACCATCTCTCTACTCTTTCTGTTCAGGGCAGAGTGTTTGGGGGGGAAAGGGAGGGGCACCTCATATTACACTACCCTACAGAGAGGGATTGGTTACTTACATGAGTAAGAGTTACTTAAAACCTAGAACAGTCACCAAGGGACAGTTGAGACCTCTTCCCTGGAGAGATTTAAGAACAGAATCTATTCCTTCCCTCTGCCTATTCTAATTTAGCTCCAGTCTGTCTTAGAGACAGGGGAATGGACTTGAGCTCCTCTGGAGGTCCCTTCAGCCCAATCCTGAGAGGTCAACTTATTGGATTTGTATGAAATCTATCCTCCAAATAGCTCCAAGCATTGTGTACCAAAGCTTTCAAGCTGTGTGATTAAATTTAAGATGAGTGTTTTTCAATCATCAAAATAGTGAAGAATTTTGGGGAAAATAGCTGGGGTGGGATAAAGAACAGGAGGAAGACAGGAAGCCAAAAATGGATAGGAAGGAGGAAGAGATAGGAAGAAAAGAAGAAAGCAAGCAGGAGAGAATGTATGCAGGAGGGAAGCCACCGGGGGGTGAGCAGGAGTTACTTTCACCAAGGGAACTAAACAGTCCCTATGCTTCAGAAAGTCACCACCAATCCTGCCCAGAATAGGGGACAGCCAAAAAGAGCTATGCCTTCAGACTAACTTAGGCTCCAATCCCTGAACTCTTCAAGGTCAGAGATTATCATGCCTCAGCTTACTTATGCCTCTTTCTGTTGCCTCTATCCACAGTGAATGCCTGATAAGTGGCTTATTGACAGACTGTGTGATATGTCTTTCTGACCCCAGATCTCTCTTCAGAAGAGGCCCCTAAAAGCCACCAAGTCACAGGAAGAAGTACATCCCAAACATTTATGTCATCAAAATCCATTAGAGAGAACCTCTAAAGCTCCTCTACTTCCCCAGCTTCAGAGAGTGAGATCTAAGGACATATTCTAGACTATGAATACCCTGGGAACACCCTGGGAAGTGAGTACCAGAGCCTTCCACCTACTCCACCCCCTAATCTCTGTGGCTGGGACTCCTACAGTGGTGGAATTTTCCTTATGGATGATAGCTATGGAGGGATGCATCGGGAGGAAATTATTGCTGAAGCCAGACTGAAGCAGTGTCTCCCATAGATCACTGCTCCCAGCCTCCTCTGCTGGCAACTGAAACAGCCCCCTAGAGGACACAGGTAATGCATTCACCTTCCTCAAGACCCATCTGTCCTCAAATTGCTTTTCATGAGGGATGAAAGTACCTGGCTGCAGTGCACAGCCCCCTTGACAGGCCAGGCCAGACTTCAGGGTACCTTCCACTAGACTGTGGAATCACTAATTTGGTATATGCATCCAGAGGTCTGTGCAACTACTGTATTTTTAAAAAACCCAGAGGCTGGAAGAGATAGGCTGCTTGCAAGAGTTACCCTGCAGTGGCTTTCAAAGGGTCCAGCTATTACTGAACGCAGAAAACAGGCTTCCACTTGTACCCCTTCTGTCCTTGCATCCCATCCCATCCCACCCACACCAGTGAGAAAATGCAGATGGGAAGGCAAGTGCACTGGAGGGCAGGTAGTGAAACATAACACCTACTGTGAATTGTCAGAGAGCAACTCTCTGATTTCTACCCCACCAGATGATTTCTGGCATTTGTAGAGTCCAATCAAGAAGGCTAGGAGGAGTATTAAGGTCTCTCATCTACCTTGAAAAGGGAAAAGGGATGCTGAAGGGTGCTAATGTGCTTTTTCCATTCTCCTCTCTCACCCCTAAACCAACAGCATCCCTCCCCAAGTTTCTTAAATCCTCTCCAGCTAACCCACCCCTCACTCCTACAGGCTCCCACACAGAGCAAAGAGCCTGAAGTAAAACCAGGCCCAGGAGAGCAGATGGCCTTGGGGCATGACTGCAGAAACAGATTCTGGAGAAAACTAGAGGCTGGAACCTCCAGACCTGGACAGTCACATCTCTCTGCCTGCATATGCAGGACTCCTGAATGCCATTCTCCCACCCCAGCTCCATGGGAGTGAGAACTGTGGGGCCAGTCGGCAGACCCTAAAGTGGCCCCAAAGCCAGGGGAACGCTCTACTCACTAGCCCTTTGGAGATGTACATCACGCCAGTCATTTGCCAAAATCACCCGAGTTTGGCTTTTGTACCTTCTGTTACAGAACTCCTAACCTCACGCCTCCCTCTAAGCACCTTTGTCCCCACCCAAGGCAATCAGAAAGTTGTCTGGGTTTTTTCCTCCAGCACCTGATCCACTCGGACTCTATGGGAACACCTGCTTTCTACCTTATTACAGTGCCCTCTGGTGGTCACGAACTGGCCCGTGCAGGCCCAGATGAGAATTAAACTGCTGAATTATGAACAACCACAAATAGCAAACGCCTCCGGGCCCTTTAAGAGCTTCAGAGGAGAACAGGAGGAAAAAAAAGGACACCAAAAAAAAAAAAACCAACCCTGCTATCAGCCCATCTAAGGTATGAAACTGGCTTATAGCACTGCCCTTGATGATCAACAACCTCTTTTTCCACGTTTAATCTGTTTCCAAAGTCACCAGTTTTGCAAACAAGTGCAGGGGCTCTCGGGCAGCTCCCACAGCACAGGGAGAAAAGCAGCGCATGTTCTCGGGGCCCCAGATTAGGCAGCAAGGACCCAGTCTCTGACTCGGCCGTACCCCAGCCCTGGCAGCCGAGGCCCGGGGGCGGAACAGCAGGGAAGCGGCTGTGCGGAGTGGGGAGCCCACTGCGAGCTCATTCCTGCCTGGTACGATCGATCCGCTTGGAGCTGCAAACCTGAGCTCAGTTTGGCTGCCCCGAGCCCCCTGCTGGTGGGCAGAGGCATGGGGAGAGGAACGGGGAGGGAGAGGGGGAGGGAAGAATCCCAGGGCTCCTCTCCCCCTGCCTGGCAGGGGGAGGAGGGGCTGACCAAAAAAAAAAAGTGTGTGTGAGTGTGTGTGTGTGTGTGTGTGTGGCTAGAGAGACAGATACATAAATAGATGGACAGATAAGAAAACAGATATATAGGAGGATAGGGGAGGAAGGGAGAGAGAGAGAGAGAGAGAGAGAGAGAGAGAGAGAGAGAGAGAGAGAGAGAGAGAGAGAGAGAGAGAGAGAGAGAGAGAGAGAATGAGAATAACTGGGAAATTTGGACTCAGCTCCTGGCTATTGGCTGGAACAGAGCAGTTGCCTGCCCCACCCAGTTTCAAAGTGTCAAGATGCTGGAGGGAAGTAGAGGGGGAGTCCAAATAAAGAACATTGCTTTTGGGAAACCACTTTGCACACACCAGAACTTCTGTTCCTTGAATTAAGGTGGGAGGAAGAAAGCAATACAAAACCCTAGTTAGAAAGGCGAGCCTTGCAGAGAATGTAGCGAGCTAGGGTTTTGCCCCAGACAAGTCCCCAGAGTAATTGTGTGACCACCTGAAGTATAGCTTTATGATCACTGAGGCTGGGAAGGAAGTATGTGTATGTCAGGGAGAAGAGAGGTTTGAGGAATACAGCCCTGCCTCTGGCTCAGGAATGCCAAACACAACTCCATCCAACATATGGGCAGGTACATAGCCAAAATCTCTCAGGAGTCCTTTGGATTGTAGGTTTTAGAGCTAGGAGAGAATGTGAAGCTCATCCAACTGAATTTCACTTTTTATTAAATTAACAGATAAAGACAGATAAATTACAGATAAGGTTATGGGACTTGTTCAAGGTCATACAGCTAGTAAGAAGCTCAAGTGGATTTTGAACCCAGGTCCATTCCCAGCTCTTTGTCCACTTGCAGCAATGTCCACCTACCTCATGCCCAGCAGATAGCATCAGTGCTTTGGTTATTCAGAGGGGAAAACAATGGCACATGCTCAAGATGAACTATTCCAGCTCAGGTAGTCCTGAACTTTTTCCCTGTGTATCTTCATAATTCCCTACTGTCATTTCAACGGCCTCTTTTTGTTCTGGTCAAGGGTGTGGAAAGCAGGCAAATCCCCAGTTCCCAATAAGAGAACCTCCAGATAATATCGGGTAAGCTAGACCAGGCCTCCTCTTTTGGAATCCAAAGAAAACCTGGCTCTCAGCTGTGGTCTCATGCTTTGAAACTGAAGATGGATGGAGAATATCAATATTGTCCCAATTTTCCTTTATCTATGAGGAGCCGTCAGCAAACCTTTCCACCAAAGAATTGTACGGGATCATTAAAAGGAAAATGCCCATGGTAATTGGGCCTTTATGCATATTTCTTCCTCCCAATATTCTATAACATAATAATGTTTCACATTTCTACAGAACTGTCTTTTCAGCATGTTTTCGCATTATGCTTAATTTTGTAAGAGTTTTTCAGTCCCACATAACGACACAGTTCAATGCAAAATCAGATATAAATCTGGCTTAAGAGACTCTCAACAGGAATTTCATTTAAAACTGTAAATGTTAAAAGATTCTGGCTCTGATTTATGTTATTTTTTTCCTTTTGTTTCAAAGAGAGAGTTTAAACACGCCTCTTAAAAGACGGATATCCATTACGTCGCGGAGGCAATCATATTACCAGGACTAAATAGCTCCTTTGTCCCCATCCAAAATGGAGAGGAGAGAAATGTTAGTTGAGTGCCTAACTCGAGATCTGGAGGACCCTGAGAGATCTCTCATTTTACAAATGAGGAAACTTAGGTTTAGATGTTAAGAGATTAAGTGACTTGTCCAAGGTGACATAGTGAGTGCCGGAACTAGGATTTATCCCAAATATTGTGGATTTTCCACTGTATCACAAGGGTAGGGTTTCCCAGAAATTTAGGGAGCCCTCTTTTTGAAATAATGAGGAAAGGGCTTGAGTCAGGTATGTATTCCCCTTCTTGTTGACTTGGACAGAGAAGAGGATCCCCACTGAAGTTATCCGGGGCTCTCATCTCCTCAATAGTAAAGGGAATGCTAGATGTGAAACCCCCACTCCTTCCCCACTTGAAACTTTCCTTTGGTAAACAGGAAGAAAGGGAGGGCTTGTCAGCAAGGAACACAAAGAGAGATTCCAGGATTTCAATCAAGGTCTTCTGTATAGAACATGTATGCCCTTTGGTTTTGTTTGTAAAGGTAAAATGACAAACAGCAGTGCCTCCTCCCTTCCATCTTTCTCTCTGTATCTCTCTCCCTCTCTCCTCTCCTTTTTCCTCTCCTCTTCTCTCTCTCCCTCTCCCCTTCTCCTCCCCTGCTTCCCTCCTCAACCTTCCTTTCATCTTCTTTTTCTCTTCTACTACTCTTTTCCTCTTTCTTCCTCTCTCTCTCTTCTCCTAATCTCTTTATTTCCTTTCTTCTCTTCTCTTTCTTCTTCCCTCTCCTTCCTCCTCTCTTCACCCCTCTCAATTTCTTTCCTCTTTCCCCTCTCTCTCTCCTTCCATCTCCCCTTCCTCTCCTTTCCCTCCCTCCCTATTTTTCCCTTTCTCCCTCCACCCTCCTCTCTCTTCCCCTCCTCTCTCTCTTTCCCTTTCTCTTTGATCCTATTCTCTTCCTCCCCTTCCTCTCTCTTTCCTTTCCTTTCTCCTCTCTCTCCTTCCCTTCCACTCTCCCTCCCTCCCTCTTTTTTCTCCCTCCCTTTCTCCCCCTCCTCTCTTTTTTCCCGCAATCTCTTCACCTCTCTCTCTCCTTCTCTCTTTGATCCTCTTCTTCTCTTCTCCCCCTCCTTCCTTTCATTTCTCCTCTCTCTTTCTCCTTCCCTTACTCTTTCCCTCCTTCCTTCCTTCTCAGGGATGCATCTGGAAGACAGTCAGGCTGATCGCCAAACTCAGGGAGTTGGTGTGTAAATATGCAGCCCACTCACTTTAGATGCTTGTTAACTGTGGGCTCTTGATGGGCTTAATGAATCTGGAGAAGACATTACCGTCCATTGTACGAGCACATTTAAGACAATTTTAAAACACGGATTATTTACACACTGGGCCATAATGACTCCAGAGAAACCATTATGGTCCATCATGGAAAACTATATCTATGCAATTTTATTGCCGTCTATCATACACATGCAGGGTGTTGGACAACTTATAACACACAAATGATTTACTTCGCCAGGCACATCTCTGATGCAGTGACATCAACGAGAGGCAATCTATCTAGGAAAACAAATGAAAGAGACCTTGGAATCCTACAACTTGGGATATTCCAAAACATCTACGTAATCAAAAATTTATCAGAATCTCAGAGTTGAAAGGGACCTTATAGTGGCCTTGTAGTTCACCCATGCTCCAAAAAGATCCCCACTACGGAAACACCTGGCCTCTTTCCATCGGAGGTCACCCACACTAGAAGCAGCTTGCCCTGCTTTTATGGAGGCCCTAATTATTGGGAAGGTTTTCTTGACCTCCAGGTTGCCTCTCTGCAACCTCCAAACATTCCTCCTGATGCTTCCCTCTGGGTTCAAGCAGAGCAAGCCTCATTTCTCCCACATAGCAAGTCAAAGTACATTAAGCAAGTACTGAAAGACTCATGTCTCCCCTAAGTCTTCTCCTGGCTAAATCACCCCAGTTCCTTCCATCAATCCTCATATGGCAAGGAATTGACACTCTTCACCAACCTAGTTGTCTTCTTCCTAGAATCCTGTAGCTTATTCTTCCCACAATGTGGCATCCAGAACCAAAAACAATGCTCTAGAGGTGGTCTTGACCGGGTCAGAATACAGGGAGACCATCACTTCCTGATTCCCAGAACCTATGTCTCTATTAATGCAACCCAAGATCATATTAGCATTCTTGGCTCCCATATCCTATCACACTGTTGACTACTATTACCCTTAAAGTCCACTAAAACTGCTAATTGCTTTCTTGGGCAGCATCTTGAAGCCAATTGCTTCTGAAACTTCCCTTAGGAGATGAAGATGCCCAAGGTTGCAATCCAAAAGAGAAGTCAGTCACGGAAGGGCAAACACCCCCATCTTACAGAATATCTAAAAAAGGGTAGAGAAATGTTGAGACCAACTTTGTATTTATTGCAGAGCCCTGAGAAAACCTGAGATTTTCTGGAATGAATTGTTCTAATGGGTTGTCCCCAACCCCAGGAAGGATCTATAAGCATTTCGCCCCCATATAAGCAGCAATTCAAGTGACGTTTTTGATGATACAACTTTTCAGGAAAGCAAATTATATATAGGTCTGTGCTCATACACACACTCCCACTCACCTATACATTGTACATCTTCTCTCCCCACCCCCACAGACCACAAAAATGAAGAGAAAATGATCAAGTGGGCTTGAATACCTGGAAGCCTGATTGCTACAAACCTACGAACCTCATCTTTTCACTTTTTAGAACTTTGGTTTCAGCCTTTAACACTGTTCCCATTAGCTGTGTTCAAAGACAGGCCAATTAGTTCTCTGTGCCATCTCACATAAAGCTCCACTTGAGATAAATGATACTATGTGCCTACGGGTTTTTTTCTCTCATACCACCATTTGCTGCTTGGTAATTCATGGGGGAAACAGGAAAAATGGATTCTTACATGACTGCCCAAATGTGACCTAGGAGAGCCCTTATTTGGTTCAGAACACCCAGCAAAAGATGGCAGAAAAGCCTCACAGCCATGGGGTTCAAAAAAATCAGCTTCACCAACACAAGATATGAGAAGCACGGTTAGATAGCAATTTGACTGGAAAAGCTCTGGGGATTCATTAGTGGACTGCAGACTCCTTATAAGTCAACAGTGCCATGACAGCCCACAAAAGCAACTATGTTCTCAGGATCCATTATCAGAGACAGAGCTTCTAAGAAGCAGGAGGTGGCTTTCCCCGTGTTCTGTGCTGGTCAGACCACATCTAGAGTTTGTGTTTAGTTCTAGAGGCAGGACAATGTTAAACTGAATGGCACCCAAAAGAGGGCAACAAGGATGGTAAAGAGACTTTAGTCCATTCCGCCTGAGTAAAGGTCAAAGGAGCTGTTTAACCCAGCAAGGAAAAGATTTGAGATAGGGGTGGAGGAGGTGTATGCAGGATGGCTGCCTCCCAGGAAATGAAAGACTGTCAAGTGAGTGACATACTAGACTCATTCTGCCCCAGAAGGCAAGACGGAGAGCAATAGCTAATAGTCATAATAGCTCACACATACAGCCTTTAAGATTTACAAAGCACTTTACACGATTATATCTCATTTGATCCACACAACAATTCTTGGAGAGAGATGCTATTATTTTCTCCATTGTATAGATGAAGAAAAACATCCTAATGATTAGAGCTATCCCAAAGCGGAACAAGTTGCCCAAGGACTTAGTGGACTCCCCCTCATTGCTGGTCTTTAAGAAAAGCTACGAGACCACTTGGTGTCCAATGTGGGGGGGGGGGTCATCTTTCTGGTATGGGTTGGACTAGATAGTACAGAAGGACCCTTTCTATTCTGGCTTCCTTCAAGATTCAGCTCAAACCCCACCTTCTATAGGAAGCCTTTCACAGTTGTCCCAGCTCCTAATATCCTTTCTTTAAGGTTACCTTCATTTACTCTGCATATGTCTTATAGGTATGTGGATACTGACATTTCTTTCCTCCATTATAATATGAGCTCCTCGAGGGGAGGGACCAGGTTTGGGGGGTTTTATTTAGTTATTTTTTACCTTTCTTTGTATCCCCAGCACTTAGCATAGTGCCTGGAACCTTTTTATTGGTTTTTTAAATAATTTTTAAACTGCAAGAAAAGCATTAAGGAAACATTTAATAAATGCCTGTAAACTTACTTTCTCCCTTAGCAGAGAGTAAAAAGAAAAAAGACATAAAAAGGGGAAGAGGGTTTCATCTTCTTACACAGGTCCCATTGCCACTACCAAGGCTGCACTGATCACTTGAGCCCTCTAGTTGTCTGCAGACCTGCCCTGGGGGTAAATTCTCATGAAGGCTAGGCTGCTTTAATCTGTGTCTAAACTGAGAACAAACACCGAGACCGACTAGAATCCAAACCCTCCAGAAACCTCCTACAAAGAGTAGCCTAGTCCCGATGCAGCCAATGCTGCATAAAGTCAAGGGAGCCCAAAGGAATGAGAAACATATCGAACATTCTATCCCCAAGTGAGCTATGGTCCTTGCTAATCGAGCAACCTCTAGAGTGGCAAACAAATCTAATGAAAAAGGTCCCCGGTTTCTAGTTTTGAACCCCCTCCCCTCCAAAAAAACCCCTACCTGCCCCCTCAGACATCAGCCACATACCACACTACTGTTTTTCTTTATCAGGGAACTGCATATATAAAGTACTAAGTGAGCACGTATACCTTCTCTCTTTCTATCGTCTGCCCAATTGATACCGATAAATCCCCAGCCAATGCTTGCTGCGGCAGTGGGATATTATCAACGGCCTCAAAAGGGTTTGCTGTGAGAGTTTTTTTCCTTTATTACCTAAAACATTATAAATGATTCCATTACAAAACCAATTAAGAAGGCTTTCTTCGAGCAAGTACAAAGTACCAGCTCATAGTGAGATGGTCCCAAACCCTGCTAAAAATAATACGAAAGCCTCTCACCCAGAGGCAAAAGGAGGAAGAGGCAGCCGGAGGGAGACCCCAAAAATCAGAATCACAGAAGTTTAGAACAGAAAGGGGACTCTGAGGCCATCTCATATCTGAACAAGGATTCCCTCTACAACATACTTCACAAGGGGTCATCCGAACACAACTTGAAAACCTCCCAGTGAATGGGGAACTTACTACCTCCCAAAGCATCCCACTCCACTTATGGATTGCTCTAATTATTGGGCAGTACTTCTCTGGGTTGTCTGCATTTATTTGCCTCTTGTACGCATGACTCCAAGCACCCCCTTCCCCTCCAAGTCATCCCTTCTCTAGGCTAACCATCTTGAGTTCTTTCAACCAGTCCTGGCATGGCATGAAGTCAAGGTCCTTCATCTTCCTGGCTACCCTCCTCTCTACCTCATCAGTGATGCCCCAAACTGACCACAATATTCCAAATATGGTCCTGGTAAGGGCAGAGAACAGCAGAATTATCATTTTCCTAGTTCTGGACATCATGTCTAAAATTGAATTAGCTTTTTTGTTGCCATATCACTCTATAGACTCATATTAAGCTTGAAGTCCAATAAAATTGACAGCATTTTTCATATGAGCTGCTATCTAGCCAACTTTCTCCTGTGAATTTCAGCTTTGGGCCCGAGCATAATATTTAATCTTGGTTCTATTCAGTTTCATCGTAGCAGATTTAGTCCAAGCTTCTAGACTGTCTTCATCTTCCTGGATCCTGACTCTATTAATCAACATGTTAGCTATCTCTCTCACTTTGGTTTCATCTGAAAATTTGATGAGCATGCCGTCCTTGTCTTTATCCTAGTCACTGATCAGAACGCTGCCCAGTTCAGGGCCAAACACGGATACTAATGATACTCTACAGTAGATTCCCTTCTAAGTTGACATGGACTTACTAATGACTATTCTTTGGATAAAAGCATTTAACTAGCTCCAAATTCACCAAACTGCACAGTTGTCTAGCCATATTTCTCCATATTTTCAAAATGAACATAAGACCTTTACCAAATGCTTTGCTAAAAATCTAGTGATTCTGTGGCTTTGTAGTTCTTAACAGATGGCAAAAAGAAACGGCCGATGGAAAGGTTTCATCATCTTGGTAAAATCCATTGTTAACAGTTCCATCATAATAGCATGTGCACAGCACAGCTTAATCTTCAGAACACTCCTGGGAGGCAGGTGTTATTATCATACCCATTTTAAAGATGAAGAAATGGAAGCTAACAAAGATTCAGCAACTTGCCTAGGGTCATATAGCTAGCAAGTATCTGAGGCAGGACATGACTCTGGCATCACCTGTCCTCAATTAAGATGAGAGCCATGTGATCTTTGTTTTCACTGCTTCCTGTTCTAGATTTCCAGGAGCCATCCCTTTAATATACATTTACCTATGTTATTTACAGGCTCCATTTTTTTCTCTTTTTTTTGAAAATTAGGTCAACATTTGCTCGTCTCCAACATCACAGACTGAGGCTCAATAATCAATTCTCCCAATTCTCTCTGGCCCTAGAATGGAAGTGAATAGCAATGAGGTAAAAGGCAGCGAGGAGCTCCCCTTGCTGACAGCTTATTTAAGTTAAGCACGAGTTTCCTAGGGTCTGTTTTTGTTCTCTTTCCAAGTTCAAAGATGATTCTTTGTGGCAGAGAAAACAGAAGCAAATTAAGAATTTCAGAAGTTGCAAAAGTGCCATGGTGCATAGAATGCCAAGCCTCAGACACTTACTAGTTGTGTGACCCTGGACAAGTCACTTCACCCTGTTTGCCTCAGTTTCCTCATCTGTAAAACGAGCTGGAGAAGAAAATGGCAAAACACTCCAGTATCTTTGCTAAGAAGACCCCAAATGGGGTCACAAAGAGTTGGACACAACCGAAAGGACTGAACAACAACAAAAAGACTTTGGCCACAAAGGGAGAAGAGAAGGGCAAAGCCTTGACCTCACAGTTTAGGTCTCTTTCCATACTTGGCAGCTGATAACCTTTGCCCAGCATCTCCACTCCTCAGGCAAAGGTATTTGTCCCCCTTGCAAATATAGCAATAGTAACAATAACAATAATAATAATGTCCACAACCCATGGTGTACCACAAACCTATTGCAGCAGTGAGACTACTCCATAGAAGCTTGATAATAACCTCTGCAGAAAGTGGACCTGAGTGTGTAGCTCTGGGACACTGAATAAAGGATCCAGAGCCAGAGGACCTGGGTTCAAATCCCACCCTTGCTACCCGTGTGATCCTGGACAAATCCCTTCACCAGGGTCTAATTCTTCATGTTACAGATAAGTAAACAGGCCTAATTAGACCAGATCATAGAGTCAGAGGTATAAGGGACCTCAAGAGTCATCTAGAGGAGAGATTCTTCACTTGGGGTTCTGTGAACTTGGTTTTTTTAAATATATTTTGATAACTATAGTTCAATATAATTGGGTTTCCTTTGTAATACTAAGTATTTTATTTTATGCATTTAACATCATTATTCTAAGAAGGGACTCTCAGATTTTGCCGGACTACCAGCAGGGTCCATGATACAACAAAGGTTAAGAACTTCTGATCTAGATCCAACCCCCTCACATTGTACAGATGAGGAAACTGAGGCCCAGCAAAGTAAAGGGTCTTATCGAAGGCCACACCTAGTAAGTCTCAGCAGAGCTGACACAACCCCTAAGATCCTTTTCTACTGACATCCTAGGATCTGAAGTTCTTCCTACCTCTCTCTAACACAGAACACCTTTCCTCTCAACCCAATGGGGGGAATTTTTTTTCCTTGAAATCTTACTCAGGCAACCTGGCTCAAATGTCAGAAACAAATATGCCACAGCCTGGAACACAGGCATGTGAGAGATTGGAAACAGGCGCCCAAATGAGAATAAAAATTCTAAAGAACAGAAATGAAAATGTAATCTGGCATATATTGATATTGAGGCCATTGAAAAATATAACTAAGGCTCAATCTGCAACTTCCCCCCAGGCCCAATGGCCTTATAGGGGGCTTGTTTTCAGGCAGCTACATTGATTGCAAATATTTAAATGCCACACGTGTATTACTATTGATCTTCAAAGCAGCGTTTTAATGCTGATATTCAAGCTGTTATCATGAGTCTTGGCAGCTGAGGGGAAGATAGGGATGGGGAAGGGGAGGGGGAGAGATGTATTTCTAAACACATGGGTGGGGCGTGAAATTCTCACTGCTTGCCCCAGAAAGATGACAGCAAAGACAAGACAATGGAAGACAACCTTCTTCCTCCCCTCTCCCACATTTCCACGTCCTCATCATAAGGCTGGCAAAGCACGTTTCTCACAACCCTGTGGTATTTTGAAGGCATTTCACCCCTATTTTACTGATGAGGAAACCAAGGGTCTCAGAAGGGAAAAGGATTTCTCCAAGGTCACACGATCAAGAAGTGGCAGAACTTAGATCATTTCTATCATCCTTTAGGCAGAGGCTTCTAACAAGTAGATTCCCCGTATGTGGGCAAATGGGCACTTTCTCTGCACCTAAAGTCTCAGAGAGTCATCTGGGGCAATAAGAGGTTAAGTGACTTTCCCAGGACCACACAACTTGTATGTGTCAGAGAAGGGACTTGAACCCAGGTCTTCCTGGCTGCTCCAAGGTCCATTTCTATCAACTATGTCTCACTTCTTCTATTAGTATTATCATTAATAATAAGAGTAAATTTTCAATCCATGCTCCCCAAACAAAAGGATAGACATTGCTCTCTGTTTAAATTCAATTCAACCAGCATTTATTAGGCACCTACTGTGTTCTCAGCACTGAAACTTGCCCACCCTTCAAGGCCCCTCTGAAGCTCTATCTTTCATAAAGATAGATGTGGGAAGAGGGGCAGAAGGGAGGAGAAAAGAGACGGAAGAAAGAATGGAGGGGAAGAAACCAGGCAGAAATTTACAAAATGTTGACTACGTGCCGGGAACTCTGCTTCCCCAATGAAGGTCAGGGCCCAAACCAATCCTCTCCTTCACTCCATTCCTAAAGCTTAGAATGCCACACTGTTACACATCTTCTTACACAGTACCATCTTGTTTTATTCTTATCTCCCCAGGTGGATCACTAAGTTCCATAAAGGCAGTGCCCACGCCTCATGCTTCTCTTGTATCTCCTGCAGTGCCCAGCATAATAGCCAGACTGGACCTACCAGGTACTTAACAACAGCAACAAATTGTCTTCTGTTCACGTCAACAAGCAAGCCTGGAGTCCTTTTGTACAAGGGGACCGTGCTGGGCAGTGGGGGCACAAGGGCAAAAATGAAACACCATCATCATCATCATCACTAGCATTTACATAACACATTCATGTTTGTAAAGAGCTTTAAAAATATTGTCTCTCTTGATCCTCACACTCCCTTGAAAGTAATCACTTTACAGATAAAGAGACTGAGGTAGACAGGGAGGGAGGGAGTGAGGGAGGAAGGAAAGAAGAGAGGGAGAGAGAGAAAAAGGAAGGAAGGACAGAAGGAAGAGAGGGGGAAAGGAAGGCAGAAAGGAAGGAAGGAAAGCAGGGAGGGAGGGAGGAAGAGAGGGAAGAAGGAAAGAAGGGAGGGAGAGAGAGAAAAAGGAAGGAAGGACAGAAGGAAGAGAGGGGGAAAGGAAGGCAGAAAGGAAGGAAGGAAAGCAGGGAGGGAGGGAGGAAGAGAGGGAAGAAGGAAAGAAGGGAGGGAGAGAGAAAAAAGGAAGGAAGGACAGAAGGAAGAGAGGGGAAAAGGAAGGCAGAAAGGAAGGAAGGAAAGGAGGGAGGGAAGGAGGAAGAGAGGAAGAAGAAGAGGGGGAGGAGAGAGAAAAAGGAAGGAAGGACAGAAGGAAGAGAGGGGAAAAGGAAGGCAGAAAGGAAGGAAGGAAATCAGGGAGGGAGGGAGGAAGAGAGGGAAGAAGGAAAGGAAAAAGGAAGAGAGGAAAGACGTATGACTATTATATGCCAAGCACTACGCTAAGCTTTTCACAAATATCTCATTTGATACTCAAAATAATCCTGGGAGGGAGATGGTCTTATTACCCCCATTTTACAATTGAGGAAACTGAGGTAGACAGAGGTTAAGTGGCTTGCCCAGAGTCACACAGGTAGTAAGTGTGTGAGGCTGGATTTGAACTCAGGTCTTTCAGACTCTAGGCCCACTTTGCCACCTAGCTGCTACAACATCCCTGAAAAGCAATCATTCAGCCTCAGTTTTGGCTACCTGTAGTGATGTTGGACTCACTACCAATCCTAGCAGGCTATTCTACTTTGGAATGTCTCTAGCTGTTAGAATATTACTCCCTCTATTGAGCAGAAAATCTCCTCTCTGCCACTTTTCCCAGTAAGGTCCTAGTCCTTCTTTCTACAAAAAAGCAGAATATGTCTGAACCCTCTTCCCCAAGCCAGCCCCTCAAATACTAAAAGGCTAGCAGCTTCATCCTAGATTCCCCTCAGCTGCACCTTCACATACTGGAACACTCCATCGTCTCGTGGAATCTTCCTCTGGCTTAACTTCTAGTCCTCTCCCCATTCCCAACCTGCACTTCTGAACATGCTCCAAGTGGCCAACATCCTTCCTAAGGTGATTCTCAGCACTAAACACTCTATGTCATCCTGGTCTGATCATGGCAGATTGTGTATAAGTGTCTCTTCTCCTTTGTCTGGACTCTCTTCTTCTATTCATGAAGCCTGAGGTCACACTAGCTTTTTCTGGAAACCATATCACACTTTACACATGCTGATATTATATTCTGCTATTTTTTTAAAAAAGTCCTTTTCACCTGAACTCTCTTTCTCTGAGATTGATTTTTTTGAACCCAAATGTAGGATTTTGCATCTAGCCACATTCATTTTCATCCTATTACATTTAGCCCATAATTCTGACCTGCTGAGAGTCTTAGGAATTCTGATTCTGCTATACAAAGCATATAGCATTGTTTCAAAACTATATCCCCTGATCAGTTCCCAGGGCCTCCCATAGGAGAAAAGGTCAAGGCCTGATGAGCTCCACTCCCTAAAGCAGCCTCTTCTCCAGACCCCATACCCTGCTGTCTTCTCTGGGGTCTGGCCATCCTCCCCATTCTGACAGGCTTTCAGCCTGGTCAGTTGACCGTTCCCCTTTGGCCCCCCTCTGTCGTTAAAGCAGCTTCACGGCCAGAAACCCTGGACAGCAAAGCCAGCCTGACAAAGCTCCCGGGTCTGCCGTGCCAGCCTTCACTGGGGGAAACAGGCAAATTCACAACGGTTCCAACAGCAATAGGTCAGGCTTCCAGAAGCATCCAGCAAATACTGATTAATGGGCAGGCTCAGCTCCTGCGCATCTCATTACGCACACAGCCGCAATGAAACCGTCCACACTTTACAGTTGTGTGCAGGACATAAAAGTGGAAAATATCCCCAGCCTACGTAGGGAACAGGCCATGAATATGAAAGTAGCCTAGGGTTATTAATCCCGCACCATTAGTCTTAGGTAGTCACCCTGGCACTGACCCCCCTAGAAGGAAATTTCTCTTGCTGTCCATTCCTCATTTCAAATTACCCGTACGGCCAACTCACCTACCACCTGTGAGTTATTTGATATTTTAGAAAGGAAAGTAAATAATATAAAAAATCAGGAGAACTTCAGGGATCTATAAATTCTTTGCAAGTTATTTTCGGTGCTAGGAGAACTGATTCATATGGTACTTAACTTCTCAGGACTAATTTGGTTTGCTTTTTTTAAAAAAAATAGGAGATAAGCATCCTTGGAAAAATCATATTTCCAGGTCCCTGCAGCACATACCCAGAGGGAACCTCCCCCATACACAGCACACATTTACAAGTTTGTCCCCCTATATAGTCACCAAAAAGTCCCCCAAAATACCAGCAATACTTGAGATAGAATCTCTCTATACAAAAGACAAAGCAATTTAACAGATACAAAGGAAGGCTTAGAACTAATTTTTTTTAAGACAGTTGAGCATCACCAGTTCAAACATTGGTGGAAAACATGCTCAGAATTAGAAAGGAAAAAAAAAGAATTATGGAACCTTTGGGAGAAAAAATGCATGTTTGTCAATTTCCAGTACATACTAGCACTAGGTGAAGAAAATATTGCTATGCTAAGTTTCCTAAGGGACCTGCTTTAATGAATGGATAAAAAATGACTCTGAATTTTCATAGTAATTGTTTGTATTCTTCAAAAGTGTTTGAAAGCACAGAGCACTTGATAAATATTTTGATTTCAAAACAGTTTTTGAAATCCACTTTGCTAAATTCCAAGAAAAAAGGGCCAGTTACAGAATCCATGATCACATATGTCTGCTCAAAAATACCCAAAATATGGGTAACAAGCAAGATGAATTCCAGATCTTGATGCAAGGGGATACATTTTATTTCAAATATATCACTGCCAATGAGTAGAATGGCACCCTTGACTGGGATATGATTCTGAAATAAATCATATACCTAACTCAAAACAAAGTGTAGAGGTAAAGAGGGAGAGAGAGGTTTGGGGAACAGAATTATATAAGAAGATATTCTCATGGAAGGAAACCTAGGAACTAATGTTAGGAGAGGGGAAGAATGATGAAAAATATCTGGGTTCAGATCAGGTTAAGATCAACAGAAGCAGAAAACAAAAGCATCACTGTCATCCAAATATATATTACAAAAAACCTAGAAAGAAAGAGGAAATTTATGAGTTTAGAACCCAGACTGCAAACCTGACACAGAGGCATCATATAATAGTAATTTTGTTGTTGTTATTGTTGTTGTTCAGTCATTTTTTCAGTCATGTTCAACTCTTTGTGACCCCATTTAGGGTTTCCTTGGTAAAGATACTGAAGTCATTTGCCATTTCCTTTTCCAGCTCATTTTACAGAGGAGGAAACTGAGGCAAACAGGGTGAAGTAACTTACTGAGGGTCACACAGCTGGTAAGTGTCTGAGGCCAGAGTTCAACTCAGGAAGAGGAGTCTTCCTGATTTCAGGCCCAGTACTCTAGCCACCGTGCCATCTAGCTGCCTCATAATATGATGAGAGACCTCAATAATGTGGACATGCACTAGAGTTCTCTCTCTCTCTTCCAAAATCAGAGCAGATAATTTCTCACCTTGTCTTAGTAAGAATTTCATTGTTCTAAAGGTAGAGGAACAAGGGAAATACAATTCTGGATCTGATTCTCATCAACAAGTAGCAGCTGGTTAGTGGTATGGAAATAATGAGAACCTCAGAAAAAAGCAGCAACTCACTCTTAAAATTTATGGTGAAGAAGGAGAGGAAAATTAGACATGGTCTAACAAGCATCTGAGATTTGGAAAGAGATTTCCAGAGGTCAAGAGAAAGGATAGCTAAGATATCATAGACCAAAATTCTACAGAAGTCAGCTGGGGAGGTATCCCAAGAATGAACTTACGAATTCATGAAGAGTAACAATTCCAGTGGCAAAGGAAAGGTGAAATCGTCAAAAGAAAGAGATGAGGATGCACAGGGAGCTCACCAACTAACTTGGATCTTTTAAAAAATACACAAAAGATGGAAGCGAGGAAGGAGGACACAATGAAGGATGGATTTTCTAAAAGCCTGGCACAGCGCTGTAAGAGTAGCATCAGGAATGCCAAAGCTCAGAATGAACTGAGGTTGTTAACGAGAGCTACAAATAATTAAAAAGGACTTTTTTAGTGATAGTGGAGAAAAGAGAAGAAGGAGGAGGAGAAGGAGGAAGAACAAGGAGGAAAATGAGGAGTAAGATGAGAGGAAGAAGAAGAAGAAGAAGAAGAAGAAGAAGAAGAAGAAGAAGAAGAAGAAAGAGGAGGAGGAGGAGGAGGAGGAGGAGGAGGAGAGGTGCTTAAGGAAAATGGGATGGTGATAACTTGTGTGGGTTTGTACTGTGATGGGTGGTTGGCTTTTTGACTTTGCCTAAAGACATTAACTTCATACCACAAGAGCAGAAAAATGTCAGAATCAGTAACTAAGATGTCCACTGACTAATGAGAAATCTTGAAGGTGAAGGTATCTAAAGCTTTTTGCATTGATACTGGGAAGAGATCTCAGAGTTCATCTGGTCCAATCCTCTCATTTTACAAAGAGGGAACTGAGACCCACAGAGATTAAGTGAATTGACTACAAGCACACAACTGATATGGTCACAGTATCACAAATTTCAGAGTAGAAGGGACCTCAGAGACAATCTAATCCAACCCCCTCATTTTCCAAATGAGGAACTGAAACCCATACAGGCTAAATGACTTGACTTGAGGTCACACAACTGGTATGTCATGGTATCATAGATTTGAAAGTAAAAAAAAAAAAAACCTCAGAGTTTCATCTAATCCAAATCCCTCTTTCTACAGATAAGAAAACTGAGGCCCGTGGAAGTTAAGTGCCTTGCACTTAGCAAACATCAGAGGCAGGATTTGAACTCAGCCTCTTCGACTCCAGAGTCAATGTACAGTGTTCTCTGCATTGTACTAATCAGAGTTTGGTCAGACAGTCTTTACTCATAGTAAAGTAAACTTTATCATCTCTGATAACACACTGTCTCTCATCTGTCATTTATAGCTTAGGTGAAGTTGCTGTACCTTCAGGAAGCCAGCCCTGATTAATCCAGTGCCAGCTACTCATCTGATCACCACATTCCTCCTTTCTTTCCTAAACAAGCCTTATATTTTCACTTTATTTATACACGTATACATGTACATACACAAACACATACTATGGATCTATGGTGTCCCAAAAGTTTTAGTGCAGTTTTAAGTTTTAATAGCTTGTGTGTGTGCGCACATTTGCACGCATATGCATGCTCATATGCTAGTAATATTCACAGGCAGAGTGAACTCAAAACAGAGATTAGGAATGGATTTCATGGTGTGATTTCATTGGTCTAGAGAACTTCCATGTGAGAAAATATCCTCTACTAGTGCAGGTTTGCATTTCCTCTACAACTTACAGTCTTGGAGAGTTGCCTAGGGCACTGAGAGGTTAAGGGACTTACCCAGGGTCACATAGCCAGTGTGTCAGTGGAAGGACTTGAAACTGGGTCCTTGTGGCTTTGAGGCCGGCTTAAAAGCCATTACATTACTGCTGCCCCTGTTGTGTTAACTCATATTCAATGTCACTAAAGATTTTATTTCTATAGTTACTTTCTGCAATGATCAGCATTTTTCTCATCCACCAACTGCTTTTTTGTTACTTTGCATTCATCTATTTGTGTACATTGTAAATTCACCCCCCATCACCACTATCAAAAAAAAATAAGTAACTTGAGGGCAAGAAATGGTTTCATTTTTTGTCTTAGTGTGCTCAGTAACTACCATGTGCCTTATACAGAGTAGGTGCTTAATAATCCTGTGAAGTAAGTCGGCCTAAGTAATTGAACTAATGAGAGGGAGACGGCAGAGCTGTTCCAACCTTATTTTGCTTCTTTTCTCTAGCAAGGAGAACGACTTGGGGACTAGAAGTGACTAATAGGGAATTGACAGCCCAGATAAGTAAGAAAAGAGAAAAGGAGGACCCAGCTGCCCTTAATGAGTTTGTGAGTTTTGGGGGCTGAGAGCATGAGCAGGTTTGATTGCTAGACCACCATCAGTCGTCTCTGAAAGATCTTGGAGAAGAGGAGAGGTGCTGAGAAGGGTAACCGGGGTGTCAATTTTCAAAGAGAGAGAGAATGGAGTCAGCAAACAATAACCTTGACTTTAACTCCTGGAAAAAATTCAGCCTGAACTATTAAAAGGATGGTGAGTGAACCTCTAGGAAAGGAGATGGCAATCACCAAGAGCCAGCAGGGTTTCATCAAAAACAGCTCGTGCCAAACTAGCCTCATTCCTTCTCTGACAGGGTTACTAGACTGGCAGATTAGGAGGATGCTATAGAAAATGTGGCTTGCCTATATCTTAACCAAATCATTAGATAAAGTGTCTCGTGGTAGTCTAATGGAAAAGCTGGTGAAACAATTACGAGAATTTGGAGCTAGTTTAATGGCTAAACCAAAATAGAGTCACTAATGGAGCCATGATGGCACTTCCTAGGAAAGATGTTTCCAAAGGAATGACCCAGGAACTCGGCTCCCTGTGCTTGGCCCTGGGCTATTTAACATTTTCATCAATGACCTGGAGAAGGAGATAGATGGCATGCTCATGACATCTGCAGAGGACCAAAAGCTAGGGGTGACAGTTAAAGCATTGGATAAACCAATCAGGATCCAGAATCTCAAATGGATAAAACACTGGGATGAATCTAATTAGAAGAAATCTCATCAGTCAACTGTAAAATCTTATACTTGGATTGAAAAAATAAACTTCAGCAGGCCGTCATGGAAGGTTAAGTGGACCAAAGGATTAATCTGAGCCAACAGTGTGAGGTAGGGGCCAAAAAAGCTAACACTAACTTAGTCTTCAGTACGAGAGGTAATGTGGAAGGTTAAGGAGATGATAGAGGGTCCTGCTGTCCAGTGCCATATGTGGAGTCTTGTATTCAGTTCTGGGCACCACACTTTAGGAAGGACTTAAGAATATTCAAAGAATGACTGAGATAGTGAATGATCTCCTCTTTGGCTCAAGCAATCATGAGGATTAGTTGAAAGAATTGTGGATGTTCAGCCTGAGAAGGAGACTGGAGGGAGAAGAGGGAATGGAGAAAGATAGCTGTCTTCAAACATCTGAAGGGTTAATCATGTGGAAGGATTAGATTTATTGTACTTGGCCCCAAAAAGCAGAGCTACTATAGGAGTAATGGGTTGAAGTTGAAAATAGACAAATCATGTCCCAGGGTTGTGGGCAGCCTGGTGGGTTTTCCAGTAGCATTATATGGCTATGAGAGTTGGGCTATAAGGAAAGCTGAGCACCGCAGAATCTACACTTTTGAATGGGGTACTGAAGAAGACTTTTGAGAGTCCCTCGGACAGCAAGGAGATCAAATCTGTCAATACTTAAAGAAATTAATTCAGGCTATTCACTGGAAAGTCAAATACTGAAGCTGAAGCTTGAATACTTCGGCCACTTAATGAGAAGATAGGACTCATTGGAAAAGATCCTGATGTTGGGAAAGATTAAAGGCAAAAGTAAAAAAGGATGGCAGAGGATGAGATGGACAGAGAGTGTCGTGCACGCAATAGCTTTGGGAGACAGCAGAGGACAGAAAGGCCTCACGTGCTGTGGCCTGTGGGATCACAAAGAGTCAGATACAACTAAGCAACACAACAAAACTCAGCTTGTTGGGAGGATCAAACCAGATAATGTCTGTAAGGTGCTTTGCAAACCCTGTGAGCACTATATTCATGCTAGCTAGCATGCCATATGTCCCATGTGACCTTGGGCAAGTCACCACCTCTCCATGCCACCATGTCGACAACAGTAGGGTTGGTGTGAGGAAAGAATTCTTCATGTCTTCAGAGTGCTATTATTACTTGTACCGGTGGTCTTGGACTATTGATGAACTTGAGAATTAAGACACAGCCAGAGCTGGGTTTGGCCCTGAGGAGCACTAATTTCCTGTCTCCCATGACTAAGCAAGGGGCCCACACTAACCTAGCGAGTTCCCTCCTGGCTATCTCCTCTTCCTGGAGTCAGCAGCTCCTCACTTGAATGGAGCCCTAGACTGTCTGAGTCAACTCTCTAGCCAGCACCAAGGCCTGAGGGGGACCGAAAAGCAGCATGCAGGCCCTCTGCTGCTGAGAATGGGCAGGGAGCAGCAGGGAGAAGGGAGCACTGGCACCCACCCAGGAGCATAAGACCCAGGACGAGGGCCAGATCCAGCTGTTTGCATCTGCTCAGCAAAAGGAGCCATACTTCAGGGATGAATGCAAGGAGGGTACAGATAGGACGATGAGGCAGGCAGACCCCAGGAGACATGATAGGGCATTCAGAGTGACAGCTGCGTGGCCTGGGCAAGGGTGGAGGGTCATATGATACAGCACAGGAGGCCAACAGTGTCTGGATCGCCCTGGGAGAGGACCTGCCCTGCTCTGTGCACACATCCCAGGATGTCAGCACCCTTGGCAAAGCCCCAGTGGTTTCATGCTACTTATAGCTCTGAGTGCCTCTATTACTTTAATTAAATGTGCTAAGGTACATAAAATACTTTGCAAACCTTAAAGCATTATTTGAATGTACCCTGTTATTAGGTACAAGAACTGGATCGTGAGTTTAGTGATATAAGGAAATCCCAGGTTAGGAAACTCCTTCTGCCAGGGTAGAGGTCCCCTGCTTCTGAAACTTCTCATCATAGAGTTACCTGGGGCACTAAAAGGTTAAGTGACTTGCCCAGTATGTACCAGAGGTGAGACTTTCCTGACTTTCCTGACCTGCTCTCCATATGCTATGCACAATGTCTCTTCTCTTTCTTTGTCTTCTCCTCCTTCTTCCTTCTTCCTATTTCTACTACAAATCCTAACACTTTTTGAAGGTTAAGTATTGGGAAGCATTGTCCTCTCTCTGCTCCCACTCTCTAAATGGGGGAGTTTTAATAGTGGGAAGAAGCAAGGTTCAGAAATAAGGGATGTGTGTGTATGTTTGTGTATGTTTGTGTGTGTGTGTGTGTGTGTGTGTGTGTGTGTGTTGTGTGCCACATCTGTCTACTTCTCTTTCTGGCAGCAAAGAAGAGCCCTGTGGCTCCCAGTGGTTCAAAGCTCTTTTAGGTGAGGGGAGGAGATCTACTCCCACTCAGCAGGGACCCAGCTCCATCCTGTTCACTACCACCATCACATTTTTCACTGTCACCGAGATGCCAGGGTACCATTCATCATTACCATGTTCAGAAACGGCCTGTGTAAATTCAGAGAGATTCCACTTGGCCAGGGTTTTAATGCCCGGAAGGAGTTGTCTCAAAAGCATCAGGTAACATGCAGGGCCTCCTCCGAGGCAGTGGCCCGAGACGCCTGCTATCTCCACCATTCTGTGCCCACCATCCCACCCGACATGAACCAGCTGCTCTGCCCAAAACACAGAGAAGGGTTAAAAGAGAGAAGCGATCAAGCGAAGGCCCTCCCCAGCCGGATGCTACAATCACAGCCCAGACCCAGTAATGAGAACAGGCTTGCTCCTAATCAAGAGACAGGCAAGGATTGCTTGACTGCCTGCCAAGCCAGGAAAACAAATCGTTCTCCACATCAGCCCCTCCCCAGGAGCGGCTTTGTGCGGCAGCCGGCTGGGATGGGGAGCAGAGACAGGAGAAGCCAAGAGGGCATCCAGGCTGTTTCCTGCGCTAGCAGACCTCGGGCCACCACACTTGGCCCTAGAAGCCCCCATGCACATCTCTGATCTTCCCCCTGCCACAGGAAACAGTACGAAACCCAAACCCAATTATCCACAGCAGTTTCCACCCCAGCCTTTCTGACACACGTATTCAAAGGCTTTCTGCCAATGAGTTCCTTTATATTTCTGTTCAGCCCGTCTTGAACTCCCCCCCCAAGCTCTGGTGTGTTAAGGAGTAGGGGGCCTGCGGTTATTTTATTTTATTTGAGGAGACACGGTTTGTTTTGCAATATGAAAAAGTAAAGCTTTTGAGGAGCTCTTAGGCCTAATTGACTTCCCTTTGCCACCCTGATCCTAGAGTGAATGGATTCAGAACTCTAAACTGTCAGCCAATACAAAATTGCCAGTTACAAACACACACACACACAGAGAGAGAGAGAGAGAGAGAGAGAGAGAGAGAGAGAGAGAGAGAGAGAGAGAGAGAGAGAGAGAGAGAGAGAGAGAGAGAGAGATTGAAAGAGAGAGAGAGAATGGTTTGGGGCTGGTAATATTGACAGTAAGTAAGATGCTATCACAGCTCCCCTGGAAAAACCAATCAAGCTCAACTAAGTCTACTTCACAGTCAGTCCCCCACCCCCAATACATGTACAGAATACCTCTCAACAGTAAAAGCATGAAGGGGTGCCCACTGGGCAGAAGCTGCACTCAGTTGCATTTCTTGGAAAGAAAAGGAAGCGACCTGAACGGGGATGCTAAATGGGGTTTCGGGCAAGGCCTCTGCTCCTCACCCTCCCCATCTTCTGTCTAAAGGCATTTGCACAGAAGGGAGGTTGGGAAAGGAAAGAGACCTTAAAACAGCTCAGTTCCTTGTTCTTGAGAACACAGGTTCTAGACGCAGGGCTCTTAACTTAGGGCCCATGGGTTTGTGGTTTTTAAAAAATATTTTTATAACTATATTTCAATATAATTGGCTTTCTTTGCAATTCTAAATAGTGTATCTTATGAATTTAAAAACACGATTCTGAGAAGGGGCCCATGGGCTTCTCCAGTCTGGCCTGAGATCCTTGACCAAAAAAAAAAAAAGTTAAGAGGTCTAGTGGTAGCTGATGATGGCGCATCAGGAGGTAGAGATGGTCTATGCCAGCCCCCTTATTTGGCAGATAAGGAAATTGAGGGTTGTAGGATCTAGGGTTAGAAAGAACCTCCAAAGTCATCTAGACCAACTCTACATTTTGCAGATGAGGAAACTAAGGTCCACTCCAGGTTCACCCCACTCTCAAATAAGTGCTGGCCAGTCAGCCAGTAGTAAGTGCCTACTATATGCCAGAAACTGTGCTCAGCACTGGGGATACAAAAAGAGGCAAAAGACAGTCCCTGCCCTCAAGGAGCTTACAATCTAATGGGGTAGATGACAAGCATTATGTACAAAACAAGTTTTACACAGGATACATAGGAAATAAATGAAAGAGGACAGGCACTAGAATAAAGCAAGGTTGGGAAAGGCTTCCTGTAGATTAACCAAGTTGGCACAATATTAAGAGTGCACAGGAGTCAGAGGATCTGGATTCAAATCCTGCCTCATAACCTTGGGCGAGTTCTTTTCTTTCATCAATAATATGCCCAAATTATTTCTAAACAATTTCAGTGGGATCATGATGTCATCTAGGTTGGGGTGATTCAAGTTTCTGAACAGCTGAGGAACATGGCCAAACCTGTGCTTTAGGAAAATTACAGCCCTTTCACTCTTTTGTGAATGCCAGTGAAGCTCTCGAGGCCATCCCTCTGCTCTTCCTCCTTCTCCCTTTATGACAACCACCTCCCCACCTGTCCCTGATATCCTCAGTGCCATTTCATAAGGACAAACCATTGTTGGTAATATTCTGCTCCTTCCTTACACTCACCAGGACAGCCCACTGCTGTCCTTTGGGTCACCTACAATTTGGATTCCTCTGAACTCACAGGGTTCCATGAGTCACTGCCTTATCACATCACCAGGAAATTATTAGTGTTAAAAAAGATGAGCTTTTGTGGCCTGAAGCAGCTCTGGTGTTCTGCAGGGCCCAGGAATCAGATGGCTGGAGCACCAGACATCTAATGGAGGATTAAATCCTTCCCAAGCACTTCCTGACCATTTTTCAAGGCCTACATCATGAAGCCTCCTTCAAGAAGATATCTCTGATCACTCCAGCCCTGCTCCTCAAGACTCTGATAGTACCTTATACTTTAGACTATAATTAGCCGTGTACATGTCTTACTCATCCCAGGATACTGTAAGCTCCATGAAGACAGGGATACAATGTCTCATTCATCTCTGTACCACCACCACCACCACCACCACCCTTGCACATACACCATAACATGGGGCCCCACAACAAGCCCTAAATAAAAGGGGAATGGGGAAGGGGGGAGGAGAGAGGGAAGAGAAGAAAGGAGAGGGAGTAGGGGAGAGAAGAAGGGGAAAGGAAAGGTAGGGGTAAGAGAAAGGGAAGGGAGAAGAGGAAAGAAGGAGGAGAGAGGAAAGAAGAGAGAAGGGAAGAGAAAGGAAAGGGAAAAGGAGAAAGAAGAGGGGGAAGGGAAAGGAAGGCGAGTGGGGAAGGGAGAAGGAGAAAGAAGAGGGAGAAATGAAAGGAAAGAGAGGAAAAGGGGAGGGAAAAGAAAGGGACAGGGAAAGGGAGAAGGGGAAAGAAGAAAGAGAGGGAAGAGGGTGGGGAGGGAAGAGGAAGGGGAGAGAAGGTGGGGATAGAAAGGAAAAGGTAGTGAGAAGGAAGAGGGAAGTGGGAAGGGAATGGGGAAGGACAGAGGTCAAGGCAGAGGGAATGAAAGTATGAAATTCACTCTCTCTCTCTCCTCCAATTATACCAACCTAAGACTCATCGTTTCATCAACAGCACTCCACTTTCTTCATCTGAAGAGTCTAGTGGCTAGTATGCTTCCTGCCTGTCCCCACTATCTCTGCCCATCAACCAAATACTGTATAAACATCCATCGAATGCTATAGATATTACCTACTAACACCATGGAAGGCAGAGCCGTAACTAGAAATTCTGGGGATCCATCCCTTTACAATCAAGTGAGTTGAGAGCAGTCTGCCACAGTTGAGTACAGTCACAAGAAAAGGAGAGGTCCATTCCCAGACAAAAGATCCAAGCCCCTGTGGCAGGATTAACACACAGAATCAACAACCCCCCAAGAGGAGGCAGAGTTGATGGGAAGGTAGGGGGAAGAATGAGCAGGCAGAGGGCAGTCGTAGAAGCAGCTGGGTCCACAAGTGAAGTACTACAACAACTGGATTCTTGTGGGTGATGACCCCCCAGTTAGGTGAGGACAGTGATTGTGCCCTGTAGTGTGGGACCAGTGGAGGGCTACAGGGACAGTGGACCAGTAGACCGCCACAAAAGCAGAAGCATGCCCACCAGATCCTGGCTCCACAGGGCTGGATCACCTACTCTTGTTACAGGTCCTACCAGAGCAAATATGGACCTTGTGCCCAACAAAACCAAGAAACAATTTTTTCTAAGCATCTTCAGCATAAACCAGGCAGCTCACCATAGTGCATGGTCAGCCAGACTCAGAGGCATGGTATGAAGGCTTGTGTTTAAGTCAAGCCTATGACCCACTCAAATATCTTTGCCAAGAAAATACCAAACAGGGTCATGAATAGTCAGAAATGACTGAACAAAAATGAGCCATCCCAGCTGTGTGACCTTAGACAAATCTCTTAACTTGATGGTTCTCTAAGGCTATAACTCTCAAAGAAGGTATGTTCTACGTTGGTAGAGTTTCCTCATCTGGGGAGTTAGTTACCCAAACCAATGAAATCAGAGGTCCAACCTTTATTCTATCTCCATCACCCCTTTAAGGAATGAGCAGCTCAGGTCTCCATTTAAGGTCTACCTCCCGAGGGACCACACTCACCAGGCAGCATTCCTGGGCACCATACCAGAGCCTACTCAGTAAACTCAGCCCATGGACAATGTCCCTAACATCCAGAAGGCACCCTGCCGGGTTCTAAGAGGTCTTTCTCATCCTCCTCCCATCCCCTAACTCAGTGCATCCCCCAGCTACCCCACTGCTGCCGAGCACAGATAACAGAGCTATGGAACCGGGTCAACATCACCCGCCAGCCTCTATTTAGGCTAAAAATGACAAAGTAAATGGTAAATAAGCCTTACCGGCTCGAAAGGGAAAGGAGGTGTACTGGAGCCAGCAAATGGATCCAGACATGGATTGGGTCCCAACAAAAGAAAACAAATCTTCCCTCACATAGACACACACTCTAATCACTGGCCTCCCACTCCGCTGCCGGATGGAGGGGAAGGGGAGGACAAATTGTGTCTTTTGTTTTTGAGAGTATATGTTCCAGGGTTGGAAGTGCATCTCAGAAGAAAGATTGCATTTTCTCATAAAGTTTATTTTAGCCACTTTAGCATAGCAAAAATCTATGACATAAAGGAAGCAGTGAGAGATAAGAGTAGAGAACAGCATTGGTCTATTATGAGTGAGGGCGGCACTGGGAAGGGGCAGCTAGGTAGCAGAGGGAAAGGGAGAAGGGGAGAGAAAGCCAAGTTTGGAGTTAAAAAGACTCGAGTTCAAATTTGACCTGAGACACTTACTAACTGTGTGACCCTGGGCAAGTCACTTAATCTTGTTTGCCTCAGTTTTCATCATTGTAAAAGGAGCTGAAGAAGGAAATAGCAAACAGTATTTCTGCCAAGAAAACCCTGAATGGGGTCACGAAGAGTCTGACATAATTGAATAACAAATTAGTGCTGGGAGAAAGAGCTCCCCAGCCTCCAAACTATATGAATCCAGCCACTCTTTCCCAATATATCTTTCCAGCCTTGTTATACATTACTCCCTTTCCCATACAGCCAAACTGGCCTTCTTACTGTTCCTCAAACAAGATACTCCATCCCCCATTTCCCTGCCTTTGCACTGGTGGTCCCCCCTGCCTGGAATGCACTCCCTTCTCACACACACACACACACACACACACACACACACACACACACACACACACCTCACCACCCCCTTTTAGAATCCCTAGTTTCCTTTCAGAACTACCTCAAGCACAACTTTCTTCATTCCAGCTTTCTTGATTCTACTTCCCACAACTCCAGCACAGCTCCTCCTGCCCGCCCTCCCAATGGCACCATGTGTATGTGCTTCAAGCCGTTATGTCCACGTAGACTCCCTCAACAGAATCGAAGCTGTCTTGGAGGCAGGGACTGTTTGTCTCTTGATTTGGCATTCCCAGAACCTGGCATACAGTAGGTGCCTGGTAAACACTTGTTGCTCTCTCTATAAGGACAGATCTACAGACGATATCTAGACACAGACACGAATTCCCTGGGTCTTGCCCAGGGTCATACAGCTAGTAAGTGTCTGAGGTCAAATTTGAACTTGGGTCTTTCTGACTCCAAACTTGGTGTTCTTTCCACACTATCTCTCCCCTTCTCCCTTCCCTCTGCTATCTAGCTGCCCTTCCACGGTGCCCCACTCATTGATAATAGACCAATGCTGTTCTCTATTCTCATCTCTCAGTTCTTCCTTTATATCATAGATGATTGTTATGCTAAAGTAGCTAAAATAAACTTTGACAGGATGTCAAAGTATAAAGGGACAGTGATGATCTCCATAGGCAGAGGGCTGTGCCACACATAGAAGAGCTATCACAGTAGGTCCGCAGAAACTAATGATCCTCACCTTAAGAGTCCTCAGTCACTCACTGTGAAAAGCATCAGGAATAGCTCTGTTGGACAGCGCCTTAGTATCTGAGCACTGTGCATATGCCAGCCCATTTTACAGAATCTTGGACCCCTCTAATTCAGCCCATACCTGACACAATCAGCCCTTCCATTTCATTCTTGACAAGGGATCAATAAGTCTTTCGTGGAGGTCTGCCCCCCAGGAGCAGGGTGGGGAAAGCAGAGAAATCCAGTGATGTCTGAGCCAGCCCACTTTAATTGTTGGGAAGTTTGGGGTTTATTTTTCTCTCTTGGAATTGAGGTTAAATCTGCCTTTCTGCAACTTCTGTCCAGTGCTTGAGGTTCTGCCCTGCTGGGCCAAACAGAATCACTCTTCCCCATTACAGCCCTTCACAAACATGTGTATACATATGTATATTTATATTTTATATACATATATAATATATATGCTTTTTTTCTTAAAGCTATCATGCTGCCTCCCTCCACCTCCAACCAAATCCTCTCTTCTATAGGTTACACATGCCCAAATTCTTCAGCCAATCGTCATATGACATGAACTCAAGACCCTTCCCCATCCTGGCTGCCCTCCAGTTTATTAATGCCCTTTCTAAAATGCAGCCAGTACTGAAAACAATGCTCCAGATGTAGTCTGACTAGGGCAGAATAGAGCCTGACTAGTACCCCCCTCTCACCCACATTTCCAGACATCATGCAGCCCAAGATCCTGCCATATCACTCTGTTGACTCCTATTGGCCTACAGGCCAAACTAGCAGAACAGCTGTTCTATTCTTTTTTCTTCTTCCTTTTTTTTTTCCTTTGGAGACAACTGGGGTTAAGTTACTTGTCCAGGTTCACATAGCTAGTACATATCTGAGGTCACATTTGAACTCAGGTCTTCCTGAATCTAGGGCCAGCGCTCTATCCACAATGTCACCTAGCTACCCCTATTCTGTTCTTCTTCAAGTTTATTCAATTAAATTCACAGAAATTTATTAAATGCCTACTGTAGAGCAGACATTGGGTCCTCCCCCTTTTTACCAAAATAACTACCCATTTCTCTGACAGCTTAAAGTTTACAAAGCTCTTTACAGATATCATATCATTTGGTCCTCACAACACCCCTGAGACACAGGTGCTATGATTATTCCCATTTTACAGATGAATAATAATAATAGCTAATATTTCTGTAGGTCCTACTATGTGCCAGGCACTGTGGACAAGTACTTTACAAATATCTTAATTAATTCTCACAACAGCCTTGGGAGGCAGGTGCTATGATTATCCCCATTTTACAGCTGAGAGAACTTAGATAAACAGAGGTTAAATTATTTGACCAAGCTCATACAATTAATATCTGAGTCTGGATTCGAACTCAGGTCTTCCTGACTCCAGGCCCAGAGCTCTATATACAACTACCTAGCCTCTGAATTCTCTCTCAAGCCCCTGATGCCAGCTAAGAGAAATTTCTCAGTGCTGGAACAAAGTCAAATGCTGAGTTGCTGGCAATAATCAGAGGCTCCAAAGCAGGGGACAGCATTTGCATGTCGCTTGCTGTATTCAAAGAGAAGGGTTAGGTATTTATGCCTACTCCTTGGTGCTGTTTTATTTACAGAAATGCTTGTTTGCTCCCACCCTGGGCCTCTCACAGCCCCGCAGCAGTTCCCGTGCCCTGGTACCACCAGTGCCCAAAGGACATGGGGGAGCAAAACCAAGTTCACGTTTCTGGAGGGCGTTGGGATCCCCATGAAAGACACCGCCTGCCTCCAAATTGTACACAGCTGACTGAATCCCCAAACCCCCTCAGGCCTCGAGAGCTATTTATAATATCATTACACCCAAAACACAAACTGTTGTTTGCAGCTTTTCAGGAGATGCCTCATCCAAGGCTCATTCTCAATTCTGATTTCCATATGGGCACTAGGCAGGCAGGTACCAGCAGAATGCCTCTTGGTCATGTTTCAAAATTTGGGGGAAGGGGGTAGGGGGAGGGACAGAGATATCCTCAGAACACAAGGATGTTATTTCTGTCTGGGAAACCCTCAGCCACACCATCAGCTTCATCACCTTCCCACTCAAGAAAGGGATCTGCTATCCAAAAGGGAGAGCCTTTCTACCCTCCACTGGGGACCCCTTGCCCCACCAGAACATGTGCCAGGCTCTCTGTGTGAAGCTCTTGCTTTCCTACCCTCTTCTCTGCTCAAATTGGCAGCTCTCAAAACATGTTTGCTCTCTCTCGCTCTCTCTCTCTCTCTCTCTCTCTCTCTCTCTCTCTCTCTCTCTCTCTCTCTCTCTCTCTCCCCCCCTCCATCCCTCCCCCCTTTCCTGATCTATTTTAAGAGCTGTATTTTTAGGAAGAGCAAATGCACTGGGTTTTTATATTCAGCGATCAGCAAGCTCCCCACTAGTGGCTGCTCCATCCTTGAGACTCCCCAATCCCAGTTACTATTTATGTTGTTCTCAGTGAGTTTCCCCTCCACGTGCCCCCCTACAGAGGAAGGATACATCAAGGAAGGAGGAAGTCTGGGGGAGACACTGGGGCCAGGGCAGACATAGTCAGGAAGGAGAAACAGACAAAGGAAGGGAAATCTAGTGCAAACTAGCAGAGAACCAACAAGTAGACTCTTGGTAATGGAGGGAAAGCCCCAGGGAAAGGGGAGGGGGGAAACCAAGGAAGGAATTTTAAATTCTACAGTTGATCAAACACAGAGCTCAGGATGCTCCTACCCAAACCCCTCCCCCCTCCAAAAAAATGAAAAACAGTATGAGGAAGTAGGGATAATCAGCAAGTTTTTAATCCAGAGGTTCACAGATTTAGAACTGGAGGAAACCTCGGAGGCCAACAAATCATAAGATTATAGATTTAAAGCTGAAAGGAAACTTAGAGGTCATGGAGTTAATGATTGCTTATTAAGCACCTACTATGTGCCAAGCACTTTGCTAAGTACTGGGGATATAATGAAAGGTAAAAATACAGTCCCTGCCCCAAAGAGCTCAATCTAATAAGGAGCTCATAACCTAACGGAATCCAAATACTTCATTTTGTAGATGAGGAAACTGAGGCACAGAGAAGTTAAATGACTTGCCCAAGGTTATACAGGCAGGAAGTGACAGAGATGACCTTCAGACTCAGGTCCATTGATTTCAAATCCCAAGCATGTCCTTTTCCGTTGTTCTATCCACCCTCCCACTTCCCACTGCTTTCATTTCAGGACATTATTTCTCCAAGGGAAGGAGAGCAGCATCATCATTTTATACCTAGGCACTCTCCTGGCCAAAGAACAATGGAGATCTTGAATGGAATACTATTGATAAATTCATGGAATATTAGAACTAAAAGAGACGTTAGTGTGATTCTCGTCTGATACTCTCACTTTGCAGAAAAGGCAACTCCAGCCCCCAGAGGAATCATAGTACCCTAGTCCCAGAGGTGGGAGAGATCTCAGATGCCATCTAGTCCAACCCCTCCTCATTTTACAGATGAGGAAACTGAGGCTCAGAGAAGGGAAGTGATTTCCTCAAGGTCATATAACCAATACGTTATCAGAGACAAGATTTGAACCCCATTTCTGGTGTCCCACGAGTGACTTGTCCAAGGTAGCCAAGATGGTAGAAGAGCCAAGACTTGAAGTTGACTTAGTTCACTCTTTCCACCAACCCCTGGTGATGTTCCATAGCTCAACTCCTACGTCACTTCATAAGTGAGGCGATAATACTGGCACCACACCATTAGTCACTGGATCCTATCTGCTATTTCTCTGGAAGCAGGGAATAAACGTCAGAGAGACCATCAGATTTGGAGCCAGAGGGCCTATATTTGGCTTCTGGCCCTGCTAGTGAATAATCTTGAATAAATCCCTTCATCTCTCTGTTCCCAGTTTCCTTCTTTAAAATGAGGGAATGGACTAGAGGACCTCCAATACTACATTCTATAACCCTCCTGTGTTCCACTTGTCTCAAGAGTCTTCTCTCCCGCATCAAACTACAAGGTCCCTTCAAACAGCATTAAACATGCAGATGATGCTTAAGAAAGGTTAATTAAATTCAATTGAATCGAACCACTGCCCACAGGAGTAGCAAACAGTACATCCTGATGGTTCCAAGGAGGATCCTCATTCATTCATCATTAAGTGCCTACTATGTGCCAGGCACTGGGGACAAAAACGTCATAATCTCCAACGTCAAGGAAATTACATTCTCTTGGAAAGAACAATATGTACACAGAAGGAATAGGGTCTAGGTCTGTGATTCCATTGCTAAAGAGAACTCACAATTTAGGGAACTCCCTCTACCAAAGCTGAATTGGCACCTTCTCTGAAACGTATGGTCTTAAAGAGTAGACAAGAGCACTGAAAGGCTGAGAAATTTGCCCAGGGTCACACAGTATGTGCCAGAAGCCAGGATTTTAGACTGGGTCTTTCTGGATCAAAGTGGGCTCTTTATCTACTATGCTATACTGCAAATAAATGTGAACACACACACACACACACACACACACACACAAAGTAATTTCAGGAGAAACTCATATCAGTTATCATAGATCTTACACATGATCATAGGTAGTTTTTTGTTTGTTATTCATCCTTTGTTTTCTTTTTTTATTTTTAATTTATTTGTTTTTAGTTTTCAACATTCACTTAAACAAGATTTTGAGTTCCAAACTTTCTTCCCATCTCGTCCCTCCCCCCACCCCAAGATGGCATGCATTCTGAATACCCCTTCCCCTAATCTACCACCCTCCATTCTATCTCCCCTTCCCTTCTCTTATCCCCTTGTCTTTCAATTTTCCTGTAGGGCAGGACAGATTTCTATACCCCATTTTCTATATATCCTATTTCCCATTTGCATGTGAAAACAAATTTTTTTAACATTTGTTTTTAAAACTTTGGGTTCCAAATTTTCTGCCTTCCTCACTCCCCACCCACCCTCAATGAGAAGGCAAGCAACTCAATACAGGTTATATATGCATCCTTCGTTTTCTAAGAGGACCGATAACATCATTGACCTCTTGACTTGTGAGCAAATTGGATTTGAGTGAGGCAGGGCTGTGCAAAGTCATCAGCCTCAAATCCCTCTCTCTTCCTGAGTCATCAAAGTCCAGTGGCGGCACAAAAGTCAAAACAACTGGCAATGACCCAGGATGCAGTGGATGACCTTGGCAATAGGAAGAATACCTCAAGATGGACAGCCGTTGGGATATTTCTGGCTCAGTTCTTGCCCCATACAACTAGATCCAAAACTAGGGAAGCTGAGAAGATGTACTGCTGAGCATCAGAATATGGGCCCGTCTGTATGGATGGATGCCACCATGCCTGGCCATGATTTATTTCACCCATTTGGTTACCAGACAAAAGCCTTCTGCATCACCTAGTCATCCTGAAAAAGGTCATCCAGAAGAAAGAAAGGGACATAGAGATGCTCCAAACAAAGGCAAGGGAATAACAATTTTTCTTACACAGAACATCTGGAGACTTCCCAGAGAGGGAGAAGAGAAGCTCTCTTCAAAAAAGGCCAAAGTTCTCTATCACCCTCAGCCCTGTCATCACCAATCACCAAGATTCAAAATCCAATAATCCAGGCAGAATAGGTCTTACTTCAGCACCAGCTGAATCATTAAGAAGCCCAAATTCTGCCTGGAAGTAGAGGAGATCCGTAGGAAGAGCACTGGGCTGAAAGTCAGGACACCTGGATTCTGGACCCAAGTCGACCATTACCTCTGTGGCAAATCATAATCACCTGTCTAGGTACCAGTTTACCCCTCCAAAAAATGAGAGAAACATACACAAACATTATCACCATCATCATCATCACTATAATCAGCAGTAGCAGCAGCATGGCCATCATCATCACCACCACCACCACCATCCTCACCATAACCATTGCTATCAGCTTCAGCAGCAGCAGCAGCAGCATTGCTATCATCATAGCTGACATATAGAGAGGTTTAAGGTTATGATGGTTTTTCAGGCCACCACACATCTTATTTAATAATAACATCTAGTATCTATATACTGTTTTAAGGTTTGCAAAGCATTTTGCAAATCGTTCATTTTATCATCACAACAACACTGGGAGGTAGGCACTACCTCATTAATATGAGGCTCATGTGTACAGATGGCACCAAACCTAGTCACCCACTTGATTGGGTTAGAGTTACCAGACAAATGCCTTCTGCATCATTCAGCTATCGTTATGCTCATTTTACAGATGAGGAAACCGAATCAGACAAAGGGGAAGTGACTTGCCCAAGAATACACAGCTAATAAGTATCTGAGGCCCGATTTGAACCCAGGTCTTCCTAACTCTAGTTTGAAGGTTCTATCCACTATACCACAAAACAACCCTGTGATAGGTACAACAGACATTATTGTCCCTGTTTTGCATATGGAAAAACAAGCCTCAAAGAAGTTAAATGTCTTCATCATGATCACATAGCTAATGGATGTCAGAGGCAGGACCTAGGTCCCGGTCTCTGTTGGCTCTTTCTACAACAAATAACAACTCACTTTTCTATAGCATTTAAGATTTTCATAGCAATTTCCTCAGAAGAAACCTAGAGACCAGGCAGTAAAAGTATTATTAACCCTATTTTTATGTATGAGCAAACTGAGGCCCAGAGAGGTTCCACGGTCTCCCCAGGATCATAAAACCAGGAAATACTGGAGCCAGGAAACCAATCCAAGTCTTTTGATAATAATCCTATAGAACACTCTAAGGTCCCTCTAAGCTCACATTGTGAATCTATAAATGCATTCATTCTCTTCCTATTCATTCTCTTCCTATTCACTTATGTTCTATTCCAGGGCTGTTGTTTGTCCTTTATTCTTGAAGAGGACCATGACATCAGGAAAGTGATGCCATGACACCCAAGGGAATTGAATTTAAGTGAGGGAGCACTGTGAAAAGTCACCAGTCTCATTTTCTACTCAGGAACCATCTGGGTTCAGTGGTGAGATATAGAGGACGACTAGATCAGATGGCCCTGGCTGCCATGGGAGACCTTGGCCTTTTTAAGCTAAGGTCTTTAATAGGTCTCAGTTTGACTGAGGAAACACCCATTCAGTGATTAAGGCTAGGCAAGAAATGAGGCAGAGAATGGCCTCTATACCTAGACAAAAAAAAAAAAAGCAGTCTGAGAGAGGAAGACCCTCAGAGTTTCTGGCCAAAACAAAAAACAGAAATCAGAAACAACAGCTATTTACATTGACTCTAAGTGATGTTTGAGTGATCTTGAAGAAAGGAAATTGTACCACAGATCTAAATAAGTGTAAATGTATCAATGATTGCTGGAATCTATAAACTCTATGTCAATGACCTTGATTTTAATTCCTGGCAAAATTTTAGAGTGCAAAATTAAAGCGACGGTTAGTAAACATCAGGGCAGCTAGGTGGCACAATGGAAAGAGTGCCCCCCAGGAGTCAAGAAAACCTGAGTTCAAATCAGGCCTCAAATACTTACTAGCTGTGTGACACTGGGCAAGTCACTTAACCCTGTTTGCCTCAGTTTCCTCATCTATCAAATGAGTTAGAGAAGGAACTGGCAAACCACTCCAGTATCTCTGCCAAGAAAATCCCAAATGGGGTTATGAAGAATCAAACACAACTGAAATAACTCAACAGCACAAATCATAAACATCTTGAAAAGGAATCAGAAATCACAGAGTTGCCATGGCTTACTACAGAACAGGAAACATCAGACGAAGCTGACTTCATCTTGTGAACTAAGTGCTAGTACAAACGGGTGGATCTGGCACTGTTTAATGGTCAGATCCAAGAAAACAGTCACTAATGGCTCCATGTCAACTTGGAAGGGAGAGTCCCTGGGATCTGTGCTTGTCCTTGTGCTGGTTGGGATTTTTATTTTAATGTGGCTAAAGACATAGAAGCATTTATTTAAGAAATATGCAGGTAACACAAATCTGGGAAGGATAACTAAAATATTGGATGTCTGAGTTGGTATCCAAAAGGCTCATGCACTAGGACAGATTAAAAAAAAAAATAGGAAATTTAATAGGGACAAATACAAAGTCTAACACCGAGGTTCAAATAATCAACTGCAGAAGTACAAGACCTAAGATATACAGAAACTCCTCTTCTAAATAGTCTGTGGCTCGGCAAACTATAAGCTCAATATGAGTCCATTATATGGCAGGCAAAATACTAATGAAATAATAGGCTATATCAAAATAGGTAGAGGGTACAGGGCTTTGTCTCACTCTAGTATCAATAAATATAGATAGATAGATAGATAGATAGATAGATAGATAGATAGATAGATAGATAGATAGATAGATAGACAGACAGGCAGGCAGGCAGGCAGACAGACAGACGGATAGATAGATATAGATATAGATATAGATATAGATATAGATATAGATATAGATATAGATATAGATATAGATATAGATATAGATATAGATATAGATGATATAGATATAGATATACAGATATAGATATAGATTTAGATTTAGATATAGATATAGATATTAATGGCCTATGTGCCAGCCACTGTACTAAGCACTGAGGATACTAAAAGTGGCAGAGATACTCACGGCCCTCAAGGAGCTTATAATCTATTAGTGGAGACTATATGCAAAGAAATATATACAAAGCAAGCTACATACAGGATAAATAAGAAATAATTAACAGAGAAATAGTATTGGAATTAAGAGGGATTGGGAAAAGCTTCCTGTAGAAGATGGGATTTTAGTTGGGACTTAAAGGAACCCAGGGAAGGAAGCAGGTAGAGATGAGGAGAGCATTCCAGACAGGGTGGAGACAGGCAGAGAGAATGCTTGGAGGGGAGAGATGGGAGTATCTTATTTGTAGAACAGCCAGGAGGCCAGCTGGATCAAAGAGATCAGATGGCTCCTGGAGAACTGCAACCAGTCTGCTGGTCTATATTTTGGGAAGGGCATTGATAAAGTGAAGAGTGTCCAAAAGAGAACAAACAGGATGGTGAAGAGCTGTGACAGTATGCTCTGTGAAGACTGGTTGAAAAGAGTGGGAAGGTATATTGTGGAGAAGAACACTTAGGAGGAGCCATTATGGGTCTCCCGAAACATTCGAAAGGGTTTCCTTCAAGATAGCCTCTTCAAGAGGCCTTTCCCAGTTACCCCTAGTACTAGATCCTTCCCTCTGGGAGTATTACCTCCCACTTGGCCTGCATTCATCTTGTATGTACAGAGTTGTCTACAGTTGACTATCCCACTAGACTTCAGGGAGTTCCTTGAGAACAGGGACCATGTTTTTGTTCTTTGTAGCCTTGATGTTTAATACAATGTCTGGCAAATAATAATTATTTAATACATTCTTGTGGATCAATCGATTGTTTGGAAGATATCTACAGAGAAAGATTATAATTGAACCCACGGCAGTTAATGAAGAGAGAAGGGGGTGGGGAGCCCACAACAGAACCCGGGGAGAGAGTGAGACCCTTTTACCTGGAAGCTAGCTGGATTAAAGGGGAGTATTGCAATATAAGGATGGACTAGGAGGCTATGGAGGGCCTTAGATGCCAGGCTATGGCATCTGTAGTCTATCCTACAAACAAAAGAGAACCATAATAGGTTTTCCAGCAGAGGAATAACTTGGCCAGAGCTGTTTATTGAAAAGATGATTTGGGCAGTGGTGTGAAGGATGAATTGGAGAGTGGGAAGGACCAGAGGCAGGACAACCAATTAAGAATCTATGGCAACAGTCCATACGTGATGAGGGTCTGAGAAGGTACTGAGCAGAGTCCCCAGGGATGCTGCTAAATCAGCCTAGGACATGACATGGCCAAAACAGAGACCACAGACACAGTCACTGAACACAATGAATGCTCTCCACATCTGATGCTGATGCCCTGGGCAGAAGGCAGAATCAAGACCAAGTCTTCATCAGTCACGTTGGCTTGGAGGATCAGGGCACAAGCCAGCTTACATGAAAACTGATGCCTAGCCTGGGCTGTGGATTCATGTGCTTTGCCAAAGACTGGGATAGGGACCCAATGTGCCACGGAGGAGAATGGCAACCCATCCTCCCCAGCCTACAGAATTCTCACCAGAATCCTCACTTTGCTGAGGCCAGTTGGCCTTGCTAGTAAGCTTCTTTGGAACACCAGGCAGGGCACATCTGTATAGCCCTTGGGGCTTCTCAACTTGGCAGCCACCAAAGGATCAGGTCTTTGAGCTCGGCTGGCTACCATGGCAGTCAGGCCAGGTCCAAGGGAGGGAACAAGTAGGGAGGCAAGGTATTTGCCAAGAGGAAGGGAGACAAAGTGTGTAGGGACACCAGAGCAAACCACTTAGGTAAAAGTCTGTAACCCAAATCTGGCATGTTAATTAGCCTGCTAATTCTCATTCTTCATCACAAAAATGAAACAGTAGACAATATGCTGATTGAGTATAATCAGACACTGATGACCTACACACAAGGCAAAGATGTTAGTGGGTTAAGGCCACACTGCTCCTGGGGCTCAGCTGCTCAATTTCACCTGCAGGTCCCCTTTACCCAGGTAGTCAGTCACCTAGAATTTATTAAGAACTTAGTACATGCCAGGTACTATGCTAAGGGCTGGGGCGGGGGTAAGGATGAAATTGGGTAGAAGATAGAGAGCCACATGCCTGAGAACAAAGGAAGGACATCATGGAAGATGGACCTTAGAGTTTGGAGGGACCTTTGAGTCCAATCATTGAGTACAGTGTCTAGCCAGTAAATCCAACCTTGCCATTTGAAAGAGAAGGAATCCAAAACTCAGACATGAAGTAAGTTGCCCAAGATCAAACAGTTAGTTAGTAAGTGCCAGAGCAGGGATTTGAACACAGAAAATGGGGAAATCCTTTTCTGGATGTCATCCTGAATTATCAATAATAATTTGAGATTGTAAGATGTAATAAACAGAGGGCCAGCCTTGTAGTCAGAAAGGAGATGGAATGGTAAATCCCGGGAATAGCAAACAGACCAGTTGGGCTGGGATGCAGAAAATGGAAGGAAGAAAAGGTAATAGAGTCTGGACAGTGACACCTACTTCTCTAACACATATAGATCTATGTGACCATGGAGAAGTTATTTAACTTCTCAATGCCATCAGGCAACTCCTGAAGATCTATCTTAGGAAGTCCATCAAATAACATTTATTAAGCACCTACTATATGTCAGGCACCATGCTAAGGACTAGGGACATATAGAAAGATAAAAGATAGTCCTCTGCTCTCAAGGGGCTCACATTGTAATATGGGAGACAAAACGAAAGCAAACATGTACAAACAAATTTATAGACGGAAGAAACTGGAGATGATAGAGAGAAGGCAGGATCAAAACTTAAGAGGGATCAAAAAGGCTTCTTGTAGAAGGTAGGATTTGAGCTGAGACTTGACAACAGGAAAGCCAAAAGACAGAGATGAAAAAGAAAAATTGAGAACTAGGGAGGAGAAGAGAAGACAAGGAAGGAAAGTCACACTCCCCATTTACTTACAGAGGGAGGAGAGCAGAAATCAAGCTACCAAAAGCAATAACCAGACTGCCTTTCTATCATCCTCTTCTTTTATCACCCCAATGGCTGCCTGGGGGCCATTTGGCTCAGCTCCAAGCACTGTGGACTGTCTGCCCAAACACAGCCCAAAGGGTGTCATCACCACCAGCTGTCTTCTTCTCATTTCTCTTCTCCCCCCACCTCCTCACACTCACACCCCAACCAATGGAGTGGGAACAGAAGGGAACAGAAAAGCTAGTAAATTGCTAAAGTGAAAAGTGTCAAAGTCAACTGACTAAGTCGATTTGACATGGAGGGAAGACTTGGAGACAATACACAAACAAATAGCTATCAGCCACCCAGAAGAGGCTTCAAATTCAGAAGCTGAAGCTCCTTCACTTGAAAAATCCCATGAGGAAGAGCAAAGGCTGTTTATTTTCTCCTACCCCCATCCTAGGATTTAAGCCTAACATTTATCATACTCTGCACTGGGTCATTTAGTGCAAGTAAATTATGTTAAATATTTCATTCATTAAATAGCTCCAGCTATTATGAATTCTACCTTAAGCTGAGCACAAAGTTAATTCTTTTTGCACTTATTCAATAATATGAAATAACTACCTTAAATGAATATTTTACGGTTTGCAGTAGAAAGTATTTATTAGCAATCCTATTCCTTTTAGAGTCCCTCTTAAGGGGGCTCCAATGCCTTATGAAATTTAAACAGTCAAGATGGAACAATTACCCTTAGAAAGTTCTGTTGGATTCACTTTCAATATGGCAGACAAAATGCTCCCTCCTTTACCAACCTACCAACCACCTGGTACGGCTGCATTCCTTTCAAGCCGTTGGAATCAAACCCCACCCTACGCAATCAGTTTGATTCTTTGATACTCAGTTTAATTTGTGTAGTCAATCCTCCCACCAAAATATCTAATTGTTAGGATGCTGCCAAACCTAAATTGCCCACTGCATATTAGTAGGCAGCTTCATGAACTGCTGCATTCCAATTTATCACCTGGTGACCACCATTCTCTTTTGTGTGTCTTTGGCACTTAGCCAGACTTGGAATTTGTGACAGGGATGGTGAGGAATGCTTGATATTCAGCCTCAGTGTTAGAGCATGAGATCTAAAAGTTTAGAGAAAAGATCCTCAGGATCTCCAGGTCTGGGACTGCTTCATTTGTGGTTTTATTCTCTGGGCCTACCACAGGGCTTTTGACATAAGTAAGCTCTCCTTTCCAGACTGATGTCTTTGTGGGGATAATCGAGCCATCTTTTGTTTCAACTCTTACCCAGTCCTCAGTCTTTGAATGAGCATGGCCTCAGACAAAGTGAGACCTGGGAAAGACATTCATTTAAAAAGGCCAAGGTCACCCACTACTTCCCGGGCCATGGCCAGTTGCCTTGACCTTTTTCTTGCCAGTGGACTTTGATGACTTTGCCCAGCCCTGCTTCAATTAAATCCAATTCATGAGCAAGTCAGGACATCACCCTGTGATGTCATTGGTCTTCTTTGAGAGGGAGGAACCAGTAACAACAAGGACAATAACAACGACAACATCGAGTACTTAAATGACTTGAATCAAATCAAAATGAAAACAAGAGCAGGTAATGGATGATGGAACCTTTATTTCTCACTCTCCTCTGCTGCAGACTCAATTCCTCGCTGCTTGCCTCACACAATAAACGAATTCCTGACTCCATGCAGCACCTATGTACCTACCCAAGATGCACTCATCCTTTCCTCCACGAAGTTTTCCCTGCCTACCCCAACCCTACCATGATCCTACTAACACTTGTGATCGCTAACATTCATTAGCTCTTGAGCGTCCAGCGCCAGGCATGTCAAAGAATCCCAGATCGGATCTCAACAGCCCTCAAACCCAGCCTGGACCCAAATAAGGATCCCCTCTATACCATCCAAGAGTCAATAAACATTCATTAAGTGTATGCTGTATACACAGCATTGTGCTAAGAGCTAGAGAAACTAATACAAAAAAAAAAACGACAATCCCTGCTCTCAAGAAGCTTACAATCTAACGGTCAAAGACAACACACAAAAGAAAAGGGGGAAGGTATCCCTGAATACACCCAGCCCCTGCATGAAGCCCTCCAGTGAGAAGAAGCCCTTTCCTTTTCAAGGTAGCCCAATACCGCTTTGGACAGCTCCACCTAAAAGGAAGTTTTTCCTTTCATTCATTCTAAATCTGCCTCCTGGCAGCTCCCACTCTTTATTCCTAGCTCCGTCCTACAGGGACAAGGAGAATAAATCTAATCTCTCTTTTACCCTTCAAATCCTAAGGACCATTGTCATGTCTTCCCTACGTCATCTCTTCTTCAGACTAAACATCTCTCCTGCTCATTCATTCATTCACTCCTTGGACAAGCATTTAAATAAGTGGCTACTGGGTACAAGACACCAAGAAGCAAACCAGCAAGGTGAATTAGTAAGGGCCTTCAAGGCAACTCTCATGATTATGAGATACAGAAAATCTGTCGATCTGCATGGATAGAAGCCTCTCACTAGCAAGTCTAATATTTTTTTTAAATGTCAGTCACACTAGGCTCTGGAGAGACAGGACAAAAAAAAAAAACCTGTCCTCAAAAAGCTAACATTGTCTTGGGGGAATGTAAGGTGCAGATGGGCAGGTACCTTAGAGTTATCTAGAGCACTGAAAGCTTAAATGATTTGCCCAGGGTTACACAGCCAATATTCCTCAAAGGAAGTACTTGAATCCAGGAATTCCTAATTCCAAGACTAAGTCTCTATCTACTTTGTCATGCCATCTTTTCCCCCCATTTTGTAGATGAGATAATTGAGACTCTATGAGATTAAGTGACTTGCCCAAGGATTGTACATTTAGTAAGTTACTAAGACAGGATTTGAATCTAGGTCTTCCTGATGCCAGGTCCACATGAATTAGTTTTAAAGAAGGAATCAAACTGGCTTCTTGTGATTAATCTATCCTCAAATAAACAATGCCCCACCAGACAACTGGACTTCCTTAAGAGGCAGCTATGTGCCATAGTGGAAAGAGCACTGACCCTAGGGTCAGTAGGACCTGAATTCAAATTTGACCTCAGACACTTAATAGTGTGACTCTGGGCAAGTCACTTAATCCTGTTTGCCTCAGTTTCCTCATCTGTAAAATGATCTGGAGAAAGAAATGGCAGACCATTCCAGTATCTCTGCCAAGAAAACCCCACATAGGGTCATGAAGAGTCAGACATGACTGAAACAAGCCAAGAACAAGAACAACAAAGTTGGCCTGGGACATGGGGGAATGCCTTTGGAGACGAAAGCCCATTTGGTCCCCTTTTCTATTTTTGAGAATGAGAAAAATTGAATGAATATCATTTCCATTAATGAAAGGTATCCCTATGCTCTAAAACACCTGGAAACAGCTTACATTTTTAAAACAAAATTGTACCTTTGATGCCCATGGCATGGTCTGGTCCCTTAGAAGAGTTAATTTTTAAGATTAAAAAATACTATTGATAAATACTCGTGGGTGTGTGACATTTGATGACCATCTGAGGTGCTTGCCTCTTTCTCCCATTACTCCCATCCAGAGCATAAATAAGGCACTTCAGGAAAGCCAGACTATTCCAAGGCAGCTTCCAGTTATCTCTTCCCTCACCCTCAGATAATTTGGGACATTCTTGATAGTTAAGCCAAGGTCATTATTCTTCCTAATGGAAACAATAACCTCTGGGCATCATAGCATGCTCCTCAACATACCTGCATCAGTGAATACTGAAAACAGACCAGAGTTTGGAGGAGTCCTGTTATCTAGCTTCAGTGAAATAAAAAGTCCAAAAAAATACACCATCCCATCCTTCCTCTTGATACTCCTCAGGCCTAGGATTCAGGAAAAATGTTGTCCTTTCAGCATTCTTCATAAACAACTCTTACCTGAATAATGGGGCAGTGTTGCCCAATGGATAGAGTTTTGAAGATAGGGATTCAAGTCCTGATGCATACTAGCATTATAGGTCCATTCCCCATGGACAAATCCATCAATCTATCGGTGCCCTAGGCCTATCAGTTACCAAGGAGTTACCTCTCTGTATCTGAGGAGGGATTCTCCACTTGAAAGGTTCTCAACACCAGTGAAAACACAGGTTCAGACCAAATTATAAAAGTTACCATGTCTACAAGAATCAGAAAGCATAAATGCCTTCCACGTGCCCATCACTAGACAACGGGGACAAAAAGACAGTCCCTGTCCCTCAGAAGCTTACGTTCAAATAAGGTGGACAGCATGTACACATGTATACATTACCTGTATTTAAATAACTATAAGGTCACATCAAGAAATATTTATTAGAACAACTACTATGTGCCAGGCACTGTGATAAACACTGAGGATACAGAGAAAGGTGATAAGGAAGAAAGGAAATAAGCATTTATTAAGCACCAGCTGTGTGCCAGGCACTGTGTTAAGCACTTCACAAATATTATCCCAGTTGAGCCTCACAACAGCCCTATGAAGTAGGTTCTTAAGATCCCCATTTTACAGTTGAGGGAAACTGAGGCAGAGGTGAAGTAACTTCACACAATTAATTAGCATCTGAGCAGATCTGAACTCAGGTCTTCCTGACTCCAGGCCCAGCACTCTAGCCACTGCCCCACCTGTTGTTGTTTTTATTCGGTTGTTGTTATTCTAGATCATAGCTCTAGAAGGAATGTTTGTTGTTCAGTCATTTCAGCCACATCTGACTCTTCATGTCCCCTTTTAGGGGTGTTATTGGCAAAGATACTGGAATTGTTTGCCATTTCCTTCTCCAACTCATTTTATAGGTGGGGAAACTGAGGCAAACAGGTCACACAACTAGAAAATGTCTGAGGCTAAATTTGAATTCAAGAAGATGGGTCTTCCTGACTCCAGGTTAAGCATTCTATCTACTGTGCCTCCAGAGCACTGGCTCTGGAATCCAAGGAGTCATGCTCTGGCACCTACTGGTAAGGCATTAACCCTCTCCTGGATGTAAGCTTCCTCATCTTTGAAATGAGAGGGCTGGATGAAGAAGTTTCTGTTGTTCCTCCTAGCTCTAAATCTACCATCCCGTCATCCTATTAATATAAATATAAACCTAAACCCTATAAATTATTAACCTCATCATCCACCCCCACCCATTTTCTGGATGAGGAAACCAACTCATTGTTGAGCAGCTTACCCAGGGTCACACAGCCAGTAAGTGTCATCTTACCAGGAACCACTGGAATTCAGTGCTGTTCTTGCAACATCACACTATCTCTTCAGCCCAGTCTTAAAGCACTATGTAAATGTGAGCTATTGCTACTATTATCATCGTCATCATTGTCATTGTTATTATGCCTGAAGAAAGTCTAAAGCAGCCATTTCCAAAGTCAAGTGATTTAGGGTCCTCTGCTGTTTGGGTTGTCTGCTCTCTCCAGTGCATTCTGGTCACCACCATAGACCAAAGAAGGCATCATCTTTCATGTATACAAGGATCACATCAACCACCTACTGTTTGTAGTGGAAGATGCTTGCTCAGTGGTACCTTCCCCTCCGCACTCCTCCTCAAGGCCCCTCACGACCATCCTACACATCTGTGGGATTCCTGGCCAGAACTATTGGTACATTCTCAATATTTGGCACCACGTGTCTCCACCCATTTGATGACTGAATCTGGGACTTTGCCTTAATCCAGTGGGCTCCCAACCTGTGGGCCAAGGACTCCTGGAGGGTGAGGAGGGGAGGGCGGTTGCTGAGTTACCACAAACAGTCAACTCCATAAGCCAGTGCTTCCTAACTCTTCTTGTGTCTGGGACCCCTTTGGCAGACTGAAGAGACCAATAGAATCCTTCTCAGAATCATGTCATTAAATGTACAAAATAAAATCCATAGGATTACAAGGGAAACCAATTATAATAAAATATAGTTATCCAAATATTTTTTAAATTATATCTGTGGACTGTGGGTAAAGAACAAGCATTGTCATTCTGATCTTTATTTAGCACCAACAAAATATTCAGCAGGACTCAGTCTAATAAATAAGCAAACATACCTTCCATAAACTAAGTAAATAACAGGGATCACAAACGTGTATTAATGTTTTGCCAGAATAGGTAGGTGCTATTGCGATTTTAAAAATAACAAATTCATTTAAAAGCATTACTGAATTCACAGTAGATTTTTGTAATCCTATATTTTCTCAGCCAACTAATACCAAGAAGGCGGCTATGTGTTGGCATGGGGAAAGCCCTGGATTTGGAGTCAGAAGACCTGGGTTCAAATCCCAGCTCTGCCACTTACTTCCTGTACGACGTTGGGGTGGTCTCTTGACCTCAGCGAACCTCAGTTCCTTCATTTATAAAATGAGGAGGCTGAATTAGATGGTCCCTAAAGTTCCTTCCAGATCTATGATCCTCAAGAGCATCAGACCTGGAGTCAGAAAGACCTGAGTTCAAATCCGGCCTTAGACACTTGCTAGCTGTGATCCTGGGCAAGTCACTTAACCCTGTCTGCCTCAGTGTTCTCATCTGTAAAAAGAGCTGCAGAAATGAATAGCAAATCATCTCTGCCAGGAAAACCCCAAATGGGGTCACAAAGAGTTAGACACAACTGAACAAAAGTTCCTTCTAGATCTATGATCTTCAATCTTCCCTGGGCCTTAGTTTCCTCCTCTGTAAAGTGAGGGGCCACCCTCTTGGTCATAGATCCCACTGCTATGCAAGGAGTCCATAAGATATTTTGACCTTTAAAAGGGGTCCTCATAGTCAACAAGATTGGGAACCACTATTCTACCAATTAAGCTAGCAGACCCAGAAGACTATATAATAAAAAAGGAAGTGTTTTCCATAATTGGTCCAAGCCTTCCCTGCTGGAATACTACAACTAGATTAACCTGAATCAACGAGCAGTCCTGAGTTAAGAGCATCAAAAATAGACCATTCAATAGAGTGAGTCTTCATGAATTGGAGACCAGAGATCTGCACAGTATCGAACACACAGAAGGTGCTTAATAAGTGCTAGCTGACTGGCTGACTTGCCCCAAGTTATTTTCCAATCTAGTCGTTAGTGCTTGGGCATCCCTCAGTGTTCCACAGCAATCTGAGCCCCAATTGTGACAGGGTCAAAGGTAGGTACCCCAGCCTACCTGTTTCCCTGCTACAGTATACTGACATATGTGTGAAAACACTAAATTTTACCATCTACCCAAAAATCACCTTCCTACAAGACATTTTTCCCATGAGGTGATGCCCTTCCTATTCCACGCCCAAGGACACTGCCACTTAAAGGAAACGCACCACCAGCATCATCGCATGGGGGCAAATCCCATCCCTCTGAGCAGTGCCCACTATTGCTGATACACTTTGGAGCAGGCAGAGTTGAATCACGTTTGGGTAAGACTGGGGATAACAATGAGTATTCCTCTCCCTATGATGTTAGTCCAAAGGAGAATTCTTTGGTCCAATTTCTAAGCGAAGTAGAATCACAGAATCTTAGGGTTGAAAGGGGTCTCAATACTTGAAAAGGAATCCCTATGACAACATACCCAGTATCCCGCCTCTGTATAAAGACTTATGGAGAGGGGGACACACCACCTCCAGAGACACTCATCCTTTAGCTCAAAGAGTTAGGAAGCTTTTCCTGACATCAGTCCTAAATCTCCCTCTTTGTAATTTCCATTATCTTGTCATCTGGGGTCAATATAACAAATGTAATCTTTCTTCCATATGTGATAGCCATTCAAGGCACTTAGGCTTCCCTCCGTGGTTATCTCCAATTTATACTGTCTGTATCTTGTTTGTATATAGTGGTTTCCATGTTGTCTCCCCCATTAGAGTGGAGCCCCCTGAGAACAGGAACTGTCTTTTGTCTGTCTATGTATCCCCAGAGCTTAGCATATTAAGCATCTGATACATAGTACGTGCTTAATATATGCTTATTGACTTGAGAGGAAGGTGATAAGCATTTATTAATCACCTACTATGTGTCAGCCACTGTGCTAAGCGGTTTATAAATATTACCCTCTTGACCACTTGACTTGACTTGACTATCATTTTTCCCCACCCTCAGCCCATAGTCTTTCCTTACCAAGGCTAAACACTCACTGTTCTGTCAATACATCACCACCAAGAGAAAAAAAAAAATAGACATCAGAGAGAGATCCCTTAATGGGTGTTTCATTTTGTTTTTAAGCCTCTTCTCAGTAGTTAGCAAACCAGCCGTGCGAACTTCCAGAGGCAAAAGCCATTCCCTCCACTTTCCAAATAAAAACTGTCTCTAGCTACAGCAGCTGCATCCCAATGCAGCCCCTGGTCAGTGACCTGGGGAAGGTTGGCTTATTTTTAAGCATGAAACACATCTACCCAAATGACGAGGTTTACTGCTTCACTTATGAGCAATAACTGAGCAGATACCTTTAACTACTGGTTCTCATAAATCTTGTCTGGGAAAAAACCTTTCAATTTCCCGTGGAAATATGCAAAACAGACTCCACACTGTAAATCTTCCTTTTTCAGTTCTAAGGAGATAAGTTGGACCTATTAACCTTCCATGTTATTTTCAACTTCATTATTTGAGCTGACATGACAAGAGAGAGTGGTGACGGCCCACGCTGGCACAGTGCATGTAAATCGCTTTCTCAAAGGAAATTACTTCTGTGGCCTGAATGTTATTAATCTAAATTCTCCCTTAGTCAAATTGTGGCCCATAATACATATGGAACAGGTTGTGATATTTATCACATGTAGTATTCCACCCAGGCACAGACCAACCTTATATCCTTAGCCTTCCACAGAGCTACCCTTCGAGAGGAGAAGAGCCCTGATCAGCAGCTCCCATAGTTTAGAGAAGTAAGTCAACCTCAGAGGGTGTCACCTAGAGCTACCAAAGTCTAGAGAAGTAAGCCAACCTCAGGACTGTTGCCTTGAGCTCTGACTTGTCCTTATGTCCTCAAAGGATTTCCCTTCTCCAATCCACTCCCCTTAAAGATGTCAAAGTGATTTTCCTAAATCTTAAGTCTCTTCTCTACTCGATAACTTTCAATGGATCCCTACTACTTCTAGAATCAAAATACGACTATCTTTGGCATTTAAAGTTCTTCATGACCTGCCCCCTTCTTATTTTTCCTGTTTTATGTTATACATTATTCTGCTCCATGTCCTCCGTGGCCTTTTAACTATTCTTTTATAGGACTTGTCATCTCCCATCTGTGTGCCTTCGCACTGGCTCCAATGTTTGGAGAGCACTCCCTGCTTTTTCCCAACTTTTAGAATTCCTAGTTTCTTTCGAGACTCAACCCAAGAACCCTCTTCTCCACGAGGCCCTTCTTAATCCTGCAATTGTGAAAGCTTTCCCCCAACAACAACAAAAAAAAAACTTTACCCTGTATCTAGTTTATAACCTATAATGTAATCTAACATATATAATATGGACACAGTAGATAGAACACTGGGCTTCATATCAAGAAGACTCATCTTCCTGAGCTCAAATCCAGCCTCAGATACTTACTAGCTGGGTGACCCTGGGCAAGTCACTTAACCCTGTTTGCCTCAGTTTCTTTATCTGTAAAATGAGCTGGAGAAGGAAATGGTAAATCACTCCAGTATCTTTGTCAAGAAGGCCCCAACTGAGATCATAAAGAGTCAACATGACTGAAACAACTAAATAACAACAACAGCATAATAATATAATTTATATGTATACATGTTCATCCTCCCCCATCCCACCTCTTCTCTCCCCAGCCCCAACCCTGACAATAGAATTCAAGCTCCTTGAGGGCAGACACTGTTTCAATTTTTTCTTTTGTGGCAGCTAATGGTTAATACAGGGCCTGGCACCCATTAGGCACTCTTTTCATTTTAATTTTAATTTATGGAATAAAACAATACATAGTAGGTACTTAATAAATGCTTTTGGATTAATTGACTGTCACCTTACTGTACATTTGTCATAGTGCAAAGGTAATTATCTCTGAACTCTTCTAGTGCAGCTCAATGAACCTGTGGGGAAAGTTTTCCTTGCCCTATCCAAGGGTACAACTTCATGGTGCCTTTTCTAAGGAAGGCTCTCATGCCTACCCCTGCCCTGGAGAAGCCCCAGCTTCCTTCGTATCAGAGCTCAGATGCCACCTCCTTCAGGAGGCCTCTCCTTATTGCCACCTCAGTTGTTCAGGTTCATTCCTTTTTGAGATTACTTTGTGTGTATGTATGTATGTGCATATATATATATACATATATATATATATATATATATATATTTGCTTATCTGAGTACATCTTGCATGCCCCTGGTATAGCATAAGACACCTGAAGGCAAGGACTGTTTTCGGTTTTCTCTTCACAGGGCTACTCTGGTGGCTCATCACGGAAGGGAGGTCACCCTGGGTTCTCAGGAAACTATGCCAGTGGAAGAGGGACAGGTTCCAAGAACAGTCCCCAAAACTGATCAGGTCTGTTTTCCAAGGTCCAACTTAGCTAAGCACAGGGAGACTCATCACCAGAAGACCAGTCACTCAGTGATGATAATAATCAAGGGAACAAAGAAAAATGCAAACTGGCCCCCAAGCCTCTAACGGGATTATTGGTCCAACGCTGGATCCTTCCCAATGACCAACAAGTAGAAATAATACCAGAAGGGCTAAACTGGACCCATCTTTCTATTGTCCCTAGGAACAAAACCAGAAGACAGAAGGAAGTTACAACTAAATGGAAGTTCTCCTTGGAACTGTGAAGCTCCTCAAAACACACCCCCAACTTCTCCCGGAACCAAAGGCACATTTTTAGGACCAGTATTCTACCAGTGTTACAACGCTATGAGTCATGCAACACTGCAGTCTCCAAAGAATTAAAAATGAGCATCACACAGAGGGCAACAGTGGGGCACGTGGTGGGTGTAAATTGACTACAACACATTTTATAAAAATAAGGAACTAGGAAGAGGCACAGTAAAGGAGGTCATGAGTCTGAGTAAAGAAGAAGATGGGCTGGTCACATGGTAAGGGATGAGAAGTAGATGGTCTCAGTGCTCCAATGGTATCCTCTCAATGTTAGAAGAAAGGGAGCATGTCACCCAGCGTGCTGACCACACCCCCTGTGATGAATTAAAAGAGGATACAAACAGAGACTGGGCTGGTAAGGAGGGATGTGATCCACATATTTGGAGGAAATGTCCAAAGTAATGAGGCCACACATCGTCTGAGCATTTGAGCAGCCTCCATGTTTAGCACTGTAGTTTGGGTATTGAACTGAGCACGTGGATAAAAGAAACTCTTTCAATCAGGACATATCAGGAACCTACTCTGTACCACTAGGCTCCTCTACCTCTCCAACACATAGTAGGTACTTAATAAGAGATCGTGGAATTATTTTTTGTCTTCATATACACCCTTTCTAAGGACAGTCTTTTGCATGTAGGAATTAGGCACTTAATAAGTGTTTATTAGCAGGAAAGGTAGCTGAAATATCAAGTCAAATCAAGTCCACCTGTATTTATTAAGCACTCACTGTGCACTAGGAACTGTGCTAAGCCCTGGGGGTAGAAGACAAAAGTACAGTCCCTGCCCTCAAGAAGCTCACAGTCTAAGATGCACACTTGCTGTATATAGGATCGACTGGAGACATTGTATTGGTTCACGGTGGAAAACACCAAACTGAAACCTCCTGTGGGTTATTTTAGAATGTGAGTTCTCTGAAAGCGCCTTACTTTCCTATGGTATGCTCGACACTCAGAAAAGTGCTTTTCACACTGCTGTTATTCAATTATGTCTGACTCTTTGTGACCCCATTTAGGGCTTTCTTGGCAAAGATACTGGAATGGTTTGCCATTTCCTTCTCCAGCTCATTTCATAGAAGAGGAAATTGAGGCAAACAGGGTTAAGTGATTTGCCCAGGGTCACACAGCTAGTAAGTGTCTGAGGCCAGATTTGAACTCACGAAGCTTAGTCTTCCTGACTCCAGACCCAGGTGTTCTATCCACTGTGCCACCTAGCGGCCCGTGGGCTGGCATATAATAAGGGCTATATAAATGTGAGCTACTATGAGAGCATCTTTTCTTCCCAAGTCAACAAGAATTTATTAAGTGGTTTCTTATTCTGTGCCTGTAAGTGCTAAGTCCTAGACATACAGAGACAAAAATCACAAAGACCCTGCCCTCCTGGAGCATATATTCTAATGGGAGTGACATGTCCAGATTCTGGTGTATACAAGGCTAGCACAAATCCAACCTGAGGTCACCAAGGGGAATGGAAGACACCAATGAGGGAAGCTGTCTTTCTAAATGAGCCAATATTGCTTCAGAGCCTTGGGAGATCAGAGCATCCCCACCCTCTTTGCAGTCAGGCCTGTAGACCCTGCCTAGGCCGTACATGTAGAACAGGCACACATTTATCTCTAAGGCTGCCTCCCTGGATGAGAGATTAAGGCCTAGTGGAACTGACTGCCATGGAAGAAGAGGGAGAGGTAGAAAAAAAGGGGGGAGGGAGGCGAGGGGGAGCTTTGTAAAGAGCTTTTTCCCCCTCTGCTACTGGGGTTTTTTGCAGGGTAATTACAAGAAGTTGAGAATCCATTCGGGGACTTACAGTTCATTAAGTGAATTTCCATCTGCGTATCCACCACCTAAGAAACATTACTTTGTACAATACTCTGGTTTTTATTGTATGTAAGTCAGATTGTTAATTTGCGGTATGCAGCGAGGAAAGGAGTGTTTCAGCAGCAACTCATTATGCAAAATGACCCTGGGTTTCCATTAGGTTTACATTCTATGTTCCTTAACACTTGAGGGGATACCAGTAAGCTGTGTGTGTGTGTGTGTGTGTGTGTGTGTGTGTGTGTGTGTGTGTGTGTGTGTGTTGGGCATGGGGGAGCTGATACAGCAGATGAAGCCAGCTTTAGCTTCTTCTGACAATGCCCATCAGGCATGGGCACTCTGAAGAGGTGGCTTTCCCAAGCCTTTATTCACTTGGAGAGAAAGCTGCCCAGGGCTTCAGTTGGATATTACTGGCTCTGGAGTGAGAAATCCCAGGTTCAAATTCTATCTCTGACCCTTATGGCCTGCCCGACTTTAAGGAAACTTGCTTGAACCTTCCTTGGCCTCTGTTTCCATGGGTTTGGATAAGATGGCCTCTGAGGTCTCATTTGGTACAATGGATTTGGCCTCAGAGGACCTGGATTCAAATCCTGTCTCTGCCACTTCCTACCTGTATGATCTTGGATAAATCACTTCCTCTCTATAGATCTCAGTTTTATCATCTATGAAATGAGGGGGTTTAACTAGAAGGCCTGTAAGGTCCCCTCTAGCTCAATAGCTGGGATCCCCATGTCAGCTAGATAAAGTAGATACGGTTGGTCCACCTCTCTAGGCCTCACTTTTTTTCTCTGTAAAAGGAAGTGGTTAGGCCAGGTGCTTTCCAAGTTTTATTCTAGGTCTAACCTGTGATATGATTATCAGTTACTCTGATTGACCTGCAAATTTTGCAACACAGACCTTGGTAAGGAAATGCCTCCTATTCGCTCTCTGTAAATTCAGGGAAGGGGAGCTCTTCAGGCCTGGATCACTGAGTAACCACAACATTCCCACCCAGAGAGGTCTCTTGGAAGGAGAGCACATGTGAAAACTGACTCCCCGCCCCCCACCCCATCTCCACCAAAGGTGGATGTCTACATTCCAACCAGGTCTCAAGTTTACCCCTTTCAAATATCACTTTCCCAGAGTCCCCAGAGCAGGGAAACAGCCCTGGCTGCTGGCTCATTGCCCAAGCGAGACAGTCAGAGGCAGCTGGTCCCCACAGAAGTCACTCCTGGAGAGTTATGCTCTGACACGGCCATCATTCCAGATACAGAATGAGACCAAAGATCAGAGAAACAGATCATACATAACAATCAGCAAGAACTCTGTACTAGGGGAGGGGGGGGGTGGCAAGTAGGACAGCTGGAGAGGGTTGCTACCCAGCGGTGGGTTGAAGTTCACCATCAGATGATTGCAAATGGAGGAAGAGAGAAAAGGACAGTGACTTTGAGCAAGTCATTTCCCCTCCCAAGCCTCAATTTCCTCATCAGGTAGAACTAGACAAGAACTAAGTTCCCTCCTAACTCTGACATTCTGGGTTCTAAGGGCCCTCCCAGCTCTGACATTCTCGGTTCTAAGGTCCCTCCCAGCTCTGACATTCTCTGTTCTAAGGTCCCTCCCAGCTCAGCCATTCTATATTCTATGATCCCTTTCAGTTCTGACATCAAATATTGATGTCCCGAGGGCCCTCCCAGCTCTGACATTCTGGGTTCTAAGGGACCTCCCAGCTCTGACATTCTCTGTTCTAAGGTCCCTCCCAGCTCAGCCATTCTATATTCTACGATCCCTTTCAGTTCTGACATCAAATATTGATGTCCCGAGGGCCCTCCCAGCTCTGACATTCTGGATTCTAAGGGCCCTCCAGCTCTGACATTCTGGGTTCTAAGGGCCCTCCCAGCTCTGACATTCTGGGTTCTAAGATCTCTCCCAGCTCTGACATTCTGGGTTCTAAGGTCCCTCCCAGCTCAGCCATTCTATATTCTACGATCCCTTTCAGTTCTGACATCAAATATTAATGTCCCGAGGGCCTCCCAGCTCTGATATCCTAAGCCTTTGCGACCTTGGATTATTTAGACCAACTAGCAAGGTCAACCTCTTCTAGAGCCTGGAAGACTTTGCCTTGTACTTCCCCCATGCAGAGAAGCAATGAGCATCTGCAGTTCACTAAAAGATGGTGTGGTAAGGGCTGGATGAGATCATTCCTGGAGAGCACTTGGGGACGAGATTTGAAGGGACATGCAAATATCCGCTACCCTTATCATCATCATCAAGGGGCAGCAGGTGATGTTCCTCTAGACGTTCTAGCCTCACCCACCCCCAATCTCCACTAGGTCCACCTAGATCATCTTGGCTCTGTGCTTAATTTAATCCAGCTGAATACGTAGACCAGAGAGCCATCTAGTACATCCTCTGGTAGGAGGGAAGGGGAAAGAGAATGAGCATTTATGTAGCACCTATTATGTGCCAAGAACTACTCAAAGTGCTTTACAAGTATTATCTCATTCTATCCTTCCTCTCAACAGCCCTGAGAGGTAAGTGTTACTATTATTTCCCATTTTACAGATGAGGAAACTGGGGCAAACAGAGGTTAAGTGACTTGCCCAGGGTGAAATAGCTAGTAAGTGTCTGAGGCCAGATTCGAATTCAGGATTTCATGGCTCCAGGCCCAGCACTTTATCCACTGTGCCACCTAGCTAACTTGATCAGATGCACTATCTGCTGCTGGTCCAGACTCTCCACTGACATGGTCGATTGGAAGGAAAAGGAGGAAAGAGAGACAGAAACACTCTCCTCCTCTGCCTCCCAGTCAGAACTCCAAAATGGAGTTCTTCCAATTGGTCCGCCACGTGACTGACCAGCTCCAAACTGGCTTGCTTTTCATACAGCTGTCCCAAAAGGTGAGACTTTATCTTTTCAACCAGTCATAAGATGTTTCCTGTGTGCCCTCATTTGCCTTTCTTCCAGTGGCCAAAACCCTATGATCTTCTCAAAGTAAACATTTTTGACAGCTTACTTTATGCTTTTCATTCATTCATTCATTCATTCATTCATTCATTCATTTGATGCATGTGGGCTTTCTGTGATCATACAGAGGTGGCAACAAGCTTACACAATAAATATTCATGGAGTGACAGTTTAGAAAGTTAGTGGGATGACGGAGGAGGTAGAGGTTTGGACTCGAAAAGGGCCAGGTTTGAATCACACCTTCAAAAGTCAAAATGATAGATGGCAAGCTGGAAGGGAAGTTGGAATTCCATCTAATCCAAACCTCTTATTTTGCCAATGAGGAAAATGAGTAGCCATGTGACTATGTGTCAATCACTCAAGCTCTCTTAAGGCTCAGGCAACTTCCTAAGACATCTGTTGAGTTATAGATGGGTTTCATCTACCTTGAGGTAGGGAGTTTGCCTGCCAAGGACATCACTGATACTTGATGCACCTACAAGATACTGTGGAATTTTGACACATACTAGCTGTGTGAACATGGGCAAGTCACTTACCTTCTCAATATTCCCAGGTAACTCATGAGCCCCCACCAATGTGTTCCCCCATTTATAATAAGACAAAGTTAATTTTCTTTGTAGCAAAGGTATCTCTAAGACTCTAGGTTTCAGAGAAGGTGATGACTGAGCTATAAGGAACTCCCAGATGAGGACGCTTCCTCTAACAATGAAATCACAGGTCTGATCCCTTTTCTGATCCCTATTTGGAATGAGCTTTGCACATTTTGCCCAGCTCCCACTCCTACAAGACTCTCTGTAGAGGCAAGTGAGAGATTCCTTCCTGTTGTAATGTTGGGATCTCTCACCTACCTTAGCTTCCAGTCACAAGACAACTTTGCTCTTGCAACTACTGTGAGATCTAAATTGGTGCTGCTAAACCAAAGCCCCCAGATGACTTGGGAGATTCATAGATCTAGAGCTACAAGGGAAGTCTGAGGCCATCTAGTCTGGCCCTACCCCCTTTGGATGAAATTCAAGTCCAAAGAGGTTAAGTGATTTGCCCTAGGTCACATAGGTAATAAGCCTAAGAGGTGGGGTTTGAACCCAGGTCCTCTAATTCCTGAGCCAGATATATTTCTCCTGCACCATACTGTTTAGAAGGGAGAGCTCTCTGGGAGGAAGGAAAGCTACTTTGGGAAATGGAGATGACATAAAACCAAGCTATCAATAAAAATGTATTTTAAAAAACTATTGGTTGATGACATAAATGGAAAAGATAGATGGGGTAGGAATAGAAATTAGACTTATTAGTTCATTGGTATAGTAATCAATTTCATTGGCACAGGGAACTCTCAAGTGAGAAATCTCCCTCTACTAATGCAGATCAGCATATTCTCTACAACTTGGAGTCTTACAAAGCTGACTGGAGTCCTGAGAAGTTAGATAACCTGTCCAAGGTCACACAGCCAGATATCAATAAAATAATATCAAAAGATATTATTATGCCAAGATAGCAGTGAAATCATAGTAATAAAAGATGTTTAATTTAAAACAAAAAGATCCCCAACAGCAAGTCAAGCCCTCTCCTAAGTTATACCTAGAATAAAAACCTCCCAATAAGCTCCAGGAGGTTGCTGAGTCAAGGGTCAAGACCTTGTTGGCCACACTTTGGAGCCTCCCATCCTCTGGAATCATTAGTAAAAAAATAACAATAATGACAATGCAAAGAAAGACCTGTGTTGGGGTCAGCCCAACTTGTCTGTGCCAAGGGCTGGCCTCCAATGATGCTCTTTAGATCCTTAGAGGAAAAGAGCCAGTATCTTCTCCAGGGATCCCCAACACCACCTTGTCGGATAAAATGGGTCAAGCCTGGAAGAATTCATTCCCCTCCCCGCCACAGCCAGAGGTTAAGAGAAGATTAAGCTCCAGCCCATCCACAGAGGTATGGAGTGCATTCAGAGCATTATAAATCTGCTGGTGCAGAAGGCCTCTTTCCTCATTTGCTAGTCAGCGATGTGTGAAAATGTTAATGAAGGGAGCTATAATCTATGAGAATTTCACTATTAAAATTTAGTTCACGTCTGAAGGCTTCTGCTTACACGCAGCCCACTGTACATCAATCCTTCCCATGTGCGGCTAATAATAGACGTAATTGCCTCACTCCGTCTAGCCACCTTCACCCTAGCAATTCCAAGATTTGCTGGAACTGTTATTGTAGAAATTATTTTCATTCTATTAACTTTGAATTTTATTATATGTATTCTTAAAAGAAAATAAATGTAGAAAGATGGTGAGTGCATATCTGGTCCCCAACGCAAGTATTTTTAAAAATATAATGACAAAGAGCACTGGAGTAGGATGATAGAATGGTCCCTTTCCCTTATTGAAAACCCAAATTGGGTTTTGCATTGTCAAGTGTAGAAAGCACTTTCTTTCCTTTCAAGGGGGATGTTAGCTGCTCTGGCATTAGGGCCATCTACTTAGTGACTGTCGAGTTGCCTTCAGGGATCTGGGCAGGGCCCACCTTTGTGAAATCACCAAGTCCCAAGCTTTAGCATCCTACTTCCCTCTTCCCCTTTGTGTCTTTCAGGCATTTAGCATGGTGCCTGGTATACAGTAAGCACTTAATAAATGCTTGTTTCATTCCTTCCTTCCTTGCATCCCATTATAGGATGATTCCTTGGAGTCTATTGCTTGGAAGATTCTGAGGCAGCCCTTTTCCAGATCCTATTCTATTACTCCAATGGCCTTCTCTAACTAGACTGCCAGTGGGGCTCAACAAAGCCACTGGACATCCAGGTAGGTGGAGGGGGACAGAAGCTGGATGTCACTCTCAGGGCTGGGAGACCAACCCCATGCCCACTTGGGCTTTGAGATCTGGATGACCAACTTTCTCCCCCAGCTCATAGGATCACAGCTCACATGGATGGAACCTATGACTTCAGTGGTATAGGGAACTCTCAAGTGGAGAAACTCCCTCCTCTAGCGAGGAAACTTATCCATCCCCCTGAACACCCGAACCCTCCTCTCCAAGGTTACCATCTTTCTACTCTGTATATCTGGTGGATGTACCTCGTTAAGCCTCACTTAAATCCAATTCACACCCAAGTCAAGACCTCATCCCATGATATCATCGGTCCTCTTCAAGATAAAGGTCAAACAACCTAGTTATTTACATCATGTCCCCCATTAGACTGTGAGCTCCTGGAGGATAGTGGCTGTCTTCTGCCTTTCTTTGTATCCTCAGGGAATCAGCACGCTGTAAGCTCTTAATAAATGCTTATTGATTGACGATTGATTGATTGACTTTCTGCATACACACTGCATCTCTTAATATCATGTAAACTTCTTATAGGTAGGAATTGTTCTAATGTTCGTCTTTTTATCCCCAGTACCCAGTACAGTGCCTTGCATGCAGTAGGCACTTAAAAAGTGTTTGTGGAAGAGACTTCAGAGAGCATTTAGCTCCAACTCCCAGTACCAACAGAAATTCATAGAAGTGAAGAAGACTCGCTCAAAGGAAGAAGCTTGGCAGTAATAAGAGCGCATTTATATACCATCTTAAGGTTTGCAAAGTGCTTTATAAATATTACCTCACTTGATTTTCACAACAACACTTGGAAGCAAGTGTTATTATCCCCCTTTTAGAGATGAAGAAACTGAGGTAGACAGAGATTAAGTGATTCCCCGGGTCACATAGCTGGGAAGTGTCTGAGGCCAGATTTTAATTCAGGGCTACCTGATTCCAGGCCCAGCACTCTAGCCACTGAATCACCTAGCTGTCTCTAGATTCAGAACCAGAGAGAAATAGGTTCAAATCCTGCCTCAGGCATATAGTAGGTGTGTGACCATGGGCAAGTCACTAAACTTCCCCCATCTGTAAAATGAGGGGGTTGGACTCAATGACTTCTAACTGGCTCTAATAACTCCTCCTGGCTCTAACTCTCTGATCCTAAGTCCCATAGCTAGTATAGACCAAAGGGTTGAACTCGGATCTAAGAGAATCACAGACTTGGAAGGACCTTGGGTGCCGTTTGAGTCCAGAATCCCTGACTCCCTTCAAAGCGGAGCCCCAGTACTATCTCCTCCATAGAGCCTCTCTTCTTCAACTGGCCTGCCTTGCTTCTTTGGTTTCTTTTAGCTCAAATTCCCTCTTTTACAGGAAGCCTTTCCCCATTCCCATCCACCCAGCTGTCCATGCATCCTCCTTTACAGTTACTTTCTGTCTACACTGCATGAAGCTAGATCTTCTGATTCTAATACATGATAAACTGAAGCCCAACCCACACAACAAGCAGGGTTTGCAGAGCACTTAGATCACCACTGTTTTCTACCCTGCCCTTCTAAGAGAATTCAAAGCAGATATCCCTAAAAATGTCCACAGATCTTTGCCCAGGTAATCCAAATACACAAAAATAAAAAAATAAAAAAAGGAATTATTTCTAGGTGGTCTTCCTACAAATCATCCCAAGAATGACAAAATTTTTGTCTTCAGGTTTTGAAGGCCATAGTACACAGTCAGACCGTGGGTGGGCCTGGGCAGGAGCCCTCAGAAGGCTGTTAAGAAAAAAGCAGAGCTCATCTCTCATCTGTGACCCCTGCCAAGGCCAACACTCACACACACACACATACACATATCCACCCACAGGTAACTCCGGCCTCCGCAAGCACCTGATTTCCAGACAGCAGGCGACGGGGGCGGAGAAGCAGGCCCTTGGGGAAATGGGCTACATGAGGCTGTGACGTGAGAAGCTATAAAGGGAGGGAACCAGCAGAGGGACAAGCCGCCCAGAGACTGCCTAGTCTCCTCCCGTTGGGCGGAGGGGGCTGTGTCTATGCTCTCTAGGGTACCAGCTTCAAGGCTGACGCTGTTCGTGACCTTGAGCAAGGACTCACGGTTTGAGCACTGAGAGGAAATGCTTAGTGTACTTAGGAAGAAGTAAGGGGCTTTCATCATGGGGGTGGAAGGCAAGGAGGAAACACTTGTTCCAAGTACTACAAGGTGTCTCCAGCATCCCCTCCACACACGTAGAGAAGGGCCTGGGGAGCTCAGAGGGGAGGGATGATAGGGGATTGATGGAAGATCGTAGATTCAGAGCCGGAAAGAACCTCAAATGATACTGAGTCCAAACCTCTCATTTTACAGATGGAGAAACCAAGGCCCCTGGAGGTATGCCCAGAATCTGAGTGCAAAGGGACCTCAGTGGACAGCTAGTCTATTCTACACCTGAAAAAAGGATACCGTCCGCAGCACACATGACCACTGGTCATCCAGCCTTCGACTGAAGACCAACAGGGAAGAGGAATCTAAGATGGAGCAAGGCAGCAACTTCAGGACAAACAGCCCCACTGCTCCTAATTCTTTCCTCGGGTACTCCATAGCAGGCAGCTAGTGCATATATAGTGCACTACATATGTGTACCATAAAAAAAATATATATACACATATATACATATACATACATAGACACAGACATATACAGATACAGATACAGATACATATATATACACACACATATACATATACATAGATAGATAGATAGATAGATAGATAGATAGATAGATAGATAGATAGATAGATATGCACCACAGTGCACAGAGCACCAGACCTGGAGTCAGGAAGACTCATATTCCTGAGTTCAAATCCAGCCTCAGACACTTTCGAGCTGTGTGACCCTGGGCAATTCACTTAATCCCATTTGCCTCCATTTCCTCCTCTGTAAAACGAGCTGGAGAAGAAAATGGCAGCCCACTCCAGCATCTTTGCCAAGAAAACCCCAAATGGGGTCACATAGAGTTAGGCACGACTTAAAATGACTAAACAAAAACAAATTGTATCCCTCCCCCTCAGTTTTCTCTTCTCTAGACTAAAAACACCCCTGTTTCCTTGAAGGATGCTATTTTTGGAATGAACTCAAGGCCCTTCACCATGTTGGTGTCCCTTCTTTGGATGCGCTCTAATTTATTAATGTATCCTCTAAAAATGTAGCCCTCAAAAAAAATTAAAAAATAAAAATGTAGCCCTAATAAATAAATAAATAAATAAATAAATAAATAAATAAATATGTAAATAAGTAAATAAATGAATGAATAAATAAATAAATGAAAAAAATAAAGATGTAGCCCTCAAAAAGGTATATGACTCACCAGATGTACTCTTCCCTGGCTAGATCACATGTTCAAAAGGCAGAAACAAGGGCATATAACTGGATCAGTCTCAAAGCACAGAGAAGTCCATTTGGTATGGTTCAACCAAAATAATGCTAAGATTGTCTTTCACGTCAATACCTCTAGACCATGGAATCGCCACTCCCACCTATAGCTGCTAGCCTAAACTCATAGGAACCAATCCCAGAGTAAAATTGCAGTTTCTTCCTTCCTTCCCTGCCCCACAAGTGGAAATATTGCCACCGAGCCACACAACAAACGTTCCCTGAGCACCCACAGCAAGCACGGCTATTTGCCTCTGTTCAGTCATGTCTGACTCTCCATGACCCCATTTAGGGTTTTTCTTGGTAAAGATGCTGGAGTAGGTTGCCATTTCCTTTTCCAACTCATTTTACAGAGGAGGAAACTGAGGCAAAGAAGATGAAAGTGACTTGCCCAGGGTCACCCAGCTAGGAAGTGTCTTGAGGCCAGATTTGAATTCAAGAAGATGAGTCTTCCTGACTCCAGGCCCAGAGCTCTATCTGTTTCATCACCTAGCCTGAATATGAATCCCAGTTCTGATACCTCTGTATGACCTTGGCAAATTACTTAAATCTCTCTGGACTTCAAGGTTTCTTCATCTGTAAAATGAAAAAGTTGGACTAAATAACCTCTAAGGTCACCTCTAACTCAAATAAATTTAGGTTCCTTTGCTCTCTAAGACTCAATTTTCTCATCTGTAAAACGGGCTGGGATGGCCTGAGTTCTCTTACTGCTGTAGATTGTCAAGGTATTAGGAGACACTTTGTTTTCCAGAGCTAAGACCCAGCAAACAAGCTGTACCCTGAGCTTGGCATAACAACAATCCTTTGTGCTCATTCTCTGGATGATCTCACATTCTGGAAAAATCACACAATTTTATTGTATCTCTTTGAGCAGCACCAGGTGTTCTCTGAGTTCAGACAAGCTTGGACAAGTTCCCATGTTCTGGTTGTGAATCAAACTTGTATCATTGTTTCTCTTACCCTTCATTATCAGGGCTACAGCTCAGCACGCAGCCCTTGGTATAAGTATTGAGATCTCCCTATACTGCCTCAGATGCCCCAACTGGAATGGGGGTGGGGAGCCGCACACATGTCTACATCCCCTCCTTGCATGCAAGCCATTTCCCTCACTTTCATATCAAACTTCTGTTTGATTCCTGACTTGACTTTCCTGTCTCTAGCCTGCTCTATTCAGCTCCTGCCATCTGCAGATTAGAGGCCAGTCCTGTCTAGTTGACATTAACTAGTGTCAGAAGTGGGACTGGACATGGAACTGGGCCATTGAACTCTCTGATAACAGTGGGAACAGAATAGGTACCACCAGAGATTTATTTCTTCAGAGTCTGACCCCTCTCGTTGGGTGATTCCTCCACCTTTCTCCCTGCTCCAATGCCCAAGGTCTCACTTTGGTCAAGCTTGCCACTCTTTGTGAGGAAAACTCAGTGGCTCTCTAGTGACCCGATTGGTAAGGATATCTTTTCTTAAACCACACACCTCTGTTAACTGGTCACTCTGTGTGCCTCTGTGTTTTTAAACTGCATGCCTTTGTAAAATTGTAACTGCATGCCTCTGTTAAAAACTATAACTGCATGCTTTCTTAAAACTATCTGTGTCTGTCTGTTTCTGTCTTGTCATTTTGTCTGTGTTTGTGTCTTTGTAAAATGTAAAATATCTGTACCATGTTTGTGTTATTTGCAGATTCTGTTACCTTGAAAGATTTAAAATGTAGCCAGCCAGAAAAACTTCTAAGGGCTGTAGCCAAAGAGTTTAGATTAATGAACTTTCATACTTGAAGCAATTGCCCCAGTAAGCAGGACTAACTCCTACTTTAGGCTTTCCTCGGGAGATTAGGTAATAAGAAAAAGAAAAGTCAGATAATCAAAGTTTGTAGAACTGCTAAAAACATCTTAGCATATGTTGGAGGTTTGAAGATTTATCATTTTTAAGATTGCAGGGGAGAACTCCTGGGATTTGGGGTAATTCCAGGAACTCACTCCTTTCTGAAATATCTTAGTAAGTTTAGGAGTACCACTCTATAAAATTTGTTTTAAGGAAAAATAAGGATTAAATTTTATTAAAGTTAAAAGGAAATGGCAAGATTAATAGCCTCATTGTTCTAGGGCAATGAAGGAAGGCAGCTGGTTTGGAAGTAATTCCAGAGTGAAGAAAGGAAAAAAAAAATAGGTAAACAATTTGCACTTTATAGCAACCTCTTCTTAACCCTTCCTCAACCACACTTGTGACAGGTCAGAGACCTTTCTTCCTCTTACTCTGTTAACCCCTCACATCTTAGATCAGATTCCCAAATACAGGTGCTGAAAAAAATGCTGGAAAAATGTACGGAAACCTGAATTATATTCTGGTTGCAGAAATTTATTAGCTGTGTAATCTTAGGCAACTTATCTAATCTCTGTTTGCCCCAGTTTCCTGATCTGTAAAGAGAAAAATAATAATGTTGCCCACCTCCCAGGGCTGTTGTGAGGATCAAAATAAAAAACGATTGTAACGTGCTGGCATATGCTAAGCACTACATTATTATTATTTCTTTAATTGAATGTAATTGTTCCATGCCTGACAACTTTAAAATGGGTTTAAAAGGTAATAAGATTAATGATTTTTACATGGGATAATTTGGAAATGCAACTGATGTCATCTGAAGTTTTGTTTCATGTTTTAAATGCATGATATTGTTTGTGTTATTACTGTATTTCTAAATTATATAGTGAAATTTGAGAGACCATTGTAACAGAAATACTGTTAGACAAAACAACTTTTTAATCTGGATGCTGTTACACATGAATTGGGCTTTTAAAAGGATGTGATAAAAAAAAGATATCTGAAAACTGTTAAATATTTAATGAGGTATATTTTGTTATAAAGTAGATAATAATAAGTTTACTATAATAGCAAACTTTCATTTGAAAATTCTTGGCTATTATGAAGGCATAGCGGGTGGTTTAAAAAGATGGCCTCAACATAATAACAATGAGTCAACTATCAGGCATTTGCTGCATGTCTGAAGCCCCAGAATATTGGTAGTTTTAATTTATAAGTAAAAGAGAAATGAAATGATAACTGTTAGGGAAACAGCAGGAAAGATATTGAAGTCCTAAGTTATGGTTGGTGAAATTTTGCTATTGAAGGTAAAAATTCCTGGGACTATAATTTATTATTGTTTTGAACTTTGATCACCAGGATAGTTATCTAAATTGTCATGAAGCCAATATTAGAAAAGGGCATGTGTTACAGTTTGGGAACTGCTAAATGTGGATGTTGGTACCTGCGAAAAGTTTGGGGGACAACTTCGGTATGGCCTAAGGTAGGATCCTCCTGACTCTATTTCCCCACAGTATTACTTTCTTTCTGAAAAGGAAATTTCCCCACCTGGTTAATTCTGAGCCTTGCTTTTAACACCCTGTGACTACATGATTGGCTGGCAGACATGACTCATGCCTGGAATCAAACAGAGCTAAGGGATTTTTTCCTCCTGTTATGATATATGGCATTGTTATAACCATATCCCTCTTGTTCCTTTTACAGAAAATTTCTATAATCCAGAAGTTTTATAAATACAATACTAAATCTATTAAGTAATAGATTGATACTGGAATATCTCTGAGTTACTATAATAGGATGCAAATATGAACATCTTATAATTTTAATATGTATCTGTGGTCAAATTATAACATAAGGATGATATCCTTCTAAGGGGGAAATGATTAGACAAAGTAATAAGACAAAAATGTAATGTAAAAGTTTTCTAAATAAATGAAATAGTAAATTTTGAGAAAGCAACAGGGTTATATGACTGGCTTCCAAATGTATCTATCATGGAAATTCAGGCTTTGGCATGTTTTAGTAATAAGTTCTCAAAATTGTATTAAGATTTTACACATAAATTATATGGATAATGGTAAAGAAAGTGAAATTATTTTTTCATTATTAAAGTATCTGATAATTTTAAAAGGCAGAAGAGCTCACTTTATGATTGGACCTCATAAATTTTTAAAAGATTCTTATATCAGGTACAGGATTTAGGTGGAGATAGAAACAGCAAATGGCATAAATTCTCTGAAGTTTCAAGACAGAAGAACCAGATTTATTAAATTCAATTTAAGTCAAAATTATCTAGGAACCCTTAGATTTGAAACCAGGGAAAGAGAACCCTTCTTAGAGCTGTCCTGAGAATAAAGCCTATTGTCTAAAAAAAGATATCCAGGGACCAGATAACTATGTGAGATATCTGGGACTCAAAATGGGCTAGTTAAATGGATATTGAGAATGGGTTAGTAGTATACAAGGAGACTTGATGTTAATTAATATTAACGATAACTATTATATTGCTTTGGTCTTTTATCTCAAGATGTTTATGTGAAAGCTTCCTTGGTTACCTTGGTGACGTGTTAAACTCCCTTCTCAAAACTAGTCCATTGTGAGTCCTCTAACTAGTCTGATCTGTAACGTGACACTGATGTGACCTGGCATAATGTAATCGTGATTATGAATTTATGAAAAAACCCATTGCATTGTTTGGACCTGGTCCTCCATGGCTGGGAAGCTGGACCATGTCTCTGTGATGTTTGGAGATGCTGACCAGAAACTCAGATCCAAAGATTGATTCAAGGAGTTTTCTCCCAATTATCAATCAATCACTGTTTCTAGAGACCCCTACCAGGTCCTTCTGACTACTCCTTACCACTGCCAAACTTGTCAGTATGGACTCCTGGATCATCTGAAGAAAGTCTCTGCTCCTGAGGGGACAGCAGAACCCTCTGGGGACCTCAAGATTCATCGAGTTTGGACCCAGAAGCAGACAACACCCAGATGAGACAGCTGTCCCAAGATTCGAGATGAGGGCTGAGTCTACTGTCCTAGTTTTTTCTCCTCTTCCCTTTTGTTATGTGCCCAATCACCAGGGCCATGATTCAAGCATGTGTTGGTATTTTCTCCTTCTACATTCTTGGCCCCACTCTCTTTTCTGCCTGTAAGTAAATAACATCTAGCAATGATACCTGGGACACATTTCCCCGATAGGTCCCCTCAAGGAACTAAACCCCTGGGTAACATTTCATCCTGGCTCATCTGGCTTCTCATGGCGTTTTGGCTTATATTCAGAAGGGTAGAGGGGTTCTTTCAGACCCCCTCCCTTGGGCCAAAAGGGAGAAATGTCAAGATGTTAGGAGACACCCTGTTTTCCAGAGCTAAGTCCCAACAAACAAGCTGTGCCCTGATCCTGGCATAACAATAATCTTTATGCTCCCCTCTGGCAAAATCCCATAATTACTGTATTGCTTTGACCAGCACCAGGTGCTCTCTGAGCTCGGACAAGCTCAGACAAATATCCATGTTCCGGTCATGAAGCCCTGCTATGAATCAAACTTGTCTCATTGTTGCTCTAACCCCTCATTGTCAGGGCTACCATTGTTAGTGTAGCCATTGGTATAGGTATTGAGATTTGGCCACACTAAAGAGGGTCCTCCCACTAGGGGCAGGGCCCCCACAATGTGTCTAGTTCCCCTCCTTGCTTGCAACCCGTTTCCTTCACTTTGAAATTAAATTTCTGTTTGATTCCTGACTGTCCTGTCTCTAGCCTGCTCTACTGGATCAACTATGATCTTTATGCCCTCTATAATGTCTTCTGGATCATAGGATAAGATCCTATGAGCCCTCCCCAAATTGTTTACATTTTCAGGAAAAGAAACCCAAAGCAATAGCCTTCTAAAGGTAGAATCTTAGGTACTGTGGAATGAAAATAGGAAAGAGATTTTTGGAATAAGGATACGTTTTCTCTGCCCCTTAAGACACAACAGGTAGTTGGCCCCCCTAACTTTCCTACATAGGCCCCTCCTCTTGCTTGGCTAAGGAGGTAATGGGGAAATATAAGAGGAAGTAGTCCACCTCCAGGGGGACCTCAACCCAAATTACTGCCCCCCCACATGTAGTGAGCTTTCATTTTCTTCTAATTTTAGGGCTATGGCAGGCCTCTTAGAACCCCTATAAGTGTTTTAGGGAGCCGGTAATGGCCCCATACTAAAATAATTCACCCAACACTATAATTTTAGTACCACCATCAAAATGAAATAATGGCTGTTTACTAAGTTACACCTTTCAAATGACCTTCATTTGAATACAAATTGTGGCTGGAAATTCTAAAAGCTGCTTTATTCCAGAAGGTAGAAAATCACAGGGACTCAGGAGCACCCACCCCTTATTCTCCGAGATTCCCCCACAGAACCACACTGTTTCGATGGAGCTCTTTTTTTCTAGGGCTGCTAGAGACTGATTTAGAGCCTCTGTTGCTGAGCTGAATAGCCTTGACCAGAGAAAACAAAAGAAGGAGATAGAGGAGGCGGATACCAGGGAGCTAGAGAGGAACTGATCCTAGGCCAGCCTTCTGGGCCTTCAGACATTAGGAGAACCAGAGAATTAAAACAACAGACAGAAAGGCCAATCCACCAAGGTGTGGATGCTCAGAGGTGAGCTTTTAGACTCCTAGAATCTCAGAGCTGAAAGGGCCCCTGGAGGTCATTTAGCCCAACCTCCTCATTCTATGGGGGAGGAAATCCAGCTTGGCGTCATCTTTAATTTATCCCCCTCTTTTGCCCCAACATATCCAGTTAGTCATAAGACAATAGATTCAGAGCTGGAAGGACTCTTAGAGGTCACCTGTACCAACCCCCTCGTTTTACTGAGAAGAACTGGGGCCTCAAAGAGGTAACAGGACTTACCCATAATTAAACAGGTACTATGTGACCGAGCAGGGTCTCTGACCCCCAAACTATCACAATTTCTACTTTATTCTGAGACCAGTGAGGCTAAGGGATTTTTCCAAGGTCACACAGGATTCACGGGACTCCACCATCACATTCGACACAATTTTTACGAGGATGCACTGCCTTTTATTAGCTCCCAGAGGGCAGGGACTGTCTTTTGCCTTTCTTTGTATGCCCAGGGCTTAGCACTGTGCCTGGTACACGATAGGCGTTTAATAAATGTCTATTGACTGACTAATTAGTCTGGGTGGTTACTCCTTCACATGAGGGAAAAGGCCTCAACTTCTCCACTGCACTGAGCAATCGCTCCCACACCAATTAACATGGACACAAAGGGCCCATACTTCTCATATCTGAGATATAGACTAGGTTTGAATGATATCTTAACCAATTTGGTTAAGTGTCTTGATCATTAAGAGGGTAAGAGCAGATGACATCATATAGGAAATGTGTTGTGATGGGTTGGAACCAATCAGTCATATTCCAGGGGGCTTTGGATAAAACATCAAGACAACTTGGAATCTAGTATCCCAACAGCAAGCCCATCTCGTGGTGGGAAAGCGCCAGCTAATCCCCTGAGAGGGAATCACTTGGTAAAGGGGCAGAGACAATCTCCCCCTCAACGTTCAAGAGACTCTAAGATCTGCTCTTCCCATTGGCAACCCATGAAGTAACCAAAAAAAAAAATGGCCCCTGGTCCTGTGTAAACCCTTTCAACTTTCAGAGGGGCCATCACAGAGTGGCAGAAAAGATGACAAAGGGACTTGACACTTCCTAGCTGTGTGACCCTGGGCAAGTCACTTAACCCCCATTGCCTAAAAAAAAAAAAAAAGATGGCAAAGGGAGCTAAGACAAAAATTTTAGAAGGCTCATAAATACTAATTTAACTGTTGTTGTTCTGAATATGAAAGTCAATGTTGAACAGTGGATAGAACACTGGCCTTGAAGCCAGGGTGATCTGGGTTCAAGTTCTGTTTCTGACATATAAGACAAATAACTTAACCTCTCAGCGCTCTAGGCAGCTCTCCATGATGATAAGTTTCAGAGAGGATGCTACCCTGCATGGACAGAGGGAGTTTCCTCACCTGGGAGTTCCCTATACCAATAAAATCACAGGCCTAGTCTCTCTCCCTACTGTAAATGAGCATCTACTGACTTAAGCTGCCTAAGTCATAGTGTCATGTCACACACACTTTGTTGACTCCCCACTGCCTGAAGGATAAAGCCCATTAGGACCCCAAGTCATCACAGCCTGGCCCAACTGTTTCCCCACCTTCTTACCCCAGTACTGCCTAACTCCCACTCTTCATCTTACACATTCTCCCTCTCTGCTTCTGGGCTCATTCTGTGCCCCACTTGCCACTTCAGGCTGCTGTGCTCTTTCCTTCCCATTCTTTAAGACACAGATCAAGTTCTACCTTTGCCATAAGACATTCTGGGGAGCACAGAATTCTAGAGGTAGGCTATCCATGTATGCCATGTCTAGCCTCAGAGACCAACTACCCAACCCGTTCCCCCAAAAAAATTCCCATTACAACACTCCAAACAAGTAGACATCCAGCCTACCTCCCCAGTGGAGGTAGAATGTACTTTCTCAGAGCAGCCCATTCCTCCCAATCACCTTAGGTGAGGGTTCTGTTTTACCTCGGTCAACTTATAGTAATAATAACAATAACAAAATATTCATTACCTCAAAACTATATAGGTTTTAAAAGTTCCCAAAAACCAGACTCCTAGCAGAAGAAATCTAAACTCCGAAGGGAACAAGAAGTATGCATCATCCCCATCATCCTGTCTGCTCTTGAAATTGTCCTAAAGATGTTCGCAGCTACAGAGGTCTACAGAAAATGGGCAACATTTTCATTCAATTACTAACAGCGATCATTTTGTCCATCTGAACAATAGGTCCCCAAACATTAAACATGGAAGACTGACAACAGGATAAGGATTTGTCCAAGGAACATTTCTCTTTGAGCTCCATCATATATAAAGATGAGAACCAGTCCCTCAAAAAAATTAACAATAACAATAATAATAATAATAGATTATGTTTATGTAGATTTTGAGGCTTACAAAGCACACTGTAAAGTACATGTATGCACATTAGCTGCCTTGGGAGGCAGAGCGTTGCTTCTCATCGGGAAGTCTTCCAGCAAAAACTAGGTGACCTTTTGTCAGGTATGATACAGAGAGGATTGTTGTTCAGGGTCAAACTGGGCTAGGTGACCCCGGGAAGTCCCTTCCAACTCTCTGGTCTCATTCAATTGCCCCAGCAACCCTGAGAAGTAAACACTCTTGTTCCTCCTTTCCAGATTAAGAAACTGGGGCTCAGAGAGAGAAGCAACTTACCCATGGGTCACCCAGCTAATAAGTGCCCGAGGGTGACTGCAAGGCCAGAGCTCTCTCTATTATGCCACACAGCCACCCTCTTGACTCCTAAAATATCAGCTATGTATACTACTCATGGGACCATTAAGTACTACTTTTTGAGTCTATCCTGTCAGTTTTAATGTGCCAATCTGTTGGCTGAGCTGCCCTGCGCTCTCCACCCACTACAGGATCACAGACTTAGAACTGAAAGGAATCTTAGAGGTTGAGTCCAAATTCCTAATTTTACAGATGAGGAAACTGAGGCCCAGAGAAGTTAAGTGATTTGCCTGTGATCATGCAGAGAGTAAGATGGGATATGAACCTAAGTCTTCTTGACTACAAGTACATCAATCTAACCACTACACCATGCTTTTCTCTTTTTTATACTTTATTATAAGGGATGACTCTCTAGAGAAGGAAGCAGGAGACGTAACTTAAAGTGAAGGTGATATAAAAATAAAAGGTATCAACAGTGGGTAGAGAGAGGAAGGAGGGAGGGAGGGAGGGAGGGAAGGAGGGAGGGAGAGAGAGAGAGGAGAGAGAGGGAGAGAGACACAGAGAGAGAGAAGAGAGAGAGAGGGAGGAAGGGAGGGGAGGGAGAGAGAAACAGAGAGAGAGAGAGAGAGAGAGAGAGAGAGAGAGAGAGAGAGAGAGAGAGAGAGAGAGAGAGAGTCAGAGTCTCAGTGCATTCTTCAAAGGGAACATTGCGCACGCTTCCATATCCCCTACCAGTGCTCAGCCCACAGCAATCACAAAATAATAATGGATGGATATGGATGGATATCTGAGGAACCTCACTTTACCAAATCCATTCATAAGGATAGTTTGTGACTAAGGAAGTCCTGAGAGGTCCAACCTGCCCTATCCATCAGTTGGGAGGAAGGTAGAGAATTAGTGCTGGGATCAAGGCCCATTCAGTTCCACAGGCTTCAAAAGTGGGTGGTATATACTCAACTCAAAAATACTCTTTTCAGTGTAGATGAAGGAGCTTTGCTTTAAAATTCCAAGCTGCAGAAACAATGGCTCTAAATTCCACCAGGACCAACAAATAAAGATGCTCTGCAGGCCCAATTTGACATGGCTCAGTGATCACCCCCAGACCCAATTCAGTCCTTTCAGAAAACATGTACATTTCTTTGCCCAGGGGCCTCTGTTCCCTTTTCAGAAGAGTTGCCAATAAACCACAATCTTGAAACACACATGAAATCCCCCAAGAACACTAGCCAGCTTGCCGCTGAATCCAAGTACTTACAATGGCCTCCATGCCTCCCTTGCCTTCCAATCCAACCACATCCCACTCCCCTTTTCAACTGCCAAGTTCTCTTTCGAGAAGGAAACAGGACATCTTGAGAGATGCCTCATACCTAGTTCCTGCCACCACCCCCAACCACCAACAACTTTGCTAGTTGGAGAAAATGCCACACTCTGGGAACACAACAGCAATTTGTACCAGTTCCTCACCTTGTTCAAGAAAAACTGCATGCCTGCAATGAGAAAAAAAAAAAAAACAACCACCATCTCTGCTCTATGTGCTGTTCCATTTAATGTTTACTTTACATTAACCCTCTGAGCCCAGATACTCTCTGGTTGGTCTGCACAGAGCAGAATGATTGGTCCAAGTATTTAAAAAAATAGATGCAGCCTCAGACCCTAAGAAACTGAAGGGATATTATGGGAATACACAGCTGTACTGTTTTCTTACTAGATGAAAAATGGGATTTTTCTCACTCCCATTTTCCCCCTGCTGGTCCCTTTTCCCTGCCTTTTGTGTGTACCTCACCTGAGGACGCTGTTGCTGTTGCTAACGTTTGGGCACAAAGAACAGGCTGGATCTTTCTATTACAAATGAGCTCCCTGACAATCACCTAAGCAGAGTTACTAGAATCCCAATGGTCCCAGCAGCTTTGAGCTTCCTTTCTCTCTGCAAGCCAGCTTGACGTTTTGGATTAAATTCAATATGGGGATAGCCCCAAATAGTGATTGGTGGCTTCCAACTGGTTATGGATACCCTACATCAACACTTGTCTCCTTAGCTGATGATAACAATGACAATGATGAATTAGAAAGCATTTATTTATTCAGCATCTCCTATGTGCCACGCACTGTGCTAGGTGATGGGAATACAAAGACAAAAATTAAACAGTCCCAGCCCTCAAGGAATTGGCTGATGATAGTATTGATACAGTACCTTAAGTTTTGCATAGTTTATCTCATTCTCACAACAACTCTTGGTAGTAGGTATGAGTATTATAATTCCCATTTTATAGATGAGGAAACTAAGGCAAAACTGACAAGCTGTGCAGCTGGGTGGTACCACAGTGAATAAAGTGCTGGACCTAGAGTCAGGAAGACTCATCTTTATAAGTTCAAATCTGGCCTCAGACACTTACTAGGTTTGTGACCCTGGACAAGGCACTTCACCCTGTTTGCCTCAGTTTCCTCATCTGTAAAATGAGCTGGAGAAGAAAATGGCAAACCACTGCAGTATCTTTGCCAAGACAACCCAAAACGGGTTCATGAAGAATCAGACATTACCAAAAATGACTAAACAAGAAAGATGATAAACTGGTCCCTGTGCTGAGAGAATTAATTTGGAGGTAGTCAGTAACTTCCTCCTCTTCACTCCCAGCCCAAGTAAATGGTTTGGGTATGATACATCCTCAGCAATGCGTGCATTTTCAAACCTTCAAGGAGGCTGGTTTGTAACCCCTGACCTCTAGAAACTACAGAATACAGAATCCATTGTACAGCATACGGAATCTTTCTCAAGCTGATGATGGCCTTATTCTAAGGAAATCCAATATACAGGAATCTAAATTTACTCAACACATAACATTTTTCCCATTATCGGAGGAGTGGCTCTAGGGAAGTCACTTAAGTATTCAGTGCTCCAGGCTACTGTCTAAGACTCTAAGTGGCACGGAAGGTCCAGTCAGTGTCCTCTATCCTTCCTGAAGGAATGAACCTTCATTTTACAAAAGGAATAACTTCTCTAATACAGTGAATCCCTGTAGTGTATTAAAAATAGGAATCAATGTATAAAAATGTGATTTACTTGGAACTCTCTGGGAACATATCTATTGCATGAAGAGAGGCCCCCATACACTGAAACATGGCCCCCAAGGGGAAAGACAGATGAAGGAAAGACAGAACTAGAGAGGTATATGCCCATACATTTTCCTATTCACACTATTACCCAGCCAGAAGAGGGCACCAATACTGAGTGGATTGCCATTCAACAAAAATACAGTAAATATCCACAATGTACAAGTTGTTGTATAAGACAGAAGAGTACATGATGAGGACACAAGGGTGGTGCAAGGCCAATTGCTCTGCGTAGTCTGGAGGGGAAGGTTGTTTGTGATCAGGAGAGAGAATCAGAGACGGCTTCGCAGAGGAAACGGCGTTTGAATTATCCTTTAAAAGTCAGGCAGGATTTCAATGGCCAATGTTCCCCATACACAGTTCTTCCCTAGTCATTCCCTCTGAATCTCCAAACCTTTCCACCTTTGGCTCTAAGAACAGCAACCAAATCAGCACCACCATTCCTGGAAAGAAATCAATTGACCGATGGCTCCCCACCATCCCTGTGACTTTCCTGACCAAAACACCCCTCCCTGGTCACAACTGCCCTTTATCTGTTGTCTCTTCCCGTTAGAATACAAGCTCCTCTAGGTCAGGGACTTGTCTTGCTTTTTCTATTTGTGCCTCCAGGCCTCACTGAGCATAGTTCCGGACACATAGTAGGCACCTAATAAAACGTTTTTTTCCAGTCATGCATTCGTCATAGATATAGAGAAGGGTGCGAACAAAGAGATAAAATGACCAACCTGGCCATGTATGGGACAAGGAGGTATCCAGCTTGGCTAAGCATAGAATACATGAAATTACATAATATGGGATAAGCTTGGAAAGTAGGGCTGCCAAAATTGAGCATGGCTTTGGCAGAGAAGGAAGAACTTTGCTTGGTAGGTGATAGGGAGCCACTGAACACTTCTGATCAGGGAAGTGGTATAGGTGAAAGAGTCTTCTAGCAGCAGTACGAAAGACAGATTGGAACTCAATTTCGCCCCCCCCTTTCCCTCTTCCCCCTCTTAAAATCTTAGCTTCTACTGAGCAAGGTTCGATCTCTTCCTTGAAGCTTTCTCTGATGCCCACAGGCATCAGTGCTACTTCCTCCTCCAACTACCTTGTAATTATATCCTCTCCTCTTTTCTCCCTGCTATCCCTTTATCTAGGGGATAGGGATAGTAATTGGACCTGGGATGTCACTGCTATAAGGAACTCCCTGGTGGGATAACTCCTCCTCCAGATGCAGTTAGCATCTTCCCTTCAACTTACAGGGTCAAATCAGAATACTGTACAGGTGCTTCACAAATGTTTATTGATTGAGTGAATGATTAGATGGAGTGAGAATTGGATGAATGGCCCAAAAGTAGTCACCAGTGAAGTGAAAGGCATTCTCCAATGTACTGCTTGCCTCATACTATTTAATATTTTTATTAAGGATTTTGAATAAAGGTATAAAGGGCATACGTGTCAAACTTACAAATCACAAAGCAAAGAAACATAGTTTACATACTGGGTGACAGGGTCAAGATCCAAAATAAAGGTTTCAACTGTCTAGACTACTGGGCCAATTTAATAAGGGAGAGAGGATAAGCATTTATCAGGCTCCTACTATGTGCCTGGCACTGTGCTAGGCACTTTGGAAATATTTCCTCATCCTCAGAAACCTTGGGAAGTAGGTGCTATTATTATCCCCATTTTATAGTTGAAGAAACCAAAGTGAAGTGACTTGCCTGGGGTCATGCAGCTAGTAAATACCTGAGGTTAGATTTGAACTGAGGTCTTCCCCACTCTAAGCTCAGAGCTCTGTGCACTCTGGCACCACCTAGCTGCCTCTGAAAGTTAATAGGGATGAATGTAAAGTCACATGCTTGGGTTCAAAAAATCAACTTTAAGACTACAAAATCAAGATGACACTGACAGATGCCAGGCTGTCTAGAGAAGACTGCAAGCTCTTTATGAGTCAATAATGTGATAAAGAAGTGAAAAAATGAATACTTGGTATTATCACTTAGAGACATTACTGATCCCTGGGTTTATCCTCAACTCCTCAGAGGAACCAGCCATGTGGGATATTATCATTCAGGCCGTGGCTTGGTAACTGTTCCCAGGATTTACTTCATGTAGCATTTATTGAGCACCGACTGTATGGAGAGCACTGTGCTAGTCAACAAAGAAAATGCAAAGTTATAAAATCACAGACTTTAGTAGGGAGACAACTAAAATGACACTGAGGCAGTGAGGTCTGAGGGGGAAAGGTTGTTACAGCCGGGAGGAGGGAGGAAGTCTTAGGAAAGCATCATGGAACAGAGGGTGTTTAAACTGGCTCTTCAAGGATAGGTAGTCATAGGATTTTAGATCTAACACTGCAAGGGTCCTCGTTGGCCATCGAATTCAACCCCTTCGTTTGCGAATGAATACAAAAGAGAGTGAGAAGGAGGCACAAGGGCTGAAGTCATACAGGGGAGAGCCAGCAGCCCAGTTTGGATGAAGGAGACAGCAAGGGGTAAGTATTATGAGCTAAAACGGGAAGGGAAATATGGCGCCGGAGTGGGGAGAGCCTCAAAGGCCCCACTAAGGAGTCTGAACTTTATTCAGTGGGCCATAGGGAGCCACTGAAGGGTTTTGAGGAGAGGAATGATAGGGTCAGATGAATGCATAAGGAAGATTAATCCTGTTAGAAGACCCTGTAAATTGAAAAGAAAATGACAACCTGCCTTGTTAGGCAGAGTTACTCCACTAGGGAGTTCTTTATATCAGTGAAATCTCAGTGTTGGGAAGAATGAATTGGAAATGCCAGGAGTACAGGTGGGAAGACGTCTTAGGAAGCTACAACAAGCCAGGCAAATAGGAATAAGGGCCTTGACTATTAATTAACTGATCAACAAGCATTTATTGGGTGCTTACTATGTGCCAGGCAGTATGGCAGCCGGGTGGCACAGTGGATAGAGCATCGGACTTGTAATCAGAACAATTCATCTTCATGAGTTCAAATCTGACTCCAGATATTTACTAGCTATGTGACTCTGAGCAAGTCACTTCACCCTGTTTGCCTCAGTTTCCTCATCTATAAAATGAGCTGGAGAAAGAAATGGCAAAGTACTCTAGTATCTTTGCCAAGAAGACCCCAAATGGGGTCATGAAGAGTCAGGCACGACTAAATAACAATGACAAAAATGTACTTGGTACTTGGGACACAAGGTAAAATGAAATAATACTTATCACCAAGGAGTTTACATTCTACCAGAAAGAAAAAATGTCGGTTTGTAATTATATATAAAATAAATACATGATGAAGGGGGGAGGAGGGGACATTCACAGCTCAGGGTAGGAGGGATTAAGTGACTAGTGGCTTGAGAGCCAGCCTCAGGGCCAAGAAGACCCGGGTTTGAGTCCTACACTGTCATTAACCATGTATGCGGTCCTGAACACTTATGCTTTCAGTGCCCCCGGGGAGTTTCTCTGAGATTATAAATTGTATTGATTCTCTGCATTGATAAGGGCACATTCTCATCTGGGGCTTCCTTATACCATGGAAATTATGGGTCCAAATCTTTTCCCCTATACAGGGCAGTATTCATGTAAAGAGAAGAGAGGGTGACTATAAGAGACGACAGAGCCGGGTATAATAGGATTCAAAAACATATTGATTGGTTTGGGGTCGTGGGGCTGGGGGATATTCAGAAATCATTAGACAGACTTCTAAAAGGATAGTCAACTCCCTCTTCCTCCAGAGGGCTGCTCTGCCAGCCAGCAGCTCTGAAGGGTGAGAACACAATCCCTAACGTTCCTGGAAAAAGCTGCCTGCCTGCCTCCCTCCAAGAATCTCTTCCTCTGCTTTTCTTTTCCCATGAGCAAGGAATCCACTCGCCCAGTCATCTAATAACAGTCAAAGACTGTCCCGGGCACTTTTATCCCAGCCCCAGATACCACTGCTCCTCCACCCCAACCCATCCCAAATGCAATGAAGATTTAAAAGTTATTAAATGCTTTTTAATAGCAGGGCCTGTCTCTGGATCCATTCTCCAGATGAAATCCTGCAGAGAAGGTGCTTTTGCAACCGAGTAGCTTTAGAGACAATTGTAAAATTAATAGTGAAAAGGAGAGGAGCCCCCTCAACCGCTGTATTTACAAACTCTTTGAAATATTCCATTTTTCACACACATAACATACACACACTGAGAAGGGGTGAAAATCCTATTTTCTGTTTATTTTTAGTCCTAATTAAAGTTGCAGCAGAACAACATGGATACAATTGCATGTTCTTTTCTTTGATTACCTTTTTATAACCGTGGTGCTACAAAGGGAAGACTTCAGCCCTCCAGCAAAGAAGAACAGTTATAAATACTCCCACTCCCAGACACCTCCATGCAATTACTCATAAAGAGTGAGGAGGATGAAGGAATTAAAAAAAAAAAAGCTTACATGCTTTTCTTCCTTAGGCACTCCTTGGGTTGGCTCTATTAATTACTTTCAAGGTTTTCTCCTCTGTTTTGTGCTCACCAACATTCCTAAGACAATAAGTGTGAAGACTGGCTGGTGACTCAGAGCTGGACCACTTAGAAGGGGAAGAGGGGGGAGAATTCAGGGAAGAGTCTTTGGCATCCCTGAGAGCCAACTCCCCTTGCCCTGGGAAATACCTCCATGGAGGCAAGGCTTTAAAGCGACCAATCCACTGTCCACCCATCTCCCACAAAAGGAAGCAGAGATGTCTGGATGAGTGAGGAAGGGGCAGAGATAGGGGGAAAGATCAGAAAACCAAGAAAAAATGAATTAAAATTCACTTCAGGATATGGAATAATGCTAAGAAAGTGACTAAAGTGTCCATATCCTTTGACCTATGCTACCAAGAAGGACAATGATAAAAAGAAAAAGACCCCCATAGACAGCAAGATATTTGTAGCAGCACTTTTTAGAACTGAAAATAAATCAGATTCCTATCCACTGGGGAATGGCTAAATAAATTAGGAGCAGTATGGTACAGTGGAGAGAGTGTTACACTTGAAGTCAAGAAGTCTCAGGTTCAAATTCAGGTACTAGCAAATCACTTAACCTTGTTTGATCTCAGTTCTTCATCCCTAGAATAAGAGGGTTGGACTCAGCGGCCTCCAGGGTCCCTTCTAGTTCAAAATCGATGGTCCTATGGGTTGTGCACAAATGTGATGGAATGTTACTATACTTTAAGAAATAATGAATATGAGGACCAGAGAAGCATGGGAAGACTTATATGAATAGATGCAAAGTGAAGTAAGCAGACCCAGGAAAAACAATGTACACAATGACTACACCAAAAATGGAAAGAGTAGCAAATAACAATAAAAACTGAAGGCACTGAAAGTATAATGACTGAGCTTGGCCCCAAAGAGGAGCTATAAGAAGACAACTTTCCCCTTCTTGCAGAGGTAGGGGACCATCAATGTGGAGCACTGCATTTAATGTCCAACTTTTTGTGCTGTTTGCTTTTGCTGAACTTTTTTTCTCTTTTAAAATTTTTTTTTATTATATTGAAATTACTGCTTGTCTCTTCCTAACAATCATTATAAGGGATGGTTCTTTTGGATGGTAGAAGGAGGGATATATCGAGTCATATGAAAACAAAAAGATATCAATACAAATTTTTTTTAATTCTCATCACAGTGTGGGCAATTTGTTTCCTGTTTGTGGGGTGATTTGGTGGTGCCTTCTGCTCCTGAAGTGGGGCCTTCTGGCCGTCTCCTAGGTGCAGCATGCCGCCCAAAGCACCTCTCCAGTGAATATGGACATAGGATCATAAACCCAGAAAGAACCTCAAAAGTCATCTGATCCAGCTCCCTTCTTTTACATGTGAAGCCCAGGGAAGTTAAACGCCTGTCCAAAGTCACATAGTCAGTATCAGAGATGGGATCTGAACCCAGGTCTTTTGACTTCAGAGCCAATGTTCTTTCCACCTTATCATGCTACCTCCATTAGACAGGACCCTTCCTTTTCCCTCATGTCTCTTATCCAGGTGTTTAGCCAGGAGAAGAGAAGATGTATTAGAATATATAATAGCTGTCCTCAAGTATTTTAACTGATCAGACTATGTACTTACTATGGACCAGGCCCTGAGAATACAAAAACAAAAAGGAAACATTCTCTGTCCTCAAGGAGCTTACATTCTATTGGAAGAAACATGAATATACATAAGTATAAACAGAATTGTACAAATTAAATTTGACTAAGGAGGCACCAGCAGTTAGGGGATCTCAACAGGTCTTCAATTAGGAGGTGCTCTTCAACTGAATTTTGAAGGAAATATTTTAAAGTCTAGAAAAAGGACTGATCTTGTTCTACATGGCCCCAAGGATGGCTAGGTGGTGCAGTGGGTAGAGCACTGGGACTGGAGCCAGGAAGATCTGAATTCAAATCGGGCCTCAGATAATAGCCGTGTGACCCTGGGCAAGTCACTTAACTCTGTTTGCCTCAGTTTCCTCATCGGTAAAATAGATGGAGAAGGAAATGGCAAACCACTCCAGTATCTTGGCTAAGAAAACCCCAAATGTGGGCTGGAAGAGTCATACACAACTGAACAACAACAAAAACTTGACCCCAAAGGGCAAAACTAAGAACAATTGATGGAAGATGCAAAGAAACTAATTTAAGCAGGAAGTACAGAAGACCTTACCCTCCTAACCATCGGAGCTGTCCAGAGTGGAATGGAACACTTCGGGAAGCTGTGAGTTCTCCTTTACCAGTCATCTTCAAGCAAAGGCTAGAGGACCACTACTGAGAAGATTCTTTCTCCAGGACAAATTGGACTAGAACACCTCTGAAGCTCCTTGCAACTCGGAAATCCTGCGATTCTAAGACTGATTTATTCAGTCATCGAGTCTCACCGATTCTTCCTTCAACATGGCTCTGAGAGTCTCCCCATCCTCCACATCCCCATTACCACCACCCTAGTCTTATCACTTCACCCCTGGAGTTCTTCAGGGACCTAACTGATCTTCCTGAGTTCAGTTATTCCTCCCTCTAATCTATCCTGTTGACCACCACCCAATGACTCTCAATGGCCATTTTCACGTAATTACTTTCTTGCTCCAAACTCTTCAATAGTCCATGTGCCTCCAAAACAAACTCTAAACAATTCAGTTTGGGGTTCCCTCCACAATTCATTTCAACCAACCATTTCTAATAGGATACTATCCCACCTATTCCATCAAATTTCCCAATAACTACCAATACAAGAGAGGCACAATGGTAAAATGGATAGAGAGTCGGTCTCAGAGCTAAAAAGACCCGGGTTCAAGTTCCACTTCTGATTCACATTGACTATGAAACCCTAGATAAATCACTCAACTTCTTAGCACCCTGGGCAAATCTCTAGGATCTGAAGTTAGAAAGAAGGTATTAATTTGTACTTGGGAATTTCCTCATATGGAAATTTTCTATTTCACTGAAACTGTGAGTCCAGTCCTTATCCCCAAAACAAACCCTCCAAGCTAATAAGAATGGTCTCTCCACTATCCCTCACAGACGCCTATTTAAGAAAACTTGGAAAAGAAAAGGCTTAAGGGGAACATGTCATCCATCTTTTAGTATCTGAAGGACAGTCATATGGAAGAGAGAGCAATGAGTGGGGGAGATTTAGAAGGAGGCAAACCTTACTTGATGTCAGGAAAAAACTTCCTAAAAATTAGTGCTGTCCAAAAGAGGAATGCACCACCTCAAGAAGTCATGGGTTTGCCCTGTACACAAAGTCTGGAAAACTGCTTGTCAGTTATATTATGGGAGAGATTCTCTTTCTATTATGGGCCAAAGTAGATGGCCATCACATGGGTCTCCTTCCAGCTCCAAAATCCTCTGATTTTGCAAATGCTGATGGGTCTTAAAGGGCTTGCCAGAGGTCACTACAAAGAGATTTCCTAATGAATTAGTCTGTCAAAAAGTACTTAATGTGCCAAGCATTGTGCTTGGGGATACAAAAAAAAGCAAAAGAAAAGTGGATTCTACCCTCAAGAAGCCTGCATTCTACTGAAGGAAGACAATACATAAAAGATGGCAAGGAAGGAAATGGAAATTGAAAATAAGCCCAATCAGTCAGCCAACAAGTATTTATTAACCATTTGCTATGTGCCAGGCACTGTGCTAAAAACTGGGGATGAGAAGAAAAGCAAAAAACATGGTCCCTGCCCACAAGGAGCTCCCATTCCAAGAAGGGCTTTTGTGGTAGACAGCCTGGCTCTTCTATCCAGGAGGCTGTCTCAGAGGATGGGAACAAACCGGCTGTGTTCAGTCTCACAATTTATTGGTGTTATTTAGGTTAATGCATTATTAGATTGCATATTTATAACACGACCTCTGGTTATTAAGAGTGATGTAATGCTGAGGGGGGAAGATCAGGAGGCCTCTGGAATGTTTACACAGTTCCATGATTAAGAAGAGATGAGTCACTGAGTAACCCTACAGGCTGGGGCTTTCTGTCTGAACAAATGTGTCTCCGGCTTGACAGCCTGACCATCTACTCTCCCTGGATGTGGGTAAGAGCTGAAGGAGCTTCGAGAAGATTCGGCCATGTGTCTAACCACTCTTGGCCTGAGTCTTCAAGTCCGGCCAGATTTTTATGACCCCCAGGATGGACTTTCAAAATGAAAGATGTTTACTGATAAGAGCCAAGTCCCCAAAAAAGACAGAAAGGAAAAAGCAGGGACAAGAGGGAGGGTATTGACTTCTGCTCAACCTAGGATCACAGATCTGAAGAGAGAAGGGCCCTCAGAGGTCATTTAGACCAGCCCCTTCATTTTGCAGATGAAGACACTAAAGGTCAGAGCAGGGAAGTGACTCGATCAAGGTCATATAGGTAGTACATGGCAGAAGTAATATTTGAACCCAGGTCCCAGAGTCTTTTCTACTAGACCACACAGCCTCTCCTAGAAACAGAACTAAACTGATCAGGGAACTGGATCTAACACAGATCAAGCTTCTCTGCCTGCCATAATTGGAAAGTCATTATTAGCAAGATACGTACTAAAACTCTCTGGTAAACAAAACAGGACAACAACAAATAGCAAGGAGAGCCCCATTCCTGACTCTTCTCCTGCCATATCCATTAGACTGTGACCTCCTTGAGGGCAGGAGCAGTATTTGCCCCTTTTTGTATCCCCAGCGCTTAGCACACTGCCTGGCTTCTTGACTTGACTTGACTTGACCATACCCCATACACCTGTAACAGAGTTCCCAGTATCTTCAGAAAGAATGCTTCCATATGAAGAAAGTCAATCATTATACCAATCAATCAATGAGCATTTTGTTAATTACATACTATCTGCTAGGCTTCGTGTGGGGTGGTGAGGATGTAAAGACAAAAAAAAAAAGATCATCTCTGCTTTTAGACATTTTGTTTACACAGGAGAACTACACAGGATTTAGAGTTGGAAGGGATGTTATAGGTTATCACAGCCTTCCCCCCATTTTATAGATTATAGAGAATAATTATAGATAAAATAGAAGTTGAGGCTCAAAGACTTGAGGAGATTTGCTCATGGTCATATATGACTAGTGTTAGATGCAGAATCTGAATCCAAGTCTTATGCCCCCAACCCAGCCCTCTTTCCCCTTCTGTGTTCTTCACCTCTTCCATAGCACAAACCCCTTGGGCATTCTGGAGAAAAACCTCGATCCCTTCTCAGAATCATGTTTTTAAATTCATAAAATAAAATACAAAACTTACAAAGGAAATCAACTATATTGAAATGAAGATATAATTTCTTTTCCCATTTAAGTTCACAGGTGCCTTAAAATCTAAGAACCTCTGTGCCAAACCACACTGCCTTTCTTCCTCTACACAATTTCAATTAGTGATCTCATTAGCTCCCCTGGATTCAATGAGCATCTCTAGTCAAATGATTCACAGATCTATAGATCCAGCCCTCTTCTCTCTTCTGAGTTCCAGTTACAAATTGTCAATTGCTTCTTGGACTCTCTAACTAGATATCTCACAGGCATCTCAAACTCAATAGTACATCCCAAAGTGAACTCATTATCTTCTCCCTAAAATCTCCTCCCCACCCCGTAAAATTCCCAATTACTGTCAAAGGTGACAGCATCCGCCTAGTCACCCAGCCCTAGAACCTTGGTGTCATTAAAACCAATCCATTGCCAAATCTTCTCATCTCTGCCTTCGTGACATCTCACATATGACCTTTTTTCTCAACTCATGCAAACACGACCCTAATTCAGGCCCTCAGCAAATCTCACCTGAATTACTGCAATAGCCTTCCCATTGGTTTCCCCATCTCAAGTCTATCCCCAGTCCAATCCATCTTCCACTCCTCTGCCAAGGTGATTTTTCTAAGGTGTGTATTATGTCATCCCCATCCTTAATGAGTTCCAGTGACTCCCTGTTACCTCCAGGATGAAATACAATGTCCTCTGTTTGGCATTTCAAGATCTTCACAATGTGGCCCCTTCCTGTGTTTCCAGCCTTCTTGTACTGTTGTTCCCTCCACAAGCCCCACAATCCAGATTCACTGACCTACTTACTGTTTCTGGAACATGACAAGTTAGCCCTCCTTTCCATGCCTTTTCACTTTCTAGGAGGCTCTCCCTCTCCACCTCCTAAAAGTATCCCTGGCTTCCTTCAGGCCTCAGCTCCCCCACCTTCTTCAGGAGACCTTTCTCATCCCATCCCTACCCTAAGGCTTCCCCTCTCAGATGACCTTCATCAATTGTGTATATATCTTGTATAAACCTAGTTATTTACATGTCTCCTCCATCAAAATGTTTTCTCCTCCAGGGCAGAGTCTGTTTTTGCCTTTTTTTAATACCCCCAACACTTATCACAGTATTGGCACACAGTAAGCACTTAATAAATGCTTATAGGCTGATTTACTGACTTGTCTCTAAAATAAGGGGATTGGACAAGATGTCCAACTGCAGGTCTCAGGTCTAAGATCTTAGGATCCCACCTCCAAATGGTAAAAGGGGAAAAAATGGTGGGGTGGTGGTATTTTATACCAATATGGCCTTAAAGATGACACACTCCAGAAGGTCAGCTGGAGTAAGACAATACAACAGACAGACAAGCAGAAAGTCACCTACACAGAGGCTGAGACTGTATCCTTCCCCAGAAAAACAAAAGGCAACCACAAGGGATGGAGGCAAGCATTATCTGCCTTTCCCCTCCCACATATATACATGTGCATATACACACACACACATACATACATGCACACATATACATATGTATTCATATATCCATGTGTATGCATATAAGCATACATATAACACATATATGGGGAAGGATATACATATATACGTGTGTGTGTGTGTGTGTGTACACCCATACCCCTACACAAACACCCCCCCCCCCGCCCCTTCCCAGCCCTGGAAGGGCCAAGCACCCCCTGGCCATGGGAGGAGGCCCATGTAACCAGGAGAGGAGAAAGAACCAGACGTGGCTGAACAATCTACATTCCGAAGGACGCCACAGGCAGTAACTAATGCCAGACACGCGACATCGGGGCTCGCTGTAAATGTCATCCTGTTTGGCTTCTGAGAGAGCCTCTGATATGCAGTTAATGCTGCATTCCGGGTTTCATCCAGCCGCCATCACGGGCGATATGCAAATGCGGCTTTTGTCCCAGCCAGCATCGGCTCTAATAACTCCCAAAGTGAAAATGTTCCCATAAAACCCACCATAAAAAGTCCCTTATTTTATTGACAGATAAGTTTTCTTTGCTTGTTGTCAGGACTTTCTCCTCACTGTTGATTAGCTAACGGGACAATTGTTAATTTCTCTCTTCCCGCCCCCCCTCCTCCCCTTTAAAGCAGCAGGAGCCCAGAGAAGACTTCCTGGTCTGCCTCAGCTTCCATTCTGGGCAAGGGCCCCTTGCATTGGCACTGTTGTCCTGGCACCAAGACCCCATCCAAGCTAGTGGGTTTAATAAACTGCATTTACCTTCCCCAAAGGGCAGGGCAAATACATTACCTTTCACCCGCCTGTTGTGTTCCTTGGCCAAAAATAAAATCAACTTTATTTATAATGATGGGGCCACTCTGTTCTTCATGCTCGACCAGGTTATCCACACTGACTGCTTTCCCTACCCACAATTGACATAGGAGGAAATAAAGCTTCTCCATCCAGGCTCTCTGCCTGCTAGATCCTCACCTTCCCAAGTGTCAGGGCAAGGGTGGGTGAGGTTTGTCATCAATCACTCCATCAATAAGCATTTTTAAGTGCCTACTATATACCAACTTCAAGCAAGAAGATCTGGCTTCAAGTCCAGACTCTGAAACCTACTGACTGTGTGTCCCTGGGTGACTGACTTAACCTCTCAATGCCCCAAGCAATGCTCTAAGTGAGTAATTCTGTACTAATTTTGTGTCATTGGCCCTTTGGGCCATCTGGCGAAGCCCATAGATCCCTTTTCAGAATAATGCATAAAATAAAATGCAGAGGATTCCAAAGAAAACCAATTATAATGAAATATAGTTGTGAAAATAGCTTTTAAAAATTAGTCCACAGACCTTTCCCAAGCTAAATATTCCTGCAAGAATATGACTTGCAGAGCTGAGATTGATGTGCATCAGCAGAGTTTGCCCATCAAAGGTTCCCTACATCAAGAAAAGCACAGGTCCTGTGGCATTACATCCCATTATGCACTGTGCAAGGCTCTGGAGAAACACAGATGAAAACAAAGCCATCCCTGTATTCCAGGTGCGCACACAGACACATACACACCTCTGGACATACAGCTCACATGAAAGGGATTTGAGGAAGGGAGAGCAGAGCTGGCCAGAATCCTCAAAGATCACTTCCACATTTTATCAAACCCCAAACCTTGGCATGTAACACTGGGGGAGGGAGAAACACCCCTGAATCTTCCCCCAACACGGTTGGCTTTCCAAAAACACCCTGCCCTTCCCTCTAAGCAGCTCCCAAGCAGAAATGGCCGGAATAGGGAAAATTAGTCTACCCATCTTGCTCCCAACAAGCTCTGTACACCAAATGGTTCTCTTCCTCAAAGGAAACTGATTTGGAACCCTTCCCCATAAGGGAGAGAGGGTGACCAATCACTACACCAAGAGAGTCCCAAGCAGAGTCAGGGCATCAAAGAGGAGGAAATCCACCTAGCTCTGCACAACTCAGAAGAAAACCAGAGCAGAATCTCACATTTGCAGTGTTTCTTACCAAAACTTGTGAGGCAATGGGTCAATCATGCTTCTATCTATGGCCATTTACCTACCTGTGGGGAGAGAGAGAGAGAGAGAGAGAGAGAGAGAGAGAGAGAGAGAGAGAGAGAGAGAGAGAGATACAAATTAAGTATAGAATACACTCCTAAGTCATACAACCAACACTGCTTTTAGCAGCTAGGCAGTTAAAAATCCCCATAAATAATAATACTTCACACTTAAGAGGCAGCTAGATGGCACAGTGGAGAGATCACTAGACTTGAGGTGAGGAAGAGCTGAGTATATAAATCCAACATCAGACACTTACTAGCTGTGTGACCCTGAGCAAGCACTCAGTTTCCTCATTTGTAAAATAGAGAGAATAATAGCACCTCCCTCCCAGGGCTGCTGTGGGGATCAAATTAGATAACATTTCTAAAATGTTTTATAAACCTCAAGTTGCTTCAGAAATGCTAGTTATTTTATTATTATTATCACTTAAAGAGCACTTTAAGGCTTACAAAGCCCTCTCTTTACAACTACTCTATGACATAAGCAAGGCAAGTATTATTAATCCCCATTTTGCAGATGAAGAAACTAAGGTCTAAAGAGGTAATGTGATTTCCCTATGGTCACACAGCCAGCCCCTGAGCACATCGTGCTTCAATCAATCAACAAGCATTTATTAGACACCTGTCATGTGCCAGGCACTGTGCTAGGTACTGGAGAAATAAGAGGGCACCAGCCACTGGCAGGCTGGGTAGGGAAGGTTGCCCAGCAAGTCAGCTACCCAAGACCACCATCCACCTATTGCTTTGGGTGCAATAATGCCATCATCAGTCCCACTGCTGCTGGAAAGGGCCAGCTCCCCGTCCCACCTGTCAATGCCTGCCTTCCACCACCAGCTGCCTGGTATCTTCCTTATATGTCTCTTAATATTCCTGTTGTCTCCCCAGTTGAAATATAAGCTCCTTGAGGGTAGAGACCATTGTGATTTTGTCTTTGCAACCTTGGAGCTTAGCTTGGCCTGGCAGATAGTAAGTGCTTAATAAATATTTGTTGACTGTGTGATTAATCCTGGTGACTCCACTCTCAGACCACCATTCTCCTATATTCACTGGCTCCTCCCCCAGAATGAATGTAAGCTTCCTGCAAGCAGGGACCGTCTCATTTTTTTATTTCTATTATTAACTATAGGGGCAGCTAGGTGGCACATTGGATAGAGTGCTGGGCATGGAGTCGGGAAGACCTGAGTTCAAATTTGACCTCAGATACTTACTAGTTGTGTGAACCTGGGCAAGTCATTGAGCCCTGTTTGCCTCAGTTTCCTCATCTGTCAGAATGAGCTGGAGGAAGTAAATGGCCAACCTGTGTAGTATAATTGTCAAGAAAACCCCAAATGGGATCACAAAGAGCCAGAGATGACTGAAACAACTGAATGAAAACATCACTAGTGCTCAGTACAGTGCCTGGATTAATAACTACTCCGTTTTTGATTCAAGAATCGAAGCCAAGATAGGAACCCAGGTCTCCTGACACTCATGGGATCACAGAGTTAGGGCTGGAAGGGACCTTGAAAACCAACTTCCTATTTCACAAATGAGAAAATTGAGGCACAACAAGGGTCAGTGGCTTCCCCAGGATCACATAGCTCTTTACACCACAGTACCTCAATCTTGACAATACAAGTCAAGATATAAACACTGACCTGGCCTCAGGAAATGAGACAGAACCTCCCACTCTATCCACTCTTCCCCACATCTCTAAGCAGCTACTCAGACCAAACAGCAGGTAACAGCAGTGGAAGACTTTCCCCACAGGGAAGGAGGAATGGAATAAACATTTATATAGCACTTACTATATACCATGCTTTTATAAATATCATCTCATCTGACCACAGCCTGGTCCTGTGCAGAGAGGGACTCATCAGACAGCCTGAACAGTATCTCCTCCAGGCATCCACCTTGAGTGCTTGCTCTACTCCTTTCCAGAAGTTTGGAAGCTAATTTGGGGATGGTGTTTTCCAGATCAGCCCTTTGGCACAGAGGTGACTCTGGGTTCTCAATTGCTGTTCTGACCTAATTCTGAAAGCTCCTACGAATCTGGAGAGGCTGTGAATGCTGGCCCAGTGAGCATATGCCTATGTTGCAAGAACCCTCCTGATTGGGAGAATAGCTTTAGATCTGGAAGAGTCTACCCTAAGGAAGGGTAAGGGTAAGGAAGAGGTAAATGAGATGCAGAGAGGTAAAGTGATTTTGCCAGTCACAACACTAACAAATATCTGAAATGGGATTTGAACCCAGAACTATCTCCAAACCCAGTGCTTTTTCCACTATTACACATTGACTCTCCAAAGAAACTCTGCACCAATTACTCCTCAGGATCTATGGGGGGAGAGGGGTGTCACAGTAACTCTCAGAGACCATCTGCTAAGATGTAGAAGGGTTGCAATCTGTATCAATGAGAGGAGAACCTCAGAGTTAGAAGAGACTTCAGAGGCCATTTCATCCAATATCTAAACACACAAAAACAGACTCTAAAGCATCAAGGTTGATAAGTCAACTTTACAAGCCTCTTTTCTCCATGAGGTATGGGTGGTAGGCCCTAGCCAAGGCCAGATCCTCATACCACTGTCCATCTACTGCTTTCTCTAAGAGCTGGGATTCAACCAGAGATTTTATCATGAGGCCCTTTCCATACAGAACCACAGTGTGAGTCTTCCAAGTAGCAAGCTGATGGGAGGCCAACTTTTTTCTATTTAGCATGGACTTAAGGATGGCTAAGAGCCTTGAGTCCACATTCACATAAAATTCTGTTGAAGGAACTAAAGATGTTTAGCCTAGAGAACAGAAGAACTATGCCTTTAAAATAGGAGTCTTAGAAGTATTCAAAGGGCTGTCATGTGAAAGTGGGCTCAGGCTTGTTCTGTTTCAATCCAGAGGACAGAATTAGGAGTATTGGATAGAAGTCATAGAGAGGTAGACTCAGGTTTCATGTCAAGAAATCTTTCTAACAGCTGGAGCTGTCCCGACACAGTAGGTGCTGACTGGGGTGGTTGTAAGGTCCTCCTCATTGGAGGTCTTCACACAGAGGCTGGATGACCACTTGTCAAGTATTCCTGTTCAGGTATGGATTGGACTAGACAGTCACTGACGTCCCTCTCAACACTCAAATTCCATCATCAGCCAGCGAAAAGATCTCAACTGAATCTTCCACTTGCTACCATTTTTTTTGCCACATAAGCCCTGAGAGCTATATTCTCTCAGTTTGATAGTCAGTCTTGGGAGAAGATTGGGAGAGGTTGCTGAAACCCAACTAAATCACCCAACGAGCACTTATTAAACACCTGCTGTGTTTCAGGCACTGTGCTCAGTACTGGGGTTGCAAAGCAAAAAGGAAAAAACAGCTCCAGCCCTCACAGAGGTTCTATACTAGTAGGCAAAACTCCTAAATACACTTGCACCTAGGGTCTCCAGTAACTCTTCAAGGCAAGGCATTCAAATACTCTTTGGCAGCCAGACTTAAAGATTCAAGGCAGGTGAAGTTTTAAGTTCAACTGCCTTCACATTCCCCCTCCTCCTTCATCTTCTTTTGGCAGTTCTGATTTCTTGTACTGGGGGTTTTAAAGGTCATGTTCCCCATCACAGGAAACCTTTCTACATGACACTTCTGATACCATGTCTCTTTTGAAAGGCATTTAATCCAGGTAGAGGCACCCCCTAAAGAAAAGGGTTTATAGGTCACTACAAAGACTTACTTATAAATCAAGCTCGGTTTCTACCCCTTGAACACTCCTGAGAAGCCCATAAACTGCAAGTCAAAAGTTACTGCTGGGGGAGTCCTTGTAGCACAGAACACTCTACCCACTGCATACTCCTGAGAAGCCCAAAAGTGAGCATGCTCTCGGCCAGAGCCCCCAAATCTAAAAAATGTACAGCTTTCTGGACAGCATGTTCCTCTCCCACATCAGCTGCAGTGATGCCTGTCCCATTTCTACAGGGTTTCAAGTTAGGGACGCCTGCCTCTCAGTGACCCAATGAAGCAGATAAGGGTGTATGGTTTTAATTCGCTCCATTTTTTTAATCTTTCTTATTATGAACTTAATCACCAACAGACATTTCAATACATAAACAAAAAAGATTGTTATATGAAACTGATCTATTACATACAATTTGTTTTTTAAGTATATTAAATTTAACAAAGTAGTAATAAAACCACCCTACTTAGGTGCCCTTCTGATTTTTTTTTGTTTTGTTCTCTGTATTTCTCTATATTTTATTGGTGTTCTTTTCTTTGTGTATATGTATCTGTCACTTTCACAAAATCACTTCCCAATCCCCAAAGAACCCTTCTCTTGTAACAAATAAGCATATTCACTGGAAACACGTCAACATATTGGCCAAAACACATCAACATATTGGATGTGTCTGAAAATGCATGTCTCACTCTGCACCTCTAGTTCATCATTTCTTTGCCAAGAAGCCTGAGCGAGGCTTCATCATCAATCTTACAGGAACAAAGATATAGAGCTGGAAGGGACATCAGAGACTAATCTGTTACATTTTGCATATGGGTAAACTGAGGTTAAGTGACTTGCTCAAGGTCACACAAATTATAAGAATTTTCTGAGGTCTTTCAAAGTTGTTTCCCTTTACAGAAGGGGTATGTATTTTCACCCCCATTTTTGTAGATGAAAAAAAGGCTCCTTCCAGTTCTGAATTTTAAAACCTAACTAATTTTAAGCCTAGGATCAGATATTGAATGAATAAACAGCAACAACTAGAATAAAGCCTGGAGATGAGGGAGGAATAGGGAATAATGTCAGATGAGTAGCGTAAGACTTGATGATGGAGGGGCCTTCCACACAACAATCACAAATGGGCCGGTGATTCCTCTGATGAGATTATGCAACACCCACCCACACTGTTTGTTGTCCCTCCTCAGATCTGGCCATCCAACCAAGCCCCCTTTCCCTTGCCACCTTCCAGAGACTGGCTTCCATCTAACTGAAAGAGAATCTCTCTAACCCTCTTTTGTAACAAATTTCCCAAATCTCCAAACTGTGCCAAGTCCTATAGTTTTTATGTGCTTTGGAATGTTAAGACTTTTCCTTGGATCAATTTAATCAATCTGCTCAAAATGTTAAAAACGTGAGAAAGGTCATTGCAAGCGAATACCCTTTGAAGGGAAGATGGGCCCAGTTCTCTCTCTCTCTCTGTCTCTCTGTCTCTCTCTCTCTCTCTCTGTCTCTCTCTCTCTCTCTCTCTCTCTCTCTCTCTCTCTCTCTCTCTCTCTCTCTCTCTCTTTCTCTCTCTCCCCCTTCCCTCTCTCACTCTCTCTCTCTCTCATTGTCTCTCTCCCCCTCTCTCCTCTCTCTCATTCTCTCTCTCATTCTCTCCCCCTCTCTCTCTCTCATTCTCTCCCTCTTCTCTCTCTCTCTCATTCTCTCTCTCTCTCCCTCCCTCTCTCTTCTCTCTCCCATTCTCTCTCATTCTCTCCCCCTCTCTCCTCTCTCTCATTCTCTCCCCCTCTCTCTCATTCTCTCATTCTCCCCCCCCTCTCCCCCCCCCATATAAGCATCTTCTCTATAGGAACCATAGATCTAGAAAGCTGGAAGGGAACTCAGAGAGGCCATTTAGTCTAACCCCTTCATTTTCAAATGAGGAAGCTGAGGCCCACAGAGATGAAGAGACTTGTCCAAGGTCATACAGCTAAGCATCAGAATAGAATTTGAGCCCAGATGAATACCTCATTGAATATTCCGCGTTTATTACACAGCTGGCACTCGGCAAATCTTTAGGCATTTCATGTAATTGTCATTATTCCCCTTAAAACCTTCAACAAAATTCAACAAGCACTTACTGTTCCATCACACGGGACTCTCTGTGACCCCATTGGGGGTTTTCTTGGCAGAGATACTAGAATGTTTGCCATTTCCTTCTCTAGCTCATTTTACAGATGAGGAAACTGAGGCAAACAGGGTGAAGTGACTTGCCCAGGGTCACACAGCTAGTAAGTGTCTGAGTATGGAATTCAACTCCAGTCTTGTTGACTCTAGACCTAGTGTTCTATCCACTGAGCCATCTAGCTGTCTCCATGCACTTACTAAGCCCTGCCATGTGCAAGGCATTGTTCTAAACGCTGGGGATACAAAGACAATTCAAATTAGAACATGACCTGCTTGAGGGAAGAGCTTTGTTTTTGCTTCCTTATATCCAGTGCTTAGCATAGCACTTAGCACTTAGTAAACACTTAATTAAATGTTTGCTGATTGACTGTAGGACAGTGCTTTGAGAAGCCTGCATTCTATTGATACAATATGCACATCAATAAATGCAGAATAGAAACATCATTTTGTTTTGTCTCACTTTGAGTCCATTCCTAGAGAACTCCCAGCATGAAAACTCCCTCCACTGATGCAGATAAGCAACTCTTCTCTACCTTTCCATCTTAAAGACTTACGTGCAGGTACCATCCAAGGACTTGCCACAGTCACAAAGTCAGTATGTTTCTGAAACGGGTCTTCCTGACGCTAAGATTGGCCATCAATCCAGTGAGCCATATTGTGTCTCATCCACAAAGTTATACAGAATAATTTCAAAAGGGAAAGAACACTAGAAACTCAGGGCAATCAGTAAAGGCCTTGCATAAGAGACAGCACATGGTGGTGATTTAAAAGAAGGTAGAACATGTAAAACCCATATCAAATTGTTTGCCTTCTCAATGAGGGGCTTAGGGAGGGAGGGAGGGAGAGAATTTGGAACTCAAAGTTTTAAAAATGAATGTTAAAAATTGTTTTTACTTATAACTGGGGGGAAATAAAATACTAAATAAAAACAAGGGGAAAAAAAGAAGGGAGGGATGCTAGGAGGTAAAGGTAAGGAGGGAGTATGCAACAGGCATGGGGAATCCTCTCGCCAAGGCATGGCAGTGAAAGATGGAGCATTGGGTATGGGGAATCTTCTCTCACCTGCCCACAAATCTATAAACAGGAAACCTATACTGTTGAAGGCCTTCACCACTGCAGAACCCAGCAAGGCTGGACGTGATTGGCCCCGGTGCCATCTCCCTGAGGCACAAAGGTTCACCCCACCCTGGATCCAACAGCACTGCCCCTCAACTTCTATCTTTCCATTTACTGGAATGGTCAGCTCAGTAGTTGTTCTAGTGCCCATTTCTTCCATATCTCCCAGGCACTGAATGGTGAGTCTCGCACACAGCGTCAGAATTTTCAAGTCCTCTCAATCCATGAACGTGGCTGTCAAGGCCAAGGTGAACAGAAGACAAACCCATTTCCAGGGCTCTCTGCAGAGTCACTGGTTTTATTTTGGAATCAGCACCAAGGACTCTGCCAAAACACTCAAGGTCAAGAGACCAGCATGGTTCTAGGCAATCTGTACCTCTTAAAACAGTGACAAATATGTTATTTAATTTTAATGAGCTTTTTTGCATCTCAAATCTAATTACAGCATTATCAAGTACTGCTTTGAACTGCAGGTGGTTTCTCATTACGTGTGCGAAGGCTGCCACAAGCATTTTTCGTGAATACTAATAACTGCTTAATTTTACTATCCGCTTAAAAAATTTAAAAAAAAAAAACTTCCAGCGACTTATAACGCTGGGCTTCAAAGCTCTGGAGGGTGAGACACATTGCAAGGCTGCTTAATTAAAAAAAATAAATACTGTATTTGACCACCCTCCAGGTTGACAGACTGGGAAGGCAAGGCTGGAATGAGATATGCTTGGAAGGTTTCTGAGGCGGCCTGTCCCAGGGCAGGCCTAAGGCATCCCACTCAAATGCCTCAGTTTGATTGCTTTTCAAAGAGGAGGGTGCTAGGAATGGATTTTCCAGGCAACAATCTTCCCTAATAGGACAGAGGCAGGAGGGCCCAGGCTCAGCTCTCCAGGTCGGGGAAGAAAGGTCCAGCTGTTTGCTCCCTGCCTGGCCTGTTGAGATGGAAGGGCCCAGCCCTGGCTGAATCCTAAAACCTTTGCAGGCCCAGGACTTGGACAGCATCATGGCTCCAGCTCCCCTCTGACAGATTTATACCTCATCTGGGTATTTACATTTGGCCTTCTTTGTTCCACAAATTGCAAAGGCCAAGCTGGGCTTTATCTGTTGCCAGCCAGTTTCCCAGCTCGTACATTTTTTCTTTTCTTTTTTTCTTTTTTTTTGGGGGGGGGTGGCAGAGAGGAAGAAAACACAAGGTGGCAGGTGTTCCATAAAAGAATCATCATCTCTGTCTCTTCCCCCTCCTCTTTTTAATTTTTCATTCAGGGAGATTTAAGCAGCATCTCTGCAGCCACAGAGGGATACACTGGAATTGTGCTCAAATAAATTAGCATCCTGGTGCAGCTCAGGGGGACTTCCAGGGAAGCCTGGCAGTGTGGGGAGTTGTAGGTGAGCTGAGGCACTGGAAGCTCCCCAGGCAAGGACAGACTGATGTTCCGGAAGCTGGAAAAATGCAACCATGACCTGGAGCATTACTGATTTCCAAAATGAGGAGAGTAGGATGTGGGATAGTAGCAAGACCTTTGGTGCTAGAGTCTGAGGACCTGCATGTGAGTGCATGATCAGCCACATATTAGCTAGCTATGCAGCCTTCATAACTTCTTTGAGTCTCTGTTTCTTCATCTGTAATGTGAGAGTTGGACTGTCCCACAGAGTCCCAGAAGATAGGGTTAGAAGCTGCAAAGAGGTTGATTTAATCTTGATAAAGATGGGGGGGGGGAGTGGGGGCTTCCTAACAATTAAAGCTGTCCTAAAGTGGAATGGGCCACCACAAGAAGAGGTCAAGTCTCCCCTACTTGGAGATCATCAAGCAGACACTAGATGACCACTCATTGGGGTTGTCATAATGAGGCTTCCTTCCTTCATGGATGAACTGAAATAGATGGCTTTGGAGGTCCCTTCTAGCACTCAAAGTCAATGATCTTGTGATTCCATGACTAGGAAAGCAATGTGGCACTTTGTAGAGAGAGTATGGACTTTGGTGTCAGAGGACCTGGGTTCAAATCCCTCCTGTGATGCTTACTACATTGGGCAAGTCTCTCAAACTCCCTGGGTCTCTATTTTCTCAACTTTACAATAAGAATGTTGGCCCAGATGGCTTGGAGGTTCCTTCCAGTTCCACATTTATGACTAAATGACTTCTAAAGTCCCTCCCAATTATAAATCTATCATCCTGACTTACCCATGAGTTGTTGATCAGCTTCAGTGAAGAGAGTGATTGCTCTGCAAGTTCCTCAAAACCAATTAACTCATATGTCCATATTTTTTCATGCTATTAAAAATAATGAAGGGATGGAAATGTCTTCTCCCAGTGTAGAACACCAAGTCACCTGCAACCTAGGGAACCAGGTAGGATACTGACCTGGTCATTACTGTGTCAGAGGCTGGATTTTAACCTAGGTCCTCTTAACTCCAAGGGTAACTGGTCCTTTTTCCACTATGCCATGATGACTTTAGGTCCAATTAAAGGATCTCTTTGACCTTTTTTTGTATCCCCAGTGCTTAGTAAGGTGCCAGGCACATAGTAGGTGCTTAATAAATATTGATTGATTGATTGGCTTATTTAGATCTAAAAGGGACCTTAAAGGTCATCTAGACCAACCTCATTATTTTACAGGTGAGGAAAATGAGGTGCAGAAAAGTTAAATCAATCAATCACCCAAAGTCAAAGAGGTAGCAGGAGGCAGAGCTAGATCTCAAACCCAGCTTCATTGATTCCTCATCTGGCATTCTTTCCTCTGCACCACATTATTTCCCATATTCTACTGCACCTCTTCCATCTCTAACATTCTGTAATTTCTGATCAAAACAACTGTTCCAAACCCCAAAAATAGCAAACCAATTCTTTTTCTGAAGTCAGAGCCTACTCTATATATAACTTAAGAGGATAATAAAGGCTAGGTGACAAATTGGGCCTGGAGTCAGCAAGACTCATCTTCCTGAGTTCAAATCTGGTCTCAGATACTTACTAGCTATGTGACCCTGGGCAAGTCACTTAACCATGTTTGCCTCAGTTTCCTCACCCTTCAAATGAGCTAGAGAAGAAAATGGCAAACTACTCCATTGTCTCTGCCAAGAAAACCCCAAATGGGGTCACAAAGAGTCAGATACAGTTGAAAAGACTGAATAGGGGGGGCAGTTAGGTGGTGCAGTGGATACAGCACCAGCCCTGGAGTTGGGAGGACTTGGGTTCAAATCTGACCACAGATACTTGACACTTACTAGATGTGTGACCCTGGGCAAGTCAATTAAACCCATTGTCTAGCCAAAAAAAAAGAAAAGAAAAGAAAAAACTGAACAATAACAAAGAAAACCTTGTGACTATTATATTCCACCCACTACCTGTGGACTATTCCAGAACAGAGATCAACCAAAGAACAAAGGAGACGGTAGGCAGGACATCATCACAGAATGTTCTCCCTGAGACGTGTCTGTAACTCACCACCCAAAATGGGTTTGCTTCCTCCTAAGGGGTGGAATGATGATGAAGGGATAAATGAATAAATGAATGAACACATAGACAGAGAAGTGGAGAAGCTAACAAGGAGGCTTTCATTGTCAATGAGAGCCACAGCTTTATCCTAAATAAATATAAGATTTTCAAGCAAGCTTCCAGCAGCCCTCAGAATCACAGAATCTCAGATTTGGAAGAGATGTAAAAGCCATCTATTCCATGCCATACTTGAGCCAGAATACCTTCTCTAACAGTGGTGTCAAATGCAAGAAGAAACGGATCCCTGCAGCTGCACACTGACTGAGAATACCCCAAATTAACATTATCTACATAGGATTGTATTCTATTTATTTTATTAAGCATTTCTCAATTCCATTTTAATGTGCCTCATGTCTCACTCAGCATTCGACAGGAGGTGGGCGCCTCTGTTCTACAGTCCACCTGACAAGGAGAAACGAACTGCCTCCCTCAGAAACCCATCCTACTTTTAGATGCCTCTAATTGGGAGGACGTTTTGAGGGTTTGTTGTTGGTTTCTTCCTGGCTTCGAGGAGAAACTTGCCTCTTTGCAAACTGCCTATTACTCCTGGTTCTGCCCTCTGGGGCTAAGCAGAATGAATCTAATCTCTCTTCCATGTGACAGCCCTTCAAATACTTGAAGACAGCTCTGATGTCCCCCCTGAGTCTTCTCTTCTCTGGGCTAAACATCCCTAGTTCCCCATTTAATACCAAATAGCTCCCATAACTAAATCCAGATTCCAATGCAGCCTATTTAAGCCTTTTTTTTTTTTACCTTTAAGGACCAGTGTTGTTGAATGCTGGGACAGCTTCTGACAACCTCTCCTCCCTCTACCGACATCCCCATCACCTCAGCCCTCTGATGAGTAACATTCAACAAGGTGTGTACAGCCACCTGAGAACTCATCTGAGTCACATCTGACCTCACATCAGCTGCCGCTGATATACCCCATGAATCTGCCCCCTGCCAGTCTTCCCTCCTCTACTCCCACTAGCAGTACCTCTGCTTAGGGCTTCTCTGTCTCTCCTCCCTCTCCCTCCTTCTCTGTCACTGCCTCTGTCTCTTTCTTTCCCTCTCCCTCTCTTCTTTCTCTTCCTCCTCTCTTCTTTTTCTGTTTTTCTCCTTTTTCTCTTTCTCACTCTCCCCTCCCTCCATCACTTCCTTCTCTCTACCTCTCTTCTTCTCTTTTCTTCTCTCTCTTCTCTTTCCTCCCTCTCTTCTCTCTCCCTCCTTTCCCTTTGTTCTTCATTTTTTCTATTTTTCTCCTTTTTCTCTTTTTCACTCTTTCCTTCTCTTTCTCTCTCTCCCTTCTCCATCTCTTTCTGTATCTCTGTTTCTCTCTCTGTCTCTCTCTGTGTCTCTCTTCTTTCTCTTCCTCTCTCCTCTCTTCTCTTTTTTCTATTTTTCTCCTTTTTCTCTTTCTCACTCATCCCTTCTCTCCCCTCCCTCCATCACTTCTGTCTCTCTGCCTCTCTGCTTCTCTTTTCTCTCTCTCTTCTCTTTCCTCCCTCTCTTCTTTCTCTCTCCTTTCTCTCCCTTTCTTCTTCATTTTTTCTATTTTTCTCTCTCTCTCTCCCTTCCTCCATCTCTCTCTGTCTCTCTCTCTCTCTCTCTCTCTGTCTCTCTCTCTCTCTCTCTCTCTTTCTCTTTTTCTTTCCTTCAGAGAGGAGTTCACTGTAAGGTGGAAGAAGATCCTTGATGCTTGTCAAATTGATGCTTTGGTGCTACTTGTCCCACAACAAGAGAGAAAGTTAATGGCCCAACACTGAGCCCTTTGTTTTTATAAGAGAACAAGTGGTTTATGACAAAGAACAAAGTTTCTTTTTTTACGAGGCTCTTCTTGACGCTCCCTCACCAAGCCCATTAAGTCTAGTTATCTCTTACAAAACACTGCCACACAGGTACTATTTCCACCGACAAGTTCATTTAAGAGAATTTATAGCCTAATTGTGCAGCTGTTGCCTTCCGAGTCAGTTTTAAGAGATTGTTACACAAGTACTGTCATAATTTAGTCATGTTTTCATCTCACAACTATACTGTAATTACTGTTGTTAACAGTGAACAGTAAACAAAAAAAGTACCCAACAACTCCAGCAGAGAGTACACCCACCAACCATGACGCCAGCAGCTGTCTGCTTCAAGCACATACAGCGGGGGAAGGGAGGGAGGGAGCATCTGGTGACCCTGGGAAGGTCATACTAATGCCTTCATAGCACTGATTACAAGCAAGAATCTGGCCTTGGGGAGTGACTGACAGAGAGTGCCAGTGATTCTGACACCCAGGCAAGCAGCACTAAACAAAAATGGTCCTCTAATCAACCACGGACAAGGCAAGACCCTTACACTAGCCCTATGGGACATCTCAAGTCTACTGCTGAGGAGAGCACCACCAAGTAGGGAGTAGGATACAGCCCATATCATACAAATTTTCAGGTCCTTTAAATTTCAGTATCATAAAGCAAAGCCCTGGAGGCCCCTCCCTAGTTGTGGCTCTAAGGTCATTTTTTTCCCTAAGTCTTCTCTTCTCTGGGCTAAACATCCCTAGTTCTTTTTGCCAATCCTCATATTGCATAAACTCAAGGTACTTCATTATTCTGGTTGTCAGGTCTTCTTCAGAAACCAGAAGTAGAATTAAAAAGAAATGTAACTTCAGAGGACACTGAAATACTCAAGTATTTCTGAAGAAATGAAGATGTTAGACAACCTTCAGCACCCACTCTTGGGATTTCCTCTTGTGGAAGGTAACTTGGGGTTGGACCTGATGAACCCTGGCTGTCCAGTATCACCAAAGTCAAGGTTGACCTTGAGGTCACAGACTCTAGAACTTTAGCTATAATCTAGAACTCATAGACTCATGAAACTTTCACAGTCATATAGTCTAATTCCTTCCTTTTACAGATGAAGAAATAGGTCTACAGAAGTGCAGTGACTTAGGACCTAAGAATAGAAGGGGCCCCAGGAGCCATCTAGTTCAACCCCTTATTTTACAGATAAGGAAACTGAGGCCTAAAGAGGTGACAGGACTTGTTCAAGATAACACAAGCAGTGAGTAGATGAGCTGGGCTGTAAATCCAAGTCTTCTTGCTCTTAATCCTGAACCCAGCATCCTTCCCATGCTACCACACTGCCCCTTTTCCTCTACATGGATCTGCTCCCAGCTTCTGGAGACCTGAGAAGCAGGATGGCAAAGGGTCTCAAGTCCATGCCATTTGTGAGCTGATAAAGGGACTGGGCATGTTTAGCCCAGAGAAGAAAAGTGTTGGGGGATGGGGGTGGGGGTGAGTGAGACATTGTAGCAGTCTTCCAGTATAGCCTTCCTATACCTGAATGGCTCTCATATACATAAGGAATTAGACTTGTTCTGTTGGACACCTCCAGGGAAGGGAGGTCTCCCCTCATCGGAGGACTTGAGATAGAGGCTGGCTAGCACTTGGGTGCATTGAAGTAAGAATGTTTTTTTCTAGATCACCCCTGAGGTCCCTTCCAACTCTGAATTATATAACAACGAGGCCACTCCCTCAGACTCTTCTGCCATTTTGAAATCCCTAAGAGGAAGTTAGGTAGCTCTGGAATGACTTAGTCTCAGCAGGAGTGATTCAGACCTGCTTATGGGTACCACTATCTCTTCTTCACTGGGTCCTTTCCTGCAAAGGGCAAAGTATGAGCCAGAGTCCTCAATAGGACTAGGAAATAGAAGGAGTCAGCTCCACGTCCATTGGCTAAAGGCCATGTACTTTCCTCGACAAAAAGGCCCAAGACAACATGTATAGATTGTCTTGATACCAGGTTCTGTCCCATATTTTTGTGTCTTCTTAAGAAAAAAATATTCTTTAAAAGGAGTACCCACAATGAAATCAATCAAACAGTATTTATTAAGCACCTGACATGTTCTATGGTCATGCTAGGGATGCAAGAACAAAGAACAAAACCATCAGATAGAAATACAATACATGAAATAAGTCCCTACTTGGAAGGACTTTATATTCTAATAAGAAATAAACTAAGACATAAAAGAGTATATAGAACAAATATAAAGAGAATAAATACAAGGGGGTGAAGGAGGGAAGGCACTAGAAGCTCTGGGGAAGGGGGGGGCTGGAAATGAAGAAAAGAGTCTTCACCTTTTTGTGAGCCCTAGACCCCTTGTACAGCCAAGGCAAAGCCTATTATAGACCCATCCTCAGAATCGGATTTTTAAATGCACAAGACAAAATGTATAAAATTACAAAGAAAACCAATTATAATGAAATGTAGTTATCAAACTATTTTAAAAATAAGTACACAGACTTATCCAACCATTCTGGAGAACAATTTGGAACTATGCCCAAAGGACTATAAAACTGTGCATACCCTTTGACCCAGCAATACCATTTCTAGGTCTGTATCCCAAAGAGATCAAAGAAAACGGGAAAAGGATACACATGTACAAAAATATTTATAGCAGCTCTTTTTGTGGTGGCCAAGAATTGGAAATTGAGGGGCAGCTAGGTGGCTTAGTGGATAGAGCTCCAGCCTTGGAGACAAGAGGACCTGAGTTCAAATCCAGCCTCAGCCACTTGACACTTACTAGCTGTGTGACCCTGGGCAAGTCACTTAACCCCAATTGTCTCACCAAAAAGAAAAAAAAAGAATTGGAGATTGAGGGGATGCCTGAACAAGTTGTGGTATATGAATGTAATGGAATACTATTGTGCTATAAGAAAGGACAAGCAGACAGACTTCAGAAAAACCTGGAAAGACTTATTTGGACTGATGTTGAGTGAAGTGAGCAGAATCAGGAGAACGTTGTACACAGTGACAGTCACATTGTGTGAGGACTAACTTTCACAGACTTGGCTCTTCTCAGCAACACAAGGATCTAAGACAACTCCAGAAGACGCATGATGGAAAAGGTTGTCCACATCCAAAGAAAGAACTATGGAGTCTGAACGCAGGCTGAAGCATATTATTCACTCTCTTTTTTGTTCTTGTTTTGTTTTGTTTCTTCTTTCTCGTGGTTCCTCCTATTGTTCCTAATTTTTTGTTTTTTACAACATGACTAATGTGAAAATATGTTTAATATGAACGTATATGTAGAGCCTATTTAAGATTGCACACCATCTTGGCGAGGGGAGAGGGGAGGGATGGGGAAAAAATTTTAAACTCAAAAGCTTATGGAAGTGAATGTTGAAAACTAAAAATAAATAAATAAGTTCACAGACTTACAGGTTAAGAAACCATGATATAAAAGGTGGTGTTCAAGCTGTGTCTTGAAAAAATCCAGAAGCAGAGGTAAGGAAAGAGTGTCTTCCAGGCATAAGGGACAGCCAGTAGAAAGGCATGGAGATTAGAGATGGTGTGGCATGTGTATGGAACAGGGAGTGAAATGATGATATTATTGGATCTCAGAGGGAAGTAATATGTAAAGACTCTAGAAAAGTAGAGCGGAGGCCAGGTTGTGAAGGGCTTCCAAAATTAATCAGGGGAGTTTATATTTGATCCTACAGACAATAGGAAGTCACTAGAAATGACTGAATCGGGGTGTGATATGGCCAAGTCTTCATTTAAGGAAAATCACTTTGGCTTTTGGCAGCTGTGTGGAGGATGACCTGGAGTGAGGAGAGATTTGAGGCAGGGGGACCAATTAGGGAGTTGCAATAATCCAAGTGAGAGGGGATGAATGGCTGAACTGAGATAGAGATGAAGTGAGCAGACAGAAGGCGGTAGATGAAAGAGACATTATGGAGGGAGAAGTGATGAGATTTGACAATTTACAGAATTCATGGGGTGAGGGAGAGTCAAAAGTCCATAATAAAGCCAAGGTTATGAATGTGGGAGAATAGAACAATGATGTTACCTTGACTAGAGAGAGGGAAGTTTGGAAGACGGATAGTTTAGGGGAGGGAAGATTATGAGTTCTGGTTTATGGGCACAGGATCGGGGGTCAGGGGAGCCAGGTTGGAATCCCAGCTGGTCCATGTACTGCCACCTGACCTTGGAGCGTGTCACTTCATCTCTCCAAGCTTCAGCCTCCTCCTCTTTAAAAGGAGAGAGCCAGCCCAGGTGATTTCTAAATTTCCCTCCAAGCCAAGCTCTAAATACTATGAACTGTAGTTTTTTTAGAATTAATTATAGGGAAAGAATCACGGGGAGAAGGGGAAGCCCCGTGATTATATGTCAAGCTAAAAGCATTGGGAGATAAAATAAGGTAGTGCTTTAACTTCTATCCATGTGTCAACCCAGAGAAAGCAAGCCAAGTCGTTCTGTTTCAACAGCCTCCCCCCTCTTTAATTCATGCTAATTCTCCTAAGCTGCTCGAAGGCAGCCTGCCCAGGGGGCTGATGCTGTGCTCTCTGAAAGTCAGCTGAACATCTGGCAGAGACTTCAGCCCTTTCGGCTGTTCTAAGAGTTCAGCTGGCCTCTACTTGTTAGCATGATCCCAGGCACCTTGGCTGGCTCGGAATGGTTTCCTGTGGGCTGGGTTGGGACTCCATCCTTCCCCAGGCTCCCTCCAGTTTGATCAGCCAGGCCCCCTGGTTCTTCTTAGCATCTCAAGCCTTACAGTGTGTTAAGGGATCCCAGCCAGACTCATTTCCATGTGACCCCCAGCCTCACCCAGATCTTCAAGGGTCTGGGGCTCAAAACAGAGAACAGCTTACTTCCTGGGCCTTGACAGTCCAAATAATCACTCATTATCTCAGAGGCATCATGCAGAAAGAGCACTGAACTTGGAAATCAGGGGACTGGAGTTAAGTTCCCTACTTCAGACACTTACTAGCTGGATAAGTCAATTAACCTCTCTGAGGTTCCTCTGTAAAATGAGGCAGTTGGACTTTGGGGTCTCCAAGGTTGCGTCCAGTTCTAAACCCAGGATCCTAGGGTCCATCTGGCTTTGGACAAGTCATGAGATTTTGTAGGGCCTCAATTTCCTTGTCTGTACAACAGGGGAGTCGAGTTGAATTAATGATGTCTAAGGTCCCTTCCGATTCTAAATCCAATGACCCTATCTCTAATGATCAAAAGATAAAATTCAGGGACCTCAGAGACCATCTAATCCAATCTGGACCAGAATAAGTGTCCCCTTCACAGAATACACAAGAAGGAAGGTGTCATGACTTCCAGTGAGAGGAAACCATAGACACAGATTTGGACTAGAAGGGATCTTGAAGGCCAAGTCCAACCTCCTTATTTTATAAATGAGAACACTGAAGCCCAGAGAAATTTAGTGACCTGCCCAGAGCCACACTGCTTAGCAAATGTCCAATGTGGGTTTTGAACCCAGGTCATCCTACTTCAAAATCTTGTGCTTTCTCTTTCCACTACACTGCTTCTCACAATCTGAAATCCTTATGGAGGCCAAAGTGAGCGTGGCCACGCTAAGAATGAGGCTGGCAGAATGAGCCTGAGTTATTGATGCCTTTGGTGATAGGATTGGGAGGAAGAGTTAAGTGAGACAGATAGAACTGATTAGCGGAATTCCACCCTTTAGTAAAGAGCAACTCCTGAGGCCTCAGCCTTGGGGAGGGGGCAGGAACCAGCCCCCACCCATACAGCCTCTCCCCACGCACCCAGGATCGGCTCATTAAAAGATATTGGCCTTGATTAGTTAGAGCTGATTAGAGAAAGGTCGGTTGAAATTCAGACTACAGTGCCTAACAAGGCTGACATATTCCCTTCAAGATTGCAGGAGCCAGAGAGAAAAATTGAAGAGCCGGAGATAACAATCAATAGACACGAAGCTATTCTAACTGAGAATAATAAAGACTATGAAGTGAAGAAAAATCGAAGCAGGAACCTGCAAAACAAGCGTAGGCTGAAAAATGTCAGGGCGGCCTCAGGGCTCAGGAGGGACAGAGTTGGTTTCTTTCTTTCCTTCTTTCTTTCTTTTTTTTTTTAATCTACTGGATTAAGGAAGGTGCTGAAAAAGGGATATTCTTCACACACACACACACACACACACACACACACACACACACACACACACATATATTTGATACTTCTCCTCTTGGACTTCCACACTTGACTTTGGTTTATGGCTACATTTGTCCACATGGCCTAACCTGTCTTATGTTACCCGCTAGACTGTAATCCCCATGAAGGGGAGAGGAGAGGAAGAGCCAGATCTGGATGGAAACATGAACCAGAAGCTGAGCCAGGTCAGGGGCCAGGGTTTCTCAGGATGCCAGAATCCAAAGGGCTGAGACATAATCGGCATAGTCAGGGGGCCAGAAGGAAGCTGTCAAGGCAGGGAGATTCACGTAGGATCTGGCTACCAGCAAAATGACTATTAGTCTGATGCAATCTGCAGTCTGTAGTGGGGACTGTTCCTCTTTTGTCTTGGTATCCCCAGGGCCCAGCACGGTGTCTGGCACTGGGGAGGCATTGGATTGGACTGAAATGAATCTGCCTCCCGAAATCTTTGGCCTTTAACGGCAACCTCTGATCTGGCTTGGAAAGAGGCCCTGGGCCAACTCTTGTGTAAGGCCTCCTGACTCGACCTTGCCAATGAGGCTTATGGCTTGGACAGGAGAAAGAAGGACATGCCAGGTAGGGGGAGGATCATGGGCAGTACTGGAACATGGAGCTTATGTGAGCTATTACAAGGAGCAATGGGGACATCCACATGATTCAAGCAAAGGATACGTAGCAGAAGTAGAAAAGAAGGCTGGGCAGGGCCAGATGGTGAAGGTTCTAGAAAGGCACTCAGTCAGTCAATCAATAAGAATTTATTAAGTTTTACTGTGTGCCAGGCATTGTGCTAATTGCTAAAGATCCAAAGAAAGAAGAAAAAAAACCCAATACCTCTGCTCTTAAGGAGCCATAGTCTAATGCAGGAGGAAATAGGCAAATAATTAGAATTCTCTCTCTCTGTCTTTCTGCCTCTATCTCTATCTCTGTCTCTCTCCCTCTCTCTTTCTCTTTCTCTGTCTCTCTCTCTCTTTCTCTTTCTCTGTCTCTCTCTCTCTTTCTCTCTCTGTCTCTGTCTCTGTCTCTTTTTCTCTGTATCTCTGTCTCTCTCTGTCTCTGTCTCTTTTTCTCTGTATCTCTGTCTCTCTCTCTCTCTCTCTCTCTCTCTTCTCCCTCTCTCCCTCTCTCATAGACATATAGGCACACAGAGTGCCTGTCTCAGAGACAGAGAGACAAAGAAAGATACAAAGATAGAGACCCAGAACCAGAGACAGAAGACAGAGAAAGAACGCTAATCTCAGAGGAAAGTCACTAGCAGTTGGAAGGACTAGGAAATACCTCCTGTAGAAAGTGGGAATTGAGCCAAGTCTTGGAGAAAACCAGGTAAGATATAGGCAGAGGTGAGGAAGGAAGGCATTCCAGGACTGAGGCACCACCATGCTTTCAAAGGCACAGAAATGGACATGGAGGTCATGTTGGAAGAATGGCAAGGCAAAAAGAGACTGGAATTGACTTTATAGGGAAGATGGGGCTAGTGCAGAGTCTTGGGAAAATGCAGTTATTCAGGAAAGAAGTGGGTTGACTCAGTTTGGGGCCACAGTCAGACCTAAATCAATGGAGTCATCTTAGGAGAAAGTCCAGGGTGGAAGGCCTCAATCTGATCAGCCTGCAAAAGCTACATTCCAGGTTTCAGACTGGCCATGGTCTCTCTACCATCCTGCTGGAGAGACATCCTACAGCTGAGCAAGCCCATCATTGGATTTGTAGAAAGAGGATGTGCCTTCTATCCCGTGACTATTGCATAGAATACAGGCATAGGGCCTGAAGTCAGGGAGACTCTTTTTCCTGAGTTCAAATCCGGCTTCCGACACTTTACTAGCTGTGTGATCCTGGACAAGTCATTTGCCTTTGTTTGCCTCAATTTCCTCATCTGTAAAATGAGCCGGTGAAGGAAATGGCAAACCACTCCAGCGTCTTTGCCAAGAAAACCCCCAACGATGTCACGAAGAGTCAGAACAGCTCAAACAACTGAATGACAACATGGCTGGGAATACCTTGATCTATCTATATCTTTTTGTATGAAGATGTGTAACTCGAGAGTCAGGAAGGACTCCTAGGTTCAAATCCTAAGACCCTCACTAGCTCTGTGGGCAAGTCTCAACCCCACAGAGCCTCAGTGTTAATTAAACCTTGAAAATGGAGTGGGGGGGATGACAGTGATATTTATGAATGAGGGACAGTGTGATATTGTATATACAGATCCAGCTTCTGAGTCAAGAAGAGCTGGGTGCAAATACTGCCTCTGACAGACTAGCTCTGTGACCTCAGTCCTCAGACAATTCTATAAGACTGTAACCCCTAGAGCAGATGCCAGTTGGCATTGGGAGAGGCAGTTTTTTCACTGGGAGCTCCCTATACCAAAGAAATCATCAATCTGGCCCCAAAATAATAATGTTAATAATACTTGTACCACTGATCTCACAGAGTTGTTGGGGCAAAAGCTCTTTGTGAACCTGAAAGAGCTCTAAGGCGTTGGTGTCAAACTCAGATACAAACAGGCCACTCAACCATACATAAGGACCCCTGTAGGCTGCACACTGACTTAGAAAACCGTATATACACATGACCTATGTTCCCTTGTATTTTTATTTTGTTAAATATTTCCCACTTAACATTTTAATCTGGTTTGAGCACGCTTGCACCTCTATTCTAAGTGCTGTTGTTATCACCATTATAATTAATAATAAATCCAAGGCACTGTCTCAGAATCACTGAATTTGAGAGTATGCTTCTAGATGGTTCAAACTAACGCCCACCATGACAAAGGCAGCAGGTTGGGTACTGAGGATATAAAGATAGGTTGGTGACGCGGTAGACAGAGCGCTGGGCCTGGAGACAGGAACACCTGAATTCAAGTCCGGCCTCAGACACTCACTAGCTGTGTGACTCTGGGCAAGTCACTTCACCACTGTCTGCCTCAGTTTCCTCATCTATAAAATGAGGATAATAATAATAGCACCTACCTCCCAGGGTTGTTGTGAGGATCAATTAAGATAATATTTATAAAGTATTTGGCACAGTAGTTGGTACATACTAAGCATTATATAAATGTTAGCTATTATTATTAAATTATTATTAATTAAAACTGTCATTAAATTATTATTATTAGAGCTATTATTATTAAAGTGAAAAAGCAAAACATTCCACACACTGTTGATTGCAGATTTTGAGAGACTATTAAACAATCCTAGGAGCCAATCTAGTCTGACCCATACAACTCCACCCTTGAATCATTTGCTCCCTTGTCCCAAGCAGGGCTGAGCGGAAATAGCACTGGTTCTGAAGCCAGAAGTCCTGGGTCCAAATCTCATCTATGACACTGACTGCCCATGTGACTTCAGCAAGTTTCTTAACCACCCTTGGCTTCAGTTTTCCCACCTGTAAAAATTAAGGCACTGAGTTAGACAGCTTCAGAGTTCCCCAGGTCTCACTTCTATGTTCCTATGATCAGGCCAGTTTTTCTGCTGCTTATTACCTGTGCGACTCTGGGCAGGCTGAGATGATTTCTAAGGTCTTTTCTAGTCCTAAATCCTAAGATGTTGGGAGGGTTCAATTCCTCATAATGGGGACTCACTTCCCACTATCCCAACCCCCTCCTCCCATATACACAGAGTTAGAAAATCCTTCACCTTGGAAAGTTTCAGCCCATGAATCCAAAACGTTGTCAAGACTGAAGGACTGCCAACTTCTCCCGTGGAAGGCAACCAATAATTTTACGGACTTTCACATCCATCGTTGGGGTTTTATGCGGGCATAATGCTCAGCCATTTTATGTTGGCTTATGTGATGTGTGTACCAAAAAGCTCATAAAGAGAGGGGAAAAAAATTTAAATGAACATTGTTTAAAAAAGGCCCTTAAAAGGCTATAAAGTGCAGTGACTTTCATACCCTTGGGTTATTTTTTTTTCTTCCCTAACATATAGAAGGTTTCTCACAGTCAGTTACAGGCCAAACTGATTCTGGGTAAGAGGGCAGCTTGAGGATGGTCCAAGGTCAGAGACAGTCTGGAGTTCAAGAACAGGCTGGCTCCCTAGAGATGAACACTTTCAACCACACATCTGAGAAGTTGAGAGGAAAGCTCTCTCTGGGCTCTATTATTTCAGTGGTCTGTGATATCATGAATGTAGCTATTCCTTCCCATAATACAGATCACATCCCACCCATGCCTGTCCATCCTATGTGTTTCTCAACCTTGTCCTTCCAGGAATCCATCAGAGCCAATCCACCCAATGTCCTGGGCACCTTCCTGTTCACCTGATATCACATGGCTGCCAGTGGATGTAGACCCTGCCCACTGATTATCCCTCTTTCTCACTATATGACCAGACCATCTCTTGTCCTACTCATGTAGTTCACTGACCACATCCCAGGCAGGATTCCAAGCTTGGTAGGCTGGCTTTTCTACAGTCATAGTATGGGGAAAGTTAAGTAGTAGGGAAGAAAGAAGGGGAATGAAAAATAGGGATAATTCATCTGTTAAGCCACAGATTGTATGATAGAATCACAGAACTTCTGAGGTAGAAGGGACCTCCATAACTTATCAGACAATAGATTATCCTACTTTTCTTTGGAAGCCACCTACGAAAAGAACCTGCTACCTTCCAAGTCTGCTACATTCCACTTACCTGGATTAAAAAGAAGTGAATTTACCTAGATATAAGAAAAAAAACTTTCCTCTTTTTTTAACATCTACTCCACTTGCCCTTGAAAGGTATGCTAAGGTCAGTAGTGTGCCTCAAACGTTGTTAGAAGTGCCACAAATGTATAAAACTTATAATTATAATTGCAAGAACATTTGTGTCTCTTGACTCTCTGAAGATCCCACATTGGCATCCCACATTGCCCTCGTGGCAAAAAATAATGTTGTGCCATGAACAAAAAAAAATCTGTGAGCCAGTGGTCTACCAAATACTCCTCTTCTGTTCTCTGGATGGTAGGAAGAGATCAGCAATCAATAAATAAAGCATTTATTAAGTGCCGCCTTTGTGTCTGGCACTGTGCTAGGTACTGAGAATGCAAAGGCAGAAGGAGGAAACATACAATAGATGTAGGTAGAAGGAGTGAGAGGATCACACAGACACACAAGGCATACCAGAGGTTACTCAAGAGGAAAGTCAAATTATACAACAGGAAGTCTCAGTTTTATTCTCTTAAAAGTTAAAACATGTCATATGAATGAACGTATGGATAAAAAAAAATTTAAATGCTTACTAGAGGGACAGCTAGTTGGCACAGTGGATACAGCACCTACCCTGAAGTCAGGAAGACTTAAGTTCAAATACAGCTTCAGACACTTACCAGTTGTATGACCTTGGGCAAGTCACTCAACCCCAGTTGCCTCCCCAAAAAATACTTACCAGGTGCCAAACACTGTATTAAACACTGGGAAAACAAATACAAAAATGAAGATATTCCCTGCCCTTATGAAGCTTATATTCTAATAAAATAGCCTATATAGGGGCATAAAAGTCAGGGAGGGGTGGTTTGGTCAGGGGAATCACAGGGATGGTAAATGGGGTCATAGAGCAATTGATCAACACTGTCCTATCCAGGAATGGTAATACTGATTTGATTATTGTTAATAAAGCTAAAAGTGGAAAACAGAGGGATTAAAACACATTTAGGGCAGCTGAGTGATAAAGCGGATAGAGTACTGGACCTGGTGTCAGGAAAACCTGAGTTCAAATCCAGCCTCAGATGCTTACTACATGTGTAACCCTGAACACGTCACTTAACCCTGTTTGCCTCAGTTTCCTCATCTGTAAAATAAGCTGGTGAAGGAAATTGCAAACCATTCCATTATCTTTTCCAAGAGAGCCCCAAATGGGGCGACAAAGGGTCAGACACCACTAAAACAACTCAACAACAAAAACATATTTGCTTGAAGGTGGCCAGGGAACAACATGATGAGTCAGGGTCCAGCTAGACACGGTGAAAACTTACCAGTCAGAAGCGCAGGACCCCGGGGTAGAGCTGGATCATGGGGGAGCACAAGAACATGGTGCCCACATGATGATATAGAAAAGAACTCTCCTTTGTTCTCTCTCCCTCTCTTTCTCTCTCTCTCTCTCTCTCTCTCTCTCTCTCTCTCTCTCTCTCTCTCTCTCTCTGTCTCTGTCTCTCTCTCCCTCAGTCTCTCTCTCCCTCTCTCTCTCTCTCCTCTCTCTCTCCTCTCTCTCTCTGTCTCTCTTTCTCTCTCTCTGTCTCTCTCTCTCTATCTCTCTCTGTCTCTCTCTGTCTCTCCCTCCCTCCCTCTCTCTCTCTCTTTCCCTCCCTCTCTCTCCCTCTCTCCCTCCCTCTCTCTCCTTCTCTCTCTCTCTCTCTCTCTCTCTCTCTCTCTCTCTCTCTCTCTCTCTCTCTCTCTCCCCTCTTGAACTAGGCACCTGTAACTAATGGGTCCAAAATCTTGATTGACAAAAGCAAATACACGTAGGCTCACACACCATCCTTCTACAACCCAAAGGCCCTCCTTGACTCTCTGAGTCTCTGATAAGTTACGTGGATACACTCCAATCATTTCAATCCAATTTGACAAATATCTATCTAGCACCATGTGCAAGGTACTATGCTACACCAGATATTAGGGGTACAAAGATTTTTTTTTAATGGCATAGTTCTTACCCTCAGGGAACTTCCATTCTATAAATAAATAGACTATCCCAGGATGGAGAAGTATATAACAAGGGGATCATACATACACACACACACATACATACATACATACATACATACATACATACATACATACACATAGATCCTAGTGGGGGAATGGGGCTCATAGGATTATAACAGGCATAACTGGGGGATGGGGGTTTCTTTGTTATTAACCTAGGATCCCCAGCTTCCTTCAAGTCTCAGCTAAAATCTCATGTTCTCGAGGGAGCCTTTCCCAAGCCCTCTTAATTCCAGCACCTTCCCTCTATTGATTACTTCCTATTTGTACTGTCTATTGCTTGCTCTGGACATAGCTGTCTATTCATTGACTTCCCCATTAGATTGTGAGCTCCTAGAGAGCAAGGAATGCCTTTTCTCTTTCTTTGTATCTCTCGCACTTAGCCCATAGTAGGTGCTTAATAAATGCTTATTAACTGACTCAACTTTTAAAAATATTTTTATAACTATTTTGATATAACTGGCTTCCTTTGTAATCCTACATGTTTTATTTTATATATTTGATAAAAATGATTCTGAAAAGGGTTTCACCAGACAAGTAAAAGGTTCCATGACCCAAAAAAAAAAGTTGAGAATCTTGGGGCAGGTAGGTGGTACAGTGGATAAAGCACCGGAGTTATGAGGACCTGAGTTCAAATCCAGCCTCAGGGACATAACACTTGTGTGACCCTGGGCAAGTCACTTAACCCCACTGCCTAGCCCAAAAGAAATTGTCTCCGAAATGTTGAGAACTCCTGTTAGAGCCGGAAGGAACCATCATTTTGCAGATGAGGAAGCTGGAGGCCCAGGAAGTTAAGTACCTCACCAAGGTCACCCAGGCAGTAATGCAGTACAGGTCAGATATGAACCCAGATCCACTGACTGTAGAACAAGAGCCCCTTCTCCTGACACAGCGGCACACGCAGATTACACTGGCTCCCTTATTACCTGAGCACAGACCTCATCGCCCTTTAGACAAATCACATTCTGAAAACCAACCATGGCTCAGCTATTTTTTCCAAAAAATTCTAAACCAAAACCATAGAAGAAAACACCCCAAAAACCTGGTCTTGTCACACCGTCCACAGGGCTGTCTTCACCACCAGAATCCTGGGCAACAAGGCACTATTAGAATCCGGCCCCAGAATCAGGAAAAATCATCCTTGTCTTTTGCACCCCAGCTTGGACTTTCAGTCCCCTTAGGCTGGAGGAACTTGGCAGACAATGCAGAAACCAGGGCCTGAAGTCTGCCCTTTGCCCCTAATCTCCACCCTCTGGTTTTCAGGAAAGAAGGGAGCCTAGCAGGAGAGAATAGAGGACGTCTTCTCTGCTCAGCACACAAATGGCCCGATGTCCTCAGTGCCAAAGGGAAGCCAGCAGTCTAATTTAAACATCTCACAGAGGAATGTCCCCACCAAGACAGGAGACTGCCAAGATAGCTGTAAGGCCTCTTCTAGCCCTTCTCACTGCAATTAGACTTATTTTCCAAAGGGACTCTGGATGTTTCTGGACCAAAGGGAAAAAAATCAGACCTCTTGTCTCCTCCCCATGCAAACCCAAGGAAGACAGACAAGTCCCTCCTGACTCTTCGGAGACACGTCCCTTGCAGAATAATGCAAAAAAATATTCCGCCGTTGGGAAGGATCACAGATTTAGAGCTGAAAGGGACGTTAGAGGTCAATTAATCAATCAACAAACATTTATTAAGCACATGCTATGTTCCTGGCACTATGTTAAGCATCTGTCATCAAATCTATCACCACCACTCATTTCATAGATGAAGAAACTGAAAAAAAGAGAAGTGACTAGCCCAGGGTCACACAGCTAGTGCCAGGAACTGAGTTCCAGTCTTCCTGCCCAATCCAGTACTTTACTATGCTTTCTAGATGCCGCCCACTATATTGGAAAGCGAAACTGAGGCATTTCAACCATCCTCAGACTCCTTGCAATCCAAAGAATCTTCTAGAATCTTCTCATCCCTTGACCTCTTTCTCTGGGCATGATGGTAGCCAATCAGATTAGGGGTCAAGAGAAGAATAATACAGACACTCCTTTGAAATAAACATTATTGACCTAAGTCACTAGCATAGTAAACAGTGATAGAACACAAGAATGGGGCATCCTCCACGTGTGATAAATTGTTTACCACATATACCTTGCCCCCCCCATGTATGGGAGAACCAACATCTTTCTCCCCTTCATACAGGGGCATTCCCCTATGCCCATTAATCAAGAATGTAAAATTTCCTATTAAATTAATATTTATAATATTAATATAATATATTTAATTGATATTTATAATATTAATATATTTAATTAATATTAATCTGATTAATAATAATCATGTAGTCAGTTAGCCAACAACCGTTTATTAAGCACCTACTATGTGCCAAGCCCTGGGCTAAGTGCTAAGGATACAAGGAAAGGCAAAAGAGAGTCTGTGCTCTCAAGGAACTCACAGCCTAACAGGGGGAGACAGCTACCAGATACAAACAAAATACCGTGCTGATAAATTGGAGATAATCAACAGAGGGAAGGCATCAGCATGAAGGGGCTTCAGGAAAGGCTTCTTGTAGAAGGTGCGATTTCAGCTGGGACATGAAGGAAGCCAAGCGTTATTAAATCACAGCTCAAAGCAGACTTCCTCCAGGGTCACAAAATCCCAGAATCTCTGAGCGGGAAGGGGCCTGAGGGATCATTTAGTCTAACCCGAACTTGAATTTAACAAACAAAAGCATAAAAGTGCTATTTAAATATATTATAAACATTACCATTATAGCCATGATCCCCTTAATGTCCTTAATGGGGTCTGGAGAAACATAACTTTAGATTGGACAACATTCAATTCAGTTTAATCCAACAAGCATTTATTAAGAACCTGCTATGTGCCAGGCTCGGTGCTGGGGCTACAAAAACAAAAAGGAAACTGATCCTGCCCTCCGTGAGCTTTCAGTCTAATGGGAGAAGACAACAGACAAAAGGAAGGTGGGAAGGGGAAAGGTACCCACGGGGGGCATGGCCTCAGGAGTGCAACAGAGTGGAAAAGGAAGGGACGGCTGCTGTGGGTGACCTTCTTAAATGGAGAAGCTTCACCCTTCAAACAGAGCGGTCCCAGGGGCAGAGGGTACTGAGGCAGTGTGCCTCCCAGATCAGGTGTGATTTTTGCAGGATGAAAAGGTTACTGGGTCATGATGGAAAAGTGGAGGGGAGTAGAACACAGGTGGGAAATGCAGATAAATAAATACAAACTGTATTACTTATTTGGCGCTAAGCTATGCGTCAGGCACAATGCTAAGAGCTAGGGATGCAAAACAAGGCAAAAGACAGTTCCTGTGTAAAGTCACTTCAAAAGCAGAAAAGGACTAAGGAGGGAGGTCGATCTCATCCTAGAAGCATGTTTCCCTGCCATTTCTAATGGATGTCTTTTGTCTTTACATCACCTTGAAGACTTGCAGATACGACTTTCCCTTCTTCTCTACCCAGAGATCCCTTAGAACAAAAAAGGGGGGAGGAGGGAAGCAATTACGGGGCACAGTAGATAGAGCCCCAGCCCTGGATTCAGGAGGACCTAAGTTCAAATCCAGCTTCATACACATAACACTCACTAGCTGTGTGACCCTGGGCAAGTCACTTAACCCCATTGCCTAGGCAAAAGAAAAAGAAAAAAAAGAACAAAAAAGGGGGGGGGAGGGATTAGAAGATAGGGAGGTGAGTTTTCTTTAAATTTCTTTAAATTTTGTTTTTTATTATGAATTCTATAATCATCAATAATCACAAATATTCCAAGACACAAAGAAATACATGCTAAATAAGGTGGTAACATGTGACTCCACTTATGTCTCCTGTAACTCCCCATCCTTTCCCTCTCTGAAACAAATTATCTCTTCTTCAGGATCAAGCTTCAACAATCGTTTATTAAGTTTTTACCAGGGACAGCTAGGTATAGAGCTGCGGCCTTGGAGTCAGGAGGACCTGAGTTCAAATCCATCCTCAGACACTTGACACTGACTAGCTGTGTGACCCTGGGCAAGTCACTTAACTCTGACTGCCTCACCAAAAAAAAAAAAAAGTCTTTACCATGGGCCAGGCACTGTATTAGGTGCTGGACATACAGAGATAAAAGAGTCTCTGCCCTCGAAGAGCTTACATTCTCCTGGGTGGAGGAGGAGGAAGCAAAAAAAACCCAGTCATCCCAAGAGGGAGAGAACATTACCAATTGGGCAGAGCAGAACAAAGGCTTTGTATAAGGGAGCCTGAGATGAAGATGGCACCTGTAGAAGCATAGGAACGTAGTCTTAGAGCTGAAAGAGACACTTCTGAGGTCATCTCATCCAACTATTCTGTTTTGTTTTGGGTTTTTTTGAGGCAATCAGGGTTAAGTGACTTGCCCAGGGTCACACAGCTAGTAAGTACCTGGAGGCTGGATTTGAACTCAGGTCCTCCAGACTGCAGGGCCAGTGCTCTATCCACTGTACCACCTAGCTACTCCCAATCCATTCCTTTTTTTACAGCTAGGAAGGATCCATGGAGAGGATTCAAACCCAGGTCTTCCCTAACTTCAGGGTCAGTACTGTCTCCCCTATACCATGTTGCCTCTCATTGCCATCAAATATCCCCAACAAGTGGTGGGTCTGCCAGCCTCTGCTTAGAGATCTCCAGGGAGGGGGGACCCCTGCCCCCATCTCTAAGACAGCAACCCACTTTTGTTGTTATTGGGTCATCTCAGTCATGTCAGACTCTTTGTGAGCCCATTTGGGGTTTTCTTGGCAATATCCCACTTTGGGACTGCTCAAATGGATGGAGCAGTGGACTTGTGTTGGACTTGAAATCAAGAAGGCTTGGGTTTGAATCCCCGCCTCAGTGACTTACTAGCCCTGTGACTGTGGTCAAGTCATTTCACCTCTCTCAGCCTCAGTTTCCTCATCTGTAAAATAGGGATACTAGCATCTATTTCCCAGGGTGGTTGTAAAGCTCAAACGAGGTAATATCGATAATGTCTTTGCCAACCTTACAGCACTTGCACCAATGTTAACTCTTCATAATATCATCATCTCATCTAATTTCTGACTTGCAGACAAGCAAGACCAGACCTGAATTACCGCCCACGTAGATGGGTGTCTGTCTATGAATGCAGATGAATGCACAATGCAGAACATCCCTAAAGCCTTCGTGCTGTTTTAAGCACTGTGCTAAGCTATTATTGGTGTTAGGAAGATTTGTCCTTATGTGGAACTGGAATCTGCTTTCTGCCACTTCCATCAGGAAGGCTCCATGGATTCATTCAGCTCTTTCTCCTATTTGTCAACACATCTGGCCCACTCCTCCCCCTCTTTGCAAATCTGCATTTGCAGAGATGATCACAAGCTGAGGATTGGAGGAATCCTATAAAGGAGAAAAAAAAATAATCTAACATGAAAGCATTATCTATTTTTTTAATGAGTGGGAGGGTTCCAGTGCAATGGACAGGCAGTCATCACTCTACATCCTTGACATTAGTCACATCCCCTAACTTCTTGCTGTTGTACAGTTATTTCAGTCATGTCTGACTCTTCATGACCCCATTTGGGGTTTCCCTGGCAAAGATACTGAAGTGGTTTGCCATTTCCTTCTCCAGTTTTTTTACAGATGAGGAAACTGAGGCAAACAGGGTGAAGTGATTTGCCCAGGCTCATCTAGCTAGTAAGTATCCAAGGCCCCATTTGAATTCAGGTCTTCCATACTCCAGGTCCAGCACCCTATCTATCACACAACCTAGCTGCTCCAATTAAGCCATGGCATTTCAGAGGAGGCTGGACAGAAGCCATAAAGGGATGCCCAACAGGGCCAAAGATATCGGGAACCTGGTACAGTCAGACAAGGCTAGAGAAATGGGGACTGATTGGCTCTGAACAAGAGAAGATTGAGGGATGGCAATTACATTTTTCAAGTACATGAACAGCCAGTGTTTAATGAATGAATGAATGAATGAATGAATGAACGAATGAATGAATAACCAATCAACAATCAATGAGCATTTATTAAGTCAGCAACTGGAGAGACAAAGAAAAAGCAAAAATAATCCATGCTTTTGAGGAGCTAACATTCTACTGAGTGTACAACATGTGTACATAAAGGTGTATAGGCATATATTTGCACTATAATGAGGAAGATCAGATAGACAGATGATTGATAAATGGATAGATGAGAGAGAGAGAGAGACAGACAGACAGACAGATAGATGATAGATAATAGATGATGGATAGATAGATGATTGATAGATGGATAGATGACAGATAGATAGATAATAGATAGCTAGATGATTGATAGATAGATGATAGATAGATAGATAGATAGATAGATAGATAGATAGATAGATAGACAGACAGATGATTGATGATAGATAGATAATAGATAATAGATGATGGATAGACAGATAGACAGATATACAGATAGATAGATGATAGATAGATAATAGATGACAGATGGATAGATAGATAGATGATAGATAATAAATAATAGATGATAGATAATAGGCAGATAGATAGACAGATAGATGATTGATAGATAGATGATAGATAATAGATGATAGATGGATAGACAGATAGATGATTAACAGATATGCAGATAGATCGATGATAGATAGATAATAGATGACAGATGGATAGATAGATGATTAATAGATGGACAGATGATAGGCAGATATATGGATAGATAGATGATAGATAATGGATGACAGATGATAGACAGATGATAGATATAGATAGATAGATGATAGATAGATAATAAATGATAGATAGATAGATAGATAGATAGATAGATAGATAGATAGATAGATAGACAGACAGACAGACACAAAGATGCTCTTCAAATCAAAAGACCTGGATTTGCGTATCAGCTGCAATACTTACTAGCTAGAGAGGCAGCTGGTGATGGTACCACAGTGCACAAAGCAGTGGGCCTGGAGTCAGGAAGACTTGAATTCAGATCTAGACTCAGACATTTACTTGCTGTGTGATCCTGGGCAGTCATTTAACCTCTGCCTACCTCTGTCTCCTCATCTGTAAAATGGGGATCATAATAGCACCACCTTCCCAGGGCTATGGTGAGGATGAAACAGTCAATCAGTATTTATTAAGTAGTGCCAGTACTTACTACGGGGAAGCTAGGAATCCAGGAGGCAGAGATGAGGAAGGGGAGTATTCCAGGCACAGGGGACAGCCAGAGAGAATGGCCAGAGTCGAGAGATGCAGGGGCTCATGGAAGAAACACCAGAGGTCAGCATCACTGCACAGTGTGTGGGGCATCTGGGGGTAAGTAAAGTCTAAGAACATTGCAAAGGCATTGGCAGGGAGGGGCAGTTAGTGAAGATGGAATAAGATTAAAGTATATAAGGAAATTTGCAAACAATAAAGGCTTTATAAATGTCAAGTATTAGTATTACTGTAACTATTACTAATTTCTTTGAGGTAAGGGACTGTTTTTTCTAACTTTGTATCTCTACCAGTTCTCAGCCCAGTACTCTGCCCAAGGTGGGCATGGGCATGGAATAATTCTCAGCATTATTTTTATACTTTGGCACTTCGGGGTTTACTAACAGGAATAATTCCCTTTAAAATCCTGGAGCAGAGAACTAAGCATTGGGGTGATCTGGCAGAGTCCTGTGCCCTTTGGAGGCCTGTAAGCCCCCTATGCAAGGGACGACCCAACAGCTTTGGGTATATGGCTGCCTATCAAAGTGCCTCGGATGAGTTCCGGGCATTTCCCTGGGCATCCAAAACCAATCTTCCTCACTTCTGCGCAGGTAGATCTCACTGGATTTTATAGCCAGGCCTGGGGCCAAGCCCACTCAGGCTGAATGTTTCCAAAAACCCTTGGCAGCCCCAGACTTCTTCTCAGCACACCCACAGTTATATGCCACTTCATTTTCTGACCCTCCCCACCACCCCTCGAGCCCCCAGAACACCCACACCCAGAGAACACCCAGTTCTTCGGACCCAAAATGTAAATAAACAATTTAGCCCATTTCAATTAACCATCAGTTCCAAAGACAAAATGGAAGAGTGGATTAGTCACAGTGCCTGGACTAGGTGGAGTAATCTTAGAGAAGGCAGGCGTTAGATGGAAACAAGGTCCCTGCTTAGCAGATGGCCCCCTTCCCTGCCGTCCCTTTGGCTGCATCATCCCAAGAAGACCAGACAGATCACGCCAAAGGAAACTATAGAAACACACACATCAAAAGACGACAGGACGGGCATAATGGATTTTGCTTTCTGTTCTTTCTTCTTCCACTCTGTGCTCTCTTAATGAATTCCCTCAATAATCGAATTCCAACACAGGGGAGTGTGGCATGGATGTATAATGGGATCCGCCTGGAGAATCCTAGGGAACAACGGGGCCTCCATGCACTGTTATTAAGCCTACAGAGTGTCATTGTGCTGGGGCTGGATTGCATGTCAGACAGCTTGGGTTCGAATCCCTGTTTTGTTGTGAAAATTAAATGAGACGATATATATATATATAAAGCCTTTTGTGAATCTCCAAGCACTGTACAGAGATTCCTGGCCATCTCTCCATACTACCACACAGGGATTATTAGTAAGTCATCTCCATAAGGTACAGGCCTTTTTGTGTGGACATGGCCAGGAATCTCTAAACAGTGCTTGAAGGTTCACAAAAAGATAGCTATAGATAGAGATATACACATACATGTACACATACTTACACATATACATAGAGACAGAGGGAGGGAGAATGAAGGAGAGAGAAAGAGAGAGAGAGAGAGAGAGAGAGAGAGACAGAGAGAAAGAGACAGAGAGAGAGACAGAGACAGAGAGAGAGAGAAAGACAGAGACAGAGAGACAGAAAGACAGAGAGAAAGAGACAGACAGAGAGACAGACAGACAGAGACAGAGAGACAGAGACAGAGAGAGACAGAGAGACAGAGAGAGACAGAGAGACAGAGAGAGACAGAGAGAGAGAGAGAGAGAAGAGAGAGAGAGAGAGAGAGAGAGAGAGAGAGAGAGGAAGACAGAGAGAGGAAGAAAGAGAGGAAGACAGAGAGAGAGAAGGAGGGGGAGAGAGAGTTTAAATATCACAACAGAGCTGGGTTTTAAACTGAGATCTTCTGACTCAAAATTCAGCTTTGTACTACAACATTCATTTACTCATTCATTCATTCAGAAACCACCTCATAAATAAATACCTTTCAACAAGTACCCTCCTTCACCAAGGAGAAACAGGTAAAAGAATGCAGGTGGCTTGATGCTACTCCTCCCCACAAAAAGTGCTTGTCCTGCCATGGCAGGGGGAGTGGGGTTCAGGACACTCCTTATCTTAGCCCAAATCCCACTCAATATTCCCCCAGCCCAACCAGTGGCCTCCCAATGCCAGTGCCACTCAGCCTCCAGCTCTGTTCTTAGCTCGTTACACTAAGAGCCCATGGATTTCATGTCAGGATTTACCCAGCAGCCAAATGAAGAGAGATATTTTATAAAACTGCAATACAGGATGAAATTGCTAAGTACATCTATACAACTAATGTCACTGCAATATTAAAACAGAAAATTCATTTGTACACTTTTTCTTTAAATTGCCAAAGCAACTTGCCGTAGTTAATTAAAAATTCTGAACAGTGCGTACTGTATGGGCCAATTTTCAAACAGGGCATAAGCCTAGTGTACAGCATTTATAATGTGCTGAAAGCCATTGGTAAAATGAGATTTCCTTAAAAAAAAAAAAAAAGGGAAAAAAAAAGCAAGACCCCGGCAGGCCCAGCTTCTCTCCTGCTGGCCACTGGAGTTATTAAGAATAGCAGGCCCCATATCCAAACTCCCTGCTAGAAAGGCTTCCACATGGACCAGAGGGGACACTCCGACCAGTAGCTAATTTTGGCTTCTCCCTTCCAGCTCTGCCATCTTAAACAAGCCCATCTTCGGCCCTTCATCACTGCCATCTGTTTTCACTTGCTTTCAATCTTTTGGGCTGACATGTTATCACAGTCTTTCTCCTCCCGGGTACCACCCCCCCTTCTACTTCAGGGATAGAGGAGAAAAAGTGATGGGCCAGGAGACGGGAAACCTGGGTTCTCGCCTTCATCGCTGTCACTCAACGACAGCAGTGTGACCTGGGGCAAACAGTGCCCCAGCCAATCCATCAAATCATCAACCAGCGTTTATTAAGTACTTACTATGTGCCAGGCACGGGGAGAAGCATTAGAGACACCGAGGAAGGGTTGGAACACACATGTCCCCTAGGGCTTATGTTCCAATGAGAGAAACAGCACGTGCATGTGTGTGCGTGTGTGTGTGTGTATGGTTACATATGTGTGTATGAATATACACATGCATGTTGTCTATATATACAGATGTGTGGATGCTGTGTGTATGTAATGTATATGCATAATATGTGCAAAATTAATATGAGGAAGCTTGGGGAAGGAGGACATTAAAAATGAGAGGGATCAGGAGAGGCTTTTTACAGAAGGCAAGACTTGAGCTGGGTCTTAAAGGAATCCAGAGACTCCAGGAGAAGGAGGCAATGAGAGACAGCATTACAGGTGTGGAAAACAGCCTAAGCAAAGGCTCGGAGATGGGAAATGGTGACGTGTGCGGCATCCTGAATGGGCCAGTTGGGGGGGGGGATTGGTATCAAATCAGCTTGGTATAGTGGAAAGAAGGCCAGATTTCCCAAGTCAGGAAGACCTGGGTCCAAATCTGGCCAAGGACACCTCCTAGTTCTGTGATTACAAGCAAATCTCCTAACGTCGCTGAGCATTATTTTTCTCATCTATAAAATGAGGGTAATGACACCAGCAATCACCACCTTGGATGAGATCATGCGTGCAGGATACTTCCCAAACCTTGTGGTGCCACAGAAATGCCAGCTAGCAAGAGGACAAGTGGTTTCTCATGGGACAGTTCAAACAATGGATGGTCAGCCAAATTACATGGGATTTCATAATTTTACAGAGGAGTTTGACTAGAATGGATTAACACTAATAATATAACAACTGGCATTTCTATCGTACTTTAAAGCTTGCAAAGTGCCCTGTACATATGATTTGAGCCTTGCAACAATTTAATGAGATAGATACTACAGGTATTATTGTCCCATTTTACAAAGCAGTGAAGGGAGGCCCAGCAAAGTTAAGGGATTTCCCCATAGTCACACAGCTTGGAAACACCAGAAGCAGAATTCCTCTTCCCAACTCCAAATGCAGGACCCTATCTTCTGTGACTGTGAATCAATGTTGACTACAGAAGAAAATTTATGAAGGACATGTTTGCATTATTTGTTGTTATTTAGTCATTTTAGTTGTGTCTCATTCTTCATCACCCCTTTTGGGATTTTCTTGGCCAAGATACAGGACTGGTTTGCCACTTCCTTCTCCAGCTCATTTTATAGACAAGGAAACTGAGGCAAGCAGGGTTAAGTGACTTGCCCAGGGTCACACAACTAGTAAGCGTCTGAGGCTGGATTTGAACTCAGAAAGATGAGTCTTCCTAACCCCAGGCCCAGTATTCTATGCACTATGGCACCACCTAGCTGCCCCCTACCCCTGTATTATTAATAAATGTTAATTCTCATGCACCATAGCTAGGTGAAACACTGGTTAAGAGTGGTGGACTTGAAGCCGGAAGACATCAGTTCAAATTCTGTCTCAGATACTTACTAGCTGTGCAAATCCCTTAACCACTATCTGTCTCAGTTTCCCAATCAGTAAAATGGGAATAATAATAGCACCCACCTCACAGGTTGTCGTGAGAGTCATCAAATGAGTCAACATAGAGAGAGTACTTTGTAAATCTCAAAGTCATATTCTAGGGGCCAAATAAATCTTTACTGATGCAGAGGAGACTTGGGCAGAAACCTTTAGTTAGGCTTCAAAAGTCCTGGATTCTTGGAGTCAGTAGTCTCACTAAGGCTATTAGTTTCTAATTCAAGCTTTCATTCATTCACCCTTTATTAGTGAATTTCATAGGATCCTGAGATTTGCTGGACCACGTATACTCAGGAATTAAGACATTTTTGAGGATGTGAGGGGATAAATTCTCAAGATATGTGAAAAAGAGGAGAAAAACAAACAATTGGGGGGGAGGGAAAAAATCACCCATCTTATTATTACTAAAGCAAACATCAATAATCACCTACCTACGTTATCTATTTTCCCATTTCAAAAAACACACCAGAGTATCATCTTCAACGAAGGCATAAAAAGGAAACAGACAGCCTTCAGCAAGACCATACCTGTGTGGCCACACAATTGACTGAAAGGTGTCAAAAATACATCTTATGCTCATTGTTTGTTGCCCATAAAAAGCATTTGATCTGACAGGAGAAAATGCCACCTGAAAAGCCATTCTCCAACATGGTGTCTCCCATGCACATGTCAAAACTGTACAAGATTCCTTGAAAGATATAACAAAGATAACCTTATTCTCTGACCTTCTGATTATTCATCTCAAGCAAGTAATAGAACATGCTCACCAAAGGTATTCACCACTGTCATGGAGAATGTCCGGGGAAGAGTCTGAAAAAAAGAGAGATTCCCTATAGACCAGGGACTCTTAACCAAGGGTCCATGAAGTCTTTTTTAAAAATATTTCGAGGGGCAGGTTGGTGGCGCAATGGATAGAGTACCAGCCCTGGAGTCAGGAGGACCTGAGTTCAAATCCAGCCTCAGATACTTGACACTTACCAGCCATGTAACCCTGGGCAAGTCACTTAACCCTACTACCTAGGAAAAAAAAAAATTTGATAACATTTCAAAAGAATAGGTTTTCTTTGTCATCCTTCTATTTTGTGCATTTAACAACATGATTCCAGGATGGGGTTCATGGGCATTACCAGACACTGCTGAATAGGACCAAAACACAAAGGTTAAGACCACCTAATATAGACAGTGGAGGCCAGGCCCTCCGAATGCCAGCGCTCCTGAAAGACACTGTGCAAATTGCATCAAGCCTCAGAACTGCAGACTTCCCAAACGAGATCTGTAATCACACAAATGAATTCAGTCTAACTCCCCACAAAGGAAAAACAAGTGCATGAAAAATGCTGACTGCCCAGACTGCAATGGGCAGTTGTATCAACTGGTAAATCAATCCATCAGTCTTGAACCTATACTGCAAACTGATAATGAGCTGGGCCCAGAACAGAACAAGAGGGGGAAGCTTGGGCTAGGTTGCCTTTGGGAAATTACACACAGCTTTTAATGACCCCAAGCTTCTCCCTGAAGCCAAGGTCAACTTTTTTTTCCCAAACATCAACAGTCTTCTGGTGATGGCTGTGAGTCATGGAAAACCAGTGTCTCCAAAGAATTAAAGTGGTGGGTTACCCAAAGGGGTAGGGGAAAGGCAAATGATGGGCCATAAACAGGTTGTAACACATTACAAATGGCAGCTGCTCAGGAGAAGCAGCGTAAAGCGTATTAACGTAGACACATGTGGCTGGGAAAGGAGGCAGGAGAGTCAAGGACAAGAACAAGGATTGGCTAGACCAGGGCTTCACTGTCATCCAAGAGAACTACAGGAAGGGGACCCAGCACATCGAAGACAACTCCAACAGATACAACACCTCCATTGCTTGGCAGTCAAAGCCCTTCATAACCTAGCCTCACTTCCCACCTTTCCAGTCTTCTTATACCTTATTCCCCACCACGTACTCTTCATTCCAATATCACTGGCCTGACTGTTCCAAGAACAAGACACGCCACTTTTCAGCTCTGGGCATTCCCTCTGGCTCTCCCCCATGCCTGGAATGCTCTCTCTCCTCATCCCTGCCTCCTGGCTTCCCCAGCTTCCTTCAAGTCCCAACTAAAATCCCACCCTCTAAAGGAAGCCTTTCCCCTCAATGCTAATGCTTTCTCTCAGTTGACAGTTTCCAATTCATCCTCTTTATGCCTTGTTTGGATGGTTTTTTGCCTGTTGTCTCCCCCATTAGACTGTGAGCTCCTTGAGGGCAGGGATTATCTTTTGCCTTTCTTTCTATGCTCTGGATTCAGCCCAGTGCCTGGCACATGGTAGGCATATTTAATGCTTATTTATTGACTGAGAGATCTTCAGAAGGATACAGACAAGTCTCACATGGAACAAAGAGATATAGAAGGGTTAGGATCAACACACACCATTGAAAGGAGCAATGAGATGCCAGATCCATGGAAATATTTGAAGTACAAGTCCTGAGAGATCATTCAGGCTAATCCACTCATTTTACAGGTAAGGAAACTGAGGCACAGAGAAATAAAGTGACTCGCCCAAAGGTAATAAGTGGCAGAAATGGGATTTGAAGTCTTTGACAAGGTGATCCAGTACAAGGCATTCAGGGATTGATAACCAAGAAATGCCTATAGGAACCAGGTCAATGCTATCTCCAAATCTCTGACCCCTCCCAGCTCACTCGGGAAGTGGGACTTGAATCTATGTTGCTCATGACACAGCTAGGCGGTGCAGTAAATAGAGCGCTAGATCTGGAATCAGGAAGATCTGAGTTCAGATCTAACCTCAGATACTTACTAGCTGTGTGACCCTGGGCAAGTCACTTAGCCTTTATCTAACTCAGTTTTCCCAACTGTAAAAATAGGGATGATAATAAGGATCCAGTGTAAAGCACCTAGCACAGCATCTGGCCCAAAGGGACTTGGTGAATGTGTGCTCCTTCCCCTCCTTTATCCTACATGAGCATCACTGAAAGGACCTAGAGCTGCGTAGTTTGGAGAAGAGAAGACTGAAGGGGAATATGATTTCTGTCTACAAGGGGCAGAAGGACTGTCATCTGGAAGGGGTGGGAAGGGCAATGGTCTCAAGGCTGCAGGTTCCCCATCCCTTGCTAGCCAGTGAGTGGAAGCATCAGAGACAACTGAGGTTTGATGAAAGGAAAAGCCTCCCCAGCACAGGTGCTATCAAGAATAAGATGGGCTGCATGGGAAGACAGTGGGCTTCCGGCAGAGGCCGGACGTGGGCTGGACTAGATGGCCCCAGAGCTCCCTTCTAGCGCCAGCACGGCACAATTCTGTGAAGAGGTTAAGCCTGGTAACCATAACATACCATATTACCCACGGCCGGGTGAGAGCACAGAGAGGTGGGCTCCCTAGAAAACTGCAAAGAAATCCAGAAAACCGTACGAATTCAGACAGCCTGGGGATCAGGCCGCTCATTTCTCGTGGAAGTTTGATGTCATTCCTTTTCCCCTTCTGCAGCATGTAGGAGGTGAGTAAGTAGTGTCTGAGGTGGAGAAGAGAGAAAAGGGACAGAAATCGGCCTTTATTCCTCTAACTTCACGGCCTGCTGACTTCGCTAAGCCAGTATTTAGGCAGGAGAGATTGTGTGCAGAGATGGCCCTTCTCTGACCATCTAGATTAATACCAATAGCTCACCTCTATGTAGGACTTTCACAGAACCCATCGGTCGCCCCAGACCTCTGATCTACTAACTCAAGTCAGTGTGTGAGCAGACCATCTGGTAGAATGTAAGCTCTTTGAGGGAAGGGGTTGTTGTTCATTTCAGTCTTTGAATCCCCAACATATAGCATAGGACCTTAGGGGATTGCTTGAATCCTTATTTCACAGATGAGGAAACTGAGGCTCAGAAAGAGGTAAGTGATTTGCCCAGGGTCACACAGTAGCAGAGCTGGATTTTGAACCCAGTTCTTTTGACTCCCAATTCCAGGATTTTTTCCCCTACATAGATCACCTTGCCTCACATCTTAAGATCCTTAGGCCAACATGACATCTGCCACTCCATTAATACTGCCCTGAAATATTCTCACTTAACCCCGTTTGCCTCAGTTTCCTCATTTGTAAAAATGAGCTGGAGAAAGAAATGGCAAAACATTCCAGTATCTCTCTCAAGAAAACCCCAAAAGGAGTCACAAAGAGTTGGACATGATTGAACAACAATATTCTCTAATCATATTACATATAGGAAGTTTGTGTCCACATGAAGACTGTAAAATACCCATAAGAGATGAAAGATCTCCCACTTCTTTTGTATCCCCCACTGTACTGAGCACAGGACTTTAGATCCAATCCAACCCAACCCAACCCAACAAACATTTATGTGCCTCCCATGTGCTGGAGATACAAAGAAGAAAAGAAAAAAAAAACGGGCCTTGCCCACAAGAAGCTTCCAGTCTACTGAGAGACATACCATGTAAAATACCATGTCATCCCCCTATTCCATAAACTCCAGAGGCTCCTTGTTGCTTCCAGAATCAAATATGAAATGCTCTGTTTAGCATTCAAAGCCCTTCCTAACCTAGCCCCCTCCTACCTTTCCGGTTTTCTTACACCCTATTCCCCAACACATACTCCTTCATCCAGTGTCACTGGCCTCCTGGCTGTTCCAGGAATCAGACACTCTATCTCTCAATTCCAGGCATTCTCTCTCTGTGTCCCCTATGACTGGAATGTGCTTTCTTCCCATCTCTGCCTATTGCCTTTCCTGGTTTCCTTGAAGTCCCAACTAAAATCCAATCCTCTACAGGAAGTCTTTCCCAACCCTTCTTAATTCTAGTATCTTCCCTCTCTTAATTATTTTCTATTTATTCTCTATATAGCTTGTTTTTACATATTTGTTTGCTTTTTGTCTTCCCCCATTAGACTGTAAGCCCCTTAAGGGCAGGATTGGTGTTTTGTTTTGTTTTATTTTTGTATCCATAGTATATGGCATAGTGCCTAGCCCATAGGAGGTACTTAAATGTTTATTAATCAACTAACTTAGGTAAGTATACATAAGATCATTGTTAAGTGAGAAAGAACTAATATTAAGTAGAGTTCTTCACCTTTTCTGTGGCATGGAACCTTTTGGCAGGCTGGTAGAGCCTAGGGACTCCTTCTTGGAATAGTGTCTTAAAATGAATAAAATAAAATACATAGGATTACCAAGGACAACAATTATATTAAAATATAGTTACCAAGTTTTTTAAAGTTCACAAGTCCCAAATTATGAAGCACTGAACTAGGAAAAACAAGAAAAAATTCCCGTAGGAGCTAGAGGGGAGGGGATTCCAGGAATGGGGGAGAGGGACTGAGGCAGGCACAGCAGTAGAAGATAGAATGCCAAAACCCCTCAGTAAAGGCTCAAAGACTTGACTACTGCAGGCTTTACACAGCCATAAGGTGAAAAATGAAAGTGTTTGCCTTCTGGGAGCGTGTCATCATCCAGGTTTGGAGAATCATCCCCAGAGAGAGGCACAGCTCAGATGTTGACATGAGTGGGTGGACTGAGGGTCAGTTTCAGAGAAGAAAGTCCCTGCTTCCTGACAGGGGAGCAAGCTGGTACCACAGGTGGCTTCAGAGACCATCCATGCATCAGCATGTTGATTTCTTTCAAATGAAAAACAATCATGTTTGTTTTCCCTTACACATCCTGGACAAAGGCCACACGATGATTACAAAACACACCTACTCATAATGTGTACTAAGCTGTCTCTGCATAGTGTGTGGTTTTGGAATAATATATAAAATGCTTAATAAAAATTAATGTGGAAAGGAGAGTCATTATCCTCATTAATTTCTTCTCCCAGAGTTATCCTGATGAACTAGTAATGACGTGTTTCATCTCCTGTCTTTGATGCCATCTGTGTATATCTATGTAGGAAATGTCGCCTTGCTCAGCTTAGAATCACTCTGGTAAATTACAGCCCTGAGATACTTTAATTAAACTGACCTGAACACCATCATGATCCTGGCTTATGTCTATGTCTTACGAAAATAAAAAGCCTACTGCTTGAGGGTCAGGTAGGTGGCACAGTGGACAGAGCGCTGGGCCTGGAGTCAGGAACATTCATCTTCCTGAGTTCACATCTGGCCTCAGACACTTCCCAGCTGTGTGACCCTGGGCAAGTCACTTCACCTGCTTGCCTCAGTTTCCTCATCTGTAAAACGAGCCAGAGAAGGAATCTGCAGACCACTCCACTATCTTTGCCAAGAAAACCCCAAATGGGGTCACAAAGAATTAAACACAACTGAAAAGCTGAACAACAACAATGTGGTGGCAGAGGGAGGTGGTGGAAAAGGGAGCCCCTTGACAGATTCAGTTTCCTCAGGAAGTGATGGGATGAGGTCAGGAGGCAAATCTTTTCAATCAACCAAACATTTACTGAGGGCTCACCACGCGCCTGGCACTATGCTACTAGCTCAGCAGAATGCCAGACAAATTCCAGTCATTTGCTGCTTCCCTCCCAGGGGTAAGTTCCTTGAGGACAGGGACAGATTTTTGTCTAGTCTTTCATCATCCTCTCAGATCCTAGCGTGATGCCTTATATGGATTAGGCATTAATAAATCCTTGTTGAATGAAAAAATGAATGAACGAACGAGCAAATGAATGAACACCATCAGAGACCTGGAGGTGAGGACTGTCTAGATAGGAGAGGAGAAAAAATAAACTAATAACCTTCCTTTCTCCCTTTTCTTCTTCATATTTCAAGCTTTGCTTGCTTTAAACAGCAAATGCTTATAAGGAGGGTATGGGGTGCACCCTCATGGAATTAATTATCAATCAATCAGCATTTATTAAGGGTCTGCTATGTGCCTGGCATTGTGCTGGGCACTGGAGATATATAATGCAAAGAATAAATCAAATCTCTACTTATGAAGAGTTTACATTCTATCAGGGGAGAAAATAAATACACATACGTGTACGTGCAGATTTAGAGCAGAAAAGGTCTTTTGGTCCAGCTCCCTCACTCTGCCTACCAGAGAAATGTAGGGACTTACCCAAGCAGCAGGGCCATGGGCTAACCTGCACCTTGCCGGCTGTGGCATCACCAAGATGGCAGCATCGTTTCTCTTCCTCACCAGTCTCCATCTTCAGAGAACTGAGATCACTCACCTCCCTACCCACCACCTAATGGTCAGTCACCCTACAGGTAAAGTAGGATGGCATTGTAGATGGCTAGAAACTAGGGGAATTCTGGCTGTAACAGTCCTTTGCACAGAATAGACACTTTAAAAATGTTTATTGGGTTGAATTCATTGGTCTGATTCTGCCATGAAAATTCCATGTAGCCTTGGGCAAATCAACTTCTTTTTAAAAAATTGGGGGAGCAGGGGTTAGAAAGGAGGAAAGGAATTAGACAAAATAACTTTTAGGGGTCCTTCTTGCTCTAACACGTTGTATTCTCACATTTCTTCTGTCTCTGACAATGTATTCCCTCCCGGCTCACACACTGCATATTCTAAGGCCCTCCCACCTCTGAGATTCTCTATTTTAAGGACCCTCTTAGTTGTGGCATATTATGCTCTGACATTCCATCTTCCAAGGCTCCTCCCAGTTCTGACTTTTCCAAGTTCTAGGGCCCACTCCTACCTCTGATATTCACGTCCTGAGGCCCTTCCCATCTCTAACATAATATGTTGTAAGGCTCCTCTCAGTCCTGACATTCCATGTTCTAAGGCCACTTCCCTCTGTTATTCCACATTCTCAGGGCCCTCCCAGGTCCAACATTCTATGATTCTATGGAATCTCCCTTGTTATACTTTGAGCTCTTATTCTTCAGTATCCTTACTTTTTGAAGAAAAAAAACAGGAACACACAAATGACCTTCTTCCATCTTGACTCTTTAAAAATGAAAAATGAATGAAAAAATAAATGAAAAAGTCCTCTTGGTTTCAAGTCAGTATCCTGGCCTGCTTGGTCTCAGGCCCTAAGGTTCATCATACATATTCATACACACACACACACACACACACACACACACACACACACACACACACCCCAAAAGTACATATTACAAACCAGGTTTAAGCCTAGTACTGCATTTTTATTAAGAAGCCAAGCGCCTGGGAGCAGCTCAACCCCAGGGCTCAAACCAGCAGCCTACACCTCTCCACCCTCTCCTGAAATTCTCAGGTCAAGACTGCACAGAGCCAGGGGGCTCATTATGAATAGACCAGGCTCATCAAGAGAAAACAATGCCTCTTCTTTGAGAACACCCCTTTGTCCAGCCCCTCCCCACCCCACCAGCCATCATCATCCAAAGAGCCAGCAACACTGTCCTCATTCCCAAACCCAAAGCAAAGTCCTACTCGACTCTCTGTCACTCTCCCCCAGCCACTGGCCCTCCCCAACCCTCATTGGAAAGCTTCAATATTTTCACTCTTCTCCTACACCCAAACTGTTAGTGTACTGATTATATTTTCCCCTCGGTGGAGAAATCCAATCCCATTGTACTGACTCCCGTAACACACAAAAAATGGAGCGGCTTCTTGTGATAACAAGAGATAGAGCGGGAAAATTGCAGCATTAGATACTGCCTCTTATCTGGGCTATTTTTTCCACAAACCATATAATCTTAGGCTCATGAACACGGCACAGGCTTCCAGGAACTAAGCCAGAGGTTCACGAGGATCTGGGAAGTTTCGTTCGGGGAGACCTCACGCACAGTGCCCAGGGCTGCTGGGATTCCACCTGTCAAAGGGTTTCTAAGAGCCTCTTAGCAAAGGGTAATGGTTACAAGAAGCTGATGGCCAGGAATGGAGGATATTTGTTCCAAGTCATTCAGTGACCTCCACCCACCTGTCGGAGGAAACTCAAATTTTCAGAAAGTCAGTGTAATCCTATCAAAAGGACACTGAACTGCGAGATCTGAGTTCTAATTATGGCTCTGTCATTATGTGACTTCAATTAATTATATCATTTTTCTTGGCCTCAGCTTCCTTTTCTGTAAAAATGAGAGAGCTGAACCAGCTATAAGGTCTCTTCCAATTGTAGGTGGCTCAGTGGATAGAGCATCGGGCTTGGGGTCAGGAAGACCTGAGCTCAAACCTAGCTTCAGACACTCACTAGCTGTGTGACCCTGGCCAACTCACCTAACCCTGTTCGCCTCAGTTTCTTCATCTGTGACATGAGCTGGAGGAGGACATGGCAAACCACTCCAGAATCTCTGCCAAGAAAACCCAACATGGGGTCATGAAGAGTCAGACACAACCTGAACAACACCTGAACAACAGGACGATCCTGAGATCATGCATTACATTCCACCCAACAGTCCACCCTTTCTTGCCATCTGATTTGCCACCGTCCAGCTTCTCTCCACCTGTAATAGCTCAGCCAGACCAGTCCTAGAGATACTGTGTCCTCGGATTCTAGGAAAATCTGTCCGATTGGTCTAGGGAACTCCTGCCCTCACCTGAGCTGTTCTGATTGGTAAATGATTAATCCCAAACTCAACCAGTGCCAGATTATCAGAAGAGACTATGCCATCTACCCAGGCCATCTTGCCATTTCTCCTGCCCACAATAGGATAACTCCTCACTCTCCTTTCTTACCCTCAGCTCAGTAATCGAATCCATACCACCCTACTACCATTATTCATGGAAAGGGTATGCCCAACGATTGACCTATGGATCACTCCTTAAATACTGCCTTCCCTGACCTCTACGCATGTTTTCATGTGTATGTCACATCATATAAGACAACATGTGTGTGACACATTACATATGTTGTCTCGTGTACATATGTATGTGCTATCTCCCGTTATTTGAATGTAAGCCCCTTGAGGGCAGGCACTGTCTCACTTTTATATTTTAATCCCTAGCACTTAGCATGGCACCTGGTATAAGATATATGTGTGCCCATAAAAGATATGTATGTTCATGGATTGTCTAAAAGCATCTTAAAGACGGCCCAAATAGATATGTCTAGAATCTGGCCCATCCTTTTCTAAAGGCCATGATTAGAACCCAGGTCTCCCAGTCCAGTTCCATTTTGACAGGATTACCCTGGCCTTCTAAAATATTAGACTTCTTCTGACTCTTAGGAGAAGGTAGATAAATGACATGAAACAAATACCCTCCACTCTTGGCCATAAGCTTTTTGTAGCTCGTAATTTCTGCCTTAAGGGGAACAGGACACAGATCTTAGCTAGGCATTTGCTCATACCTTTCCCACCTTCAAGAGAGGCATGAGACTAGCATATATCTATCTATCCTCCCTCATAAATATTGCTTGCTAAGGTTATGGTTATTTTGGGGGTTCAAAATGAAAGCCACTTCCCTGGTCGCTCTTAACAAGGAAGCGTTGCCCAAACTTACACCTACCAGCCTGGCCCCTTCTCCCCAAACTCTAGTTACACAAAACACCATCACAAAAAGTGAATAGCAACTAAACCCATTTACCCAAACAAAAAATTGGAGTTATACAGATTGGAATATATCAGAAAATACATAAGATCAAATGAGCTCTCCAGTGGGAGTGAGATAAGAACTCAGCTCAAACCAAGAGCCCAATCTCGCCCAAGGTAAAAGTTTCCAAAGGAGGAAAGCTGGCAGTCAGGGATATTCCTTACATGTCTGCAACTTCCAGTCTTTCTGCCCCTTCAAACATCTCCCTCAAAGAACTCTTGCATCAACTCTTCCCCTTAGTCAGGTACTCACATGATGTACAACATTCTCTCCACCAATCTGAAGTCACATCTCTTTCTGCATGTATAACTGCATGCTAACACCCCAAGCTTAGGTGAAAATCAAATTGTCCTGGTACAGGAGAGGCACTTAATAAATACTTTTTCATTTATATATCCATCCTCTGAAGGGGTTGGCCTAGAATAGTCTATAACAGGGGTTCTTAACCTGAGACCCATAAACTTGTTTTTTTAAAATATTTTGGTAACTGAATTTCAGTGTGATTGGCTTCCTTTATAATCCTATGTATTTGATTTTGTGCATTTAGAAACACAGGGTCCATAGGCTTCCCTAAACTGCCAATGGAATCCATGCCACAAAAAGGTTAAGAATTCCTGGGCCAGAAGATCTTGGAAGCTCTAAACTCTACCATTCTAGACGATCTCTCAGGTTCCTTCTAGTTCCAAAATGCTGTGATTCCAAAGAGTCAACAACTCAACAGTCCCCAGCATCACATCAGCTCGTCCTTTACAAACAAGACCCAGGAAATCATTCATTTCAGCTCAGAAAGGGCAAGGAAAAGTTGACTTCTCACAAAGATTTTCTTTGCCAAAGCCTTGTCCCTGAGTTGATATGATATCAAGCGGATTAGACAATTAATGCCCAGGAATATAACACAAATCTGCATTTGTTCAGCTGGGTCTAAAGGAGCTCGTCATTTCCTTCCTCCCACAAGTCAATTTACTCAGGGAGAGCAGGCTTTTCTCCAGATAAGCACATTGACTTTAAAATAAAGTGGGTGCCAACAGCTAGAGCAGTGAGACTGGAGCAGACAGAGATGTGGCATTGAATGATAATTAAATACATTTTCATCATCCGTCATTTTTTTACTGCAGGTGCCCGTGTAATAAATCTGGACTCACGTCTTTTGTCAGCTGGCAGTGAACACATTTTAACGTGAAATCTCCCGGGATGAATTAAGAGTCACTTGGCCTTGTAAGGGAGGAAAGGTTTTTACTTTCAAACTGCCAAGTGGGTAACTCACAACTGATTGGTTCCATAATACCTTGTTATTTGACAATACCTCTGCCTCTGGTTGTATTTCAATTCGCCACTCCTACAGGCTAACCAGGTCTCTGAGCTATTTATCATCAGATTCAAGAATAAAAACTGGTTTAAGAAGACTTTTACCCTTTTTTTTGCTTTAATGAATCTCATATTCAACTCAGAGTTGATCAAGGATGGACCAATATTTCTTAACTTTTTTTTTGTCCTTTTAATTCCCCCATAGAATTTGTCTCTTCTAACACAATCTTTTCTTCCTCGAGCTGTTATCAATTCTAACCTAAACTACTGCAATAGCCTCCTAATTGGTCTCCCTTCCCCCCCATCTCTTTCCTCTCCAATCCATTCTCCAGACAGCTGCCAAATTGATATTCTTATAACATAGGTCTAATTATATCACTCCTTTGCCCAAGAAGCTTCACAGGCTACCTATTGCCTCTAGGATAAAATCTGGCTGGCCTTTAAAGTCCTTCACAATCTGATTCCATCTTTTCCAGACTGATCTCACGTTCCCCTGTATTCTATGCTCCAGACAAACTCACTCTACCTTCTCTTCCCCATACATGACATCCCATCTCCCACCTCCATGCCTATGCCTGGTTATGCTCTCCCTACTCACCTGCACTTCTTGGAATCCTTGGCTCCCGTCAGGGCTCGGACCAGATTCTGCCCCCTACACAGGCCCTTCTCAGTGCTCTGTACAGCCTGAAATCGCCATGTATTTTTGAATATCCTTGGTATTTACTCATGTGTGTACACAGAACCATAGAGTGAGAAGGGACCTCAGAAATCTTCTAGCCTGACTCTATTTGACAGATGAGGAAACTGAGGCCCAGACAAGTAATTTCAGTCATAGATCCATCCAACCCTCTCATTTTACAGGTGAGAAAGCTGAATTAAGTGACTTGGTTCAGGGCACACAGGTAGAAGTAACAGAGATCTGAACTCAGTTTCTCTGACTCCAAACCCAGATCTCCTTCCACTGCTGTCCTCTTCCCCTCCCTCCCCACTCCCTCCAGTAAAATGCAAGTGCTTTGAGAGAACGGACTGCTTCTTTTTGGTTTATGATGCCTGGCACATAATAGGTGCTTAATAAATGCTTGTTGACTTGTTAGTAGGTGCTCAATAAATGCTTGTTGGACCGATTTGTATCTGCTGCCTGTCTTTGGTTGCAGCCAGGCACAACAGATGGGAGTGCCCAGTCTGGCTGACTTCTCTTTTTTCACAATGCCTTCCCCACCAGGGGTAAGCTCCTAGGTAGTGAGCAGTCCCGGTAAAGTCCACTGTTCCGGCACATCTGCCCTCCTCCAGGTCCTGTTTCCCTCCTCCCCAGTGATGCCTCACTAAAAGCCACTTCACCCTAAGGAGGGGTGGGGGAAGGGAAAATGAGCGATTTCCCTTTCACACTGAGGGCAACGGCAGCAGAAGCGTCAGACAACTCTTATGAGCTCCAAAATGCAGTTAAAAGGAGGTGAGTTATTCCACACGCGCAACTAGTAACCAATAACAACAAGATAGACTCAGACAGCAAGCCATCTCCCACCCTGGAGCAGTGCCCATAATTAGCCATGTGGCTGGCACATCACCTTATTACTGCTCCTTATTCCCCAAGAAAAAATATTACAGTGGTAAGAAAAAAAAAATGACAACAGACTGGTACCAGAGCTCTCTAAAAGCTCCAACCTGGTCCTCTGTTCTCTCTGCAAATCTAGGAGGGTTAGGGATGGGCGGGGGGACAGGGTGGTACAATGCTCTTTCTTCTCTTGCCAGACACTCACCTGCTCAGTTCCACTAATTACCTGGTTGCTTAAGTGTGGCTTCTAAATAAGCCAATGGCCAGAGCACGGGGAAAAAACAAGAGGCAAAATGCATTAATTAGGGTCCCAGTAACACTTCTCTTTCAAAGGTTAACCAAAATCTTCCATCTTGCTTCAAGCTAATTAGGAGGAAATGATAGCGTATGAATTTCCCCAAGCAAATGAGGTAGATAGAGCGCTGGGCCTGGAGTCTGGAAGACCTGAGTTTAAATTCAGCCTCAGATACTTACCTAGCCATGTAACCCTAGGCAATTCACTTCACCCTGTTTGCCTCAGTTTCCTCACCTGTAAAATGAACTGGAGAAGGAAATGGCAGACCACTCCAGTGTCTTTACCAAGAAAACCCCAAATAGGATCATGAAGAGTCAGACGTGACTGAAACGAGTCAACAAGAACACGTAGCAGGCACAGTGCTAGGGACACAGATGAAAAAAGGGAAACAATCTCTGACCTCAAGGAGCTTCCATTTTATAGAAAGAGACAGCATGCACACACATCAGCAGGAAACACATGTGCTGGAAATGGCTCCGAGCACAGTTGGCTGGGGAGAGCAGGATTGTTAAATTTTCAGTGTGAGCATTGGAAATCAGCAAAATCAGGGCTTGATTTAGCAACAATAATCTAGACTTGAGAAAGCGATGGAGAAAATGTTAGTAGTGAATAGTAAACTAAAATGCACGTCTTGGGTTTCTGAGAGATGGTTGTTAAACATGTATCAGCACATCCCTGTATATGTTTGTGTGCGTGTATGCAAAATAAATACAAGGTAATGGGGGAGGGGAAGAGGAGCGGGAGGAAGGCACACATACTCCTTCTTTCCTCTCTAGACTCCGCTCCTGACTCTCTGGACATCTTTCTCAAACCAGGAAACTCACTCCTTTCAAGCAGCCTCCTCACCCTGGAGGACCACCCCATCCATTCTTCTGATCAGCCACTTCTTCCCAAAACTTCCATTTTAAGGAAAGTGCCCAGAACAGCCATGTCCCCCCCACACACATGACCCTGTGTGGGTACCTTCCTCCTCTCCAGCCTCAACTATTCAGCTTCCTTTCACAGGTTGTCTTCCTCCATTAGATTATAAGTTCCTTGAGGAAAGATACTGTATTTCTTTTTCCCCCCAGCATATTCCAAATGCTTAACGAAAGCTTGTTGACTTGGCTTGGCTAGCAGCTAGGGGCCCAGGAAAGGCCTCATTTGGGATGCGGTCCTTGAGTTGAGCTTTGAAGGAAACTAGAAATTCTAAGATGAGGAAGTGAGGATGGATGGGCATTTCAGAAGTGGGGGAAGGAGACAGCTGGTACCAAACCCCAGAGTTTGGAGATGGAGTGTTATGTGTGAGGAATTGCAAGAAAGCTAGTCTATGCCCAATTATTAAAGTCTGTCTTGAAGGAAGAAATGATGACCTTCCCCAAAGAAAGTATAAACAGAGTGCTAATTGGTGAACGCACTCATTGTTCTCCTTTTCCTGCCTTTGACCTTTGGAATCCTTACCCACTCTCTAACTTAAATGTCACCTCTGAGGTGAAGTCATCTACAATCCCTCTCCCTTCACCCCACCAGCTCCAACCTGTTCCCTTATATCTCACACGCAATTTTATTTTGCAGTTCTATTTCATTTATCACGTAATAATGACTGCTATCGTTACCTATCTCATGTCTCATCTTCCTTCCTGCTAAAGTGTGAGCTTCTCTCCTCCCTCAGATTCCATAACAGGGCTTGGTCTTGGTTTTCTTCCTCTCTGACTATTTTTCTCAGTCTTCTTTGTTAACTCATCCTCTTCCCATTCACTAAGTATGGGTCATGTTCTCTTCCCCTCCCAAGACTCTATCCTACATCCCTCTCTTCCCATTCACTAAGTATGGGTCATGTTCTCTTCCCCTCCCAAGAATCTATCCTACATCCCTCTCTTCCCATTCACTAAGTATGGGTCATGTTCTCTTCCCCTCCCAAGAATCTATCCTACATTCCTCTCTTTCCATTCACTAAATATGGGTCATGTTCTCTTCCCCTCCCAAGACTCTATCCTACATCCTCTTCTTCCCATTCACCAAGTATGGGTCATCCTCTCTTCCCTTCTCAAGACTCTATTATCTTCTTTCTCTCTCCTGTGGTGATCTTATCATCTATCAGGGCTTCAATTATCACCTCTCTGCAGGCAACTCCCAAATCTATATCTCTAGCCCTAATTTCTTTCTTGAATTCCAGCCAGTTCCACATTGCCAACTGCCTGTTGGACATTTCTGCTGAGACATCCATTCAACATCTCAAATTCAACTTGTACAAAATAGAACTCATTATAAATTCCCCAAAACCCATTCCCTCCTCCAAACTTCCTTTTTTTCTGTTAAGAGCACCACCACCATTCCAGTTAGCCAGCAATGCTGGACGCTTCCCTCCTCCTCTCTTCCTCACAAAGCCTCCCCTGGTGCTCAATTTCACCACTTCTCACCCGGATTATTGAAATAGCTTTCTCTTCTATCTTGGTCTCCCTGCTTTCAGCCTCTCCCTGTTTCTAATCCACGCTCCAAACAGTTGCCAAATGAATATTCCTAAAGCACCGATCTGGCCACATCACCCCACCCCACCCTTTTTTTAAAAAAATCAATGGCCGCCTGTCATCTCTAGGATAAATTACAAAATTCTCCAGGCTGGCAATCTGACTTCCAAATACCTTTACAGCCTGATTCCATTTCATTGTCCTTCATACTCTGGCCATTCTTGACTCTGTAATGCAAGGTATTAACTATCCTTCCTTCCTAGCTCTGTGTCACCTGCAAATCTGATTCCTTTCCTGACCTCCCTGACAACTAGTGCCCTCTCTTCCAAATTACCTTGTGCTTAACTATTTTGTTTATATAGAACATTGCAAAAGACCCAAGCTCTAGCAGCTTAAAACTACCCTGAGACTTTTGGAACACTCTGTATTTGCATTTATTGAGGCATCTATCCCTCAGCAGTGCAGTGCACAGAACACCGAGATCATAAGTCAGGAAGACGTGAATTCAAATCCTGCCTTTGATACTTGCTGTGTGACCTTGGGCAAGTCATTTTCCCTCCATGTCTCAGTTTCTTCTTCTGTAAAATGGGGATATTAATAGCACCTACCTCCCAGGGCTGTTTTAAGACAAAACTAAATAATATTGGTGAAATGTACTGCAAACCTTAAAGCACTATATAAATGCTAGCTATTATTATTATTATCATTATTAACTTTGTACTTATGTTATATGTAGGTAGGTAAGACTTGTTCCCAATTCATTTCAATTTAATAAACACTTTTTAAGTGCCCATTATTTTCCAGGCACTGTGTTAGGGGCTAGAGATCCAAAGACAAAAGTGAAATCATTCTTGCCCTCACGGAGCTTACATAACATAACAAGCAGGCAGGTAAGAACATACAAAATTTACACTATGCAATGGGAAGCTACTATGAAAAGCTATCACAAAAGATTTCAGAAAAACGGCTTGTTTCAGAATCACAGATTTGGAAGGGGTCTCAGAAGTTATTTGGGTCAACTCACAAATGAATGAATGAATGGGCACTTAGGTGGGCATCCATGCAAAGCGTGAGCTTTTTTTTTTTACAGCATTCTCCACCAGTGATCATCTGGACTTTGACTGAAGACCTCTGATGACAGAAAGCTCACTCTCTTCCCACTTTGAGACAGCCCTAACTCTTCTAAAGCATTTGTGAAATCTGCCTCTCCACAATTTGTCGCTCTTAATTCTGCCCTATTAGGGGAAATCATATCAAATCTGCATCCCAGCCCTTCACATCAATCAATCAGCACTGATTAAAAGCTTCTTCTCTTCCAGGCACTGAGGCTACAAAGACAAAACTAAAAACGGTCCCTAGCCTCAAAGAGTTTACATATATTCAAATATATGTGCATATCTGTGTATTTTTATATACTCACATGTGTATATACATGTATATGTGTGTCTATCTAATAATGATGATCATACTTCATTTTCAAAGAGGACCAAGGATATCATGGGGTGATCTCCTGACTCACGGGTGAGTTGGATTTAAGTGAGGCAGGGCTGCTCAAAGTCATCAGCCTCACTCTCTCTTCCAGAGCTACAGAAGTCCAGTGGCAGAACAAAAGTCTAGACACTTAGTGATGGCCCCGGGGTGCAGTGGATGACCTTGGTGTCTTTGATGCCTGACCAAGCTCTGAGCACTCCACCGTGTCTGCTTCAGCCGCCTTCATGGCTGTTGGAACAAATTGTTCCACCAAAGGAATATACAAAATAGACGCGAGGTGACCTAGGGTGGGAGAAATGCACTAGCATCTGGGAGGATCGTGAAAGGCCTCATGTAAATTACAAGATGATACTTCTGCTGGGCCTTGAAGGACATTAGCAATTCTGGGAAAGAGAAATCAGGAGAAAGTACAATCCAGGAGTGAAGCAGTCCAAAGGTGCCAAGATGGCAGATGGAATGCTGTGTCTAAGAAATGAAGCATCATGTCCCCACCCCCACTCCATGTCTTCTCTTCTCCAGGTTGAACACTCCTAGTTTCTTCAATTAATCTTCACATTTTATGATCTTCAGTCCTTTCGTTATCCTACTGACCCATAAGCTTATCAACGCCCTTCCTTTGGTGTGCACATTTGAGGAAACTGAAGTGTTAAGGGACTGATCCAAGATCAACCAAGGAGACTCAGAATTGGTATTTGAACATAGGTCCTCTGACTCCAAAGCTAATCTCTCCACTGTAGCTCTCTGCTGCACACCTGGAAGCCGGTATAAGCTTCGACTGCCTTGTGGCCTTTTTCCCCCTTGGAACACTAAGAATTGAGTGACCAGGTTCAGAAATAACTTCCTCAAGTCCCCAGGCTCGAGGAGATCAGACTTTCTTTGCGCCTGTGACATCATCCTGCCCCAGTGGGCAAGGCTGGCCCAGATCACTACCCATTCATTAGCGTCAGCTATTCTCCGAGCCTCGAAGCCCAGAGGAAGTTGTCATGACACCAGACACAGGGAGAATGAAGACCGGAACTGAGCCTGACTTCGACCACTGCCTGGCTGGGCCCCCTGACACCCAAGAAAGAGCACTGTCGCATGAAAAAGTTATAAAGAAATCAAACCGAGGTTGGAAAAAACTTAGTCTGCCAAAACCCATCAAAATCACTATTTGCAAGGTTTCTATCTGCTCTAAGTAACTCATTTCCATTCTAAAAGACTAGATTTTCAGTTGTAGTGATAGCAAGGGTACTCACATGTACTTCAGCTTCCATTCTCCTTTTAAAAACTTCGCTAGCTTTTTTTTTTCAGTTTATAAATAGCCTTGGAAAAGGAGCTGAAACTGGCTTCTTAGTAAATACCGCTGACCCATTTTCCTCATTCTTCACCAGGAATAGGTGACTGTTACCACGGAAAGTACAGAACTGTCTAAATATATATTTCCTCCTCACATGGGCCCAGATCAGAAAAAGCAGAGCTGAAAACCAGTAGGGGAGGGAGGGAAAGAAGCTGGGACAGGAAACAGCAAATTTTTCTACAGATGCCTTTCATCTCCTCTCGGGGGAAAAGGACGAAACACGTACCAAAGCTATGAAGCCTTTGGTTTCTCGGCAGGGAGAAACAGTGACACGGACCTGAGAAGGCAGGGATTGATCCTCTTTGTCCCCTCCCTGTGCCTGGAAAGGTGCCTTAACACACTGCAGGTATTCTATAAAATTGTGCTGGCTATCAGAGTAATAACAGGACAAGGGCCATTGGGGCTTAACCCTAAGGTACATAGTTGGAGGTTGCTCGAAGGCTTTAATCAACATGGAGATGACAGAACTTAGGACCTAGTTAGCAAGAATAATTAGTTAAAATAAGAAATCACCAGATGGTGACTGGGATGAATTCTCTCCCCTTACCTTTCCCCCCATCATGGCAGCCTCCCATTGGCATCCTAAGGGCTCCATTTCTCCCTTACAGAGCGGTGTCCATCCTCCCACCTAAATGATGGCTCTTCTTGACCAGGGGAAGTCTGTGGCCCTTGCTCCAGGCGTAAAAATTTTAAATTACACATGTGTTCATATTATCATGGGATCCCAGAATCATAAACAGTGTCTGAACGAATCTTGGAGGTCATCTCATCCCACCCCTTCACATATAGATGAAGAAACTGAGGCCAGAGAGACCTGCCCTGGGTCATACTGAGATCACAAATCCCTATGAGCTGGTAAGAACTTCAAAGGACATTCTGTCCAATCCCCTTGTTTTACAAATGAGGAAATAGAGGCCCAGAGAGGAAAATGATTTGTCTCAGATTACCCAGGAATTATAAATACAGGGCCAGCAGGAACCTCAAAGAGCATCTTATGTAATTCCCTCATTTTACAGGCTCAGAGTGGTGGTAACTTACCTGAGGTCCTGGGGAGTAATTGGAAGAGCTGGAATTAGCCATGTTGATTCACTCACTTTCTCAACCAACATCTATTAAGTATCTGCTGTATGCAGGGAACCAGAGCAGTCCCTGCTGAAATCCTCTTTTGCTCATTAGCAAGTAACTCAATATAATGCCTCCATGTGAGAAACTAAAGATGGAGCTTCCTATTAGCCCTGGGATGCTTATTCAGTCAATTAATCAATAAGCATTAAGTGCTTACTATGTGCCAAGCGCCAGGCTAAGTTGCTAGGATTACAAAGAAACTGGCTTTGGGGTAGCTAAGAGAATGGACTCCAGGGCTCCAGAGCACCAGGGCCAGTATAAAAACAGAGAGAGCTCTGGACTTGGAGTTGAGAGTCCACTGGACTGGAATCCCACATTGGACAAGAGTGGATTCCAGCAATCATAGTAGCATGGACCTAGAGATGGAAGGCATCTCAGGGACCATCTGGTCCAATCCCTTTGTTTGCCAAATGGGGAAACTGAGGCTCAGAAGAGCCAAGTAATTAGCCAAAGGTCATGTATAACTAATGAGGAGCAGAGCTGGGTCTTTAATGGGGCATGCTAATGCCCTTCCTGGGGCTAGAGCACAACTCTTATTTTTTATTTCCATGTTATCCTGAGCTTAACAAACACCAGATACAATGAGCATTTCCATATACACTGAGGACCAGAAGTGGAGAATTGTACGTGAAACTGCAAATCTCTGACCATGGGACCTCTCCATCTGACTTGCAGCTGAAACCTTCCATATGTAGTTTCTCCAACCTATCCCCAACATTCTAATTGTGAGCTTCTCAAGAACATGCACTGCCTTACTTTTTCTATTTGTATCATCAATGCTTTGCACACAGTAGGCACTTAATAAATGATTTATTCATTCATTTATTCATTCATTCACATACAGCTTAATTTTTTAAAACATATAATGATTTTAAAATATAACTTTGAAAGCGTTCTGACCTATCTGTGATTTCTTCTGGGATTCCTTCTGCTCTTTTTTTTTTTTGCGGGGGGGGCAGGGAATAGCCTCCCAAAAAATTTGGGTGGAGGAAATATCCTATCCCTATGGCTCTTCTCCTACCTCTTCTCCCCAATTAAAAAAATAAAAGCAGAAACAAAAATAAAACTTGTGACAATTATCGATCAATAAACAGAGATGATAGATAGATAGATAGATTAGATAGATAGATAGATAGATAGATAGATAGATAGATAGATAGATAGATAGATAGATAGTCAAGTAAAACAAATTCCCTCAATGGCCAGGTCCAAAAATGTATGCTCACTTCTCTGTCCTGAGTCTGTCACCCCTCAGCGAGGAGGTGAGTAGTATGTTTCATCATTGGTACTCTTGGTCTTCGTTGGCAATACGATGTAATCTATGCACTCCCTCCATGCACCTCTCCAATGGCCTTTTGGAAAGAGTTTCTATTAGTTCTGTTCTAAGCATAATTAACCAAGGGACATCCATTATCTCATCACCCCAAATTCAAAACTCTTCATTCTCCATCACCAATTCTGCTTGGTTTAGACTCTTGCAGAGCACCACAACCCTGCACTGAGTACCCCCCAGCTACCAGCCACCCCCTTTTCCTTTTGTGTGCTACCTTCCCCTCATTAGATTGTAAAGTCTTTGAGGCAAGGACCGCCTTATTTGTGTTCGAAGCACTTAGCACAGTGCCTGGCACACAACAGATGCTTAATGAATGTTTATTGAATTGAATTGAATTAACCCTTCCTCTCACAGAAAAGAGTTCTGGGACTGGACTGGAATTTCTGACATGTTTTCAGATGCCTTAGACACAAACTCTTACGTAGCCTTAGGTGAGACACTTCTCTGGCCTAGGCCTAAGTTTGCTGCTCTGTAAAAGGAGGGGATTGAACTAGAAGTCCTCTCTGGGATCCCTTTCATGTCCAAAAGTTCATGATTCTTATAAAACTTCTCATAAGAAAAATAAATGAGACGTCTCCTTTTCTGCCATTGGAATATGGCTTATCGAAGAGCTATCAACTTGGAATCTGAAGATCTGGGTAATCAGTGATTAATGATGTAATTCAGGCTCTTCCATTCAACATCTGTTTGACCTTGAGTCTAAACCCTCCATTCTGCTTCTCTGGGCCTCAGTTTCTTCATCTGTAAAATGAAGGCATTGGACTGGATGACCCTCCAGCTTTAAGAATCTATGACTGCAGGATGCCCCATCTTCTAATGAAACAAAACCCTGCCATTGTTCACTAGTCTGTTTAGTCAATTCTGCAATAAAACAGGACAGCTACCCCCAATCTATGGATGCTCCCCAACAAGAACACTATGAAACTTCCCGGGGAATGTTTTCTTGGGCTCACCGACTGGGGCACTCAGCCTGATCACAAGGCCCTCCTCTGCCCCTACAGGACGGGGCACCGACCCTTAGATTGGCAGGGCAAAAGCAGAGACGATTCCTCCAGGCTCTGACGAAACGCCTCCCCTTCCCTAACCTCCATCCCTCAGCCACCATATGCTGATCCCAGACAGCATGTGTACCTTTCTAACAAATGGCTCACATCAGAGAAACAACACACAAACATCTAGGAAGGGGTGTCAGAAAATCAGAGTTTTCCAAAAATAAAGTATTTCAACTCACAAGAAAGAGAAATGCCAGCCAGAAAATGCTGAGGACCTCATTTTTTAAAATCTAAATTGACCTGAAATTGTCTCACTTTTTGGTGGCTTTCTTTCTTACTTCTTTCTTTCCTTCCTTCTTTCCCTCCTTTTCCTCCCTTCCTCCTTTCTTTGCTGTCTTTTGTCCTATTTTTCTTTCTTATTTTGCTTTCTTTTTTCTCTGTATTCCTTCCTTCACTATTTTTTCCTTCTTTCTCTTCTTTCTTCCTTGTTTTTCTCCTTCATTATTTTCTTTTTTTCTTTCTTCCTTCTTTTTCCCCTTGCTTTCTTTCCTTCCTTCTTTCCTTCCCTGATTGCTTTCTATCATTTTTCCTTCTTCTCTTCTTCACTGCCTTCCTTCTTTCTGCATTTATTTCCTCCTTCCTTCCTTCTTTGCTTTGCCTTCTTTCTTTTTTCATCCTTTCCTCTTTCCTTCCTTTCTTTCCCTTTCTTTCTTCCTCCCTTCTTTCCCTACTTTTTTCTTTCTTACTTCCTTTCAACCATAGCTTATTCCTACATCTGTGGTCCTCAGCAAAATGGAACTTGCTTAAGCTATCAAAGAAGCCAAGACAGATTTTTATCTTTTTTTCCACCTTTGTGATAAGCATGGCAGAACTGTGGACAGGGTGAGAATCCCTTCCTCTGACATGTTTTTAAAGCTGGTGTAGCCCTGGGGTTTTTGACTTACTAGAAACAAAGCATTTTATCAATTTCCCCACTGTTGACCAGTCATGAATCTCTTACCACCAAATATAAATTAGCTGAATGCAAACCTTTCCTCCCCTTGCCAAATCGCTGTCATCTAAAGGGATGGGGTGGAAGAGGCTATCCACTTCCCAAGGCCCATCTGGGGCAGTGCAAGGCCCTGGGAGAGTTTATGGTGTCCACGAAGGAGGGCCTGTCAATGGGACAGGCTATTGTTGATGGTTTCTGGATGCCAGATAAATGCCGCTCGGAAGCCAAAGCATTTCTCGAGTACAAATGCTGCGGCAAAGCCAAGACATTTATATGCGATTGGGAGACATCTATCCTGTGACAACATTCTATTCCAATGACTTTTCTATTACCGCCAATGATTAATGATGTAAATTCCGTCATTTGGGATGATGGATGTGGGGCAGCCAAGGGGCCTTTGCATATATTACCCAAAACACTGGCTTCTCATTGGCTCCCAGGACAGATGTGACTGGGACTTCAGTCAAGCATACATGTAAAGTTACCTTAGATTAGGAAAAAATAATAGTAATTATTCAAGACTTTTCAAAAGCAGCTACTTTAGGATGGGATGAAGAGTTTCTGTGAATCCGATCAGTTTTCACTCTCCAGGCACAAGGCTCCTGACACCCACTCCATTGGAAGGTAATTGTCCAATGTCAATTCTATTCTCTTTGCAAACACAGCCTAGAAGGGCCCTCCTGGATAAACCATCCTTCTCTCCAGCTCTGTGGATACTCGACTGAGGCAGGGAGGAAAGACATTTCCATTCCCTAGTCTGGGGTTAAAGATCATCCATGGATCCCAAGTTATTTTCGGGAAAGAGGGAGTACTCACTAATCTATACACACACACACACACACACACACACACACACACACACACACACACATATATATACATATGCATATACACACATTTTATGCTAGTTTAATTCTAGATTATTTGCTATTTTCTGTGTTACCTTGCCTCCAGGCCAATGCTTATTCTGTTCCCTGCCCCCCCAACCTGGAATAATAAGATCACTGGATTTTCAATCAGAGGACCTGGGTTCAAATTCTGATTCTTCCTATGCTACCCAGGGACAGGTTATTTTCCCTCTTGGAGGTTTAGCATTTTCACCTGTAAATGAAATTCTCTACTTAGACCAGGGATTCTTAACCTGGGATCTGTGAACTTGATTTGTTCTGTTTTGTTCTTTAAATATTTGGACCAATATATTTCAATATAATTGGTTTCCTTTGTAAGCCTCTGCATTTTCCTTTAAGCATTTAAAAACATAGGAAAGCCATAGGCTTTCCCAGATACCGTCTAAGGGGTCTGTGACCCCCCAAAACAGTGAAGAACCCCAGCTCTAAAATGTATAGTCTTAGTGTCTTTGGGATTCCTCTGATGGTCATGACCTAGATGATATTGGACAATCACCTCCTTGTGCCTCCATTTCCTTACCTTTTAAGTGAGGCAGTTAGACAGAGGGCCTCTGAGGACCCTTCCAAGGGTCCTTCCAGATCTCTGATCCTAGCATCCCTTTGGTTGTTCTAGGCCAGCTGAAATGCCCCCTCCACTAAGAAGCCTTCCCTGATGTCCCACTCGGGATGCGCCCTCTCCCCCTCCTCCAAACCCCTACAGTAATCGGTTCCCAAGCGTTGTCAATTCTACCTGTACATCTTCATCCTCTTCTCTCTACTCACACTGCCTCCTCCCTGGTTCATTTAGCCAACTAGCATTTATTATGTACCTTTTGTGTGCCAGGAATTGTGTTCAGGCCCTCATCATCTCTCCACCTGGACAACTGTCATGATCTAACTGGCCTCCGTGAGTCCAGAAACTTGCTCTCCAGTCCTCCAAACAGCCGTTAAATGTAGATTCCTACGGATCTGACCATGGCATGCCATTGATGAAAAATCTTCAGTGGCTCCTGGTTGCCTTGGGGATAATATGGCACTGAAAGCCCTCCATAAACTGGCTTCCATCTACCATTCACAGCTTATTTCATATTCCTCCTCTTTGGGCACTCTCTTCCAGACAAGCTGGCCAACAGGCCGGTCTTCTGTCTCTCGTCTCTGAGCCTTGGAACAAGGGGTTTCCCGAACCTGGTTGGGCTTTTTCCTCCTCTTTGCCTTGCAGAGTCCCCAGCTTCCCAACAAGCACAGTGCAGGTGACATTTTCTCCACAAGTCCTTTCCTTATCCCCGTCCTGCCACCCCAGTTCTCAACACTCTTATTCTCTGTTAAATTGACTGTGTAATCATTCTATTTGCTTATCTATGGAAGCAATACTGACTGTACCCTAACATCTTTTCCAACTTAAAAAAAAAACCTGAAGAATATTCCATTGACCGAGTCCACGTTTTTCGAACAAATCCTTTTATTAAGAGGATTTGTTCTGTGAAGTCTGGATTCAGTCAAAGGGCCACACTTGAGGACCTAGAGGGCCATGTGTGGCCCCCAGACCACAGGTTCCCCACCCCTGGTGATTGCCTCTAAGGGCCCTCCAGGCTCTAAAATTACAAACTGCAGTGAACTTATCACATTCTGGTGTTACCGGTATTTGGGTACTTGCTTTACTCCCCCATTTAGACTAAAAAGCTTCTCCCACCAGCTTAGTTGGTGGTGCCTTCCCTCTAAGATTTTGTTGTTCATTCGTGTCTGACTCTTCATGACCCCATCTGGGGTTTTCTTGGCAGAGATACTGGAGTGGTTTGCCATTTCCTCCACCAGCTCATTTGACAGATGAGGAAACTGAGGCAAACAGGGGGAAGTGACTTGCCCGGGGTCACATAGCTAGTGTCTGAGGCTGCATTTGAACTCAGGGAGATGTCTTCCTGACTCCAGGCATAGCGATCTATCCACTGCACCACCTCATTGCCCTCTGAGATTACCCTCCACCTACTCTGTATGCAGCCTATATGCCCATAGTTATACCTATATCTTATCTCCCCCATTTGAATGGAAGCTTTCTGAGGGCGAAAAGAAAAAAGAACTGGGAAAAAAAAAACACAGAAAACCTAGAAAGTTAGTAGATTCATTTACATAGCAAAGGCTTAATTTTTTTTTTTAAGAGAGAGAATTGATGCGAACATAGCAAACACGCAGGCCTGCAAATCAAGCTGTTGTAAATGCCGAGTGGAGAAGCAGCTTTGTTTCCCTGCAGAAACACATAAAGTGACCATAATTCAGATGGTGGGAAGGGGGTATGCCTTACAGGAACTCGGCCCGCTTAGGATTCCTGGCATCTCGTAACTCAATTTGACCATCTCTATTAGCATTCTTTCTTGGAAAACAGATAATCATTCAGCTAAGCAAGACTCAAGAAGGGAAACAGAGCTCTGAACCCGATGAAGTGGGCACAGAGAACACCGCCATGGCAAGGCACTTGCCCAGCCAGTCTTTGCCCATCCTGAGGGGAAGAGGAAAAGACAGGAGGAGAAGGAGGAGAAGGAAAAGGTAGGGAAGCCAGAAAGAAAGAGGACCATCTGGTGATCTGTTCATCTGATTTCCACTCCCCTGCTTCAGGGGTGCTAGCTACCTCAGCCTGGGGCTGATACCTGGGGATAGTACCGACGACCAGAGCTTGAAAGTATTCACTGAAGCTCCTTTATTGGACATAAGAGTGGAGACTGAGTGTCCAAAGAAGCAGATGCAAATAATAAGAATCTGTCACTGAAATTTACCTCCACCACCATCTTGGCAAGGAAATAATGCCGCGTTCTGGAAAGCTATATGTGTAGAGTGCAAGTATATCTGAGTCTTACTTTCCTCATTATTTAAAGCGGGCAATAACATTTTTGTAGTACTTAACCTCACAGAGTTGTTGAGAAGCCCAAACAAGATCACTTATGCCAACTGTAAAATACTATATAAATGTCAACTACTAGTAATAATCATAATAATCATAATAATTAACATAGTAGCCTTTATATAGCACTTTCAAGTTTGCAATACATTTTACAAATATTATCTCATTTGATCTTCATAGCAAATTTGGGAAGTAGATTCTATACTTATTTTACAGATAAGGAAATTGAGGCATAGAATGGTTAAGCGATTTGCTCAGGGTCACACAGCTAAGGGTCACACAGTCTGAGGCAAAATTTAAATTCAACTCTTCCTGACTCATCTTGTGCTCTATCTACTCTCCCACCTCAATAACAACAATAATATCGACAATAGTAGTAGTAATAGTAGTAACTAACATTTATGTAGGGTTTTTAGGTATACAAAGCACTTTGCACACAGTAACTCCTTTGATCCTTCCAACAACCTTGCAAATTAAGTACAAAAATTATCACCATGTTTAAAAGCTAAGGAAGCTGAGGCTCAGAAAAGGTGAGTGGCTTGCCAAGGTAACACAGGTAGTAAGTACCTGGGTTAGGGTTCAGATTCAAGGCTACAAGTTCAAGGTCTTTATCAGAAAATATTTTCACCACACATGGGAAGGCCCAAGGCTGAAGGTAAAAGAACCAAGGTGAGGAACATGGCGGGGGCAGGGGAGGAGGCTGAGGGAGAAAGGGGGTAGTGAAGACAGGGACAACAAGGGAGGGAGGCTGCAGGTGTCTTGGGAAAACCAGCGGGTGTAATGGTCCTCAGGCCACAGAATGAGGAGGAAAGGGAACAAGTAATGATACCCCCAAGGGACTGTCCTTGGACTTGGAATACTCAGCTCAGCCCAGCTCTCCATCATTCATCCTCGTTGTGATGAGGGAAGGCCAGGGTCCTGTAGCCTCCACAGTGGGTAACTGGGTACATCAGAGGAGGTCATGGGTTTTCCAGGGAGGGAGTGGGCTCTCTCTCTCAGTAGCATTGGGTTGGTAGCCCATCTCTGACGTCCTTGTTCAAGAACCATTAAGGCTTGGTTGGTGAATCAAGTGAGCTGGGCTGACATAGGGCACTGAAGTTTCCAGAAAAGGCAGGAAAGGGGAAAGAGACAGGTCTAGAGCAAGGACAAGACTCAGTGAGGGGCTCCGCAGATCTCGCAGGGAAGGCTGAGTTTGTGCTTTGCTGTTGTTGTTGGGTTTGCTTTTTTTTTTTTGACAACCATGCTAATGAAATCACAGATCCTTAGAGAACACTTCAAGTACTGAAATCATAATAATGATAATAAAGATAAATAACTGGCGTTTATATAGTTCTTTCTAGCTTGCAAGATGCTTTACATCCATCAGAGATACACCCACGATCTCAATTTCCTCATCTTTTATTCCTCCTTTACCCTCCAAATGCCCCTAAAACCCCTATCACTGTCTCCAAAGTATTTCTACCAAAGCCAGAGTATTTTTCTAGGTCCTTATTCTCCAATTTATCCTGGCTGGAGCTTATTTGTACATACTTTTTTACACATCGTCTCCCCCATTAAACTGGGAGTTCCTCGAGGGTTAGGTCTATGTTTTCACCTTTTTTAATATCCCCAGTACTTTGCACAGAGCCTAGCACATAGTAGGTGCTTAATAAATGTTGATTTACCAACTGATTGATTCACCTCTCCATCATATTTGACATTGACCAAAAAAAAAAACATACTTAATCAAACCTTCAGATGACTGAGAGCTGGGAGGGACCAAATAAAGATTCTCCATATTTATTCATCCATTCAAACAAATATTTATTAAGTATTTGCCACATGCCAAGCATTGTGCTAGGTGATGGGAATACAGAGGAAAAAAATAAAACAAAACAGTTTCTTCCCTCAAGGAGCTTACATTCTATTAGGGGCAACAGCATGAACACCAAAAATTAAATACAAACTATACACAAAGTGATTTTTTTAAAAGAAATTTTTGGCAGGGGCGTGGAGTGGGTCTGGCCAAGGGGAAGATAATGATAGCCTCCTATTGAGCTGACCCTTAACACCTGAACCGCCCCTTAAAGAGTGGAAGGATTCAGCAAGGAGGAAACAAGGAGGGAGTACGCTGTAGGCATTGAGGACAGCCTGTGGTACAGGGACAGGAGATGTGATGGCATGTGTGGGGAACCACAGGTAGGACAGGGTGGTAAGAGTATAGTATATAAATGAGTAAACAGGTTAATGCACAATAAGCCTGGAAAGAAAGACCAGAAGTAGGTCATAAAGGGCCTTAAATGGCAAACAAGATAGTTTATATTTTATTCTAGAGGTAAGGGCAGCTAAGCGGTGCAGTAGATAGAGCAGTGGGACTGGAATCAGGAAGATCTGAGTTCAAATCCAGCCTCAGACTAGCCATGTCACCCTGGGATAGTAACTTGACCCCTATTTGCCTCAGTCCCTCAACTGTAAAACAGGGATGCGCTGAAGAAGGAAACGGCAAACCACTGCAATATCTTGGGCAAGAAAACCCCATGGGTTCCGTCGGACATGACTGAATGAATGAACAACAAAAGGGGGCCACTGGGGCTTACTGAGCTGGGGAGTGACATGGTCAGACCTACACTTTAGGAATATCCATTTGGCAGCTGAGTACAGATTTCAGAGGGGAGAGACTAGAAACAGGTAGAACAACGAGGAAGCCATTATTGGGGTGATGAGGACCTGTATTAGGGCAATGGTCATTTGAATGGAGAGAAGGGATGAATGAAGGAAATGCTGGGGGGTAAGATCACCAAGACTTGGGAACTGATTACAAATGGGGGCAAGGTGGGACAAGAGAATGAGGGAGGAGTGAAGAACACTCCAAGGACGGGAACCTGGGTAACTAGAAAGATGGCAGAATCCTTGACAGTAATGGAGAAGTCAGGGAAAGGGGAGGGTTTGGAGGGAAGAACAGTGAGCTCTTGTTCTGGACACGCGGACACATTGAGTTTAAGGACATCCGGAGTGAAATGTCCACTAGGCGGTATGTGATGGGGCAGTTGAGTTCAGGAGAAAGACCAAAGCTGGATATATAGACCTAGGAGTGATCTTTGTAGAGATTATGGTAGAACCCATGGGATTGACAAGATTCACCAAGAAGGAAAAGAAGAGGGCCCAGCACTGAGCCCCGGCTGACAGCCCCAGCGAGGTGATGTGATGTGAATAAGGACCCAGACAAGGGGACTCAGAAGGAGCAGTCAGACAGATAAGAGCAGAGCCAGAAGAGCAATGCAAAGAAAACCCAGAGAGGAGAGAGTATTCAGAAGGAAACGGTAGCCAACAGTGTCATGGGTAACAGAGAGGTCAAGAAGTTTGAGCACTGGAAAAAAAAGGTCACCAGATTTGGCAGTTAAGAAATCATTGGTTGGGGCAGCTAGGTGGCACAGTGGATGGAGCTCCAGCCTTGGAGTCGGTTAATGAGTAAAGGAGGAGGACCTGAGTTCAAATCTGACCTCAGACACTTGACACTTACTAGCTATGTGACCCTGGGCAAGTCACTTCACCCCGACTGCCTCACCAAAAAGCGAAAAAAAAATCATTGGTGACCTCAGACAGGGAGTTTCAGTTGAGTGATCAAGAGGGAGATGATTGCAAAGGAATGAGAAGCAAATGAGAGGAGAAGGGTGAGTAACAAGGGTAGACAGCTTTTTCTAGGAGTTTAGCTGTGAAAAGAAGAGGTGTTGGACTATTCCTTGAGGTTATGATAGGGTCAAATGAAAAGGTTTTTGTTTGTTTGTTTAAGGATGAGAGAAGAAGGCAGAGACTGAAGAAGGGGAAGGCAGTGGATGGATAATTATGTGGCAAGCTTTCAGAAAAGATGGCAGGGAATGGGTTTGAGGGCATTAGCAGAGGGGGTGGTCTTGGTGAGGAGAAGGGACAGCTCTTCGTTAGAGGACTAAAAAAGAAAGGTTTTGAGAAATAGAATAAGGAAGAAGGGACTTCCTGGCAAGTGGCCTTTCTTTTCTCAGTAAAGTATGACAGGAGGAGCTTTGTTGAGAGGGAGAAGAGGGCCAGCAGTGTGGGAACTTTGAAGAGAGAAGAAAAGCTTTGGAAAACTAGCCTGGGAACTGCAATAAAATGACAGGAAGAGAAGGACTGCTCGCTGCATGGGGGGCCTCACTGAGATTAGATAAAATAAATTTGTAGATTATCACAAAATCACAGACTCTAAAAGTTTAGACCATATCTGAGAGGCCATCTAGTCCAATCTATATCTGGATAAGAATTCCATCTTTTGCTTACCCAACATGTGGTCCTCTAGCCTCCGTTTAAAGGTCTCTGGTGAGGGGGAATCCCCTATCTCCTGAGGCCACCCACTGAAGTTTGGACAGCTCTAATTGGTGGGAAGTCTTTCCTGACATCAACCCTGAAACTACCCTTCTGAGACCAAGGAGAACCAAGAGAATCCCTCTCTTCCACACAAAAGATGGTTAATATGCTTCCTACTCCTGCCCCAAAGCCTTCTCTTCTCCGGGCTAAAAACCTTTCATTCCTTTGAATCATCATGATCAAGAAAACAATGAACATCCATCCTGGATCTGTCACTCAGTCAATAAACATTTACTAAACACCTACTGTGTGCCAGACATTGTGCTAAGTGCCAGAGATACAAAGAAAGGCAAAAGAGAGGCCCTGCCTTTAAGGAGCTTACCCAAGGAGGGGATGATACAAAACGGTGGTGTTCAAGTTATAATCAAAATATCAACAACTCACATTAGACGCTGTGAGGTCTACAAAACACTTTCCTTAAAACAACCTGGTGGGATGGGCTACAGCAGATATTATTATCCTGCCAGTTTTCTAGATAAGGAAACTGAGGCACAAAGAAAGTAAGTGACTTGCCCATCCATGATCACACAGCTAGTGAGTGTCTGAGACAGGATTCAAACTCAGGTCTCCTGATTCTGAGTCCAAGGCTCTACGCACTATCACACTGTGCTTCTCTGAGGGTTTAAAGACTACCAGATGGTAGAAATAGAGTTGTTTTCCTTGGCTCTGGAGGGTCAAAACTACAAGTCACTGGTGGAAACTTCAGAGATGTTGATTCTAGCTCAGTTATGACAAGGAACTTTTCTAATAATTAAAGCAATGTACTCAAGGAATGGAATATCCTAAAAAGTAGTGAGTTACAGGGGAGAGGCCGAGCTCCAGGGGTGGAGGGAGATTCCACACAGGGAGGGAGGTAAGGGAGAAGGGAGCAGAAGAAGTTTAATTAGAGGAACTCAACAGTCACAGTGCTGACCACAAGGAATCCTAAAAAGCCTAGAATCTGCCTCGGCCAGCACACCCTTGGCCTCCTTGCCAAGCAGGAAGAGCTTTTCATGCCAAACAGAGGCGCTTGTATTTTATCCTAAAGATAATAAAGACCCGGGGAAGCTTCTTGAACACGAAGTGAGAATCAGTGGAGAGCCTGTGGAATGGTCATGTGACCAGACTGAGAGCCCTCAGGAGGTGCTGAATGTGCTATTAGTATTCAGGTAGCATCCAAGGAACTAAGAGAAGCCCCCCCAGAAATGTTGGGGCACCCCCCCATGAAGGACAGGGATGTGCAGGCATGGAGGAGTTGCACTGTGCACCATTGGGTGGGCAGCACTGCCACGGACAAGTTCATAGAGCCACAGAACAACACAGAAGGTAAAAGGGCAATCGGCGAGCAAGCCATTTCCAAGTAATTTAGAAGTGACTTTTTTTTAATTCAATTTAATTTTTAAAAAGTGACATTTATATAGAAGCAGTAAGACCTGAGTTCAAATTCTGCCTCAGACACTTCCTAGCTGTGTGACCTAGGGCAAATCACTTAACCCTTGTTTGCCTCAGTTTCTTCATCTATAAAATGGGGATAATAACAGCACCTTCCTCCCAAGGATCAAATGAGATAATGATTGTCAAGTGCTTAGCACACAGTGCCTGGCACACAGTAGGTACCATATAAATGTTAGCTATCATTTACTATTATTATTAACTCTACATTATTCTTAGTTATCAAACCCATCTGCCTGGCACATAGTAGGTACTATATAAATGTTAGCTATCATTTACTATTATTATTAACTCTAAATTATTCTTAGTTATCAAACCCATCTGCCTGGCACACAGTAGGTACTATATAAATGTTAGCTATTATTGACTATTATTATTAACTCTACATTATTCTTAGTTATCAAACCCATCTGCCTGGCACATAGTAGGTACTATATAAATGTTAGCTATTATTGACTATTATTATTAACTCTAAATTATTCTTAGTTATCAAACCCATCTGCTAGGGACATCTGTCTTACAATATTTTGTTAACCTGGTTTCAGTTACTATATGTTTTTCACATGTCATTTCTTTTTCTAAAAATTATAACTTGCAGGATCAAAGATTTCAAATTTAGAGGGAGTTTAGAGGTCATTTTGCCCAAACCCTTGTTTTACAGATTAGGAAATTAAGGCCAACAGAGGTAAAGTGACTTGACAGGTGACACCACATGGGATGTGACTGCTCGAGCGGGTATTTGAAGTCAAGGTTTCTAACATTATACAGTAAAATGAGTTGCTGCTTGTAAAGTGTTTGGCCAATCTTAAAGCACTATATAAATGCTAACTATTATTGCGATTATCATTACTAACAAGTGCTCTTTCCACTGGACCACCTCCAACAATTGTCTGCCAAGAAATAAGTGGGACTCAGTGATTTTAAGAGATCCATGTGGGGGCTCGTAGTGATGCATGGGCATAAAGAAACAATGCGGTGTAAGAGAAAGTCAGGAATGCGAGACTTGGAGACAAGACCTAGCTGAGAATCCCAACGCTGACAACTTACACTGTGTAACTTTGGACGAGTCGCTTCCTTTCTTGAGACCTCAGTTTCTACATCCTGCAAAATGGGGTTAATAATACTTATACTACCTACCTTGTAATCTTGCCATGAAAAAAATACTTTGGAAACAAAATTTAAAGTGTGATTTAAATAATGAAAAAAAATTTGAAACTATCTCTGCCCTTAAAGAGCTTATATTCTATTCCAAATGTGGTCTGACTAAGACAGAATGAAACAGAAATTTCACCACTCTCGTTCTGGAAACTCAACTTTTGTTCAGGTCATATCAGATGTTTTGGCAGATAAACCACAATGTGAGTTGATACTGAGCCTGTGGTCACCTAAAAACCTAAGGTCTTTTTCACATGAACTTTATCAGTTTGTATCATCTCTCCCCCATGCAGGCCTCCTTCTCTCAGTGGTGAGTTCCTCCCATGGGCCTCCATTTTGGAGATGGGCCCAGGCCAGTCATGTTTCATTCCCCTTCCAAACAGCAACGCCACCATGATTCATCTGTCTTCTCCCCCTGGAACACCGCTCCTCCATGCTGGCCCCCTTTTCCACTGGTGATTTCCTTCCAGGGGCTGTCACTGTGGAGAGGAGCCTGGGCTGGACATCTTTCATTCTACTCCCTAATGTGCTTCTGTCTCTCCCAGATTCTCCCTCCCTATTTCCCTTTTGTGCATTGTTTTCTCTCATTAGAATGTCAGCTCATTGAGGGCAGAGACTGTCTTTTTGCCTGTCTTTGAATACCCAATGCTTAGCACTTACTACTTGCCTGCTTATAGAAATGAGCATTACTGAAAGACAAGAACTCTGATCGATGCAAGGACTAACCTGATTCCTGGCAGAAAAGTGCCGGACTAAATACGCTGATTGAGACACATGGTTTTGGACACAGCCAATGCAAGGGCTGGTTTTGCTACCTGATACACATTTTTTCTTCTTTTCCCCCATGGGGAGGGGAAGAGGGAGAGTGGAGGAAAATGCTTATTAATTGAAAAAACAGAATTTAATTTTAAAAAGTTAAGTATTAAGATAGGTTCTGATCCAAAAATAAATGTATTGGTTAGACTAGATCATAATAATAATGCTTCTATATCTCTATAAGGTTTGCAGGTATATTATGTCATTTAATCCTCACAACAACCCTGTGAGGTAGGGTTATTATTATCCCCATTTTACAGATCAATCAGTAAACATTTAATAAGCACCTACTATGTGCCGGGCACCAGGCTAAGCACTGGGGATACAAAGAGGCAAAAGACAGTCCCTGCCCTCAAGGAGCTTATAATCTAAAAATTAATAGCCAATATTTTTATAGTCCTTGCTATGTGCAGGACACTGTGCTAAGTGCTGAGGGATACAAAAAAGTCAAAAGACAGTCCCTGCCCTCAAGGAGCTTATAATCTTATAGGAGAGACAACATTCAAACAAATGTAGACAAACAAGGTAAATATAAGAAAAATAGAAAATAAATGTGTATTGTGACACTAATATTAGGTATAATCATTACTATTAATACTATGTACAAGGAAATCCATATTCCTGACTCTCAGTAATCAAAGGAAGAAAAAAAAATTAGCAATTATTCAGAGCTTTTAAATTTGGACATCCCTTTGCCCACATGCTCTCCCCTTAGTCTTGTGGTCACCCTGAGAGGTAGATGCTCCAGGCATTATCAACCCCATTTTAAAGAAAAAGAAACTGGAGTTCAGAGAGCTGAAAAGTGATTTGCCCATAGTTACATATGGAGCAAAGGTCAGAGGCAGGATTTGAAACTGGCTCCCCTGCCTCTAAGGCCAGGGATCTATCAATCACACTGCCTCTCTACTTCCTCTCCAGCTAAGGTCTTTGGAACTTTCTATGTATTAATCAATTTTTTTTCTCTTCTCACTCTTTTTTGTTTAATAGAATTTTTTCTTGGTTACATGAGCTGGTTCTCTGGAAGAGTGGAGAGAGGATACAGGGAGAAAATTAGGCAATGTAGAGACAAAAGATATCAATCAAAATTAATTAAAAAAAAAAAACCAAGGCCCCACAGAGATCTGACTACTGAGAATTTTCCCCCAAAAAAATCACAAGATACTTGATTATTCCTGTGTGTCTGGAGGGAGTTAGCAAGCAGACAGTGCAGTGAACTCTATTTCTAGGTTCATGAGGATAGCCAGGCACCAGCTTCTCTTTCAACACAGCCTTATTAATCCATGTTCCTCTTAATTCTCCTCACACACACGCTACATTTCTCTATTTATCTTTCCCAGTACCCAACACTCCCTCTCTCATCTCAGTACCTTTGTCCAGGTTTGTCCCCGATTGCTTGGAACGTTCTGCCCCGTCACCCTCTGCTGCCTCTTGGAATCCCCAGCCTCATCACCCCCAGTACCACCTCCCACACCAAGCCTTTTCCTGACCCCCCGACTGGTAGCACTCTTCCTCTTCCTCCCTCCCCAAATTTCTTGCCCTAGCCTTGGATTCACATATTGGAAGAACCCTCCACCCCTGTGGTCTCTCCCTCTGATGAGATGGTTCCTCCCTGAACCTCCATTTAAGGAAGGAACCCAGGCCAGGCATGTCCCATTCCTCTGCAGGCTGCCCTCCTGACTTTCTCTACCACACCCTGCATCTTTAGATTTCCTTTTATATGTTGTCTTTCTCTGTTAGAATGTAAGCTCCCTGAGGGCAGGAACTGTCTTTCTACTTTTACTTGTATTCCCCACAGTGCCCAGCACATAGTAAGAGCTTGATAAAATGCTCATTGGCTGACTGACCCTACATGAATGTTTTACTTACCCTTGTGGGTGTCATTCAACTCTAGTAGTATCTGCAGTGCCTGGCACACAGTAGGATCTTATTAAATCACTGAATTGAATTCTATTGAATTCTATTCACAACTAAGTTCCACAGCACTGCATGCTAGTTTTACTAGTATTTCAAGGGTGGAGGACAAGGCAGTACAGTACAGTAGACACAGAGCTTACCTCCAAGTCAGGAAGACCTGGATTCAAATCCAGCTTCAGCCACAAAACTGGCTGCATGACTTTGGGCAAGTCACCTAACTTTTCAATGCCTCATGAGCTCTCTAAGACCCTGCATTGCAGGGAAGATACCAATTTCCACTGGATAAAGCAAGTGTCCTCCTTGAGAATTCCCCTATACAAATGAAATCACAAGATCTTAGTTTTTTTTTTTATTTTAAAGAGTAAAGGAAGGGTAAAGAATCAGCTTCCATAGCTCATCGAAGTCACCCTAATTGAACCAAGGAGCAGGCCTCCCATCAGCCCCTTGCCTACGTATTCAATCCTGCAGCCCCACCACCCTTTGGTTTTCCTCTCAGGCAGCATCTCTGCTTCCCACCTGTGTCGTTTTCTCTCTCCAGATCTCCTCTCTCAAGACTCACATGTGGCTTCTCTGAATGAGGCTTCCTCGTGGCAAGAGTTTCTACATCTGGAAATCTGTCAGGAAGCTAGCTTTTAGACCAGACAGGAAGCTGGAGGGGACTCTGCGATGACCCCAGAAAAGTTGGTGCATTGATAAAGAATGTCTCTGGCATCACACTTCTTCAACCCCTTTCTCCATCTCTTCACTCCTCCCTCCCCCTCTCTCATTCCCTCAGTTGTAGAAGAGGGGCTGGATTTTGATTTAGAAGACCTCCATTTGAGGCTCAGCTCAGCTACTTGCTACAGGGATGATACTGGACAAGTCACTGCTCTGGGCCTTGGTTTTTCCTCTTCTGTTAAGAGTGTTGGACTGGGTTACTTCAAGGTCCTTCTATTTCCAAATCTAAAAGCCTATGATCCCTGACTTCATCATTATGGGCATTCCCTCCACTGATGCAAATCTCAACCCCCTTCACGCCTTAAAGGACACTGTTCATGAATTTCTGTGGCCAAAAAATTCATCACCTAGTGATGAATGATAAGCTCCTCCCAAATGAACTAATGTTATCCTCACTGGATAGATGTACAGTCTTCAGCTCTAGGATGAATGAATGCATGAACAAGCATTTATTTAGCACCTAGTGGATATAGATACAAGAGTGAAATAGTCCTTTCCCTCAATGAGCTTACATTCTAATGGGAGATACAATGTACATAGGGAAGGGATGGCCAGGGAGAGAAGTTTTGGTCTGGTGAGTCCTAGGAACTGTAAATGAAATCATAGGGCAGGTGATTGTCATGCCCCTTCCGGTAGTAATGGCTGTGTTTATCGAGAACAAGAGATGGACATAATGGAGAGAAGGGAAGAAGGAAAGAAACTGCTAGGCATATGGTAATGGGTCTGCACTGGACAGGTCCTGGCATGCTGATAGATAGCTGGATGTATTTTCTTACACTCATTGCAGAGAGGGCACAGGGTAAAAAGGCTAGAAATCTGGTCCTGAAGCTAGGAACACCTCGGTCCAAGTCCCACCTTAGATGTGTGATACTGGACAAATTACTTAATTTCTCAGTGCTCCAGACCAGTGATGTCAAATGCAAACAGAAATGGATCCCTGATTTAGAAAACCACAAATTAACATTATCTATGTTTTATTGTATTTGTATTTATTTTGTTAAATATTTCCCAACTACATTTTAATCCGGGTTGGGCCCACTCAGAAGTGTTATAGGCCATATGTGGCCAGCTGATCATGCATTTGACAACTCTGCAGTACAAACACACTGCCTATTGAATCTAGGTCTTCCACGTACTGCCTACACTTTCTTCCCTACCCTCATAAATCTAAGATGATAGCAGTCTTTGAGAAGCTATCCCGTAAAAGAGAGATTAGCCTTGCCCTGTTGGGACCCACAGGACAAAAATCAGGGAAGTGGGTGAAAGCTTCAGGGCGACAAATTTTAGGCTAGATATAAGGAAGAACTTCCCCAAAATTAAAGTTGCTTGAAAGCTTAATGTGCTATTTCAGGAGGTAACTGGATCTTCAATCACTGGAGACTGTCAATTGGGATTCCTGCAAAGTCACTCAGTCAACTAGCATTTATTAAGCACCTACTGTGTGCCAGGTAATATGCTGAGCACTGGGGATACAAAGAAAGGTAAAAGGCAAATCCTGCCCTCAAGTCTACTGGGGAAACAACATGCAAATGAGATGTTATGAAAGTAGAAATGACAGAACTTGACAAATGGCTAGATATGAAGACGGGAAGGTGAGAGAGTAAGGAGTGTACAGATATGTTAAAAACCAGGCAGCCTCTGTCTACAACTCAAGATGCTGCCAGACGCAAGTCCCTGTCTGAGAAAAAGGAAGAGGCCTACATGGGGGAGAAGGGTAGGTGGTATGAGGGCTGATGGAAATGGAGTGAGGAAGGCCTGGGATACTAATGCTTTGCCTTACAAAGGAAGAAGGTACTTCCTCTCCCTCTATCATTTAATAAAAGCTTGTGGATTTGACTTGTGGCTCACAGAAAGTGATGCCTGTATACTAAGGAGGCAGTGCAGTGTGCTGAGAAGAACAATGTGAATTTGCTTCCTTCTCTGTAAAACGAAAGGGTTAGACTGGATGACCTCTATGGTCCCTTCCAGCCCTCGATCTCTGCTCTTCTCTAAATGACAGAAGAATGTACAGGTGGCCCGAGTCCTTTCTATGAAATGCCATCCCTCCTTCCCCAATGTGACGTCCCTGGCAGCTGTGGCTGCTTGTCCTTCCACGGGACATCACTGCTGGTGGCTGGAGATCTGGCTGAGATAGCACCAAGTGCACATTATGATTCCACAAAAGGACTGGAGTCGTAGGAGACAGGACGGGAAGAGAACTAAACCACCACTGAGCAGGAGGCAGAAAGAATAAGTCTATCTAGAGTTAGAGGACCTGGGTTCAAATCTTACTCTGCCACTTACTACCTGGGTATCCAAATCATTTGATCTCTCTGAACCTTTCTCTCTCCATCTTTAAAATAGGAATACTAATAACCCTGACCCTACCTACATCAGTCAATAAACATTTAAGCACCTACTATGTGCTTAAATTTTAAATATTAAGGTTCCAGGAAATAGTATCTTATACTTACAAATCTCTTTCTGTTACACACATACACTCACACACACACACACACACACACACACACACACACACACACCCCTCCTGGGAACTCTGGTCTCTGCAAAGGGTAAGAGATGTGGTACAGTGCAGTGAAAAGAGTGCCGAATTTAGAGTCAGAGGACCTAGGTTCAAATCCTGCCCCATTTTCTGAGTGACCTCAGGCAAGTCAAAAAGCTCCATGGGCTTCTTCATCTGAAAAGTGATGAGGTTGGACTCAATGGCCTCGGAGGTCTCCTCCAGCCCTAGAACTAGGGTCCTATGACCTGGGTTTGAACTCCAGTTCTGGCACTTACTACTTGGGTCACATTGGGTAAATCACTCACCTTTTCTGGACCTCACTTTCCTTCCCTGTAAAATGAAGAATTTGGACTCAGTGATTTCTATGGTCCTCTCTACCTCTCAGTCAATGATCCTAGAAGCCTCCACCTCCATCAATAAGCAATAGGTAAATTATGAAGGACACTAGATCACTTCTAAAATTTCCTTAAGATTTACCCCACTATGAAAGCCTCTTAGGCATATGGAAAGGAGGGGTGGCAATCTGAGCTGTAAACCACTGGTAAACACACATATGTTTTGGAAAAACACATATATTCAAATGAATGCATGTCTGCCCAATGAACCAGAGAAATACAAAGTTCCTGATATGGATTTTTTTAAGCCTCCACTAAACCTGCTTCTAAATGTTTTTAATTAATTGAAAAATAAATCAGAAGGTGCTAAAACTAACAAGAGACAGCCAGGACGAAGCTTCTCGGTCGGCCCTGGTGCTCAGTGTCCTGGTCCAGCTGGCTGCCGCTTGAAGTCTCCCTGTTTTTCTCATTCCATAACCAGCTAGAGCTGAAACTTCTACTTATTTGATATTCGAGTGGCATTAGGATTCAGTTGGGCTTTTTCAGGCAGGAGTACAGTATGTCTTCATTGGCACTACAGCAGGCTCATAAATTAAGATAAAAAGCTGGTTTGATGGAGACAAGAATGCATTTTGGACCAGGGGAGAGTCATAGGCAGAAACAATGCCCACACTGGTGCAGGCTCCCAGCACCTCCTAAGACCAGTAAGTTCTCCTTCCCTTCTCTGTGTAGGCCCTGTGCAGTGCCCACCACCCCAAGGTAGGAGCCCTGGCCCAATCTAGAGCCATCAGGGCATATACACATGCGCGCGCACACATTTGCACTTAATGCTGTTCCTCAAAGAGGAGAACTGACAGACGGCAGCTCCATCTCTCTATCACCCTTCTGCATCCCGGAGATCTCTGACAATCAGACAGACACTCATCTATTTGAGGTAATTCAGGCTCTGTCTTACCTTGTTTGTGAGTCAGAAATTAGATGAGATGGTAATGACAATGAGTTAACATTTATATAACACTTTAAGGTTCACAAAGCACTTGACAGATATTATTCCATTTGAGCCTCACAATAACTCTGTGAGGTGAGTGATGTTATGCCCATTTTACAGATGAAGAAACTGAGAGAGGCTAAATCATTTGCCCCATATACACAGCTAGTATATGTCTGTGGCAGGATTCAAATTTAAGCCTTATTGATTCCAATTCCAGGCTTCCATCCACTTAAGCTTCCTCTTAAGAAGCCACTTAAGATAGCCTTTGGGGTTCTTCTGGCCATAGATTCCCCATCTCTGAGGATATACTAGGGTTCTTTCCAACTTTCCAGTTCTTTCAAGTCACAGACACAAACTAATATGTTGTGTTGTTTTTGGTTTGTTTTGGAGGCAATTGAGGTTAAGTGACTTGCCCAGGGTCACACAGCTGATAACAGTCTGAGGCCAGATTTGAACTCAGGTCATCCTGACTCCAGGGCTGGTGCTTTACCTACTATACCACCTAGCTGCTCCAACACAAACTAATATGAAGAACAGATCTATAATGGCTTAGTGAAGCCAGAATAAAGGAGAGGTAAAAGCCAGGTTGCAGTCAAATTGGGGGGGGGGGAATCTTTGGAGCAGGTAGGTTCTGGATCTGGTCATGAAGGACACATCAGGCACAGACTGGCTGAACAGAGAGGGAGTGGAAGGTACTTCAGGCAGGGGCAGGGGGCTCACTCCATCAGCAGCGCCACATGAGTGACCTTCAGGAAACAAGAAACCCACAGGCTCGGCTCTAGGGAAGGGGCAATGTACAGGAGGGAAAATTGATGAGGTTTGAAGGTAGAGAGGGGCCCCACTTGATGGTGGGCCTTGAATTCTGGGCGGAGGAGTTGGATTTGATATGACAGGTGGTAGGAAATCACTGTAGGTGTCTGAGCAGGGGAGTGACAGGAGGAAAACAGTGTTTGAGGGAAATTATTTTGGCATTTCTGAGTAGGAGAGCTTGGGAGATGGAGAAGTCGAAATCAGGGAAATCAGCCAGGCTGGAAGGGAAACGGGCTTAGGCCAAGGAGGAAGGTGCAGAAGTGGAGACACTGGGCTGAAGGCAGAGCACACTGTAATTCTGTTCAGTGACCCTACTGTGTGCACTAGATACAGGGCTAAGCAGCTGGAGATTCAAAGACACACAAAAAAAAAGCAGCCCCTCCTCTCAAGGAGCTTCCTTCAGCTACTGCTGAAGAAAAAACTGGCTCATCAGATTTAATGAGAACATAAAAAAAAAAAAACACCCCACACAAATTGCAATAACTTGGAGCACTGGAGACCTTCCTTCCAGAGAGTTTTTGCCTATGATATATCAACTATCCTCAATACCCAAATCGTATAGGAAGGGGCTGAGAAGGTCCATTTTAAAGATGGAGAAACAGAGACACAGATAGAGTGAGTGATTTGAGGCCTTAAGGCCACAGGATCCCCACTCCTGATAGGTCTCCAGCAATTCATTTATTCAACCTCGGGTAAACACTGTTAAGTTTCAATTACACACAAGGCACTGTAATACTGAGTGGGGCTATAGAGTCATTTTCTGACACTAGCTGTGTGACTCTGGGCAAGTCACTTCACCCTGTTTGCCTCAGTTTCCTCATCTGTCAAATGAGCTGGAGAAGGAAATGGCAAAACCACTCCAAGATCTTTGCCAAGAAAACCCCCAAAAGATTCATGGAGAGTCAGACATGACCGAAAAACAGCTAAGCAACAGCCCAGAGACAAAAATGACACCTGAGTCCCTGCCCTCAAGTAGCTTACATTCTACTGGTGAGGAGATAACTATAATACAAGGCAGGCAGTGATTGAGACAAAAAAGTTTAGACAGAAGTCTAGAAATATTTGAGGACTGACCTGGAAGCCAGATTTCTGATCCCTGACCACAGGAATATAATTACGCAACAGTGACTGCTAGCCACGGAACACACAGGTTCAAGTCCTCGCTAACTTCGAAAAATTGACCTCTGAGCCTCAGTTTTCTCATCTGCTAAATGAGGAATGGAAGGGAGAAGACCTAACTCACAAAGGTTCTTAACCTGGGATCTGGGATTTTTAAATAAATATATTTTTTGATAACTACAAGTCACTCTAATTGGTTTCCTTTGTGGTACTCTGTATTTTGTTGTATGCATTTAAAACCATGATTCTAGCAAGGGGTCACAGATGGCTAAGGGGGTCCAGGGCACAGAAAAGGTTGGAGTCCCTGAATGCTCTGGTTCCTTCCATTCTAGGAAGCTAGAGTGCAAGCTGGCCTCTGTAACTTGCTGTGTGGCCTTGGGCAAGTTACTTTCCTTCTCTGGACCCCAGTTTCCTTGAGGGGCAGACTAGACAGTGTTTAAGATCCCTTCCAGCTCCAGCCAGTTCCACGATCCCCTGGTTTCCAGACAGGTCATCACTGTAGGGTGATTGGGATGCATAGATGCCACACACTTACTATAGGATGTAGTCACTAGAGACCACCATTGCCCTTGCTGGGTAAGAATAAGAAATGACAGCATTGTGGGCCTCTGCGGCTATTTGGGGGATCTGATATCCACACAGATATTCAGAGATATCTGGGTTATAATAGAAATCTAGCTCCAATCCTCCACAGCTGAGGTGGGTGCCTCCTTTCTGAAGGCACAGCCAGCCACATACTGGAGTAGGCACTCAGGAAACAGTCATTGGATTGGATTGGGGCATCCTCACATTTTGGGGGGTGGTGAAATGGACGTCTGACAGGAACATGAGAAGGACAAGACAAGGAAGAAGAAACATCTCCTCCACCTGAAGACCTAATTCTCCCTGGGAGTCGGGTCTGTTTGTCCAATGGGGACTGGAAATCATAAGACCCACTACAGCCACTGTGGTGTCATGCAAAGAGCCCTCAGCAAGGGCTGTAAGCCAGGACACCTGGTCCTCCACATGGCTTTCACACTTACTGTGTGAGAGGAGCTGGTCCCTTCCTCCCTCCCTGGGGCTCAATCGTGTACAAAATAAGGGTCTTGGCTAGATTCTTACTCAGGTCCTTCAAACTCTGATACTGTGTTCTAAGGGCCCAAGAAAATCAATCACTCTAAGTCCCTAGAATCATAGACTTAGGGAGCTTAGAGGTCATCGAATCAAACTCCCTCTGTTTATAAATGAGGAAAGTTAGGCCCAAAAAAGGGAAGAGACTTATCCAGAGTCACACTGCTGACAAAAAGGCTCAGGATTCTCCCCAAAGAATCCCATTATCCAAAGTCTACCCCACCCCCTCCCATCCCCAGGTCTGAATTTCTAGGTTCTAACAGTCTCTCTTAATCTAAGGTTCTTCTCAACTCTGAGATTCCCTGTTCTAAGCCCCTCCTAGCTCCGATATTCTATATTCTATGGGCCTTCCCATCTCTGATATTCTGTGTTCAAAGGCTGCCCCCAGCCCTGACATTCTATGTTCTAAGAACCCTCCCAGCTCTGACATTCCCTGTTCTAAGGGCCCTCCCAGCTCTGACATTCTGTGCTCTAAGGCCTCCCAGCTCTGACATTCCTTGTTCTAAGGCCCCTCCCAGCTCTGACATTCCCTGTTCTAAGGGCTCTCCCAGCTCTGATATTCTGTTCTAAGGGCCCTCCCAGTTCTGACATTCCTTGTTCTAAGGGCCCTCCCAGCTCTGACATTCCCTGTTCTAAGGGCCCTCCCAGCTCTGACATTCCATGGTCTAAGGGCCCTCCCAGCTCTGACATTTCCTGTTCCAAGAGCCCTCCCAGCTCTGACATTCCCTGTTCTAAGGGCCCTCCCAGCTCTGACATTCCCTGTTCTAAGGGCCCTCCCAGCTCTGACATTTCCTGTTCCAAGAGCCCTCCCAGCTCTAACATTCTGTGTTCTAAGGCCCCTCCCAGCTCTGACCTTCTGTTCTAAGGGCCCTCTCAGTCCTGATGTCCTGTGTCCTAAGGGCCCTCCCAGCTCTGACATTCCCTGTTCTAAGGGCCCTCCCAGCTCTGACATTCCATGGTCTGAGGGCCCTCCCAGCTCTGACATTTCCTGTTCCAAGAGCCCTCCCAGCTCTGACATTCCTTGTTCTAAGGGCCCTCCCAGCTCTGACTCTCAGTGCTCACTCATATATTTTGTTATAACCCCTTCCGGCTTTAAATCTAAGATCCTTTGATACAACCTCCCCCTCCCCTGCTGTGCCCCCTATTCCCCTGCAGAGAAAGGGCTCTTTACTCACAAGCAAGAGAACAAAAAACATGAATTCTCATCATCTCTCTCAGGGCAGTAGAAACACCAAGGTTATTTTGAAAAGTACTAGGAAATGTTAATTCCCTGGGGCTCTTGATGTAAAGATAGACTAAAATTGAGAGGCGATCGAGGGGCCGCAGGAGACTGGCAGGAAGAGAGATTCACTTTAATATTTCATTAGTAAGCCATTAGCAAGACAACAGACATTTTCACACTTGGTGACTTCTTGGGAATAATGTCTCATTCAGGCACAAATAGGGGACAATGTTCTTGCTTACTCTGGGCCCGATGTTTTAACTGTCCTAAAGCAGCCGCTTGGAAAGAGCTTGACCTTCAGGGGTGTGAATATTGGAACTGATGAACTGAGAGGGCAGGTCGTCCTCTGAGAGCGTCTCTCTCTCTCCCACGTGCTCATGTAAGGATCAGGAGCCAGACAACTCAGCTGGAAAATTAGAGACGATGAGCTCCCGCAGCCCTCACACCAGCATCCCTGGGGGGGTGGGGGAGCAGCACAGCCACTCTGACGCCGACAGAAAGACCCCGAACCACAGACCTAGGGGCAGTCAAGCCACCAACCCAGGAATCTCCCCTACTACTTGGCCAACAAAGAATCATCCTACTTGAAGTTTTCCGGGGATGGGGAACTCACTACCTTATAAGACTTCGTACTCCAATGGTTGATTGTTTTTCTCCTTCTATCTGCCCTAAATCTATCTCTGTAACTTCCACCCACTCCTCATTCTGCCCTGGACTAGAGAAGGGGAAAGTGGAGGGACAGAGGCACTCCCTCCACAAAAGTAGACTACCTCCCTTCTCTGCTGCTGGAGATCACCACTGAAAGCTGTTACAGCCAAAATCTTCCTTACCTTAGAGCCTCCCAGAGATTAGGGGGCTTAGAGGTATAGTCTATTCCTGGGTGCAGAGTAAAGACTGCTGAATTTGGGATTAGAGGGCTTGGGTTTGAATCCTGGCTTGGCCACATGCCACCTTGAACAAGTCACTTCCCTAATGAATGTGATGAGTGAAAGATGAAATGACCGTGGAAACAAAGGTTGGGCGCTTCTGAGCATATCGATCATGTAAGCAATGCGTGCCGATTGCCCGACACATCAGGACCTGTTGCCTTCCTCAGCTTAGGGATGGACCCTGAAAACAGGGGGAAACAGACTTTTATGCACTAAAATAATTGCTCAAATAAGACCAATTAATTAAAAGAATGCAATTAACCAGGATACATTAGGTAATCTGATTTCTAATTGGAGGACAGATTAGGCACTTTTCAAGTTGGGAAGGGGAGAGGGAACTGGTGCAATTCTCTGAAATCAGAAAAAAAAAATCAATATCCCATCATCTCCCCCAAGTGTCTATAAATAATCAAAGGAACATGGAAACAATAACTGATTGATCCATATGGGAGCCACTTTTCAGATAAGGCACATGGGCTCCTTGAGACGTATAATTGTGAGAAAAATCTTTGCCATCTTTGGATCTGACCGGGTTTCTGGTCACCATAACCTAGTCAGGGGTGGGGAGCGTGCGGCCTTGAGACCACATGGGCCTTCTGACTGAGTCCAAGTTTTACAGAGCAAATCCTTTTATTAAGGGGACTAGAATGTTCTGTGAAGTTTGGATTCAGTCAAAGGGCCGCACTTGAGGACCCAGAGGGCCAGATATGGCCTCTAGGCTGCAGGTTCCCTACCTCTGAGTCCTAGGTTCTTGGTTAAGGGTCTCTAAGCAGCAAGCAGAGGGGGTCCAGCTTCCCAGTCATGCATGGCTAGGATCACACAATGCAAGAAAGTCCTCTCACAATTCCCATAGCTGAATAAAGTTTCCTGATAGGACACAAATTGGACTAGACTCATAATTGAACAGAAAGGGCACTGAGTCAGCTCCAGACTTGAGTCACAAGATGGAGTCAGCATGACTCATTCAATTCCCAGTACCACTCGCTATTCTAATCCCCTCAGTTTCTTCGCCCACGAAGTAGAGGGATTAGACTGAGGGACCTCTGAAATCCCTTCTTGCTGTAAATCTGTGAATGAGCATCAGAGGTGAGATTTGAACCCAGGTGGTCTCTCTCTCTCTCTTCCCACTGCACCAATAACTGCCTCCTAAGACCCAGGAGATCTTCCTGATCTCCCATAGAAGGTGGCAAATTAAATGAGCCCTGAAGGAAGCTAATTAACAGCCACAGGACCCACTTCACAGGGTTTTTGTGAAGACCAAATGAGGTAATGTCTCTATTCTGGTCGACATCTAATGATTTTTACATGACGGAAACAGTCAAACAATTTGTATATTCAAAGCAGTATATGAATGCGTTATTATTTTTAAATGAGGTAACATATAAAAGCACTTCTTGGTATTTTTTGCATTAATCTGGCACATTTACTATGACTTAACGTCTCTATGCCTCAGTTTCCTCATCAGGAAAACGGGGATTTAATAGCACCTCCTTCACAGGGTGGTTGCGAGCATCAAATGAGATATAGCACTTCATAAATCTGAAGTCAGTAAACATTTTTAAATTCCTACTATGTGCCAGGCACTATGCTAAGCACTAGAGATACAAAGAAAGGCAAAAACAGGATCTACCTCGGAGGAACCCACAAACTTTTTCCTTATTATTCACCTTAAAGTGCTATATGTTGGCTTTTGGCATTATTACTGGCCATAACTTATTCTTGTCTAATCATGGTCATGCAAAAAAAAAAGAATTACTTCTGGCATTCTTAATCACTAGGCAGGTTCACAGTTAAACTCTTCCTCCATTCCTCTCCTCCCTAGTTGCCTACTTAGATGAACAGGGACAAAGGACTGCTGCCATCCAAGACTTCCATTGCTGCCTCATGCTAGACAGCTGAACAAGGCAATAGTGGGGGCTCAAAATGCTTCTTGGCCCCCAAAGCCTACCCTGGCATCTGCAGCATCCATTAGTGAAATCGTTCTGGTTCATCAGAAGCCACTGGGTCACTGAGAAAGCTGACTTATCAGCTGATCTGACCCGAGTCCAAAGAGAGGGTACTGGAGTCTCTGGGACACCCTCCCAAATTCCCTTTAATTTCAAGTAAGAGAAGCTGGTTCAGGGCCAGCTTGCACACGGGTTGCCTGAGCAAGGATAATTAATGCAGTCTCTTTCTATCAAAAGTATCACCTTGCCTCCTAATCAGCAGATACCCAGCAATTGAGGATGACAGCCAGACTGAGAGCCACAGGGATACAGCCCCCTTTCAGGCCAACGTCTCACCTGCCACATCTCTTTCCTTACAGCTGACTAGCCACAAAACGCTCCTTGCAAGGAGAACTGACTGTGCTAGAAGCCCTGGCCCAGGCCTCACCCTTGCAGTGGACGGATGCCCACTTGCAAGCAGCCAACGTTCCGAGTCTAGCCCATCTTCATTCCAGGGACACCAAGAACACTTTCACTCAGATCCATTAAAATTACAAGAGGAAGTGTCTGAGTTTGGTTGGGCTGGGTTTTTTTTCCCCTAGTTTCCTCATTAAATATTCAGCTTAGGTTTTTGACCCTGTTTGCTGTCCTTATGTAAACAAAAATACCATGAGATGGATTGAGGGGACAAGGCGACCTTCCTAAACAGTGACACGTGGGAGAACTGGGGGAAATTGTTCAGAACAGAGGTTCAAGCTGAATTCCAACGAAATCTGCATTTTTTCCCTTTGAAAAACAGGACCAGCATCTCCCTGACCCAAACAGGAACCAGTTTCAACTTGCGAGTCTGGAATTTCTGCAAAGCCTAATCTGAAGCCAGGGTAGAGATCCCCTGGTCCAGCCTCATTTTACAAACATCCCAGAGAAATTAAGTGCCTTCAACACACAGTCACACAGGGGAGACCTCTAGGTCATAGAGCTGGAGCTGCTGATGACCTTAGAGGTACCCTGGTCCAACCCCATTTGACAGATGAGGAAACTGAGGCCTAGAGAGGGTAAACATCCTGCCCAAGGTTACAATTACTAATTGTAAGAGGCAAAACCTGAATCCAGGTTCTTTGACTATAAAATTAGGCAGCACAGTACATAGAGTATTGGACTTGGAGTCGGAAGATCTGAATTCAAATTCTGTCACAGATGCTTACTGGCTATGTGAGCCTGGGCAAGTCACCTAACCACTCTCAGATTCCTCATTTGTAAAATGAGGGGGTTGGGCTTAAAGGCCTCTAAGTTGTCTTCCAGCTCTAAATCTGTGGTCCTCTGTCTACTATGACAAGAAAGAAAGAGAGAGAGAGAGAGAGAGAGAGAGAGAGAGAGAGAGAGAGAAGGGAGGGAGGAGGGAGGGAGGGAGGGAGGGAGGGAGGAAGGAAGGAAGGAAGGAAGGAAGGAAAAGAAAGAAAGAGAGAAAGAGAGAGGGAGGGAGAGAGAGAGAGAGGAAGGAAGGAAGGAAGGAAGGAAGGAAGGAAGGAAGGAAGGAAGGAAGGAAGGAAGGAAGGAAGGAAGGAAGGAAGGAAAGGAAAGAAAGAAGAAAACAGCCAAAATAAGAGGTGAAACACCAGACAAGCAACGGGGACAGACAGAGAAAATATCTTCAAAAAAGCCCCACTGATTTCAAGAGTTTGTGAGATGGCCAACCTTGTACCCAGGAGGAGTTTTGCAGAGCTTGGCTGTCCTTCTGGTGATCAGCTGAAGGAGAAGCCCAGGTGTGTAGCTTTAGCAACTTTAAATTAACAGCTAATAAACACAACTTTTTAAAAAAAAATCCTTCCTCATCACTGAGCTTGAACCACACGAGATACCCTGAAAAAATTGATTTAGGGATGGCTTTCAGAAGAGGTGTTTTACTTAACTCACCCAAAATTAGCCTTGCTTAACTGCCAAAACCTGGCCACATTTTTTTATCTGGGCCACATTTTTTTATCTGGGCCGCACACTGGATTGTGTCAGAAGCCTGAGGTAACAGGGCCCTGGCAGGCCTGTCTCTAATCCCAGAGGGTGCCTCTGGGCTGCTGTCTCCCATTTGCCCACCTGGATTTTTGTTAAAAATCCATAGGGACCTTCTGCTGGGTTCATTATCAAAAGTCACCGACTCAATCCCTCAACCTAGTTAAAAATCTCCCTGTGGAACCAGGGACTCTCGAATCCTATCCGGGGCTCATAAGACTCTGGGGCAGCTGTACTCTTAGAGTCTGAAGGGGCCTACAGGGTCATCTGGTCCACCCCCTCATTTTACAGAGAGGGAAACTGAGGCCCAGAGAAGAAAAGAGACAAGCTGGTTGACCCAGCCCCTGAACACCAGGGTGTCCAGTTTATCAAGGGATTTTGGCTCTTTCTTGGGGCCTTCCCTCATGAGGACAAAATGTTCTCAAGTCCCCCTCCCCCTCCCACCTCCCACCCCTGCCAGCTAGAGGAGGAGGGCCCTGGGAGGCAGTCTTCTCCTTTCTGAAATTTCTCCACTCCCTGTCCCATGAAGCAAAAAGGGAATGGGATCACTTATACTGAACTAGAAAGTATCTTAGATAATCATGGTGGTACAGTGGGTGGGCCTTCAATGCCAAACTGAGCATTTTGGAGATTTAAGTTCAAATCCTGACAACAGATACTTTCTATCTGTGTGACCCTGAGCAAGTCATTCACCTCTCAGCCTCGGTTTTCTTAACTGTAAAATGGGGCCTTCTGCAAACCTTATTCTATAAATGTGAGGTATTACTATTAGGATTACTATAATTAGAGGGATAGGGAGTGGTCCTGGGATCCAATTGGTATAGAGAACTCCATTTACTTGTACAGGCTGCCACCTTCTCCGCAACGTTGAGTCTTAGAGTGGCCTAGGGCACAAGGACTTTAAGTGACTTGCCCAGGACCACACAGCCAGTGTGGGTTGGGGGAGGCACCTGGACCCAAGTCTTCCTGGTTCTGAGAACCAGCTCTCCACCAGCTAAGCAATGAATGCTGCCTCTCATATTAATAATAGCCTTAAATGAATAAAAAATAATAACAGTAACAAAAACCTAGAAAGGGTATTTCCAAGGAAAAGCCTTTACTATGTGCTGGGTACTGAAGATACCATACAAAAAAAAAAAAACACTGCCTGCCCTCAAGGAGCTTACATTCTAATTTGGGAAGATAACACATAAAAGAAAGCTGGAAGGGGTGGGAGATTGCCAGGAAGAAGTGAGACCTGATTCCAGGCACCTACCAGAGAAAGGGAAGCCAGAGGTGGAATCCCAGGTTCTTGATGGGGGTGGAGAGAAGGATGATGGCCAGGGCGGAGGCCCTGGGATGCGCAGATGTCTGGAAGGCTTGGTTGCAGGGAAGATAAGTGAAAGTTCACCTCTCTAATCAGGCTGCCCCCTTTTTTTTTTTTTAACATGAGGCAACTGGGGCTAAGTGACTTGTCCAAGTCACAATGCTGGTAAGTGTCGTGTGTCTGAGGCCACATTTGAACTCAGCAACTCCTGACGCCAGGGCCAGTGCTCTATCCACTGCACCACCTAGCTGCCCTTTTGTTCTCCTCATCCTTCTTATGACTCCCCACACCAAGCTCCCAAGCCTGGCCAGCACTGTCCTATAGGTGTGGTTTTCCCCTATTAGGAGGCAAACACACTGAAGGCAGAGAATGTCTCACTTCTGTATTTACATCCTCAGCATTAGCACGGTATTTGGTACAGCATGAGCTCTTAATGGGGCAGCTAGGTGATGCCATCGTGGATAGAGGTCAGGGCCTGGAGTCAGGAAGACCTGAGGTCAAATCTGACCTCAGGTACTTCCTAGCTGTGTGACCCTGGGCAAGTCACTTCACCCGTTGGCCTCAGTTTCCTCATCTGTAAAATGAGCTGGAGAAGAAAACAGCAAACAGCCCAGGATCTCTGCCAAGAAAACCCCAAGAAGAGTCGAATACAACTGAAGAGCCACAACAAAAGCTCTGAGTGAGTGCTTTTCCTTCATAACTATTTCTGTTTGAGCTCCACCAAATAGGAGGATGAGAAGAAGAATCCCAGTAATATTAACAGCTCACGTTTACATTAAGGTTCGAAGAGTGCTTCACATGTCCTGGTCCTCACAACAGCCCTGACATTGATGACTATCATTATTCCCATTTTACATAGGAGGAAGACTGAGGTTCATAGCAGTTATGTGACTTGCCCAGGGTTACACAGCTGGAAAGTATCTGAGGGAAAAAATTTCAAATTCAAACCAGATTATCTCCCTGCCTCCAACTCCAGTAGATCTGGAGCCCAAGGCTCTATCAGACATGCTGCCCCAAAACCCTGATTTTACAGATGAGGCTTTTCAGAGAAGTGAAGGGACTTGCCTAAGAACCCTTGGATAGCGAGTCACAGGGATGGGATTTGAACCTAAGACGTCTGGCTCCAAATTCAGTTCTCTTTTTCCTTGCCATAGTGATATCCTGACACTCCCTCCTTCCTGACATGCCTCTCAAGATCAATCAATAAACACTTGCCAAGTGCCTACTATGTGCCAGGCCCAGGGGGGAAAAAGAGGCAAGAGAGAGTCCCTGCCCTCAAGGAGCTTACAATCTAATGGAAGAGACAATATGCAAACGTATATAAAAAGCAAGTTATATACAGGACAAATAGGAAACAATTAGCACAGAGAAGGCACTAGAACTAAGAAAGGCTAGGGAAGGCTTCCGGTAAAAGGTGGGGCTTGAGTTAAAACTTAAAGGAAGCCAGGGAGGTCAGAAGGAGAAGTGGAGGAGGGAGAGCATTCTAGGCATGAGGATGGACACTCATTGAAAATACTTAGATCTGAGAGATGGAGGGTCTCGTTCACGGAAAGGCCAGGAGGCCGTGGGTGAAGCATACATACCAGGGAGTAAGGTGTAAAGAGACTGGACGGTGGGAGGGGGCTGCGTAATGAAGGGCCTTGAATGCCAAACTGGGCATTTTGTATTTGACCCTGCGGGCACTAGGGAGCCGCTGGGGTTTATTGAGGTGAGGTAACATGGTCACACCTTTGCTTTAGGAAAAGCACTTTACTGGCTGGATGGAGGATGGACTGGAGCAGAGAGACTGAAGGAGGTAACCCCCAGCAGCATGGGAAGGGATGAGGGTCTGCCCCAGGATGGCGGCAGTCAGAGGAGAGAGGGAGGCATATTCAAGAGACGTTCCAAAGGTGAAATCAGCAGGCCTTGGGAACAGCTCACAGATCACCCCAATTTTTTAAATTTGGGGGTTCATATAGGACCTGGAAAGTTTTAGGGAGTTCTTTGGAGTATGTCATCCTATGACTTTGCTTTAAGAGAAGGTCTGAGCAGGGAAGACAAAAAAACAAAGTAAGGAAGGGAAGGTGAGGTGGCATTTGTATTCTGGAGAATTTCTAAAGCCTCCCTTCCAAGCTGGAACATTAGGTGACTTTACCTTTCCTGCCCTTTGCCCTCTACTACGGCTTCAAGACAATTAAAGCTGCTGTGGAAATCCCACATCAAGGGCCTGAGATAATGGAAATGGCCAAAACAAAAAAATCTCGCATGTTTAGAAAAAAAAAAGTTAGCCCAAGTTATTTTTCCTTAGAAGGAAACAAAATTCAGCTGATCTGCCGAATTCTAGCCCCTTCATTCATGGGAAAAAGAACCCCAGGATGATTAGGATATAAAATGACCTGAATGCTTGTGGTTATTATTGTACATTACGTTATGCCTTGATCTGGTACTTTTTAATTAAATATTGATTGATCAAACAGTTTCAACAATGAGTTCACAATGCAACTCGTATGATTTTGGAAATGCCGGATTCAAGCTAAATTAATACTGTACTCTCGCCTGTCGATAAGAGCTCCCAGTGAAAAAATTGTGCATTTGGGAGCCCTGCGAAGGAACAGGTTCTCTGTGTGGGTCCTTTGTAGGTGAGGCAAGCAGCAGACCCTCCTGTGGGTAATCCCAAACATTCATTCAACAAACGTCTTTAACTGCTTTCTCTTTACAAAGTACTGTGTGTGCTAGATGCTGGAGAGGGCAAAGATAAGAATGAAAATACATGCCCACAAGAAGCTTCCATTCCATCAGAGGAAAAGTTCAGGAGCACAAATAGATCTAATACAAGATTTAAGAGAGTATTTGGGAGGTGAAGGAGGGCTAGTCAATGGGCTCTGAGGAAGAAGGAGATCAGGGAAGGCTTCACAGGGGAGGGAGCCGGAAGCTGAACGTTGAAGAAAAGAGTTTCTAAGAAGCAGAAATAAGGAGAGAGACTTCATGGTGTAGTAGACAGGGGATGAATGAATGGATGGATGGGTGGATGGATGGATGGATGGATGGATGAATGAAAAAGCATTTACTAAGGGTTAACTATGTGCCAAGCACTGTGCTAAGTTCTGGGAATATGAATACAAAAAAGAGACAGTCTCTGCCCCCAGTGAAAGGAGGACAACACATATAAGGCGGTGGTGCCCAGAGAAGGATATTTTGCTCTAGAAGTGAGGGACGTTGAATGGAATAACAAGGCAATGCTCTGCCCTTTCCAAAGGGTGGTGTTGATTTGATAACTGTTCTTCAAGCAAGAAGATGGAATCTTGGCTCCGCTGCTTTCTATCTGTGTAACCTTCGGGCAAATCATCTCAACCTCTCTCATAACAGCTAACATTTACGTGACTCTTACTATATGCCAGGCATTATGCTAAGCGCTTTATAAATATATCTCCTTTGATCCTCACAATAATCCCGGGACGGGGGTGCTGCTATTATTTCCATTTTACAGACGAGGAAACCGAGGCAAGTAGAGGTTGAGCAACTTCCCCAGGAAGCGTCTGAGGCTGGATTTGAATTCGTCTTCCTGACTCCACTCCTGGCCCCCTATCCACCACGGGTCTAAACCATATAACCTCGGTGGTATCCTTTGTCTCTAAATCTAGGACCCTAGGACAAGCTAGGCGTGGATGGGGACGGAGCCTACATAAATGCCCAGATAATACAGGAGGCGTCTGAACCTTCAGCATTACCGATTGGCTAGAACAGAGTAACGTGAAATGAGAGCCATCAAAGGCTGTTGACTATGGGGAGGGACATGGCCACCTCTGTGCCTCAACTAGACCATTTATCCCATTTCACTGAAAAGGCTAAATGGCAAACATGTATGTTTTTTTAAATTAAACAAAAATTAATTTGGTTTTGAGAATGTCATGACACAGCCATCTCCCAAGATAGTGATCAATACCTAGGGATGTCCCCACATCAGGAATCAGATCCCAGGGCTCTCACTCAGCAAGAGTTTCATATTCAGGGGTCAGGAGCAAGTCATTAGTAACATAGCTCCTAGTTACGCTTAGGTACGGGGACTGGACCTGTGATTGAACTGATAAAGGGAACTCCCAGATGAAGAAACTCTCCACCAAGCCAGGTTGGCACCTTCTTTGCAGCTTGCCAAGTTGCCTGCAGTGCTAAGAGGTTAAGAGACTTGCCCATGATCACAGTAGGTATCGGAAGCTCTACCCTAATGGTCTCTGACTCGGGCAGTACATGAGGATCCCTGCTGGCTACATACTGACTTAGAAAACCACAGCTAGGTGGCCCCACAGTGGGCCTGGAATCAGGAAGACTGAGTTCAAATCCAGCCTCAGACACTTACTAGCTGTGTGGCCCTAGGCAAGTGATTTCACCCTGTTTGCCTCAGTTTCCTCATCTGTAAAATGAGCTGGAGAAGGAAATGGAACCCCAAAAGGACTCACAAAAGAGTTGGATACGACTGAAAACAACTGAACGATAATATGTTCTATCGTGTTTTTATTTATTTTGTTAACTATTGCCCATCTACATTTTAATCTGGTTCAGGCCACACTTAGGAGGACTGCCAACACCAGGTTTGACACCTCTACACTACACCATACTGCCTCTCATGGACACACTGCTAGCGCCCCCCTCCTTACCCGTACCCACACCCACCCAACAAAATAGCCTGCATTCATTTGCAAAGAAGCAAATTTAGGCATTGTGTCAGGAGAAACTTCTCTACATGCAGAACTAACAGTGGAATGGGTTGCCTCAAGAGGTCATTAAGCAAAGGCTGGTTGAAGGGGAGATCCCTCTTCAGGCTTGCTGGTGACTGATGGCCTCAGAGGCCCTTTCTACCTCTAAAATTCTGTGATTCAGCAATTTCCCAGCTCAGCCTACTTAATATGGAAAGAGGCAGTTGTGATGGAGGGACAGTACCCACCTGAGAGGTGGCTGAACCTACAATCAACTGAGACAGTTTGCTTTGGGGTTTTTGTTTTTGAATCCCATTAAGTCACAGCCACACTGTTAGTTTTCTTCTCATTAAGTCACACGGGGTTATTTGTAGAGGCATAGCTTCAGAGCTAGAGGGCCCCTAAAAATCATCCATAAAAATCTCATTTTGCTGTTGAGGACCCCGAGATCTCAGGCAATCGAGCGGCTTGCCCCGGTTAATGATTAGAGGGAGAACCAAGACAAGAACCCACAAGTCCTGACTCCAACCTCTGTTATCTTTGACCAGCCCAACTTCTAACATCATGGGGCAGCGTGCCCTAATGGATAGGGCACTCAAGTTGCGATCAGCAAGATCTAGGTTTAAATTCCACTTGATACTCAATAGCTGCATCTAAATCATTTCTTATCTCTGACACTCAGTTTCCTCATCTATAAGGTAGGGATAAAATATCAGCTGGATTTATCCCACAGGAGCCATGGGAGTTCAAATGAGATAATAATATAGGGTGTCCCAAAAGTCTTAGTGGTGTTTTTCTTTTAAGCTTAAATAGCTTTAGTAGCTTAATTTCCTTAAAATTTTAACAGCAAAGCAAAAATCACACTGAGAATTTTGGGATCCCCAGTATGTATAGAGTGTTCTGCAAACTTCCAAGTACAATGTAAACATCAGTTGTTATCATCAACTTGTAACATTAAAATAATATCTTTCCCTTGGTCATTTGCCACATATATATGAAGGTCCATATTCAGTAGAGAGACCTTTCTACAAATAAGGTCTCTTTCTGGCCCCTTAGATGGCTTCTCTCACTAGCCCCTGAATAATACATCTTGTGTCCATCAAAGCCTTCGGTGCACAGCCAAGTTAATTACTGACTCAGAGTTGGAAAAAAGCATAAAAATAAGTCACTGGGTCCAACTCTGGACAGGCCCAGAGGCATGAAGCAATTTGCTCAAAGTCACACAGCCCATTAAACGGGAGAGCCAAGACTAGAATCCACGTCTTTCAACTCTTCATTCATATCATTCATGTCAACACGCACACGCCCATTCTATCAACTCCAATGGCTCCCTATCACCTCCAGAAGCAAATCTGCCTTTCAGAGCCTTCAAAACCTGGCCCCCTTCTACCTTTCAAGGCCTCTTATTCCTTACTCCTCTCGGGGTACTCTTCAATTCAATGGCATTGATCTCCTTGCCCTTCTTCCATCAAGACAGTCCCACCTCCCAACTCTAACCGCATACATCATCCCCCATGCCTAAAACACTCTCCCTCCTCTCCTACTTCTGGCTCTCCTGGCTTCCTGCAGCTCTCAGCTATAAGTCTCACCACCTGCAAGAGGTCTTTCCCAGTTCTCCTTAATCTTAGCGCTGTCCTCCTGAGACTATCCCTACTTTATTATTTATATATATATAATGTTTTATATATATATATATATATATATATATATATATATATATATAAATGTATAATAATGTAACATATAACTTAATCTCTAATTTATTATTTATATATGTTATCTATAAATGCATAATACTGTAATATATAACTTTATCTATTATCTGTTATATATTATAAATATATCATATACAAATATATTTATGACATATAAATATATAATAACATAATATGTAACTTTATATATTATATATGTTTATATACATATATAAAATAAACAAGGGGTAGTCTCAGAGTTTATATATTATAAAATATATAATAATATATTATATATAAATATATCATACTTTATATAGTATATATTTGTGTATATATATAAATTATATATATAATAAACTAGAGGCAGTCTCAGAAAGAATAAACTAAATAAACTAGGGGTAATATATTTTCATATACACATATCTTCATACATACATATATACCTCTGTGTATATGTGCATATGTACATAGATATATATGTATATTATATATATATATGTGTTATCTGCACATGGTTGTTGGCATGTTTCCTTTCCCATTTAGAGCAGGGACTGTTTTTGCCCATTTATCTTCAGCACTTAACCCAGTGCCTGGCACACAGTAGGTACTTACTAATAGCTTCTCACCTGACTGATTCCTAACAGACCAACCTCCTTGTTCATGAGCTTCTGTGACCACAGCCAAAGGAGGGAAAATTCAGTAACTCAGAAGATCGCTGTGCCGTAAGTGATAACTATGAAAAATTCCAAGACTCCCTGGAAGACTGACATGAACTGAAGCAGAAAACAAAAGAGACGATGACTGAGGCAAACGGGAAAAGCAACAAGTCAGTGTTGTAACTGTAATGAACAAGAAACTCAACCTTGAAAAAGAGCGGAGAAAATGCCATTCTCCCCTTTCTTTACAGAGGTGAGGCACTATGGATGTGGACTCTTGCGTGCACTTCTCAGATTCAGCTGATGTTGGTTGGTTTTAGTGAACTTTTTTATTCTTTGTCATAAAGGATAAGTTCTCAGCGGAGGGGAAGGATAGCATACATTCTGGAATAAAGGTGATAGAAAAACAAAAGTAGTTGGGTTTTTTTTTTAACAAAAAGTATAAAATTCAATGGTTCATCATCTCAGAACTATGAGAGTTAAGATGTTGGGGAAAAAGAACGGGAAGAGAATTCCATTATGGGAGGAGCAGAGTCACTGAGAAGAGATGATGATGTGAAAAAAAGAACAGAACATCAATAAAACATAAAAACGAAACCAACTATAGGAGCAAGTGGAAGGATCAGAAGGGGAAGTCAGTACTAGAGTAGGTCAATCATTTATTAAGCTCCTACTATATGCACCAGTCACTGGGCTAAGACTTTGACACTTCTCTTCTGGACCCAACCTGCCTCCAAATCTACTGTGGATTCCTCAGCACATTCAGCAAATCCTAAATGCTGATGACATCACTGGGCTCTGGGACATTCTATCTCTCTGAATATTTCTCAGACTCAAGGACACTTTGGAAACCACACACCAGAAGCAAAAAACAAACAAACCCCCTAAAAGCAATTAGACGAGACAAGTTGCTAATATTTGGATACTGGATGCTTGGAAATAATTTCTTTCTTGAAGACAAATCTCAATTTCATTTTAGAGGTCTCTGGGTGCCCCTCCTTCTAAGCTCCCCCATCAGAATGTCAAAGATGCGTTTGGGTGACAGTCTGCGGTGGTGGCTGCAAAGGCCCTTCCTCCCCTCCACTGCATCAGAAACCCAAGCTAGTTTTGTTTTGTTTTGTTTTTAAGCCCTCTGCAGGAGGGGTGAAAAGAGGCTGAGTCCTGAGCCAACTCCTCCTCTCAGCCCATTGGGTCTTTCCTCTTAAATAATGACTTCGCTTTACCTGTCCTCATTTAAAGGCATCAATTAAAAATGCACAGTTCCGTCATTCCTGGGCCAAGCCGCCTGGCGAGCCTCCTGCCCAGCCTGCAGCAGCGCCCAATGCCATCCTCATTTTCTGTATCAGTGGGGTAGAACGAGTCAAAATGGAATGATTTTATTTTGCAATGTGTGCTGCTCCCTACAGCTACTTGTCATTGTATTTAAGGTCAAAAAAAAAAAAAGGATTTCTGCCCGTTAGGTTGGGCAAGAGCAGGTTCAAGCCCACCCTCTCCTCCCCACTCATGCACACTCACCCCAGCCCACAGCTTCCTTCCTGCAGTAAGTGGCCCAGCTTATTAAGGTTATTTGGAGCCAAAGCCCCATCTACAGTTAGTGTTAAAGGCAAAAAGAAAATTACTTCAAGAAGGGCCTTCCTACCTCCTCTGCCCCTCAGGTCAGTCCATATCTGGATGCTCGGACAGGCGCCAGGTCCCCTGGCTCTCTGGGAATTCCTCCTCTCCCCTCCATGTTCAACAGGGACAGAAAGGTCAGGGAGGACATGACCACCATGACCCTTTCAACAGGACCTACAGCAGGAAGGTCAACCCCCCAGGCCAATCTGAGCCACTTAAGGTGAGGGTAGGCCTACATTCTGTGCTCTAAAGCCCCTCCAAGCTCTGAAAATCCATGTTCTAAGGGCCCACTCAGCTCTGACATGCTGTGTTCTAAGGGCCCTCCCAGCTCTGACATGCTGTGTTCTAAAGACTCCCAGCTCTGACATTCTCTATTCTAAGGGCCTCCCAGTTCTGACATTCTGTGTTCTAAGGGCCCTCCCAGCTCTGACATTCTGGGTTCTAAGGGCCCTCCTACCTCTGACATTCTGTGTTCTAAGCTCGCTCTTAGCTCTGACATTCTGTGTTCTAAGGGCCCTCCCAGCTTTGACATTCCATGTTCTAAGGGCCCTCCCAGCTCTGACATTCTGGGTTCTAAGGGCCCTCCTACCTCTGACATTCTCTGTTCTAAGCTCACTCTTAGCTCTGACATTCTGTGTTCTAAGAGCCCTCTCACCTCAGACATTTTGTGTTCTAAGGGCCCTCCCAGTTCTGACATGCTGTGTTCTAAAGACTCTCCCAGCTCTGACATTCTCTATTCTAAGGGCCTCCCAACTCTGACATTCTGTGTTCTAAGCTCCTTCCCAGCTCTCACATTCTGTGTTCTAAGAGCCCTCCTGGCTCCAACATTCTATGCTTCTTCCCACCGTGTTCAAATCCTAGCCCTCAGAATCACATGCCAATGCTAAGAAAATCATTTCTCCTCTGGCCCACACCCCAACCTGAAGATTGCCCTGCTATATTCTCTCCCCAATCCTCCTCAGGGACATCTTGAGGATAAATGAGCTTGCGTGGCAATGCCTCCAGCTCCTTGGATAAAAGGAGCTCAGGGAAGCTTTGCTCTGTCGAGGCTCACTCGATATCTGATGCGACAGGAACTCCCGAGTCCTCTCCCCTTAAGCCAGGCAACAGGTACAATACACCCCCGCACTGCACCTCTGAGCGCCCCCGGGCTTCACCAAGAATATCTTCCTCATTGGTTCCAACCAGCCCTGCTCCAAGCTTGGCCTCCCTTCCCATGTCTCTAAAAAGTATAAAGAAGGGGCCGGTGAAGGCCCCGGTGGTGATGCCTCTTGAGAACCAGATGAAGAAGCCAGGGATATTTAGCCTTTAAAAGAGAAGGGAGTGGGGGCGTGACCGTTCCAGCCTTCAAGTACCTTTTGAGCTGGCGTTCACACAGCACCCACTCTGTACTGTGCCAGGTGCTTTACAAGTACTGACTTCTTTGATACTCACAACAACTCTCAAGGCAGGTGCTCTTGTTACACCCATTTTACAATTGAGGAAACTGAGGCAGGCAGTAGTGAAGCCGTTTGCACAGGGTGAGTCACACAGCAGGGAAGTATCCGATGTAGGATTTGAACGAAGGTCTCCCTGACTCCAGGTCCACTGTGCCACCCAGCTGCCCAAGGATCATCCACGTTCTGCCGCGCCCCAGAGAGCAGAAATAGGAGCATTGGTGGAAAAGCTGCCCATGAGCCAAGCTGGGCTTGGGGTCAGGAGAAAACTTCCTAATAACCGGATCAGCCCCAAGTAAAACTTGGGTGCTGAGGGGCAGGGGGTCCTCTCGCTGGCATTCTTACACAGAGCCTGCATGGCCACTTGTCTGGCACCATGGAAAAGGGATTCTTGAGTATGGCTTGGATCGGACGGCCTCTGAGATGCCAGCACATGATGCCCGCGTGACAGTCTGCATTGTGATAACAGCTGACAACAGATGTAACACTGCAAGGTTTACACACATTAGTATCTCATTTGAACCTCACAACAATAATCTTGTAAAGCAGGAGCTATCATTCTCCCCATTTTACAGATGAGGAAACTGAGGTGAAGACAGGTTAAGGGACTGGCCCAGGCGCACATGGCAGGCTACAAACCCAGGGCTCCATGATTCCAAGACTCTATGCACTATGCCACACTGCCTTTTTTATACAAAGAGAGTTGTTCCCACTAAGCAAGGGGAGACTAAGTGATGGCTTAAGGAACTCTCCAGCTTAGTCCTCTATTCTGGTCTGGAATGGAAGATTTTGCCTACAAGAAACCGACTTCGTCTTGTTCAGTCACTTCCAACTCTCTGTGACCCCATTTGGGGTTTTCTTAGCATAAATCCCGGAGTGTTTGCCATTTCCTTCTCCGGCTCATTTTACAGATGAGGAAACTGAGGCAAACAGGGTGAAGTGACTTACGCAGAGTCACACAGTAAACGTCTGAGGCCAGATTAGAACTCAGATCTTCCTGACTCCAGGCCTGGCACTGTATCCACTGCAACGCCACCCAGTTCCCACAAACAGGGCTTGCTCCTCTACGTAGAAGAGTTGTATACAACTCAGCCTGTCCCCTAGTTCAGACCTTCATGCCTTCTCTTAGGGAATATGGCAAATAGCCTTCTTATATACAAATACCCCCACCTGATCCAGGGATCACGCCCTGGAGGCCTGGACCCTTCCAGCTCTGGCATGGGCCCTCCTGGTTAGTGCCTCAAGCGGCCACTTCCAGCTATACTTGACTCTATGGACCGACACACACACACACACACACACACACACACACACACACAAAATCTTCCCAGCTTGCCTCCACACTAGTACCCTCCACTGGCCCCTTAGAATCATAACCAAATCAATACCAGTATTAGTCCTAGAAAGACTATGTCCAGCTACATCCCATCCAGGACGTTCTGTTTCTTGCCTCCAGGTTATCAACTCCGGGAGGGGAGGGATTGCCTTTGGCCTTTCTTCGCATCCCCAGGGCACAGTATAGTAGACACTTAAAAATAAATGCTCTGACTACACATCTATAACCTATGTCAAACTGCTTGCCTTCTCAATGAGTGGGGAGAGGAGAGAATTTGGTACTCAAAATCTGAAAAAAAGAATGTCAAAATGGTTTTTACATATAATTGGGAAAAATAAAATATTAAAAAAGTAAATTAAAAAATGTTAAAATTTTTAAAATATTAAATAAAATAAATAAATGTTAATTGATTGACTGACTTTGCACAGGTGATCCGCCCTGTCTGGAACACATTTCTTTCCTCACCTCTAGCTCGTGGGATCCCTCATTTCCTTCAAGTCACAGTTCAACACCGGCCTTTCTTGATTCTCAAACTCTTGCTGGTTGTTAATGCTTTCTCCCTCTTGAAATTACATAACTTTATATAGATTTTTATTTACTTTTCTGTATATATATCATGTTCCCAAATATAAGCTCCCTGAGGGCAAGACCTGCTTTCTTTTCATCAATGTTCCCCAGCCATCAGCACATCTGGTACATGGGAAGTGCTTAATATGGGCAGAATGGAATTGAAGATTTTGGTTCTCTGAAAGTAAAAAATTGCCTCCTCAGAGGCCCTAGGAAGGTCTGTCCCACAGGGTCAGGACTGTGTAGGTGGGACAAGGAATCCTTGGGTGCAGGGATGCCCAACCCTAAATCTCTTGGCCCAACCCCATCCTCTTGTCTCTGGGGAACAACAGGCCAAAAAAATGAGAAATGATGATAACCAAAGAAAATGAAACTTAAATTGAATCAAGTTAGATGAATGAGATTGTCTGAAAGTCTAGGGAGCGAGCGCTGCTTGTCTATTGTCTGTTTTTGTTTCTTTGTCTGGTGATTAAAAGGATCAGAGATTCCAGATGAAAAACCGGAGAAAACCCATTGTGGTTGTCTGAGATGAGAGAACAGAAACGCCACCATAGAGCTCCCCCCCTTCATAGTGACGAGGCACACATCCTGCCCCTTCCCAAAAAGCAAATGTTGCTGATTTCAAGTGGGGCAATTTTATGTCATCGGGCAGCTCTGGTAGCTATGATAACTTAGATGAATTTTCACACAGTTATTCCTTTCACGCACTATCTCTGAGGAAATTGGCTAGTTCTGTCTGTCCTGTAAAGGTTGTAATGTTAGGGGCAACGCTGGAGGAATAGGAACACATCAGAATATGAAGAAGCAGCTGTCTTAGTTCATCTCTGCCCTTTATTATCTGGATATTTACCATGAGCTTCTGGTAATATGATCTCTCCCCTGGCCTGGTAAACAGACTCTGAATTTCACATGTGACTCTTCCCAAAGATTTGAGTTTGCAAAATAAATAAGCAGAATTTTTTAAAATGTTTACAGATTCCAGGAACTGATGGAGTTTTTCTGTTTGCTTGGTGGTGTTTTTCCCCAAGTGCAAGAAGCATGTGAGAAAGGTCTCCATGACAGGTAATCAGAAACAAGCCCACAGTTGTGTTAGTCGTTTGAAAAATAAAATTTGAAAAAAAATAGCCCCAGTTTAAAGTTGTAGCAACACAAAATTCACCTGTTTATGACAATTATTGTACATAAACAAGAATGAGGCAAATTGATTTATTAAAGATATGACAAGGACTACAGTTTAAAAATTAATTTCTGCCACATTTTTTTAAAATCCTGGAATCCTGGTTTGCAGGTAATTAGACTGTTGACCTTAGTGACACCTCCAGTTACCAGCCCCCCAGGCTGGCAGCTTTTTATAGAGCCGACTGTGTTTGGCCAATGGTCCCAGGCATTTCTTCCAAATCTGAAAAGCTACATAAACTGTTTCTTAAGAGAATTAACTCTCCGAGCAGTACATCGGCATTCACTGGATACAAAGCAAGTGATAGCCAGGTTCCCAATTATGTCCAACCTTAAATCACACTGCTTGGTGTGATTTTATATCCAGCCCCACAGGGAGTTATGCTAAGGCATATATTTGGCTGGCTTTCAAACCACGGCAACAAAACATGTGCTGGGGAAAATGATTCAAAAATATTCAGAAAGCAGTCATTTATTTGAGATGGTCTGTTCACGTGAGACAATGAGCTGCTTCCCAGAATAGGCATCATCTATCAAGAAAGGCACTAGAAATCCAACACATCCTGGCTGGAGTCCGACTCTCAGCCATCACACTGCAATTATTATTATTTATCATCTATATTCCATCAAAGATGCAGACTGAGACCCGGATGGCACCCACCATCGCACTGAGGTGAGTTCCCATGATGCTAGGCAGAGATTCCAGCGTGCAGCTTGGCCACAGCCCCCTCTGCGAGCCTAGAAAAAGGTAAAAGGTGGAGTTCCCATCACCCATCTCTGTTTTCATGCAGGAACTGAAAAACTGTGTGGCAGAGAAAACCACAGCAACCAGGAGAGCCTAGAATCTCAGAGCTGAAAGGAACCTTCAACTCCCTCCTCATACAGATGAGGAAATTGAGAGTCAGACAGAGGAACTGATTTGCCCAAGATGATATAATTAGTTAATGCCAGAGCTACGATTCAATCTTGGCAGAAATTCTAGCTTCCCAGCAATCATAACCTGAGGGCTCCCCCTTAAACTAGTCAATTCTATAATTCTTCCTTTGGAGGTAGAATGACTCTGTTTCCCTTTATAAAGATATTGTAGAAGCACCCCAAACCCAATATATCTGAAAGGAGGTTGATTACAGAATCAGAGGGTCTGAAGATAGAGGGGATCTCAGAAGCCATCTGGTCCAACCCCTTCACTTAACAGATAAGGAAACTGAGGCCCAGGGAGGGTGTCACTTACCCAGGATCCCACAGGAAGCATTAGAGATGGTCACTGAACCCAGGTCCTCCGCCCCTACAGTGAAGACTCTTTTCAATGTGCCATGTTATCCTTCCTCTTAAATCTTCATTTTGATTTGGCTTTACTATTTCTAACAGGTATACTGCTACTCACCCTGTCTGTCACAATCACAAGCTTGGTTTTCCCCTAGACTCTTCCTTCGTCTTCACCCTGAATATCCAATCAGTTACTGAGTCCTCGAAATACAATCTCTGCAAGACCTCTTGCATGAGCACCTTCCATCATCACCCATCTGGACCCTGAAATGGCCTTCTTTTAGGTCTATTCTTGCCAGCCTCCAAATGATCCTTCATAGTCCTGTCAAAATCACGCATCTGGGGCAGCTAGGCGGCGCAACGGATAAAGCACTGGGCCTGGAGTCAGGAGGACCTGAGTTCAAATCCAGCCTCAGACCAGACACTTGACACTTCCTAGTTGTGTAACCCTAGGTAAGTCGCTTAACCCCAACTACCTCACCAAAATAAACAAATAAATGAAAACCATGCATCCATCTGGTCATGTTCCTCCTCCAATCAAAAAAAAATTTTTTTTTTAGTGGTTCCTTATTGCCTATCCAACAAAGCTTAAGTTTCTTTACTGATTCTAGATCCTACACAATCTTGCCCTATGTAACCTTTCCAAATTTACCTCCTATAACTCTCCCCCATGCATGGTTGCCTTAGCCAAGATGAACTCTCTGTCCCCTAAATATGCATGCACCCTCCCACATCCCTGCCTTTGCTTTCCCCATCTCTGAACTGCCCTCCTTCCTCATCTTGTCCTGTTTAGAGCCCAACTCAAAATACTCCCATCTGTGAGGGAGCCTTCCTTGATTAGCAATGACCTTCCTACTCAGCCCTCACCAAACACTGTGTTTTAAGATTCTCTACTATGTTATGTGGGACAGCTAGGTGGTACAATGGAGACAATGCCAGTTCTGGAGTCAGAAAGACCTGAGTTCAAATCCGGCCTCAGACATTTCCTAGCTATGTGACCCTGGACAAGTCACTTAACCCTGTTTGCTTCTGTTTCTTCATCTGTCAAATGAGCTAGAGAAAGAAATGGCAAACCACTCCAGGATCTCTGCCAAGAAAACCCCAAATGGGTTCACGAAGAGTCAGACACAACTGAACAACACAACTTTATGTAATATTGTGTGCTGTCATTACTCGTGTTTGCATTTTATCCTCTGGTTAGGCTCTAAGATCCAGAAAGGCAGGGACTGTGTCTAACTTTAAATCTGGCAAACAGCAAGCCCTCAATAAATGTGTGTGAATGAATGAGTGAAAGAAAGAAAGAAAGAAATGAGGATGTGGATGAGAGCAGGGATCCTTCAGAAAACAAGCTGTGATTTGCCTGGAGGGAAAATCCACTTGAAAGAAAACTCATATGCAACACCATCTTAAGAACTGATTCCTTTTCCCCACCAGCCAGCCTGAAAACTGTCGGCAGCCAACGGTCTGAAAGGCTTAGAGGTGCTGGGCTAGAAGAGATCTTCATTATGAGGTTCAACCCATTCCTCTGGCACAAAATGAACCTGACATGCACAGGAAATAAGCTGCGATTTGCCTAAAGTCCCATGAACAGTAAGCAGCAGAACCAGAATTTGAACCCAGACCTTTGAGCTCCAAATGCCCCTGTACTTAATCCTGCCTGGATTCCCCGCCATAGTATATTAGCTATGGTTCTATTAGCATGAGAGCCTATTTGTTTGCTCCTCAACAGTGAGGCCCTCTTAAAGATTCATTCATTGATACATCAAACATTTATTAAGCTGATACAATATGTAAGGCTCTGTGCTACACTGGGAAAGGCACAATAAATAAGCGAAGTCATATGGGTCCTTTCTTGCTTCTGCTGATTCATGGGAGCTTCCGGTGGTCCAGGGGGAAAAGCATGGTGCCATGCAAATAGCTCCAGATGGGGAGCTGGAGAACATGGTTCAGAGCCAGGATCTATCATTCCTTGCCTGTCTATCCGAGAGGTAAGTGAATTCCCCTCTCTGAGCCTCAGTTTCCTCAGCTGTAAAATGAGAGGTTTGAATGAAAGGATGCCAAAGGTCCATTTCCAAGTTCTAAATCTGTGATCCTTTATGCAATCCTTGGAGCAGTTGACAATCTGGTAGGAGTGATAAAACAAAGACAAGCTAGGGCCCTTCCCTAGTAGGAGGTTGTATCATTGACTCCAGGCAGCTGTGATACGCTGGCCTCAACCTCTCAGAGCCCAAACTATCCCATCTAGAGAAAACAGTCACAATTCCTCCATACTACTACCCTCCAGCAAATTATGAAATAAAGAAAATGAAAATGTAAATAAAAAATAAATCTAGCTTGGATAGAATAATCATTGTTCCCTTTAAACACAGGAACCTGGAATTCAAAAAAGGGACAACAGCATGATATGAGGAAAAGAACACTGGATTTGGGTCAGAGGACATGGCTCCTCTGTGTGACCTTGAAAAATCAACTAACCTCTCAGCCAAAGGATGAAGGAATCGGTCCAAATGAGCTCTACTGTCCCTCCCAGTTCTAGGTCCTATGAAAGCACCATGAAAACAATAGTTCTTTTTTAGCTATTAAATCCTCAAGTTTCCAAACCTCTCAATTTTAGGTTCCTGGTGGTTTTTCAAACCTTATATTTAGTATTCCTAAGTAGAGCATCTGCAAAATAGACACAGTGTTATAGGTCAGGGGTTGGGTGGCCTGAAATTTCAGCAAATGCTTCATCTTGTTAGTAATGGGATAAAAAGACCAGGAAAAAAAAAAAGAAGCAAGTCTCTTTTGGGCAGAAAAACAAGAAAGCCTCATGGTACAGTGGAAAGAAGCATATGTTACAGTGGAAAGAACCCCAGATTTGGAGTGAGAATGCCTACTCTCAAATCTTGGTTCTGCCCCTTAGTAAAAATAATAGATGCCATTTCTATACTATGAGCACTTCACATACATTACCTCGATAGAGCTTCACGACAACCCCGTGAGATAAACAGGATCCTAGAACTAGCACCAGAAGGGACTTCAGAGGCCATCCAGGTCAATCCTCCCTCCACCATTTTGCTATTATAATTCCTATTTTACAGATAAGGAAACTGAGGCTTAGAGAGGTTAAGTTAACCAGTCAAGCCAACAAACATTTACTGAACACAATCTATGAGCCAGGCACTCTGACCGGTATAAGGTCATTCAATTATTAAGTGTAAGATGTGGGTTTTAAACCCTGCCTTTAGGCAAGCCACACAATCTTTCAAGGCCTCCATTTCCTCATCTCTAAAATGAAAGGGTGGAGCTAGATGTTCACGGAGGTCCCTTCTAGCTCAGAAGCTATGAGCCAATGACCCTCAGGACACCAAGGATGGAAATATGGATGGCATCTCTTTTCAGAGATTCCAGGCTTATCATGCTGAGCAACAGGGGCATATGACCACTGGGGCTGAAACTCCATTACTTTTAAAGACAAAGGGCACAGTTTCACTACCAGTCAACAAAATAAGGAAAAGTAATTGGCGCGCGCACGCACACACACACACACACACACACACACACACCCCAGCATGACCAACCTCTAGAAGCCAGGCACGTACAGGGATGTGATAGGGACATTTTACCAACTGAACCAAGAATGTTAATTAGACAGTTTAATCCTAATAGAAGCTGGAAAGTGAAACAGACAGAACAAATCCAAAATGAGGAATCAATGCAGTCAACTGAAGGATAGAAACAATTCAGGCACAAGTGATCCAAAAACTTTTGGGACAAGCAGTGAATGACTTTTTTTTTTTTTAGCCTATGTGCATGAGAGAGAAAATAGCTTCAAGAACAGAAACATGCAGACTTGCCAACTGTGAATTTTTGATATATAGAAAAACAATGAATGATTTATAAAGTTGCTAATTTGTGTTACTTAATCTTTGGAAGCTGTTTGTATTTACAATTAAATGAACCAATAAATGTGAGATATGCCAGCTAGGGAATTATAGACCTCTGTCTGAATAACGAACACAGTGCTAGGCGCTAGGCTCAGTCCACACTTTGTTACCTAGATATCACACAACGGAGTTTTCTCCCTGGGGAATGGCCAACGCTGCGTAACACAGGTAAATCGTTTTGTCCCATCACACTCAGAGGGGGCGGTGATTGTTCAGTCATTTTCAGCTGTGTCTGACTCTTGGTGACCCCATTTGAGGTTTTCTTGGCAGAGATACTGGAGTGGTTTGCCATTTCCTTCTCCAGCTCATTTACAGAGGAGGAAGCAGAGGCAAACAGGGTGAGGGGATTTGCCCAGGGATTATCAACCCCGTATTTCAGCACAGTATCCAAGCAGCAGAGAAATGTCCTCTTCTAGAGATAGTGCATTATTCTCATTTTTCCTCTTCGTGGATGAAATCTTAGGGGATCTGTCAAGTCTTAGGACGTTATAGAGCCTCCTAAGTGAGGTCTACGATCACTCAAAAGGGGTCTAACTATTCCCAAAGAAATGAGAAAATCACATAGTTTCAGAGTGAGAAAGGACCCCAAGGGTCATTAGACCCAACTCATCCTCCTGCAAAAATCTCTGCACCCACACGTCCAGCAAGTGGTCACCCAGCTCATGCTGGAAGAACTCCACCGAGGGAACCCACTCCTTCCCTCGGCACCACATTCCCTTTGGGGATGACAGGAAGTTTTGTTTGGTGGGAAGTTTTTCCTTAAGTCAAACCCAAATCTGCATTTACAGCTTCCACCCACTACTCCTCGTTTGGCCCTCTGGGACCAAAAATAACACAACTTATCCTTCTTTCATGCAACAGCCTTTTAAATACTTGAAAGTCCCTATCATTCCTTCCATTCCCCCTAGCCCTCTCTTTTCCAGGCTGAACATCCCCAGTTCCTTCAAATGATCCTCATGGGGACCTTCAGCATCCTGGGTTTTTGTTTCAAGTAGATGAAAAATGCCTCTGACGTGCACAGAGGACCTTGACATGCAGTTGGCTATGCAACCAACAGAATCAGCCCATTAGTAGAGAGAGATGCATAGAGGTAAAGAAAGACAGAGAAGAATAACAGAAAAGAGAGATTCGATAGGTAAATAGATAGATACAGAGAGATATATGATATGATATGATATGATATGATATGATATGATATGATATGATATGATATGATATGATATGATATGATATGATATATAGATTTGGATTTATATACAGAGATGAGACAATTAGAAAGATAGAGATTGATATAGAAAAATAGATGACATAGATATGGATATTTATTATATATAGAGATGATGGAGATAAAAAGATAGCTGATATGGATGTGAATATAGAATATATATGTAGATGAGATATAGAGATAGATGGAAAGATAGATGTTATAGATATGAATATAGATTTTATATATAGATGAGATACAGATAAAAACAGATATATGATGCAGATAGAAAGATAAATGATATAGGTATGAAATAGATTATATATAGATGAGATAGATAAAAGTAGAAATAGGGATAGATGATAGAGATATGGCTATAAATTAGATATAGTGATAGATGATAGAGAGGAATTATATAGATATGAATACAGATTATACAAAGATATAGATGAGATAGATATAGATAGAAATAGAGATGGATGATAGAGATAGAAATACAGAGAATATAGGTATGAATATGGATTATAGATATAGATGATATAGAGAGATGCATAATAAAGATAGATGATATAGGTATGAATGGAGATTATATGTAGATAGAAATAGAAATTGGGATGGATGATAGAGACAGGGATATAGATGAGATATAGACAGATGATAGAGAGATGCTATAGATATGAATATAGATTATAGAGATGGAGATAGAAATAGAGACAGAGATGATAGAAAGGCACTGAACACAGATGACAAACTGTGCTCAGAACTGAACAGGAGGAGGGGCACAATCTGGATTGTCTTTGGGAAACTGCACAGTACTCTTAGTGACCTAAAACAAAGGTCTATCTTCTCTTCTCAAAATTCTCCCAGCGATGGTGTATGGCTGTGAGTCATGGGCACCACAGTCTCTGAAGAATTCAAGCTGGAGAGGCATGAGCAGGCTGCCCAACATATCTGAAATTAATTACTGCACAGAAGAAGAGGAGTAAAGGAAGTCATCAGTGAGATGTGTGACTGGGGGGAAAAAGAGGTTATGCATGAGTTAAAGTCAAGGGACAATTATTAATAGTGTTATTATAACTAAGCTATTATCATAAGGTTTACAAAGCAGTTTATATGATACACATACAATGTCAGGATAGTTAAAGGGATTTGAACCTAAGTCTTCCTGACTCCGAGTCCAGAGCCCCATCCACCATACCTGACTGCCAAACCATGCTGGGGAGCCCTGACCTAAAACACAACATTCTTGAATTCTTTGATTTGATCCATAACCAGCTTGATATGCTTACAGCAGCGCTCATATAATGAGATCACAGATACACTGAACAATCGAATCGCCCACTCAAGTCCCATTCCTTTCTTTATGGCGTCATGGCAGGCGCTCTTAGACCATGGAAGTCATGAATCTACTTGCCCTCTCCAGAGTTCTCGAGATTGAGGATGACATAAGACCAGGGTTCTGTACAAGACCCTTGCTTTTCTTACCACCTGGAAAAGCAGCAAGGTATAATGTAAGTACCACTGGACTTGGAGTCAACAGCGATGAGGGTTTAAATCTCTGCTCTGACATTTACTGTGTGACTGTGTATGAATCACTTAACCTCTCTGGGCCTTCATCTATTCATCTGTAAAATGGAGATGATACATTTAGTACGTGTCTTTCAGGGTTGCTGTGAGGATTAAATAAGATAATTGTGTAAAGATAATTGTGAGGATTAAGATAATTGTGTAAAGTTTGCAAAACTTAAATCACTATATAATGTCAGCTCTCATCATCATCATCATAATCATCATCATTATTTATCCCAATCTGACCCCAAATCCTTTGGGCTGGTCTACACTCACATCTGACTCTGCTTACTCAGGGATCCATGTAGGGATAACTGCCTGGAAACACTGGGACTATTTCCATATCTACCTCAGTTTCTCACTTCAGGACTTCATATCACTTCTACGGTTTCTTCATCTATAAATCTATAAAAAGAGGGAGTTAGACTCAGTGGACTCTTAGGTCCTTTCCAAGTCAACAAGTCAAGTCAACAAGCATTTATTAAGCACTTACTGTGTGCCAGGTATTGTACTAGGTCCTGGGAATACAAACACAAGCCTCCAAAAAATCCCTACCCTCAAGGAGCTTACATTCTAATAGGGGAACACAATAAATAAAAAGAAACTTTAAAAAACAGGTAGGGAGTAGATACCCAGTGCAGGAGGATTATGGAGAAGTCTGGAGTGAAGCCTGGTGAGAAATGAAGAGATGAGTGGCCTGGAGATCCTCCTTGAATGGGGGTTCTGGAAGGAGGCATCCACTCAGAAGGAGGGGATGCAAGTACTTTCTGAGGCATGAATTTCAGAGCTGAAGTGATTTTCCAGGATGAAGAGATTTCTGCAGCATGATGGAGAAGTCTGGAGTGATCTCTATATAATGATTCAGAGCATAGCTGACCCCAGAACCATTCTAGAATCAGGAACTTTCTCCTTACCATTCTCTGGTCACTACAGTCCAGACGTACTCCATCCAGAGTTGTGTTGAAATGGGCTAGTTCTGGGACCCTGTGAGCTAACTTTGGGAACTACAGGTCCAGACAAGCTGCCTTGACAAAAAGGAACTGGGCCCTTCACCAGGCACTGGAAAGCAGACCGATAAATCCAATCCCATGAGCCAAAGCCAACCCAGTTCTCACACTCCTGATCTAAGGACTCCATCCCCAGGTGTCAATTCTAAAAAGGTCCATTTCACTATAAACTAACTGAGAATTTAATGCCTCTGCTTATGCAAACCAACTACTGTAATGCTCTGATAAAGACTGCAACGGGATTGAAAGGAGTCACATGGGGGAGCTTTAGCCGAGTAACACAGGTCTCCAGAGCTCTACAACCGGGTCCCCAACTAGCCTATTTGAACCAGAAGTGGTTGTTTCAATGGAGTATGAGGGCTACAATGGCATAATGTATTTGAGACCCAGTGAATTGGAAATGCTATTTTTTTCCTAAGAAAGTTGAATGGTACCGTGTGGAAAGCTCAATTAACAATTGCTAACTCTAGCCTTACTATTCCTCCCCTGTTTGAAAAAAAAAAGAAAAGAAAAGAAAAGAAAAGAAAGATTTGGAGAAGTCACAGGCTACCCAACAAAAAGTCATTTTTTTCAAGGAAATGACCAACGCTTTGGTTCTATCCAAGAGATTGGGAAGTACGCTAAGGAAGTATGGAGGGAGATCCTCCAAAGGGAGAAGATCCTCCAAAGATTCTAATAAGGACAAGAAATCCACAAAAGCCACAAAGATAGAGGGAGGTCTCTGAAGTTTCACTTCAGTCCAGGGCAAAGGGCAGACAGATCAGGAAGGTTAAGGTGGTGATCTGCTTTTTCTGTATCATCATCTATAAGGCATTCTATATGTATCATTTATAGGTGATACAGTGGATACAGCCTGGAGTCAGGAAGACCTGAGTTCAAATCTGTGTAACCCTGAGCAAGTCACTTAGCATCTGCTGCCTCGGTTTCCTCATCTGTAAAATGGGGATAATAACAGCACCTACCTCCCAAGCTTGTTGTAAGGATCAAATGAGATAATGTTTATAAAGAGTTTTGCAAAACTTAAAGCTCTATGTAAATACTGGCTACTGCCATCATCATTATTATTCTCTTGGCCTCAATTTCTCATCTGTAAAATAAAGAAATTGGACTAGATATGCGGTTCTTAAAATTTTGTGTGTGTCCTGTCCCTCTTCGGCAATCTGGTGAAGCCTCTGTTTTTAAATGCATAAAATAAAATGCATAGGATTACCTTGGAAAATATTTTAAAGTTTTGCATACTCCAGATTGAAAACCCTTTATACATAGGATTACAAAGGAAACCAATCATACTAAAAGAGAGTTATCAAAATATTTTTTTGAAAGTTCACAGACCCCAAGTTAAGAACCTCCAGACTAAAGGGTCCCTAAAGCACATTCCAGGTTATTCAGACTCCTGTCCAACTCCTCATGACCCCACTTGGGATTTTCTTGACAGATACTGAAGTGGTTTGCTATTTCCCTCTCCAGCTCATTTTACAGATGAGGAAACTGAGGCAAATGGAAGTGAAGTGACTTGCTGGGGTCACACAGCTAGGAAGTGTCTGAGACCACATTTGAACTCAGACCTTCCAGGCTCCAGGCTCCAGGCCTGGCCCGCTATCCACTGCACCACCTAACTGCCCCAAGGATGGAATCTAACTTCTCTCATTTTACATGTGAAGAAACCAAGACCTCCAGAGGAATCTTGCCATCTTCCCTAAATTAACCTTTCCTCCATTTTCTCTAAATATGATATGTACTCAAGGTCCTTCAGCAGCCTGGCTGCTCTCCTCTGGACACTCTGCAGTTAATCTGTGTCCCAACTGAGCCTGAGTGAAGCTTGATGAGGATAGGAGTAGAGTGGGCCTACCTCTCCAGTAGTCCTAGAAGTTAAGCCCCTCTTAACATAGCCCAATATCCCATTGGCTTTTTTGGACCCTACATCCCATCTTGAGTACACAGTCCACTAAAACCCCACAAGACCTTACTCAGAACAACTATCTAACCATGACTCTACCACCTTAAACACTTGAGGTTTATTTTTTTTTCTTCTGACACCCAAATGCAGGACTTTACATTTATCCCTCTTGAATTTCATCTTATTAACACAAAACCCAGGGGGGTGGGAGGAGGCAGCCATGTCACACTGTCACCTCAGGTTTTTAATCCACCAAACCTTCCCCGCTCCCAGACTGTTTTCCCAGGCGCTATAACATCCCCTAACCTCTACGTGTGAAGTTTATTTTTCAGTATGAATGTAGACTCTTACATTAAATTCTATCACATTTCATGTTATTTGATTCACCCCATTGCTCTAGTCTGTTGAGATCTTTTTGGACCCTGACCCTGTGATTCAGTGTCTTAACTGTCCTTCCTGGCTTCACCACATTCTCATGCCTTCTATGGTTCAACTGAAGAAAGTGGGCACTGTAAGAAAGGTGCTGGATTTGGAGTCAGAGGACTGGAAAACAAAAAAAGATTGAACAAAAAGTATGGTATAGTGAAGAGTACACTAGACTCAGAACCAGAGGATCTAGGTTCAGATTCTGACCGTGCTACTTACTATCTCTATCAGTAACACTCCAGTTTTCATCAGCTCTATTTTGTGTACTTTTCCCCCCCTCATTAGAGGGTAATCCTCTTGAGGGCAGGTAATCTCTTATCTTTCTTTTTCTGGTTTGTATCCCCAGCACTTAGCACAGTGCCTGGCAATATAAATAAATGCTAAATAAGTATTTATTGAATTGAACTGAACTGTGTGATCTTGGACAATTCACTTAATCCCTCTAGGCCCTAATTTCTTTATGCATAAACTGAAGAAGTTGAACTATGTGTCCAAGGTCTAAATCTGGAATATTCTCTCCTTCTCTCTGCCTGGCTTCCTTCAAGTCTCAGATAAAATCCCATCTTCTATAAGAACCCTATCCCCCTCCACGCTAGTGCTTTTCCTCTGTTGATTATTTCTAATTTATTATATCTATGTGTGTGTGTGTGTGTATTATGTATATCCTATTTGTTCATAGCCGTTTTCATGTTATCTACCCCATCAGACTGCGAGCTCCTTGAGGACAGGACAGGGTTTTTGCCTTTCTTTGTATCCTCAACACTTAGTAACCTGGCATACAGTAGGCACTTAATAAATGCCTGTCTACTGATTGACTCTATGATTGATTGGTGTCATTTGATCCTCACAACAAGCCTGTGGGGTAGTTATTATAAATGTTAACATCTCTATTTTACAAGTGAAGAGACTGAGACTCAGAGAGGTTAAGGGCTATGCCTCATTAGCTAATAAGTGCCAAAAGTAAGAATCAAACCCAGCTGTATGTTTCCTGTATATATATATATACATACATATATATGTGACTCTAAGTTCAACACTCTTCCCACTATACCACAATGCTTCCATCCTGTCAATCAATAAGCATTTATTAAGCACCTACCATGTGCCACTCACTATGCTGAAAGCTAGAGACAGAAACACAAAGTGAATCAACCCCTGCCCCCAGGATTTATTTTTTAATTTAAATTTTAAAAAAAATTTTAATTCAATTTTATTTTATTTCTAGTTCCGAATTCTCTCCATCTCACCTCCTCCTCCTCCCCCACTGAGAAACCAAGAAAAACAAAACCCATTACAAACATATATAATCAAGCAAAACAAATTCCCACATTAGCCATGTACCAAAAAAAAAAAAAATCAGCTTCCCTCTGCAGTCTGAGGCCATCAGTCTCTCTCATCCAGAGATTGGCAGCACGGTTCAACATGAGCTCTCTGGAACTATGGTCAGTTCCACTACGTGGATCAGAATTCCCTAAGTCTTTCAAAGCCATTTGTCCTTACAATATTGTTGTATTGTACGAATTGTTCCCCTGGTTCTCTTCACTTCATTTTGCATCAGTTCAGACAAGTCTCCCCAGATTTTTGTGAAACTGTCCCCTTTATCATTTCTTATCACATTCACATGTCATAACTCGTTCAGTCATTTCCCAGTTGATGGACATCCCCTCATTTTCCAATTCTTTGTGACCACAAAAAGAGCCGCTATAAATACCTTCATATGTATGGTTAGTTTTCCTCTTTCTTCAATCTCTTTGGGGTATAAACTGGCTTAGTGGCATTACTGGGCCAAAGGGTATGCACAAATTGGTGACGTTGGGGGCACAGTTCCAAATTGCTTTCCATAGTAGCTAGACCACTTCACAGCTCCACCAACAGGGCATTAATATCCCTGTTTTCCCACAGCCCCTCCAGCACTTTCCTTTTTTTGCCAACTTTGCCAGCCTCAGACTTGTTTAAATTTGCATTTCTCTTATTAGTGATTTAGAACACTTTTTCATATGGCTATTGATAGCTAGAATTTCTTCCTCTGAAAACTACTTATTCATGTCCTTTGACCATTTATTAATTGGGGAATGGCTCTTATTCTTATAAATTAGAATACACACACACACACATACACACACATATATGTATATGTACATATATACACACGCACCCATGTGTGCACACATACATATTCAGTATCTTAGAAATGAGACTTTTAAAAGAAAAATTTGCTGAAAAGATCTGCTTCTCTCCTAATTTTAGCTGAGTTGGTTTTGTTTGTGCAAACTTTTTAATTTTATGTAATTTGGACTGTCCATCTTACTTCTTGTGAACCTCTCTATCTCATTTGATCATGACCTCTTTCCCTAACCATAGATCTGAGGCACTCACTTTCCAGAAGGCGAGACAACATGTACATATAGAAGTATGTGGATGAACAAAGAAATGAGTGAATAAAGAACTTATTAAGTGCTTACTATGTACAAAGCACTGTACTAAGAGCTGAGAATACAAATATATGGCCCTGCTCTCAGGGACATGCCAACTGGGGAGGCAATCCACATGGAAGGTTTCAACTGCAAGTCGAGTGGAAAGGTGCCATGGCAAGTGCAGACGGTCCAGATTCTTCTTTAATATCATATTAAGTATATACGATTTTGAAGTGATGATTACTTCCATTCAGGACACATAAAGAAAGGTTGGCAGGCAGTGGTTTAAAAAGATAATTCGGGGGCAGCTAGGTGGTGCAGTGAATAGAGCTCTGGCCTTGGAGACAGGGGCACCTGAGTTCAAATCCAGCCTCAGACACTTAACACTTAACTAGCTGTGTGACCCTGGGCAAGTCACTTAACCCCGATCACCTCACCAAAAAAAAAAGAAGATAATTTGCCAAGATCCTTAAGGAGAAACCTGTATGTGGCCCTCCCTTCAAAATAAGAGCTCTACCTCTCAGTATCGGACATTCCATGCTTTGAAGGAGATTGCCAGCAGTGGCTCCCAGGTGAGCCAGAGACAAATGATGCTTTGGGGCCTCCTTTTACCAGGCTTGAACAACAGTCACTTTTTTCTACCCCAAGCTTGTCATCTTTTAAAATGTTGTGCTAGTTAGTGGTAATTATGCAAATGTAAGCAGCCATTTCTAATTTTAAAAGGGAACCCCTTTTAGAATTTTCACATTGAGAAATGTTTAAAATAGCTAGTCCACTGATGTTTTCATTTTATTCAAAATGTTTGTGTGGATTTAAATACCGGTTGAGCCGCAACCAAAGTAAGTTAAACATTTACTTTCTATTAAACATCTAAATCAGAAGATTAAAAACCTGCTTTATATGTAACAGAAAGGAACAGTCCAATCAGCACAGCGGCAGCTTAACTGGTACTTAATGCCAAGCAGTGCCGGTGTTGAGAGGGAATCAATTTGGAAAGGGAGGGATTTCTTTAAACTCTTCAAAAAAGGAAAAATACATTTGAACAAATCTTTTAATTATAATATCTTCCAAAGAACCTACAAAAGCCTTTTTTCTTTCCAAACGTAATGCTTTTTTAAAGACGGCTCTTGCCTCTTAATTCCACATGAAATATTTGGTGTGGCATAATTAAGTTTTATTTCATGTTATTTTCAATGGCCTCACAGAAACGGGTGGAAACAGCATCTTCCTGCTTTGAAGAAAGATTCCAACAACACCTTCCTCTACGTGCATGGTCTGAGGACAACAGGTTCCGTGGTTCTAACCTAGAGTATTAGCTCACTCCATGTGCCCAGATGGCCTTCCTCCTACATATGCCAGAGTCTAAGACGAGATGGTAGCGTGGGGATATTGGGTCCCTCCTGTGGAGGAGCCTTTAAACATGATTTAGTGGAAAGGGTGTTGGCCCTGGGATCACAGCAGCTAGGTTCAAAGCCAGGCTCAATCATCTTCTATCTCTGTGTCCTTGGGCAAGCCCCCCTTCTGAGCCTCAGTTTCCTCATCTTTAAAATGAGGTGGTTAAACAAGATGGCCTCTGAGGTCCCTTCCCACTCTGAAACTATGATCCTATGACCTTGGGCAAGTCACATAAGCTCTCTAGACCTCAGTTTCCTCATCTGCAAAATGAGGAGCAGACTACATGTTTAATACATGCTTCTCTTCCAGCTCTAAATCTATAATCCTACAAAGACTCACACCTCAGGCACAAAAATACAGAATGCTGGAGGTGGACAAGATCTAGTCCAACTGCCTCATTGTGCAGAAGAGGCAACTGAAGGTCAATTAACTCACTCGCTCATGCACACAACTTAAAAACAGTAGCAAGCTGGGACTTGAACCCAGGACTGGCTCCGTATTCAGAGCCCCCTCCACTAGACCATACTTCACCCCCCCCACTTTCAAATAAACAATGTCTGCTCAACCACCCAAATCCTCTTTTCTCTACCATGTCCCCTATGAGACATGAACCCTGATTTTTTCATGCTTCAGTATAAAAATTCTCTCTCTCTCTCTCTCTCTCTCTCTCTCTCTCTCTCTCTCTCTCTCTCTCTCTCTCTCTCTCTTTCCCTCTCTTTCTCTCTCTCCCTTTCTCTCTCTCTCTCTCCCCTCTCTCTCTCTCTCTCCCCCTTTCTCTCTCTCTCCCCCTTTCTCTCTCTCCCCCTTTCTCTCTCTCTCTCCCTTTCTCTCTCTCTCTTTCTCTCTTTCTCTCTCTCTCTTTCTCTCTTTCTCTCTCTCCTCTCTTTCTCTCTCTCTCTCTCCCTTTCTCTCTCTCTCTCTCTCTCTCTCTCTCTCTCTCTCTCTCTCTCTCTCCTATTTCTCTCTCTTTCTCTCTCTCCTCTCTTTCTCTCTCTCCCTTTCTCTCTCTCTCTCTCTCCTATTTCTCTCTCTTTCTCTCTCTCCTCCCTCTTTCTCTCTTTCTCTTTCTCTCTCTCCTCTCTCTCTCTTTCTCTTTCTCTCTCTTTCTCTCTCTCTCCTCTCTTTCTCTCTCTCTCTTTCTCTCTCTCCTCTCTCTCTCTCTCTCTCTCTCTCTCTCTCTCTCTCTCTCTCTCTCTCTCTCTCTCTCTCCCCCTTTCTCTCTCATTATCTGGTAGCAGAGAAAAGGGAAGAAGAAAAGAGGAGAGGATACAAAGGCCAACTCTGGGGGAAATAATTTACTACTCAGGGAAGCAGATGTGGTAGTGGTCAACATTAAATTGGTGGTTCCTTAACTAACACAACCAATTCCTTGGAGCCCTCTCTAACCAGAATCAACACAGGAAAAAAAAATATGCAGACATTTGAAGAGTTCCTATTTTTGAGCAATCTGCACGGTTGAATTCAACAAACATTTGTTATGAGTAGGTGAAGCATGTGCAAAGGGGAAAAAAAATCACTTAATGACCTACAGAAAAGGAAGGTTTCTCATCTTTGAAATGAGGGCATTGGGCTAAACTGACTGTAATCCATGATCACATGAATCTACGATTCTAAGGTCCCCTCCAGCTGTAAATCTGTGATATTATTACACTAGAATTCATCTAGTTCAACTCCACTTTATACAGGAGGAAAATAGGAGGAAATGAGGCATAGTGGAAAGAACATTGGATTATAGGCAAGAGGGTCCAGAACCTAACTCTGGCCACTTAGTACCTATGTGATCTTGGAAAATCTATAAGCCTCAGTTTCCTCACCTGTAAATAAGGGGTTTTAATCAGATGAACCCCAAAGTCTCTTTCCACTCTAAATCTATGATTCCACCAAAGTCTAATGACTAGGGAGCACAGTGGATACAGCACTGGCCTCAGACTCAAGAAGATAAGTTCAAGTCCCACTATTGACTATTACTAGCTATGTGTCCCTGGGTAAGTCACTTACCCTCTTGTTCAGCCTCAGTTTTCTCCTCTGTAAAATGGAGGAAATAATGATAGCATCTACCTAATCCGGATCAAATGGGATAACAGATGTAAAGTGCTCTGCAAACCTCAAAGCTACTATATAAATGCTGGCTAGATACTGAGGAAACAAATCCTTGCAAGAAAACGTCGGCCAACCTGGCCTAGGATCAGAAATGTGGATGACGGGGCAGCTGGGTGGCGCAGTGGATAGAGCACTGGCCCTGAAGTCAGGAGGAGCTGAGTTCAAATCCAGCCTCAGACCAAACACTTGACAATTACTAGCTGTGTGACCCTGGACAAGTCACTTAACCCCAACTGCCTAAAAAAAAATGTGGATGTCGAAGGATGTTCTATCCAAGTTAAGAGAGACCAGATGTTACCTGCATTCATCCATTCATTCATTCAAGAAGTGTTTATAACTGTGTGCCCGATCCTGTGCTAGGCGCTGGGAATCAGTCTGAAAACCAAGAAAACCCTGTTCCCAAGCTCTCAAGGAGCTTACATCAGTAAGGGGAAACAAAATGGATAAATATTTAAATACAAATATACATATTAGAAGGAAGCTAGGGATTCCAAGGCAAAGGTGTGAAGGCAGCGCATTCCAAGCAGGAGAGGCTAGAGACAGGTCATATATTGGAAAACAGTAAGTAAGACAATTTGGCTGGAAGATTGAGTACACGAGAGGAAGCAACGTAAATTATATCGAAAAGATAGGCTGGAGCCAGATTTTAAAGGGTTTTAAAGGCCAGATAGAGGCATCTGTATTTGATCCAAAGGAAACAGGGAGTGATATGGTCTGAGCTGCGACTTCAGAATAGTAATTTGGCAGCTGTGAAGAAGATGGATTGGGCAAGGTAGAGACTAGAGGCAGGAAGGCCAACAAGGAGGTTACTGCAGCAATCTAGTCAAGAAATGATAAGGAGCTAAACTAAGCTAGTGGTCATGAGAATAGAGAGGAGACTGGTGCAAGATGTTTAGGGATAAAACCAATAATACTTAGCGACTGCATATGAAGGGTGAGGAAGAGGGAAGAGGGTTGCAAACCCAGATGCCTAGAAAGGATGATGGTGGTCTCCCTGACAGAATTAAGGGACTGAGGAAGATAGAAGGGCTTACGACAAAGATGAGAGATACTCTCACCTGTCCCATGCGTAGACCACGTATCAATCAACCCAACTCCCATGCATGGTTGCCCAACCTTTCACACAGTCAACCTGCCCTTTGTTTCTGGTCATCTAATTCACTAGCTGAAAGGCATCTGACTTGAAGAGCCAATATTATGCAAGACATTCTATCGGCTGGCTCCCAGACTTTCTCCAGACATGTGACATGTGAAGATCTAGTAAAAGAACAGCATGCCCACCCAGACCAACAAGGTGATTAGCGGCAGCTCTAGGGGATTTGTACTGGATCACTAGTGTTCTTGGTTACCAGGCTCGGGAGAGATGTCTTCTTATCTAATGAGTGTAACATTTCACACAGCCAAGAAAACTGGGGAACTTTTCTCCGCTTTCTTTTTTAACTGATGGGGCCCTCTAATGAAAATTGCAGGCCTCTGAAAAACTAACAGGCACCCCCATTCATCCATTTTGGTTTTCAGCATATTCCACATTAGTTTCTGTTTTGTTCTCAATGAAGACAGTGAAACCTTTACCAGAAAAAAATAAAATAGAATAGAATTTTAAAGAATTTCTCAAAATTGAACAAACAATACCAGAATTATAATGATCTTTATCAGAAAACACCCCTAACTACAGCAATAGTATTGGCTATCTCTATTGATTAATATTTGATTTTATTTATTTATTTTTAGTTCTTTGTATCCTAATCACCTAAGGTAGCTGGGTAGAGTGCTAGGTTTGAAGACCTAGGGCCAAATCCAACGTCTGACACTTGCTGGCTCTGTGACCTTGGAAACGTCACACATTTAATCTCTACGTTAATCTCAGCTCCACAGGACTCGGTATCATAGGCTTGGGGCATCCTAGATCTGGAGCTGGAACAGGTCTTAGGGATTCTCTAGTCCAACCCCTTCATTTTACAGAGGAAGAAACCGAGGTCCAGGCAAGAGAAATGACTTGCTCAAGGTCATGCAGACAATAAATAACAGAGATTTGGAATCAGGGATGCTAAGCCCAGAGTCTATGCTTTTCTACTGCTCCAAGAAGCCTCTCCATGCTATGAGAGTTGGATCTGAGTTGGTAAAGGGAAATGCTCATGCTGAGGAAATCACAGATCATTCACCTATTCCAGATCCCCAACTCATAGCCAAGAACTCATCTGCTGAACTAAAGTGAAAAAAAAAGTTTGATTTTTTAAAATAAAAAAATAAATAACTCAAGACATTAAAACTTATCAAAAGCTGGGGTTAGAAATTCAGCAGATTTGCATTAAAAAAAGTTTTTAACCCCAGTGTTTACTTGGAAACACTGTGTTTTCTGACAAGCTCTGAATATCTAGATAAAGCTTTGCCTTCTGTTTAACATTTCTTCACATGAGCATTTTTTTTAACAAACCATGTGAAAATTCTCATTCCGGGAAAGTTACTAAAACAGACTTGTGATAATCCAAGTTATATGTGTACAACGTCCAGGTTTAGATTTGATGTCAAGGTTAATTTGAAAACCCAAAATCTCATGAAGTCTGTGGCCAGACAGAAGTGAACAAGAGTTCTGCAAGAGTCTTGCATGGGTGGGGAACCTGCAGCCTGGAGGCTACATGTAGCCTTCTAAGTCCTTGGGCGAGGCCTTTTGCCTGGGTCCAAGTTTTATAGAATAAATCCCTTTATTAAGGCGATTTGTTCTATGAAGTTTGGATTCAGTCAAAGGATCACACTTCAGGACCTAGAGGGCCATATGTGGCCTTTAGGCCAAAGGTCCCCCACCCTTGTAAGACTGTTAACAAAGAAAGAATACCCTGGCCCCCAGCATTCTACTTGATAGAAGAGAGCAAGACTTTGTCCATTTAGGCCCCACTAATACAGAAGTAGCACTAATTCAGGCTCCAAGCTGAAGCTACCCTTGGCACCTGTCAGTCAAAGGTCTCTCTACTGTTGCAGAAGGCAACCACTTTTATGCCTTAGGGGAGACTCTCTTTGTGAGTTGCTGTGGGAGAAAGACCATCCCCTCCTGGTGGCCAAACTTGTGATGAGTCTCTCCAAACCTGGCTGGGGTCAATTAACCAATCAACTGATCAATTAATCAACAAACATTTATTAAGCTGTTACTACAGGCTAGAAGGTATGCTAGACTCTGACGATTCAAAGACGAGAATGAGATGAGGAGGGAGGGAAGGGAAGAAAGAAAGGAGGGAGTAAAGGAAGGAAGGGGGGAAAGAATGAAGGAAGGAGGGGAGGGAGGGAAGGAGGAAGGGAGGAAGGGAGGAAGGAAGGAAGGGAGGGAGGAAGGAAGGGAGGGAGGGAGGAAGGAAGGAAGGAAGGAAGGAAGGAAGGAAGGAAGGAAGGAAGGAAGGAAGGAAGGAAGGAAGGAAGGAAGGAAGGAAGGAAAGGAGGAAGAGAATCTCTTCTTTCAAATAGCTTACATTTTATTAGGGGATACACTATGTGCATATATAAGCTTACTGAGAATACTTCTGTACAGAATATAAAAAAGACCAGCTGGCAATTCTATGACGACTTTGCACTCCAAGTCTTTTCAATTTCATAGAATATCTTGGAGGCCAGTTCTTTGGTCAAGCCCCCAAGAAGCCAGGCTGACCTCTACGCCATGATGAGGAATTAGAGCAGGGCTTTAGCAGAGAACCTATGAACTTATACTACCTGAGAAAAGAAGCTTCCTAATCAAAGCAATAGTAAATGAAATTTTGTTGCTGAGTCACTTTTTTCAGTCATGCCCAACTCTTCATGACCCCATTTGGAGTTTTCTTGGCAGACAGTGAGGTGGTTTGCCACATCCTTCTCCAGCTCATTTTACAGATGAAGACACTGAGGCAAGTGGGGTGACTTTCCCAGGGTGGTGTCTGAGGCCAGATTTGAACTCAGGAAGATGAGTCTTCCTGACTCCAGGTCAGGCACTTTATCCACCACACCACTTAGCTAGTTAACCTATTTAAGGAAACTAAATATTTCCAAGTACCTTAAAAGCTTATCTACAGATATATTTCAATAATGCATTCATTACAAAATTACTGAACCTGAATCCTCCTCTGCCACCTAGTAGCTATGAGACCTTGGGCTAGTCACTGCCTCTTCTCTGGGCCTCAGTTTCCTCACTGGCAAAATTAAAGCACTGGACTCCTTTCTAGTTCTAAAACTTATAATCCTATAAAGATCTGCCCCAAAATCCCTCAATAATTCAACATGTTTATTAAGTAACTAAGATGTGCAAGTCACTGTGCTAGGTGCTGGGGACATAAAGGGGAAAAAACCCATTTGTTCTGTAACACTTGGATTCAGTCAAAGTGGCCAAACTTGAGGACCTAGAGGCCATACGTGGGTAAATTCTCCTAAGGGAATGTAACCTATACAAATAAGTAGAGCATGAGAAAACAGGAGGGAAAGAACACTCATAAATGATGAAAGGCCTCATGGAGGAGGTGGCATCTGTATTGAGCCTTTAATGAATACAGGGGGCAGTGAGCTGCAGGAGAAAGAATACTGGCTTTGTCATCAAGAGACCCTGGATTTAAATCCTACCTGCTAGAAGGCAGACCGTTGAACTCCTCCCAATGCCTTCCTTTATGGAGGGCAGAAACTTCACTTTGCCTTTGCTGCTCTGCCTGGTTTCATTTCCATGGAACAAGACCCTCCCCCGACCTCTGCCATTACCTCCTGGCATCCCACCCCTTCCCCTCCCCCCTGACTTTTCCTGCCTTTTTTGTACATTGTCTCCCCCTTTGAATTATAAGCCCTTTGAGGGTAGGGACTTTTATTAATTATATCTCCAGTGCTTAGCACAATGCCTAGCACATACAAGACACTTGATAAATGTTTATTGGATTATTCTCCCTATTTAACTTTGGACAAATTGCTGGGCCTCAGTTTCCTCACCTGAAAATGAGGAGGTTGGACTAAATTACCTCTACCGGCTATTTCTGCTCTAAATCTGAGCTCCTAAGACAAAGATTCAGAAAGGCAGGGATGAAGAGGAAGTGCATTTTCCTGGCCTGGGGATGGCTTTTGAAAATCCACAGAAGTTTATGTGGTTTGGTTAGGACTCAAGAGTTCATCAACCAACAAGAATTTGTTAAGTACTGTGTGCCAAGCAGTGTACTAAACACTAGGAATATAGATTAAAAAAAACAAACAACAGTCCTTGCCCTCAAGGAGCTTACATTCTTTTGGGGGTTGGAGGGACAGCATGTACACAAACAAAGAGATACAAAAACACACAACAGTAAACTCAAGATAATTTCAGAAGTTCTCAGGAGAGGATTCATGTAGGAGACAGTGCTTGAAGCAAGCGATGAAGGAAGCTAGCATGGGAGATGTAGCCTGTACGAAGGAATGGAACCTGGTGAGGCATTGTTGTGCATGGAGAACAACAATCAGACCAGCTTGCCAAGATATAGAGTTCATAAAGAGTAATGGCAGTAGCCTGACAAGGCAGACAGAAGCTATATTGTGAAGGGCGGGGCTTTGGAGAAAGCTAGCATTTCCAAGGGATGGAAGTGAGAAGGGAGGGCAAAATCTAATTAATGGAGGCAGTCCATGCAAAGTCACAGAAACAAGAGAGGAATGCATCGTACAGGAAACACAGAATAGGGAATTCTGGCTGGAATGTAGAGAGTATGAAGAGGAGAAATGTGTAATAAGTCTGGAACATAATTGAGGGCTTTTGATGCCAAATAGATGAGTTGGCATTTAATCTTGGAGGGAAGACTGAACCAGTGAAGCTTCTTAAGCAGGGCAATGTCATGGTTAGATCTATGCCTTAGGAATAGTAGTTTAGCAGCTGAGAAAGGGTTAAGTGGGACAGGGGAGAGACTGGAGGTAGAATCTATCACAATTGTCCAGGTGAAAGGTGTTGAGACCCTGGACTAAGGCAGTTACCATGCAGACAGAGAGGAGATGAATGTGAGGGATGCTGTGGAGGGACAGTCAACAAAACTTAGCAACTGACGATACTAGGGACAGGAGGTGGGACAGATGGTAAGAGTCAAGGACAGTTCAGAGCTTTCAAGCCCAGGTGACTAGCAGGATGGAAAATTTGAGAAGAGGAAATCTGAGGAATTTAAGAAGAGGCTTCAGAGGAAGAGTAACGAGTTCTGATTTGAACGGGTTGTCCGGCACACCTACGGGCACTTCCAGCTGACAATATCCAGCAGCCTGGAATTCAGAAGAGAGAAGAGGGCTGGACGTATAGATCTGGAAGTCATAGAGACCACAAGGAGATCACCAAGAGACACAGCACAGAGAAAGACAGAGCCCTGGGGGACTTCGACCCATAAGAAACAGTGCACAAGCGATGATTCAGCAAAGCTTCCTCTGCCTCTCTAAACCCCTGCAGTCTGGCCACCAACCTCACTACCCAACTGAAAATGCAGGAACCAGCAGAAAGGAAGAGATTTAGGAGAAAAAGAAAAGGATTATTGTGGGGCCAATTTGTTGGAGAAGACTAGAGGAGATGGATCAAGGGAAGATGTAGATGAGTCAGCTTTGATGAGAGGTCCACCAGAGCTCCATCAAAGACTGGAGTAAATTAGGAGACAGGGGAGGATAATGTGAAAAGATTGCAAGATGAGAAGAGTGAGCTGAGGATGGGGGTAGGGGTGCTGTTCTGAACCCTCTGTTCACTTGGTAACCTAATTAACTCTCGAGTTATATGTTATCATGCAGGCAACTCCCAAATCTATGTATCTAGCCTCAACGTCTCTCTTCACCTCCAGTCCCACGTGACCAGTTCCACCTTTTGGACATTTCAAACTGAGTAACTAGAAGGCATCTCAAACTGAACATGTCCAAAACAAAACTCAGTATCTTCCTCCCTTTATCATCCTCACCCCAGCCCTCCACACCCATTCCTCTTTCCAAACTTCAATGGCACTACCATCCTTCCAATCACCTATTCCTCTGTTTTTCACTCTTTCAATCAGTTGCCAAGTATGGTAGATTCTGTCCTCATCTCTTGCATATCAACCTTCCTTCCCATCCACACAGCCAAGAACCTAGTTCAAAACCTTCATTACCTCTTACATGGACTATTAATAGCTTCCTCTTTGATCTTCCTATCTGAAGTCTCTTTCCACTCTATCCACCCTCCACATAGCCCCCAAAGCCACCTATGTCATTCTTCTATTCAAAAAAACTCATGTTATCCTATTACCTCTAGCTAGGATATCATTTAAGCTCTTCAGTTTGACATTTAAATCTCATCCCAACCTGGTCCCTTCCTACTTTTCCATTCTTTATGTATTATTGCCTGACATTCACTCTACAATTCAGCCAACTGACCTTCTGATTATTCCTCCCCCATAACATCCCATCTTCAGTGCCTTTACATTTATTGTTCCCCTTGGCTATAATGAACTCCCTCCTGACTTTCACATGTTTCCTTCAAGCTTCAGCTCAAGTACCACCCTCAGCATGAGGTGTCCCTGATTAGAAAGTAACTTCCTTGAGTTGAGAGAGTGTCTTATTTTTATCTTTGTATCCCTAGTACTTAGCATAGGACTTGGAATACAGTTAGGTGCTTAATGAATATTTCATTGACTGCTAATGCCCTAGACGACAGAATCAGGAATCCCAAGGTTTGGTGACACTGCTTTCTCCTGTTTCTTTTACCTATCAGACTGCTCCTTCACAGTGTTAACTAGATCTTCAACCAGGTCATTCACCTTCAAATCATGGGTTTTCCCTAGGTCTCTATCTTAGGTCCTCTTCTCTTCTCCCTCTATACTACTTCACGTGATCTCATCAGCTCCCATAGATTCAATTATATCTCTATGCTGATGGTTTTCAAATCTACACGTCTAGCCCTAACCCCTCTGCTAACCTCTAATCTGGCAGCTTCAACTGCCTACTAGACATCTCAAACTGACTGCCCTGTAGATATTTTAAACTCAACATGTCCCACACTGTATACATTATCATTCCTTCCAAGCCTTCCACCCCTTCTGGACTTCCCTGTTACTGTGGAAGGCACCACTATCCTCACAGTCTCCCAGAACCTAGGTGTCCTCCTTAACTTCCCACTCTCACACCCCATATTTAATATTGCCAAGGTCTGTCAATTTCACCTTGACATCTCTTGATTATGCCTCCTTCTCTCCTCAGACGATGCCACCACCCTGGTACAAGCTCTTGTCACCTCATGCCTCCACTGTTGCAATAGCATGCTGTCAGTCAGCCTGCCACAAGTATCTTCCCACTCCAGTCCATCCACCACTCAGCTGTCAAAGTGATCTTCCTAAAGCATAGGTCTGGCCATATCAACCCCCTACTCAATAAACTTAGCTCCTGATCACTTCTAAAGCCAATTGTAAAATCGTGTAGTGTTCAAAGCCCTTCAAAACCTCCACCTCTTGGCTTCCTTCAAGTTCCAGCAAAAAAACCCACCTTTTACAAGAAGTCTTTCCTGACTCCTCTTAATTCTAGTGCCTTCCCTCAGTTGTTTATTTCTAATTCATACTGTATATACTTTGCTTATATACAGTTCTTTTCATATTATTTCCATTAGATTGAGCTCAAAAGCAGGAAATGTCTTTTACCTTTTTTCTGCATATTCAGTTCCTAGCCCAGTGCCTGCCATGTAGTAGGCACTTAAATGTTTAACTACCGCAAGCTTAACGAGTCAACAAATGGATGTTACTCAAAGATCTGTCTTAGGTCTTCTCCCTCTATACTCTCTCCTCAAGTCCCAAGGGTTCAGTTATGACCTCTGTGCAGATGACTCTCAAATCAATCAATTAAATTCTCCTCAACTGAACACAAGCTCCTTCAGGGCAGGGACTAATTTATCTGTGTGGCCCCAGTTCCTTCCATATGGTAGGTGCTTCTCACATCTACTAAACTGAAAACTGAATTGTGGAAGGAGAAATTGCTAAGCAGAAGCAGTGCATGTACATTTTGCTGTTTTTAAGTATATAGTTTTCCTAACATGAAACCAACCCTAAATTCCTAGTATAGATTCTACCTTCTCATATTATGTAATTTTTTTTGGCCTATTTGTTAATATTTTATTTTAAATGTTTACATCAATGTTCATTAGGGATATTGGTCTAGTTTTCTTTTTCAACTCTTACTGTATCAAGACCATCTCTGGGTAATAGAAAGAATTTGGTAAAATTTCTCTCCCTCTCCCTTCTTTTTCTTCTATTTTTGCAAACAGCTTAACAGCAGAATTGTATGAATGTTTCACAGAATGCACTTTTGAATCCATTGGGTTTTGGTTTTTTTGTTTTTTTCCTTTGGAAATTCATTTATGGCTTCTTCAATTTCTTCCTCTGAGATTAGGTTTAGATTCTCTATTTCTTGTTCTGTTCATCTGGATAGCCTCTATTTTTATACTCCTTTATGTCATTTAACTCATAGATTTTATCAGCATTTAATTGAGCAAGTTTCTGATAATATCCTTTATTTCATTTATAGTTAATTCTTTTTTAAAAATATTTGATACTGGCAATCTTCCTAATTAAATTAGTTTATGGTTCATCTTTTGGGGGGGGGCTTTTTAAACAAGTGCCTTGTTTTACTTATTAATTCAATGGTTTGTTTTCAATTCTGTTCACCTCTTTCTTGATTTTCACCATTACACTGGTGTTTAATTGAGGGCTTTTTATTTGCTGGTTTTGTTATTATTGTCTTATTTGTGGGTTTTCTTCTTACATTCCTAAGTTGTTGATCTTTTTCTTAATCAAAGTGTTTAGAGATAAAGAAATCCCCTATGCATTATATTTTTAAGATATTTGATAACGAAAAGAAAGATAAAAGCAAATTGTATGATAGGGGAAATTTTTAATTTCTTTTAGATGAAATTTGAAAGTGTTTAATCTATACGGGGCAAGAAATGAGTGGTGAAGGAAATAATGACAATGCAAAGAGTAAGAAAATTGATGGAGAAAAGTCCCCACAGATTCAGGAGGATGAACAAAAGCAAAAATGGTAGAGTTAGCTTTAGCAAAGATGGTAGGGGCAAAAAAGAGCTGAAGAAAATAAAAGAATGAGGTAGAGAGAAAATAGTTTAGTTAAAGATGGTTATGCTAGATGGCCCACCTATGACACAACGTTATTTTGAGGAAATAGCTTTGCCAAATGCTATGTAAATGAGTTATTAAGATTGTCTCGATCTAACTAAAGTAGGCAATAAAATTATGTGCTAAGAATAGGGAAAGCCAGTTCAAGAGTTTGAAGAGAATGAAGGGTTAAAAGAGACACTCTGGGGAACATTAATACCAAAGCAAATAGTGACAGGTGATTAAAATACTTACAAACAGTATTAAGGGCCAGGATGAGGTTGAAGCATTGTGGATCGAGTTAGCATGGTTCCATAACTTTCTCAAGCAACAGTTAAAAGTACTCTACTGTGTCAGAAAATGTCTGATGTATGAGTTTGTCCAGTGCAAGGGATTGATAAGTCAGGTACAGTAAAAGGCAAAAGGAGTGAGACTCTAGTCTGACAATGAAATATAACTTGGAATGGCTGACTATGGGGTCAACGTTGAGTAGTAAGACAAGAGAAGACAAAAGCGAACTGATAGAGAAAATAAAAGGAAAAGAACTAGAGGATTTTAGTATAAGGTAATTTAAAAAGCAAAAGGGAAGGGGGCTCTGATCAGAGAGGATTTTGAGAATCTGAAATCTTGTCTGCCTTTCTAAGGGATGAAAAGGTCTTGGGTGTGGACATGCAAGTGGGGAGGGAAGAAATAAGCATTTATATGGCACTTACTATGTGCCAAGCACGATGCTAAGTGCTGCACAAAGAGTATCTCATTTGATTCTCACAGGACCAACTAAAATCAAATGAACTCAGGTCTTCTTGACTACAGGTCCAGCACTCTCTCCACTGAACTGCTCAGATGCCCATCAGGCAGGTACCTGAAGTGGTGGCGAAATGATCCAAACTAAGGGGTCAAAGAACTGACTCTAGGGTATCAGGAGGGCCATCCCACACAGATGTAAAGTTATATACAGGGGGCTGGAACAGAAGTAAGAATTGTGGGCCAGGAAAGAAAACTCCATTTAAGAATTATCTACAATCAGCAGCAGTCAGGTGGCAAAGTGTCTAGAGTGCCAGGTCTGGAGTCAGGAAGAACTGAGCGCAAATCCAGCCTAAGACATCTACCAGCTGTGTGACCTTGGGCAAGCCACTTCATCTTTGTTTGCTTCAGTTTCTTCATCTGTAAAATGGGGGTAATGGCCTCTGCCTCCAAAGGTGGTTTTGAAGATCAAATGCACTTAGCACCTAGAAAGCACTATATAAATTATTAGTTATTATTGACTTTTCACTCATTTCAACTGATTTTCCCCCCTCATTGATCCACTCAAATTATTGAGATTTTACTTATTTTTAGCTTCACTTTTCCACTGTAGTCATGTCTCAACTATTGTTATTAAAGGATATATTTATGTGTTTATATATATATATATATGTGTGTGTGTGTGCGCACGTATGTATGTACGTATGAATACACACACACACACACACACACACACACACATCAATTTCAACAATGTGATAGAACAGTCTAGAGGAAGCAAATGCAAGCTTAGAATTCATTAAGAAAGAAATAATGTCCCGGAAGAGATGGTACCACTATATTTTACTGGAGTCAAACCCTACCTGAAGCATCGTGTCCTCACATGGGCACCACATTCTAAGTACACTAATAAGCCGGAAGGCATCCAGAGGAGTATGATAAAGATGATGAAGGGCATCAAGAATCTGTTGAATGGACTAAGAATGTTTAACTTGGAGTCTTGGAGAAGGGGCACAAGAGAATTCTCTTTAAATATCTTTAGGGCTATTATGAAGAGGGATAATAATTACTTGGGGGTGGGGAAAGGGAAGGAGAGGGGTACAAAATTGGAACTAATCATTAGAAATCAGAGAGAGATTTTAGGTGTGACACAAAAAAAAACTTCCCAAAGGAGTAATTCCCAAGTGGAGAGGACTGCTTTGGGAAATGGTGGATATGTCATGTCTCCCCTTCCATCACTACCATCAAAGATCTAGAGCACAGGTTGAACATCCTCTGACCTTTTCTGATATTCCTGGCCCAAACACCCATCTGTAATTCCTATACTGTTAGGAAGAGGTGTGATGGGGGGAAAAAACTAGACTTGGATTCAACAAACAGGTTTTAAGCCTTGTTCTGCTACTTCTTTCTACCTGAATGACAAGTCACTGAGGTGCCTCAGTTTTCTAACCTGGGAAATAAGAGGGCTGGAGTAGATAATCTCTAAGGTCACTTCTAACTTTTGATGCTTTGAGCCAGATGCAGAAGAAAAATGGAGATTAGAGCTTAACGCTGCAGAGAAAAGCAGGGTGAACAAAGGCTTACCTGTGACAGATCTTTGAAGAAGGTCTCAGAAACTTGACAATTAAGCCCTCCAAAGTGATCGAAAAGACATCCATTCGATAACAACATAACCATTACCATGTTTGAAGCTGGACAAAGTTGAGGTAGGACCCCTAAAAACAAATGTCCTGAGCCATCATCTCGGGCTTAGCTTGGCTTCCATTCCGCGTGTTAACCCATCAGTTCTCTCACCCAAGATTTCCCTCGGCCTAATCATACACAGTGTTTCAGGTTTCACTCTAGACCAATAAGAAAGACTGAAATGGGAGCTTTACCTGGTAGGCCCCAAGATGGCTGTACATTAATGAAGAAGCTAAGTGGGTATAAAAAACTTTGAGAGCCTTCAAGATGAGACCACCACACACAAGTAAAAGAATGTAAAATTATTAACGGGCATAAACCAACCTAAAAGAAAAGCTGACTATCAAAAAGAATCAATTATAAAAGAGTAACTCTTTAGAAGAGCTGTCTGAAGGCTAACAGGGGACAGTGCCTTTCTTCCTGATGCTATATATGTGCCACCAGAGGGCACTAATTCATGTAATAGCTCTTAAAATCTTATTTCATGCATTTTAAACTGCTGGAGCAGGGAATCAAAAATAGATTTGAGAGCATTAAGGTCTTGAATATATAATTTTGACAATCGTTTTTAAGCACTGGCATAACTTTCCATACAAGTTTCTCACCCAGGAACCTTAACAGTAAACAAGTTTTTCCAACAAGAATGACCAACTGTAATCAAATCTTCCAACATGAAACATGTACATTTGAAATAAAGTTAAATATTGGGGGGGGGACCTTTTCTGATAACATTGTTTATTCACAAAAGTATTTTAATTTGTTTTAGATTTAAAATCATCTGTTTAGATGTCTATAGGAGCATTTTTACATGTATGGGCATACACACACCTAAGCACGAAAGACATAAGAAATAGGCCCAGATGAAAACATCTTATTTCAATTCCTCTTTTACTTACAAAAAAGCCATCCTTCCACAAATTCCAAGGGGTCATGTCTTACTTACTTAGTGTAATAACAGGGGAACCAGTTCATAATTCTTATATACATAATGAACATGGGGGAGAGGGTGGAGAGAGAGAGAAGATTGACCGATTTGACTCATGACATCTCCCAATCCTTATATTAACTGTATTCCTTATAACAGAGTTCTACTTTAATGACATTTTCAATGTCTGCTTTCTTGAATAGCATCAAGTATATTACTCTGGGTCTGCTGCTGTTATTGATAACTTACTGCTCAAAACCCAATCTGGGATTTTTCTCCCCTTTGATATTTTCTACAGTTATTACTGAGTTCAGCGTCATGCTTTCTAAATACATGGGAAAAGAACAGTTCAAAACAGATTAATGCCATACAGAATCCTCGTTGTGCTCTGCTGTGTGGAAACTCCTTCTGTGATGTGTAAGTTCAGAATGAAAAACAATTTTTTAAAGTAGTGGGGTGGGAGGATTGTGTTCCCCAGAGTTTTTATGACACAGGGAAATCACTGGTTTGCTTCTCAGATCTTATCCGAAACTTCCTGTGGTATCTGGCTTGTGATGCCCAGAAATGTAGGTCATTTTTACCCATTAAAGAAAATGTGAATATATTTGGAATTTTTTTTCCGGTTTTCATCAATTTAATACATAGCAAAAAAATGGACTTTGTGCAAAAACTAAAACTTAGTAATGAAAAGTTATTAAAGCGCTGACAAGTTGATGATCTTCAAACTCCTTTTCTTAATGCTACATATGATTCCACCTTGAGCTATGGAAGAACAGCCCACATCATAGGCAACGGGCCATCAGTGTTTTTTTGTCTGGGGGAAAAAAAAAACCAGGCACTTCAAATGTCTTTAAAAATCCCACTGGTATTCCTAGACATATCAATACACACACAGTAAAGGACTGAAATAATTATGCAGGTAATTTGAACTAAAAGCAGCTTCACCTGAAATATCACCAATCTGAAAATCGGTTTTTTGCTTGACTTATCTAGATAATTGCCCCAAATCTCTTATCTTCACTAGTGTGGCCCTGTTCTCTGCATGAATTTTGTGAACAAATCCCAGTCACTTGATATTAAATTTAAAAACTAACCTATTCCAGAGACATGGCTCACATTTCTCTCACGTCTGCTTTTATCTCCAGTGAAATGGCTGTTTTTTATAGACATGATAAAGCATCAGTCACTTCTAGAGACAGGGATATCATAACGCTGAATAAGTTTGCACTTCATAATTCCAAAGTCCTGTTAAACCCTGGCATCCCTCACCACCCTGGTCCAAAAAGGAGATTCCAGGTCGCCCCTACCTCCAATCGCCTGCTGACCATTTCAGACACCCTGAGGATTTTAACGCTTACCCAAACTTCTTCGCTATTTTATCACATGTTTGCTTGAGGTGCCACACATAAAGAACAAAGGAGAAGAGGGGAAATGTGGGAAAGAACAAAACATTGGGTGACCTAATTAAGACTTAAATTTGCTACATGAGTGTGGCTCAAGAGATTTTCTTTATATCAATTTGAAAGGAAAGGGGTGGGAGGGTCATTCTGGCCTATTTCTTTCTTGACAAAATTTGGTTTAAATCCATTTAGCTTTTTGAGTATTAGTAATTCACTAATAGAATTGTCTTGAGCCAGACACAGAGCTGGCAGGACTGTGAAGATCTCCCCACAAGCCCTGCCAACTTCAATCCCAATTTGCCACCCCCTCACTACTTACTCCAACTCTGAATCTCTCTGTTCATGCTGAAACCATGAACAATTGTGTGATAATAGCCTAAAATAAATAAATGTAAAATAGGTCAAGACTATCATATCTATTTCTGTTTGCAACTGAAGAAAATTTGCCCCATTTCCAGAGACAGAAAGAGTTAGGGACATCTGCACCTCAAAGTGAATTGCAAGGATACCAAAAAATTGGCTTCAGTTCCCTCTTTGCCCTCTCTCTCCCACCCAAGATTTTAACTTAAAATTGAGTTTTGTAATTCACTCTTTTTCCTACTATAAATGCTTTCACATTGCTTTCAATGTAATTTTTAGTTACTGGTTTACGGGAGGCCACAGATGTGTTAAAAGAAAGAAATGTCAAAGGCTCAAACTGGAAAATGTCTATGTTTGAAGGAAACCAAGGCACAGATCTGATGAGTATTAATTTTGGAAAGATTTTTACTCACTGTGCGTATTCAGTAAACGCCTTAAGTTTTTGTTTTGTTTTCTCTAACCCAGGGTCCCGGGAGAGTCATTATGGGCAATCATCTCTCTAATTCAGATTAACGTTTCTAAGTACATGTTGATATAATAGAGCACAATGCCTGCAGACGCTCCCCTGCTATGGCCCATTAGCCGAGGCAGGGGACTAGGAAGTGGACTTCCTGGGTCTAATTCCCAACTCTGCAACTGTTAGCTTCCCTGGGCTCAACCCTCCTGTATTTGAGAAGCAGAAATTTGAAGGAAATACTGGCAGGCTCAATTAATAAAGACTTATAAGAGAGAATATATTGTTATCCTACATCTGGTGTGCTTCATGTTATTTATAGTAAATACAAATAAAATTTACATTAATGCAAAATGACTAAATAGGGTATCTATACCAAACTTAGTTGTCAGTCACCTCTCTTCATAGAGTATTGGGGGGAGGCGGAATCTCAGGAAGCATTCTTAAGCTTGGTTTGGGGCACGGTGGCTTTGAATGACTTCAATTTGATGACAGCAGGAGAGGGTGGTGGTGAAGTGCCTGTGTATGAAGTGAACGTTTCCAAGTGATTTTTAAAACTTGTATCTGTTCTGGCTTATGAAAGATCCTTACCATGCTAATAACCCAAAAAGCCACTCACAACTCAAAAGGACTCATGAAAAGACTACTTTCATTCATGTGTCCAGTGCTCACAAGCTGATACTTCTAACAATATTAGCATCAGACAATGAAACAGGCCTTTAGAATAGAAAATTGGGCTCCATGTTTAAATGTACCCAGGGGAAAAAAACCTACAGATTCATTCAAGGAAAAGTCCCCTAAATGTATGCAGTATAACCCCCTAGGAGTTATTCAAAAATTGTTTAATCAATTAAGGAATAGGAACAACAAATGGAAGGTTTTGCAGCCATTAAATGAAAATCACAACTTTCATTAAAAAAAAAGTGACGGTCTCTGTAGGAATCAGACAGCAGCTTCTGACTTGTAATCCATCGTACTCTGCACATCTGCTTTCTGCTACCAAAATTTTAACACCTGTATAAACAAAAACAGGGTTTATGCTCTTTCTCAAAAAACAGAAACAAACAAACAAGAAAAAAAAACAGTTACTGAATTTTAACCTTTTCTACATAGAAGCCAACTGAGGACACAGCACCAATTTCACTTTTTCCTAACCTAGACACCTGGACTCTACAAGAGCAGGCCATTTCACCAGCTCTTGTACCAGCAGAAGCAGATTTAGGCCACCCCAGGGAAAAGACAACAGCCCAAGTCCCTGTTAGAGCCTTGGCTACACTGGGGCACCCAGAAGAGGCAAGGGCTACCAGACCTTTCTATCAAGGCCTGTTGTGTCCATGGTCCTCTAGCCATTTCGGTTGGAATGCGAGAATTAATTCTACCTTTTTTTTTTAAAGAAGAAATTAACATTTTTTAATGTACATTTTTATTTCTTTAGGGAGATTTATTGTAACGTCTACCATCAAATCATCTTAGAAAAATGCAACCGACTAAAACTAGACTGCTCTTCTAGCTCCTTTCTAAGCTACATTAAATAAGAAATCTGAATTCAACACATTTAATAAACATTTATTAAACACATACTATGTGCCAGGGAATACAAAGATTTTTTTTTATATTCTCTCCCCTCAAGAATCTTACATTTTACTGGTGATTTAAGATTAACCACAAATTCCAAAGGAAGATTACAAATCATTTTTATTATCAATACCAAGAAGGTAAAACATTCTATTTTTAATATACACTACACATGCAGAGTTAAGAGTCACACGTACAACTCGATTATAAAATTACTCTTCTGCTAGGATGCTTTTCAGCCCATTTGTCATAAAGATTTATGTGTAAAGGGTGACTTTCTAAGCCTAACTTCATTAAGGGGGAAAAAACTCTCAAAACAAATTGCAATAAAGCTATTAATGTCATTTTAATTTCTTGCTTAATTTCCAGTTTGTGTTACTCATATGCTTCCCATCAGATGAAAACATTTTAATTAGAATGAAGTGAGCTTAAGAAAACTTCTCTAATGAGTAAGCGTTCTTTATTATTAAATTTTGTTTATTGGGTTTTGTATGAATACAATGGTGCAAAAAAGCAAAGCATTATATTTAAGCAGAATAATAGAGTTAAAACATAGGCTCTCAGTAGTGAACTCTTAAGAGGCGATTAAAATTTTGGTGCTCACACATACAGCTTATTTATTTCTCCAGTCAGATCAGGCATTCCTCATAACACCAGCTAATCCAAAATGAACAGCTAATTGCTCCATCTACATGGGAATAATACAAGAAAATGATCACAAACCTGTTTAAATGGGCTCTTGTTAGATGACAATACGTACTTTGGGGGGAGGAGTGAGACGAAAATGGATTTAAAGTTAATATGCATTTTACTGGGGTACAAAGTTAGAAGCTTAAAACTACTTTTTTAAAAAATTCAAGAATACACCCACATTTAAGAAAAATTATCTTAGAAGGGTAGAAAAACCTGGTCACTTGGAGCTCAACTTAGCAGCCCTTATTATCACTATAAAAAATAATAATAGTATTTGTGTTGAGTGAAGTTTCCACGCTCACCTTTAAAAATATCTTACTTTTTTCTTGGAATGGTGGCTAAAAAAGCTTTTCCCAGTTCATTAGTTTTATGGTTCTCTAAATACATGGTGTGAATAAAAGCCAAAGAAACACCAATTTGAACACAACATATGACCCAACGCAGACCTCAGCTCCCCAGTTTAAAGGTATGCCTCCTTCTTAAGCTACTAATATGTGCCACAGCTTTATACCATTAAACCTGGGCTTCCAGGCTGGATTCAAACCACAGAAACAATAGACACTTCAGGTATGGGATGGGATGGACCTCGGAGACATTCTGGTAGACGGCAAAAAGATCATAAGTATGAAATGCATTTCCCAAAAACAATTATACCTTACTCACACAGGCATGACAATATTTTTGCTGTTTCTACATTAGTGAAACCAGCAGATAGAATCCACTGTCCCTCCAAACACAAACCTTAAAGCCTTACCAAGCTAAAAACATTCATGGGGAAGGGCTGGCATATCTGAAAGCTCCCCTTTAAGACTGCCTCCTTGCTTGAACATCTTATAGTGGCTGGCCTAGAGGACTGACCAAGAGGGCTTGCCAAGAACACCCTGTGGTTCCTGTAATAAAGAAATGGGTTCTCCTGGGCCAAGAGATCCTCAACGCATGGCAACAAAATGTTTTTAAGCAGCTAAGACATATGTACATGGCACTTTTGTTAGATGCTGTGGATACAAAGGAAAAATGAAAACTAGCCTTTGCCCTCAAGGAATTACATTCAAATGGGGATCCAGCACCTAGAGATAAAGAAATATATAATGTATGGGAGGAGAGAACATTAAATAACTAGAGGGACCAAAATAGACATCCTCCTAGGTAAGCATTACCCAGGATCACTAAACTTCCAAAATTCATTTAAAAATACATAAAAACCTTTTTGAAGTGGCTATGGGGCAGCAAGGCACCTTGGCCTGGGTGATTTCAGAGGGCTGAGCCCTTACAAGGAAAGGGGCAAGTCCACGTTCCAAAAAGAACTGCAGGGAGCAGAGATCAGTATATGACCCTAGAGAGAACAAGGAGGCAAAAGGGGGGTTTTCCCCGAAACGGCCTACTAAGATACAAATCTAGAACACCAGTTGCCCTTGAAGATCTTCTATCCACTCACAGAGAAATTACTTTAGTACTTTCAGTCATAAACACACAAACTTCTGTAAGGACTGTGAACCCTTTGGGTTCCATGTGCATTTTCATTTCTCTTGTAACAAACCTGGTTTTCACCTAAGTCTTCTGGCACTGCAATTGCCTGTTGAGCAAATTACACTATTCTTTATTATTTTTTATCAATTATGTTGCCTACGATGTAAGGGGGAAATCTCTTGGAATTTCAGAATGTTTATACTCTAACGCCATCAGACTGCTAACATAAATTAAACAATAATTGTGTATACTAAGTCCCACTCAAATGTAACAGCATGAGAGGTGGAGTCAAGAAGGCAGAGTAAAGGCAGGGACTTGCCTGAGCTCTTCCCCAAACCCCTCCAAATACCATGACTCTAAAATTCTAGAGTGGCAAAACCCACAAAAAGACAGAGTGTAACTATTTTCCAGCCCCGACAACTCAGAAGGTCAGCAGGAAGGGTTAGTTGCACTAGGGTGGCAGAGGAGCCTAGTCTAGTGCCATGCTAGTTCAGACCTTGCCCAGAAAACCAGGAGTAGGCCTTGGAGTAACTGAAGCAGTGGTAGCAGTGGCAGTTTCCAGACCCCTCAGCTCACAGATGGTAAAGGGACCAGACAACAGGTCAGAAAGAGATTTACAGGGATCCCTTTGCTAGCACCAAGGGCAGGACTCTGTTGCATCGTCTATACTATGATCTGGGTCACAGTCCTGGGTCTCAGAAACAATGTGAGGAGCACAGGCACAGCAGAGCTTGTGTCCACAGGGGAGCAGGGACCCTGGTCACAGTTCCAGGTGGAAAAGAATGCTTGTGGTCACTCACAAACCAGTGCACAGTACAGGAGAGGAGTAAACACACCTCTCCCTAGATCATACCACCTCGGAAGAGCCAAAAACTTACATGTCCCCAAAACTACCTGTGAAAATAGCTGCACAAAAAAAACTTGAAGCTTGGGACAGAGCCCCCTCTACTTGGGAAGCAGAGCCCCACTTTAGCATAGAATTAAAAGTCAAGAAACAGGCGAGAAAATGAGCAAACAACAGGAAAAAATTCTGACCACAGAAAGTTACTATGGTGACAAGGAAGATCAAAACACACACTGAAAAAGACAACAAAGTCAAAACTGCTGCATCCAAAGCCTCAAAGAAAAATATGAATTGGCTTCACGGCATGGAAGAGCTCAAAAAGGATTTTAAAAATCAAGTAAGAGAGGTGGAGGAAAAAATGGAAAAAGAAATGAGAGTGACACAAGAAAATCATGGGGGGGAAAAAAAAAGAACGGGACTGCTAGGTAACGCAGTGGATAGAGCATCGGCCCTGAAGTCAGGAGATCCTGAGTTCAAATCCAGCCTCAGACCAAACACCTGACACTTACTAGCTGTGTGACCCTGGGCAAGTCACTTAACCCCAACTGCCTCACCAAAAAAAAGAAAATCATGAAAAAAAGTCAAGAGTTTGCATTTATAAAGGAGGCACAAAAAAAATACTAAAGAAAATAATACCTTAAAAAACAGTTCAGGCCAAATGGTTTAAAAAAAAAAAGGCACAAAAATCCAATGAAGAGAAGAATGCCTTGAAAAGCAGAATTAGCCAAATGGAAAAAGATACACAAAAACTCACTGAAGAGAAGAACTCCTTTAAAAATACAATCGGCCAAATGGGGAAAAAGCTACAAAAGCTCAATGAAGAAAATAATTCCTTAAAGTTAGAATTGGGCAAGTGGAAGCTATCAAGTTTCTGGGACATCAAGAACAGTCAAATAAAATCTAAAGAATGAAAAAAAAAAAAAAGAAAATGTACAATATCCCACTGGAAAAATAACTGACCTAGAAAACAGATCCAGGAGAGAGAATTTTTAAATTATTAGACTACCTGACAGCCATGATCAAAAAAGGGCCTAGACATCATCTTTCAAGAAATTATCAAGGAAAACTGCCCTCATATTCTAGAATGAGAGGGAAAAATAGAAATTGAAGAATCCACCAATCATCTCCTGAAAGAGATCCCAAAATGAAAACTCCCAGGAATGTTATAGCCAAATTCCAGACCTCCCAGATCAAAGAGAAAACACTGCAAGCAGCCAAAAAAAGAAACAATTCAGGTATCATGGAGCCACAGTCAGGATAACACAAGATTTAGCAAAATAACACAGAATTTAACACAAGATTTAGATTTTACATTAAAGAATAAGAGGGCTTAGAATATGATATTCCAGAGGGCAAAAGAGCTAGGATTACAACCAAGAATCACCTACCCAGCAAAACTGAGTATAATCCTTCAGGGGGAAAAATGGATATTCAATGAAATAGAGGAGTTTCAAGCATTCCTGACGAAAAGACCAGAGCTAAACAGAAAATCTGACTTTCAAATACTAGATGGAAAAGAAACAGAAAAGAGAAATCATAAGGGATTTGATAGGGTTAAACTGTTTATATTCCTATATGGGAAAATGATATTTATAACTCCTAAAAACTTTCTTATTATTAGGACAGTAGAGTACACATACAAAGCAGGGGTGAGTTAAATGTGATGGGATGATTATCTAAAAAAATAAAATTAAGGGATGAGAAAGAAGAATACACTGGGAAAAGGGAAAAGGAAGAGGTAGAATGGGATAAATAATCTGACATAAAAGAGGCCTGAAGGAGATTTTACAGTGGAGGGGGAAACGGGGATAGCAGGGAAGGGAGTACATGAATATTACTCTCATCAGAATTGGCTCATTCACTCAGCTGAGTGTAGAAATCTATCTTACCATACAGGAAAGTAGGAAGGGAAGGGAATGGGGGGAAGAAGGGAGAGCTGATAGAAGGGAAGATAGACTGGGGGAGGTAAAAGTTAGAAGCAAAACACTTTTGAGACTGAGCAGAGTAAAAGCATAAATAGAGCAGGATAAATAGGTGGAAAATAGCATGTAGCAAAATACATAGTTCACAATTATTACTGTGAAAAAAAATTTTACACTAAGTTTCTCTGATAAAGACTTCATTTCTCAAACACATAGAAAACTGAGTCAGATTTATAGAAATAAGAGCCATTCCTCAATTGACAAATGATCAAAAGATATGAACAGTCAGTTTTCAGACAAAGTAATCAAAGCTATCTATAGTCATATGAAAAAATGCTCTAAATAGCTATCGATCAGAGAAATGGAAAACAACTCTGAGCTACTACCTCACATCTGTCTGACTAGCTAATATGACAATAAAGGAAAATGACAAATGTTGGAGGGGACGTGGGAAAATTAAAATACTAACGTACTACTGGTAAAGTTGTATATTCATTCAGCTATTCCAGAGAGCAATTTGGAACTATGCCCAAAAGGCTATAAAACCATGCATACTCTTTGGCCAAGCAATACCACTACTAGGTGTGTATCCCAAAAAAGATAAAAAACAAAAAGGTAAAGGACCTATGTGTACAAAAATATTTACAGCAGCTCTTTTAGTGGTGGCAAAGAACTGGAAATTGGGGGGATGTCCATCAACTGGGGAATGGCTAAACAAGTTGTGGTATATGATTATGATGGAATACTATTGCGCTTTAAGAAATGACGAGCAGGATGTTCTTAGAAAAACATGGAAAGACTTACATGAACCGATGCAAAGCGAAATGAGCAGAGCCAGGAGAACATTGTACACAGTAACAGCAATACTGTATGATGATCTCTACCATGAATAACTTAGCTATTCTCAGCAATACAATGATCCAAGACAATTCTGCAGGACTTATGACCAAAGAGGGTATCCATTTCCAGAGAAAGAATTGGTGGAGCCTGAATGCAGATCAAAGATACTTTTTCTTTATTTTTCTTGGGGTTTTTTTGTCTGTGTTTTCTTTCTTAGAACTTACATGAAAATGTGTTTGCATGACTACACATGTATAACCTATGTCAAATTGCTTGCTTTCTCAGTGAGTGGGGCAGGAAGAAGAAAATTTGGAACTCAAAATTTTGGGGGAAAAAAGAATATTAAAATAGTTTTTACACGAAATTGGGAAAAAGTAAAATATTAAATAAGCTTTTTTTTAATGTAACAATACCAAATATCCAACAGCTTTTGACCAAAGAGACTTTTAAAGTCTTTATTCTACAAGTTTACTATTCTCTGGAAACACCTTATAAGAGACTGTTTACTGAACTCAGCTTAACTCAGAACTTACCTTTTCTAATGGTCAGAGCCCAACACCAAGAGTTCTAAGTCTTCTAAAAGTCTAAGCCGGTAGATAAAATGTTTCATCCATTTAGCTACTACATAAGCTGCACTCCTAATTCCATTCCATTTGGCACTTTCCCCTTTGCAGGTTTCTCTTGGTTTTTCTTCCATCCTGACCCCCGAATTTTGATTTAACATTATTATCAGTGTAATAGAAGTATGTTTATCTTCTGTCACCAGATGATGACACTGTCCTTAAGATAAAAATTATTAGGCTTTCCAACAAGTAAAATAAAATGTAATTTCTTCTTAGTCCAATTTAAAAACTCCGGCCTCTTTTAACATAAATGCATTGAGTTATGCCACACTCAATGAGTTGCTACATAAAAGCAGACACTGTTCTCCTATTACCACAAGTTAAAACATTTCACTTTGTAATAAGAAACCACCTAGCTCCAAGAGGGTTATACCCAACTGAAAATAAGATGGAAGGATCTAAATAGCCAAAACATACTTTTTTAAACTAGTATGTAGGCCTCACTTTTGAAAACGATTGCACTGAATACCTTAAAATAGCCCACAGGCAGACAAATGCATAATTAGACAGAAGCATAAGAAATTATGAAGAAAATCCCAAGAGGTCAAAGGGACACAGCACTGGACCCCACAGGGAAGATCCATAGTTATTTTCTCAGGTAACCCCACCTAGGCTGCTATTGTTTTCTGCTCTCCAATGGCAGAACTGGAATGAATGGCTCTTACTCATGGTGAGATCACTTGATTATTCCTAAGAAAGGATATTATGAGATTTAAGATGGGAATCTTTTTTTCTTTATGTTTTTCTTTTCCTACACTTAAAGCTAAGGTTCAAGATATACCAAGTTCTCAGCCAAAGTTAAGGGATGCATAAGTCACATCTTAATTCTGAATGCTAGAGTGACAAGATCTGGAAATCCAAGCTGTGTAGTGTAATCCAATATTGTACTTAGCTGACGCTCCCAAATAATACTTTGTCAGCTCTTGTGATCTAACACAAAATGACACATTTTATAATATACCAGTTAGGCTATGTTAATACTCTTGACTTATAGCTTAAAAGCTTTCATTAGTTCACTAGATATCTATGCCCAACGAACTATACTGATTCTCTTCAATTATGACATCACCCAAAGAACTGTATCAGAATTTGATTATGGGTAGCCAAAATTCCATATTGTCCCTTGTGCCTCATGTGGTACCACCACCAAAAACCATGTCTACTAGGGAAAGCTTACAAAATCAAGGCCAATGAGTATGTGTGTTTGAGGAAAAGACCATCTACTGTAGTCATGCAATTTTATGTTCAATGTTATGAATGTATATATGCATAAACACATGAATATACTTTCCCATTTTTAGTTATCCATGCTGATCAGAACAAGTAAAAGATAAACCAGATAAAAGAAATCCACAAACAAAAAAGTAACATTTGCAAAAATAGTTTCAACCTCTTCTTCCACCAACTTTTTGACCAATACTGCTAATAAATGGTGGAGGGTTGGCTTTGGCTTCCCCGATGCTCAAAAGAAAACCAACAGAAGCAAGGAGGATTGGGGGGATGATGAAGAGGAGAGTGAGGAAATGGATAAGCAGCTCAGGCAATGGTTGTACATAACACGTATGCTTTATTGAAAGGATTACTGCACAGCACAGTTCTGAACGTATTCAGAGACTTCCACAAAAGGCTGGTGGTCAGGTCTACATCCTAAGATCCTTAGGTGTGCCACACAGATGCAGTGTAACTTCCCAGGGAAACAACAGCAATCACAAGCAAGAACACGTAACGCTGGCTGTTCATCCTGATCGTGCAACAACTCTGCTCTTATCGTCTCTGTGTCATCTCCTCAGGAGTATCTGCTCACTTGGCCGGGGCGGACGCTTGCATTCATAAAATCATTTTTGACATTTTAAGCAGTCTGTCTTCCGTACCTATCTCCTTTGTATCTTAAGGGCCTCAGAATGCCTCAGAAAGCGTCCGTTACACTCAGAACTGATGGGTGGAGCAGGCTCTACTCAATGCCTGGACCTGAAAAACATGTCAAAGGCTTCATGAAAAGCCTTCCAAACTGCACAGTGTGGTATTAAAATTGGGTCTTTTGCAACTTTCAGTGATCTTTTCTCCCTCAAAGTCTGTTTGTGTTTTTCCACCTTTGTTTAAATATCTGTAGCTTAGGGATGGGAGGTGTGATCTAACATCTATAACTGAAGACTTAATGAGTCCCGTCTCCAAAATCAGGAAATAATTGTATGCCACTATATTTATTCCACTCTATGCTTTCCAACCTTTTTTGTTCTTTGATACTTTCAGGTGACCTTGGTACTCCAAGGAATAAAACTTAGTTGCTAGTTTCCATGCTGGTATGAAATCTTTTTGAAAAGAAACGGTTCCCTGAGATAACAAAGAAAGGAGCAAGATTTAAGGAAGACCTAAAAGGTAGAAACATAAAGGCTATAAGCAGAGAAAAGGAGCAGAAGAGAGGAAGGGAAGAAAGGCAGAGAGTGCCAAGAGATGCAAGCAGGCATGAGCCTCTATCCTCCCTCTCTGGCTCTGTGTAAATAGGGTAGACCTGGCTTCAGTGTACTACTGACATTCACCAACGTCAAGGTGTCAAGTCTTGATGTTCATTAAGCACCTACTGTGTGCCAGGCACTGTGCTAAGTGCTGAGAATACAAAATAAGGCTAAAGAAAGAAAAAGCCCCTATTCTCAAGGAGTTCACAGACAGTCTCACAGAAAGGGGGGGAGGGGAAGATATGCAAATAACTATATTTTCAAAAGGTATAGGGGCAGCTAGGTGGCGCAGTGGACAGAGCACCAAAGTCAGGAGGACCTTAGTTCAAATACGGCCAAAGACAAAACACTTGACATTTACTAGCTGTGTGACCTGAGCAAGTCACTTAATCCCAATTGCCTAAAAATATAAAAAATTTAAAAAGGTACAGATGGGACAAAATGGAGACAACCTAAGAAAGCAGGTGAGATGGGAGCCAAGCCTTGAAGGCAGCTGGGAGGCAGAGATGAGGAGGGAGAGCATTCTAGGCATGGGGGGCAGCCAAGGAAAAGTCTTGGAGCTGGAGGGCAGCCAAGAAGCCAGGGTCACTGGTGGCGCAGTGCATGCAGGGGAGGGAGGTGTAAGGAGACTGGAAAGACAGGAAGAGGGTCAGGTTATATGAAGGGATTTAAAAGACAACCTAGAAAGAGAATTCATCTCAGAAGTTGTCTTCTGAGTCAGCTGTCTGGAAATTAAAGCCCTTTCACCCCCAAACAAGCAAAGCTGTAAGCCAGGAGTTCTCCAAGTACTGCACAGGGACAATCCAAGACTTTTTTTTTTGGGGGGGGGAGGTTTCACTGTCAAAACTATTTTCATCATAATACCAAGATGTTTTAATTTTTGGCATGATAAATACTGACAGATACACATAAAACATAAACTCTCAGGAGGGTGGGGTCCTCAATAATTTTTAAGAGTGTAAAGGGGTCCTGAGACCACAGCACTGAGAAGTGCTGCTATAAATGATGGTTAGATGTCCAGGCTAATTCACAAAAGCCTGTGTAAAAGATAACTTAATGTAACTCTAGCCCTAGCATGAGTTCTGGGTCCTGGAGGCATGGGACCTAGCAGCAGAAGAGAGGAGGAGATGATTCCTGGATACAAGACTAGCCAGAGGCCACGTGTGAAGGAGCTATCAATACCACTGGGTTGCTTTGTTCTTCCCTTCCTATACGTTACAGACCAAAAGGCTCCACTATCCTCCCTCCCTCTCAAATTTACCCCATTCTAACAAAGTCTGGCCCACTTTAAATCTAACTTACTACTGGCTCTTTCTTTATAAAATAATGCTTAGGTTTCTCTAATCCTTTAAACAAAAGTGTTACCTTGAACTTGCTAATCTTTAGCATTATCATATCACATTTCTTGTTTCCTGCTTCTGGAAAACTTCTGGAAAAAAGTATTCTATACTCTCTGCCTCAATTCCATCATATTCCATCCCTATGAATGAATAAATGAATGAATGAATGAATGAGCATTTAAGTGTTTACTAAGCGCCCAAGACAGTGCTTAGGACAAGGAATAAAATATAAAAGCAACAGTCCCTTGCCCTCAAGGCCTTTGCCAGGGAGGGTCATTTTGGTCAGCAAAGTTAAAGGAACAAACTAGGAGCTACAACAGAGTTGATCTGATCACAGTTCACGATTCAAGAAGGGGGGGGGGGGGTACCAAAAGAAGGATGGGACACAGATACAGAAAGAGCAAGTGGTGATGAAGAAGAGAGGTAAAGCATGGCTGCCAAGCTTTCCTGGCAGTGTTCTGGGAACCCTGATCAATGCAATGACCAGCCACAACTCCAGAGGACGCAGGATGATAGAGAACCTGATGGAGAACACCGGATCTCTCACCTCTGACCCAAGCAGCATTCTCCTGAAATTTCTCTACAGTCACCAACAACCTCCTAAAGCCTAAACTCTTGCTCGGGACTCAAGTTTCTTGACCTTTCTGCATCTGACAGTATTGAACAGTCTCCTCCACACTCTTTTCTCTTGGTCTCCGTGATTCTGACCTTTCCCAGCCCTCCTTGGACCTGTATGACTGACCATACTGCAATCTTTCTTGGCTCCTTTATCTTCCATAAACAGCTGGGTAGAGCTGTCGATAGTGTTGGGCTTAAGAGTCAGGATGACCTGAGTTCAAATCCTGCCTCATGTGTGACCCTGGGCCAGCTATTAGCCACTCTCCACCTATTGTGAAGATTTTTTTTAAAAAATCACATGTGGAAGATGCTTTGCAACCCTCAAAGCCTCTTCTCTTCCCTTCGTCTTACTTTTTAGTCTCTACTGCCACATTTTTCATGCCTTTCTCCTTTTAGGGCTTTCCCTCAGTCCCACCCCGGTTACCTTTGTGAAACATTTAGCTTACAAAGACCTCCATATTAACAGGTAAACCAGCAACCCAGTTTTGATCCTTGGGGAAGCAAGGTTGCCTAGAACTAGCCCTGAGTTCAAACCCTACCTCAAATGTGTTTCCACAAGCTGGGAAAGCCACTCCACAACTCAGCCTACTGAGAGAATAAAACAAAATGATATAAGCGCTTTGCAAACCTCACAGTGATGTATAAATGCTTTCGAATATCCTCTCCAGTCCACTAAATGTGAGTGCCCCCCAAACGCAGTCTCCTCAGCCTTCTCTCCTCTACACGTCACTGCCTTTCATAGTTCACTTATTATCTCTAAACAAATGGCTACCAAATCTAACCATTCACCAGACTCAACTGCCTGCTGGACATCTTCACCTGGATGAAGATCCAGAACCCAATATGACCAAAATGGGACTCATCATCCTCAACCCAAAAGCTATCCCTCCCTTCCCAACTCTCCATTTCAACCAACATTCTCCTGGTCATCCAGGCTTAAAACCATAGACTTATTTTGTCTCCTCCCTCACCTTCACCATACATTGAACTGGGCCCATGACCTAAAGAAGCATACTTCACAATATCTCTCAAGTCAATTCCCCGGGCCACCACACTGACTCATGTTTATCATTTACTTTATCCTTGTAACTGATCTCTCTCCAAGCCACTCTTCATATAATCAACAGTTTTCTTAATGTAAATATCTACAGATTGTTCCGCTCCTCAAAAACCTTCACCAGATTTCAATGGTTACTAAGATAAAATCCAAATGCCACCAACTTCCACAGGCTTCTCGGCCTTCCACCAGGATAGAACTTCTACCTCCTTTACTCTCCTTCAATCTAAGTTCTAGCCAAGTCATTTACTCAGCAAGCAATTAAGGTGTTGAGGTTACAAGAAAAAAATGAAAAATGGTCCCTGCCATCACAGAGCTTCCACTTTCCCAAAAGAATACAACATTTAAAGAGATAAACACAGTCTAACATGTGGAACAAGAGAATACTAATAACTACGGGGATCAGGAAAGGTTTCCTACAAGAAGTGACATCTGAGTTCAGCCTTTCAGGAAGCTAAGAATTCTAAGGAGTCAAGCTTGAGGTGAGTGGCCATTTTAGTCACAGGAAGCAGCTTGCAAAAAGACAGAAGGCAGAGATGGACTGCTGGATTTAGGGAACACTGAGGAGGCCAGTCAGTGGGTATCAAGAATGTGTGAAGAGGAATAGATGTGAAATAATTCTGGAGAGGGCAGCTGGAGCCAGGCTTCTCTGAGAAGGACTTCAGCAGCTGAGGGGTCATTTTACTCAAGCAACAAGGGACCACTGAGGATTCGCGAGCAGCTGAGACCATGAACTGACCTATGCTTTATGAAAACTATTCTGAAAACTGTATTGGGAATGAAATGCAGGAGCAAGAGGCAAAAAGCAGAGAACAGTTAGATCATTTAAGCAGCCCAAGCAAAAGGTGGTAAAGGGCCTGAACCAGGTTGGTAGCCATGGAAGTGGAGGGAAGATAGATTTGAGAGATGTTATAGAGGAAGAACGGCCAAGATGAGGTTAACTGATCAGATTAGGGGTGGGAGAAAGGGAAGGAGGAGGGTGCTGCAGAGTGAAGAGGCAGACAGGAGTCAGAGGTGGCCATCCTGGCTGCCTGGAAGGATGGCAGCACCCCAGGACATGCTCCTTGCTCACTTCCACCTGTTATAATCCTCTTTTTTCAAGTCACAGAACTCTTGGGCAATTTCCTCTATGGTGCCTTCCCCAATCTCAATGAGTGGAAACCCTTACAACATTCTAGCTTTTGTCATACGTATTTGTATTCACCTCTAATATTTCCTATTAAATCAAAATCTCACTGAGGGCCTAGGTTCCATTATTTTTCATCCATGTACTTCCAGTATCTCTCCCAGTATATGGCAAAGAAGAAATGCTTAATAAATGTTTGCTGAACTGAATTCACATAAGACTGCTAAGATTTCCATGGCATAGCAAGGTGCTAGGCTAGGGGAGGAGGTTCCAGGGGACAACACTCTACCAACAGGTTATTAGCAAATGAGGAAATGCCTGTACAGGAAGTGGATTTGACAACTATAAGCTAGAGGTGACTGAAAGTGTTCAAAAGTGCTTTCTTTCAGTTCAGATATAAAACTAGTATTAGGCTGCTTCTTCACAGCGGCCCCGCCAGAGCTGCATGAGGGGGCCTCCTCACCACACCTGCTTAAGAATAAAGACTCTAAAGTGAGTAGGTTGGACTGTGTCATCACAATCCTTACGGAAGTCTGGTGAACCCTTTGTTAGAATGTTTTTTTTTAATTTATAAACTGAAGGAAATGCTAAATTCCAGTTAAAGGTTGAGAAAACAAAGATGTTAACTTTTCCTCCCATCCAAGTTCATGGAATACCCAGCAAGCCCTCTCAGGTCCTTGGACTCCAGGTTAAGTAGCCCTGAACTAGATGATCTTTAAGGTTCCTTCTGGCTCAAAAATTCCATGATTATGACCACCTTTTCTCTAAACATTATTATAGAGGAAAAGGGAAAGAGGGAGAAGAATGAAATTAAATGTAACCCAAAATTTAATCTGATTCAATTTAATTCAACAAGCATTTATTGAGTCCCTAATATATGTCTCAGATGCTGTGCTACCCACTCAGTATATGAAGACAAAAACAAAAGAATCTCTGTTCTTGAAAAGCTTACATTCTCCTGGAAGGAAACAATATGCATATAGAGAAGTATACAGAGAGCACTAATAATTATGGGGATCAGGAAAGGCTTCATGTAGCTACATTTTGAAGGAAGATGGGGATTCTGCTCTGAAGTAGAGGTTAAAAAAAGTGATTTGAAAACTATTTGGGGTTGTTTAAAATAAAACTTTTTAGGACCCTCAAACCCTTCTACAAAAAGCTAAACACTCTAACTCGATTAGGGAGACCAAGTAAGTACAAGAAGAGCTAGAGGTATTCCTTTTTCTCTATATACAGAATGAAAGTAGGGGAAAACTATCAATAAAGGCTCATGAAGACTGACCTGAATTTTTTGAAGACCCATAATTTAATTTTAAACAACTGGACTAGCAGGCTTATTTAACTCTAAAAATCACTCTTTACAAGGTGTTTGAGGCACATTTTTCCCTTTAAATTATAGCTAATTAATCCTAGTTCAGAGGCAACTTTTGGACTTCTTTTTGCAGTAATTCAGGGTATGGGCAAACCCAAAGAAAAATGCTACTAATAATAAAAGTTAAAGAAACAATAAACACACACTGGCTAAAACAGCTTTCTTTAAAGGTGTTTTCAGGGCTTCATTTATTCTCATAATGCCTCCAAGAAAGAAGGGAAAAGCACACATGACTGAGCACATTTTGAACAAGGAGAAATGAAGACTTCATCAATGAATTATTTAATCATTTTCTTGTTTAGTCTACATTATGCTCAACAACTTCATCAACTGGTGGGGGTGGGGGGATCGCCATTAACAGCAAGGTGTCTTCACTAAACTAGATGACTCAGCTACTTGCTTTGGATCTGTGTGGACAATTTAAGACATTTAAAGCACTTGATCAAAGTAACCCAGATAAGCAGCGGCAAGGCCAGAAGAGAACTTAAAACTCAGGACTCTGAGGTCAGCGCTCCTTTGGCACGGCTGTGCTTAAATAAATAATGTCTGTATAAGCTGTAGCCTACTCTAATTCTTCAAATATACTAAGCAGGAAGAGGAAGTGTGCCTTGAAATTAAATCAGAAATGTTTCCATTCACTGGCTCCCTTGGAACACCTAGCTATTATCTTAGAACCAATTTACAAAGCAGAAAATTTGGCTTTCAATAATCAAATTCTCAAAATAAAATACTACCATGTAAATTATTTTCTACAATAGCTTATTAATGTTTCCAACATTTGCTTAAAAATACAAAAAGGGAAAAAAGGGTATTTGAAGACATCATCTCAAAAATACTCTGATCTAATTGGCAGGGATAAACTGAGTCCCCTATCCCACAGAGTTTTCTGAGAGACAGTATCAGATCTCCTTTCCTTCAGCTTTTCAGACAAGTCCATCTTTCGGAGACAGAATGAGTACAGGATACACCTGGCACAGAGGAATGCACTAGATGACCACGGAGGGTCCCTTCCAGCCCTTTAATTTTCCACCTGAGCTTTGTGCACCCCTCTTCTGCTGCTGCTGAAAAGATGACAGCTCTGGTGTAGAATCAGAGGAGGACATGGAGGAAGGAGAGGAAGGGAAGGAGTATGGAGGAAGAAATGTCCTTTGGGACTTGGTCAGTATTTCTGCTTTGCCTCTAATCCCTAAGCTGGGATTCAGAAAAACCAATTTAAACAAAGAAAAAAAGTCACATTAAGATTGAATGTCAACACCTTTGTCATTTGACTATTAACCCATGCATTTCAAACTCTTTCTGGCTCTAAGAGCCATCTGTATTCCGGGCTATGATCTCTGCAGTTGTGTGAGCAGAACACTAGCTAAGAGCTCAAAGGCAGCCTCTCGGGTCTTCACGCTTCACGGACAAAAACAACAAGCTAGTGAGCTCTGAGGAGCTTCTTCGCCAGAGTTCAAATCTCAGATGAACAGCTCACTCCAACTCTAATTTTAATTTGTGGTTCTAATGAATGATATAAACTTTTATAGGTATCAACAAAGCTCAGAGAGGACCTAAATCCATTTCAGCACTCATTTAGCAGCTTCAGCTGTGTGCAATTAAAACATCAGCATTAAATGTTAGAGAATAAAATAATGAGACACTTAAAAAATAATCTGTGCTTCACTGGGCCAAGCTCAACAAAGGTTTCATATGATCATTTATAAGAACACAGATTCCTTCCAATATCTACAGCTTATTCCCAGAATTAACACCACCAACTGTCATACTCGTTCTAAAAATAATAATTTTTTTAAAAAGAGGACACAATAGAAAATTTTATATCTGTAATGTTCACGAAATATCCAAGAGCACAAATCAATTCCTGAATTAATCGGCTCATGGTATCTGGGCAGCCTAACTGATTAAAAAGACAGCAGTGACTGATCAGGGGCCCCTACATGAAGCAGCTGCCTCCATACCAGTGAAAAAAGGAAGGGAAATTTCAGTCATCTCATAGTGCTGCCTAGACTTGTTCTACAACTTAAATAAAATAGAAATAAAGGGGGGAGGGCACAAAAGGGGAAAGGGCACAAAAGGGGAGGGGAAGAAAGGAAAACAAACTTTAAAAATGGTATGAGCATTTTATTATCACATATCCCTTAAAATGGAACACAGTGCCCGAGTGTTTGCTCCCAATGATATTTGAAACTCAAAAAATGTAACATGAGAATGCAACAAGTGGCAGCTAAAGGGATAAATTCTTATGCTACCATCACAGAGAAAGCAAGTTAAACCTCACAGAGAAGTCCACTTGGAGGAGGCATGTGAGGCTGGGGGGGTTTGCTTGCTTGTTTTCTGAATACCAAGTTACTTCAGCTTTCTAAAATATGGAGAGAAAAGGAAATGTGCTTATCGAGAACATGTACTCTGTTAAACTCAAATTTGAAAAGGATGAAAACACAGATTATACTTTATTTTTAAAACTGAAATGAATTTTAATACAAAAAATGAAGACAGCATTTTATAAATTTGTAGCTCAAAGGGGACATTTCTATTTGGGGGAAGTCAAAGAGTGTTACATTTTAAGAGAGATGAAATGTTACAGCTTGTACACCAAAATTAAAAAATGAAATTAAATTAAAAAATGAAATGGTTACCAAGGTAATGCAGGTCAAGGGATCAAAGGTGAAGGGTCACACATTATTAAAAAGAAATCCAAAAGGACGTCTGCATCATGATCTCTGCAAAACAAAGGAGCTACAGTAAGTAAAACTAATATCTTTACGAATTTAAAATCAAGTCTCTTGAAAAGAATCCATTCTGATTGAATACAGTACATTTTGCCTATTTTTGTGTAGAGCCATTTTAGATATAAAATTTAATTTCAATCATTTGACACTGGTGAGATTTTTGTTATTATTTACCTGCTCTACCATGTTTTCATCCAAAATATCTTTAATTTGAAATGCCTGAAAAGGTCTAGCCTTTCAGATGGACCCTTCTCTGTGTGTGTGTGTGTATATATATATACACACACACACAGAGAATATATCAGAATATATCAGAAATCGAATCTGGCCAAAGCATGGTGTGGGTCTTTTCTTCTCCTCATGGAATGGGTTCCAAAACTGAGGATTTTATTTTCTAATCTGTTTTGTTTGAAGGAGCTGCATAGAGTCCCCATTATTGAAACATTTAGCACAACAATGTTCTAGAAGTCAGCAATAAAGTGATAAATGATAAAATAAATTTTAACTATATCAATTAAGATCAGTGATCTCATACTCAACTTTCAATGTATGAAGGAAAAAGATGTTTCTCAAGTAAAATGATTTTTCAATTCTCTTGGAATTATACAGCATTAATAAAATTTTGAGAATTATCTACAAAGAAAAAATCTCTACTAGGTTATATTTCATCAAAAAAATTTATAAATTTATTAATGTCACATTAATAAACTTTCATTTCTTAACATTATTAACTAGAAAGATCTAAAATTTCAGAATGTGCCAAATCAATAGCAAATATATGACTAACTTGACAACAGCACTAACAATAGAAAATGAAAAATTCATTATTAAAAGTTTCAACTACTTATTTCACCAGTAAATCAACCATGACATAAATAACATTGTTAACAAAAAATAATCTTTAACTGTCATCTAAAGATCAAACATAAGTCAACTAATTTTTTTTAATTTCAGAGTACAGTTTTATTAGACACATATAAAGTACATGATAACCTTTAAAAAGACAGAGTCTAAATGCATTCTTGAAATAAAGTCTACTTTCCTCCTCCTCCTCCTCCTAACTTTGCAAGTTTAGGTTCTATCTCACATAGATTCTTTGTTCAGAAATATTTCACATTTGAGTTTATTCAGTTAGCATATACTTCCAAAAGAACTTACACATTAAAATACAGACAAATGTCAAAATATATTTTACTAAATGGTCTAAAAGGAGATCTGGTAGCTTAGAGCAATCAATAAAGGAACAAACTCTATAAAAGTCAAACAGATTTTTTCTGAGATTAGATTTTGTTAAAATAACTTGCAGAATTTCATGCATTGGATACAAGTATGTTAGTGCCTTGAAGCTACATTTCTAAAAACATGACTTTTTGTTTTGCATAGCTACTGAAAAGTAAACTAGCATTTCACTGCTCTGAGTGCTCATCTCACATTGAAGCTGTCACACTGCTGGGAGGTATGCAAGCAATTTTGAACACCATAGAAGGAATCAATACCCCATCAAAAGCAACATATACACTTTTTGAGAAGGAACATTATTTAGTTTATTTTGGTGTATTTGTAACAAGAGGCAAGAAATCAGTGATGTGAGCCTAGTGAAGTTTCTGATTTCAGTAAAATACTTGTTACTAAAGGGAAAAAAACTATAATTCATTTCAGATGAAGCATCTGAACAGTGCATTCCCCTACCAAAAATGAAATTATTTTGCATTTATGCTTTGTATGTAAATTTATACTTCCCAGGGCAAGGACTATTTGCTTTGGTCTTTCTATCTCCAGAACTTAGCACCCAGCTTGGTCTACCGTAGGCAAGTAAGAAGCATTTGCTGATTAACTGATTTACAGAGTGATTATAACCTTAGGCATCAAACACAAAGCAATTTTATTGATTGATATATGAATTGGGAAAAAAGCATCAATTTCTTCTGGACAATAAGATTATAGATACAAGGTACCTTAAACAGTCTCGAAAATGGTTTTTAAAAATACTCACACCAGCCCATAAAAATGTGTACTAGCCCACATTTTCCACCAGCCCAGAGTTGCTTTGCTCCAAAGATAGATGACGCTTACTATATATACCTTTCAACCCATCTGCAGCCTATAAATAAGGATTTGTTCTACCAACAGCTAAAGACATGACTAAACAAATCCCCACAAACTAGTCTATGGAAATGAAGTGATTTATTTTATTTTTTGAAAACAAAAACATCAGCTTTCTAGCTATGCAAACTTTGCAGGTGCCCTGCAGCATGTTGCAACCTACTTGATAAGACTGCACTAAAATGACTACTGAGACAATTTTGTGAGTCAAAGTTGAAGAGTGATTTTAGTTGATAAATGCCAACTAAGAGCTATTTTCCAGGTGAACTTTATGTTTACAAAGCCTCTATTTCTTTGAGGCCCCTGAGCTTACCTCCCCCAGAAGAGTCTAAGCTGCTTGAGGTCAAGGGCTGACTGTCTTTGATCTTATTTTGTGCATCTGATGTCTCCCACAGTACCTATTATATAGCTGTTGAATAATGAAAGTTTAATTTAATTTAGTTTAAAATGAGAGACTCAGAACCACCCAGGCCCTAATTTAAATCAGGAAGAAGTTAGTAAAAAGATCTGGAACACCATTTATTGATTTATCTGCAAAAGACAACCAGTGGAACGAGTAGAGTCAGGATGCCACTGTTAGCTCAGGTTTCAGTGTCGATCTGGTGATGAATAGAGGCCCTCATGGCTCATTCAGCAGTTAACAAAAGGAGGTCTACTTAGCCACACAGAAAAGATATTCACCAGAGCACTTGAGCAGATGTGCCCCACTGCCCCCTCAGCCTCCGGTCTCCATGTGGAAATAAGTCAATTCAGCAGGGCAGGATAGAGTATCTTGCCTGGTCTTGGCCCCTACCCTACAAGGATAAGCCTATGCCGACAGGTGACCAAGAAGCCACATCCCCATCAGCTAAGCCAGAAGTTACAAGAAAGCAGCTTCAAGAGAGATACAACTTGAGACTTTTTCTCTCCCCATCAATCATGCCCTGGAATACCACTGTACTCTGTAGGCTTTCAGGGAAAAGCTAGCCCAACCCACGATGGGGAGAGGGGAGAAAGGATCCCTGGGAGACCCTATCACAACCTACCTCACAGGACTACTGTGAGAATCAAATGAGATAATCATACATGGAAAGCATTTCACAAATCCGAAAGTACGATTAAGTCACTCTCTCTCTCTGTCTCTATCTATCTATACATATATATATATATATATATATACATATATATATATATACACACACACACACACATACATACAGATATACAGATATGTATGTATACATGTGTGTGTAGAAAATGCCATGTACACATGTGTAGAACATAATACATACATATATGTGGGCAAACAAACAATCTTTAAAAAGCACTATATAAGTGGGAATTGTAATAATATTTCTCCACTGAAGTCCCACTTCAATGCCATGTCATGAAGGTGATTCTGGGTTTTTACAGACTGGCCACAAGCATGGATAGGCCCTACCAAGCCAGAAGGGACTAATGCACAGACCAGGTGGTACCAAACTGCATGCCAGTTGTCAGAGGAGCAGAACAGGCAAGAATGAAGAGGCTCCTAGCAGAGTGAGGAGTCTATCTAGCCATGGCAGCTCTCAACCCCATTTAACAAGTCATAATAATAGGGGGCAGCTAGGTGGCACAGTGGATAAAGCGCCAGTTTTGGAGTCAGGAGGACCTGAGTTCAAATCCGGCCTCAGACACTTAAAACTTACTGGCTGTGTGACCCTGGGCAAGTCACTTAAACCCAACTGCTCATAAAAAAAAAAAATTAAAACAAGTCATAATAATAGCAATGGCTCTGTAACTTGTATGAGGGGGAAGGGGCTAAAGGAGAGGGATTTGTTGTTTTGTTGTTCAGTCATTTCAGTTGTGTCTGACTCCCCATGAACCCATCTGAGGTTTTCTTATGGGAGTGATTTGCCATTTCCTTCTCTAGCTCTCTTTACAGATGAGGAAACTGAGGCAAACAGGGTGAAGTGACTTGCCTAGGGTCACACATCTAATAAGTGTCTGGGGCCAGATTAGAACTGAGGAAGAAGGGTCTTCCAAACTCCAGGCCCAGCACTCTATCCACTGCATCATCTCGCTGCTTCAGGGAGAGAAACAGGGACCCACAAAAATCACCTGTCACTGAAGTGCTGAAATAACAGTTCCTCATATCTGAGTTATATACATGTATGTATATGAACACATACATACATCCATGGGGCAGCTAAGCAGCAAGGTACATAGAGTGCTAGACCTGGTGTCAGGAACACTCATCTTCCCGAGTTCAAATCAGGCCTTCAACAGCTGTGTGATGCTGGGCAAGCCATTTATTCCTGTTTGCCTCGGTTTCCTCATCTGTCAAATGAGCTGGAGAAGGAAATGGCCAACTACTCCAATCTTTGCCAAGAAAACTGCAAAATGGGGTGACAATAGTTGGACATGACTGAAAACAACTGAACAATATATATTCACATACATATGTACCTGTTTATCATATTTATTGATAAGTCAGTCACTTAGAATAAAAATACAATCTTTTACAGCTATTCTCTGGATGAGAAAATTGAAACCCCACAGGCAATGCCTGCCTAACTTTACTTTAAAACTAGTAACTAGTTCAACTGACAGGAAAGGTTCAAGGGGGTCTCAGGTTCAAATTCATCATAAAATATTCTCCTTAATTCCAAGAATGAAAAATACAAGACTACATGAGTTTACTTGTGAATTAGCCAACTTAAACACAGGTTTTACTTATATCCCAATCAACCCAAGATACACAAAAAATAACTATTTCATGGAAATCCTTCTCTGCATATATGCTTGAAAAGCTTCCCTAAGCTCTCCTCTTCTCCTCCAGGCTTTGTTCTGATGTCTCATTGCAGTGTGATAATCCAGGGCTTTGTGTGCCAGAAGGACACAGATTTTGCCAGATCCCATCATGCTGGAAAGGCTTCAAGGACAGATCTGGAGATGGGCTGGGTATCTGTTATCAGAGGACCAACTGAGCTAAGCTCAGAAAGGTTCATCAACAGATGGTCACCAGATGATGAATTATTTTGCCCACAAAACTAAGGAAAATCTCCTACTAAGGAATGAAGGGGTAAGTGATCTGCATCGGAGGGTATGTCCATGCAGATAAAATTAGAAATCATTTTCTAGTACCAAAGTACATTTTACAAATATGCTTCTAATTAACTCAATTTGCTAAGGATCAGTATACCACATGGTTCACTTGTTCAATCAACAAACAACAAACCAAACACAAGGCAATTTCTGAGAAATGTGAATCATGATAGAAATCCTGTCGTTTTCATTTCAAGTGAAGTACTTCCAAAACTAAATATTTCCTATGTCTACGATAAGCCAGGGAGAAAGACCAGATGTGTGATTTTACTGGCACAGGAAATTCCCAAGACAGGAAACTTCCTCTACCAATGCTGGCAAAAGCCTTCTCCACACCTAGAGAGCCCCAAGAGGTCAAGTGCTGCCCAGGGTCACAGAGCCAGGATGTGTCAGGGGCAGGGCTTGAATCCAAGTCTTCCTGACTCCAAGGTTGGCACACTCTCCATTACACTGTAACTGATTTGATATGAAACAAATAAGAAAAATCTAAAATTAAAATTTCAAGAAAAATGAAAGAGATGGAAGGAGAGAGTTAAAGAAACCAAAGTAGACAGCTTCTTTCACATTTTGCTAACTCATTACAAAATAGCCATCAGGTAAAAGCTTTGATCTTGACTTTTGAAAAACTAACTGCTACAAGTAAACCTAAAAGTAAAAATGTCAAGTCAAAGGTCATTGCAATGGCAAGCATAAACAGATTTCCGTCTTAATTGCTAAAAGCACTTTACATCTATATACATCAAAAACTACATTTCACTAAATGAAAAGTACACACTGATTGCACTTTATTAGTATTTCTGTTTTCAAGCATGTCAAAAGATCTGCGTATGTAGCAAATGAAACATTAACGTACAGTTTGTGAATTATCAAGTTAAAGTAAGTTTAATTGAAATGGAAACACATTTATTAACCACTTTGTGTCAAACACCATGCTAAGCCCTGGGGATAAAAATAGAAAACAGAGGCTTTCCCTTCTCTCAAGGAGCTCCTATTCTAAATAGAGGAGACAACATATCCAGGAGGGTCTGTGGTTATGTTCCATTCAGGGCAAATGGAAAGACCCCAGACAGAAAGGATCTTGGAGAGTACTGCAGCAGAAATGAGGTGATGGACACCCAGGGGACCCAGGCAGTGTAAGGAGGGGTCGACTGAGAAGCTCTGCTCATTCTCAGGCAATGTGGTGGGGACTGATCTTTCTCTACCAAACTTTGCCTATATTTTCTTTATACATAGCTGTTTGTATACTGACTCCCCATTAGACTGTTTTTGCCTTGATTCACACACTCAGCACTTAGCCTAGTGCCCGGCACATAGCAGACATTTAAGAAATGCTTGTTGACTGGCTGAATGATTATGCTGTTTTTGGGTTGTTTTTTTCCAAAATAAAAACTACCTACAAGTCTACCTCTCCACCCACCTCTCATCCCTTCAAATACACACTCAGAAATGCATATATACTCATCCATGGTAAAGAATTGCTGCAAATTCAGTTTATCTTCCTCATTCAGCATTTCACAGCTCCTGTTTTTTCCCAAAAAAAAAAGGATTCAAAGACCTCAGTTTCCAAACTATATTTGAAGCAGGTCGATAGCACAGTGGATAGAGCACTGGACCATGAGTCAGGAAGAACTGAGTTCAAATCCTACTTTAAACACTTATTAGCTATGTAACCCCTAGCAAGTCACTTAATCTGTCTGCCTCAGTTTCCTGATCTGTAAAATGGGGGTGATAATAACAGCACCTACCTCCCAGGGTTATTGTGAGGATGAAATGAGATATTTTTAAAGCTCTCTGCAAATCTTAAAGCACTATATAAATGCTGGGTATTATCATTATTATGTCCTACATTTTATTCGTTGTTTACTATGCATGTTAAACTTTGTTTTAGTCTATATTTGTGATTTCTTCAGCCTGGGGAGGTCCCAGGCAGATGAGCAACCATGTGCATCTAATCAGTGCCTCAGGCACTTGTATTCTTAGAGAACTGCCTGGAGCACTAAGATGGTAAGTGATTTATCCAAGGTCACCCAGCCAGCAAAGTATCAGAAGCCTAGGTCTCCTCGATTGCAAAGTTCTCTATCCATTACACTATACTACCTCTCATGGTGATTACTATGATTAACTATATGTAGCAATCAAAAAGATAAATATAATTGAGAAACCATAAATATGGAAATGAAGATAATGTAGCCACCATAAAAATATTAACTTCTCAAGGAGGAATGGATCTTAGAAATTCATCTAGTCCAATCCCTCCTTTTACAGAAGAGGAGACTGAAGCCCAAAGAGAAGTGATCTGTCAAGGTCTCCCAAGGAGAATTCATAGTGAGCCATAACCAAAACCTAAGTCTCTTGACCCCCTCATTCCCTGCCATCTTCCACTCAACAACCAAAAGTGATGTTAAAACACAGATCTGACCCTATCACTTGGCTCAACCCTATTCAACAAACCCTAGAGGCTCTCTATTGACTCCACGATTAACTATAAAAACCTCTCCTGGGTTTTTAAAACCATTTACTACCCATCCTCTTCTCCCACTTTATCCTTTAGAGGTACTCTATGCATGATCCAGCAACACTAGCCTCCCTACTGTTCCTCCCACACAACACTGCAGTACCCAACTCCAACTCTACTTTCAACTGACTGTCCCCCCAGGTCTAGAATTCTCTTCTCTCCTTATCTTCAGCTCCTGGCTTCCTTCAAATATCAGCTAAAATCCCACTTTCTACAAGAAGCTTTCCCCCAGTCCCTCTCTAATGACAGTCAAATCAAATTAATAAGCTAAGCATTTAAGAGACAGGTACCATATTGTATCAGGTACTGTGCTAAGTACTGAGGATACAAAGAAAGGCAAAGACCATCCCAGCCTCCAAAAAGCTCATGATGTACTGCCCTCCCCCTGGGATTACCACTGGATATCTTATGCGTACACAGGTGTTTGCGTGTTGCCTCCTCCGTTAGACTGAGAGATCTTTATGATCAGGGGCTCTGCCTCACTTTGTATGCCCAGTGCTTGGCACACTCCCAGGCTGGCACACTTCCTTCATGCCACACTGCCTCATATTACCCTAAGCGTCTGTTTAAGTGTCCCTAGATTACATTTCTAACTTAACTAGGTCCTAACAATGGCTTCCTCGTTAATAAGATTTTAATCATAGATCCCCTACAATCTTTAACTCCACAATACTTTGTCAGTTTTTTCACTATTAAGAACCTATTAAAAATGTTAAATGTACTGTCATCACCTTTAGAAATATACTTTATTACTTTAATATGATGGCAAACTTATCTGAAAGTTACTACAGAGCTACCTTCTAAATACAATTAGCTTTTGTTTACCAACATCACTAATTTTCCTAACATTAAGAACATATTCCAGATGACCAAGAAAAGCACCTTTAGAAAACCATACCATATGAAACAATGAACATAAAGACTAGAGAGAAGCGTGGGAAGAGACTCGAAAATGAGGAAAATGCACAGTAACTACAACTACAACAACGTACAATGTACATGGGAAAGAAGAAACAACAAAAATGGTGTGTTGTATAATCCTAACCAAACGTGGCCCACAAGAAGAGATGAGGAAAGGTCCCTAGAGGAGGAAGACTCTTGGCATAGCCCACAGACCGTCAGATTTGATTGGGGCATTAGGTAGTTGTGCTGAAACTCCTTCTAATTTTCTCTTTTTTGTTTTTTATTACAAGGCATGATTCTCTGAGGAAGTGATAGGGTATTTACATATTTGGAAATGAAAGTGATATAAAAATGAAAGGTATCAATAATTTTTAAAGTGTATTCATGTTCAGAAAACAACCTCATGACAAGGGTTTTACAAAAACTGACTTACTTTCAAAGCTGCACTTTGATATATTCCTTTCAAAGCTTTTTTAAATTTGAGAAAATAAAATATTGTGCACCCCAGTAATTGGATTACTAATTGTCAATATTTATTGTGTGTTTCCTATCAAACATGTAAAAGAAATCTCATATCAAAAAGCAAATGCTATTAAGTCAGAGGGCCTTCTATTAAGTCACTGAGAATCAATTCTCACTTGAACAACATGAGACTTCCCTTTAAGGAGAATTTGTATTCAAGCCTGAAATTGATGACTGCATTATAAAATGGATCTAATTTTGTAATGATACCAATATCATACAAGATAAAAATCAATCAACAAGTATTTACTAAATTTCTACTAGATTTCCGACCATACACTGGACAAAATACAAAAACACCCCTCACCAAAAGGTAGCCTGCCCTCTAGTAAAAGAGTAAGTGCTAGACAGTAGGGGAGAGACTAAAAGGGCAACCCAAGTTCATAGATGAGTAAGACCTATGAGGGACAGAACTCAATTTCCTACTAAACAGAATGCACTGTAAAATATGCAAATCAATCTCAAGGATTTAGGAAACCTCTATTCTGTGCCAGGTAGAGCTTGTGCTAAGTCCTGGGGATATGATGACAAAACAAACAATCCTCAGCTGCTAGGAACTGATATTCTATAGGGGAAGATAAATCCGTACATCTGGCAGTATGCACAGAATATGTACAAAACTAATACAAGGAGTGTGGGGAAGGGGGTCACTGGCAGCTGGAAGAACAGAGGAAATCAGCAAAGGTTTCTTGGAGAAGATGGCACCTAAGCTGAGTCTCAGAGATGAGTCAATGGGGATCCCAAAAGGTAGAGGTGAAAAGGGACTGCATCCTAAGCAGGTGGGTGAGCTGATGCAAAGGCACAGAATAGAGGGGGAGGGGGTCAGCGCAGCAGGAAAGAGCTCTAAATGTTAAACAGGGTTTATCACTGATCTTGGAGGGAAGAGGGAACCACTGGAATTTACAGAGCAGTGGGATATATCCATTATAAAGATCACTTCAGCAGCTGTATGGAAAATGGATTGGAGTAGGGAGATCTGAAGTGGAGAACAAATGGGAGGCTAATTCAAGAGTCTAGGTGAGAGAGGATCAAGGCCAAAATGAGGGTGGGCGGCCATTTAATTGACAAGAGAAAAACGAGTGAGAGGAGATACATGTTGTGGAGAAACAAACAAGAAAATATGGCAACTAAGTGGATACGTGGGATGGCAGAGAGTGAGAGAGTTGAACATTACAAACTAGAGTGACTAGAAGGCTGGTAGTGCTCTTGACAGAAACAGAGACACACAGAAGCACTTTAAGGAAGGAGTTATGAGTTCTGCTTTAAACATGATGATTTGAGATGCCTACAGGACATTTAGTTCAAAATGTCTAGTAGGTGGGTCAGAATGCGAAACTGGAGCTCAACAGAGAAACAAAAGCGAGTCATGTAGATCTGCAAATACTCTGCATGCAGATGATAAATGGACTCATGGAAGCTGACAGGTCACAAGAAAGAGAGCAAGAAGCTTCAAAGACGGCCCAGGAAGAATAAAACCCTGGGTTACACCCAGAGTTAGCAAGACAGGGCATGATGAGAGACAGAAACAACAAAGTCTGGGACAAGGGTAACGCCCTGGACTGGTGGTTTTAGGACAGTGGTTTGAATGCTACAACTTCCACCTACTACCATTACAACCTTGGGCAAGTAATTTAACCTTTCTGGGACTTCATCTATGCATTTATAAAATGAAAAAGTTTTAAGCAGTGGGGTGGTACGGAAGATGGAGCAGTGGACTTTAAGTCAAGAAGACCTGAGTTCAAATCCACTAGTTAATCACTACCTAGTTGTGTGACAAGTCATTTAACTCTCAGCTTCTCATCTGTAACAATAGTGCCTGCCTTCCCGGGTTATTGTAAGGGTAAAAGGAGACATCTGTCCAGCTCTTTGCAAACCTTAAAGTGCTATAAATGCTGACTATCATAGGCTCTGAAATCCCAGTTGGTTCTAAATCTATGATCTTATCACTATAATCTGTCAATAAGATGTGCTTCAGGTTTGAGCACAGAATGACACATTCTCTTCCCCAACCCTAATCTCCCCAAGGAGGCTTACATTCTAGTACAGGAGAGAAGACATAAGACTAATATTTGAAGAGAGAACATGAAAATAGAGGGTTTTTTTAAACTCAGAAGAGGGAGTACCATGTTACTCAGAGGGAAAGAAATCCTTGGCTTCATGGATACAATGGAACTTAAACTGGGTCTTGGAATGTTCCAAGCTCAAAGTAGTAGTGGAAACACAGTGAAAACAATGTAAAAGCATGAATAAAGGAGTTGCATTAAGAATGAAGAGGAGTAAACCAGAAACAATAAGAAGACAAACCAGGCTGGAGCAAGATCATTTTTGTTGGCTAAGCAAGAGAAGATAATTATTTATCTGAGCTTGCCTTAGGTAGATATAGGACCCTAAGTAAGTTGTTTGATTTCTCTAGGCCTCATCTCTAAAATGAAAAGAGTTGGACTGTGAAGTCAATTCCTTTCTAACATTTTATGAATCTTGAGAGGATATGGTGAAGGAGGCAGCTAGGTGGAGCAGTGAATAAAACTCCCGCCTGGACTCAGGGAGACATGAGTTCAAGTTTGACCCCAAACACATTTCAGCTGTCTGATCCTGGCCAAGTCACCTAACCTCTGTCTGCCTTAGTTTCCTCAAATGTAAATGAAGATAATAATAGCACCCACCACACAGGGTTTTTGTGAGGACAGAATGAGGTAAAATTTCTAAAGTCTTTACAGCAAAGTGCCTAGCATGTAGTAGGTACTTAATAAATGTTTTGGGTTTTGGTTTTCAAAGGAAAATGAAGAGTACCAATTATGGACTACCTTGAATACTGAACCAGTAGGGTATTTGAGTAGGGAAGTAACATGAAGAAAAGGGAACATTTCTAGAAAATTAATCTGACAACCATTATTGTACAAGAGGGACAGACTGGAGGCACGTACTCTACAAATAAGTCTTGAATATATGCATGTAATTTTTTAACATATAAAACTAACTTTTAAATGAAAGTATATCTCCTGGTTACATACACTTCAGTAAAATAGAGCTATGTGACAACAAATTGAGAAAAAGATGCATTCAACATCTCAGCTTCTGAGTACTAAAGACCACATAAAAACGCATAATTTCTTACAAATTCTTTCTTCTATTTTCTAGCTTTCACACATTTTGCCTGGAGAACACAACTATAAACAGGGAAAACCTTATAAAATATATTTATAAATCTTTCAACACATAAAAATACTTAAGTAAAAAAAAAACACAAAAACACCCATTACCCTCATTTTATATAAAAGTTGCAAAATTTGTTTACAAAGGTTTGACTATGGTCTATATTTTGCCAAGATTATATACATATATATGTTTTAAAATACCAAGAATGACTCAAGAAAACTGATGAAAGACACTCAGATATCATAGTTCTGTGAACCTGACAAACAGAATTCATCAGACAACATGAAGACCTGATCTAAGAAAAGAGCATTGGTTTTTACATTTTTAAACTATGGAGGTAATCTGCAAACTTATTTATAATCAAGCACTTATTCCTACAATGGCTAGACTTCTTAGAATATACCATTCTCAGAACTTCAAACCGGGAAAGCAAAAGATACCAACCAAAAGATGAAGAACCAACTGGTGACCCATTAGACTGTGAGCTCCTGGAGGGCAGGGGCTGTCTTCTGCCTCTTTTCTGTATCCTCAGCACTTTGTACAATGTCTGGCACATACAAGATGCTTAATAAATCTTTAGTGAATGACAATCTAATCCAACAAATATATCCCAAAGTAGAATAAAGGAAGGAAGGAAGGAAGGAATAACCAAGACACCAGAGGTTATGAGATCTGTTTTTCCTTACCTCATTAATATCTACTCAGAAACCCTTCAAGATCAATCAATAAAATCTAACACCTATAAGGTGTAGAGCACTACGCTAGGAACTAGATAAGGAATAGAGTTTAAATGAGATACAATCCCAGTCCTTAGAGCATAAAAGGAAGATAAAATATCAACAAAGAAAGCTGTATTTCACAATAGTGAATGATAAAATATACTACAGAGATGTAAAAGTGCTAATATGTGATCTTAGGGGAAATAATGATGCATAATTGAATCCCATGAGGTAGTAATGGTAATTATTTGAAACTAGAGCTTTCAAAATAACGAATGGAAGAAATGAAAGCTTTTGAAGAAATAATCCTGTTTCACAGGCATAGTAACTTTTTAGGGAGTGAACAACTACTGAAGGCAAGACCATCCAAAAGTTTTAGCACCATTTAAGCTACAACGGTTTTGGGACACCCTGGGTATAAAATTTTAGAAACAACAGAAGACAAGTTATCAAATGTGTATTTTTCACAAGTTACGTTCCTAAAAAGTTTTTATAAATCATCTCTATCCTCGTTTTACAGTACTATTTCCCTAAGTATTTTATCTTCAATTCTGATTCATTTCCAAATGGCCATGGCTCCTATCACTTTAGCTTCAAGCCTCTTTGTAGTTCAGAAACATGTAACTATTTGAAGTCCTGGAAAATCCTTTGTACTGGGAATAATCTTCTCCAAATTTTCATAACTTGTGAGAGCCAGATATCATAAAATTAGATATAGCTGTATATTTTCATACATTTCCAATTTTATCCAAACTGATACAGATAAACTAAGATAATTTTCATGAATTATCACAAAATTATTGTACTAAAACTGTTAAGTAACATGGTGTAATGTCCATTCACATACAAATTAATAAGACATTTTTATTTAGAAAAAATGTTTTTCAAACTAAAGTTACATTTCTGACTTTTAAAGTACAATTAGTAATAATAAATTCAAAGGAAAAAAGAAATTAGTCTGCCTTTTCTTAACCTGTATCCCTTTCAAAGATATCGTTTACATATTAATTTAGTTCTGATTGTCAATTGTCATAAAGATGAATCAAGCTAAGGACTTATTTATATACTTGCTAAATCAAGAAGAGTGATTTGTTCCTCTTCTGCAGCTCAGCATTCATATTAAATTCAAATTTTAAAAAAGACTAAATGACTTTCCTTCTTAGAAAATTAAGCATAAAAAAAGTCAGATTATGAGGGCCTATCACAAAGGTTAAAGTAGTCCAGGCTCTTTAGCTTGGTGAAATGCAGGTTAAGGGTTTACTTCGTAATTGTCTTCAATTATAATAAGAACTACTTTGATGAGTTTTCTCCATCTCCATTCAAAGTCTGAAAAAGATTAAATGTGAACTCAGCTTATAAGCAACAGAGTCTGGTCAGACATAAAGAAGAATTTTTCTATTAAAAAGCCTGAGTATTCTCCATTCCTGGAGATTTCTTTTAAAACTATAGAAACAGGTTTCGCTTTTAGCTAGGCTGGGTGAATACTAGGGCAAGAGTGAACCAGATGACCTCTTGTGGTCCTTTACTGCTTTAACATGTTCAGATCCTCAAATACCAAGACAACTCCCAGCCATATGACACTGTGAAGCTCTTCTAGTCGGCAGTCAGAAAGCAGGAATGAGACGGCTCGTCCTTACTTAATGATGTCAGCAGACTAAATGAAAGGGGCACAATGACAGCACCAGAACTTGTGAGAGCTGCAGACACAAGCTGCAGAACACTCTCTACCTATGCTAGTAAGAAGGGAAATCACTGCTCATTTTAGCTAAGGGGTTTCCTGGGGTGGGGGTGGGGGGGTTGGATCTTTTGGGGGGGTCACATGGAGATCATCAACAGTATTATCATTTTCATAGTTACAAAAGACAATGCTATAATATCTGTCAAACATCCACATATAAAATGATCTTTAACTATGTGAAGATGTCAGAGTTCATAGTACAGAATTTATATTTATCACATAACTATTTTAGCTTGAACTTCACTAAATCAGGCCTTTTTATTTATACATACTTAAATACTCAATATTCAAGTAGATATGCAATTTCACCAATTTGGATGTTCCTTCTAGCAATGAAGCCCATCAGTCATTACCTACCCCGTGCAGCTCTTGTCTATGACCTCTCAGGAGTTTACCACAAAGGGTCCACTGAACATGACAGAAACCTTCCTCTTTTGCTCCTAACATTTCAAGGATATTCATGAAACACTGAATCTGTCCTCATGTTATCCCTTATCATGCTTTTCTTTGTGTGCCCAGCACTTAACACAGCACCTAGTTCAATTAATACTTGTTTAACTGACCAGTTCATCTTCTTTTTCTATCCATTTCCCAAAAAAAGACCCATCTTTTACTCTAGTCCTTCAAAGTTCCTTATTTGTTCTATGTTGTGACCTGCTCCTTCTGTACAAAAACAATTTTCAGTCTTTTGCAGAATGCAGTACTCCATATCTTGCAGTTATCTTACACACCAGAAGAACATAAGCATTAAAAATAAGGGCTTTCCAAGAGGCAGCAATGGCAAAGGCAGCAATGCAGCAGTACGACAGGGGAGAAGGGTCCAGCCACACCCAGGGTCATGCTGACCTGGTGCTCTAGTCCAATCTCTGACACATCCTAGTGTGTGACCTTTGGTAAGTCATTCAACCTCTCAGGGCCACAGGCCAACTTGACAATGCTCTAAATTGCACAGCTGCCATCTGACTTAGAAAAGGGAGTTTTCTCACCCAGGTACTTTCTAAACAAAACAAATAAGAAAGTCAGGCCCTTTCTTCCAGAAGTTTGGAGTCAGTCAATATGTCAATAAGTATTTATTGTTTACTGTCTATCAATAAACAATCAATCAAGTACCTATTATGTGGCAGCAGTGTGCTAAGTGCTGGGCATACAAAAAAGAGGCAAAAGACAGTCCCTGCCCTCAAAGAGCTTATAGTTTAATGGGGGAAACAACATGCAAACAAATAAATACAAGGCAAGGAAATAATTAATCAAGGGAAGGCACTAGAATTAGGAGGGGCTGGGAAAGACTTCCTGCAAAAGGTGAGATTTTAGTTGGGGCTTTAAGAAAGCCGGGAGGTTAACAGTCGAAGAAGAGGAGGGAGAGTTTTCCAGGTACGGTAGACAAAGAAAATGCCCAGAGTTGAGAGACGGAGAGTCTTGTTTGTGGAACAGCGAAGAAACCAATGTCACTAGGTGGAAGAGTACACGGTGGGGAGTAAGACCGTAATAAAACTGGAAAGGTAGGAGGGGACCAGGTAATTGATCCTGGAGGTGAGAGGGAGCTACTGGAGCTTATTGAAGGAAAAAGGAGGAGATGTGACATGGTTAGACCTGGCCTTTAGGAAAATCACTTTAGTGTCTGAACAGAGGACATACTATAACGGAGAGAGACTTGAGGCAGGAAGACCCACCGCAGGCTATTACAGTAATCAAGGTGTGAGATGATGGTCTGCACTAGAGGGGCGGTACTGTGAGAGGAGAGAAGAATGAACATTCAAGACATGTTGAAAAGATGAAATAACAGACTTTGGCAACTGTGTGCTAAGAGCTAGGTATTAAAAAAAAAAAGGCAAAGGTCATTAAAGAAGGTTTGAAATTTCCTAAAGGCATTCTAGTTAGCTCTTCTATTTATTTGGATTCAGAATGCTATCTACTTGTGCTAAATAGATAAAACAGATATGAAGAAAGAACTTAGATATAACTATAGACAGATTAATATATGTACACACATACAAAAATGGACAAGTCTTATAGGTTCTCCACCAAAATGCATGTCATAATTTGGGGAAACTGCCGTTTTTTGTCCACTCGTTTTTTTTCTCATGTGGATGGTCAAGCCAAACTCTTTTAAATGGTTACAGATCTCTTCTAGGAGGCTCTGAAATACCCTGGGTCTTGATACAACCAGCAGAATGCCACCCCCTAACATGAGCATCTGAAGGATCTCACCATCCATAAGGAATAATTCCGCAATTCAATTCTTACACCAAATCTCCATCATAGTAGCAAAAAACATAACTCCTTATTTTATGCCTCATCAGATGTTTATTATGTTTATCAACTTCTATGAACAAAAATGCCAAGGAACTTTTGACATTATCAATTACTAATATATCTATTCAATTTGTAAAAAGATTAATACCTTTAAGAGGAGTGATACCCCAAAACCAGCTATCCTCCACACAGAAAGTGGTCTGACCATGTTACTCTCCTGCTTAACAATCTGTGAGGGCTCCCTGTTGCCTCTACAACAGAATATAAGTTCCCTGACCTGACAATTAGCACCTTCCATAATCAGGCTCCCCTCAACCCCCTGCATTCCCACTCTTATTTCACATTACTCCATTAACAATCAAACAGGCCACTCTGACCCCCACGCCTCTGTACAGCCTGTCCCCAACGCCACAAAGGGCCTTTCTCTTCATCTGAGCTTCTTCCAGTTGCTCACCTCCACTCAGATCCCACCTCCTAATGCAAGGCTAGCTTTTCCGAACCCCACGCATTAGTGCATTTCCTCCCTTCTGAAACTGCCTACTATCTGCATATATCTTCTACCTGAGTAAAGTGTAAGCTCCTTGAGGGCAGGGGCCATTTTGTTTTCTATCTTTATATTCCCCCGCCATTTTGCACAGGGCTCTGAATATTTAATAAATGCTGGATTTGAATTAAAGGCTGTTGTTTCAGATTTTTCACTTCTCTATTCCTTCACACCTACTCACCATCAGCAAGGACCCACATCTCTGGAAATATATATATCACTGAGTTAGAACATGCAGGCAACAAAGAGGGAGAAAGGGAAAAAAGCAACTCAACTGCTAGTTTCCCTTTATCCCTTAACTTCCCCCCCCCAAAAAAAGAAAAGAAAAACAAACTCCTAGTAACAAAAAGTAGGGAAAAACAAAACAGATCCAAAGATTTTCCATGTCCCAATATATGTATTTTGTTCTGCCTCCTGCTCTGCATCATCTCTGGTCTTCTGGAGGCATATTTGTTCATTACGTGGATCAGCTGAGTCTTTCAAAGTTGTCTGTTTTACCATGTTACTGTTAGTATCTAAACTGTTCTTCTGGTTCTGCCCACTTCATTCTGAATCAGTTTATACAATACTTCCAAAGTTTCTCTGAAACTATCTTTCATCCTTTTTTATAGTATAATGCTCTATTAAATTCAAATACCATAAATTGTTCAGACATCTCTGAACTTGTACTCCCTTTGTTATAACGTATAACATATAACATATAATCTTGCTGCACCAATAGTAACACCAGGGGTTGAAGCCAGGGTTTAGAGTCAGACAGGGTCCTAGTCACAGGCAGTAAATGCCAAATCATGTACTCTTAAACGGCACCAAAAGGACATTTTTATACAAGAAATTTTAAAATGAAGTTTCTGACACAAAGAATAAACTGTTACATGTAAATACATATAAATGTTTCTACATTTGTCAAGATTTTAAGAACCATATTTGATAAATATCTCAGAAACAAACTAACATTTATAAGGATTCTTTCCTCTCAGGAGTTGCAAGAACTCAAAATTGTAAAAATGTAGAAACAGAATGCTTAGGTTAGGCTACTCTGGCAACAAAGTTTAATTACATCCAAATGGTGGAAACTACCATTTGTTTTTGAAATTTGGTATAAACTTCCATTTTCAAGTTATTTCCAAACTACAGCACAACTACAGCTGTAGGCAGAAAAACCTTCACTTCCCACTATATTTGGACAACTGCTTCTGCCAAGCTATTATGTTCCTTTTTGTCGTTATGAAGAGGAAAAAAAGCCAGAAGAAACATTCAAATGTAAAGCAGCTACTTGCACATGGAAAGCAGACAAAGACATCTTTGCCAGGAAGTTTTAGATGATGAAACTGTTTGAAGATCTACGAGCATCACGATGGATTTGCTACCAAAGTCTGAACAGAAGAGTTAGTCTACAACATGGAAACATTTTGCATAATTGCACATGTATAACCTGTATCAAAACTGTTTAACCATCTCAGGGAGGATGGAGAGAAATAAAGGAGGAAGAGATTTTGGAACTCAAAGTTGTAAAAAACGAATGTTAAAAATTGTTTTTACATGAAATGGGGGGGGGGTGAAGTATTATTCCAAAAAAAATAAAGTTACCTTTCTTTAAAAATAAAACATATACATATGAAAAATGACATATATACATGTGTGTGTGTGTATATATATATATATATATATATATATATTATTACATGAGTATCAACTTTTGCTGACCTGATTAAAATTCCTCTTTTTTTGTCAGCATTCCATGATCAGTAGCCTTCTGTCAGTAAACAGTTTATATGAAAGAAGATAACAATTCTTATTAAAATCCTAAGAACAAACTGCTACAAAATGACTAGTTAACATCCTCCTAATCAAGCATAATGCTTCAGACATTTAGTAGCTGCTGAAGCAATGTTGAACTGAACCACAGCTGAGAGATAAGAAAGGATCCCAAAAGAAGGGCCCTCTTAGCTGTGAAGTTCTGAATGTGTATTAAGAATCAAAGCCTGAAACCATTACCAATACCACTTGATCTTTATAATACTGCAAACATGTAAAGGGAATGCTGAGAGTACAATGGGAAAAGAGCAAGAGAAGGCAAAAACAATCAGCAAACAGCCCCAGGAACTATTTAACATTCAGAGCTAACATTCTGTCCTCCATTACCTTTCTCTAGCTTTACAATAACCAATCCAGTATGGCAAAGCATAGACCATTTCCAGGCTAAAGTTACAGAAACTAAAATATAATAATATCAGAACAATGTTTTAATGATTCTCTCAACCTGGTCACAAAAGACAATAGTTGTAGCAAAAGTCACAGAAAATAACAGTGACTTTGGATGGCCACACAGATAAACTACATAGGCAAAAAATTATTCAACCATTTACAAAGAAAGCTGTAATCATACCAGGCCTAAACTCTTACTTGACTAATATCAGCTTGAAGAAAAATGAAAAGTATGAGTCAACGGCAGGGAGAAATACACAAAGAACAATGCTGCCCAAGACCACAGGTGAGAAGAGCCAATTCGTAACTGAGTTTATAGTGCGCTGTTGCTGCTGCTGCTGTTCGGTCAGTCATGTCCAACTCGCCTTGATCCCATTTAGAGTTCTCTTGGCAAAGATACTGGAGTGGTTTGCCATTTCCTTTTCTGGCTCATTTTACAGATAAGGAAGCTGAGAAGTTAAATGACTTGCCCAGGGTCACACAGCCAGAAAGTGTCGGAGGATTTGAACTCAAGAAGATGAGCCTTCCTGACTCCCAGCCTGGCACTATATCTACTGAGCCACCTAGTTGTCCTATAGTAAACATTATTTTAGCATAAATTCAAAGTTAAAATCAAGTCAACTACCACTTATTAAGTACCTAATATGTGCCAAGAAAACCCCAGCTGGGGTCACAAAGAGTCAGCCATGACTTAAATGATCGAACAACAATGTGCCAGACAATGCAGTAAGTGCTAGGGATACAAAGAAAGGCAAAACACAATCTCCCACCCTCAAGGACTTCCCAGTACAATGGGGGAGACAACATGCCAGTAACTATACTAAACAAGAGAGAGAGGGGATGAATTTGGGATAGTCTCAGAGAAAAGCAGTGTGGAACTGAACTGTTGCTGAGAGATCGAATTAAGAGATAAAATAAAGGAAGACTGAGAAAGACTTCTTGTAGAAGGTGGGAATTTAGCTGAAAATTGAAGAGTGTCAGAAGACAGAGATGAGGAAGGAGAGAGTTCCAGGCATAGAGGAAAGCTGGTGAAAACGTCCCATGTCAGGAGATGAGCATCTTATTCAGGAACAACAGTAAGGAGGCCACTGTCACCGGATCACAAAGTACAGGGAGGGGAGTAAGATGCAAGAAGACAGGCACAGATTGTAAAGAGCTGTAAAAGACAGAAATTTCATATTTGATCCTGGAAGCAAGAGGGAGCCACTGGAGGGTGACTAAATGGAGGGTGACATGGTCTGACTTGCCTTTTAGGCAGATCACTCTGCCAGCTGAGGGGAGGACAGACTGGGGTGGGGTGAGAGTGGAGGCAGGGAGACCAACACAAGGCTACTGCAACAGTGCAGGCCTGAGGTCCTGCAGCGGGGTGGTGGCACTGTCAGAGAAGAGAAGGGGGTCGTTACGAAAACAGAAACAACACTTGGCAACTGACTGGGTATGTAGGAGTAAGAGAATGAAGAGACAGGGAAGACGCCTAGACTGCAAGCCTGGGTGACTGGGAGGATGCTGATGCCCTTGCACTAACAGAGAAATTAGGATGAGATCACAATTTGGGGGAAATATGATGAGCTCAGTTTTAGATAAGTTTAAAATGTCTATGAGATACACAGAACAACTATGCCTAAGAAGCAGTAGACAGACGACTGAACCTGGAAGCCAGGAAATCAAGCAGTCAGCAAGACCCGAGTTCAAATCTCACCTCAGACACTTACTAGCTGTGTAACTTCAGCAAGTCATTTAATCTCTGGTTGCCTCAGTTTCCTCAACTGTAAAATGAGAATAATAATAACACCTCCCAGGATTGCTGGGACGATCAAATGAGATATCTGAGAAAAGCACTTAGCCCAATGCCTCGCACATAGTAGGAACTCTATAAATGCTTACTCCCTTCCCCTTCTCTTCTCTTCCCCGTTAGAAATGTGAGGTCAAACATCTAGAAAGAGGTGAGGTCGGAAAGTAGATCTGAGTCATCTGCATAAAGACGAGCACTGAAACCATGGCAGCTGATAAGATCATCAAGTGAAAAAGCTTAAAGGGAGAAAGAAGGTCTAGGAACATACTTCTAGATCCATGACTGTGTGAGCCTGAGTCTATCTTGTCACCATTTAAGATAATTAAATATTTAATAAAAAGTATTCTTTTTTTATTTTTTACTCAATAAAACCAGAAGAAAAATAGCAGTTTTTCCCCTTATCTTAAATAATAATCTGTATTCTCTTACATACTTCAGTTATATTTAATATTATAGTTGCTTATGTAAATGCTGTATCCTCTACCAGACTAGACATGTCATGGGAACAGGGATACTATCTTATTTCACCTTTCTGTATCCTCTAGTTCCTAACAAAGGGCTGTACTTAGGAGGTACTTAATAAATTTGTTGAATTAAATAAAATCTATTCCAACAGCTTTCCCCACACATGAAACATAAAATCCACAGGATCTTTTTTTCTCAACTGCATGCATAAAAAAGTTATTTGTACATAAAAGGCCTTTAAGATATGTTAAATTAGTTAAACTGAATAAAATGTGACCCATCACCCTAAAACTACAGGTTTGTTTGTTTTTTTCATTTGAGTTTCATCTACATAAGAAAAAATTTTTTTTCTTTTAAAGATAAGGAACAAGATTCATTTAAGGACCAAAAGATACCAGTCTGATCCATTGGATGAAGCGTTATATTAGTTCTGTACCCTTTCTGGGGTCCCTTCCCAGAAGGCAACTACCAGTCTTGGGGGTCTATAAATAGCCTCATGGAGCTGTACTCCTAGGTTATTTGTCCTTCCTTTTCGAAGAAGACCATGACATCGGGAAGGTGATGTCATGACTTGCAAGTAAATTAGATTTGAGTGAAGCATTCCTAACACTATCTATGGATAGTGAAGCTGTACTCCTAGCTAGTAGAGATTCGTGTGTTTCCAATTAATAATAAACCAGTACATCCCCACTGGCTCTCAGAAAAATGGTTTATTTAGATAACATAAAAAAGAACAGAATTACAAAATACTGCCCTCATACACCTGAGGCATACTCTCCCCCAAAATATGCAGCATCCATGGGAAGAGTAGGCTCAAACTTAAAGTGAGTCACGTGTGTAGGATATACACGTTAAAGGCAACTCAAAACTGAAGGGGTGGGGGCACGCTGAAAGTCCTTTCTCTCTTTGTAGATAGAGTTCCCACACAGCTCTCAAGGTGCTCAGCTGAGCTTCCAGGGTCAGCTCCTGGCTCTCTTCTCTGCTACCAAGGGGTCCTCTTCTTCAAACATGCTTCATTCCTCAAGTAACTATTTCTCTCTATTTGTCTAAAATTTTTGGTCCCCAGTGTATACAACAGTATACTGGTAGAGTACCTCCCCTTCATGACTATATAGCTAGTAAAGGATGGTAGAAATAGAAATTTCCTCCCCCACCAGCCCTTTTCAGGGATCTCCACCAAAAAGCAGTTTCTGATTTGCAATTCTTATTCTCAAACTGCTAATATTCTACTAGAGATTAGCCATTTAAACCAGTCTCCATCCCCCAAGCTCCACAATGGCTAACTCATTTGCTTAGCCAATCAGCTGTTCCCTCCTTGACTCCATAAGAAAAGTGTCAGTATTTTATAAATGGGCTGGGGCACAGATAAACCTTTATAATTAAACATCTCATTAACACCTTGTGACTATATTCTGGACCTTCTGCAACTACATGAGGGGGAGGGGATGGCAACAAATAATATTTTGTTACCTATAAAAGTAACACAAAATACTCTGCCTAGTCTAACCTGTTAATAAAGGGCGAAGGGATAACGAATTAACTTCTAATGTAACAACAAGAAATTTTTACATAACCCTAAGAATATATCAAGTAATTCTAGATATATCAAAGCATAATAAATTATCCTAAGTCTTTCTTTAAAATACTCAGATGGACTTGTGATCAATCACATCAGTGAGGCAGTTCCCTCAAGAAAGAGATCGGAGTCCAATTCCTCCTGCCTAGCTTATGCAACTTTTGTCCAGTCCCACCATAAATTCATCAGAAGGGATCTGCCCAAATGTGCCGAAGGCTTTCTTTCATTTCTCCTAACACTGCACTCTAGCTGAGCACTTGGCACCCTTAATTCTTGCCCCAAGACCCGCCAGCCTTCTCTTCCCATTCTACGGTTCTTTTACTCCTATCTAGAGTTCCTTATTGGTTATGTGGTGCAGCCTGTCCATACTCCACCATATACATCTTCCTCTCCATTGCCTTCTGCATGATACTAAATTTTAATTCTTGGAAAGTAGTTGTATTCCATGTATCGCAGCTAGAGTCACCTGATATCAATTTTAAAACTATGAATGATTTACATGAATTTATATGTTCACAAGAACTTTGCTATTTCTGACAAAAATGCAGCATGAACTAATAATAAGCACATGGCTATGAGAGCTGTAATTCTACCTCTGCTCTTGAATCATGGTAATTCCAAGTCATTTAACCTCTTTATATCTCAGCATCTTCATTTATAAAACTGAAAATAGATAACTAGTCTACCACACAGCTAGGGTTCTGCACACTGCTCTAGGAATGACTATTAAAAATTATTGGAAACCACTTACAATATAACAAGTTATGTGATTACTAATAATGACTAAGACTACTTAAAATAATTAAAGTAAAAATTCCATACTTGGTAAATTAGTAGAAAAATAAAATAAAATTAACTTTAAAAATAGGGGGCACCTACCAATCTATCACCAAATAGTAAAAAGTTACGTAAGTAAAACCAGGAAATAGCTACATTCTGACCTTGATTTTACTGGCCCTGACAATGATTTTCACACTTAATGAAAATCTTTTTCTCAGAAAGAGAGAAAGCACTCCCCATTTTCTTTGTTCTACTGATTATGTTCCAAACTGCAAACATGTTTGGAGCTTTTTCTTCTATATGTTAAGAAATGTTGGCCTTTTTCATCTTGACTTTTGTCTTACCACTGGACTTTGATGACTCTGGAAGACTGAAACTGACAACTCTGTGCAACACTGCCTCACTTAAATGCAATTCTGGCACAAGCTTAGACATTACCCTATGATGTTACTGGTCCTCTTCGAAAATGGAAGGATGAACAACACAGAACTCTTTGATCAAATAAGTCCCCAACAGGCAATCCCTAATGGGTCCCTAGGCTTCTCCACTATCTTCTTCCACTAACTAAAGATAATAAAGGGAAGCATAATCATAAGAACAACAATTGCTAACATTTATATTGCACTTTGAGCTTTATCACAAAGTGCTTTACAATTATCTCTTATCCTCACAACAACTCTGAAAGACAAGTGCTACTATTATCTCTATTTTATAGATGAGGAAATTCAGATTGAGAAAGATTAAGTGACTTGCCCAGGGTCACAAAGCTAGCAAATGTCTGAGACCGGATTTGAACTTCAGTCTTCCTGAATTCAGGTCCTTCACTGTACCTACTATTGACACCTAGCTGCCAACTTCTTCAAAGATCACTCCCCTGGAAGTTCCTTTTACCTCCCCCTTCATATAATTACACAACATACACAGCCAGCTAATGTCTAAAGATGCACTATTTTACTCCAACACAAAGGAATCTCAAAATACAGACAATATACAGAATGAACAGGTACTCAGACTCAAATTAACAAATTAGTAATATGTGAATTTAAAGCCATCAAAACAACACCTTTTGGGTACCCCTCATTCACCACTCTCTTTTCCAGTCAGTTGGCAACTCTTCTAACTCAATTCTCTTGGAGTCATTATCCCTTCTTGCTAATTCATCCTAACCCCTAATCACTGTGCCTTTGCAATGGCCATCCCTCAGTATTTCCCCATATCACACCTAGATCAACCTCACTTCACTTCCAATCACTACTCTTATGTTCTGCCTTCAGAGACCAAGCAATACAATCATAATTGCTATTCCATATTATAAACCTTCAAATACTGGAAGATAGTTATCATTTATTAAGACACTAGAAAGAATGTTTTTCAAATTTGCAAATGATACAAAAGCTACGATAGATAGCATAACAGACTGGATAATCAAATTCAAAAATATCTAACAGACTATATAATACGTAACGAAATATAGGTTCAAAATAAACAACTTTACAAGTATAAGATATGGGAGGCATGGCTAGAGAGTAGTTTGTCTGAAAAAGATTTGGGTATTTTAATGGGCTACAGGCCTCACAGGAATAAATAATGGGACACGAGAGCCCAAAAAGTTCATTCAATCATGGTTGTCACTGAGAGGGACAGAGTTCTCAGGAATAAGGAAATGGCAGTCTCACATCATACCACATCTGGAGTCTTGTGTTCAGGTCTCAGAACTACATCTTTAAAACACTACTAATAAGTTGGAAGGCATCAAGAGGGCAACTAGAATGATGAAGGGCCTTAAGTCCATGCCATATGACATTCAACTGAGGGAATTGGGAGTGTTTCTTTAGCCTGAAAAGAAAATTTGGGTGGACATGATACTACTTTCAAGTATTTACATGGAAGTACTTACATAGTTCTTACACAGAAGAAGGTCTAGATTGATTCTATTTGGCCCAGAAGGTAAGATCAGGAGCAACGGAAGGTGACAAGTTTACACCTGATATCAAGTAAAACTACCTAATTGAGAGCTGTCCCAAAATAGCACAGGCCTTCCCAGGTCACAGTGGGCTCTCTCTCACCGAAGGCTTCCAAGCAGAGGCCAGGTGGTAGCCACTGGTCATCAATATGGTACAAAGGACTCTTTTTCGGGTGTGGTCTGAGTTGGATTCCCATTGAGCTCCCTTCCATGCTGAAATGATGTAGTTCTGCAATCAAGATTTCCAGACAGAGGTTGAAAGAATCTCGCTGATACTAATTTAAAACTGGTTACACACTAGAGAGACACTCAATAGAAATAACATCACTGATGACTGTGTAACAGCAATGGATCACTACATCTTACATGAACTGCAAGCTACTTCAAACTTCAACATCTATTCTCTCCCAAATATACACTCAACTCTATATGCCTGCCAGAAAGAGGAAGCTGGGTGTGCAGGATGATACAGATACCTTAGTCTATGAGGGCAGAAATGGAAAGCTAATTTATTATTATTAATAATGATGATGATAGCTAACATTTATATGACACTTTAAAGATTGCAGAGAATTTTACATATATTATTACATTTGATTACAATTCCAGCTAAATCAACAACATAATCCAACAAGCATTTGCTAAGTGCCTACTGTCTGTACGACACAGGATCTAAAGATAAACCCATTCCTCCCCACACCCCAAATCACGGTATTTGGATGCAATTTGGGGAATATGGACAGCAAGCTACTCCTTCAAAAAAGCTATGTCCATTCCACATACTTAGCCCCCCTTTCCATTCCAACAAGCCTTTCGGTTTATCTCCAATGAGTGCCTCCACTTTCTTTACTCTCACTCTCTACTTAAAACTCTACACTCTGACTTCTGATTTCAATCAACCAAAACTGTTCTCTCTAGAGTTACCAATGATTTCTTAAATGCCAAGTTCAATGACCTTTTCTCAATCCTTATTCTTTCTGTAGCCTCTGACACCATCAATCCCTCTCTTCTCCTTAACACAATACACTCTTCTGTTGATCCTGGCTCTCCTCTTATCTAATCAGCCGTTCCTTATCAGTCTCCTTTGCTAGATCTTCATCCTGGTCACACCCGCTATCCCTGGGTTGCCCTTCAAGGCTCTGTCCTGTGTCCTCTTCCTTTCTCTAGCTACACGACTTCTCACTTGGTAACCCTATTAGGTTCCATGGATTCAATTATCATCTTTATGCTGATGATTCTCAAATCTACTTATCCAGCCTGAATCTCTCTGCTGACCTCCAGTCTTGTATCTCCAACTGTTTATTATTAAACACCTCAAACAAATATCCTGTAAACATCTTAGACTCAACATGGCCAAAACTGAATTCATTCTCTTTTCCTAAAAAGCCTCCCTATTACTGTCAAGGGCATCACCATCCCTCCAGTCACCCAGGATCCCAACCTAGGCATCATTCTCACTTTCTCATCTCCTTCACTTCCAATCTGCTGCCAAAATCCAGACTTCACTTTTGCACTATCTCTCCCATACATCTTCTCTTCTAACACTGGCACCATTCCTGGTTCAGGCTTTCATCACTCCACACCTATACTATTGCAATAGCCTCATGGTAGATCTGCTTGCCACCAGTCTCTCCCCACAACAGTCCATCCTCCCTTTGGTTACCAAAGTAATTTTCCTAAAGTACAAGTCTAATCATGTCACACCCCTACTCAATGAAGTCCAATGGTTTCCTTTCACCTTCAGGACCAAATATAAAATCCTCTGTCTAGCGTTCCAAGCTCTTCATCATCTCCCCTCTCCATACCCCCACCATCTTTCCAGTCTCTTTATACCTTACACCACTATCACCTCCTGTGTACTCTTCGATCCAGTGACACTGGCCTTGCTACTCCTCAAACAAGACATTCCGTATCTCCCTCCTGGGCATCTTCACACACTATCCCTCATACGTTCTCACTCCTCGTCTATGTGTCCTGATTTCCCTTTCTTCATTTAAGTCCCTTATGATCACTTCTTACAGGAAGCTTTTCCCAATCCCTCTTAAATCTGGCTCATTCCCTCTGTTAATTATTTCCTAAACATACAGAATTTTTTGCTTATAGTCTCCCCATCAAATTGTGGGTTCTGTGAGAGCAAAGGACTGTCTCTTAACCTTCTTTGTATTCCCAGAGCTTAGTATAGTGCCTGGCACATAAGAGGCACCTAAATGATTACTAACTGAGCTCAGCTTCTTCCTACAAGTTACATACAGACTAAACAATTATCAGTCTCTGCTCTGTTAACAAAAGGAATATGACACACTTCAACCTCATCATCAACATGCTTCTGTGCTCCACGAGCTCCACATATGTTAAGCAGTCACTAAATATTTACTAAGTGCCCATTACATACCAGGTACTGTGCTAAGTGCTGGGGGTGCAAATACAAAAAGTCCCTGCTCTCAAGGAGCTTACAATCTAAGGAGGAATAGAATACACAAAAAGAATCTGAAAGCGGACAGGGGAGGAGAAAAGGAAGAAGGGGGGAAGTGTAGATGAGAAGAAGTCCAAAGGAGGGCAGCCAGGTAGAAAATGAAGAGATGACTGGCCTAGGTGCCCTCCTTAAATAGAGCTTCTAGGAGGAGCTCTCCATTCTGCCTTCCAATCAGAGGGATCCTAAGCACAACCTGCTAGGAAATTTAGTATCCTCCACTAGAGCATAATCAGATTTGTCCTATAATAAAGAAAATGCTACAGTTTAGAGTCATGATTATGTGGGCCTATCGTGGATATAATTTTCTTCCTAAGAAATAAGGGCTTTTAAAAACTGTCTAGCTTCCCTTTAATGAGGAACAGAAGCATGCATTCCAAGGACACATTTAGCCTAATTCAATAACTACTTAATGAATACCTACTATGCATCCGACACTATTTGGGGCCCTTTGAGGATAACAAGAAATGCATTTGCATGGTTCTTGCTCTGAAGAAACATTTTATTCGGGGAAACAAATTTTACAGAAATAGCATAGGATGATTTTGAGCTGGACATGACTTTAAAGGTTGTCTAGTAAAGGCTTGCCCAGGGTCAGGATTAAAACTCAGAACCTCCAACTAGAAAGCCAGCTATTGCTCTTTTCATGATACAATTATTTTACCTAAGAAGCAGCTGTGGTTGAACAAAGGTTGAGCAAAGGCTGTTCAAAGAACAATTAAAGAATACACTTCACATACCCAAACAGGTTCCTTCCAGAACTAAATATGTATGTTCCTACAACAATCCTAGCACTTAAGCTAAATCACTTATGGTTTTTGTAACATTCTAGATATTATTCCTACTACAGTAGGATTTTTTTTTAATTCACAGACCATTTTAGCAAGTTTACAGTGTACTCAGATTTTAACTCATAGGACTAGTATTATGACTGTTAGTGTGATATGTTCCTATGTTTTTCCTTTTAACAAAAAAAAAAAAAACTAAAACACAAATTACAAGTCCCGAAAGACAAGGCATTAATTGCTAAAACACCCTGACAATTCCTCATCTTCTATCGTCAGACTGTGCCATCTATTCCAATCAGGAAAACATTCTTGCTTCTAACTTTTCAAGCCTTTTAAATACTCATTTCATTTAAATCCTTCATTTAAATCCATTCATAATTTATCATTAACACGTCCAACCTATTCCTACTATCTGACTGACATGTAAATTTTGTATTCTAATTTTAAAGTCACTTTACCACTTCCAAAGCTGTAAAAAAAATTGAATAGAGAAAGAATATCTAACCTACACCACATAAATTCTTGTTAACACCTAACTCCATACCATGTACCTAATGGTCTCTCCAGGTATCACAGTTAAAATGATGCAAACAAGAGTAAAAACCATCTCTTGCAGACACTTAACACCAAGCAAGTACACAGAAGTACTACAAAGTAATCACAAAAGTAATTGCCCTCCCTATAGCTAAAAGAAAGTTCAAAATCAGCCTGGCACTAAAGGCCCTCCACCACCTGACTTCATTTTGTCTTTCCAGTCTTACCTCAAACTAATCCCTTTCCCATTCTCTAAGTTCTGTCCAAGCTCATCTAGTTTCCCAAAAATAAGCCTTTCCCCTAGCATTGAACACCTACTCACACTGTTCCTACCACCTGGAATTCAATTCAACAAGCATCTGCTGATCCTGTGTGACAGGCAATAACCTAAGCTCTAAACAAAATGAAAAAACAACGACAACTCAACAATCCCTGCCCTCAAGGACCTTACATTTCTTACATGAAATGAATCCTAAGATCATAGAGACTTAGAGGCAAAGGAAACAAATGTCAACTATTATTACCTAGTTCAATCTCCTTACAGATGAGGAAACTAAAGCAGGGAAAGGTTAAGTGACTTCCCGAAGGATGGCCACACAGGCAGTAAGTAGAAGAGACACAGATCAAGCAAAGTCCACTGATCTCTCTACTCCAGCAGGGTCCCCCCACATTTACCTGCTGAAATCCTGTACATCTTTCAAGGTTCAAAAGAAAGTCTTCTATGATTTCTCTCCTCTGAATTCTCACAGCATTTCTCAAATACGTTAACATGTGTAAAGCATTTTGCAAAGTTTAAAGCACTATATAAATGCTAGCTATCATTATTATTATTACTATTCTTTTATGATTATCACTTTATAACTTGTATTCTATTTGGTTAGGTTTCAAGTCCCCTATTAGATTGTAAGATCCTTGAGAACAAGGAGAATGTCTTATATATTTCCTTATGTTTCCCACAATTCCTTGCACATAGCAAGTACTCAAATGGTCAAAGGAAATGAAAACCACCAAGAGCTACCCTGGCTTCATCAAGAATAGATCATGTGGGGGCAGCTAGGTGGTACAGTGGATAGAGCACCAGCCCTAGAGTCAGGAGGACCTGAGTTCAAATCCAGCCTAGGACACATAACACTTACTAGCTGTGTGACCCTGGGCAAGTCACTTAACCTCACTGCCTAACCAAAAACAAAAAAATAAAAACAAACAAACAAACAAAAAAGAATAGGTCATGCAGATTAACCTCATTCCTTCTGTTCAATAGGGTTACTAGAATAGTCCATCAGGAATGCTGAAGCTATAGTTCATCCAAATTTTAACAAATTGTTGATAAAGCCTTTCATGCTAGCCTTAGAGAAAATGTGCAGATGTAGGCTAGATGATAATACAATTCTACTGATTCTGAAGTGGTTAAACAAGAAGATCCAGAGCGTAGTAATAATTAATTGTTCAACATCAACCAACTGGCAGATCTCTAGAGGGGTGACCCTGGACTCTGTATTTGACCTTGTGCTGTTTAATATTTTCATCAATTACTTAGATCGATGCAAAGAGATCATGCCCATGTAAAGACATAGAGCAGAGAGGGACAGCTAACACACTGAACATGTTGAGTTTAAGATGTGCTCAATAGGGCCAAAGGCTGCAGAGCAGCTTTTCAATCAGCCATTAGGTTTAGCAATTAAGAGATCACTGGTAACTTTGGAGAGTCTGACAAAGCCAAGATCTAAAATGATGCTGACAGATTAGAACACTGAACGGAATCCAATGACGTGAAATATAACACAGATGAAAAGTAAAATCATATACTTAGATTCAAAAAAACCAACCGCCCAAATACAAGATTGGTGAGCCATAGTTAGATATCAGTTTATCTTAAAAAAGATCTGGAAACTTAAGCGGATTACAAGCTCAGTGAGTCAAAAGTGTAATGTGGATGCCAAGAGAGCCAGCACAACCTTGAATAATATAAAGAAAGACACAATATCCTAGAATAAGGAGACAAAGTCATACGGGTCTGTACCCCGCATGTCATGTCATATGTCAAGTATCTCTGCTCAGTTTGGGGTCCCACAGTTTAGGTATAACAAAAATGTTCTCCAAAATTATCAATGGTCTCTTAATTGCTGAATCTAATGGATGATTTAAAAGCTGCTCTGCAGCCTTACACTCAACATGTCTAAAATGGAACATTACCTCTCCTCAAAACCCTGACTTCCTGACTTCCCTATTACTGTCAAGGACACCACCATCCTTCCAGTCACTCAGGCTTGAAAACCTTGATGGAACCCTCACCTCCTCATTCCCCCAACCCTCATATCCAATCCATTTCCAAGTCTTGCTAAACCTATCTTCATAACATCATTTGAAAACAGCTTGAATATGGCAGCAGCATGGAAGATGGATTAGACTGGGAAGATGTGAGACAAAAAGGCCCAACAGTGGGCTCCTGAAATAGTCCAGGAAATATGTGATGAGGCCCTGAATTAGTGAGAATACAGAGAAGGGAAAGTAAACAAGAGATGTGACAGTAATAAAATGAATGAGACTTGGCAATTCACTGGAAAGGGTTTAAGAGAAAAGAGTCAAGAGTGACTACGGCTACAAACTTGGGTGACTAAAAGGCTTGGCTCAGGATTGCCCATGTGTCTGGTCTCTTGTACTCCAGCTTTCCAAGACATCTACCAGCAGCCAGGCTCGGGGCTCAGGTCCTTCCCATCTCTCCTCCTCCACTCTGAAGCCTGGCAGCCTCCCATCATTTTCTTATTCTTGTAAGATAGGTAACAGCCATGTGCAGCCAATGCATTTGACTAGGGTCTAGCTAAACAAGTGGCCAACTCATCATCCATCAGAAGGAACGTTTGTGGTGGCTGGTATTCTCTTCTACAGGCAACGACAGCTAATAGAGCTTTGTGGCCCAAGACCACAAAGGTAGCAAGGAAATCTGCAGGCCTGAAATATGTTCCAACCTTCATATCCTTAAAGTCCACTTCTCAACCCTCCTCTCATTAGAGAAAGCATACCCCAAGAGCACTGGAAAACTGAGCCATTTCTATGGCGTTCCATGACCCTGGGGCCAAAGATTCTGTAGTCTATCTATATGATGTGGCCCATCTCCCCTAGGAGATAGTAACTCAATGGAGGATACTGTCAGTGGCCAGGCCAGATCCAGCCTCATATAAAAATCCCTATCTCCTCCTCCATTAAGACTATGGCAAGGGCAGCTAGTTAGTGCAGCAGATAGAGCACCAGCCCTAGAGTCAGGAGAACCAAGTTCAAATCCGACCTCAGACACTTGACACTTACTAGCATGTGACCTTGGGCAAGTCACTTAACTCTGATTGCCTAGCAAAAACAAACAAACAAATTTCATCAGGGTGCAGCTAGATGGCGCAGTGGATAGAGTTCCAGTCTTGGAGTCAGGAGGACCTGAGTTCAAATCTGACCTCAGACACTTGACACTTATTAGTTGTGTGACCTAGGCAAGTCACTTAACTAGAACTGCTTCACCAAAAAAGGGGGGGGGGGAGAGACTATGGCAAAACTATGCCCCTGACAACACTGCCATACCCAGAAGAAGCTGTTATTATTCTAGTTAAGACTCTCTACTTCTTCCAGGTACTCATGGCAAAACATTATAGGAAACATTCCTATCTTCCCTTCCAAGGTCCTCCCCTCCTGAGGGGGACACTGCCATAGAAGCAAACTACGGGAAGGCTGACTCCAGGCGGCACTCCTAGACCTCGAAGAAGCTGAAGCAATTTGTTCTGGTTGAGAATCCCTATTTGTTCTGAAGATTCATGACCATACATTATATGAAACACCTTCTCCCTGATCCTTCTCCAGACCTTCCCCTCCTGAGGAGAAACCTGCCATAGGAGCCAATAAGAACAAGGTTGGACTTCAATGGTCCAAAACCCGGAAGAAGCCACCAGAATTCAATGTGACTGAGAATCCCTACTTGCTCTAGGGTCTCCCGGCCACACCTTCTTTGCAATAACCACATCGCACTTTGTCCATCCCTCTGCTCCTGTGGAGAATCCTGCCATAGGAACAGACTATGTGAAGGCTGGCCTCCTACTGACAGTACTGCTAGAATTAGGAGAAACTACAGCAACTTGTTCTGATTGTAAATCCCTACTTCTTATGGTGACTCGTGACTACACATTATCAGAGACATGCCGATCTTCCCTTCCTTCCTGAGAAGGGGAAGACCACAGTAAAACTGGCCCCCTGATGCTACTACTTGAGAAGAAGCTAAAGCAACTTGTCCTGGTTAAGAATCACTATTTTTCTGGACCCACATCCATACGTTCTATGCAACATCCACATCACCCTTTCCTCGAGCCCTTCCCTTTCCCTCCTCTTCCCTCCCCTCCCGATGAAAAATCTGCAACAGGAACAGAATATGCAAGGCTGGCCCCTAATGGTGTTACTAGTCCCAAAAGAAGCTTTCCTCAACCCTAATTAGTTGAAGGACCTATCTCATAGTAAGAGAAGCCCTATCATTGTGCAGGGGCTATGGAAGAGGGAATTTTTCAGGTTTTCAGGATTCCTTTTCAGGTTTTGATGACCACCTATTTCATTAGACTGAGATTCTGTGATGCTGTGACAATCTAATAAAACCTCTTAAAAAGAAATTTTTATCAATCATGCAGAGATCACTTCTAAGAGAAGATATGGACACCACTGTTTGAAAAGCATAGCCTTATGGCTCAAATATTTTTGGTTACTGTTGAGGTCTCAGGGGTATTTGAGAATGCAACCTTATTTCCAACCTAAAAATTGTGCTAATGAAAGCTTCTTAAAATGTGTTTTAAAATTTATTTTCTATGCATTTATAACCAATCCCTCCCATTACACCAACTGAACAAAAATAAAAATAAAACCCTCATCACAAATATTCACAATCCCACAAAACAAATTTCCACACTGTTCATTCCCAAAAACTTTTTTCTCTGAATTTTAAGTTCCTCACCTCTCTGGCAAGAAGTAGTATTTCATATTCAGTTATCTGGTCTTATAATTTATTATGGAACTGATCTAAGTTCTAAAGTTTTTCAAAAACTGCTTTTCTGCATGTTGTCCTCGTATAAACTGTTCTAGCTTTATCTACTTCACTCTACATCAGTTCAATAAAGGTTCTTCTCGTTTCCTCTGAAACTATCCATTTCCTTGTTTCTTTTATGGCACAATAATACCTCACTGTATTCACATTACCATAATTTGTTTAGCCATTCCCCAAGAGAAGGACAGACAGAAGAACTGCTAGCAATATCTTTGCACATACAGGTGCTTTTACTTACTTAGATTTCTTTGGGATATAACCTGGTAGTGGTACCACTGAGTCAAAGAGTATGCACAGCTTAGTGACTTTTTGGGTATACCTCCAAATTGCTTTCCATAATAGTTGGGCCAATTCACAATTCCATCAATGGTGCATTAGTGCATTGTTTTCTCAAAGCCCCTACAACTACTTGTCATATCTTGTCTGTCATCTTTACCAGTCTGAGTTTGAGGCAGAACTTCAAAGTTGCTTTAGTTCACTTTTCTCCAATTATTAGTGATTTAGAGAATTTTTTCCCCATAGTTTGGATTTCTTCCTTTGCACACTGCCTGTTCATAATCCTTCAACCATTTATCTATTGAGGAATGGCTTTTAGATTTATTAATCTGAATCAGTTCCTTACACATTTTGAATATAAAGATCTTTACCAGAAAAACTTGCTGCAAAGATTTTTCCCAATTACATTTCCTTTCTAATTTTAACCACATTAGATTTGTTTATGCAAAAACTTTTAAAATTTTATATAATTAAAATTGACTATTTTGTTTTGTGTGATAATTTCTATTGCTTATTTAGTCGCCAACTCAATAGAGGTTTGTTTGCTTGTTTTTTCTTTCTTTTCTTTTTTTTTTTTTTGCTTTTTTAGGCAATTGGGATTAAGTGACTTGCCCAGGGTCACACAGCTAGTAAGTGTCAAGCGTTTGGTCTGAGGCCGGATTTGAACTCAGGTCCTCCTGACTTCAGGGCCAGTGCTCTATCCAGTGCACCACCTAGCTGCCCCTATTTGCTTGTTTTTTAAAAGAGAAAAAGGAATCTTAAGGAGATGAAAAAGATAATGAGTTCTGTTCTGGAAACATTACATTTAAGATACCACCAGGACATCTTGTTGGGAATATCCAAAGGGAAACCATCACAACACCTTGTTAAGGATGTCTAATAAGCAGTTGGCCATGTTTAACTGGAGCTCAGAAAAGAAACCAGAACTAGCTATACGTATGAAGAAATCATCTGCATAAAAAAGATAACAGAACACATGGGAGTTAATGGCATCACTAAGAGAGGGGGAAAAAGCAAAGAAGATCCAGGTTGAAGCCCTGCAGCATATCCTTAATAGTAGATGAGATATGGATGATGACTCAGCAAAAAAGACTGACCGGGAGTGGTCACATGCAAGAGAATCAGGAGAGATCAGTATCATAGAAACCTAGGGAAGAGAGTGTGTATGAGGAACGGGTAGACAAAAATGTCACATGTTGCAAAAAGGGAAAAAAGGAGAAGAAAAAGACCATCCAGTTTTGGAATTAAGGAATAATAGCTAAAAATTGAAGAGAGAAGTTTTAGTTGAGTGATGAATTGGAAAAGCCAAAATGCTGAGGTTTTAAAAGTGAGTGAGATGAAATGAGAGGAAGGAGAGGCAACAAGCTGTTCATTCTAGGTTCCTGCCTCCCTGGAGATCTCCAAGCAAAAGCTGGGTAAAAACTTATTCAGTGTGTTATAAAAAAGAATCCTTTTCAGGTATACATTTAATTAGACAACCACTGAGGTTCCTTCCACATCTGAAATCTTCTGAATCTCAACTGTATAAATTCAAAAATGAAATGGAACATTCCTTCAAAAGCTTCATCATGGACAGTAGAAAGAATACCAAACCTGAAGTCAGAGAGAGACCTGGATTCAAATCCTACTAGTTGCATGACAACAGGTTAGTCACTTAACCTTGTTGAGCTTCAGTTTCCTGATCTGTCAAGTAGGGATAATAACACCTGTTGTACCTACCTCATACACTTGTTGTGAGGCTAAAAAGAGAAAATTATCACTCACAAGAAATTTTACGTAAAGTTCTTCATTAACCTTAAAGCACCATGTAAATATTGGTTATTTTAACTGAGGAAACACTGGATTTGGGATCCAATGACCTGAGATCAAATATTTCCTGACCGCCCTTGATAGTCTCACATTCCCTATTTGGAAATCCCAGGGGTAACACTGAGTAGCTTCTAAGGCTCTTTCCAGTTCTTAGTCCTGTGAGCCTATATTTCCTTAGAGCTCACGTGCACACACTCTTGACCACTTGTACTTTGGCTAAATAGTCCCCTTCCAAGTCCAAGGGACCATTTTCATAATGACAAAAAAGTGGAAGGGGAGTTCAGAGGCCACCTACACTGATCCACATCTCTGCTCCCCAACAAGTAGTCAGTTTGCCCTTATTTGAAGGAGAACCTCTCACTACCTCCCCAGCAAGAAGCTTGGGGTGCAGGAGGTTGCATCCAGCCTAAATATGCTTCTCTGTAACTTCCACCACTCATCCATCCATCACCATCATCATGATCTTATCGTAATAATGTTGCCCACAAGATCAGCATTTTTAACAGATGATGCATACAAAAGAGTTCTATCTCCAATCTACATGCAATGAAAAGGTTTTAAAACACACAGACTGAGCAGCAAATATCAAAACCACATGGGAACAGAGTGAAGTCACTATCTTCCTCATTGAAAACTACATGCTACTGAGGTTGTGGTAAAGATATTTCCATTCAGTGAGAACACAACAGTGAGTCTGCATCCCGATACTTTTATTAAGTAATAAAAAGCTACTGTTTTATCCAGGTGTCTGCAGAGCATTAACTATAAAAGAATATGAGGCTAGATTATTTCTACCTGAACTCTATCAAAAAGGATGAAAACAATAGCTGACATCTGTACAGCACTTTCAAGTCTGCAAAATACTTTACACGTTATCTCAATTAATCTCACAATAATCCTGGTAGATACTACAAAGATAATTATCCCCATTTTATTGATGAAGAAACTAAGAGTCCAAAAGATTAAATGATTAGCCCACAGTCACACAGCTGGTAAGCATCAAAGGCTATATCTCAAACCAGGTATCTGGCTCTAAGGCCAGGACCCACACTTTCCACTACAGCAAGACTGTTGGGCATTCACATCATTAGGCATCTGTCTAAGATACAAAGTGCAACAAAATACCCACCCGAAGCCGGGGGGGGGGGGGGGGGGGGGGGGGGGGGGGGGGAACACGACACGACACCCATTCATCTGCCTTGCCAAGTCATTCAAGCCAAGTTCTCCGAGTCTCACTAGAGCTTTTCAAAGTTTTATCACTCTGAAAGCCCAAAACTACTTATTTTACATAGCAAGTCACAGACAACTTGACATTTGCTTTTTTTTTTTGGACATCTGCATTTTTTTCAAATAGTATTGAAGAGTACATTTTGTTTTGTCTAACCCCAGGCCTGTTTTTCAAGAGAAAGGTTTCACACAATGCTCTAATATATAAAATACTTTGTAAAAATTCAGCTAGCTATCAAGGAAAAGTTATGTGAGTGGTCTGCATCAACCTATACTCTATGTAAAAAGGGGGGAAAATTCACATATACAAAAAACCTCTTTCCTCACATATAGTAACATATAGACACAATAAAAATCATTTTCAGACAACCTTTTTTTGTTGTTAAAACTACAGAATTCACTCTTTCTGTGTCTGAACAAATATTAACTGAGTGCCTACTTTTGAAGCCAATACTTCAATAAAAAAGTTAACAGGTTTTAAAGTCCCATTTCTTATATTGAACATAATGAGTCACAAAAAGTCAAATCTATCTTTCCAGCTGTCTGAATCCACAACTGTAATTTTCCCTCATGTAAAATGGGTATTTCTCAAAGTTTTCTTAAGATCTTAGCACACAATCCAGAATCTTATCACACTCAATAGCTACCCTGTTATCATAATCATGGATCATTTTTTCACATGACTTTTCAAAATTAAACTAATAAGGGGAAGAGTTGGAATTATTCCTATGAGAAGCCCCTGATGCAATTTTTCTATTGGTCAGCAAAAGGAAAAAAATGCTACTGATGTCTACTTCCTCAAGAGACCTTCCTAGCAGAAAAAATAAGAAATATTAAACACTTCATAAATAGTAGCACCAAAAAGTGATTTGAAGATATCTGGGGAGAACAATTTCATTATAAAAGGTTTATGCTTCTGCATTAGTCTGTCTTTGGAAGAATGTTATGTGTGGGGGGAGAGGAAGGGAAGCGGGTTATACTGACACGGAGACTGAGAAATGTAGTAGTTATGTTTTAAATAAAGTAGCCAAAGTTAATGTCTAAACAAAAAGAATTTTAGTCTGGACATCATATATGAACCACTAATATGTATAATTATGAACTAGACATTTGTGCAATCAAAAAGTTGTATTAGCATAATTATTTCTGGCTCTGGGCCTCAAAAATATTAACTTAAAATGCAAAAACCTTATAATAGTTCAACTAATGAAGATGTGAACACCAAGCTGATTATGAAATAGAGTTGGCTTTTTAACTAATGCACTCTACAGAGACAACCCAGTACATTTGCTCTCCCTTGCCCTAGAAATAAAAATTAAGCCTCATACTTCAGTAATGCATAAGATGCTAATCTTATTGTCATGATTTTATAAAACTTCTACTTGTAGTACTCTGAGGTAACACTTTCTTTTTTTAAAATACACCAAATCTTCTGCAATGCTTATGTTCCTCCTTTTATATTACACATCAAAAACACTTATCTAAAAAACAAGCCTTTGCTCTCTGAGAGTTACACTCACCGCCAAGTCACTGTGCAAAAAGGACATAAATTTAGGCCTGAAACTCAAAAGACTGCAAAGGTAGTAGTCAAGTTAACCCAACAAAAATGACTGCCCCCACGTGTGCCTGGGAGTCAGGAAGCAGGGTTTAGGACTCTTTTAACCAGCTATGTCTTTGAGCAAATAACTTCACATCTCAGATCCTCATCTTCCAAAAGCGGGGGGGGGTTGAAGGGGTGGGAACATTTGAGACAAGATAACCTCTAAAGCCTCTTTGAGCATATAAATGATAAATGTTAGCATTTCCAGCTTCTGTCAAGCTCTTCAAAGGCAGTTTGGCATAAAAGATAGAAGGCTGGTTTTAGATTCAGAAGATCTGGATTCAAATTCTGCTTCTGGAACCTATGGGACGTGTGACTACGTGCAAATCACACTCCATGATCCCTGACAACTCCTTCTGCCTATAAATTACAGAGCAGCTTATGATCTGCATTAGTTGATGAAAATTCCACACTGGGAGTTCCCAACATTGAGGAAATAACACACGTGGAGCCAATACTAAGCACAGAGATAAATCCACAGCAAATCCATTACCAAATAGCAACGTGTGAATACTAATAAAAATCTAAACCTAAGGCCCAAAATATCACTCTAAAAACTAAATAACACCATTCAGCTAGATTTATAAGGGTTTTTACAATACTCTTTAACATAAGAACCAAAAGAGAATGAAAGTAACAAAAATATCACATCTTTTCCACTGGAACATCTTAAAGTAAGTTTTTCTAAAAAGCCCACTTGATGTGTGACCTGAACAGAGGCTTTCCTCAGAGTACAGTTTCTTTAGTTTAGTATCCACATAAAGAATAGCTGTATTAAATGCTTGAGGCTGTCAAGACTCAGTAAAATCATCAAAAGCTACACCACATGTGGAATAACAACATACTAGGTAAGAAATCACTGGGAGATGATAACCACCACCATCAAATCATACAAAACACACAAGTGTCCCTCGAAGGACATCTTTTAAAATCACTTTCATAAATGTTTCCTACATGAAGAAGTTCCAGGGTCCTTAAACAAAAATGTTCCAACCTTAGAATTCCACTCTATCATTAAAGCCGCCCTGATGGGGCTAGTGAATAAGTAATTCAATTTAACACAAAGAGGAACACCAAGGCCCTCTTGGACAAATGACACTCCCTGATGTTTCACCATGCATCAGTGACACATATACTTTGGTTTATTAATTTTTTTTATATTGATGATGGTTTGTAAAAAGCCATTCACATTTTTCTCCCTGGTTTTCCCTGTGACCAAATTTGGTCCGGGGGGGGGGGGGGGAGGACTGAGGGAGAGTTCACAGATTATGATACATCTGGTCAGGGAGAGGCAAACAATATGGTGAAGGATTTTCCTTATTGGGAACCTAAACAAAAATCAAGACTCCAATCCTAACCTCATTAGCATCATGAACTATACAGCTGGCAAGAACAAGTAGCTATTAAAAATGTCCTCCCAAATTCCTAGTACAACTTAGCATCATTTTAAAATACCAATTCTTTAAAATCATTATTTTCATAATCTGCTGAGTGACACCTGATACAGAATAAAAAATCATACTGCCTAGTAATATATGAAACACTGCATTTTAAAATACATAAATGGTATATTTATGTATTTCAAGAATTATTCTAATGCCCTGTCATAGAGTGGAAGTGACCCTAATTTCTCAAAGGCTTTGCCAAGAGAGAATAAGTTCTGGATAGACTCTACCATGCTGCAAAGACATTGATTACAGTCCCAGCAACAGGCCGAGTCTGTCATCTGTAGAACAATCTAGTTTAAAACAGAGAACTTCATCAACAAGTTTGCCGCTATGTGAATTCCTTGGCCACGGCAAACCATAAAACAAATAAAAATTGCAAAGAGTCCTCGTTCCTATGCGGTGCCCTGTCACTTCACAGTGACAGAAAACAAGGCAGAGGGTGCTGAGAATAACAGATTTTAGACTATTTGTAAACATTAACCTACCCATAAAAATCTAAAAGTGAGACTTTTGTCTAATGACTAATGAATTGACAAACTACTGGAATAACTAAAGCATATCAATATTGACATGTTCAGGATAAACAAAACCGGCAGACAAAATGGAAGGATAGTGCTCAGGTTCTCTTTATGGAGTTGGCCCTATCAAAACAAGGAGCAATGCATGGAACACATCATTATCTCCTGACGAACATAAGCCAAGAGCCTGCCACAAAGTTAAGAAGACTCAGAACTATCACAAGAGTCAAAGAGGCATAAAAGAACCTGACCAAATCCTCCAAACCAGAGGTAACATGCTACAGTGTAAAGAGCACTAGATTTCAAGTCAGTGGCCTGTGGTTCCTATCCTGATCCAGGCGACTGCCTGTATAGCCCTGGAGAAGCCTCCTAACCCCTTTGGGCTTCATGTTCCTCATTCTACAAATGAGGGAGTTGGACTAGATCATCCCAACATCACTCCCAGCTCTCAATCTATAATCCCAAACTTAACATATACTTTAAATGGATGATAAACGTTTACTGTACTGTGTATGAGATGCATTTAAATAGCACTGAGTGGGTACACCAACACATGTATTTGGGGGACAAGTATTGCAAATGAACCATCAACTGGACCCAAAAATTAAACGAGAGGAAAGAAGCAGGCTGGATTATACCTGGGAAATTATACATTGCTTTTAAGTATTATAAAAGGGCTTAATGCCCCCCTCTTGACTCTCTTCCACACACAAAGACCTGTCTGCAGCATACTTCCAATGATGGCCTATGCCAAAGAAGTTGCACAAGACAGATTCCTGAGGAAACATACGACTGGAAAAGGTGGGCCAGTTGTGTGATGAGACTGCATGATGACAGACAGGCAGGCCAAGATACAACTACGAAATGAAAAAAAGACCTAAAGAAAAGCCTCCATCATACCAGGTAGATCCTCTGCAGAGAACTGAATAGGACAACATGGAAATTAACCTCACAGGTTGAGAAGACATGGATGGGCTGCACCAGTTAAGGGGAGTTCCACAATGATAAGATCACTAATCCATTCAATTAATGAAGTAAAGAAATTTGGCCACCGCAGCAAAACACGCTAGAAATGATTTATGATATTTCAGCAGCAAATTAAAATTTTAGTAAAAACAGAAAAAAGAATGTGGTCCTGGGGATAGAACACTAAATAAGTAGTTAAAAGACTTCAATTCTCACAATGCTCCACTACTGACTCCCTGTCAGACCCTAACACCATAAATTTAGAATTAAAAGGGACCTTATTTATCATCTAGACCAATTTTCTCACTTTACAGATGATGAATTTGAGGCCTAGAGATGTTAAGAGACTTGTCCAAGGTCATACTGCACTTCTTAAACTGTGAGTCGTGACCCCACATGGGGTCGCGACCCACAATTTAAGAAGCACTGAAAGGGTTACAAGTGGAAAAAATTTGAGTTTTTCTATTTTTATGTATAGTTATATTATTATTAAAAAGCCTTAATATTTGATATTAAGTGTCGGCATTTGAACGCAAGTATTCTGGCTCCTGGGGAGGCTAGGTGGTGCCACAGCGCACAGAGCACGGGGCTGGAGTCAGGAAGTCCCAAGTTCAAATTTTGCCTCAGACACTTACTAGCTGTGTGACCCTGTCACTTCACACTGTTAGCCTCGGTTTCCTCATCTGTAAAATGAGCTGGAGAAGGAAAAGGCAAACCACTCCAGCATCTTTGCCAAGACTACTCCAAATAGCATCACAAAGAGTCAGATACAACTGAAATGACAACAACAACAGCACTCTGACTCCATTTCCACTTAACTTCTCTGGTACCAGTTTATTCATCTGGAAAATGGCCATTGAATAAGATGATCTCTCTAAGGGAACCTTCTGATTCAAAATGAGTTTTTTAAATGGCTCACAATCTGGTTACATGAACTAAGCTAGACCAGTAGCTGCCAAAGAGCGTGTATTTGGGGGAAGAAATTCAGGCACTGGTTATTCAGAACAACTTTTAGCGCATTTTAAATTTCATTTTCACATTCAGAACTGGAAGACGAAATTGATTCTCTATCATCTTTTATTGATCCTATTTTTACAATTAATTGTTTCTGTCCTGTAACTGCCTAAGTCACGGCTCTTTGTCTCTGAACTTAGAGCAGAAATTCAGCTGGCCTGCAATGAGTTAAGTTCAGAAATCCAGCTCTACTGCTAAGCACTGTTTTCCTTCTGCCTCCAAGAATTCTACTGTCCTTGGGGGATGCAGGTGGAGAGCAGGGAGTGTGGTCTAGGATCTTTACATCACCAAGCTATTCTGCAAGGATGTCTGGTTTGATATCCAAAGAAGCTCAGCCACTATCTTTTAACCCTGCAGGTGGATTCAAACCATGAACACTTCTTAGTCACAAGAAGGGAGGAGGGGGTTGTTGTTAGCCCCTCGATTCCCAGCTTCCAACCAATCATATCATTTCCCTCTCCTCAGCCATGTAAGCAATTGTGTCATCTTCAACCACATGATGTTATTCTGTTCTTTGTTCTAACCTTGTAAAAATGAGTTAAATCTTCAACTTAAGATCTATGGCTTAAAACTGAGGCAGAGCCACTGACTCATTCTTATTGGCAGGTTTGCATCCTGTTAATAAAATGTTATCTTGCTCAGAGAGAATGTGCTTCATTCTACCTTTAATGAGTTTCAATCACAACAGAACTTTTAAAATAGTTTAAAATTGATTGTAATGATATGGCTTTAAACAACCTAATTTTTCTATAACAGGAAAAATAACTCCATTTGGGGAGGAAAAGGCATAATTTCCACAAAGAACTAAAAAGTTTCCTTCTCCCTTCAAAGATACTAAAAATGAGGTGGTTATAATGAATACTGAAATCACCATGCACAATTTTTCATTTATATAACTACGTTTAGCAATGTAAGACAAAGTCTACCTGAGGAAAGCAAGAGCTAAGAGACCTTAGAAAAGTAAAAGTAGAAAAGCAGCACTATTGTCTTAATATAATTATTAAATGTAATGGGGCACCCAGTAAGATGGTTAGTGTTACATGAACACAGAATTAAATGGTGAACTTCAATTTTAGATCAACCTTGGCAGAACTGCTATCTTTAAGTTATCTGAATATTAAGGGGAAAGTCTCATACTGACGTTCTTATCTCCCACTACTTCATACCCACTAAAGCAGGGTTATTCTTAAGATCCTAATACCCAAATTTCTAAAATGAAAAGGATGACCCAGGTCCTGGCACATTCACAGCAGTAAGACCCATAATCCAACCTTTCCCCGAGGAGAAGGGCTATCATTTCAAAAAACAAGCTTTTATTAATCAACTTTAGAATTGTATACCAAATTTTAAAGATCTCATGCAGTGAATATCCACTGTTCTTAATAAAAAATGCCTTTTAATTAAGCTAAACTTATTAATTCTCCAAGAGAAACTTTTTTTCATCTAAAAGGCCTAAGTACTGTTTTTGCTAATAAGTACTCTATCATTACTGTTTTTAATAGTAACTTCACACTGACAAGACCCTGCATATTACACAGAAGCTGTGTCTTCATTAATTCGTGACAACAGTAAGAACTAATGTTTAACTCAGACACATGCAGAGTTTAACCACACCTCTGAGACACTAAAAAATAAGAAAATACAAATAAAGGTTCATGCTACGTTAGTCAGTCAGTATGCACATTTTGTCTCTCCCCAAACAAACCAAGCATGTAAGAGAGAACAATTTTGATTTAAGTAGCAGACTCCAGAAACACTTTGGCCTTCTATGGAATCCAAGTGTAATGTTCTTTTCCAATCCCATTTTCAATTTCAACATTCCAAGCCTTCACAAAATAGGAATCTAAATCGAGACCTAAAAATTACATCCTAAAAAATGGTACTGTATCTACCTCATTAGTGTTCCAGCGGTGCCTCTCTTTGGGTAAACTTGAACATTTCGGTAGACATTCAAGCAGCTTTTTCGGTAAAAAGATTTTTACATGACTGCCATTGCTGTTCCCATGATCATCTAGAGAGAAGACAGAAGAACATTCAGCTGCAGAGAACATGGAGGCTTGATTGTGAAGAGCTCTGGCTGAAGCCAAAGCACTGATAATGGTTTTCTCCCTGGCTTTGGCTGTCTGCCACCCACTACACCAACCCCTCCACCCCCACAAGGGATCCTGCCTACCTCACAGTGCTCTGGGGTATTCAGGGAGGCAGCACCTTCTTCCCCTAGGGCAGGCGTCCACCCAGACTGCAAGAATCTCTATTCTTAGGATGAAAACTGTACCACTCAGCAGCACCCCAAGTGATGGGCTTCTCTGCATTTATCTCATCTACCCTTTGGGCAACAAACTCACGCCAAGTCACCAGGGCACACTCCAAGGTTTCTCAACTTGGTACTGCCAGCACTGGTACTCTATAAGCCCAGCCTTGGAGAACAAATGCTACTACATGCAGGGACAACCAAAGCCCAGGATTCCAATTATGTCATCTTTGATCTTATGAAGAACAAGGACGATGGTCTGGTCAGCAGGGTAAGAATGAAGGCCTTAAAAAAAAACACCCTTTAGTCATTCTTCTGGACTCATGATACTCATTTTCACTCCTACTAGACATATTGGCAGCATTTATCTCATCGAGAGGCCCTAGAACAAAAAAAGCAAGCATCTCCCCCATGTTAAGAAACTGAAGACGACAGTTTATGGATAGACAGCTGGGCAGGGAATCAGGAAGCCCTCAATTCAGTTTGTCCTTAGTAGAAGGAGCTCTTATACCAATGAAATCAAGGCCTTCATGTATTTGCTTTAAAGATAATTTTAAAAAGCCTATGATTGTAAGATAAAGTCAAATTGAGCCTCATTCTCCACCCCACCCCCTAAAAAACTCATAAATGCAGAAGTAGTTTATTATTTGAAAAAAATGTTTTAAATGACAACATGGTTTTGTTTCTAGACCATACAAAGCTTAAGATACCAGAACGATGAGCTCTTAGCTAAGGATGATGTATATCTAAACAAAAAATGGAAAGATCCTATCTGGCCACAGGCTTGTGGATTTGATCAAGAGGGCTTTTAAACCAAAAATGGAGTGGGAAGGAGAAAAAAAACAGATAAAACTATAAATTCTGATAATATGGAAGACATCAAGTACAATACAGAAGGAACAAAAGGAGAGGAAATGTCCAGTAATTCACAGGAGAAAAGAACTGAGAAGAGTAGGAACAATACGTATGTTCTCAGATGTCCATATACCAATGTACAAAGAACAGTAAACTAAGTGAACTTAAGATTTTAATGCTGAAAGATAAAACTCATTGGTTACCAACCAAGGTCTGGTGGGATGAGACTCACAACTAGAATAAAGCAATAGAAGGGCATATCTTGTTCAAAGGAAAAAGAACTAAGAGAAAACACAGCAAAGTAAGTACTATAAGTCAAAATAACCACAGTATATATTACACACCAAAGGAAAATCCACAAATCAGGGAGGACAGTGGACAGAGAAGCACAGCTGAGCATGAAGAAAGTTAAAAGGAGAGAAAAACAGAAGTGACATTGTTGTGGGAGTGCTCAGGGAGACTTTTTTTTTTAATAGGAGATTAACTCCTGATATACCTCAGAAGCTGGTAGAGAGGGGAAACACAGCAGTAATGAGAGACTTCAACCACCTGTACATGTGCTGGAAAACTCATTGTGCTAACAAATTCTTGATTTGATTTGCTGACAATTTTATCTCTTCTACTGAAGATGGGAAATGCTACTCTTAACCTAATTCTGACCAATATGGAAGTCATGGTTGGTAAAGTGGAAACAACAGGTACTGTGAGAGAAAATGATCCTGTCATCTTAGAAGTTTATGATAGCCAACGAAGGGAACGAGCACATCTGAGAATATACACAGTCCAACATGGATTCTAGACTTTAAGAAAGGAGATCTGAGAAAATTCAGAGAACAATCTCACTCCTCTCAATGATTCTAAAAAGGAAGGCAGCTCAAGGGTGAGAGGCTCTCAAAAAGGCATTCAAAACACTCAACTACAAATGGTTCCGATGAGGAAAAGAAAAGGGAAGTGTTCAAAGGGGCTGAATGTGTTACACCCAGCTCTGATGAACTCAGATTGTAAAAGGGCATGTAGCCAAAGAAGACTACAAGAGATTGGTACCTGTCAAAATTACCTTAGGAAAGATAAAAGTCAAAAGGAAACAAAAGTTGCTAAAAATCCTAAGGACAACAAAAAGAGCTTTTATAGCTATGTCCAGGAAAACTTCAAGAAAAGGAGAGGCTCGTAATGCATGATTAGTGAACAACTGGTGAATGATCCCTGAGCATTTAGAAAGATAAGCAGGGACTAGTAAGAGCAAACACTAGTTTCACTAAAAAATATACATAGTTCTAAACAGGTTAACTTCACTTTTTTTTAACTAGACGACTAGACTGGTAGACAGAAAGAATATAGACACAGTCTATGTGGATTTCAGAAAAGCATCTAGCTCTCTATTATGATGTTCTCATGGATAAGCTACAGATACAAGATAGATGACAGTACAATCAACCAATCAATAAACATTTATTAAGCACCTACTACATGCCAGGCACTGTACTTAGAACAGATAAGTAAGATTTATGTATGATTAAATGACCATAATAAGTAACATTAATATAGAAGGTCCCAAAAGTTATAGCCCAGTTTTAAGTTACAAAAACTAAGACTACTGGGACACCCTATCTAATGCCTTAAAGTTTTCAAAGCACTTTACATGCATTGTCTTGCTGAAGTCTCACAACAACCCACTGAGGTAGGTACAGTATTACTGGTATTATTATCCCCATTTTACAGATGAAGAAACCGAAGTCTGGAGAAGTTAAGTGACTCCCCCATGGTCAGTGGTAGATTAATTAAATTCTATCAGAGCAAGTCTTCCTGACTCTAAACACCAAACTCTATTCACTACGCCATGCTCCTCTCCCAAAGATTGTTGATTATCACAGATTGACACCAACCTGCAGGTGGGTCTTTAGTGGCCAGCTCAGGGCTCTCTGTCTTTGACACTGTTCTCTTCAACAATCTGATCAATAACTCGGATGATGGCATCCTTGGCATATCTGAGAATATGAGAATAAGAGAGCTAAACCCAAAAAGACAGTCTGGAACAATTGGCTGTTTCTAACAAGATGGAATTCAGTAATGATGAATGTAAAGTACTGCATTTAAGAGTTCAGAAATCAAAAGCACACAAACAAGATTCAGTTTAACAAATAAGAATTAAGTATCCACTGGGTGTAAGGCACTGTGCTAGCACTGGAGATGCAAAGAAGAAAAATGGTATTATCTCTGCCTTCATGGACCTTAAAAATCTCATAGGGATACAAGAAATGTGCACAAATAACTATTAGACAAGTTACAAGATAATTAGGCAATATCCAAGTAGCTTAAGAAATTCAAGGAGGGAAGAATCACCTCTAGCAGAAGGATCAGAAAAAAAAATCTCATGGCAGAAGAGGAACAACCAAGCTGAGTCCTCAAGAAAAATGTCAATAGCTAGAGCTAGAAGGGAACCCATTCCAGACGAGTGCACAGCACACAGAGACTCTGAAGTAGATGAGAGCAGGATGAAATTGAAGAACAGGTGGTCAGTCCCATTTGGCTGGCCCACTGAGTAGCAGAAAATAAAGCTGTGAGGAAAGTAGACACCTGATTATGGAAAGCCCCTCCTACAAGGTAAGGATGTTACCCTTCGGCAGCAATGGGGAACCACTGAAACTTTTTCAGTAAAGAGATAATATGATCAAATAAACACATTCAAAATATTTCTTTGGCAGTAATATAAAGGACAGTAATATAAAAGAAAGACTACCTTACTAAATGTAAAGAAACTAGTTAGCCAGGCTATCATAATAATTCAAAAGGAGAGAAGTACTCAATCAACAAGCATTTACTAAATGCCAACTATGCTCCAGGCAGCATGATGACTAGAATGTGAATGTCAAGATGAGAGAGAGCCAACAGGTCGATCCTTGGCAACTGAATGGACGCGGAAGGAGGAGGCTGGGTCAGGGAAAACATGGCTAGTGTACGACAAGCAACTGAGAAAGCTTTGGCAGCATTAGTTAACTACAATTTCAATATGAGTCAACACTATGATGTGGTTGCCAAAAAAAAGTTAATGTAATAGTAGGCTGCATTAGTACTATACATATAGTGTCCAGAACCAGGGACCTCATTTAAGTTCCATTATTGCTCTTTACTAGGTAGACCCACTTTGCATACTTTGTGTTCACTTCTGGGCATCACATTTTAAGGCAAACCTTGATGAACTAAGTACACATTCAGAGTAAAGCAGGCAAGAGACTGAGGCAATTCAACTGTGTTACACATGAAGACTATCTGAAAGAACTACAGACATTTAGTCTAGAGAAGATTAAGGGAATCTCTCTCCAAATAGCAGTGATACAAAAGAACTCATATAATACTATACAGATCCAGTGAGGAGAATAAGAATTAACACATGGAAATTACAAAAAGGCAAACTTCAGCTTAAAAACTGCCAAACAACTAGAGTTACTCATCAATGAAAAGAGGTGTCTCAAAGTTCAAGGAAAGAGAAAGGATGACCACACCGACACTGGGGCTAAGATTAAGCTAAACAACCTCTGAGGTGTCTTCCAATGCTAACATTCTATGATTCTATACATGTTTTTCAAATTATAAAGATCTAAGAGAAATATCCAAACTTAAACTAAAAAATATGTTAGCCAATCCTCTATGTACCAAGATACAAAGAAAATATTTGCCATTTCTAAATAAATCACATAAGGAAGAGAACACATAAAGGAGAACTCTAATGGAGAGGAGGGAGAAAATGGACTGACATAACTGGAAATGCCCAGGAAGTACCATGAAGGCCTCAAAGCAAGAGACAGGGCCAATTCTGCCCTGCCAAAGCCACGGGTAGTTCCAGCTAAGTACCTCTCTCTGGGACTGAGCTTCCTCATCACTAAAATGATTTGGACTAGATTAAGTATAAGGTCCTTTCTCTAGCTGCAATATTTTATGAAAATCAAATTTGCTTTTTTTAAAATTTTGTATTTTTGAAACTTTAAAATTGTGTTCTATAAATCGTGTACCCAAATTATCCTGCGATTAAATAACTATAATTAGGTATTTGTTGTTCACATCCAAAGGCCTCAAATAAAATTTTCCTTTTATTCCTATAGTACAAAGCTAATAGATGGCAGTCATTAAACATTTAACTTCATTAAAGTTACTGATTATAAACTATGAGAAGTCAAATCAATAAGCATTTATTAAGCACCTACTGTGCCAAGCACTGAGCAAAGTGCTCCTTAGGGATTCAAAGAAAGGCAAAAATAGTGCCTGCCCTCCAGGAGCTCCCAATCCAACACAGGGAGAAAACATGCAAGTAAAAGCATAGAAACAAGATCCAGACAGGATCAAGTGGGAGTTAATCTCACAAGGAAGTCACTGACATTAAAGAGGATGGGAAACAGTTCCTGCAGAAGGCAGGATTTTAATTGAGACTTGAAGGAAACCAGCAAAGCTTGGAGGCAGAGAACTGCAAGAAGAGGGGACAGCCAGTGAAAACAGAACAGCAAGGATGTGAGTCACGGGACAGGAGAGTACTCGGGAAAGAAGGAAGGTGTAAGAAGATTAGAAAGGCAGGAAGGGACCAGGTTATACAAGTCAAGCAGATGATTCTATATTGAATTTTGCATATAAAAGAGAATAACTAGAGTTTATCACATGGGGGGGGATAAGGTGGAGAGGGGAGAATGACATGGTCAGACCTTCACTACAGGAAGATCACTTTGGCAGCTGAGTTAAAAAATAAAAATTAACCTCCCCCCAATATTTCCTAAAGTGGCTAAGATAACCAAGACATTTTCAAAGGATCAGCTCTAAAGAAGTTTTCCTTATTAAGACATGATTAAAAGAAAAATGGTTAAGTTCTAAAATTCTAAATGCATCCAACAACATATTTTACAGAGATGAACTTTAGAGGGTTATATAATAAATTTTTTTTTTGGCTCTATGATCAACAAAACTATCCCAGGCCTTAGTCACTTCTTTCCCTACACACACACTCAGGTGATCTCATCAGATCCTACAGGTAAAACTATTATCTTTTTTGAGGATGGCTTCTAGATTTATATACCCAGGCGTAGTCTCTCTCCTGAGGCCTGGTCCTATTTCATCACTTGACTACTGGACATTTTCAAATGAATATCCTATTGCCATCTTAAACTCAGTATGTCTGAAACAAAATTCATTCTCTGTTCCCTCTGCTTAACTCCCCTATTTCTATTAAGAGCACTGCCATCCTTCTGTCACCCCAGGTTCGCAACTCTTGGAGTAATTCCTGACTTGTCTCTCTCCTTCATCACTTCCCCACAGTCGCCAAGCCTTATAAATTCTACCTCCACCACATCTCCTGCATCCTTTTCTTTTCATGTGACCACCACCCTAGGTCAGGCCCTCAATACCTCCTACCTAGACTATTACAATAGCCTCCCATTTGGGCTCTTTACCCCTAGACTCCTCGCTCTCCGAGCCATATTCCAGACAGCTGCCAAATTGATATTCCTAAAGCAAAAGTCTGACCACATCATTCCCCTGCTCAATAAGCTCCAGTGGCTTCCAATTACCTCTGGAATCAAATTTTGTTTAATTATTTTTCAGTCATGTCTGACTCTTCGTGATCCCATCTGGGGATTTCTTGGCAGATACTGGAGTGGTTTGCCATTTTCTTCTCCCGCTCATTTGACAGATGCAAACAGGGTTAAGGTGACATTCCCAGGGTAACACAGCTAGAAAGTGTCTGAGGCCACATTTGTCAGGAGGATGAGTCTTCCTGACTCCAAGCCCAACACTCTATCCACTGAGCCAGCTAGCTGCCCCTGGAATAAACTACAAATTCCTTTATTTATATTTAATGCTCTTCACAATCTGGATCCTTTCTAAAGGCTGTACCTTTCTATGATAACATATTACTCTTCCTTATATAAACTAGACATTATAACCAAACCAGCCAACTTGCTTTTCCCCAGTCAGTCAACAATCAATAAACATGTATTAAGGGCCTACTGCATGCCAGGCACTATGCTAAGCACTGGGGATACAAAGAGAAGCAAAAGATACGTTTTGCCCTCAAAGGGCTCATAATCAAACGATCCACACACACCACATCACCTCTCTGGTCTTTGCCTCTGCAAACACCATCTTCCATACCTTCAATGTAGTCCTCCAATCCTCTTTTGTCTTTAGAAGCCCTATCTTCCGTCAAGTCATAGATCACTCTACCTCCTGCAGAAGGCCTATATTAAGCCCCCCCACTCATTAGGTGTCAGTGTCCTTTACAACAAAATTACTTCCTATTTTTACTTAGCCCCCAACAGAATATTAGCTTCTTGTAGGTAAAAAATATTTCATTTTTGCCTTTGTATTCCAGAGCAGAGTTAAGCACACACTAGGCACTTAATACATGTTGTTGAATGAATGAGAGGACAAACAACCCCACTATTTCCTAAGTTAGCCAGCCACCTGACAAATGAATAAGGTGAGAGGCTCAAGCGTGTAGGAGTTGGGTTAGGATAAAAAAAAAAACTGTCCTATTAGGAAAGGAATAAAGAATGTCAAGCTGTGTTAAGAGTTTATCGCTCACTGATTCAACTATTCTGGAGAGCAATCTGAAACTATGCCCAAAGGGCTATAACACATGGTGCATACCCTTTGACCCAGCAATGCCACTACTAGCTCTGTATCCCAAAGAGATCAAAGACAACAACAGAAAAGGACTTTTGTGTACAAAAATATGTATAGTAGCTCCTTTTGTGGTGACAAAGAACTGGAAATTGAAGGGATGCCCATCAACTGGGGAATGGCTGAACAAGTTATGGTATATGATCACGATGAAATACTATCATGCTGTCAGAAATGACAAAGGGAGATGATTCCAGAAAAACCTGGGAAGACTTATATGAACTGATGCAAAATGAAGTGAGGAGAACACTGTATACAATAACAGCAATATTGTATGATGATCAACTGTGAATGACTTAGCTATTCTGATCAATACAATGACCCAAGACAATTCTGATGACGAAAAGTGATCCACCTTCACAGAAAGAACTGATGGAGTTTAAATGCAAACTGAAGCAGCATAATTTTTTTCACTTTATTTTTCTTGTTTCTTTTTTGCAACATAGCTAATACGGAAATGTATTTTGCATGATTTCACATGCATAATCAATGTCACATTTTTTACCCTCATAATGGGTGGGGGAGGGGAAGGGAGAGAATTTAGAACTCAAAAAAAATTTGAAATCAATGTTAAAAATAAGTTTAGGGGAAAACAAACTATCACTCTTTGGGAAAGGGCAAGGTCTGCTTAGTGACAAGGGTCCAGATTGGTTAGCCTCTGAAGGGACTTTCTGACCTGAATATTCTGTGACAGTCTGAGATGAGACCGTCCAAGCCTGCTCTAACAGCAGTCTCAGCTGATCTCTGACCCTGGGATAAAAGCAGAGAGAAGTGAAAGATCAGGACCGAGAAAACAGGAGAAGATGGGGTGTAAGACCAGGAACAGCCTCAAGGGTTCTGGTGAACCACAAACTCAATATACATCAATGACATAACATGGCAGGCATGGAATGCACATGTTAGACTGCAGAAACAGCCACTCAATCACATCCAAGGTAAGGGTGATGTGGAACCCACCTTGTGCAACCTTTCCTAGTCTGACCACATCTGGAACACATGGTCAATAATAACAACAGTTAGTACTTATACAGTGCTTCAAGGTTTGCAAAGCCTTACAACCCCAGCAGAAAGATGCTATTATTATCCTCATTTTACTCAGATGGAGATTCAGTGACTTGTCAAGGGTCACAAACCTAATAAGTGTCTGGAGGTCAAATTTGAACTCAGGTCCTTCCTGACTCTAGGTCAAGCACTCTATCCATTGTGCCACACGGTTCGGCTCTAGATATGATACAGTATTTTAGGAAGGACTTTGACAAAGTGGGGCAAGTCTGAATAAGGGCTCTTAGAGGAGGCTGGATGAGCATTTCTCAGGGATGCCATGAAAGGATTTGGTCCCTCCAACTCTGATATTCTTTAATTCTAATCTTTTGGACATTTCCCCCCAACGTTTCCATCCCAAATTTGCCTCTTTGAAATATACATCCACTGTTCCCACTCGCTCCCTCAGGGACCAAAGAGAATAAGTTTAATTCCTCTTTATGTGACAGTGTTATTAACCGCTTGTGTCCCATAACTCTTCTCCAGGCTAAACATACCAGTTCTTTTGATGAGTCTTCACATGGCCCACATCCTAGGTCCTTACCATCCTGAAGGCCCTGCTCAATGCCTCTCTAGTTAATATTTTGTGTTTGCTTTTCTGGGCACATGCTGTTTCCTGCTCCTTCTGGGCATGGGTTTAGTCCTTGCATTCCCAGAGCCTCACACAGTGCCACGCTGAATGCGTGGACCCATGAAATTTTAGAAGTGAAAGAAACCTCAGAGATAAGCTGGCCAATCGCCTACAGAAAGCACCAATATCAGGACAAGTGATCATCTTGCATTCCCCTAAAGACCTCCAGTGACAGGGAACTCAAAGGTACTAACATCTTCCTCCTCACCCTTCCCCTCAGGCAGGCCCCTCAATTTGGGACACCTCTAATTGTTATTAATTTTTTCTTATATTGAGCAAAAAAATATGCCTCTGTAATTTTCACCCATTTGCCCTGGTTTTGCCCTCAGGACTAAGTAGAACAAATCAAATCCTTCTCCAACATGACAATACTTTGGTTGCCGTGCCTCACTTTCCATTTACCAAATTTTCTTTCATCTAAGCTCAATATCCCTAGGTTCATTCAATACATCCTAGTATAGGATGGTTTTCCACTCACTTCATCCTGGTGGCCCATCTCTGATATTAACTCCAGTTTGTTAAAGCTGCTAATAAAATGTGGCAGGAGAAACTTAAGGCACAATAATCCAGATGTGATCTGACCATGGTATAGTACAATGGGATTTCCATCTTCACTCTAAACACGATATTAAATTAAAATCCAAAGCTAAACTTAAGTTTCATAGGATTTAAAGCAGAAAGGAGACTCAGAGATTACTATAGTGTACCTCACCCACCAATTTTACCTACATATGAGAAAAGTGAGGCCTAGAGAAATAAAGTGACTTACCCAAGGCCACAAAAAGCCAGTAGCAAAGCCAGGAATTAAGCTCATGTTTTATGGCTCCAAATTCATTTATCTTTTTGTGACACTACATAGTGATATCAAAAATCAAAATAAGTTATATGTTAAACCAGGGTGGAGACCCTGCAGCCTCGACCACATGTAGCCTTCTAGGTCCTTGGGTGTGGCCTTTTGACTGAGTCCAAGTTTTACAAAACAAATCTTTTTATTAAGAGGATTTGAGGCCGAAGGTTCCCCACCCATGTAAGTTAAACCCTGCCTGGGCTAAATAACATACCTCAGAACAGCTTTTTCATTAATTGTTTAAGTGAGATTTGTCAAGCCTGAAAACATGCTAGCATAATTCAAAAATAAAATCATAATTTTAACTTTAATAGAAAATTACTTATATGAGATTTCCAAGCCACTTTCCTACCTCTCCCTGCCCCTCCCCACCCCCCAAAAAAAGAAAACAACTCAAGGGGCCGTAGCAAAAGTTAAAGAAAAAAGTTTAACTGACAGAAAGTTCATAGAAAGTTCTGTATTAATCATATACTATAAACCCTTTGTAATTTTATGTGCTTGTTCATGCTCCCTACACTTCATCCTCCCAAGGGAGGCAATACGGGCCATAAAACTTTAAAACCCAGAACACCAAATCATGTGAGTCTTTACCTCCTTTCTCCCTTCTCCTAAAGGATTTTTTTTTGTAATTAAAAAAAAATTTGCCTGTGAGATCAAGGTAGAGGTGAAACATTAAATTCCCTATATGACAGTAATCATGATTTTTACTGAGCTATATACCAATTATAGTTATCTCTCTGAATAAGCTGTTTATCTACAGGTATAATTCTGAAAAATGGGAAGTAACATGAAAATTAGAGTTTAACAGATGATTTATTTCTATTTTTATTATCACAACCAAAACTTTAATTTCCTGACCTTTTAAATTTCTTGTGGAAGCCAGCAGCTGTATTGCACTACACAGAACCTGTACACACTACTTTTTCAATAGCACAACAATGCAGTGCTATTGAAAATGCTTCAATCTTCCACACTGATACCAAAACAAGGAGTGGTGAATCTGCCTGAAAGGCTTTTAAAAAAGGAAAAGTGGAATGGCTGTGTAAGCACTGCCTCAATAAAGTTTCTAAATATAGAGTTTTATTGGGGATGTGCAGCCATGGACTCAAAGGGAATGAGAGTATGACAGGCCAATGGGTTCCCCTTAATCAGATTTTAACTGTGCCATTTCTAGAGCTTTATGTTTATGCAGAAAATAAATTAAACATTTTTAAAAACATAACAATGACTTATTTTCCTCCTATGCATTATGAAGATGGCATCCTCAAAAATAAATAAGTGGGAAAGGAATATTGAGAATTCAGGTCAGCAAAAGCCTAAGCACCCCTCACTTTCAATGTTAAGTTTCCCTAATTTAAGACTGGCAAACAGTCACTTCTCTTTTAAAAGAAAATTTTTTTCACACTATTAAGCTTTGGAAAAATCCCATTTTTTTCCTGTCATAGGCAAGAAAATTATTTTTGAAATCAGTGATTGAAAGAGATCTTTTAAAATTATTAATCACTTTAATAATAACACTATTCATAATTTAATGATGTTCACCATAACAAGTAAAAATGTACCTCTATAAAAGCACTTGCCAGTTTTAAAATCTTTATGTAGCAATTGCAACTAAAAAAAAAATAAGGTACATATTAGTTTCTAAATTGTAGCTTAGCATTTAATTCTAGTAGTTACACTCTGACACTGTAAAAAGGGCAATTTCAACCAAATTACAGTTGTATCTTTAATTATCATTATCTGGGAAAATGTGAATATGATGTATGTCTTTACAAAACAATTATCTACAATACTTCGCAATAAAAATAACCGGTAAAGCTTTTGAAACAGACAGGTGATTTGCATAGTTGACAGCTATAATTCCAAGGAATGAGTTATCCTTTCTAGTCAACCTTCAAATATTTTCCAAATCATTTTCAAACATGAGTATAAATGAGGCAAAAAAAATTCTAAAATGTTGATAATTTTATTCATTGAAAGTTAAAGATTATGCAAATTCATATTTCTCATATTAATGTTTTCTTTAAATTGAAATTCATGTGTCAATTCACTTATCTGAACCCCAAGAATTTATTAGACCTTTCCTGAAACAACCTACTACTTTCTAACTTCTCTTAGGTAAGTTGCAACACTAAATTAACTACTAAACTCTAACCTGGAAATAACTAATGTATTTTATTTTGACTCCTAATTAATCAAAAATTAAAATAACTTTAGTACTTTGAATAATTATGAACACCGTTATTCAATCAAGTTGATTATGATTAATTTCTCAACCTCCAGACTGAACTCTTCAAAATAAGCTGCTGTAACAGTGTATCAAATTGCAAAATCTTATTGGTAACATATTTGATCAACAACTGGCAGCAGTAAAATTAAAAGGACACTCTACAACTTTCTGCTTAGCTACTCTAATTGTGTGCTTAAATTTAATTAGGAACATACTAAATGAGTTAGGAAAACCTAAGCTCAAATTGTTGCCTGCAAGTAGTAGTCACAGCAGCAAGTCTGACAATTAGTAACCTATGGACAAAGAAGTGATTTAATTTTTGCACATTTCTTTTCCTGTAGAAAGTCCCCTAAAGGAATTAAACCCCAACTATAATTTTGAAAAGCAAAATTTTCAAAATCAAAAACAAAGACAAAATTAAAAAAAAAACTAGTTTTGCTAATCAATAATCCCTAAAATTACTTTCCTTATTGTACATAATTTGACAAAAAAATTCCAGACCTTTTTTTCCCTACAACATTTATTAAATACCTACTATATGCTAGGCACTATGCTAAGTGCTGGGGATACAAAGAAAGGAAGAAGATAGTCACTGCCCTCAAGGAGCTTACAATCTAATGGCAGAGACAACATGCAGACAACTAACTTACAAGAGAGCTTTTATGGGGATAAGCTGGAAATAACCAACAAACAACAAAACACTAGAATAAAGTGAGATCACGAAAGTCCCTTAAAGAAAGCCAAGAGGGACAGCCACTGAAAATGTCTGTACCTTCCACAATAATGGGGAAGTCTGGAAGGTGGGAGCACTTGGAGGAAAAGATATCGAGTTCAGTTTTGGACATGTTGAGTTTGGGGTATCTACAGGATATCCAGTTTGAGATATCTAATAGGCAACTGGAGATATGAGAAAGGTCAGCAAAGAGGTTGCTAGCTCTAAGAATCATTAACAGAGAAATGATAATTGAATCCACAGGAACTTATGAGATCACAAGTGAGAAATAGTATAGAGGGAGAAGATAAGAGGGCCCAACATAAAACCCTGAGGGACACCCATGGTTAATAGTGTGACTGGGATGAAGATTCATCAAAGGAAAACTGAGAAGGAGCAGTCAGATAGATAGGAAATCCTGGAGAGAGCTGGCATGAAAACCAAGAGAGTGTCAAGAGAATGAACAACAGTGTCAAAGACTGCCAGAGGTCAAGGTACTACTGGTAACTTTAGGGAGAGTAGATTCAGCTGGATGATGAGGTGGAACCCAGACTATAAAGGTAAGAAAAGAGAATGAGGAAAGGAAGTGGAGGCAGCAATTGAAGACAGCCTTCTCCAGGTATTTGTTTAGGTCACCTCATACCTTTTTCCTTATTCTTTACTCATCTTTTCTTTCCACCAACACTCCAAAGGATCTATAATCCTTCATTTGGGCGCTCTCTCCAACAATGTACATAACAATCTATCCATGCCTATTTATCTTCTATTACTCTTATCCACATTCTCTTCTAAGTTCATCAGAAGACCGATCCAACTTATTGGGGGCCTTTCTTTGAGTTCACTTGCACCATGAAAGTGCCCAAAGTGCGTACAAATATTCCATTGGTTATCCTTCACTCCTGCCACGTGCCTAGTAGAACCTATTTTTCAATCGTATATTTCTTTGATGACATTGTTTATATGCCCTCCCCTTCTCCTGCATAATGCCTTGCTTATAATGTATTGAGTCCTGCTCAAATCCAATATATCCCTTTCCATTGCTCTTTGGATTAGTCTCACTTGAATTCTTTGGACACTATAGCATTCCATATTTCACAGTCAAACATCATTAGACAAGTATTGGCATTAAGTAGAGCAGGAGGACCTTTGTTTCAGGGAAAAGCTTGAATGAATCTGAAAACTTTCTAAAAAGTAATCCAACCAGTCCAAAATCTTCACATACAAAAGGTCTTTGGAGGGGTGGAGCCAAGATGGCAGAGAAAAGACAAGGACTCACCTGAGCTCTCCCAAATCCCCCTTTAAACAATATTAAATAATGCCTCAAGATGAATTCTGGAGTGGCAGAATCCACAAGACAGAGTGAAACAATTCTCCAGCCAAAGACAACTTAAAAGGTCTATAGAAAAGGTCTGTCTCACTGTGGTGAGAGTGGAACACAGTCCAGCACAGGCAATGCCCCAGTCTAGGCCAGCGAGCAGCAGGCCACAGAGGCAACTGCATCAGCAGCAGTGGCTTCTGGAGCTCTCAGCCCACAAACAGTAAAGGGGTAAGATAACTGGTCAGAATATTACAGCAGTAGGTACAGGACTCTCCTATATTGCCCATGACGAACCAGGTTGCAGTCTTGGGCAATTCCAAAGCAAGGAGCACATCAGAGCTTGCAAGCGCAGGGGAGAAGAGGCCCTGGTCATAGTTGCAGGGTGGAGAAGAGTGCTTAGGGTCACCCACGGACCAGTGCACAGGCCAGGACAACAGCAAAGACACCTCTCCTTAGATCACACCACCTTGGAAGAACTGAAAACTTTGAGACTTCCAGGCCTAGCTATGAAAACAGCTTCAAAAAAAACCTGGAGCTTGGGATAGGGCCCCTTCCACCCTAGGAGCAGAGCCCAACTTTAACATAAAGTTCAAAGTCAAAAAATATGCTGGAAAATGAGCAAACAACAAGAAAATAATCTGACCATAAAAGTTACTATGGTAACAGGGAAGATCAAAACACAAACTCAGAAGAAAACGAAAAAGTCAAAATTGCCATATAGAAGGCCTCAAAGAAAAATGTCAATTGGTCTCAGGACCAAAAAGAATTCCCGGAAGAGCTTGGAAAAAAAGATTTTAAAAAGCAAGTAAGAGAGATAAAGGAAAAACTAGGTGGGAAATAAGGGAGTAATGCAAGAAAATCATGAAAAAAAGAGTCAACAGCTTGGTAAAGGAGTCACAAAAAAATACTGAAGAAAATAACACCTTAAAAAACAAAATAGGCCAAACAGTAAAAGAAGCACAAAAATCCAATGAAGGGAACTCCTTAAAAAGCAAAACTGACCAAATGTAAAAAGATATACAAAAATTCACTGAAGAGAGCTCCTTAAAAAGCAGAACTGGCCAAACAGAAAAGGAGATACAAAAATTCACTGAAAAAAATAATTCTTTAAAAATTAGAATTGGGTAAGTGGAAGCTAATGACTCCATGTGACACCAAGAAACAACAAAACAAAGTCAAAAGAATGAAAAAATAGAAATATCAACTATCTCATCCAAAAAAAAAAAAGATCAAGGAAAGATAATTTTAAGAATTATCGGATTACCTGAAAGCCATGAGTATAAACATCATCTTTCAATAAATTAACAAGGAACACTGCCCTAATATTCTAGAACCAGAGGGCAAAATAGAAATTGAAAGAATCTACCAATCACCTCCTGAAAGAGATCCTAAAATGAAAACTCTCAGGGACATCACAGACAAATTCCAGAGCTCCCGGTCAAGTAGAAATAATGCAAGCAGTCAGAAAAAAAAAAAAAACAATTCAAATATCAAACAGCCAGAGTCAGGATAATACAAGATTTAGCCGCTTCTACATTAAAAGACTAAAGGGCTTGGAATATAATATTCTAGAGGGCAAAGGAGTTAGGATTACAACCAAGAATCACCTACCCAGAAAAACTAATTATAATCCTTCAGGGGAAAAAATGGACATTCAGTGAAATAGAGGACTTTCAAGTATTCTTAATGAAAACACCACAGTGGAATACAAAATTTTACTCTCAAATACAAGACCCAAGAAAGCATACAATGGTAATTAGGAAAGAGAAACAACGAATTCATTAAGGTTAAACTGTTTACATTCCTACATGGGAAGATGATACATGTAATTCCTAAGAACTTGATCATTATTAGGGCAATCAGAAGGTATATACACAGAGGGCATGGATGTTAGTTAAATATGATGGGATGACAGGTAATAAAATTAAGGAGTGAGAAAGAGAAATGCACTGGGAAAAGGGGAAAGGGAGAGGCAAAAAGGGATAAATTATGTCACATCAAAGAAGTATAAAAGAGTTGTGGTTTTTTTTTTATAGCAGAGGGGAAGACAGGGGAATGGGGGTGCACTTGAACCTTACTCTCATAAGAATTGGCCCAAAGAGGGAATATACACATTCAGCTGGGTATAGAAATCTATCTTACCCTACAAAAAGGTAGGCAGAAAAGTAGATAAGGCAGGGGAGGCTGACAGAAGGGAGAGTGGATTGGAGGAGGCAGCAGTAGTCAGAAGCAAAACACTTTTGAGAATGGACAGGATGAAAGGAAGGAGTAGGATAAATGGGGTGAAAATAAAATGGAACACATAACACTTACTAGCTATATGACCCTGGACAAGTCACTTAGCCCCAAAAAAATATAAAAATAAAAAATAAAATACACTGGTTTGAAAAATAACATAAAATAAAATAAAATGGAGACAAATACACAGTAACCACAACTGTGAAAAAAAAATTTACAGCAAGTTTCTCTGATAAAGGTCTCATTTCTCAAACATATAGAGAACTGAGTCAAATATATAAAAATAAGAGCTATTTCCCAATTGATAAATGGTCAAAAGATATGAACAAGCACTTTTCAATGTAATAAAAGCTATCTATAGTCATACGAAAAAATTCTCTAAATCACTATTGATTAAAAAAATGCAAGTGAAACCAACTCTGAGGTACCACCCCACATTTATTAGACGAGCTAATATGACAGAAAAGGAAAATAACAACTATAAGAGGAGATGTGGAAAAATTGAGACTAATGCAATGTTGGTGGAGTTGTAAACTTATTCAACCATTCTGGAGAGCAATTTGGAACTATGTCCAAAGGGCTATAAATCCATGCATACCCTTTAACCCAGAAATGCCACTACTAGATCTGTATCCCAAAGAGATCAAAAAAACAAAAAGGAAAAGGACCTATACATACAAAAATATTTTGAGCAGCTCTTTTTGTGGTGACAAAAAATTTGGAAACTAAGGGGATATCCATCAAATGGGTAATGGTCAAACAAGTTATAGTATATGAGACTGGGATGGAATACTATCATATTATAAGGAATGGCAAATAAAATGGTTTCAGAAAAGCCTGGGAAGATTTACATGAATTAACGCAAAGTGAAATGAGCAGAAACAGAATGTTGTATACAGTAACAGCAATACTATACGATAATCAACTGTGAATAACTTAGCTAAGTGAATAACTATTCTCAGCAATACAATGATTCAACACAAGTCCGAAGGACTTATGATGAAAAATGCTATCCATCTCCAGAAAAAGAACAGATGGAATTTGAATGGAGAATTAAGTATATTTTTTTTTACTTTACTATTCTTGGGGGGTTTTTTGTCTGTTTTCTTTCATAACATGACTAATATGGATATATGTTTTGCATGACTACACAGGTATAACCTACATATAAAATTGCTTGCCTTCTCAATGAGGAAGAAAGGGAAGGAGAGAATTTGGAACTCAAATTTTTAAAAAACAAATGTTAGAAATTGTTTTAACATGTAATTAAGAAAAAATAAAAAGGTCTTTGATCATGTCAGCTCCAACCTTAAAGACTTTCAATATTTCTCTATAACACTTTATATCAGTCATTTTACTTCAGATATCAAGAAGCTATCAAGACAACCCTCTATCTATATTACTATCTCATATTAATATCTATATTATTACCCTCATTTGTCCTTAACCTCCAGCCTGATCTATTTTGAATCAAATACATCTTCAAGAATGTATTTATTAGGGAAATGCAAATTAAAACTGAGATACCACCTATCAGATTGGCTAATACGATAGAAGAGGAAAACAACAAATGTTAGAGGGATGTGGGATAACTGGGACACTAATGCACTGTTAGTGGAGTTGTGAACTGATCTAACCATTCTGGAGAGCAGTGTGTAACTATGCCGAAAGGGCTACAAAACTATGCATATCCTCTGACCCTACTACTAGGTCTGCACACCGAAGAAATACACAAATATGAAGAGGGAAAAGGACCTATATGTACAAAAATATTTAGAGCAGCTCTTTTTTGTGGTGGCAAAAAAATTGGAAGTTGAAGGGCTGCTTATCAATTGAGGAAAGGCTGAACAAGTTGCGGCATATGATTATGATAGAATACCATTGTGCTAAAAGAAATGACAAGCAGGATGCTTTCAGAAAAACCTGGAAAGACTAATATGAACTGATGCAAAGTGAAATGAGCAGAACCAGTAGAACATTGTACATAGTAACAGCAATGCTGTACAGCGATCAACTGTCAACGACTTTGCTATTTTCAGCAATATATCAGTGATCTAAGACAATTCCAAAGGAATGATGAAAACTATGAGAAAGAGCTATGGAGTCTGAATGCAGATCGAAGCATTTTTTTTTAAACTTTATTTTTCCTGGGATTTTTTTTATCTGTTTTCTTTCACAACATGACCAACACAGAAGTTTGTTTTGTATGACTGCATATGTATAATCTGTAGAAAACTGCTTGCCTTCTCAATGAAGGAGGAGGAGAGAGAAAGGGAGAGAATTTGGAAATCAAAATTTTAAAAAACAAATGTTAAAAACTTTTTATATGTAATTGGAAAAAAACTGGGGGGGGGGGTGGAAATCAATAACCATTTATTAAATGCCTACCATTTAAGTTCAAGTCACTGTGCTCAGTGCCAGAGATACAAAGACAAAAATAAAACCATCCTTCATCTCAATATTAACATAATACTACATGTGAATAGCAAATTGTAGTTTCCAGTGAGTTCACCTCCATTAATGTGTTTGATCCTCAAAATAATTCCGTGAGTTAGAGCAGACAGGCATTATTATCTGATTTTACATATGAGGAAGAACTGAGGCCGAGAATGCTCAAGGAACTTGAATACAAAGCAACACTACAGTCAAATCTAGTGCTGTTTTCACTAAACTGTGTTCTCTGAAATTAACCCACCTGCCAAGCCAGCTCTTCAATCCCAGCTTAAGACCGTCTTCAAACCCCACCTTATGCAGGCGCCATAGCAGGAAGGACTTTGGGGGCACCTAACACATACTCTTGCCTGATTAACGCAAGAAGCTTTCCAAAATTAGAAATGAGGCCTAACAATAGTTTTCTTTAAAATTTGTCAAATAAATGCCCATTCCCACTAGATTCACTCTGAAGCATAGGGAAATTTTTAAAATGCAGACACATAACAAAAGTACAAATTAAAATAAACTTGGAAAACAGTCTGGCAGAAATTAGATTTAGATCAAAATCTCACACCATACTCCACAATACATCCTAAACGGATATGTGACCTTAATATTAATGATTATACCATTAAAAAATGATCATATACTTCTCAGAGCTGTGGGAAGGAGATATATTCTCAACCATACAAAACACAGAAGCAATTACAAAAGATAAAATGAATAACTTTGATTACTTGCAACTGAAAAACTTCTGCACAGACATTAATGCATCTAAGAGAAGAAGGAAGTAGTCAAATGGGAAAAAAATCTTTATATCAAATTTCTCTGATAAGGATTTGGTATCCAACATATACAAACAATTAATAAAATACATATAAAACTAATAACCATTCCCCAAGAGATAAACAGTTAAACAGTTCTCAAAAGAACTGCAAAGTATTCACAACCACATAAAAGAATTATACAAGTTACTAATAAGATGCAAATCAAAACAAACCCTGAGGTTTCTCTTCACACCCTACAAATTGCAAAAAAAAAAAAAAGATCAAAAATGGCAAGAGTCACTGTTGAAGAGGTTGCAGGAAGATAGGCACACTAATGCATTATTGCTACAGCTAAGAAGTGGTATGGCCATTTTGAAAAGCAATTTGAAATTTGCAAATAAAGCGACTAAAATGTCCATACCTTTTGAACCAGAGACTCCATTATTAGGCTTATACACTAGGAGACCAGCGATAAGAAAAAAGTTCCTATATGTTCCAAAATATTTATAGCATTTTTTTTTGTGATAAATAAGAACTGGAAACAAAGTACATGCCTATCAATTAAGGAATGGCTACACAAACTGTGGCACATGAATGTCATGATATATTACCATACTATAAGAAATTATGTGTGAAGATTACAAAGTAACATGGAAAGATCTCAATGAGCTTACACAGAGTGAAGGAGGCAAAGTCAAGAAAACAATATACACAATAACTACAACAACGTAAATGGAAAGAACATATCAAAAAAAATCAAAAGTAAACATTAAAAAACTGTAACAATCAAACAGAACTCAAAATAAAAGGTAAGATGGTGAGAAAACAGATTTTTGTTCATTGAAGAAAATCAAATCTATTGAATTTTTAAAAATGGAAACAATATTCTTGATGCTAGGACAAATGAAATTTTAAGGCTTCATCATACAAATAACCTTCAAAAACATTTCATGAGCATTCTAACACTACAGTAGGCACTTTGGAAGTTGAAGAAGTAAAAAAACGTCACTCTCAAGTTGCCTACTGCTGATTCTGAAATTTAGCTACCATTAAACTTCATTTAAATGAAATTAAACATTCACAAATTCCCATGGGAACCTAACAAAATAATAACAGAAAAAAATACAGAAATTACTACATTTCTTTGAGACTTACTGCCTGATTACCTTTAAGTCCTAAGAACATGCTAATTAGCTTGGTTAACTTGCTCTAATATATGAATAAAAATTTTAGGCTTTTTTCTCGATATCTCAACCTCCTTATAAACCACACATTTAGAATCACTCACAGATATTTCATATGTTCAAATTAATTGTAACCTACTAACTTATATCCTTATTAATGTTTACTAATTTAATATTTCCTTAACTACATCTAATAATTTTTATGAATTAATCAAATGGCTATTAAACATGACTAAACTCCATAGACCTCTCCTTGTTATTTTTAATTCCTTTCCTTAAATCCGCCAACCAAATTCTTCACAAGCTTTAAAACAGTACCAGGGCACCACTCCCTCACCTTAATGATACTGATATACCTACTACCATAATGACTACTACTCCTTTACTATCAGCTTATCCCCTCATGCTCCTACCCCTTGTACCCCTCCATTTCTGTCCTGTAATCTAATAGCATCTTCTGGGCCTGAGGGAATATTACCATGAACTAATGAATAAACCTAGGTTCTAAGATCATACTTTTGTGCCAGGTACTGTGCTAAGTGCTTTATAAGGTAATATTTAATCCTTACAACAATCCTGAAAGGTAGGTGCTATCCTCATTTTACAGCTGAGGAAACTGAGGCAGGCATAAGTTAAGTGTTTTGCTTGGGATCATACAGCTAGTAAGGGTCAGAGGCCAGAAATGAACTTAGGTCTTCTTGACTAGAGACTCAATACTCTATCCACTGTGCCACCTAGGTGTGAGGGGAGGAATGTGTAATGAGGAAGTAGGATGGGTCAAGTTTCAGAAGAGCTTTAAGAAGGGGCAGTTAGGTGGCGCAGTGGATAGAGCACCGGCCCTGGATTCAGGAGGACCTGAGTTCAAAACCAGCCTCAGACACACACATAACACTTACTAGCTGTGTGACCCTGGGCAAATCACTTAACCCCATTGCCTAACCAAAAAAAAAAAGGGCTTTAAGTACCAAACAGGAGTTTATATTTGATCCTGGAGATAACTGGGAACCACTGGATTTTACTGTAATGGGGAGTGACAGCTCAGACCTGAACTTTAGAAAAATCATTCCAGGGGGCAGCTAGGTGGTCCAGTAGATAGAGCACTGATACTAGAGTCAGGAGGACCTGAGTTCAAATCCAGCCTCAGACATATAACATTCACTAGCTGTGTGACTCTGGGCAAGTCATTTAACCTTGCCAAGTGCCTCACAAAAAACAAAAATCACTTTGGGGACTGGAAGACGAATTGCAGTAGAGAGCGACTAAAGGCTTTGTTGGGTCAGTTTGGGGTTTTGTTTTGTTTTTTTCAGTCATATCCAAAACTCTTCATGACCCTACTTGGGGTTTTCTTAGCAAAGATACTGGAGTGATTTGTCATTTCCTTCTTGAATTCATTTTACAGATAAAGAAACTGAGGCAAACAGGGTTACGTGACTTGCCCAGGGTCACACAGCTACTAAGTGTCAGATGCTGGATTTAAACTCAGGAAGATTAGTCTTCCTGACTTCAGGCCCAGCATTCTATCCACTACATCACCTAACTGCTTGAGACCAAAGGCAGGGACACCAATTAGGAAGCTCTCCAACAGTATAAGTGAGAGGTGATGAGAGCCTGAAGTAAAGGGGCTTCACCTGAGTGAATCCGTAAGCAATGTACTCTTTCTTACAGACCTCCCAAGGGAAGCCTCTCAGAAAGGAAAGAGTCATTTCTTGATGGAGAGAAATGAATAGGTTTTATTTGGTGTTCTATCGTGATCTTTTTAATAAAGTTTTTCAATGATCAAGCCAAAAAGGGAAAAAAACCAAACACTGTTTTAGCTTCATCAAGGAACTGTGAGAGTTACAAATACAGGGTCTCCCCAAAGTCTTAAAACTAGGACTTTATACAGAGGTCCTAGAACTAGGATCTGTATACAAAAAGTGGCTGAAATCAAGTCAGCAATATTCTGACTTCTTGTAAATTACTGATTGTTGCCAGCACAACAGTCTACTTACTCACCACATTAATTGTAATGTGGTTTCTGAATTGAAACCTGAAATTTTATGATGTAAAAGAGTTACTCATATTCAAAGCTTAACATTTTCTAGCTATCTTATCACTCTGCACCCACAAGACCACATCACTCAGAGGCCTTTTGCCACTCTCTCCATCTTTATACCTAGCTCACCTAATGAGGAGGCCTTTTTCCCTTGGCCAAGGCCAACTACATGCACAAATGACCCCATTCCATCCTGTCTCCTCTAGCAGACTGCCCCCTGTATCTTCCCCATGCTCTTACTTCTCTTCTGTCTGGCTCCTTCTCTCCTATCTACACACATGCCCATGTCTCCTCCATCCTCAAAAAATTCTCACTCGATCCTCCTATTCTTCCTACTGTCCAGCAACTCTCCTCCCTTTTGTGGCTGAAGTCCTTGAGAAAGTGCCTCCCCTTCTCATCCTCTCACTCTCTTAACACTTTACAGTTTAGCTTCTCGCCTTCTCCTTCAATCCAAACTGCACTCTCTAGTTACCAATGATTTTTTCAATGCCAAGTCCAACAGCCTTTTCTCAGTCCTCATCTTTCTTGACCTCTCTGCAGCCTCTGACACTGTCCATCACTCTTTTCTCTTTGATACTATTCTCTCCAGGTTTTCAGGACACAACTCTACTGATTCTCCTCCTACTCATCTGACTGAGCCTTCATCTCCTTGACTGGGTCTTCATCCTGTTATACCCAATAACCATGAAAGTCTCACAAAGGCCCTGTACTGGGCCCTCTTCTCTTCTCCCTCTATATTATTTCACCTGGTGATCTCATCAGCTCCCACAGATTCAATTACCATCACTATGCTGATGCTTCTCAAATCTATTTTATCCAGCCCTAACCTCTCTGCTGACCTCATGTCTCTTTATCTCCAACCATCCATTAGACATCTCAAACTGGATGTCCTGTAGATATCTTAAAATTCACTATACCCCAAAGTAAACTCATCATCTCCCTCCCCCACAAAGCTTCCTCCCTTCCAAACTTCTCCATTACTGTCAAGGGCACCACCACTCCTCTAGACCCCCAAGCTTGGAACCTAGGTTATCACCCACAACTCTTCTCTCTCTCTTTCTCATCTCCTGCCCTGTACAGAACATGCTGCCAAGGCCTATCTATTTTACCTTTGGAACACCCCTGGTACATGCCTCCTTCTCTCCTCTGATACTGCCATCTTCCTGGTACAGGCTTTTATTTTCTCATGTCTGGACTATTACAAGAGACTGATGGTTGGTTTCCCTGACACAAGTCTCTCCCATCAGCTACTAGTGATTTTGCAAAAATGCAGGTCCACCATATCATCCCCTTACTCAATAACCTCCAATGCTCCCTCTCCTCTACCAGATCAAACATAATTCAAAGCCTTTTATAACCTAACCCCTTCCTATTTTCCCACTCTTCTTGTACCTTGTAACCCACTACATCCTCTTTGTTCCAGGGATACTGGCCTCCTGGCTGTCCCTCAAACAAGACATTCCATCTCCTGACCCCAGGAATTTACACTGCCTGTTTATCACACATATAATGCTCTCCTTCTTCATCTCTGCCTCCCAGCTTCCCTGACTTTAAGTCCCAGCTAAAATCTCCCTGATCTCCCTTAATTTCAGTGCTTTCCCTCTGTTGATCATGTCCTATTTATCCTTTACAGCTTGTTTGTTGTATCTCCTATTAGACTGTAAGTTCCTTGAGGGCAGGACTGTCTTTTGCCTTTCTTTGTATCCCCAGAGCTTAGCACATTGCCTGGCACACAGTAGGTGCTTAATTAATGTTTACAGACTGACTTATCTCACAGTGGTCTTGTATCAGAAGCTTTATGAATCACAACTGTACAATGGAGCATTTTGATACATGGCTTACTAAAACAAACTGTTACAATTCCTCCCTTGAAGTCTGATTAACTTGGTAAAAACAATGGTGAAAGATTCCAGGTAACAAAACTGAAAATCTAAAAGCTATCACAGTTCATTGGCAATATTCCTCCAACATTCTTCCTTCTACTACTAAACCTGAGAACTGAATGGCATAAGAAATTATACAAGTGTTTCAGGCCATAGAAATAAAACGCTACAATCACTGTGATACATAAAATTCTTTAAAAATTGGGCTAGTAAAGACCCCATTTGCAATACCCCAAAAGAGATCCCTCAGCATCAGTAAAGTCTCTACTTACCTCCCCCCAAAAAAAAAAATCATCATAGCACTCATCAGTAATGCAATAATATTTATCACATCATACTTTAAAAATACAACCATAACTATCAATCTAATATTGAAGTTAAATTCTAAAAATCAACTAAGCAGATGTAATACATTTGTGCTCAAGGTAATGGGGGACAAAAGAAATTTGGGCCAAAAAGAAGTCCTTGAGTTCCAGTGGTAGCAATGACACTTCCAAGGCACAGGGCTGGGGGTCATTCACTTCTCTCCCAAGCTCAAGATTTTTCATGTATTAAATGAGTAAATTAGATGAGATGACCTCTAACATCTATTCTTGCTCTAAAATCCTATGATTTTGTGATTCTATGAATCAACCTGATCATCTACATAAGTCTTTCAATCAATAATATACATTTTGGTTTTTCAAACTACCCAGGAAAGCTAGGTACAGGAAAAACAAGAAAGAAATACAAATCAAGGGGCAGCTAAGTGGCGCAGTGGATAGAGCACTAGCCTTGGAGTCAGGAGGACCTGAATTCAAATCCAGCCTCAGACACATAACACTTACTAGCTGGGTGACCGTGGACAAGTCACTTAACCCCACTGACTGGCAAAAAAAAAAAAACCAAAAAACAAAAAAAGAAAAAGAAACACAATCAAGCCATTCATTAAACACCAGCTGTAAGGAAGTGATTGTTCTGGATTCAGACAAAGTGCTCCAGGAGTACCTGAAGAGGAAAAGAATACTTTTCCTTCTTTTTATTTTGGCTGGGGAGGGAGGGGTGGCCCCCCCCACTCGGGGACAATGACCTGTAACACTCACAAAAATCAGCTGACCAGACACTTACTAAACACTTGCACATACCCAACACAATGCTGGAAATAGCAACTAAATGAAAATGTTAACAGAAAGACCCTCAAGGCCAATGGTAGCTGGGAAGACAGAAAAAAACACACATAAAGCAATTAGAGAACAGCAGAGAATAAAGGCTCGAATTGTGTACCACATATTCCAGTGCTAAAGAAGTTCAGAAACAGAAGTCACTGCAAACTGGAATAATCTGAGAAGACTTCATGGAAGAGACAAACCTCCAGCTGGCCCTTGGAGCGTGTACCAAAATACCATTTAATAAAAAGAAGCAATAAATTTAATTCCCTTTTGTGTAGTCATCTGACCTTTACAAAATAAGAAGGTTACATAAAAGATTCTCTGGTTTCCCTCCATATTCACTTAACTTTTAAAAGTATCATATCACAGGGCAGCTAGGTGGCGCAGTGGATAGAGCACTGGCCCTGGATTCAGGAGGACCCGAGTTCAAATCTGGCCTCAGACAGAAAACACTTACTAGCTGTGTGACCCTGGGCAAGTCACTTAATCCCACCGCCTAGCCAAAAAAAAAGTATCATATCACAATCTAGGAGGGAGACAGCCCACCAGCTGGTGGGAGAGCATGGTGCCAAAAACATGTGCCTCACCCTTAGGTAATAAGCGAAGTTATGTGGCAGACAAACATGGCGGGCACATTTTCAGGAGCACTGAGAAAGTGGCATGAGAAGGCTGGGTCAGACAGGAGAGAGCCTCTAAAGCCAATTCCACTCATACTCATCCTCTAAGTATGGGCCTCATTCAAGCATGAGCATCTTTAGATTTCTTTTTCACCACCTATGCCATGAAGCCTTCCCTAAAACTCCCAGTCTAAAGAGTTCTATCCTCTGAATTTCCATAGCTCCTTTCCCTCTTACATTACTAATTAGATTCTACCTCATATTCGAGTTATCTGTGAACCTGTTTCACTTCCCCAACCAGAATGTAAACTTAGCTAGGGCAGAGGCCATTTTCACTCATCTTCATATCCCTCAGAACTTTAATTAAAATCAACAAGTGGCAACTCTGTTACAGACACAATGACCTGCCCCTAAGAAGGTATTCAACAAACACATGAAAGAAAGAACTCTGTGGTAGGCAATAAGAAGACTAGTTATTTTGCAGAGCAGGAACATGACAAAATTGCCCTGCAGAGTTCCTCTGAACAATGATGGAGACCTAACTTTCTTGATATTACCTTTTAAAGTCAATTGGGGATCCACATAGCTTGTTAAATAAAGGTCAGAAGGGGCCACAATGAATTGCAAAGGACTAATTTTACCAATCAGAAGCAATACATTTGAAGAATTTCAGATGACGTGATATTTTGTGTCATCAGTTAAACCACTTCCTTGAAATCCATTAGTCATCCATTACACGTAATATAACTAATCAAAACTTAGAACATAACCCAGAATTCATAGTACTTTTACTGCACCAGTTTTGCCTAGAATGCATCACTGTCCCTCGTACAAATTTAACAAAACAGATTATAGAACTAAACCTTCCTTTCTAAAGTAATCTGCCTCATATCTTCAGGGAAATATAAGATTCAAACCATGCTGAGAAGGGGCCTACCTGGAGATAGAAGACATGGGCAAAAATAACATGTTTCTGTATCTCCAAAGCTTACAATATGCTTTCTTCTCAACAACCTTAGGAGTCTAGTGATACAAGTATACCATCACTATTTTAAAGATGTTGAAATGAAGGGAGAGTAACTGATGTGGTCATCATCTGAATTCAGATCTTTCCTGGCTCCTAAGCCAGGCCTCCTTTCTATCATCATACCCTACTACCTTCCCACATATCCATCCCAACAGATAGAGGAACAGCTGACTGTAATTTCAGGGGTGTAGAGAACTCCTTGGTGAGGAAACTCTCTTGACCAACACCAATTGGCATTTTATCTAAATCTAAGCATCCTTAGGAGCAGCTAGGAGGTACAGTGAATAGTGCTAGGCCTGGAGTCAGGAAGACTAGTCTTCTGAGTCCAAATCCAGCCTCAGATACTTAGTAGCTGTGTGACCCTGAGCAAGTCACTGAACCCTATTTGTGTAGGACGAGCTTGAGAGGAAATGGCAAACCACTCCAAGAAAACCATCCAACTGAAACAAGGTGATGAAGCACTCCGAGGTTAAGTGACTTGCCTGGGGTCATGTCAGAAACTGGGCTTAAATGTAATTCTCTCTACAGAGCTGCCTGCCCTTCATCCAGATAAAGCAAAGTTTAAATTGTTATCCCCTTCAAGGGGAAAAGAAGTCCAAAAAGGCAACATAAAGGAGGAAAAATAGTCCCACACCATTTGCCTTGATCTAAATAGCAGAACTGACAAGATGAATTTCAGATCTTTTTTTTTTAAACACCAGCTAACAGAGCCTCCTCCCCCTTCTCTGACTCCTGCTGCTTGTGAGTCACTGCCCAGCTAAATCATCCCAGTCCAAATCACAGAGCAAGGGCAGTATTTGCCTCTCGGGATGATTAGGGCCACATCAGACATGGGGAGCTGAAGTCTAAACAGGAGAACAAACTAGAAAAGTAGATAACAGCAACTCTCAGTACAGTTTTGTGAGAAAGGAGAGAAAGTTCTCCATTCAGATGTTCAGACACAAGACAACAGCGACTACATACCCATCAGGAAGTGCTGAGATGAGAATGCAGTGACTATTTTTCCAGTGGCACCAGCAGATCTAATACGCCAGTCTTCTGCTAGAACCCGCACCCGAGGGGCAGGTAGACAGCATGGGGCTTGTCCTAGGCTGTGCTGCAGGAACACACCTGGCAAAGCAGGAGTATTAGGAGCACTCCAAAAAGAATTACCCTAAACACAGCTCTCTATTCTTTTTTAAATACACAAACTGTCAACCAAAACAATGTGAAAAGGTGCACCAGAAATAAAAAGTGTTTTCACAAAGTGCCTCTTTAATCTAAGAAACTTAAATGTTACTCTAATTACACTGAAAAACACAAAATTGAAGCATCTACCCAAGTTAAAGAAAATGAGGTATATACCTGAACCCTCCACATCAGGATAGCTACACCAAAGAGGAAAATGGTAACCTTTAGGATAATTGGAGCACAAATAAGATTGACAGCCAGATGGTATTTGACCTGCTTGGCAGGTATTTTATCTTAAAAGCCAGGTGCTTTTTACTGATGTCAGGCTATGACCAATTGTTTGTTTTGGTTTTGGTAACCCTAAGCACAAACTATTTGAGGTTTACAGATTGAGTTCAACACCTGAAACTGAACTCACAAGTCAAAAAGTAGCCAGTGCAGAGCATAAAACAGCTTATAACATGTTCTAAAATGCCTACACAGAAAGTAATTGTATATTAAATCACTTATCACCTAGGAAGTAATGTTTAATTAATTCACTAAGGGAGTACTCTAAAGTGAATTTAAAATGATTTGTTTTAATGATGAAAAATACTACCCTTTCTAGATATTAATCACAATATCATCAATGGTCTGGCACTTCTGCACATTTATAACAAAGATTCATAATTCAATAACTATTTACAAAGTGTCTATATTTGCAAGGATGATGCAGCAAGGATAGGCAAGAGCTAGCCATTAAAGAATATAAACATTTCATTTTTGCCTTACAGTTCAATACTTCAAGCCTAGTCTTTTTACAACTGTTTACCAACACAGATCTCAACTCCTCTATGACATAACAGACCATATTCAAGAGCTATTAAGGCTGAAAGCATCAGCACCCCAAGATAGTCTGGTGGTAAGTTAAAAACCTGGAGAAAAGAAGACTTCTCTTCTCCAGGTAGGCACATGCTAACACGTATCTTCAAGTATTTGCAGGGATGTTACATAGGAGAGACTTGCTCAGCTTGGCCTCAAAGCTTGCCATAACTAGAAACATTGGGTATTAGTTGCAGAAAGTGAGATTTAGGTTCAAATTAAGGAACAATGTAATTAGAGCTATTCAAAGGAGGGTGGCCTGAAACAAAAGACAGCAGGCCTCCTGTCACTGGTGGCCTTCCAGGGGAGGCTAGAAGAGATTCCTGGCTCAGATAGAGGTTAGTGCATATAGCCTCAGCATTATCTTCTAATTCTGAGATTCTGTAACTATTACTGCATAATATGACTATGCACACATCCCTGTCTCACACTAAATAACCCCAGAATGCCAAGCTTTTATAGTTCTTGTGCCTGTGTTTTACGGGTGTCTCCTCCATCCACTGACAGCCATCACGTTCAGGTTCCAGCTACTGCCACAAGTCCTGACCTTCAGCCCCTAAAGCAATGTTAGTCTCTAGCAAATGTTTCCTGAATGAATAAACCTCTCAAGAGGAATTACTATTAAAATAGAAACAAAGTCAAAATATCCTATTCTCTACAACTAGAATTTTTTTCAGTATGAAATTCAACGTAAAAAAATCATTCAGGGGCAGCTAGGTGGCGCAGCGGATAGAGCACTAGCCCTAGAATCAAGAGGACCTGAGTTCAAATCCAACCTTTGACACTTACTAGCTATGTGACACTGGGCAAGTCACTTGACCCCACTGCCTAACAAAAGAAAAAAAATCATGCCTAGGTCAGACCTATGGTCCATCTAGCAGGTGTTTTTTTTTATCCCTACTTTATCTAGTAAATATGAGATATATTTTAAAATACACTTGAATTCCATGTTACAGTTAAATTCTACACTAAAACTGCACTCCAATGCTTCATACTGGTGTGAAAGGGGAAAAAAAACCCCTGTCACCTCAGAAGAGTGGAAGCTCTGGCAGGTCCAGCCCAACAGAAAGGTTCCCCACCCCTGGTTTGGAGTTTAGGAGTTTAGACACAGTAGGGAACTGTATGTCCACTGTTCAAGAAGCAGCCCAATTAAGTTAAGAAGCATGCATAACAAGGTTAGCTATAGGACAAAGTGATAGTTTTAGGATCAGCATTGACAAAAGTAATCCATGCCAATGAAAAGGAACTACTGAAATATTATCATCAAATGATAATTCTTTTTAAAAACTGATTATGTTGATAATAACAACTCTCTAGCTGTCCATTTCTCTAGTACTTAACAGTTTACCAAGGGCTTTCCTTACCAACTACCAATATTCTCTCTCAGAGGGACCAGATGTTCATTTCTACAGAAAGGCATAGTTGTCCTCCACCTTCGAAGTATCCTCATTTCCCTTAGTAACCCATTAAGAATCCCACGCTCTGCTGAATGAACGTGTCAAGGCATCAAAAGCATACCTAAATATTTACAGTACTTTAAAAAAAACACCTTTCACAATTCACTAGTATAAATTTTAAATTTAAAACAGGACTACCAAAATGTAGCTGATTCAAAAGGTGTTTTGTACATTTTTTTTCTTTTAAGAAAAAGCATCATTCTCCAATCTTTCCATCACTTTGATCCCAACTCCAGCTAATGTAGTAGTATCACAAAAAGAAAGACAAAAAAGCTATCTAAACCATATGGAACATGAAATACAACTATCTACTTAGTATCTCCAGAAATGTCAACAGGGACCAAAAATAAGGTATCAGGAGATATGTTCAAAGTTTATAAATTATAAAATTCGCTGTAGACAAGGCAATACTCACATTCATAAGAAAAGCCAAAAGGTTCACTTAGAATAATCAGATCCAGTTTGGGAGGTCTTCAAAGAAAGTCTCCACAAGGTAGGCTAGCTGTTCCCCTACAAGGCATTCCTTCTTCCATTTGCATGCCTTTGCACAAATCTGAAATGCATTCTCTCCTCACTTTTTCCCTGTATAATATGTATCTCAAGTGTGTACTCCTACTGGAGGTCTTCTGATTCCTCTCCCCAAAGCTGTTAGTTCTCTCCCTCTTGAAACTGCTTTGAATTACTTTACCTTCATTTATTTGCACGCGTGACATATTCCTTCCCAAAGAGAATATAAGTTCCTCAAAAATAAAAACATAGTTTTTGTCTTTGTATCTACTGTACCCAGCACACTGCAACTTGCACACAGTAAACATTTAGCAAGTATTAGCTGAATTTAACTGAATTATGAATATGGTTATCTATGTGTACTACTAGATCCTCTAAAAAGGGGATAGAGTATCTGATAAAACTAAGTACTCACTTCTGGCCTTTCTACCTACAACTTTCTTTTGAAATTACTTTATATTTCCTTACCTAGGCATATGTACAACCTCTCATTCCAGTAGAATGCAATTTTCTAGAGGGCAAGAAATGTTTCAATTTTTGCCTTTCTATCCCCAGGCTTTTACATATTACAGGCACTTAGTAAATACTGGGTGAATTTTATACACAATCACTTCCATGAACATAGAGGAAGGAAAGACCTCTATCACCAGCTTTGGGGAATTTTGCCAAGCTCTTTGGGGCTGGCAGTGACCACAAAGCCATACCAGAGACAATGAATTAGAAGAGGACCTACTGTACCAACTTACTCCTCAGCACAATACAGAACATAACTTCACAACATCTGGGGGTTGTACAAAGGCCTCCCCTGGCCACAGCCAAGGAATGCTGGTGCCACAGGGGCCCAAAGGGTGAGTTCTGACACAAATCACCACATGTAAAGCTAGAACACCAGGAGTTCAAAGGAAGGCTATCACAGAAAACCAGAAAGAGAAGGCATTAATATCTGATATTTACTTAGCACTAGAAGGTCTGCAAAGCTTTTTACATGCTCTCTCATCTGCAACTCACAATTCTGTGAGGTAGGCACCACAAACTATTACACCCATTTTGCAGTTCAGGAAAGTCTCAGAGAGGTTAAGAGACTTGCCTGTGATCACAATTCAAGAAAGCATCAGAGGCGGAATTCAAACCCGAATCTTCCTGCATCTGAATTCAGGATTCTATCCACTACACAGTACTACCTTTGAATCTTAAAGGGTAGTTCAATGGACCAGACAAATTCTCCAACATATTTCTAAATAAGAAAAGGATCTCTTATGAACTATTTATAATCAATACATTTTAATAATTATTATGCTAATCAATTCCAAACAGTGCAACTATATAAATCTAAAAAAGAACCTTCACTTTGGAAATGAGGAAACTTGATGCGGCCCCCAAAACGATCTTCTTCTTATGCTCACCTAGCATTTTTCTGCCTTTTTTAGTTTACCCAAATTTACCAAATGTTAAGAACTTTCCTTGTTCAAATGAGTCACAGCGAACAACCAAGCAAATAGAATGTTTGCTTGCCTCTGAGTTTCCTTTAACAATATTAACAAGTGGAGGTTTAAAAAAAAATTAAATCAATTTAGCACTAGGGAATGACAATAAACCACAGATTAGGAAACTTAAGCCTTCCGTTTATCACTCAGAATAGGGACACAATTGCAGCAATAGTTCAAGTTCCTCTTCCAGAATCCTAGCCAGCATTTTTTAAGCCTGACCTGAAGTAAAGTCTCTAAAAGGAAACAATAAAGTTATTCAGAATAGCTGCATTTTAGCTAAGCTGACTAGGAAGTAAAAATACATACATTAAGCCCCATTTCCCCACTAACTTTAAGATGGAAGAGAGGTTCTGGAAAGAACCAAGGTCAGAGGGTCAGAGGAGTATTTATGAGAGGAAAAGAGAAGGAAAGCAATAGGAGAGAGCAGCCAGCTACTCAGCAGGCATTCGGCAAAATATACTGAGCACCTACTATGTGCAATGCAATATACTGGGTTAACAAAGCCCAGGGGCAGCAAGAGAAAAATCAGGGCCTACCTATCCCCTGTGCACTCTCCTATGACATCAACCAATTCTGAAACAAAACAACCCTTGATAAAAGGCCTCGCGTTCTCTGTCTACAAACGCCAACCAGAAAATTCAACAAATAGTCGTGAAGGGCTTCTTATGTACTCTACACTGCCAGATGTCTTCAGTCAAGTCAGTGAACTGCCCTCTCACCATTACAACACAGCACCAAGTCACAAGGTCAGAGGGTTGCTGTTCCTGCTCTGTCAGGTGTCCTGATCTCTATCTGGCCACTGGGCCCAGATGGCTCTGGAGGAGAAAGTGAGGCTGGTGACTTTGCACAGCTCTCCCTCACTTCAATCCAATTCACCTGCAAGTCATGGCATCACCTTCCTGATGTCATGGTTTTCTTGGAGAATGAAGGACAAACAACAACAGTAACACAGATCTGGTATTAAACCCACTTCGTTTTTCTAAGTCCTTTTTAAATTTGTACAGCTTTTCCAAAGGGAAGGCCTCTCCTCTGATCAGCATCATTACTAACACCACTTCCCTAGTTACTGAGGAAATGGCTACTTCTGGAAATTTAAAATGTTAAAGCGCAATTTCAAATGCTCAAGTAGTGAAATTTTTACACTATTGACTCCTTTTAAAATTCTGTAAATAAAGAAATGGATTGCCTCAATGAACTTCATGAAGTGTAAGTGTTTTAAAGGATAAAGCTGAACAACAGACTACCAGTCTCATGTTCCTCAGCTTTCTGAACTAGATAATCAGTTAAACATAAAATAAATCAAGAGACATTAATGTAAAAATAAAAAAAATTTAAATTAGTCACACTATATGTGAGATATAGACTAGGAGAAATCCTACAGGATCCTTACGAATAGTATCTGAGTTGTAAAAACTTTGTTAAAGCAAAACACACAAAAAGGTCATCACAAGAACAAAAGTAGGCATGAGTCAAGATGGCTACCCCAAGAATCATCATCTATCTAATCAGAAATAATATCACTAAAATGATGAAGCTAAATTACTTAAACTACTCATTCCTAAATACAACACATTTTGTTAGAAGGTAAATAAATTATCTAGAAAGCCAACATACCCCGAAAAAAGCAGCAAAAATGAGGTGTGAGCAAGCTCACCACCATCCCTCGACTTACAGGGGCTCACAAGATGCTGCACACCAGAGGCTCAGCCTCAAATCTGGCCTGCAGAGGAGAACTCTGAAGGCAAATACTTCCAGGGGCTGCTTCCTCAGCCTGAACTACAAGAAGCGATGACCTCACTGGAAGATAGATTTGAGGCAGCAGCTGCTTGGGGGAACAATCAGAGAGCTGTGAAACCAGAAGCAAACACAAGAGACCACACTAGATAACCCCCAAATTTTGAAATAAAAGTATGAAACACTGTTACTGAAATTTTCTTAAAACCTGGCAGAATACCTCAAAGAAATCAGATTTATTCCAAAAGCGTATTACCTACCCAAGCCTAACCTCGCTTAAATAAAGTTGTATCATCCAGTCTAATGGAATGTAAGAAACCAGTTTCTATGGAAAAAGAGCTGCCACAGAGCACAGTGATGCACTGCAGAGAATTTAGTAGTAAAATAGTCACAACACAGCTCAATCCATGGAATAAGGACAGCAGCAGCAGCAACAACTTCCATTTATCAAGTGCCTTGTGCGTCCTTCACAACTACCCTGGGAGGGAGGTATTACAGCTAAGATGTCCATCTTCCAGACAGAGAAACTGAAGTTCAGAAAACTCACAATGGTCTGCCCGACTCCCATTTAGCACGCTTGTCCAGGCCAGCATTGCAAGCCAGGCTTCCTGACTCCAAGTCCAGCCCTCTTCTACTGCATAACATTTTCTAAGATAATTAAAATAATTGACTTTTTTAAAATCATAAACTCTTTGAATAGGAATCATATCCAAATTATGCCTGTGCAAACTGTCACGTGCAATGACAGTCCTAAATAAAAATGTCAAGAGACTATCTTTTGTTTTACCTTTTATCATTAATGTATGTATGGGCTCACTGATGTTCAAATTATGTATTCCTATGCCAAATCTTAGCTCAAGAATATAGGATTAAAAAGAGATTTAAGAAAATATCAAACAAGAATTCATGAATGAAAGAGCTGACGTCATAGTCCTGCTCCCAACAGAGCGCAGAGGAGTCTATAAGAAAAACAGTCTATCTTCTGGGATATTAAATCACTGAAGTCATTTACTAAAGGAGATGAAAGAGAAGAGCTTTGCCCAAGAATAGGGAACGGGGGAAAAGGTCTCTAGGCAAGAGCTGCATTGGCTACTTTTCCCCCCACTGAAGGCCTGACCAGAACACAATATAATTTTCTGTCTAATCCCACCTTCCCCCTCCCCAATTGACACAATTTCCTAATAATATAAAATATATCCATGTGGTAGCTCTTCTAAATAAGCAAGACATTTGTTCCCTATAAAATGTTCTTCCTGATACCCACCCCAAAAAACAACCAAGGACTAGACATCTCCCTTGGTTCTGCTGGTTTGGCTTACTCTTACCACTGCAGCCACAACTGCCTTCGCTGTCTCCACCCTCTCCCCTCAGAAAGACCAGGCTTTCTTGTCACATACAAACACTTAAACAATTCTGAAGTCATATACATATAAAGAGGTGGGACTCAGTGACCAAGGGAATCTGTAGGGGAAACGAAAAGACTGTAAAAATGTGATTTATTAATTAAAATCTTTCTGGGGAGCAGATCAGTTTGTGTCTCTCGGTCAAACTGATAACTTCTGCAAAGTCCAGACAAAAATGTCCTAAAATAATTTTCCCTGGGACCCAGGAAGCTTACACTAAATCTGTGAGTCCAATTTTTTTTCCCCTGAAAATGTAAAAGTATTTCATTTCCAGAAAGGAAAAAAAAATCCCCATGAAGTCGCCTCCCCTTAAGTCACTAACATCTCAAATGCGGAAAAACTGTGAGGATGTTTTCTCTTCTTAACCACTCAAGAAGAAAAATGGCTATTTACCCAAAATGGGGAAAAAAGGAGTGGGAGGAGGGTAGAGCATAAGAAAAGAGTTAAGAAATAAACAATTTTGTCAATGAACATTTTTAAAAGAAGATCTTATTAAGTTAAAATGCAAATATGCCAGTTTTATCTGTAAATCTAAAGTATTTAAAAGAGATCATCTAACAAACACGTCTACCACAAATATCTTTGACAGTACATCACTACCCCCTTGTGGATTTGCAATAAAAATTCCTATCTTGAATCTTCAGTTTTTTAAACAATGGTTTGGACTGAGGAGAACTTTTATCAAAGTTTGCACTTTCCTTGCTTAGAAAGTTATTTTATTAATATTACTTTTAAAATAACTAAACAAATTAAAATAATCTGTCAATTTAAAATTATTTTCCCAAACCTACAATAACCACCTTTCGGGAGTATTCGTTACATTAAAAAAATCGATAGCATAAAAAAGGAGCAAAAGTCCTAAAACATCTTAGACAATTCTATTTTTCTTCAGGATGATTTTATATTTTCTATCACTATGCTAAGATATTTCTGTAATAAATCAATTTTTCCTACTGTACCTAACAAATTTTTCTCTAAAAAAAAAAAATTCACAGTGGTCTGAGATCACAAGAAACCCAAAATACCAATAGGGCATGTCCTTACTTAATCTGCAGAGGGTACATGTCGAGTCAGGATGTGTGATTTCCTTGATGTGGAAATTCCCTCCACCAAGGCAGATGCAACCCATCTCTAACCTAACAGATGAGCCTAAAAAAATCGATAGATTCTCAGAGCAGCTAAGTCACTAACCTGCCTATGGTCACACACCTAAATCATCCTCAGAAGGGGACTGGGGGTAGGCATCTGGATCCCAGGTCAATGCCCTACACCATAACATATTGCCTCACAAAGTACATATATACACTCCGGTCTATTTCAAAAGTAGCTTTCAGAACTTTAAAAAAATTTTAAAAGACTGAATAAGACTATTATTAAAGACTATTAAAAAAATAATTATATTATTATATTAAAAAAAGTGATGTCACTTTAACACTGTTCACAGTAATCTTAATTTGCACTAGAATAGGAATGGAGATAGCATCTTTTATAAAACAGGAAGGAATTTGCCTTTTTGAGCTGAAAATTACCCTAGTCATGTCTGTTGATTTTTTTGGCGTATGATGTGTACGTATCTTGTTACACATGAACTTTAGAAGGTGAAATGAATTTGCATACCTGGCTTCTAATTTCTATACAAACTAGATTTGGTTGAGGATATAAATTCACTCTCAGTAACTCATGTGCTACACCGGAGAACGCTACTTTCATGACTCATAATGGAATCATCGTAGGGATATGATATTTGATTCTCCAATCTCACATATCCTCCTTAGGAATGTTGTAGGGGTTGGACTAAAATTTATGACCTCCAAGGGCCCTTCCCAGCTTCAGAGGTACTGAGTTTGTGAGTGGGACATATCTATTCACTGTTACTACTACAAGGAGAAATGAGGATAGATAATGTTATGGTGAAGGAGGAAGAAAGGAGGAGAAAACATACGCAGCAGGTGGTTTCATCGATAGATTCTTAAGTAACTGAATACAGTATCACCTTGCAGTACTATATAAGGAAATATGGGAAAGGTACATCCATCTATCAACACTGGCCTTTTGTCAATATCGACTAAAATGAGAGAACGTGCCCAACAAGCGACAGGTGCCCAAGGGGCCTGTCTGGCCACCTCCCATGTACCCCAAAGTGATAGGCAAGTAGGAGCAGAACTACCCCTTATCCACATGTTTTCTAGGAAGGTCAGAGTTGTTTGTTTTGGTTTTTTTTAGTTTATGGTTTTAGGAGGGAGATGGGTAAGGAGGTTAATGGCACTTATCAACCTCTCTCTCACCAGACACCTCATAAATTGGAGAAATGTGTCTTTGCAAACAAATATATATACATGCATATGCATACATATGTGTACACATACACACTGTGTGTGTATATACATACACGTGCATGTACATGCTTATGCATACTCATAGATACACATATATAGGTTTACATATAACTAGAAATCACAGTACAGTGAAAAGAGTGTTAAGTTTCAAACCAGAGGACCCAAGCATATGCTGGCTCTGACCCTCACTTTTGTGACCCCGGAGAAGTAGCTTAACCTCTGTGGGCCTCTATTTCCTTATCTTTAAAAACAAAAGAGTGGAATGTGAAGACTACTTGGGTCCCCTTCTACCTCTCCATTTATGATCCTATAAACTGTATCTCAGAAACCAAGGTGACTAATACGCAAATTGATTCCATAATTTTTCATTACTAAGTATAACAAAGTTGTCTGGCAGCTCACTGTTCCAGGAAAAGAAAGGGCCAAGTCTTTCCAAACCATGTGGTGAACTTCAAAAAGGTACATTTTCATCCTTTTCCTACTGAGCAACAGATTAGAGATTATCAGAACATGCAAATATATCTAATCATTGGCATTAGCACATGGGTTTGAAATGGATGTGTAAGCTGTAATAGAATGATAGATCTCTCATGGTAACGCATATGATTGGTTGAAAGTGGACAGTCCTTAAAATGGCTAGTGAAACAGGATATAATTTGGACATCCCTTGATCTCTCACTGCAGTGGGGTGCATAATCTATTTGAGCACAGGGAAATTAACTAAAAAAATAAAAAGCCAGGATGTACAACAGCTCTGGAGTGAGGGGAAAATATATATTGACAACCTTTCCCTGAGAAGAACTACAGCTTCCCCTCCAGAAACAATGGAGTCTGAAGCAGGGAGACGCAGGTAAGAATCCCTTTGGCCGGCATACAAACAGCAGAGACAACTCTCCACCTGGCTCATCATGTACAAGAATTCAAGGGTTATCTGTCCATCATCAATATTCAGGAAGAAACACTTAGCCTTTCTTCAGCAAATGTCATAATAGGGGAAACAGCACCTGTACTTCACCTCCTCTTCTAGTAACAAATATGCAGAGAGAAAAGAAGTTTCTGACACATTCCTGATGCATATTACTTTCTCTGTCTTGTAGCTGGTGAACACGGATTCGGAAAAGTACCTATGGCTATGATAAACCTCTGTCCTAAGCTCTGATTAGTGAGAAAAAAGATAAAGAAGTGTTGTCTACAAAATGAGTAATCTGGGATGGGGGAGACAGTAGACCACATACTTCCTCCAGCTTCTTAAGGGGGTCAAACAAGGATAGCAATACTTCTGTCCCTTTCCCTTCCCCTTCATCCCCAAACATCCAAACCAAGTCACTAAACAAAAGGCCTGAAAAGAGTATTAAAATCTACAAAGTTAAAGTCAGAAGAAAGGACCCCATACTCTCACATGAATGACAACAGAAGGTAAATCAAAGAGGGGTCATGGATTAGCAGGGGAGATAAGATTGGATTTCTAAAATCCTTTTCGATTCTGTGATTCTAAGTAATCTGTGCCCTGTGATTAATAAGCATCATCAGTGTCCACCGTCTACCCTCATCAAGACAGCAAGACAACAGGCAGGTTACCTCAACTGCAGTAAATAAATTCCCTAGGTCCCAGTCAGAAAGATCCAGAGGACAGTGATCAGGACACAAATTCCACTTTACGCTCCATGCCTGATAAGTTGATGGAATAGGATGTAAACTATCTTTAGGCAACAGAAGAAAAATAACATTGTCCTGCACAGCAGTAGCAATGAATGGCAAAAAGGCTACGATAAAAGCAGACTCAATAGTTTCTGATAATAATTATAATGATGAGGGGCAACAATGTGAATCCTTTCTGAGCTTTCTGAAACCTTTTGTACATCCTTTTAAGACATACAAAAAGTAGAAAGTAAGCTTTCTCACTCCCAGTAGGTACAGGAAGAAAGCACAGGAGAAGAGGAAGGCTGAAAAAAGAGGAGGGTGAGTTCACTCAGAAAATGAAGAATGCAGGTGAATGGAAATTTCACTACCAGGTACCACAAAGGCAAGTCACCCTGAAAGGGGCAGGACATCTCACAGAATTATCTATGTGATAGAAAGACAAAATGAAAGGCATATCACTATCTACCACTTTAAAAAGAAAAACAGTCAAGTAATACATTACACAGAGAAAGGACACAGTCTCACTTCACCAAGGAAACAGATAAGTGTGAGGAGAATACTAGTACTATCCTAAAGCAACCACAGCAAGAGTTACTCTTAAGAGAGGAAGAAACAGAGGAAATTGTTTCCTATATTCTGAAGGAAAATATCTGACTTAACAACAAAGAAAAGGTTAAGGGGTGCCCACCATGTCTAGTTTTGTGTTCTATATAATACCTTGCATGCTACTGATACTCAAAATGTTAACCACGCCTTCTAGTCAGGCACTTGCCTAAATGACCCAAAATGTATGCCCAAGCACTTAGAATGTTAATTTTATTTTTTTCCTTCCTACACATTCTGGACTACAGTAAACAACAACAAAAATCCAGTATATTTTCTGTATAATTTTACTAGACTATATGATATATTAGAATAAATTAGGAGAAACCAGTCCTAATAAGAAGTGGAAAAGGACAAGGCCCAGCGATGCCATGCATACCAAAAGAAAAGCAAGATCCAATCAGGCCTCTGAGCAAAACCACATGACCCCAGTAATGGGAGCATGAAGGGCAAGTGCATTCCACTCTGTATAAAAAGACCTACTCTCAAAGAAGGGAGCCCAAAGACAATTTGGGAGAAGTCAAAGCAGGGAAGGAGATAGATGAACCACCCCTCAAAAAAAGTGATCATATTATCTATTTCAATCAATCAACCAATCAATAAACATTTATTAAGCGCCTGATATATACCAGACTACTGGACCCAGAAAAGAAGATCACACATGCAGAAGGAAACTTCCAGGGACATATGAAGCATATCTAAATATACAGGGGCATAAGAAATAGCTTCCCCATCAGCCTAGAGTGATAGGGAATAAACTACAGCTATGAAACTAGAATTAGGCCATTCTCTCCCAGGCCAACAGAAAAGAAAAGCAGAACAATTTCAACCCCAGTCTGGGCAGCTAAAACTACAATACAAACTCAAAAAAAGGTTTAACCCCACCAAGGCAAGTAATGAGTCTATAAGCAGCTAAAAAATTAGGAACCAGAATGCTACTTGGCCCAAAAGTTTAGATTTTAGAAGTGTGAGCTAGAAGAGACCTAAGAAATCAACTAATCCAAATGCTTCATTTTACTAACGAAAAATAAAAGCCTAAAGGCACCATGGTTATCCAAGGTCATAAAGCAAAGTTAGCGGCAGAGAGAGGTCTAGAACTCAGGGTTTCCTGACAGTCCATATTCTTTCAGTATAATCAGACTGTCACACCAAAAAGGGTGAACAGTTTCAGGGACAGAGAGCCTCCACAACCTAAAAGTTTGAAGGAATAGAAAACTATGAAGGGATTATCTCTCTGGCCATGGATTAGAAGTACAGAGTTGACAAATATGTCTCCAAGATGGCATACAGAAGAGTGCCATTACACTCATTCAGTAAGGGAAAACTTGATCCCATCTGACCTTGAGAAGAGGTTTCTATATGTAAATGAACCATCTCATCTACTGAGCAGTGGGGTGGGGAGATTCATTATCTCCCATAAGTGGGAAAAACAGGTTCATCAAGCAGAGAAGCAAGGCATGTCCTTTAGGTCACTAGCCCACCCCTCAAAGAAATAAGAGAGTTAGAAAAGGGAGGAAGGAATCTTCCAACACAAAACAAAAGAGAGATGAAAGAACTGAGAACCCTATACTGTCTTTGTAGAAGAGGACTACCATATCTGGGGTGTGAGAGGAAACAAGTTAATGCTCTATTATCTGTGGTAATGGGCAACAGACAAAGCACAACTGTATGCCACCCACCAAAACCACAATTTTAGACAATACCTTCAACTTCCTGGTCTTATTAACCTTTTACCAGGACCACAAAGTAGTAGCAAAATTAACTGATTTAGTTTCAAATCTTTTCCCTTTCCCTTCCCACCCTCTGGTGGATATGTTAATAAGCAATAAATTATCCAAAAGGAAATCTGTGGAATGGTTAATTAAAGGATCTGAATAATCCACCAATGGAAATGCAGTCACTTTTGGAGCATAAGCTCCATCTAATACAACATATATGTTAAGAGTGTCTGGTCATACCAAGAGTAATAACAGTACATCATAGGGGAAAAAAACGTAACTCCATCCTACTGATTCTAGATACAAAGTAGACAATACAACCACTGTTGTCCAAAAGGAAAAAAGCAATCCAGTTCTAATCTTTCTGGCAAGTAGGTGTGACTGATTAAACATCAATGGTAAGATGGAATCCAGAACCCAAGATCTAATGTTAACTAAACACCCAACTCAAACCCCCTGTCACTGACATACCAAGGGAAAAGAGTTCACCTTGCCAGAGAAGTGCCAAAGAGACCCAAAAGCTCAGGGCCTGTCCAGAAGGTGCCTGTGGAGAGAGCAGATCAGGTCAACACAACTGGTCAAAACAGAAAGGCCTTCCCACTGAGTAACAGCTGATGGAATCCACATCAGTTTTTGTGGCTACAACTGGAGAGGAAAACAAGATCAGGCAAAATACCTGAATGGGACAAATTTCTGGTTCATTTTGCCCAAGAAGTAGAGGGTACCTCTCGTTTGGCAATGCTAGAAACAAGTCAATGCAAAGAAGAGGGTGCTTTTAGATAATACTGACTCCACAGTTTCCTACAGTTACAAGTGTTTTCAGATACCCAAGGGCATCCTCGAAGAGCACCATAATAGAAACTGCAAGGCCTCTCAATGATCCAAACAGGTGGGATTTTCAAATCTTTCTGAGGTCAGTCAGTACTTGTCCAGAGAGTAAATTAACCCTACTGGAAAACACAAGAATTCTCCCCACCTTGATCACAGAAGATAAAGACATCAAGGTAGGACAGTTTCTCCCTATAGGACACCAAGAAGAGAAGGCCAAACCTCTCTATTCAGAATGCACCAAAGGGGAAGGGAGTACAAGGGAATGTCTGAGACTCAGGAGCTTCAGGGACTGTGTGCTTTACTGAATATTCACCCCTCTGCTGGCTCAACACAATACAATAGGGGAATTCAAGAATGGGAAAGATGATGGACAAGTTAAGTAGCTCTTCGGCTATAAGGGATAGATGATCCTTCTACTACTGATAAGATACAATGCATACACATGAGCATATGTCCAAATTTATGATTCCATACACATCTATATTGTCACTTCACACCTCTAAGTTACATTATCTAAGTGCATTTGTATGTACTATGTACATACAAATGCAAACTTTCCTGGCCTAAATGCCCAATATGACTGCAAAATATCACAGTTTTGTCCTTATCCCAAATATGGGATAATGGGATATGAGAAGGATTTAGTCTTCCCACTGACTGACAGCTACAGAATCAAAAGTGGAAACACAAGGCCCAAGGGGAGAGATGAAGACAAGGAGTAGTAAATAGGAAACCCCTTTCCCCAAAGGTAACATGGAAGTGTATATTTTATTTCCTAGCTGAAGGCAGACATAAGGCCTCCTTCTACCCAAGCCAACATAAATGCAATTCTGATGTGGACTAGAAAAAGTCTGGGGAATGTAGGGTTCACAAGATATGGCTGAGAAGGGAGCAGACACCATAAGAAGACCGGAGGAGCCTCCTTCCAAAAGGAAAAAAAAAAAGTTAGTAGTGTCATCAGCCAGGGCTTCAGGGTTCAAGAACATGAACGTATACAAGGATGCTTCCTATTTCGAAGAAGACAGGAGACCCTGTAGTCAAAGGAGAGCAGAGTCAGTTGGTGAATGCTGCCCCTGGCTAGGATTCAAGGGTAAACAGGAAGAGCGTATGTCCCTTTTTGCTTCAGACATAAAAGTAATGATGTGGTCCCTTGTTGCTCAAGTAGTAGGCACAATGGAGGAGGGCACTGGCCAAGCCTGAAGGGAGTGAGCAGGGAGGGACCCCACACACCGGGGGAGGAAGGAAAAGGGGGCATGGGGAAATTAAAGGATGCGTGGGTCACAGAGGAAAAGGGGCAGAGGAATACTCTAAGTTGCTGTCATTTAAAAAAAAAAAACCAAACCACGGGTAACCCAAAGGGTTGCCAGCCAAAGGGCTCACCTTCACCCAGGGGGTGGTGGAGGGCAGGAGCGTCTACACGGCCAGCCAAGAAAGTGTCTGCTTCCCCTCTGAGAAAGGACTTGGGGGGTGCACAGGCCCCTGGGGTCCGCGGTGGGGGGCGGGAGGCCGCTCCACTGCCCCTGTCCTGACAAGGAGGGCCGGTCACTGGAGAGTTGTGCCCGTGGCCCAGCGGGGGGGGGAGGCTCGCGATCGGGGTCACGGCGGGGAGAGGAGGCGAAGGAGGGGGCGAGGCTCCGGCTCGTCCCTCGCCATGGAAACCGGAACCCCACCCTGCTGCCCGAGGGGGGCCGGGGCCGCTGCCCGGGGGCGGGGAGGCGGGAGGCGGAGCCCGCCGGGCCCTGCCGGGGCCGTGGCTGGGGGGCCCCGGGGCGGGCGCGGCGGGGGGCCTCGCGCACATAAACTTTCCGCCCGCGGGCCCCCACCCCCGGGCCGGGCCGGGCCGGGGCAGGAGTCGGGGCCCGGGCTGGGGCCCGGGCCGGAGGAATGCCCGGGCGGGCGCCGGGGCCCTGGGCCGGCCCCCGCCCCGCGCGCCCCGCTCCGGCTCGGGCTCCGGCCCCTACCCGCCCCCGGCGGAGGAGGAGGGGGTGTCGCTATCGCGGTCGCGGTCCGTGTCGCCGGCCCCGGGGTCCCCTCAGGACTCGGCCCCGCTCCGCCTCTCCCCCGCCCCCGGGCCGGGGGCGCCAGCCCGCCGCGCCCCCGCGCTGCCTCCCGTGCCCGCCGCGGCTGCCCGGGATGCCCGGCGGGGCCGGGGGCCGGCCGCCCCACGCGCCGCCTCCCTCTCCCTCCGCCGGCCCCCCTCACGCTCCGGCTCTTACCTTCCGGCTTGTTTTCGGCAGCCATTTCCCCTCCGCGCGCCACATCCTCCTCCTCCTCCTCGCGACCGGGACCCCGAGCGCGCGCCTCGTACCGCCGCCGCCGGCCCAGCCACCCCGCCGCCGCCGCGCACCCGGCCTGGCCCCGCCCCGCGGCCCACGCACCGCTCCCATTGGCGCGCCGGCCCGCCAGTCATCACCGCCGCCGCCAATCGCCCGGCACCAGGGGCCTCACTACTCTCCGGGAGGAGCGGCCTATCCTCCCGGCCCATTGGCTGCTGTCCTCCCGACGGCATGGCGGGATTGGCCGAGATTCGACGCCCCCTCCCCACCCACTACCAGAAAAGCCCGCCTTCCCGACCTAAACAAAGCTTCTCAGTGGCTAGAGCCCAAGACAGCTGACCAATAGATACGGCGCCGACACGGAATATTTCCTCGAGGCCGGGACGTAGCTTTTGGATTGGGCGTTGCTACAGTGTTTCCCAAGCCGCCCAGGCCAATCAAAGGGGGTTCCCGGAGCTCGGGAACGGCTAAGGGAAACCCCACCCCTTAGCATGACCGTCACGGGGAAGGCGTGCGCTCATTGGCTGGCTGGGGCTTTTCCCGCGTGCTCCCGGGGCTGAAGGACGTTCCTGGGGAAACCACTCTGGGCGCGTGGGGGGTCCCGGCGGTGGCGGCAGCGCCGCGCCGGGGCGGGGTTCTCCGGGATACCACAGCGTGTCGGAGCCGCTGAAGGCGCAGGCGCGGGCGCAGCCGAAGCCCGAGCTCCGAGCTCCGACCTCAGCCCAGGGAGACGTCGTGGGCCCGTGGGCCTGTGGGCTAGTGGGCTCGGCTGGCCGCCAGGAGGCGCTGTCGCGCCACGCTCCTCTGTCTCCCCCCCCCCACCCCCGCCCTTCCCCAGGGGCGCCCGTGCCCTAAGGCTTGCTAGAGTGTAAGCTTCTCGAGGGCAGGCTCCGCTCTGCCCCCACTGCCTGGCACGCGGTAGGAGGTGTGGGGTAGTGGCCCTGCAGTCAGGAAGACCTGGGTATCATTATCCAGTCTAATCACAGCTAGCGTTGATGTGGCGCTTTAATAATGGTTTGCAAAGCGAATTTTTAAAAATATGATCGCATTCATTATACCCATTTTACAGATGAGGAAAGTGAAGAGATTTGCCCAGCTAGTAAGTGACTGAGGCTGGATTTGCACTGGGGTCTTCCTGACTCCAGGGCTCTCCACTCTACAATCTGTTATGTGGCTCCAGGCATGTCATTTAACAGCCTCAGTTTCTTCTCCTGTAAAACGAAGGGGTTGGGCTAGATGGCCTGTGAGGACCCTTTCAGCTGCTTGCTCCCTTCTCAGTTCCCCACGTTTTCTAAGAGTCTCCCTCTGTGCCCCTCTGCACTCTCCTCAGCTCCCCCAATTTTCACTGGTCAGCCTGTGGCCTCTGTCCTCCACCAGCCTTCTTTCTGTTGGCCACCCTCTGCATCTTCCTCCACTGCCCCAGCTTTCCAATGCTGCCTCTTCAGCCAGCTCACCCTGTGTCCTCTGCTCTCCCCTGAGCCCTCTCTTTTTGTGGGCACTATGGGCTCCTTCGCCCCCCACCCATTCTAGCAGTTATCTTGCACCCCTTACCCCCTCCTCACCTCGGACTACATTCTGTCACCTGGCTTCATCCTGGCCCTGCCAGTGGTCCCAGATCTGTTTGTGGTACCCTCCCCCCAGCTCTATCTCTTCCAGTGCACATCCTTTCTCTCTTTTCACCTTACCCCCAAAGATTTGCCAGTCTTTTCCAAGGCTATTATCGGACTCCCAATTTCATTTTGTTCAGGCTTTCCATGTGACCTAACAAACAGGTGACTCATAAGCTCCTAAGTTAAGCTGAGGCATGAGAATAAAGTAATATATGAAAAAATTAAATACGTTACACTTAAGAGTGAGCCCAGCAAAATGTAGGCATTTACTTTTAAAAAGGAAAAACCTCAAAATTTTCAAAGCCCATAGTGTCCACTTGTTCTGTTGCAAATGTTTTGCTCAAAAATTAATTGCCAAACTATATTGGGAGCTTTAATTTTTTTCCTTTATTGCAGGGGAAGGTTCAGTCAGAGAAATGAGGGAAGCCTCTTTCTAGAAGTGATTGTAATATAAAGACAAAAGGCATCGATAAAAAACTTTTTAAATAAAGTAGCAAGCTAGAAAGATTAACTTCAGTTGCACAGAGGAATCCTAAGAAATAAAGCTTAGGATGGCAAGTGCATCCAGCATGAGGGGAAGAAATGAAAACAGTCACAAACCCTATCTGAAAATTCTTGCCACCTCAAGTAAAACAGTTAAACACAGCAAATGGAGGGAATCCTAACTGCAAGGTGAGATGCCAACATGCGGCATTTAAAATCAAAACACCTACCACCTTCAGAGCCACTCAAACATAATACAGGTGGGCAGGTAATAGAGGAAAGAGAAATGAGGCTGCTGACTCTGATAGTTAGAAAAGGAGGGGAAATTGAATTGAAGCAGTTTTCCATCCCCAGCTATGTGGATGTATTTCTTCTCTTGTAACAATGAGAGCGGTTCCTTGTACTGCATATATCCGTTCCCTCCCGGCCGTTAGTGGGAGTTAGCTGAATCAGTGAAAGAAAAGTCCCCTTCTAGACATTTTGGTGGCTAGGGCTATGCTGTCAATGTGTATTTAACTTGAAACGATAGAAACAGCCTCCTTCCTAACAGCAGATCATCTTGGTTTTTTTTCCCTAGTCTCCTCAAGTAGAAATTTCTCAAGTTTTCCAGAAATAAAGATGTTCCCCAAAATACTACATAAACTGCCGCCCACAAAGCTCTTGTTTTTAGCCTTAATGTTCTTTGAAGAATGAAAGAGATCGTCCAGAAACCATTTCATGGAGGTGAATAGTAGTAATGCCTGGGCGAAATGTTACGTTTATCTTCTAAAAAGATTTTTGAGTTCTCTTCCAGTGATCTCTGCAGTAACATTATTATTATTATCATTATTGATGAGGATTGTAATAAAGTTGTCACTGGATTTATTGCCATAAATTGCAAGTTGTCTAAACCAGTCTAAGTGGATTGGAAGAAGAGGAAAATGTGCACTGAACCACTTTCAAACACTAGGATTCCCCAAAAAAGAGGATTTTGATGAATTTTTAAGTATTCATGACTGATTGTTCCTGTGCTATCACCAAAGACATCATGTCTGAGGACAAAGTAGATTCTCCTAAGGAGGAGTGTTTTGGCTTGGTTTTTTTGGTTTTTTTCTGGACACTGCATTTTTAAAAGATAATGGCCCTCCACTATGTTGCAGGCATTATACTAGGTGCTTAAGGGACCATCAAAGAAAAAGACAAACTCCCTTCCCTGACAGGAGGAATAATCTGATAGGAGAGATAATAGCTAAGATTTATACAATGTTTTAAAATTTGCAAAGTGTTTTACAAATATTATCTCGTTCGATCCTTACAACAACCCTGGAAGGTAGGTGCTGTTATTGTCCCCATTTTAAAGATGACGAAACTGAGAGAGGTCCACTCACTTGCCCAGAGACACACAGCCTACTTTGTCATCGAAATCGGATTTAAATTCAGGTGACTTAAATGCAACTGACTCCTAGTCCATCACTCTGCACTATGGCGCCCCCTAGCTGCCTGTAACGCCTGTAATACAAGTACAGTATATTTCTCTCCCTGAGTTACTGCCTCTAGTTCTGATGGGTAACCTATGAGACCTGCTATGGTGAAAAATAAAACCAACACTTCGGATTATAGATTTTGAGCTAGAAAGGAACCTTGGAGATAAAATCCCCTCATTTAAAAAGAGTAGGAAACTGGAGGCCAGAGAGAATAAGTGACTTAACTCCAAAGTCACATAGGTAATATAACCAACAGAGCTGGAAACTGCCCCCAGGTCAAGTGGGGCAGTGTATAGAGTGCAGGGCCTGAAGTCAGAAGACTCATCTTCCCAAGTTCGAATCTGGCTTCAGACGCGAGCTGTATGACCCTGGGCAAGTCACTTCACCCTGTTTGCCTCAGTCTCCTCGTTTGTAAAAGGAACTGGAGAAGGAAATGGCAAACCACTCCAGGATCTCAAATAGGGTCACAAAGACTGGATAACAGCATCCTCTGTATCCAAGTCCAAATCATTTTTCACTGCCTCACTTGATAGCCAAACTCTAGGTGATGACCTCCTCTGAATTTAGAGATTCTGGACTTCAGAGGACAGCTACTATCTGTTGCTCATTATCAAACCTTTGCATCTAACTTGGTTTCCGAATGGCACAGTTTAAAAAAGATATTGGTAAGTTTGTAGAGTCTCCAGAGGGCAACCAGGATAGTGAAGGACCTTGAATCCATGTTATCTAAGCAAATGTTGGGAATGTTGAGCCTGGAGAAGATAGGAGATAGAGAGAAAAGGGGTAGCTGTTGTCATCTATTCAAAAAGCTACCAGGCTGAAGGTTTGTTCAGTTAAGTCCCAGAGTACAGTGGGTAGAGGTTGCAACGACACTAATCTAGGCTTGATGTCAGGAAAAACTTCTTGTTAAAAGCTGTCCAAAGGGGCGGCTAGGTGGCGCAGTGGATAAAGGCCTTGAAGTCAGAAGTACCTGAGTTCAAATCCAGCCTCAGACACTTGGCACTTACTAGCTGTGTGACCTGGGGCAAACCCCAATTGCCTAAGCAAAAAAACACAAAAACAAAAACATAAAAGCTATCCAAAAGTGGAAAGGGTTGCCTGAATAGATAATAGGTTCCTCCCCATTTGAGGTCTTTGGGCAGAGTCTGAAAGACCACTTCCCAGTTCCACCATAGTAGAGAATTGCTTTCAGGTATAAGCTGGACTTGTAACCATGGAGGTCCCTTCCATCTCTGTGATTCTGTGACCTAGAAAAGCCTTCAACCATCTAGGGTCACCTATATGACCTCACCTGAGGTCATAAGTCATCTGAGGAAGACCTCAGTAGAGGAAGACAAATACAAAACATGAAATAACAATAAAAATAATTGCTATTGAAAAAGTTTTGTGGGGGGTTGGAAGGAAAAGAGATCCCATCTAGTTAGAGGTGTCAGAGAAGATTTAATGAAGGAAATGATAGGTGAGTTTTCTTTATCTCCTTTGTTTTCCTTTGTTATGAGGGAGGGTTCATTAGAAGGAAGATGAAAACAAGGAAAAGGGACCTGGTAGACCAAAAGAAGAGGATCAGTAAAGGTTTGGAGGTAAACGTGTGCCTAGAGAATGGTCCAGTTCAGGGGAACGCTTACAAAAATAACTTCTGTAACAGGAAATAAGGCCTTTAAAAAAAAGGCTCCTGGTATCAGACCATGGAAAAGAACTTGGGACTCCTCTGCAGCTGCACCCCTGACTTATCTGCGCAAGACTTTCTCTATCATGCCATCAAAGCCTGTTCATCCTGGCAGCTCACTGTACCCCTGGACTCCTTACCATCCACCCATGCAATCTGTCTCTCTGATTGATTGATTCCTCCAAACCCCTCCATTTTGAGGAGGACGGCCAGGCCAACCATGTCTTCCTTCCAGATTTCCTTGGCAGGTTTCAGCCAGAAACCTCACACACACACACACACACACACACACACAATTTTATGTCTTGTCTTCTTGTCTTCCCCCATTAGAATGTGACCTCCTTGAGGTTAGGGACTATATTTGTGCTTGTATTTATTTTCTCAGTACCTGCCACAGAGTAAGCTTGTTGACTTGACTCATTTTTAAAGGTCACATTCTGGGCCTCTGCCTTTTGGTTTTGTGATGTTGGAGGTTGTGAGGCAGGGGAGCAGAGAGGAAGAATATTTTCAGCTCTCTTAAAACAAACCATTATGAACCCTTTCTATTTGTTTTATTAACATTTGCTAGATATTCTTTGTTATTCCTATCACTGCCTCTTGCAAACCTTAATTCACTATCTAATCTACCCTCCTCTTGCCTCCTTCCATTTGCCACTTCACTTGAGCATAATGTTATAACTACTTTTGGCAAGAGACAGTCTTTAATTTTGGAAAGACCTATCAGGTCAAGGTAAATATAAACTGAAGATATTCGGGTCTAATGTCTTTGCTCAGCTCATTTGGAATAGAGTTCGCCCCATCCCAGAAACCTAAATTTTCTGGGCCAGGAAACTGTTGATGATATGAAGTCAGTCAACAGCTCTGTATGCTCAGCGCTCACTCTGCCTGCCCCTCCAGTAAAACGGGTCTAAAGACTACGTCTTTTGCTTCCCTGTCTGCAGTGCCAACATACTCAACACCGTCCCCATAATAGAAGTTGCTGAGGTTGTTATTTAAATCATAGTTAAAAATCTTTTTTTTTTCCAATAAAAACCTTTCAGTGTAATCCAGCAATTGCCTAACATGTAATAGAGTACATTTGCTCTCTAGGGATCACAGGTCAAATGCTCCATATATAAACTTACTCCAATTATTTCTTGACTTTCCCTTGAAAATCAGCTTCTTTCTTCTTCAAGATGTGGTTCCTCTAAATAGAGGCAGCTAGATAGGTAGAGCAGGGCCTGGAGTCAGGAACACCTGAACTGACACTTCCTAGCTGTGTGACCCTGGGTAAGTTAACACCTCCCTCAGCCTTGGTTTCCTCAACTGTAAAATGGGAATCATAGGACCAATGAGATCTTAGCATAATACCTGGTATATAATAAGCACTTATTAAGTGCTTCCTCCCTTATCTATAACTAGGGTGTGCTGGAGCCAGATCGAACTGGCTTTCAAGAGTAGCTTGTTAATTTTCAGTATAAACATTTATACTTCAGACATCGGCAAACTACAAATCAGAGCTTGATTTATTATTCTGTTCATTGTTTGGACTTGAAAAAGTGATGGAGAAAATATTAACAATGCAGATTAAATTTTAAAAGGTGTCTTGTTGGTCAGTCAATAAACATTTATTTAGGGCACTGTGCTAAGCACTAGACAATTGGTTTTTTTCTTTGTTTTGGGGGGTGGTGAGGGTGGAGCTGGATGTTAAATATTTACCAGCAAACCCCAGTCTATAACTCTAAGTATTCTTGCCTACAATGAGAGGTTAGATAGTTTGCCCAAGGTCAGCATGTGTCTAGGACTTGAACCCACCTCTCCCAGATTTCCATTCTAAATTACCCATGGGCAAAATACCTGAATCTGGTGAAAGCTGCCCCCTACATTTTCAACAACTCTGGCTTGTGGGGGAAGGGTGGAGGCTGAAGAGAAGTGGGCCCCTGTGATCTGTAAAGGAAGGAAGAAGGATAGCTCCTGAACCATTCCATTGTCCCTCTTCCCAAAGTGGGGTGGGCAATTTTTTTTTATCCAAATTCAAGCACAATTTGAACTGTAGAATGGAGCAAAACACTTTGTTTGCATGCCTTTTCCATGTTCTCTGCCATGCACATTGTGAGTACTGTATAAATGTTAAGTCATAAGAATAATGTTAACAATAATAATTTTCCCCCTTTGGGAATGAAGTTTCGCTCTTCCTCCTTATTAGAGAGAAGCCCATCTACCTCCATGTTTCACCCTGAGGGAGTTAAATTGGGTGCATCACCACACTTAGAATGAGAACTCATTTTTAGAAGTAAATAGCATAATCAAATATGGAGTCTTTGAAAGGGATTTCCCTCGTTTATTAGAGGCCTGGCCATGAAAAGACCTGGAGTTCTTATTAAAGGTCTTATTACTTACTTTTAAAAATTATTGCTATGGTTTTATTATTCCTGTTTATTACTACTATCATTTTATTATTCCTGTTTAATAAATGCTTGAAAATAAAGCTTTACTGAGTGCCTACCCTTTCTGGGATTTCATCCATTTAAGTTCATTCTCTGAAAAGTTGAACCTGAAATAAGACTAGCCCAAAGATTTCTCAAAGGGCAGTCTTCTTCAGTGACAGTGGAATTCTTTCTTTTTCATCTTGTCAAACATAATCACTCACAGATAAAGTCAATTTACTCTTTTGCCTTACTACTGGGCTATTTCCTTTTGCTGGCTGACTAACGTTTTCTAGGGCAGGTTGAAATTAATCATTCAGCACCCTGAGATTTTTCAGGCGAGCGAAAAACTGAAGCATGAAAACAACAAAATCCACAGTTCAAGCTGTAACTCTGAAGACCTCACATTTGAAAAGAATCATGGAACTAACTTAGAATAATTTGGGAATTTCTCTGAATAGCCCACGATCTCAAGTGTTTCTATTCCAGAAATTAGGAGGTTTGTTCATTTGTTACCTAAGTAGAAGCTTTGGGTGTTAATTATTCCTGAATTGGCAGCAGGTTAAACCCAATGAGTGTCACTCAATTTCAAGGAAATTCACCATTCACCATCTGATCTCTGGATTCTCCTTAATCCCCTGGGGAACCCCCAGTGAAATACTCCAGGCCTCCTGTTTGAATTTTCTGGCTAGGTAGTTCTAAGGATCCTAAAGCTCTTCTCTTATTTTGGTGTTTGAGTTTTCGTCCTCCTGGACAAGGTTTTACAGCTGATCTTTTAAGCCTAAAAACCCACATACTCTTCCATCCAAAGCCTGGTGTTGTAAATTCTTAATTGGCCAGACGCTTCCCCTTCTCCAAAGAGAATCCCACTTCTGGATCCTCAAGACCAGAGGGCAGGATTGGCTTTCCCCATGCATGCACAGCTCGGCATGCCCAACAATATAAACTGGACTCCTTCAGAGGAGCCAAGCAGGCCAAGGCCCAGTGCTTGGGCCAGCCAGCCAGCATACAAGAACAGATGTCAAGGGATATTGGCTGCAAAGAGTATCCAGAAATAAAGTAAAATTGCCCTGTCCTTTTAAAAATGGAAAATGCCTTGGCAGGGTGATATATTATTTGCCTGGCTGCATTTTCTCTCTGTCTCCGTCAAGGCTTGAAAAGTACTGGCACTTCTGCCTTCTGAAGCGGAGCTCGGTGTAACTGGACCACATCTAATGCCTGCACGATGCAAATGAAGATTGAGGCTGTTGTTTCCTTTGATGTGTGTGACTAAATGCTCAGAGGGGATATTTTCCTTTGGAGCCTCGGGAGGCTGAAGCTTCTTTAAAAATACCTGTTGGCTTCCTGTTTTCATTGACAATTGATGTCACTCCTGAGCTAGAGACTGAAGCTGGGACAGTTGTGATGGATGTCTTCCTCTGAGAAAGAGAACAGAGAAGAATACTTGAGCTATGTTTGCAATGATTGTTAGAGTTCTTCAGGGAATCAGGGAACATAGAGGGCACATTAATGGTGAGCATTTTGCAATGGCCACCTTAGGCTTGCCTTCCAACAGTCTGACAGCCACATCTGAGATTCTTAGGTGTTTTTTTTTCTTTAGTAAAACGGATATAGCAGGGGCCAGGATTGGAACTTACTTTCTTTGGAACCAAGAGTTTTGAGCTTAGGGAACTGGTGGAGTTCACCTATTATGGAAGGATAGAGATACAAATGTTATCGATTGGCACAAGGAAGAAGCCTGCTTAGCTGTTGACCATTCAGTTCCCACACCTAGTCTTTCCTGCCAAGAACTCATGAGATTTTAACATCGGCAGAGAATTGGCCATCTACACTGGCACTGCTAGAATCTGAGATCCTCTCTGTATCAAGAATGCCTCTGAAGCCAGGATCATATACATTCCAAATCAGCCCCACTGAGAGCTGCCAAAAGTATTTAGAGCCTCCAGATAAGGGTTATTTATGGTGGGTACTTTATAATGGTGATCAAGATAATTATAATCATCCTCAGTTAATATTTCTTGAATGCCCAGTTCAAGTTAGGTACTATCCAAAATGAGAAGGAAAAGCAAGACAAAAATAGCACTTCTATAGTATTTAGGGTCAACTTCTTTTATTTTTAGTTACTTTAGTAGATCTGTGATTGAATACATACATGTGGATGATACAGATTGTAACCCACCCACATCTTCTCATCCCATTTGACTTTTGTCTACATCCTCTAGTAAAGCTTCCACAATGGGTACACCCAATATGCTGGTGACTTTCATTTCAATCACATGATCCATACATAGGATCATCTATCAATTAGCCTTCACCCCCACCACAACCAATACAAATCCTTTTTATCTTTGATGATATCTTTTATGCCATTTCTCCTGCACAACTCTTCCTCAGTAATATGCTACTCGTGCCCACCATGTGTCTCTCTGTGGCCTTTTGGGTGACCTGAAACTTTAAGTCTTTGGAGACTGTAGATTTTTTCCTCTTCTTTGAAGAGAATATTTGTGCCTGGTAGATCATTCTGTTTCTAGGGATATTGAACAGAAGATCATTACAAAGAGTCAGTATGGTGTAGTTGAAAGAGGACTAGATTAGGAATCAGGAGGTCAGGATAATTAATAATAATATTAACTAACTTTATAACTAAGAGCTAACTAATAATAACTTTACAAATATTATCTCATTTGATCCTCACAACACTAGAAGGTAGGTGCTATTATTGTCCCCATTGTACAGATGAGGAAACTGAAGTAGGAGTTTAGTGACTTGCCGAAGTTCACATAGCTAATAAGTGTGTTGCTTAAGTTGTCCTGACTCCGAATCCAGTTGTGTAATTCATTCTGACCTACCTTTCTGTCTTTATATTCTAGTAATACTTTATACGGGGTAGCTAGGTGTTACCAATGGCCGTGGCAAAGATACTGGAGTAGTTTGCTCTTTCCTTCTCTGGCTCATTTTACACATGAGGAAACTGAGGCAAACAAGGTGAAGTGACTTACCCATGGTCACACAGCCAGGAAGTGTCTGAGGCTGGATTTGAACTCAGGAAGATGAATCTTCCTGACTCCAGGCCTGGCGCTCTGTACAGTATGGCGCCCCCCCAGCTGCCCATAATGCCTCTGTGATTATCTCCCCTTTGCCCTGTATCTAACTTCTTTGTACATAGTTGTTTCCATATTGTCGCCCCCTTTTGATTTTGAGCTCCCGGAGGGCAGAGATTGTTTTTGCCTTTCTTTGAATCCCCAATACTTGGCACAGTGCCTGGTATATAACAGGCCCTTTAAAAATGCTTCTTGATTTGACTTGAAAATTCTGCAAATACCTGAAGAAGCCGATTTTATAAGCATGTATTTCCTCCAGGAGCAGCTAGGTGGTGCACTGGATAGAGCCCTGTGCATTATCTCATGAGGACCTGAGTTCAAATCCAACCTTACTAGCTGTGTGACCCTGGACAAGTTATTTAACCCTGTCTGCCTCAGTCAGTTTCCTCATCTATAAAATGAGCCAGAGAAAGAAATGACAAACCACTCCAGTATCTTTGCCGAGAAAACCCCAAATGGGATCCCAAAGAGTCAGACATGACTGAGCAACAACGAGAAATTTCCCCCACCATGAAGATCAAAACCCCTCTGGCCCTTAGTCACTATCTCCATGAGTTACTGTGGCTTAAAACATAATTGATCTGTGGCCAACCTGGTGACCTCAGCTCTGAGTCAACCTTCCTGGACCTCTTTTTCTTTATCTATAAATGAGTAAGTTGGAATAGACTACCCTTTCAACTCTGAATCTTTGATACCATGAGTCTTTCTGAACTCAACTAGGCTGATTCTTGAGTGAGATACCTACCATCAATCCCCAGCTCCATACTTGAAACCTCTCAGATTGATTCAACCTACTAGATCTTGTGCCCCTCTGGATAGCCTGAAATGCCCTAGGACCACCTCCAATTCACAAGATAGCATCACAACAGGATTTTGGTAGAGGTTTGAAAGTCAATCATTGGACATACATTGAATGCTGAGTCTACATTTCTCTGGCCTTGCTATCCATACCCAACCCAAACCAGATTCTAAGTCCTGGGGGAAGTTCCTTGTGCAATTACAGTCATACCTATTCCCTAGATGGAGAAGTCATCTCCACCTGAGTAAAACCTGATTTTTATACATTATGTAAACTATATACCAGTATGATGTCATGGCAAATTAGTATAATAGGATACAGTCACACTTTGCTGTGCCTCTATTTTCAGAATATTTTCAGAGACTTTGCTTTATTTTTCCAAATAAAGTCCTGTAGATTTGATTACAAATGGAGAAATGACATGCATTAACTTTCAATTCAAAGCAACAAGCATTTAATCATTTATTATGTGCTGGATACAAAGGCAATAAATAGAAATAAGTCTCTCCCCCCTGAGATCCTTTATCCCTCCAGGAAGATGCTATAGATACAGATATATACGCACACAGATATACATACACAGATATACACATAACACATATATGTATACATATATACACACATATAAACATACATATAGGCTCATACACACGCATGTATGTATACATATATATGTGAACAAAAAATAATTTGAGGACAGAGTAAGTAGAAAGAATTAAGATGAGAAAATTCCTCAGGAAATAGCATCTGAGATGGCCTTGAAAGAAAGCTAAGAAAGGGCAGTTAGGTGGCACAGTGAATGGAGCTCTGGCCTTGGAGTCAGGAAGAGCTGAGTTCAAATCCAGCCTCAGACACTTAACACTTACTAGCTGTGTGACCCTGGGCAAGTCACTTAACCCCAATTGCCTCACCAAAAATTAAAAAAAAGAAAGCTAAGAGTGACTTAGTTTACCAATTCCAATGTCACTTAACCTGGGATCCGAGATCCCTAAGGGGTCCATGGGTAGAATTTAGAGGGTCTTTGAATTTGGTTTTTAAAAATATTTTTATAACTATATTTCAACATAATTGGTTTCTTTTATAATCCTATGTATTTGTTTTTTGTGCCTTAGTCCACAAAGGCATCTATAGGTTTCCTCAAACTGCCAGAGAGGTCCATGACACAGAGAAAGCTTAAAACCCCCCTGCCTTAGAGGACAAGAAAAAGGATGCTAAAAGAGTCACAGATTCAGAGCTAAATTTAGACTTTAATTCAGCCACTTTATAGAAGTTTGCCAGAGCCACACAGCTACTGCCCATCTGAGGCAGAATTTGAATTCCTAAGTCCCAGTCTAGGACTTTCTCCACTACCCGGGAGTGCCCTCATTTCATAGTTTTCTGTAAGGCCTATGAATCCTGCCTCCCCAGTGTTTCTTACAATCATCTTCTCCTTTTCGTCCACCTCTCCTAATCACTGATTGGGCGCTGTTCAGACAAACTGAGTGAGTCCTGTTAAAGACCTTAGCTTGAAAAGGCCAAGGTCCCCCACTGCATCCAGGGCCATCTCCAGTCATGCTGATGACCTATAGCTTGCCACTGGACCAGATGGCTCTGGAGGACAAAGTGAGGCTGGTGACTTTGCACAGGCCTCCCTCACTTAAATCCAATTCACTTACAAGTCACGGCATCACCTCCCTGATGTCACAGTCCTCTTGAGAACAAAGCACAAACAGCAGCAGCAGCACTACCCTAGCTCATTGCTTCTCATCTTTTCTAATAGTGTCCTTACTTACTCCCTGACTCCAGGTACTCTCCACCACCACCACCAGTATCAACACAATCATGTCAGGCTTCCTACGCCACAGTGCCACCCACGTGACACAACTCAAAAACCCTCAGTGGCTCCCTATTGCCTGCTGAATTCAGTCCAGATTCCTTAAATTGGATTCAAGGCCCTCTTTGATTTCATACCAAACCAATCTCTGTTTTTATCTTCTAATAATCCTTCATATGGGCAGCCTGGAATCAAGAAAACCTGAGTTCAAACACAGCCCCTGGCACTTGCTAGCTGTATTACCCTGGGCAAGTCACTTAACCCTGTTTGCCTCAGTTCCTCATCTATAAAATGAGCTGGAGAAGGAAATGGCAAACCACTCTATTATCTCTGCCAAGTAAGCTCAAATGATATCATGAAGAGTTGGACATGACGGAAAAGCAGCTGAACTGAATTTTGTTCAAAATGAATGGAAATAAAATTTAAAAAGTGGGGCAGCTGGGTGGTACGATGGATAGAGCACTGGTCCTAGAGTCAGGAGGACCTGAGTTCAAATCCAGCCTCAGACATATACCACTGTGTGACCCTGGGTAAGTCACTTCACCCTGTTTGCCTCAGTTTCCTCAGCTGTAAAATGAGCTGGAGAAAGAAATGGCAGACCACCCCAGTATCTTTGCCAAGAAAACCCCAAAAGGGGTCACAGAGGGTCAGACACAGCTGAGCAATAATACTTCATACAAACCTTAAGCTGTAACAAGACTGAATAAGATGTGCCTTTGAGAATACTTTTTCTTCAGCCTAGAATGCCTCCTCCTCCATCTCCACCTGTCCAACTCCCACCCATCTATCAGGGTTGAGCAAAGATGCTCTCTGCTTCATGAATCTTTCTCTGAGCCCTTCAATCATTTGTTTTTTACCTCTCATGGCAGTTCTGTTCAGCCTTACATTCCCTATGTGTATGCCTGTCTTGCCTGTTTTACTACTAATAATGACTGGCATTTACATAGCACTTTTACTTTTGCAAAGCACTTTACAGCTTCCCATTGGATCCTCACAACAATCCTGTGAACTGGGTGCTGCAAATGTTATAATCTCCATTTTACAGATCGTAGCTCGAGAGCCAAAAGGGACCTCAGAGGCTATCAATCCAGCCTCTCACTTTACAGATGAGGAAACTCAGGTGTTGAGAAGTTCAGTGACTTGATCATTCCCTGATAAAGAAGTAATCCAAAGATACGAACAAACATTTCTCCAAAGAAAAACTGCAAAGTTTTGACAACCACGTGAAAGAATGCTCCGAAGCATTAATAATGAGAACAATGCAAATCAAAATAATACTGAGGTTTCATTTCACACTTAACAAATTGGCAACGATAACAAGAGATGAGAATATTCAACACCGCTGGGGTTTTAAAAATATATGCCCACTCATACATTGTTGGTGAACCTGTGAATCCTGCACAACCATTCTGGAAAGAAATTTGGAAGTGTACAAATGCAGTCTCTGAGATTCCCAGAGATTCCATTGCTAGGCATATGCCCTAAGGAAGCCATTGACAAAAAGAGAGGCTCCATGTGTGCCCAGATATTTACAACAGCACTTTTTGTGGTAGCAAAGAACTGGAAACAAAGTAGATGCCTCTTATTTGGGGAATGGCTAAAAAAATTGTGGTACTGGAATGGAATGCTACTGAGCTACTAGAAATAATAAATGTGATGAATAAAGAGAATCATGGAAAAAGTTTCATGAACTGATGCAAAATAAAATAAAAAGAGTCAAGACAACAATGTGCCCAGTAATTACAACAATGGATACAGAAAGAACACCAACCACGAAACAATGAAAAATGAATGTTGCAAAACTGTAATGAATGAATTATAATGAATTATACAGAAGAGAGAGAAGACACTCCTTTGTTATTGTTGTTGTTCAGTCATTTTCAGCCGTGTCCAACTCTTCATGAACCTTTTAGGGTTTTCTTGGCAAAGATACTGGAGTGATTTGCCATTTCATTCTCCAGCTCATTTTACAGATGAGGAAACTGAGGCAAACAGGGTAAGGTGACTTCCCCAGGGCCACACAGCTGGTAAGTGTCTGAGGCTGGATTTGAACTAAGGTGTTTCTGACTCCAGGGCTAGTACTCTATCCACAGCATCACCTAGTTGCCCCTAAAGACACTCCTACCTGACCCTTTTGCATAGGTGGGATGTCCACAAGTGTTGTCGGCTGTATGTGTTTTTAGACTTTTTTTGTTGTATTGATCAGTTATGCTGATTTTATTCTCTTTTTTATTTTTTTCTTTAAAAGTGCTATTTGATCTTTGGGATAGCTCTCTGGAAGGGAAAGGAAAGGGATACTAGAATAAGCTATGGTGATATAAGAAAAAAGATACCAATAAATACATATTTTTTAAAATGTTACAAATTATAAGGAACAAGATTGTTTCCAAAGAAAAGTTTGAGAAGATGCTTTACCCCATGTACATACACTCCTTTGCAGAAGTAGAAGGTCAACAGCTGTGGAACTCTTCATATATTGCTAGATTTTCTTGATATTTTCATTGGTTTTTAATTTTTTCTCTTAATTTTTCTTTTTAAAAAATCTGTGGGAGCAGCTAGGTGGCACAGCGGATAGAGCACCGGCCCTGAAGTCAGGAGGTCCTGAGTTCGAAAGTGACCTCAGATACATAACACTTACTAGCTGTGTGACTCTGGGCAAGTCACTTAACCCCAATTGCCTCACCAAAAAAAAAAAAAATCTGTGATCCAAGAATGGCTTGACAAAAGTGGGCATGGGTGAAATAAAGGGAGAAATGGAGGTGAAATAAAAGCAAATTACATGAATAAGAATTTATTTTTAAAGAAATGATCTTATTTAAGTACTACCAATGGCAGGATTTGAACCCAGGGCACTCCTGATGCCACCATTGGCTCTCTTTCTATTAAGCCTCTCTGATTTTTCTTTATTAGATTTATAAGCTACCTAAGGGCAAAGACTATGTTTTATTTAACTTTGTATCTCCTTACAGTGATTGGCACATAGTAAGAATTCAAATTTTTCTCCTTGCTCACCCTCCCAGCCCCATTCTCCTGGGCAAGTCAAGTCCCCAGAGGGTGGCTGGCTAATGCTCTCCTCAGAATTCTAGGGGTAACCCTGGAGAGTTAGGAGTTTCTCTCTAATATTCTCATGAGCCCCCATCTGGTATGTCCCCCCCATATCATTTGACCAGTTAGTATCTCCTCAATATCAATTAACCAGTTATTGATTAGCTTTTACAAAGGAATATTTACCGAGAAGGTATAGAAAGAACTGAAATACAACCAAAACCCTAAGTAAGAGTACACTCTCCCCTCTACACATTTTGGTCACTGGGGAGAGTAAGCTTGAGCACCCTCTTCCAGTTTATTTTTGGGTGTGGCATAGCTAAAAAGTGAGTCACTCCCTTGCTTGACACCCCCTTGTAGGACAGAGCTTCTCCGTTGGTGCTCTGGGTCAAACAAGTTGCTTCTCAGGACTGACTTCTCACAAGACTTACCAGTTCTTGCTGCTGAAGGAATCCCTGAAGACACTTACAACCGTTTTGGAGCTCACGTGGTCATAACTTGTTCCTCTGCATCTCCTGCACTCATTCACCTAATATCAGGAAAGAATAAACATGACAAAGAGAGGTGCCATGTGTTCATGGGACATATGGCGGCTGAGGTGGGGAGAGGTTCCACTACCGAACAGTTCATAGCAGTTCTTCCTCCTTGAAAGCCATCAGGGAGAAGACAGGGAGTATTCACCCATTTAAGTCCTTTGTATACATCCTTAGTTCCAGCTCAGCAGCCAATTAAAAGGCTTTTCATCACCATACAAGGAGCTGATAAAAAATAGTGCATGCTCTGAAGTGAACAGGGAAAGAGCCTCCCGCCTCACAATTGTGAAGCAAGTGTACCAAACTCCCATGCGGATGGGCAGGAGGCAAGGAATAGTATGCATACTCTAAGGCAGGCTTGTACAACACATAGCCCTCGGGCCGCTTGTGGCCTGCCAAAGGATTTCAGGCGGCCCATGAAAAATGTAGAGGATGTAAAAGACAGTAAAGATGTAAAAAGAGTGTTTTGTCCTTGCCCCACTTAGCCCTCCTTCCACTAGTCACTGTTGTGCCCATCATGTCACTTGGCCGATGGATTGCCACTGCGCACTCTCTGTTTGTCATCTGACCCACAGAAACTAAAGACTGTCAATCTGTCTCTAGTCTGAGAGGAGCGAGAGTCTCTATTTTTGCTGTGGTTTTGATCATTACTGGCATTGAACAGGGACAAAATGAGAGCAGCCATGTGCCAATGAAACTGATGCCCTGTATGCAATGAGCGGCAACGATTCGAGGGCTTCTTCCCCTCGCTTGCTGCACGGCCGCCCTCTAAGTTACATGAGTGTCTGGCACTCTCTCCAAGGTCAGACACTCAGTCTGGTATTTCTTTGTATGTGAGCAGTTGGAGATTTTTTGGTTCTAATAATAAAGTTTTTGGGGTAACTTTGTAAAATGGTTATAAAAAAAACTGAATCAGAACATAGAATGTTTAATCTGGAGTGGACAAATAGATACTTGTTTACTTACATGAGTGACAAAATATTGTGCCTTGTTTGCCAAGAAGTAATAGCCATTCTGAAGGACTACAATCTTCGTCACCATTTCAAATCAAAACATCCTGACTTCAGCAAATTGGACACCAACAAAAAACAAACTAAAGCATCCAAATTGTTGAAAAATCTCAGTGGGGGAGCAACAGTTTTTCAAGAAAGTAAACTCAGAAAATGTAGCAGCCACTAAGGTTAGTTTTCACATTTCTAAAGAAATTGCTGCTGCCGGGAAGTCTTTTATTGAAGGTGACTTCATAAAGAAGTGTTTGCTGATTGCAGCGACTGGATTATGTCCCAATGAAAAAAGTGTTTTTGAGAAATAGTTTAATCATTAATTATACTTTTACTTGGAAAGTGAAACCCTAAAAACCTACCTGCATCCTGAAGAAGTTTAGCCTATTTTAATGTTGGCCCTTACCTACTGCCAAGTTATGCAGATCTGCTCTAAGGACTGGGTACGCATTGGCCAGTCCCCCATTACATTTGTAAAATGAATGAGTTATTAAATATAGGTCTTTATTTAGGATTATTTTCTTTTAATCAGGAAAGCTAAATAGAAATTTGGTAGAGAAAAAACCTTCCTTAATTTCTATTACACTGTAGACATTTTGTCATTTGAAGCTTTTTTGTGTTAATTTTCTATTCTTATTTAATATTATTATTGGCTACATGATTATCATAAATAATATCTAACATTTACATAGCACTTTAAGATTTACAAGACTCTTTCTTCATAAGAACCTAATCATGAAGGCAATATAAGTACGATGATCCCCATTTTGCAGGTAAGTAACTCAGGCTCAGAAAATTAAATAATTTACTATAGGTCATACAGCTAGTAATACAAGAACCATAGCCAGAACTAGGTCTTCCGCTTACCAAACCATACTTCTCTCAAATATACAACTTTCTTAGGCACTATGACCTAGTGTCTTCACCAAGACTCATTACAATTTGTAATCGTTGTATTCCCCACCCCTGGATTATGAGAAGCTTTCTACCACTTCATTGTCCTTACCAAAGCCTGGCTTCCATTTTCTTGAAAGACCTTTGATATGAGCCTCCTTGTTCTTTGTCTCTCCTCTGCCCCACCCCCATGGGACCACCCATCCTTAGGTAGCCAATATTCCCATATTCCCTTTTGTCCCCTCAAGAAACTTCCTTTTAGGAAAACAGCTGACAAACTCATACTTTGCCTTTTTCCTTATCAAGATATACTTCCTAAGAAGTATATGTAGTCACCTGGAACCAAGTTTCTCTCTAGGGCAGCTGATTCCCTCTCTAAAGTCGGTTCTCCCTTCCATTGGTGCTGTCTAACTGGAACCTTTCCATCATGGCACCATGGAACTGTCACCACACTATCTAGTGTTTACTTTTAATTTACTCTGAAACTAGAAGAGATGAGAACAGCTACCAGATGAATTTTAATAATTTGGTAGCCAGTGACTTTTATCAGAGAACTGGAAACCAGCCAAATGACTGTCCTACTATTTCTTGATTATCACATTCTTAATTCAAATTCAGTGCATGTGCTGGAGGGAGAAAGGGAAGGGTTGATTTAGGTTTTTCTTTACTGTACGTGGGCAGCCCTACCTACAGCTGCTGAGTATTCAGTACGCAGATGAGTCAGAAGCTGGAACTGTCACTAAGCGAGTAATACAAACCCTTTTGCGGTAGAAGATATTGCTGGATAATCCATTTGCCTTCTAATTTCCAGTCAAAGTTGGGGTGGAGGAAGAGGAGTGGGAGAGGAAGTTAAATACTAGAAAGTTTGAAGGGAAAACTTTCATTGTTGTTCTCTTGTAGACGTCCTTGCAGACACTTCCCCACTATGATGATTTGCCATGCTTAGTTAATACGCACAAATATAAACTGTGCCACATGCATCCAGTTATTCTGTCATGGGTATCCAATACATAACATATATACAGTTGCTATGGCAAACATCAGAAAGCCGGATGACTTACATGATTCTGAATGGCTATAATGACAATGGTGGATCCCCCTCATTTTTATGTCAGTGGCAAAGTTTCGTGGCAGACAAAACAGGAGTGAAAGATGCCAAGTGGTTGTTGAGGGGAGGGGTGGTTTAATGTGTAGTCAGAGGAGAAATAAAAGGGTTGAGCATATTATGTACTGGAAAAGAAATGCAAGCGCTGTACATAATGGAGACTTGCAGCTTCATGTGTAATCCTCTCTGATCTACCATGTATGTAGGAATGCCCATTCTATTTTGTATTTATTAAGTTCAAAATAAAAAGGAAAAAAAATGTTAATGGTAAGGAGGGTCTTTGGGGATGTTTCTGCGGCTAGCACCATTTCCAGTGCTTAATAAATCCTTGCTGGTTGACTGATTGTAACAAAAACAACAACAAAACTACAACTGTCCTCGTGTAGTGGAAAGAGCTCTGGATTTGGAGTCAAAGATCTGAGCTCAATCTCACCTCTGTACCATCTCCTAACTAGCTATATGACTCTGAGCTTCAGTTTCTTAATCCATAAAATGGGAGGAAATTGACCTACCTCACAAGTCAGTGTACAAACATTAATTAAGCAACCGCTATGTGCTTTCTGTAGAAGGTGGGATTTTACCTGAAACTTGAAGGAAGCCAGGAGGCAGAGATGAGGAGGAAGAGTATCCCAGGGAAGCAGGACAGTCAGAGAAAATGCCCCAGAATCTGGATGCAAGGAACAGCAAGGAGACAAATGTCAATAGATTGTTCAGTACCTGGTAGGGAGTAAGGTGTAGCACTGGAAAGGTAGGAGGGGCCAAGTTATAAAGGACTTTGAAGGAACAACAGAGTATTTTATATTTGATCCTGAAGTGATAGGGAGCCACTGCAGTTTATTGAATGGGGATGGTGGAGGGAGAGCCAAGGTCAGACCCAAGCTGGAGGAAGATTAATTTGACAGCTGAGTAGAAGATGGGCTGAAGGAGGCAGAGTCAGGAAGCAGGAAGACCAGTCAGAAGATTGTTGTAATGGTCTAGATATGAGGTGATGAGGACCTGCACCAGTATGATGGCCCATGTCAAGTTGAGGATTAGATGACTCCATTTACTCTTATAAAGATCTCTGTAAACTTTAACATACTATTATATAGATATTAGCTATTATTACTATGCTAACTTCTCTTTTGGCTTAGTGACCCTTGATGCCTCAGTTAGGGTTCTTTCTGCTAGGGAATAAGAAAACCCCCATGCAATTAGCCGAATTTACAGTTTCACATGCATAATTACATGATAACTTTTTGTTCAATGAAAGTTAGCAATAAAATCCACAATGCTTAAAGGCATAGAATGTCCCTTCAAAGCCAATCAAATGTATCAGACATGATTATTTGTTCAGACAGATACAGAGGTTCTTTTGGGGGGTCATAATCTACTTCTCCCTGCACCCCCTACCCCAATCCAAATAGCTTGACTATACCACAGCTTGGAAGATACATTCTTAGAATTTAAAGAAAAGCAGAGATGGTCTGGAATTTTAACTAGGCTGTGGGTGCTGAGTCAGCATTTATGTAACAGATCATATTTTCTTCATATCAGCCCTCAGAGGGAAGCCACAGTACTGTTTTCCTCCAGGTACAGAGAGGGAAATAATTTGCCCAGGATAACCCAGTGAGTCAGTGGCAGAGACACTAATAGAATCCCTTCCATTTCCACTCCATTGCTCAGGCCCTACTTTCTGCAGGTAAAAATCACTTCCAGTTACAATGAAGAGACTAGGCTAGGGAATGTCTTTCTTCTGAGAGAGCTCTGCTCCACCAGGATATAAAGGAGGCTGTGATAAGGCCCCATTCTGCATTCTGGTGGGGACTGCCTGAATTCCAATAAATGTCAGACAAGGGACTCTGAGAAACAGCACATTGTCTATAATTCCAATATTCTTCCTCTAGCCACACTATCTCCTAGGCTTCTGTGACAATCTAGTTTCCAGTTGACAATTAAGTTGTACAGAGAAATATGTAATAAAAATCTATCAGAAGAATGGAGGGTTGAGATTTTGATCAAGGTAGCTCCTGATTCTTCCAAGGAGTCCCCCTCAAACAGCAGGATGCGATTACAAGGCATGAGTCTTTGTTTGGAGGTATCTGAGGGGCGATTTCCCATGGAGAGTGTGGGTGTGTTCATTGGCACCTGGCTGAGCAGACCCAGAGCTCCCGGTTGGCTTCCGGTGACTCAGGCTGCCTCCAAGATGATCACCTGACTGGGACTCAGGAGGACAACATCCTGTCTGGGCAAGGGCTTTTCCATACAAGCTGATGGACCATTCTATCATCCTTTGGATTTTGTTTTCACCTCTTCTTATTCAAAAGCTAAACCGGCCCAAAACAGAGTAGAGCAGGGGCGTGTGTGTGTGTGTGTGTGTGTGTGTGTGTGTTTTAAGGGAGTGATGTAAAGGGAGAGAGAGAAAATCCATTCAATTAGACATTCTTTTCCCCTCAAGGAACTGGAACGGTTTGTCTGGGATAGAAGCATGTGGGTATCTCCTTGCAGGTGGACTGAGAAGAGAAATCCTGAGAATCCCCTTTCCCCACCAAAGAGATAGCAGCAACTGGGGCCCTGATAGATTTCCCACAGAAATATTCCATGGCAGAGACAGGCATGTGTGTGCCCACTTAGCCTGAAAGAGAAGTTTTTAGATGATGTGCATGAACCCCAGACTCCCGTGTAGAAGAGGGCAGAGTACAAATTGCCCAGATCATATCATTCTGGCATCTACCCTTCCAGCCAGAGAAGGAAGTTTTCTTGGGCAGTGCCAGCTTTGGGGGGTGGCTCAGAAGTAACCCTAAATTTGAGAGCTCCCAAATTTGAGTGTTAGGGTAATGGATTTCTACAGAAATGAGGGAAATGTCCTGATGTAGCATGATGCTTGGAGAAAGGAAATGATCACCTGTATATTTTCCAACACAGAGAGCAAAAACAGGGAGTTATTCAATCAGGGCAGGTCCGATGGAAAGAGGATTGCTTCCTGAGCAGCCCCAAAACATGTGTTTGCCTTCTGAGGACAATCCAAACCCCAGGGGATTGCTACATTTGAGGGTGGGGTGTAGAAGCCTATGGGAGGGACTGGGGTCCACAAGAATGTCAAAGGGATGGCTTGGGGGCAAGTCCAAATCCAGTTCCCTCCAGACTGGAGATGCTATGGTAGATGATGTGAGCATTTTATGTGTTTCTTATTTGTTTACCAGCTGCTCTGAGTCCTTTCATTCTTCTGCCTTTTCTTTGGGGTAAAATAAAAGTTGTCCTTCTCAATCATTTGCCTTGCTTCTTTGAGTGACTATACAGCAACTGGGATCCCATTACCCACATTTGAGGAAATCTAGACATAATCCAATGCCAGGTGGCGCCATAGTGCAGAGTGCTGGGCCTGGAGTCAGGAAGACTCATCTTCCTGAGTTCAAATCTGGCCTCAGACACTTACTAGCTGTGTGATCCTGGGCAAGTCACTGAACTTTGCCTCAGTTTCCTCATCTGTGAAATGAGCTAGAGAAGGCAATGGCAAACCACTCCAGTATCTTTGCTAAGAAAACCCCAAATGGGATACAGAGTCGGACATGACTGAAGCAACTTAAGCACAACAATAACAACAGACGTGATCCAAAAATAAGCTGTATTTAGAAATTTTTTCCTAAAGTAACTCCAAGTGGGGGCAGAGCCAAAGAGGGAAAATGGGCCTTGTTCTTCAAAGGACTCTGGGAGGAAGAGAAAAGCATTAAGCACCTACTATGTGCTACTTTACAAATATTATTTCATTTGACCTACACAACAACCCAGAGGGAGGTAGCATTACTATCCCCATTTTATAAGAAGCTGAGGCAGACTCATGTCAAGTGACTCGCCCAGGGTCACACAGCTAAAAAGTGTCTGAGGTCAGATTTGAAATCCGATCTTCCTGACTCCAGGTCCGATGCTTTGTGTGCTGCCTTGCTCTGAACCACAGGTCACACCACTATTTGGATGATGCTACTGCCTTCCTTTGAGGGAAAAGGTCCGTTCTTGGGCACAGTTCTCTGAATCAGAGTGCAGGCAACATGAGTAGCCCCTCCATAGCTTAGTTTCGAATAGTTGTGCTAAAGCATGAGGTCCCATAGATGGAGTCAGAAAACACCAAATGGCTTTTCTTGTTCTTTGTTCTTTTCCTCTTAAGGCATTTGGTTAATTATCTTTATTTCCTTTATCACTTGTGGGACAATTGCCACATGACTTCCTCCCTCTGGGTATTATCAGCCTCTGCAACCCCAGCTAGCCTAGTGGACCAATGCACAGTCACACCTTCCCATCTTAGTAGGACTTGCCACAGCTGGTGTTTCCCTGGCATCATCTCTGAGAAGTCCAGGTCATCTCATGATCAGATACGTAGCAAGACTTGGAGGTTTGATATTAGAATCTAACTGAAGCAATTAGACTGTGGGAGAAGCATCACACAATTTCTCATTAGGAATGGCAGAATGCTAAAGCAAAGCACAGGCCAATAGGGACTTACAAGTAAGCACTTAGAAACCACCACATGTACCAATGTCTCTGAAGGCCCCTCGAACTAGCCCCTCCCAAACGGAGCCCCTGCTGCTGCTACCTTGGGAACCATTGCAAAACAAACAAAAACGGGGGAGTTTTGAGAGAATCTTTGAGTTCCTACTGAAGCTGTGAAAAGCAGGGAAGGAAACAGGGAGGGAGAGAGGGAGGGAAGGAAGGAAGGAAGGAAAGGACGGAAGGAACAGCAGGAGGGAGAGAAGGAAGGAAGGAAAGGAGGCAGGAATGTGCCAGGCACTATGCTAAGTACTGGACATACAAATACAATCAAAAAGAAAGACAGTCCCTGCCTTTGAGAAGCTTACATTCTAAAGGGGGGAACAGTAGAGAAAAGGGAGCTGAAAATGGAGGAGGAAGGAGGTGTGGGATAGACTCCCAGTCAAGGCTGGCCTTCATAGAAACTCAAATATCAAAAAGTATCCCAAATTTCCATTTTGCTGCCCCAAATTCTAACTATTCTACGTTCTTTTAAGTTAATAATCATTCTTTTAAAAATGCAAATACCTGTGGGAGGGATGTTGGACCATTCACCATTTACATATTAATATGAATTAGTTTAATCAGCTTCCTCTATCACCTGACAAAGAAGGTCCACTGCCCTGAAATGAGTCTTAGGGCAGTTAACATGGGGGTTGGGTACTTGACATCCTTAGGAAGGGGAAAAGGGATGTAGGAATGGAAGTGGTAGGAGGCAAAGGCAAAACCACCTAGTTCAAAATGTTGCCCACAGGGGAAGAAACTTCTTTCCACCCTTTTACTCCACATTGCTTGACATCTCACTCCCAAGACAAGTTCCTCATTGCTATAGTTTACCTATACTAGCAAGTTAAGTACATTTTTATGGTCTGGCCTAGGAAACTAATCACTACTCATTATTATTATTATTATTATTATTATTTTATTATTATTATTTCAATGAGCAAAAAGATTCCAAATTCCAAATAATAAATTTCAAAATAAACTTTGAGAACACAATCTTTCTCCCAGTTGAGGACTGCTTGCTTGTCCTCTAGGTCACATAGCTAATTAGAAGGGTTACTGTGAGGATCAAATAAGATTAATATATGTAAAAAGCGCTTAGCACAATGCCTGGCACATAGCAGGCGCTTAATAAATGTATGTTTCCTTCCAACCCTACACACACACACACACACACACACACACACACACCCTTGTCCATGATCGGTTTCATAAACATTAAGCAGGATTTTCTAAACTCACCTTCTTCAAGGGACTACAAGACTTCTTATTTCCAGCAGGTAACTGTCAACAGCGTCTGCAACCCATTGTGAAGATTTCCTCAGGTAAGTCTCCAAACTAGGAAACTCCACCTCCAACGGCTGGAATGGTCTTAGAAGCCCCCTGGATTTTTCTTGTCTGTTTCTGAACAAGAGAGTCGGAGCTAACCCTCCCCTCCCTCTACCCCCCACCCACTCCCCAGCAGCTTCTCAGTCACCAAGTGAAAATGAACAGGTAACATAAAAAGTTAAGAAGGTGAGAGAACATTATTACTCTTGTCAACAATAAAATCTGCTGCTGATCTTCAGTTGTGAAGACAGGCACATCAATTATTTATAGAATACAGATTGTTAAATATTAAATACTTGAGCATGGGACAGTGTGAGGGTAAAACTCCAGAGTGTGAACTTGTCAAAATCGTAAAAATGGTATCTCTGCACAAGGGTGGAATGCACCTACATTTATAGCTTCTTTTATTGCACTATAAATTAAAGGGAAAACTTATGGTGTGTCATTTTCAAGTTTTAAGTGATATGCATTATCTTAGTGACAGCATCTGTCTATATTTAACTCTGCTTAGCAAATAGCTACTGGCCCACTCATCTACAACTATTAACTATTTATGCTGGGCAGGTAGTGAAATATAATGAATTCATTTATTTTACTCCCCATGTACCACTTTGGGAATTGGTGGGCTAGTTTTTTAAAAAATATATATGTATATACATTTTTTGTATACATATATATATTTATGGGCTAGTAAATTTTTGTAGTTATTTGCAAGTCTGGTTTAACCTTTACCTAAAGATTTATTTTCATGAAGGCAACAATGCTTCTTAAAGGCTCCTAAAAGTCTCATTTAGCAGCAACTGATTTTTAATATTTACATGATACTTACAGCCCTCAGCTTACCCTTGTTTGCCAGTGGGTTAAATTTTTCATGCAAATTTTAAAATTTGAATGACCTGCTCTTGTCCCCTGAGGGCTCATAGCCTCAGGGACCTGGTTTACCTCCCACAATAAAAGGAGATGTCTTTTGTTTCTCTTCTTATACAGCATACTTATTCATCTGATGCTGGTTCTCTCTCAAAAATAAGAAAAGTGAAATCTTGAACTAAAGTCAATGACATCTTGAGTCTGGGACCACTAGTCCCCGCTCCAAATACAAACTCTCCTGGCAAGGGTAGGGGGTCCCCTGCTCAATCTATGGATATAAATTATCATGAAATTAGCTCTTTTTCAAACTGCTATTAGAATTATGAATGTTTGCATTAGCTTTAAGATTTTGGAATGAATTCTGTAAAAATCTCCACTTTAGTTAGGAGACAAAGTTGCGACTTTGTTTTATAACAATTTAAACTTTGATTACATTCTTTGCTACTCAGGAACTCCATAGAGATATTAAACACTGAAATTAACCTGACCTGCAGGATGAATAATTAGTCAAAATCATGGAAAAGCCATTGGAACATAGCAATGAAATCAATATATTGTTTTTATAGTGCACTTTTCCTCTGGGCAGTTCATAGTATTTCTACCAACATGAATTCATTGCTTTGCCTGTCAGGCCTTGCTGAAATTGAATTCTGGTTGGAATTATTCTATTCATTTTAAAGATAGGAAAACTGAGGTCACAGGATCGTAGATTCAGAGCCGTAAGGAACCATAAAGATCACCGACTCCAATTCTGTCGTTATTTTTTTTTAACAGATGAAGAAACAAAGACATAGAAAGGTTAAGCGACTTGTCCATGATCACACAGCTAGTGGGAGATGAACTCCAAGTCCAGAGTTCTGTCTACCATTGCTCAGAGGGGTCAGGTAAGCAGGGAGTAAAAGCGAGAAGAAGGAAGAAATACTAGGAAGGAAAAGTAGTAATGACATGGAGAAAAGCAAGGGCACGGGAGAAGCTGAAATGGCATCCCTAAGAAGCATTTAGAATACAATTTACTGGGTGATTGATGATGATGACCATGGCGATGCTGCTGCTGCCGATAGCTGGCATTTATATAGCACTTACATGCCAGGCACTGTGCTAAGCACTTTACAAATATTATCTCACTGGATCCGCAAAACAACCGTGGGAGGGAGGTGCTATTATTATGCCCGTTTTATAGATGAGGAAACTGAGGCAAACAGAAGTTAACTAACTTGCTCAGGGTCACACAGCTAAGAAGTATCTGAGAATGTACCCAAGAAGTCAGTGGAGTTGGTGGCTAGGGAAAGGAGAAAACCCAAGAAAGTAATGATGAGGAACATCGATCCTTGATTTTTTTGTTGTTGTTGAATTTGCAGGGCCCTTGGTGCTATCATTGAAAGCTCTCTGTTTCCTAGTTGCTGTTGCTGCTACTGTAGCCACCCACCCACCTATTCATTGGCGGCAGGGGTGGTGGCTACTTGGGTTTTCTTAGGGCAGTTAAGAGACAGAAGGATATTTTGTTGTAACTGGAATGGGGAAAGAAATTACCTTTAAAATGATTTTTCCAAACGTTTTACACAACTATTTATGAATAGCCTTTTGTTCCCCAAGGCAGAGAGCACACTTGGAAGCAGACAGGGAAAATGCACAGAAAATGCAAAAGAACAGATTTCCCTAGGACTGAGGCTTAAATATCCAGCATTAATAACCTCCTCTAAAGCCAGGAAAGGAAAGGAAAGGAAAGGGAAGGGAAGGGAAGGGAAGGGAAGGGAAGGGAAGGGAAGGGAAGGGAAGGAAGGGAAGGGAAGGGAAGGGAAGGGAAGGGAAGGGAAGGGAGGGAAGGGAAGGGAAGGGAAGGAAGGGAAGGGAAGGGAAGGAAGGGAAGGAAGGGAAGGGAAGGGAAGGGAAGGGAAGGGAAGGGAAGGGAAGGGAAGGGAAGGGAGGAAGAAAGAAAGAAAGAAAGAAATGTGTAGGGTAATTTTGTCCCAGATCTTTCCCTCCAAGTCATGAACATAATAGATTTGACTTTTTACGTCGTGTGCCCCCCTAAGAAGCATAAAAGAAAGGTTACACTGGCATGCAGCTAAAAAAGAGTTTAATTAATCCCAAAGTGTGTGCTTCATTTGGAAAGTGCATCACAAAAGAATCCTGTGTTTACTGAACTAGATTCTTAGGGCCATTATGTCTCCACCAGTGACAAGATTTTTCTGAGGGAGCGTCCTCCCTTGTGGTCAGGAAGGCACTGCCATTAAAAATAAGATCTACACAGGGAACAATGATGAAAGATGCTGAAGAGGCAGCCATTCTCCCCTTGGCAGAAGTAATTGGTGCCCTGGCATTTGTGGAAAGATGCCTAACTTTTCATCCTGCAGACTTCTAAGTTCTCCTGTACTGTCTTTGTCAAGCCTTGCATTCCCTGGACAACTAGCAGTAATTGACCAGGGGGTGGTCGGAGCTTGGCACATTCAGAATTCAGCGGCTGAGTAACAGCCCTTTGACCACCCTTGGTTTGAAAGCAACTGCTGCCCACCCCCGTGTCAACAGACATGAATCGTGGCCAATCAGAAGCTGGCTTCTTTCCCATAATAACAGCTAGACTTCAATTGAATTGTACTTTCATAAATTAAGTGATTGATTAATTCAATACGTCGTTAGTAAATTAACCAATTGATTAATTCAATCTAAAAAGCAGTTGTTAAGCATCTACCAGGTGCAAGACACTATACAAGATGTTGGGGAACAAAGACAAAAATGGAACCATCTCTACCCTCAAGGGGCTTACATTCTATTGAGGGGAAATAACATAAATACAGATAAGTGAACACAAAATAAATGAAAATGCTTTTCTTTTTAGAAGAAGAACACTTACATCTGGGAGGATCATGTAGGAGAAAGGAGCTAGGGTTTTTACAAGGTGAGGAGGGAAAACATTCCAGAATGGAAAACACTGTGTGTGCAAAGACCTAGAGGTGAGAGAGAAAATCTGGCATAGATGGCAGCTTCAAGTGGCTTGTTGAGCTTGAAAGAAGGGCACAGTGGACTGGTGTTCTGTTGCTAATACTATGAAACATTAGGATTTCATTCTCACTGACATTTGCTTTATTCTAGTTATACAGAAACAGCTTAGAAGCCTAGAGCAGGGGTTCATTCATGGGCATTTGAGGACAAACCCCCAGTTTTTCTAGTGACTGGCCCAGCCCATGAGCAATGACTGTGAGTTTCTGGCCAACACAAAAGAGGAAAGAACTAAAAATACTTATTGGTCACCCTGCCAAAGCTCTACTGTGCTCTGAATGTACCAGACCAACATGATACAGAATTTACTGAGAGTAAGAGGGATTCTGATTAAATGTTAAGACATAAATCTTTTCACTCCTTCAATTTCTTTTTCAGCGGGGGGGGGGAGGATGAAGAAAAAGGAGTAGAGCACCCAGTGCTACAAGAGATACTTCTCCAACTCTTCTGTATATCCCATTCCATACCCCCCCCAAATTAGGATTGCTGTACTATAAAGCAGTGCGATGGGAACCACTAGACGCCACACACTGCTAGTCCACACTGAATGAGGTCCTGCCCCCGCTTTCCCAATCCAGCCCTAGGGCTGGCTCCTTCTCCTGCAAACTTGAGGAAGCTAAGACAGAGGGAGAGTCATATCCTTGATATACTTCTTCCTAAACTATAGGAGCTAAAGTCCAAGACACAAAGAAGTGGATGGGAGGAAATGAGAAACAGAGGAGAAAGGAGAGGTAGGCACAGATGAGATGGGCTACTCTGCACAAATGAAAAGACACAAAGTGGACCATCCGGCCAGCCAGAGGACAAGTGGTAGAGACACTTCTGTATAGATACGGGGCTCTAGCATGAAGTACTTCAGTGCATTGGGTGGTAGTGTGGAAGTGGGAACTATCTATAAAGGACATACAAAAGAATGACTCTATGACCATATTTTGCCAAGGGTTCTTTTCTTCCCTCACTCTGATATTGCCTATGGCTCCTTTTTCTCCCCCCAATGGGGATTAAGTGACTTGCCCAGGGTCACATAGCTAGTAAGTGTCTGAGGCTAGATTTGAACTTAGGTCCTTCTGACTCCAGGGCTGGTGCTCTATCCACCACTCCACCTAGCTGCCCTACCCGTTGCTCCTCATTGGCATTTGTGGAATGGGTGGTAAAGTACAGCAGTGATGTCCAAGGGTTTTTCTTGTTCTCTATATAGCAACAGCAATAAAAAGTCCCCTAGACACTGAATAATGGGACAAACGTCCCATGTACACTTCAATAATGAAACATGAACCTCCCTGTTCTCAGATACTAAGGGCTGATTTGGTACTAAAAAATGGCAAGAGATTCCACTTGGTTGGAGGTGGTCCGAAATAAGGTACATATTAGTGCAATAAATAAAAATGTGTCTGTGACACGTGCCCACATTATTCCTGCTATAATCTCACTAGTAGTATATTGGTAGTCTACTTCTTTGAAAATTAAAATTCACTGAATTCACTCAAAAAAGCTTTAAACCTCAGTGATAACCTAATGGATTTATGCCAGATTGTTAGAATGGGAGGAGGGGAGCAGGAGGGAAGAAACATCAAAGCTAGATAATATGTATCCATAGTTTCTTGTGAAGGCAAGATGCAACAGACAAATCATCAGCCCCCCAAATAAGGGCTGATAATAGAAACTGTTGCCAACTCAATCTTAACTATGGCTATAATCTCAGCTCCACTATTATCAAATCTGGACTGGTGCCAGTGCATAATGTATTATAACTATACAGTAAGTTATTCAAATTATGATCATTTCAGTAACCATTTTTTATGAGAAAATAAATTTTAAATAATAGCATTTTAAACTTTTTATGGTTACATTTGTCATGTGACCTGGGACAAGGTATATTTTTGCACTAAAATGGGGCACGTTAATTATCTCCAAAGTAACACTCAGTAACTTAACATAACCAGAATGAAAGGACAGAATGTATAGAGCAGATACTTTTCCTGCCATAAATGCATACAGATTAATAGGCAGGGACAAAAATATAAAGATAAAATAGTCTTGATAGTCAAAGATCGGTCCCTGGGAAGAGCAGGCAGTGAACTACCTGTGTAACCTTGGCCAAGCTGTTCAGCCTCCTTGGGCCTCAGTTTCCTTATCTGTAAAATGAAGAAGTGGATTAGATCTCTTCTGAGGTCCCTTGCAGCCTTAGATCTATGATCTCATGACCCTAACTTGTCTTACACCCTCAGGTTTTCATCCTGTAGTCCTCTCAAGAGCGAATGGAGCATTTTAAAATGTTATATATGTAACCCTTTGACCTTTGAAAAAAAGAAATATTGTGATAAAGCCTGTACATTTTAGACTAGCTCTTCTGTGTTATAATGTAGAGTACCTCAAAAACTGGTCACAACTGGTTTCAGACACACCTGGAGAAGACTTGTATGAACTGATGCAGAATGAAGTGAGCAGACCCAGAAGAATAACTAAAACAATTATAACGTTTGTAAAAACAAGCAACTTTGAAAGACTTAAGAACTCTGATCAACACAATGTTTCAGCACAATTCCAAAGCACTCATGATGAAGCATTCTAACTACCTCCTGACAGAAAGCTGATGGACTTTGGAGTAGAGACTGAAAAAATATATTTGGGGCCCTGGCTAATGCAGGACTTTATTTGCTTGATTATGGTTATTGGTTACAAGTGTTTTGTTTTTCTTTCTTTTTCAATAGGAAAGGTTGGGGTGGGGGCAAGAGAAAATAAATTTTTGTAATTTAAAATGTTAATTTAATTTTTTAAAGGAAGAACACATGTGGTCATTAGTATAATATCAACTAAATGGAAGTGTTGCTAAGACCTCAGTGCATGGAAAGGGCTTCTTCCAACAGACTTAATACAGCCTGCTATCTCAGAGAGGAACTAGATGGCCAGAAGACCAGTAACTATAGCACTACATAACACTTTTTGCACCTGCTTGGGGGGAAAGAGAAAAATGGATACAAGTACTTAGCGTATACTCATTTACTAGAATTAAGAATTTGAAGTCTCAAGAACTTAAACTTAATCATTTTTGCAGCCCAGCATGGGAAAAGATATACAAGAAGAGACTATACTAAGGAAACAATGAAAAATCACTAACAACACCTGGAACCCCAGAGGGGGACTATCCCCAGCGCCTATAACCAGTTGAAGTTCATGCTTTGTGTAAAGATCAGATGTAATTGCTGTTTAATGAGCACAGGGTATATTTATTACACATCACCTCGCTCCAACTTCTTCTTCACTCCATCCCTTCCTCCCATCACCGAGAAAAGGTTTATCCAGGAAGCTTTATACAGACTAATTTAATAGGGGGAAAAATCCAAAGTGTAGTTATTACACACTGAGAACTATAATAGCAAAAGCAATAGCCATGGCAACTGATCAAAAACATAGGAAATTTATAAAGAATCTTTGATGAAACATAGTCATTGAAGTAGATGATACTGGCTTATGAAACGATATGGAAGGAGTCTCATACGAAGTAGAATTATACATACTGAAAGAATAAGGAAATTTATATTTTAGCACAAGACTCATCTTTATCAGGATAAATGAGTCCACCTCACTTCCAGAAGAATACATGCTTGTTTTTCTAAAAAGATTCAAGGATCGAAGATCCAGGAAAAAAGATGAGAAAAAAAAGACTTGGGTATTCACTCTGGGGAGCCTTTAGCATCAAACACCTAGAAGAGCTCTCTGTTATGTACTTAAGAATGTCTACTGGTTTCCTGATACTCTAAGCCTTATATGAAGATGTAATACATATAATAAGGGGACACCCTCCTCCCTTTCCCAAGACCTCTTGCTAGAGATTACACTCATTACAAAAGAATAGTTAAAGCTCAAGGTGACGGGGGTGGGGGAGGTAATGCAATGGAGAGGGACTGGACACAGAGACAACAGAGAGCAGACTGTGGCAGTAATTGAAGTGTGATCTGATAAGAGCCTGTACTAGGATTGGGGCAGTAGGAATGGGAAGAAGCAGAGGGATGTAAATTCCACTCAAGTATAAGCAACAGAACCTAGAAAAAGATTGGATAAGCAACATTCCCTGGCATTCCCCAGACAACTAGCAGGAATGGACCAGGGGGTGGTCAGAGCCTGGCACATTCAGAATTCAGCGGCTGAGTAACAGCACTTTGGCCACTTTGGGTTTGAAAGCAACTGCTGCACTCCCTCCTCCCCCCCCCATTTCAAAAGACACGAATAGTAGGCCAATCAGAAGCTGACTTCCCCCATAATGACAATCTTGGAGTAGAAGTAGGAGTAGAAGACAGCACCAAGCCTTTGAGCCTTAGGAGACTGACTGGAATAATAATGTAATTAGCAGATACTGGAAAGTCAGTGGGGTTTAGGAAAAAAGATGATACATCTGGTTAAGGCATATTGAGTTAAAGGCATCGACCAGGAGAGACATACAACAGGCAGTTGGCAGTTTGGATCTGGGACACTAGGGAGAGGTTGACTAGAGATAGACCTCTGTATGCCATCTTCATAGAAATAAGGGCTGACACTATGGGAATGGATGAGATTGTAAAGGGAGAGAGTCTATAGAGAAGAGACAATCAAGGACAAAGATTTAAAGAAAGTCTGCATGTAGGCAGCGGGAGGAGGAAGTGAAAGGAAGTTTAAAAATGCAGCGATCAGAGTCAGAGTTATGACATTACTATTGTAACAATGAGAATGACTGAGAGAATAGTCCTGAGGTCAGCAGAAAGGAGCTGGAAATGATTTCTTGGCAAATTCACTGATTTCAAAATTCCTGATGGCAAGTGTCCATATCTGTATCACATATGAAAACAAACTAATTCCTTTGTACTTAGAAGAGAGATAAACAATACAACAAGAAATTTTACAGAGGCATTGTAAGAACTACCTCTGACAAATCCAGAGATGCAGAATATGTATATATTACATTTTAGAAGTCTCACTTTTTAAAATTGAGTTTATTCTTGGGAATTATCACAGTTCCAGGAAACAAAAATTAATACAAGTTTTGTTTATTTGACTGTTTCTTGAACAAATTCATTTCTTTTTTTTTTAGTTTTTAGACATTTCAAAAAAGTCAGTACTTTTTCCTTCTGAGCTGCTACTTTTGCTGACATAACTAACAGCTATCCAGCAGCAACCTCAATTGTATTCTGGAGCCCTTTGGCAGTGTGGACCCTTATGGGTCCTGCCTATAAATCCCTTTTCAGGATGTTTTTAAATGTATACCCCAAAAAAACCCCAGCTTAGATTATAAAGGAAATCAATTATATTGAAATAAAGATGCCTTTATTTTCCCCATGCAAGTTTACTGATCCCTGGAAATCTATCCATAGACATGTTAGGCTAAGGACCTCTGCTATAAAGTGTGGAAATCTGTGTATCTTTCCTTCCAGTGACCAGGATTTCAGCAAGATCCATGAAAGTGTTAAGACATGAGCTGAGCTTTGAAGGACAGGTAGCCTGTGGATAAGTGAAGAATGGGAGTGCATTTGTAGAATTACAGAAGCTAAGAATTGGAAGTGACTTCACTGGCTGGCCAATCCAACCTGGACCCAATGAGCAATCTCTTCTCCAACATCTCTGAGAAATCATCTTCCAGTCTCCACTTGAAAATCCATAGTGAGGAACTACCTACTACTTCCTTAGGCAATTTGTTCTCCTTTTGGATGGTTCTCTTGAGTGGTTCTCCCCCTCTTTGGGTGGAAGGGCCACCCTTCCCACCTCCAACCCCCATGATATTATTGGTATAGACCATTTCCATTGAGAAAGCTCAATGGAAATGAAGATTGGCAGCAGTACTATAACTTAATTTCTGCAATTGGTAGTGTTAGAGAGTTACCTGGGACAGTGAGAGCACAGGTAACTTAGGCAGGGTCACAAAGCCAGTAGGTATTGAACATGTCTTTCTAACTCAAAGACTAGCACTTTACTATATCATGCTGCCTCTCTCATTTTCCTTTATACGGAAGTGAAAATATGCCTCTGACTTGTGATTTCTGCCCTTTGGGGCTAAGCAGAGCAAACTCAAACCCTCTTGCAGCCATTTAAATGACCGGAGATAGCTATCATGATTCCTCTGAAGGGATCCTTCTCTTCTCCATTTCCATCTCCAAGCCATGCTACCGCCCCCACTCCCACTTTCCAATCCTAACTCCTCGGTCTATGTTGTCTCACCCTATTAGGATGTTCTGTGATAATTTGTATCGTCAGCATAGTGTGTATTTGCATGCGTGTCCTCTGATAGAATATAAACACCTTGAGGGCAAGACTAGTTCATTTTTGTCACTGTATCCGTAGTGCCTCTCATGGTGCCTGATGCATTATAGGTGCTTAATAAAGCTTTTTTCCTTCTCTCACTCTCCATGCTAAATATCCCCATTTCCTTCAATAGCACAAGCAAAGGGCTAGAGTCAAAGGTGCACAAAGCATGTTTGGAAGACTTAATCAGACTGCCTCATTGGAGGGTTTACACTCAGGAGTGCTTAGAGACAGGATTTGAAAGGTAGGTAAGGGCCATATTGAGAAGGGCTTTGAATGTCAAGTTAAGGAATCTGGAATTTATTCCATAGGCAATGGAGATTTGAGGGTCAGGTGCTGGGGACAGCACAGTGTAATGAAAGCTGTGTTTTATGAAGACCAGCTTGCCAATGATATGTGGACTAAAATGGGGAAGATCTAGGGGTAGAGAGACCAGTTAGGAAGCTATTGCAAATCATCTAACTAGGAAGACAGGACTATTACACATCAGACAATTTGAAAACAATATAAGGCATTATATAGTTAGGTGATAAATTGTGTGGTGCAAACTCTCATTATAGTTTCAGAGAAGGGAGAGATCTGTGTGGGAAGGAGGAGGGAAGGCTTCTACCAATCAACAAACATTCATTAAGTACTGGTTATTTGCAGGTCACTGCGCTAGACATTGAGGAGATGAAGACAAAAATGAAAACACCTGTATTCAAGGAACTTACTTTCTATCGGGAGTGATGTGTACAAAAATAAACATATAGAAAATAAATACAAGGTAATTTGGAGGGGAAACAGTAGAAGCCAAGAGGCTCAGGAAAGTCTTTATATAGAAAATGTTGTCCAAGCTGAGTTGAGAAGGGATTGCAAGAGATGGAGGTGAAGAGTAAGTTTGTTCCAGGCACGAGGGATAGTGATTGCAAAGGCATGAACACAAGAAATGAAATGTCATGAGTGAGAGGCAGCAAGAAGAATATTATGGCTGGACCATAGACAGCAAGAAGAGGAGGTAAAAAGGTAGGTTGGAGCTGATCATTTGAAGAGGATTTTAAAAGCCAGAGGAGTTCTATAATCCTAAAAGTAATAGTAAGTCATTGGAGGGGAGTCATCCAGTAGGGAAGTCACAAATGAACAGACCTGTCCTTTAGCAAACTACTTTGGCAGCTGTACAAATGATGGATAGAAATGGAAGAAAACTTGAGGCAGAGAGATCAATTAGAAGGCCAAGGTGAGAGATGATAAAGGCCAACAGTAGGATGATGGCCATGTGAGTGGAAAGAAGGGAAGAGATGAAAGAGAAGCATAGATGGCAAAATTTGGAAACTGACTGGATGGATGGGGCAAGGAAGAGGGTGGAATCCAAGATAACGTGAGTGTGGAAAAGTACAGTGACTGGAAGGATGATCACGCACTTGACAAAAAAAAGGAAAGTTCAGAGGAGTGGTGGGTTTGGAGGGAAAGGTAATGATTTCTGTTTTGGCAATGTTGAGTTTAAAATACCTACAAGATATCCAGCTTGAAATATCCAATAGAAAGTTAGAAGTACACAATTAGTCTTCCCTGCTAAGATAGCACCAAAAAAAGCAGTTGCCATCCCCAAGACAGAAGCCAAGTCGAGACTCTGAAGGCTAAGAAAGAAGTGTTAAAGACCACCAAAAAATGGAAAGAAAAGAAAAGTAAATCCACACATTTTCCTCCTTTTGTCTACTGGAGGCATTTCAACTTCCCCAAAATCCCAAGTACCCTTAGAAAAGTGCCCCTAGGAGAAATAAGATTGATTACCATGCCATTAAGTTTCCCTTGAGTCTGCCTGCCATGAAGAAGATTTGAGGAAGCTAGCACCATGGTCTTTATTGCGGATATCAAGGCCAACAAACATCAGATCAAGTAGGCTGGAAGGAAGCTGTATGACATCCAACGTCAACACACTGATCAGGCTGGAGAGAGGGCCCATGTCCAACATGCCTGCTTGGATGTTGCCAACAAAACTGGAATTGTTTAAAGTGTGTCTAGCTAGCTACTCTATATAGAATAACATTTTGCCATATACCTGTAAAAAAAAATGCAGACATGTATGACTGGAGCTCAGGAGGGAAACTAGAGCTAAATATATAGCTCTGGAAGTTGTTTGCATAGAGATGGTAATTGAATCACAATGGGGCTTTGCATATCTCACCCAATATGGAGAACATCCATGTGGGAGATCCCAGGGACTTGATTCTGGAAGAAGATGTTCCGTGTTGGCCTACCACTTGATTGGGAACTGCCTCTATCAATTGACTCCATAGCCAAAACTGTGTGTATCTTCAAATCTAGTTACTGAGGAAAAGTCATTCTGTTTCCAGTGGCATCTAGGGGTGATGGACTATTTATGTGCTCTTGGTAGGCATACCATACAATAAATTGGGTAGGGAAGGGCTACCTTCTCCTCTGCTTAGGCTCTTTGGCCCCAGGAAATGGCCTTAGGGTTGTGGTCTTGTTTTGTTTGTCCTTTTGAGTTCTAGGTACATCTAAGACCTATGAACCCAAAGTATGGAAACCTTGGAACCCAAGATTCTAGGCTGGATGTTGTAGCCAGCCCAAGAGGAAATGGAGGGGGGGTGGATTGGACTTGGACCTTGGTGAGACTAATGATATGTAGGGACTGAGTTAAATTGTCAACTTAATCCCCTTCCCCTCCTAAAGGACTAAGGTGGTGTAGGGGGTTTATGCCCCACCAGGTGTTGGGTCAGAGCGATGTTTGTTTGTTCTTGCTATCTCTTTGAAGGAAATATCCCTTTATAAAAGCTAATTTGACTGTGCAGTGGGTATGTGGACCCCCTAAAATTGTGGGAACACAACTGATAGGGGCTTGAGTCAAAGATAAAAGACTTCTGCAACCCCCAGAGGATACTGGAGACCTCTGGGAAAGGGGTAGAAGTGACCTTCAGATAATGAGAGCCAAAAAAAAGAACTGAGGAAATCACCAAGTGAGATAGACTTCACAGACAAGGGAAGGGAAAGGTGCCCAAGACAGAAGAAGGTAGGCTTTAAATATTGAGAAGAATATAGTTATGAGCAGAATTGGAAAAACTAACAGTCACAAACCTAAGAGACTATCTAGAATAGTCCATGTCTAAACAAGAATCTGACAAATGGCCTTTGCTTGAATACCTCTAGCAGAGGAGAAGTCACCATCCTCCAAAGCAGCCATCTCCCAAAGCGGCCCCCTCCACTTTTGGAGAGCTCTATTTTTTTTTCATATCAAGCCTATATCTCCTTCTTCAGCACTTCCACTGGCTACTCCTAATTCCATTTGAGAAGTCATACATTTACTGAGAGACAGAACTACAGTAATTACCGCTACAGCTAGCAAACCCGAGGCGAGTCCCCAAAAGTGAGCTTCAGAAAGGACTGCACTCACGACTGGGCTCTTTTTTAGCAAAACCTACCAGCTGGGATAACAACTCCATCAGCAGTATTATCTTTGAACAGGGTAGATTGAGCTACAAATAAATTGATCCTGAAGAACTGCCCAAACAGAATGCTGAGAAACCAAAATGGTGTGGAGAACTTTTCTGGTGATTAACTTTGAAGATCAGGGACTTGTTCTTTACATCTCAGGCCTGTGGCAACAAGGACATCCGGCTGAATAGCCTCTGGGTGGCTCTAACATGCTTCTGGGTACTTATTCTTCAATATTTCCAGTCACTCACCTATCTAGGAAAAAATAGAGGGAAAGCTCAGAGCTGGAGTAGCATAAGAAAATGACATCTTCTGTCATACAAATAATAGCATGTTTTAATATTCCAGATATTTAAGACTTTTCATTTTTAGATGAACTCAAATAACAATTCAAAAAGCCCAGACACTGCAGAATAATGGGAAAATGTAAAAAAGCCAAATAAAAAAATACCGGCATACAAAGCAAGAATGAACATGAAAAATCAATCTACTCCCGCAGATTACACAGGAAATTCCCAAGGGGACTGTCAGATTTTGGAAGAGAAAAAGAGATTATATTTTATGGGAGTAGATACAATAACCATTCTCTTCCCATAAAGCAAGTGATGGAAGATTGTCTCTGCTCCATAGACACACACTGCACATTTTCGGGATAATGGTAACAGGAAATCAATAGGATCTTTTATATGTGGAAAGACATTATCTGTATGGACTCCCAGCACTAACAAATAGGGCCACAGAAGACCTTTACTAAAAAGTGCCGCTCACCATTAATCTTGGTGCAAGGACAGCAGGTAGCTTTTATGTCCAAATCTTTGCTTATTTTCGAATTATCATCAATATTTTATTTATTTAGAGAAATAAGCTTGTTCAAATCCCCATTTTCCATTAGGGCCAAAGAGCCTCTAGGTAATTTTCCATTAGAAGTGTCACCACATTCTAGCAGGCAGTCACCTAGGAACTTTTTCCTCTCTTTCTTGCTTTTTTTGGCTAATGTCTATGATCACTGAGTGCCTGAAGCCTTATCAAATAGTAATTTGACCGTTTAGACAAGTTCAGTGGGATTTCTGTGATCTGGTCTTTCTGCCCATTGATTTGGAGTAGAAACAAAATTAAGATTAGAAAAAAAAAACAAACCCAAAAACCAGAAACAAAATTTTTGTGCTATGTAATTTTTGCACAGAGAGCTTTGTGCCTCGTGGCTTCCAAAATTCATTAGACAAAGGTTCTTGGCAGATTTGGGGTCATATCCAGATGAACAATCACCCTGGTCTTCCAACCCTACTCTGCTTATTTAACAGAAAGAAGGCTGCTGGGTAGAATGAAAAGGAAAAGGAAATGAAGCTTTTTTAACTTGGATACAAATCGGACAGTTTATGGAGCCTACTATAGTTTTGCCATTGAGTATCATGTTTGCATAGCACTGTAAGTGGGAATAGTTTGTCATAGACATTGATAGGATTAGTAGGAATAGAAGATCTTAGATTTCATGTTCGAAGGGACTCAGAGGTCATCTAGTCCAACCTCCTGTGAATAGAGGGTGTAGAGAGTGACTAATATTAAGCATGAAGGGAAAAGCTTACTATAGTTGTCATAGAATGTACGTAGTTTTAGGGTCTATCATTCGATGAAGTAAAGCTTCCTTAGAAGGACTCTGAATAGAACCTTAAGGGACTGGATGAACCCACATCTCTATATTTAAAAGCTGAAAAAAATCCTGAAATGAAACCTGACATTGGACAATTCAGCAGCATCTCTGATAAGGTAATAACTCAAAAAAAATAATAAATCAGACACTCCCTTCCCAACACGGCATTCTTATCCATAACTGTGCCCTTGAAATTGGCAGGGAACACACTTATAATTTCTAAGCTTACTTTTCACATTGTAATAGGGATGAGAGGGCAGCCTTGGGCCTATTCTCAACATGGAGCCTTTCAAGTGAGCTGATAAACTGAGCCAATGATTGGTTCAGACTGATAAAGTCTCTGGATGTGCTCTTTCCCACTGGAAGTTCCTTCCCACCCACAGCCCAACCCCATGGGAGCCATCTGCTTTTTTACAGCAAATCTCACCTCACCTGTTGACATTTACAAGCTTATGCCAAAACCAAGAAGCAGCCTGGAGAGTGAGGGAAGTGAAGACCCGAGGTATTTTCAAATCACTCAAACCTTCATTAGCTGAGCATGCAGAAAAGAAGTAGAAAATTGATCACAGTGTCTTGCACATATGGCATTCTATAAATATTTGTCGAACTGGATGGAACTGAAGTCGGGGAACCATGTGTATACATATGAGTGTAGGTATAACCACCACCATCTGCACCCCTTCCCCCACCAAAGCCTTCAGTGTGGGCAAAACTCCATGGCAGACTATAGCAATAGTATTCTTTTAATTATAAAGTTTACATGCATTTTACAAACTGGCACCCTAAGAGGCAAGCATCTCATTTCCATGGAAACCTGCTGTGGGAGAGAATTTTGACCCAGGTGAGGATGGAGTAGTAGCTGCAGCCAACGAATATGGAGAGGTGATCTGACTTTCAAGTAAGTTCCTCTAGGGGTAGAGAGGGATGGGAAAAGACAGCAAAGAGTTATTGCTAGACAGAGGGGTTCTTGGTGAGACCCATGAAAACCCTGGGCTTATAAATCAAGGGAAGTGTGTACTGTTACATGCATGGAAAGAGACAACAGGATCAGGAACCAACTATGAAGCAGCAGGCATCTAAGCGCTTGAGAAAACAAGAATTAATATCATAAGCATTTCATGGACAACCCTGTGGGTCTGTGGCTTTGGCCAACTTAAGAGGCATGGCATGACCGTTACTATCACTACAAGACCAGGCATAGTGGGGAATCTGGGGCGTTGCCATGGCAATTCCAAACCTTGAAACTTTCATCCTTTTGTATTTTTTGCAAAGAGCCAGTCGCTCTAATAACACAGGAGAAAAATGAGCCCAATAGGTGGGCTGATTCGGGAGAAAGAGGTTGCTCAGAAGTGAGATCATTTCTCTTAATCTCCACTGAAGGAATGGAATGGATGTCATTCTTGGAGGTTTTCTCCACCTGCCTCTACACTAGACACCATTGTTACTTTCACTCTAGTGCCTTCCTAGGCAGTGCATGTGATAGAAGTGGAAGAGGGAAGAACATTTGGAGGGAAAGGAATTCTCTACCATTCTCCTCTTTCTTCTTGTACCAACCCTGATCAAGTCTTTGGAGGGAGGGGGAAGAAACTTTCATGATATTTTTATCATACTTAATTTTCCCCCCATTTACAACATTTCAGCTGTACTGAACCAGATAAAAAGCTGGCCAAGGTCTCTTTCTCTGGGTGGCCAAATAAACTTAAAGGACTTTTTGCTTTTGTTTCCCTTTCCTAAGATCCTTGCATGCTGTTTGTTGTCCAATCTTTCATTCATGTCTGATTCTTCATGATCCTATTTGGGGTTTTCTTGGCAAAGATACTGGAGTGGTGTGCCATTTCCTTCCTTCTCCAGCTCATTTTACAGATGAGGAAATGGAGGCAAACAAGGTCAAGTGACTTGCCCAGAGTCATACAGCTAGCAAGTGTCTGAGGCCAGATTTGAACTCAGGTCTTCTTGACTCCAAGCCCAGTGTTCTCTCCACTGTGCCATCTATAAATCAGAGTTTCAGATTGGGAGTAGGTTTCACTTTGGATGAAAACTGGATTGATATTTTTCCTTCATTGCATGATAAATAGCTATGAAACTTTTCTCTCGTTAATGACATTCAGTATCATGCCTCATGCAACACCCTGAGTCTTTTCATTAGTGCCTGGGCATTCTATATGACTTTATAGTTGCTGCATTAAATGTTTATGTGACACCAAAAGTCAATTTAAAAAAGGATTTAAAAGAACACTACTTTCCTATTGTATATGATGACAGAGGCCTCCTTCCTCTGATAGCACTTATAGATGAGAAGCAGCTTATGGGAAGTGGGGCATAGAAAAGCCAAGCCCACTCAGCATATATTTCCTTTCAACTCGTACTTTTTGTGGAAGGAAATTATCATGCATGTTACCACATGTCAAATAAAGTCAAATTAATTCTACCATCTATAAGGAACCGCCTATTGCTGAGTGGCTGAGACAGGAACCACATTTATGAAGCTTTTACACCTATGTATTCTGCGTCTTGAAGTTTTCTTTGTCCATTTCTCCGTTGGTTGGGACCACATGCCTGCCCTCTGCTGGCTAATGGACAATCTGAGCATTGTGTTTGCAGCTGATGGGTCTCAAATATTGTGACCACTTAACCAGCTCACCTCTTCCCTGCGGATCAGTTACTTATCTGTTCTCTACCTCATCAAGATTGTTTCATGCCGTGAAAGCTTTTGGTCAGCCTGTATAACATTTTGAGCTCCCACAGGCCCCTGAAATTACCTTTGTAAACCACACATCCAAAGGAAGAAGAAACTGGGAATATCATACTCAGGTTGTTGGCCTGAAAAACCATCATAGATTTAAGTCCAATATCCCAACATTACAAAGTCTTGGTTATCTCATCAATGGGAGTCCTCCTTCCAATGATTTCAAGTGGTCATCCAATAGAATAATAAAATAAATTGCTGGCTAACTTAAGTGCTATCATTTGTCATCATTTTATCTAATGCCTATCATATGCAAGGAAGGTACTGTACAAAGCTCTACAAGACCTAATCCCTCTTCCCAAGGAGTTTACAATCCAATGGAGGCTGGGTAAGACACATGAATAGCAATTTTGTAAGACCAGTAGCACACAGGAAAAAGTGTTACTGGACTGTGATAGGGAAAGCAGGTGATGAAGGTGGCCCAGTTTGGGGAAGTGAGTAGGAAAACTAAGTGGGTAGTTGAGGGGTAGATGAATTCTAGCGGGCCATAGGGGTCAGTATTGAAATGGCCAACTCTGGGTCTAATAGGGGAGAGGGGAAGGCAAGTGAAGGCAGAAGAGGCCCCACGGCCTTGAAGGTTGGAGAAGGGTCAAAGAATTCAGAGGGAGTGTGAGGGAGAAAATTAGATGGGCAGGAGGTTGTGCTCAGAGAAAGTTCCTCCTAAAACCTTGGAGGTGGAGGAGTCCCAAGTGATGAAAAGACTTGAACCTGTACTTGTGAATGACTGAAATGAAACAGAGATGAAGATCATAGGAGTTGAGGATGTTGAAGAACTTTGAGTTGGGATTAGTAGACATAAGGAGAAAGTGGAGAGATATGATCAGGGTCAGTAGAACGAGGGATGGGGTTACTGCTGTTCAGTTGTTTCAGTCACGTCTGACTCTTTGTGACCCTATTTGAGATTTTCTTGGCAAAGATACTGGCGTGGTTTGCTATTTCCTTCTCCAGCTCATTTTACAGATGAGAAAACTGAAGCTGACAGGGTTAAGTGACTTGCCCAGGGTCACATAACTAGTAAGTGGCTGACGGCAGATTTGAACTCAGGTCTTCCTGACTCCAGGCCTAGCTGCCCTGAGGGATGGGGAAGATATTCTATTTGGTTTTTTATCCTCCACGAGTTCCAGCAGAGTTGGTTTATTCCCCGTAAGATCAGGGATGAACAATCATTGCTATTGTTTATAAATCAGCATCCCCTAGACAGGAAAGTATGACTGCTCTTAAAAGAGATCCACCTTAGGCTAGGAGCCATGTACCATGGACAGATCTAGATATGTCAGAAGCCACTTCCAAAGAGTAAGAGAGTCTTTAGCATTCTACGTGACCCCAAATTAAATGGAAGTTTTCCATAAACATGAGGTCACAGAGAACTGCTTCTTCCTCTGAAAAATGAAGCCTTGAGTACCAGTGAATCTTGAGAACTTCTGAAGAAATCATATAAAAATCTAAAGATCTTCCCCAAGGAAATCAAGGACAGAGGGCAAAGTCCCATATAGTTCAAAGGATTTTTAGCAGGGGGTGTGTGTGTGTGTGCATGTGTACTTGAGAGAAACAGGAAACATTCATGGGAGAATTCCAAAAAAAGAATTCCAGTGAATGTGATGGATTGTTGGGCCACCACGCCACAGCTGCCTCCTTTCTGTGGGCCCATTTCTATTAGTATTATTATTATTGTTATTATTAAGATATTTATTTTTAGTTTTCAACATTCACTTCCACAAGATTTTGAGTTCCAGATTTTCTCCCCATCTCACCACTCCCTCCATGCATTCTGAATACCCCTTCCCCTAATCTGCCCTCCCTTCTATCACCCCCCCATTCTCTTATCCCCTTCCCCTTCTATTTTCCTGTAGAGCAGGATAGATTTCTATACCCCATTGCCTGTATATCTTATTTCCCAGTTGCATGTAAAACTTTGGTTTCCAAATTCTCTCCCTTCCTCCCTCCCCACCCACCCTCATTGAGAAGGCAAGCAACTCGATACAGGTTATACATGTGTAGTCATGCAAAAAGCTTCCCTAGTAGTCATGTTGCGAAAAAACTAACTACATTTTCCCTTCATCCTATCACTGTGAGCCCATTTTCCCCAGAGCTTCCGTTTTGGGGAAGGGCCCAGACCAACCAGATTTAGCCATTATGCCCCCTAGTAAGTACCCCTTACCACCCCTTTTCAGCTCTTCTTTTATGTGTTGGTTTCCCCAATTAGAATGTAAGCTCTTTGAGGGCAGGGACTCTTTCTTTTTCTGCCTGTGCTTGTATCTCCATAGCTTTACCCAGTACCTGATCCATAGAAAAGACTTCATGATTGCTTTTGGGCTGACTCACTTAAACAATATGAATGAACAGTACAAAGAAACAATGCAAAAAAGAGGTGCTCAGAATCAAGAGAACAATGTGTTCGATGATCACAATCATATAAAAGAAAATAATAGTAGAAGGCATTAGGTCTCAAATGCTCCAATGACCCATTTTGACTTTAGACAACTGATGGTGAATCAGATCCCTCCCCTCCTGGTGGAGAGGTGGTGGACGATGGAGTGGAATGAAGGAACTGCTGTCAGACATGGTCTGTGTCTCAGTCTGTTTTGCCTGACTCTATTTCTTTGTTACAAGAGAGGGTTCATTCTGTGGAGGCAGAGGGTGGTATTAGGAAATGACAGCAATGTAGACAAAAGCATCAATAAAACATTAAAAAAAAACACTTTGGTCTGAGAAATGCATGGCTGTTTATAAACCACATATATCCTCTGGCTTATTTTCAGTCTGAATCAGCCTTAGATAATGCTGTTGTCATCTGGGTTAAACTTGCTAAAGATATGAAGAAAAAGACCAAGAACAACCCAGAAATGCTAAAGGTTCAGATGACTTAAGACAGAATTTAACACCAGGGTACCTATAGCTAAGGATTTCTTTCTCCCCTGAACCTTTCTTTAAAGGGTTATCATAGCTCATGAAGGGATGGAAGGAGACTATGCAGTGAATGGCAAGTGAGTACTAAATCCCATTCTGGACTCAGTGACAAGAGAATAATAAAAAGGTTATAGGTAATTTCTGCTCCTGAATTATAGAGGAAGTGCATGGATTCAGTACTGACATAGAAGGGGTCTGCACAGGCTGCTCACCTCTTCTCTCAGTATTGCTGCTATTACTCAGAAGAACAGGATGAAATGAATGACCTCCAGTGCAGTCACTGAGGGCACTAGAGCTGGGCTGAGCCGTCATTAACTGCTGGCAGCTTCCTGAGCCACTGAACACAGTGGCTGTCCTGGGAGACCTAATGTTGGGGGGGGGGGTCATTCTGAATATGAACAGTGGAGATAAATTTTGTTATATATACCGTTTGAAGATAAGCAAATTGCATAATAGATTTTTTTTTTTAGATTTAGCTTTACTACTAGGGTACAAATGACTTTTGTGACTTCACCCAATTGGAAGACAGCAAATCCTCAGGGCAGGAGGTTAAAATATACAGCTGAGTCCTGTCAACAGCTTTGCCGTGAGAGGTTTGTTGGAGTGTGTGTGTTTCTGTTTAACTTATGTATCGTATTTCTCTTTTCTTTTCATTATTTCTCCCAATATAGAACAAAGTTCTTAGGAAAACAGAACCGAAGAACAAAGTGCATAAGAAGCATATTTTCAGTTCTGTGATGTGTCTGTCATGTTTTCCACTTGCCACAACCATATTCCAAATAGTCATAATACAAAACATCGTGGGCCCAAGAGAGGACAAATGCATAGAAAACCCTTAAGCTACTATTCACTTTATTCCAGTGACAATAAAAAACAGATCATTCTCAATCACAGAAATTTAATCCTAGGCTTACTTAAATAGGTTGTTTTATTTAGGCAGTAATACCTTACCTTTGTACAGCACTTTAGTTTAGAAAGTATTTTCACACACATTATTTCATTTGATTCACCCAACATCCCAAATGGTACTACTTCGACTTTACTGATGCATAAACCGAGGTTGTAATTTGATCAAGGTCACAAAATATAGCTGAGACTAGAATCCAAATCTTTCTGACTCCATTCAGCAATTCCCAGAGTCAGCTTGGTCTAAAATAGAGAAAGAGATTGCAAAGCATTTCCTTATATGAGCAGGTTCTTGAGTTCTGGCTGACTCTTCATGACCACGTGACCATAGCATGCCAATGGGGTTCCCTTGGCAAAGACAGTGGAGGGCTTTGCCATTTCCTTCTCCAAGTGGATTGAGGCAAAGAGAGGTTAAGTCTCTTACCTAGGGTCACACGGCTAGTAAAGGTCTGAGGTTAGATTTGAATTCAAGTCTTACTGATTCCAGGCCCAGTGGTCTCTCCACTGAGCCATCTAAACTGCCTCTGTCTGAACACATGCTTTAGGCTAATTAATATTCTTAAATCCAAGGAAAAAAGGAATACTTTTCAACACTGTGGATTTATTTGTATAAAATTTTTTTCACTCTGAAAAAGATGCACAAAAAAGTAGAAAATTCCATCATGTCGTTCAGCCCTTTCAATCTAATATCATTTTTGAGGAGGAGAAAAGAGAAAATTCCCATAAGTTACTGGATGGCTGATGACAGATAATAGGGAATGTTGGGGGAGGGGTGCTCTCCTATCTAAAGAAACTAGCACTTAATTCATTAGATTAGAATGGTGGTCTGTTCAGAATTGACTTAATACTTCTAGACACCCTGTCCCAAATGTACTCAAACATCTCATGCTAAAGGATCCTAAGAGGACTGGATTACTAGAAGGGATGTCACATAGGCCCATAAATTAGGAAGTGAAAGAAATCAACTTCTCAAATCTGTAGGCAGGTGGTTTGAAGTTTCCCAAGAGGCCTACTTATGAAGGGCAACCGGGATGGTTGGGAAGTGACAGTTAGTCAGGAACAACATTCTTACAAAATGTCAACAGCAGGCCAGCAGGACCTTGCCCACCTTTCTCTTGATAATTGTATAATTTCTAAGACACTTAAATAATTCAGATTATTGTAACCAAGACATTTTTAATAACTCACCAAAATGACAGGCACCAGGTTTAAATTAATTAGGCTCCACAGCCAAATTATGAGGTAGAAATTTACATGAAAATGACTCTTTGGGCTGTAGGTAGGGAAAGGCTGCCAGGGACAATTATGCTGGGGAACCAAATGGGCACTACCTCAGCATGCAGGCAGCAAGATAATGACAAAGTGTTCCTAAAATATATGGCAGCAATGAAAAACCAAGGCGAGAAGGTCTTTCCTGCCCATCCATGCCCAAGCCTAGATGAAGGGGCCAAGAGACATAGGGGAAAGGAGAAGCCTGCGGACAGGCTGGGGCCAAAGACTGGAGTGTCTCTGGAGGTTTACAGTAGAGCAGACAGATGAAAGCAGCAGCCCAGGAACGTCAGCAGGTGGGGACCACAGAAGCCTCTCATTGGGGGTGTGGATAATTTGGGGCTTTGGATGAGTTCCACAAAAGGTGGGGGCGGCTCTGCCTGTTTGGAATATGTCCCTGCTTCAGAGGCAGGGGACAGAAGGGGTTCATTTTTCTCCTTCGGCTGGTGAATGAATCAGGCAGCTCTGCCCTGGAGAGGATTTGTAAGGGTCCATTCTCCAGAAGGGTCCCGGGGAGTTAAAAGTCAGAGGACTGGGTTCCAATCCTGACTCTGTCCCCTGTTCCCTGTGTGACCTTGGGCCAGTCCTTTTCTCCTCTCTGGGCCTCAACTTCCTCCTCTGTGAAATGAAAGGAGTGGGCTGACCTTGGAAGCTCCTTCCAGCTCTAGAGCTAGGGCTGTATGATTTCCCCGAACCTCACTTTCCCCTCTAAAATGGGGGGGGGTGTAGGGGAAGCAGAGAGGGATAGATGACTTCTGCTGCCCCTTCCTTCTCTAGATCTGGGCCTCGGTCTCTTCCATTGTAAAAGGGGAGGGGACATCGGATGCAGCCCGGGGCATCTCGGTCCCCGGGGCTGGTAGAAGGCACGTCCAATCCTGGGTCTGGGGGTTTTGTTTATGAAGTTCCGGGGTGGGGTGGGGGTAACTGCTGATGGGTTAAGAAAGCAAAGACGGGGAGGGCTGCCAGGACCCCACGGCGGTCGGGTCAGTTAGTCAGTCAGTTCGTGGGTCGCAGGTCATCAGCCCGCCCTCATCCCCGCGGCTCCTCCTCCCTTGCCGCTTCCGGAGGCGAGGGCGATGACGCATGCGCGCCGCTGGGTTTGGTTCGGCAAGTGGGGCGGGGTTTGGGGGGAGAGGCCGAGAGGTCCTCGGGCTTGCGCCTGCGCCGCGACTCCGAGCCGCCAGGGGCCGCTGTGGCTAGTCGAGAGCTGTCCCTCCCTGTGGCCCCGGCCCCTCAGGTTCCGGGGCGGGAGGAAGAGGAGGTGTCACGCCTCCCCCTGGTGAGCGGACCTTTCCGTCCGCCGGGGTGAAAGGTCGGGAAGATGGCGACGGCCTTGATAGAGGAGGAGCTGGACAACGAAGACTATTACTCGCTGCTGAACGTGCGTCGGGAGGTGAGGCCCGCGGGCCGCCGAGCCCTCCAGGGGGGCAAGCAGGGGGCGCCGCTCTGGCCGAGAGCCTCGCCGCCGCCGCCGGGCGCCTGGGAGCGGCGTGGACCGGGAGGCCGCGTGCGGGGCCCCGCCACCCCACGCCGGCCCTGCCCCGAGACTGAGCGTAAGGCTGCCCGTAGTGAAGCGCCCCCGGCCCGGCCGCCCGAGGAGGGCCTTGGGGAGGGGCCTGAGAGCCCTGAATGTCACACCTGGGGAGCGACCTGAGGGCCTTGAATGTCTCACCTGGGGAGGGACCTGACAGCTTTGAATGTCACACCTGGGGAGCGACCTGAGGGCCTTGAATGTCTCACCTGGGGAGGGACCTGAGAGTATTGAATGTCACATGTGGGGAGGAACCCGAGAGCCTTGAATGTCACACCTGGGGCATTGAATGCCTCCCGTGGAGTGGCGTGAAAGCCATTAGTGTCTCATCTGGAGGGGTACCTGAGAGTATTGAATATCACATATGGGGAGGGACTTGAAAGCCATGAATGTCACACCTGGGGAGGGACCTGAAAGCATCGTGAACATCAGACCTGGAAGGGGTCTTAGAACCTTGGCTTCCGGAGCTGAGAAGGGCCTGAGAATATGGAGCTGTCAGAGCTGAAGGGGTTTTAGAGACTCTCTAGTTTAATACTCTAATTTTGAAAGAGGACACAAAACCCAGGACCCTCTAGTCTAATACTCTCATTTTGAAAGAGGAGGACACAAAGTGATTTGCACAGGATGACACTAATAGTAAGTGCCAGAGCAGGGGTGAGGGAGGAAGTACAAATGAGATTATCCCCATTTTACAAATGAGAAAATTGATGCTCAAAAATTACTTACCCCAGGTCACATAAGAAGTAAATGTTGGAACAGGGAAATTGAACCCTGATCTTATGACTTTAAGATCAGTGGGGGTTTTTTCCCCCTTTAAAGGCTATTAATAAACATTTCTAAAAAGGACTAGATTGGGAGTCAGAGGATCTTTATTTGAATCTGATTGTCTCCTCCATTTGCTTTACCACCTTTTTGACCTTGGACAAGTCACTTCTTTGGGCCTCAGTTTCCTAATCTCTCATAGGGTCTGGACAAATCTGGAGCCAGAAGGGACCTCAGAGGCCACCTTCTAGTCTAACCCTCTCATTTTTCAGATGAGGAAACTGAGGCCCAGGGAGATGAGTCAACTTGCTCAAGGTCACCCAGATAGTAGGCATCAAAAGAGGAATCTGAATCCAGGTCTGCAGACTTTGGAACCAGTGTTGTTCCCTCTGTCCCCAGCTCTTTGTAGGATCCTTCCAGATCTGCCTCCACGATCCTCTGTCAGTCTTGGTACATGAGGTATCCTTTTGTACTGGTCAGTACTGGCGAAAGGCACAAGGGGGAACAAAGGACTGTGACTTCTCATTTTTTTATGCCTTGCATAGCCTTGCGTCTCTGCAGTCATCTCAGTTCTGTAGCCCGTGTTTTCTGGGCAGTATACACATGACCCTATAAGCCACAGGCTGAAGCCTGTTGCTTCTGTATCCTGATTCTGACATTCAGACTCTGACCTTGGGCAAGTCAGTTTCCTCATTTGGGAAGGGAGAGCACCGGACAAGGCTCTAGTCTTTAAGCTGGTAGTGTCTAAGGCTATTTCAGCTCTGACGCTGATTCTTATTTGCGTCAGTAGTAAAAATGTCCTCACCACTAAAACATTTTCTCAGCTACTCTTCTTTTTAGTAAGCACGCAACTGGTGAAATAAATGAAATCAGAGGCAGCTAGGTGGTGCAGTGGATAGAGCTCTGGCTTTGGAGTCAGGAGGACCTGGGTTCAAATCCAGCCTCAGACACTTGGCACTTAGTAGCTGTGTGACCCTGGGCAAGTCACTTCACCCCGATTGCCTAAGCAAATCAATCAATCAGTTACTCCTCATTGGAAAAAATCTACTTGTTCAGGACGAGTAGCTATTTGTAAGGCTGACGATGGCAAAAACAAGTAGCTAAAGATCATCTGGTCTCAATCCATCATGGTACATACAGGTGAGGAAACCAAGGCCTGGAGAGGCGCATTCAGACCCGGGCCCTCTGGCTACAAATCCATCACTCTTCTCACTGTACCATGAACAGAGTTAGTGGCATTTGGTTAAGCTTCCAAGAAGATGTCCTGGTTCCAAAGAAAGCATCTCTGCAGGGTATCGCCAATGTATTTAAGCTATCTAAGCTTAAACCTGCACTGAGACTTTTGAGACCCCCTCCTTTATTTTTGCTTTAGCTGAGATTATCTTGTCTTAACATAGGAGAGAAGTTGGGAAGCTAACACTTAGATTTTTGGAGTCCAGATCTTTTGTTAGAGCTCATTTCTGAGGTCAGTTAGTAAACATTGATAAAGCACCAACAATGTAGCAGGCACTGTGCGAAGCACTGGATGAGTTGGTGAGGATCCAGACCTAAGACTGGGTAGGTTTAGTGGTTTGGTTGGGATCCAGTTTAGTTTAGAAACCTGGATTAGTTGACAGAAAAGTGATATTGACATCTCTGGCCCTCTGGGTTGTTCAGTCTTGTGTTCTTCAGTCTGATTGGGTAGAACTGTGGGAGAAGGGACTTATTCACATCAATGCTGTTCACTTACATGGTTTCAGAGTTCCAGAGCCAAGTGTATTCACCAGCTCTTTTTGAAACATCTCGTGTGGAAGCAGTTTGAAATCACATTTCATTTTAAGCCATTTTTCGTATTAAAGATATTATCTCAAGTTTACAGTCCAGTGAATTAAACAGGAGACTAGTCAGACAACCAGCCAAATTGTATTCTGAACGTTAGGTGCTTATCCTATATGTAGTCTATAATGAACCTTGGTTTCTTTACCTCTTAGATGAGCATAAGACCCATAGTCTCTGCCCCACAGGGTTGTTGTGAGACTCAGATGAGAAAAGGTGTGGAAAGCACTTTGCAAATTCTAAAGCGTGAGTTATTATTAACAACCCACTTTCCCTGTGTATCTTAGACTTCCCCTTTTCAGAATGGAGCCCTCGTCAGCCCATCTCCCACTGGGAATGTGATTTATGACTCCCTAGGCATTTCTCATTGAGTGTGTCAGACACTTAGAGAGAGGTGCTCAAGATCTGACTGCTCTCAGGAGGTGATTCTGTGCCTGTAACTTGGCGAAAGAATTCCTTCATAGTGAATCACTACGTTGTTGATCTATACAGTTTTACAGAAATTAAAATAGATTTCTGTCCTAATTCTTTGCTTCTATAAAAATTCCATAGTATTCTCCATGTCCAATAATGTCTGAAAATCACTTAGCATAAACTGGAAAGAACTGGATTTCTTGTTTTATGTCATATTTATATATTGCAAAAGCTAATTTTTTTGAAAGAAAGTTCAGTAAATATAGGGAGTTTGGATTTGCCATTAGTTTATCATGGTTTTGTTCAATGTAATTCTTTTTCTTCCGGGCAAAAAGAAGTTGCCAATAATAGTGAATGGGTATGATTTCATTTTTCTAAATTAGTAGAACAGAACATATACTAGTGACTGCAATATAAAAGGAAGAATGAATGGATAAAGAGTCATGATGAAGATTTAGAGTGACATATGTGTAGATATGGCTCTGTTTAGTACTGGAAGGGGCCTCAGGCCAGCTAGTTTAGCCCCCTCGCTTTACAGATGAGTAAATTCAAGTGCAGAGAAGGGAAGGAACTTGTCCTGGGTCATGCAGCTAATAAGTGTTCTGAAGCAGGATTCAAAAAACTTGAGTCTTCTGACCTCCAGTCCAGCATTCTGTCTACTGTGCCATCGAGCTGGCTCTTGTTAAGACATTTCATGGTGGTTGTTGTTGTTTGGTCATTCAGTCATGTCTAACTTTTCTTGACCTACGGACTGTAGCATGCCAGGTCCTTCTGACCTCCACTATCTCCTGAAGTCTGTCCCAGCTCGTGTTCATTGCTTCCATGGCACTGTCTATCCGTCTCATCCTCTTCTGTCCCCTTTTCCCTTTGCCTTCAGTCTTTCCTAGCATCAGAGTCTCCTCCAGAGATTCTCATTATGTGGACAAAGTATTTAAGCTTCAACTTCAGTATTTGACTTTCCAGTTAGTAGCTTGAATTAATTTCTTTATTGACTGATTTGATCTCTGTTCAGGGGACTCTCAAAAGTCTTCTTCAGCACCACAATTTGAAAGCATTGATTCTGCAAAGCTCAGCTTTCCTTATAGTCCAACTCTCAAATCCATGCATTGCTACTGGAAAAACCGTTGCTTTGACTATATGGACCTTTGTTGGCATGGTGATGTCTCTGTTTTCAATACGCTGCCCGTATTTGCCAGAACTTTCCTTCTAAGGAGTAAGCATCTTCTAGTTTCATGGCTGCAGTCACCATCTGCAGTGACCTCTGAGTCCAAGAATATGAAATCTAATGCTGCTTCCATTTCTTCTCCTCCTTTTCAGCAGGAAGTGATGGGACCAGTTGCCAAGATCTAGGTTGGGTCTTTTTATATTAGCTTCCAGCCAGCTTTCACACTCGCCTCTTTGACCTTCATCAAGAGCCTTCTTAATCCCTCTTCACTTTGTGCCATCAGACAGATGTTGTCTGAATGAGATTGTTGATACTCCTCCCAACAATCTTAATTGTGGCTTTTGGTTCTTTCAGCCTGGCATTTCACATGATAAGCTCTGATGTAAGTTAAATAAGGTGACAATATACAGCCCTGTTGTACTCCTTTTCCAATCTCAAACCAATCCATTTTTTCATGTTTGGTTTTCTTGTGAGCTACACAGTCAAAAGGCTTTAGTGTAGTCAATGAAGTGGAAGTAGATATTTTTCTGGAACTCCCTTGCTTTTTCCATATTTGGTCTCTGGTTCCTCTGCCTCTGGTAATTCTCAGTTCACATATTGCTGAAGCTTTGCTTGCGGAATCTTAAGCATAAATTTGCCAGCCTGTGAAATGAACACAATTTTTTGGTAATTTAAACATTCTTTGGCATTGCCCTTCTTTAGGTTTGGGATATAAACTGATTTTTTTTCCGATCCAGTGGCCACTGTTGGGTTTTCCAAATTTGCTGACATATTGAGTGTAGCACTTGAACAGCATCATCTTTTAGGATTTTAAATAGCTCAGCTGGAATTCCCTCACCTCCATTAGCCTTATTGTTAGCAATGCTTCCTAGGACCCACTTGACTTCATTCTCCAGGAACCATACCATCGTGGTCTTTGGTGATGTGATGTTAAATTCTTCAGTGTGTTCTTGTAACCTCTTCTTAATCTCTTTTGCTTCTGGTAAATCCCTACCATTTTTGTCTTTTATTATGCCCATTTTGGGGGAATGAAACATTCCTTTGCTATCTCTGATTTTCTTGAAGAGACCTTGTCTTTCCCGTTCTGTTTTCTTTTATTTCTTTGCATTGTTGATTTAAGAAAACCTTAGTACTCTTTGCTATTCTCTAGAATTCTGCATTCAGTTAAGTATATATTTCCCTTTCTCCTTTCCCTTTCCTTTTTTCTTCAGCTATTTGTAAAGCCTCAAAAGACAGCCATTTTGCTTTCTTGCTCTTCTTTTTCTTTGGAATGTATTTTGTTGCTGCCTCCTGTACAGTATTGCAAACCTGTGTCCGTAGTTCTTCAGGCACTCTAGCTATCAGATCTAATCCCTTAAATCTATTCATCACTTCCACTTCATATTCATAAGGGATTTTATTTAGATCGTACCTGTGTGGTCTGATGTTTTTCCTTCAATTTGAGTCTGAGTTTGCAATAAGAAGGTCATGATCTGAGCCACAGTCAGCTCCAGGTCTTGTTTTAACTGACTGTATAGAGCTTCTCCACCTTTGGCTAAAAATTATATAACAATCTGATTTCAGTATTGACCATCTGGTGATGTTCATGTATTGAGTCATATTTTGGGTTGTTGAAAAGGAGTGTTTGCTGTGACCGATGAATTATTGTGATAAAACTCAATTTCTGCCCTGCTTCATTTTGTACTCCAGAGCCAAACTTGCCTGTTATTTCCAGTTCTGGTGAATGTGACGTCTCTTTTTGGTGTTATTTCTAGAAGATTTTATGGTCTTCATAGAACTGACCAACTTTGGCCTCTTCATTGCCAGTGTTTGAAGGATAAACTTGTATTACTGTGATATCGAACAGTTTGCCTTGGATTCAAACAGATATCATTAGGTCATTTTGGAGATTATACCCCAGTACTGCTTTTCTCCTCCTTTTATTGACTGTGAGGGCTACTCCTTTCTTCTAAGGGATTCTTGCCCGCAGTAGTCTGTGTAATGAACCCCTGAATTAAATTCACCCATTCCTGTCCATTCAAGTTCACTGACATCCAAGATACTGATGTTGAATCTTTCCATCTCCTGTTTGACCATAGCCAGCTTACCGTGGTTCCTAGATATTCCATTCCAGGTTCCGTTGCAATATTGATCTTTACAGCATTGGACTTTCTTGTCGTCATCACCAGACACATCCATGGCTGAGCTTCCTTTGGATTTTAGCCCAGCTACTTCATTCACACTAGAGCTGTCCTCTATTCTTCTCCAGTAGTGTGTTGGACATCTCTTCACCTGATGGGCCCGTCTTCTCATGTCATCTCCTATATCATTTTAATACTGTCTGTGGGGTTTTCTTGGAAAATGTACTTGGAGTGGCTTGCCACTTCCTTCTCCAGTGGATTGCTTTTGTCAGAACTCTCTACTATAACTTGTCTGTCTTGGGTATGCTCATGGCACAGCTCAGAGTTTCATTGAGCTGCACAGGCCCCTCTGCCATGACAAAACAGTGATAGCAAGAGGGGAATTTTAAACAGTTACAAAGTGAGTTTAGTTGTTGACGTTCAGTATTATTTATAATACATCGTTAAGGAAAAAAGGACGGGAAAAGAATCACCCCTCAGTAAGCCAGGTTTTAGAGTAGAAGCCCAGATTCCTTTCTTCTCTAGGTCATAGATCTCTGCTCTTTTATTTACATAGCATATTATTTAAAAAGCTGTTTCTGTCAAGTTATTAAAATTTCCCCTCTGCATTCCTCGTATTAGAGAGCTCTTGAGAGTTCTGCCTTTTAGAATTCTCTCAGTTACCCATCAGTGTCAGTAGGGTCTCCCCCCGTGCTGCCCATTTGTATAAAAGCTAATTATTTCATTTTCCTAGCTTTTGAAATAGTTGGTGCTTCTAAAAGGGTCCTACCAGGCTGAGTCTTTGTCCTGCCTCTTCCTAGTGAGGAATTCCTCAGATTAAGTCCCATGCCTTAGCAGGTAGCCCCAGTGGTCTTGAAGATGAAGTGGTAGACTTGGAGTCGAGAAGACCTGAATTTTAATCCCGCCCCCGACACTTAGAATCTGTGGGACCCTGGAGCCATTTAACTTCTCGGGGCCACATCTGTCTAATGGGGGTGTGAGACTCTGTGACCTCGAAGGTCCTTCCCAGATCTCACCCTGTGATCCTGTGACTTGTAGGGTAGGAACATGGAAGATTGGAGGTGGAGCTTGCTCATTTTAACGGTGAAGAAACTGGGACCCAGAGGAGTCAAGTGACTTGGCCAACATCATTTAAGGCACCCAGCCTGGCTCCAAACCAAGGCCTTTTGGTTTTAAATTCACTTCTCTTCCCATTATCCAACTGTGTTGTCTCCCCTTGTAGGATAGATTCATGTATTGGGGGGGGAGAGAGGGGTTGAACTACAGGATTGCTACGGTTTGATACAGTGAAGATTCTATAAGGTTGTGAAACCTTCTATAAAGCCTTTGGTTTGGGTCCAGTTATGTAGCTGGGAGAAAGAAGATGAAGCAAGGAAGTGTCATGCTTTACTTACCTCTGAAGTGTGTCTGGTGGCACAGTGGATAGCGCGCTGGGCCTGGAGTCAGGAAGATTCAACTTCCTGAGTTCAAATGTGGGCTCAGACACTTCCTAGCCGTGGGACCCTGGGCAAGTCACTTAATCCTTTTTTGCCTCTGTTTCCTCATCTGTAAAATGAGCTGGAGAGAGAAATGGCAAACCACTCCAGTACCTCGGCCAAGAAAACCCCAAATGGGATCTCAGAGAGTCAGACATGACAGAAACAACTGAACAACAACAGAAGAGTGTAGCTGCTGTTAGGAGTTGGGTTACTTTGTTCCTGCTTCTCAGACAAGGACAACACTCAGTCTCTGTGCACTTGGAGAGTTCACAGCTTGGAACAGGATCTCTTCTTTTTAACAGTTTTGTTGATCTACTTTGTGTTTTATTTTCTATGATTGGCCCCCCCTCCCGCCGTATAATCCTCCCTTGTAACAAAGGAAAACGGTTCCGCAGAAGTGGCCAGCCGTCTGACAGGGCATGACCGTTCTGCCACTGTCATCTTCCACTTCTCCGTAGAGGGACAAGCATTGGTTCACCATCTGTTCTTGGGACCAGAATTGGTCATCGCAGCTCAGCTGAGTTCAGCTGAGGAGGATCTTTTCTAATATGACAATATTATCTCTGTTCTTGCTTGACTCATTTGCTGAGTCCAGAAAATTTTTGCATATGCACGGTACATAATGAAATCTCTTAAGTTTGGAGCACTTCATTAAGTAATGAAATTCCAAGTCAAACAGGGATATATTATAAGCAGGTCAAAAGAGTAACATAAGATTTGATATGACCGAAGTACTCTCCCCTTTCCAGTGTACCCTCTGTTATTAATAAACAGCCCTTTATATTAGACCTTGTCCTCAGGCGCCTTCTGTTTTCTTACAATCGTTAAAAACCTGGCTTCCCCCGGCAGACCCTGGATCCCTCACCACCCTCTCCAGTACTCGATGTACCTTCCCTCAATCCTCCCTCTCCCACACTGGACTAGGAGGAAGGGTAGGCCTGCTTCTTGCTCCTCACTGCCACTTCTAGACTCCCCCTACCATTCTTACTAATCAACTTCTCTTTTGAAATTCACTCCCTCCAGTGTTACCCTATTTATATCCCAATAGTTGTCCTCTCTCAACTCCCCATATAAAGCTTGTTTCTGCATAGTTATTTGATGTTATCTCCCTTTAGATTGTACACTTCTATATTTTGTTTTTCTTTGTATCCCCAGTGTTTAACTTGGCTCATAATAGGCACTTAATAAATGTTTATTGACTAGCTAACTGACCTCCCTGGGTCATTCATTCTCCCTCCATTCTCAAGGAGTTCACTGTCTAGATCACAGTCTTATTTTCTACTCCAATCTTTTCCTTATCCTCAGGGACATCGATTTGCATGTTAACGTCCCCACAGATTCCCTTAATTCTCAGTTCATCTACCTCCTCAGCTCTCTTGATCTGTACCTTCCCTCCACCTCACCCACACATCGTTGTTGTTCAGCTGCAACTGTTCATGACTTCATGGACCAGAGCATGCCAGGCCCTTCAGCTCTCCACTATCTCTAGAAATCTGTCCAAGCTCATGTTGTCATTGCTTCCATGACACTATTTATCCATCTCATCCTCTGCCATCCCCTTTTCCTTTTGCTTTCAGTTTTTCTCAGCATCAGGGTCTCTTCACATTATGTGGCCAGAGTATTTAAGCTCCAGCTTCAGTATTTGACCTTGCAGTTAATAGCCTGAATTAATTTAAGTATTGATTGATTTGATCTCTGTCCAGGGTACTCTCAAAAGTCTTTTCCAGCACTACAATTTGAAAGCATTGATTTTATGATGTAGCTTTGACTACATGGACCTTTGTTGGCAAGGTGATGTCTCTGCTTTTTAGTCTGCTGTCCAGATTTGCCAGAACTTCCTTCCAAGGAGCAAGCATCTTCTAATTCCATGGCTGTAGTTCCCATCTGCAGTGACCTCTGAGTCCAACAGTATCAAATCTGACACTGCTTCCATTTCTTCTTCCTTTATTTGCCAGGAAGTGACAGGAACAGCTTCCAGGATCTTAGTTTTTTTGAATGTTAAGCTTCAAGCCAGCTTTTACACTGTCCTTTTTCACCCTCATCAAGAGGCTTCTTAATTCCTCTTCACTTTGTGCCATCAGAGTCATCCCACATACATAGGGATGGTCTTATCTGTGATGTCATCATCACCCCCCTCTGAAATCCCTTTGTCTGACCACATATAACCTGTAAGCCTTCCTCACACCTCGGAAGCAGTTCTCGAGCCCTACTGTAACCTCCAGGCAGAGAGTCCTCCCCTTGGGCTGTCACCTCTGCTCTGCTCTCATTTTCTTCCCTTCAAAATCTGGATCCTTTAGTTAATCCTTTATACTGCCCTCTACTCTTAAGTCCCACTTACCCCTCTCCAAACCCAAACCCTGGATTCCTGCTGTATATCACTAGAGAAAGTCACACAACCATATTGGCTGGGTTCGCTATACATTTGTGCTATCTAATCTCCATGGGGCCTACCCTGCTGCACTGCAGCCCTTTCTCCTTCCTTGATTAACTTTATCATACTCCCACAATAGCTGTTCCATACTCCCTTCCTCTCAGAAGATGACTTGAACAAATATTTCACTCAAAAAGTGTGAAGCCATTTGTCCAGGGTTCCCTCTGCTTCCAGATTCCACACTTCAGATCACCTCCGTGCCATGGTCCATTTTATCTCCTTTTGCTACAGTCTCAGAAGATGAAGGAGGTGGCCCTTCTCACTAAGGCCAGCCCCTCTCCTTGTGCCTTTGATCCTGTGGAGCTCATTCCTTCAGTTATCCCCATCCTCTCCTTACTTTTCAGCTTTTCCTTCTTCACTGGCATCTTTCCTTCTGCCCACAAACTTTCCATGCTCTTCATCCTTAGCCTTCACTTGATCCCTCCATCCCGCACAGCCTTTAGACCAATTTTAAAGTGTAGTTCTGGCCACTTCTCTTTCCAATGGCTCCTAAATCCTGAGGATAAGATAACTCTCTACTACTGGGCATTTAAAGCCCCACACAGCCCAGCCCTACAGAATCCATCTTTCCAGTCTGTTTATATGTTATTCCCTCTCAGGCACTCTGAATTCTAGCCTCACTGGCTTACTTGCTGTCCTTGTACATGACATTCCATCTCCTGCCTCCCTGTATTTGTCCAAGGGCCCCAATGCTTGGAACGTTCTCTTTCCTCTCTGAAACCCTAACTCCCTTTAAGGCTGGACCTGAATGTTGCCGCCTCCTATTTATGTCAGTTGTTAGTGCCTTCACCACCACCACTGAAAACAGCTTTGTGTTTACTTTGTATACATCTGTATTTACTTTTTTGTGAACATGTTGTATCCACCCAACAGATTGTAATTTTATTGAAGGGGTTAGATGAGAAGCCCTGAGGTACCTTCCAACTCTACGTCATCGATACAGTGGCCCTGCATAGAAATTCAAATTCTCATATGCTTGTTCAGGGAAAACATTGGCCTTGTATGTACTACTCTAGCCAAAATGTGCTGAAAATCAAAAGGAAGAGTGTTGGAACTAAAAGAGAATGAGTTCTCTTTCCCTTATCTCTAGCCTTGGTTTGTTGTCATGGGAAGATAAAGCTTGGCATCCAGGGTCCACCCGTGTGGGTACCTCTGGCCCAGGAGATACCAAAAGGATATGCTTGGGGCGGAAGATAATGATCAGCCTTAAAATTGAGGTATACAGCCCAGCCTCTTCAAATTGTCATCTATAGCCACCCTCTTCGGAGGCCATTTAAGTATCTTTCCTATACTAAGATCATTGGATTTAGAGGTGGAATGGGATCTCTGGTTCCTAGTGCAACTGGAGCCAAATTAAAGTATAATTAGGAAATAACTGACAAAATAAAAATGCAATAGAACATAGATAGTGTTAATATGTGATTTTCTGTGGTAAGGTCTATTTTAGTTTGACACTACTGATCTAGTCCAGCTCTCATTTGACATATGAAGAAATTGAGACGGAGAGAGTTGAAATGATTTGCCCACCTCTTGGAGTAAATAAAGAGTTTAACAAGTTTTATTTGTCCTAAGTTTACTGTGCTCTGATTTCAGAGGATGTCCTTTTGTGTTAGTATTTTGAGATTGTCTTGATTTAGAGCTGGTTCCATCTAGCACACCTCCACCCCCTTCTTTTTCTAATAAGGAAACTCTGACCCAGAACATATAGGACTTGCCTAAGGCCATACAATGGCAAAGCCAAGAATCAAACCCAGGTCTCCTGGTTCAGATCCAGTTGTGCATATTTGTATGACTCTTCAGCTTTCATCTTTCCTGACAGAAGAGTCTTTAAAAAAAAATCTTTCCTTATCCCACAACCCCCATTTTCTTCCCTTGAGTGGTGTAAACATTGAACTTCTCATCGGAACACTTGAGCCATGGGGACATCTGATGAAACAGATTGTTTTAGGAGGAATACTGTAAAAGGAAGTGTTTCTTACAGTGGGTAATGCATTTGCTGAAGTTGTTCGCTCATGGTGGTAGAAGACAGAAATACAAATAGGGGTCTGTTCCTCCAAAGTTCAGAACTTACCCTGTCATTCTCTTTTCATACTCCTTCCAGTCTCTTGGTTTATAGGATCCTAGAGTGTGAAGGAACTGTGCTATCTAGACAATCTCTTTCCAATTCTTTCTTCTACATAGAGCTCTTGTTTCTTTTCCATTTTTTTTCTTCTAGTGCTCTCGATTAATTTGTAAAAACATTTTAAACTCTTGTTCATATTGTGCCTGTGCTTTATTTTTCTTTGAGATTTTACTTGAAGCTGTTTTGGAGTCATTCCTTTCTGAGTTTATTTCAAACATCCTTGCCATCATGATAGCTTTTCACAGTGGAATTCTTTTTTGTTTGCTCTTTTTTCCAGACTACTTCCTGTCTTTGGACATGATGTTAGGGCCGGGCTTTGTGCACTTGTGAGGGAATGTCTGGTTAGTCCCCTTACTGCTTTCTTGTAGTATTGAATGTTATAGTATTCCCATCTCTTAGGGACAGTTTGGGGACCTGCAAGTTTCCAGTGCTCCCAAAGTAGTCTGATCCAAGGTAAAGTTGGATGCACCCCTAGTCTGAGCTCTGAACATTCAGGACCTGCATCTGGGTCTGAACAGGAAAGAAGAAGGAAAAAAGTGTTTATATAATGCCTACTATGTGCCAGGCACTGTGCTAAGTGCTTTTTACAGATACTATCTCATTTGATCCTCACAGCCCTGCAAGTGCAATTATCATCCCTAATTTACAGGTGAGTAGTAGTTGACTGCTGCTGGACTTGGCCGTTGCCATCAGTGTCTGCTGACCTCTATCTGTTTTCCTTTATTGACCTGGATGGAAAAATGACTCACTAACTTATTCTTGGATTTCTCCATCTGGATCCAGTCTGGCACATTTTCTAGATCTCTTTGGAGGAGTTTGGGTTGAGGGGAACTCTTCCTGCTGCTCTGCCACCTTGGTTCTGCCATCTGTCTAGGAAATCTCATTCATAAATTTCTCCAGACCTTTGAAACACCCATTTGTATTTCCTATCTGCACCACCTCTTTGGGTTATGTGTTTGATAAATTTCATTTGTCCTACGCTTGTGTCAGTCAAATCCCAAAAGTTGATCTTTCCAGTGTTTCACCCAATATGTGAATGAATTCCCTTTTTAACATCCTTCTCTTTGGCAGGTATAAGACTTAGAACAAAGTAGCTTCTTGTCAGGGAAAAGTTGACACCCTCTGAGGCAGAGGAAGGACTCCATCCATTGGGTCCTTTGGTGTATGCAACCACATCAAAAGCTAGAAAGACAGGAATTGTAACACTCTTTTAAAAAATGACTTTCCATATTATTGTGCATTAAGAAATGGTGAATAGAAAGTAGACAGAAACATGAGAAGATTTGTATGAACTGATGCAGAAGTACACAGTATCTGAAGAATGATTTACAGAATAATTAACTACAGCAATGTGAATAAAGTGCTACTGAAAGAAAGACCAGTTCTGAGTGATCCACCAGTACTGTTAGAGACTACGTCCCCAACATCACACCCGAAAGATGGAGGAGTATGTTATATGCCTTGTCAGGAAGGCGTCACTGTATTGGATTTGGGTTTGGGGTTTAATTTTTGCTTAATTTTTTTTCTTGGTTCTAAGGGAGAGTTCAGTATGAGAACAGCATTCCCAGAAATGACAGTGTTGTAGAGCTAAAAGCATTCAGCAAAATATATTTGTAGATATGTAGTATTTTATATTCACAGTATAAAAATATTTTACTTACTTGTATCTAAATAAAACAGAGAGGAAATAGTTTTCCATCAGTGAGCTTAGTGTTAGACTGTGTGTCTGTTGTCTTGAAATCTAGGCTAACTAGGAGAAGTCTGTCACTAACTTGGCCCCGGCTACTCTTGATGACCCTCTGGAGAGGGCTTTGCTCTGCATTGGTGGAAGGAGTACCACACCAATGAAGTTATGGAGCCTCAAAACATTGAAGTTCCCGTAAATCAGCAAGAAGATGGGCTACAGTGGTATTGATCATTGAGAATTATAGAGGTCAAAATGTCTCTCTCAGGTCTGAGTATTAATAGTAATACAGCTAGACAAATGAACTTGGAGCAATATCTCCAGGCCTGGTATCTTGTCTTAGTCCCAGGCCTGTATTTGTAGCAGTCCACTGGACATCTCTACCTGGATACGTCATTCTTATTTCAGAGTCGACTTATTAGAGACTGAATCCATCACTTACCTCTCAAATCTGGCTCTCTCTTCCAATTTACTTTTCTGTTAATAGATGCCACTCTTCTCTCAGTTACTAAGGCTTGAAAACATGGAGATATCTTTGAATCACCCTCAAGCAATTGATATATTAAGTACCTACTGGGTGACTAGCACAATAGCGGGCACTCTCTCACGTATCCAATCAGTCACTAAATCCTGTGGTTCCTTCTTTCAAAATCTCTCCCATCTACCCCTTAACATTTCCATTGTTATCTCTTAGAGCAGACCCTCACCGAATCATAGGATTTTAGAATTGGGAGGTATCTCAAAGTCCATCTAGTCTAACCCATACGCAAAAAGAATCCCTGCTAATGGTCACCCGGCTACTGCTTGAAGCCTCCCCCCCCCGACACCCACTATCTTACACTTGGATTACCTGCCTCACCTCTTTACTAGTCTTTCTAGTAAAAAGGCTCCTCTTTCTCTACTCCACTTCACTCAGTCATCCCAAACAAGATATTCCTATCAAGAACCCCTTTAACTCAAAATCTTTAATGGCTTCTCATGGCTTGTAATGTTCAGACTCTTGGTCTAATTTTCAGGGCCCTCTATATTCTCTCCTTATCCTACCCATCTATTCCTATTCACCACTGTTCTCAATATGAATTCATCACTTCACCTGATCTGGTTCCTCTGGATCAATGAACAACCATGCTTTTAGCTGCTTTTGTGCTTTTTCTATTCATGCTGCCACACCCCACCCCCACCCTCCATCCTCAGTGAAGATTCCTTTTTCTCTAATTGTCCAGGTCCTGTTCTATCTTTCCAGAGCCACCTTGAGGCTCGGCCTCTTCCATGAAGCCTTTTGGCATTGTCACTTGCTGTCATGTTGTTAGGTCACTGTTTCATATTCCTGTATATTCCTGTTTCTTTAACAAGATTATGCATTTCTCAGTGGCAGACTAGTCCCAACTCTCCCATCTTGTGTTTATGGAATGTAATGTTTTAATCCAAGTGTGAGACTTTGCATATATCCCTGCTTTTTACTAAGGGATGTTAAAGGTCATCCTTTTATAAAACAATTATAATCACTCCCTCCTTTATTTGTTGGGTAAATCCAGATCTCCATAGACACCTTGGGACCCCAAGATAAATGAAGAATTATCTTGGGTAGCTTTCCTGTGTGTGTGTGTGTGTGTGTGTGTGTGTGTGTGTGTGTGTGTGTGTGTGTGTGTGTTTTAATGAAATACAGCCAGATTTTTATGTTTTAAATATAGGCCAACACTTTTTTGAGGCATTTCTAACTTGTCCTTGCCAGGGCAGGTATGACAAAATCAAATCTTATATTAGACCCATCACTGTAGCTTCCTCAGCTCATCTCCACCCCACTGTACTGGTCTGCTGGAAAGTGGGAGACTCAGTACATCCTGGTGTTTCTTACCATTTGGAGATGAGCTGTTTATGTAAAGTCCTTCCTAGGCTTCCCAAAAGCCATTCCAAATGATCATGAGAAAAACTATGTTGTGTATCAACCAGGAAAAAATGGAGCTGAAGTAATGTGGGAACCTCGATACTCTGATGGTGATTGCTTTGGGCTTTTATTCTGCTATGAAATTAGCCCCTGTATAGAATTCAGTGAGTGGAAGGGTGTTACTGAATCCAGAGCAACTGCTGTGTTTCTAGTTGCGCTCTGAATGACTGACTATTTTAGTAGAATCTGTCTCCACAACTATGTCAATTACCACGTAATGACCTTTTCTCATCAGAAATCAGTCCTTACTCAACATCAAAAGCAGCAGTGTTGTGATGTTAGCTAGCTATAAAGTCTCATTCTTTTTCATTAAAACGTATGAGCGCTGAGCATCACCAAAAAAAAAAAGATTTTCATTAGCTGATGCAGTTTTTAAAATCAGATTAGCTTCGAGCATACGGGCAGTGATGAATCTGCAATGGCAGTCATTAGGCAGACTTCCCACTATTCAGTAGAATGTGGCTTGTTGGGGCTTGGTTGCTAAAGTACAATAACGGAGATATAGCTTTAAAGCTTGACTTTGAAATTGCACGCCTTAAACACATAGCAAGAGGCTGTATGGCGCCTGTTGTGAATTTAAGTGTTGAACGTCACGATCATATGATGTGCCATATCATATGCTGTTGAGTCTCAGTAGTTCTGAACCAGAGATCACACACCTCTGACATGGAGACGGCTGCCTTTCTTGCGTTCTCTTGCGCATGTAAACTTTGTATAACAGTTAATGAAGAGAGAAGCCTGGTGCGAGTGTCCGAACATAGGCTTCTCCCACTCCCATTGATTCTAGAGCAAGGCTGTTTCCTCGCCAGACTCAGGGAATCTCAGAATCTTAGAGCTGAAAGAGACTTCAGCATTTGTCGCATCCAGTCCATTCCCATTACAGTCTACCTGACCAGTGGCTGGCCAGCCAGACGCCTGATGAAGACTCTAGAAAGGGGAATCCCTTCCTCCTCCTGAGGGAGCCCATTCAGTCCATTTTGGGTCAGCTCTTGCTGTTGGGAAGTTTTGCCTTAAGTCAGGCAAACACGTGCCGCTGTAATATAATCCCATCGTCGCTGCTTCTTCTCTCTCGTCCCTCTTTCAGGAGATGACTCTTCAGATACTTGAAGACAGCTATCAGGTTTCCCCTTGCTCCTTTATGGCATAAAATCTCAAGGCCCTTCACTTGCTTGGTCGCTTGCCTCTAGAGGCTGTCCAGTTTATTAGTCTCCATCAGCGGCACTTTTATCTGAGTGGAAAGGTAGCAACTCTGTTGGCTGACTATTTGCTTCAGGGAAGCAAGTGAAACAAAGAACTAAATGCAGGATGATCCACTTCTTTAAACTGTGTCTTGAGCACCTTTCTGTACTGCTGGATCCAGCACCAGGGACCGCTCTCTCCAGGTGTCTGCAATGCAAGTGTCTTTTAGTCTTCTGTGACACCTAACCTCAGAGTTACAGTGGGTTACTAAGCTTTACAGTCATGTCACAGAGGACTCATGCTCTGGCAGTTTTATAGTGTATAAAGGCTTAATTTACAATAGAGTTATTTTCTAGAGAAAAAGGTAACAGTGATTGAGGGTGATGGTGAAACTCTTCAGTTCTTAAATAGAGAATGATGCACCTCTTAATTTTGTTCCAGAGTTTTAGAAAAAAGAATATAACTTAAAATGTCATTATTAGTGACTTATGTATCTCATTACATTTTGAAATGTTGTCAGTATTTTTACGGTAGTAAGAGAGGTTATCATTTATGAAATATTGAACCAGTGACCTTAGCTATTCACTTATGATGAAAGGCCCAATCTAACATTTTATTGAACATGATACTTATGAAAAATGAAACTTCTCATTTCCATTACTTAATCAATAGCACATTAAGCCATTTATTAATTTGATTAAAGAAGGTCATTGAAGAACTGAGTATCCCACTCCCTTCTTATCTAGTTTAATTTTAATAACCAAGAAATAGTAGGGTACTCTCACACTCACTCCATGAAGCTGTGCAAGTCCGGCTAATCTTTTGTTTGTTGCCTGCATGGGAGAAAGTAAAGAAAAATTGCAATCTGGGAAACAGCAGACCATTTTGAGTAGCTTTTAAGATAGAGTCAAGTTCTTTTTTTGGTTATCAAATTAGTTAGCTGGTGAAGACGACTTGATCAATATACACATTTGAAACAATAATTCATAAGAACAAGTAGAATTTATCTGTATTTCAGTAAACATATCAATAATCATATAATAAACAATTTGTAAATTATTATTTAAACAGTAATTAAAGATGTCAGGAAAATATGGACCCAAGATTAAGAAGGAAAAACAGGATGGTTTGAACTTTAGAGAGGAGACTATTAAAACTCACCACCCTGGGGGCAGCTAGGTGGCACAGTAGATAAAGCAGCGACCCTGGAGTCAGGAGGACCTGAGTTCAAATCCAGCCTCAGACTTGACGTTAGCTGTGTGACCCTGGGCAAGTCACTTAACCCCAATTGCCTCAAAACAAACAAAACCTGAAGGATTGTGTTTAAGAGGCAGCTAGGTGGCACAGTGCATAGAGCTTTAGACTTGGAGTCAGGAGGACCTGAGTTCAAAGCCAGCCTCAGACACTTGACACTTACTAGCTGTGTGACCCTGGGCAAGTCACTTAACCCCAATTGCCTCACCAAAAAGAGGGGAAAACAAAACAAAACAAAACTCACCACCCTGGCAGGATATACTGGTTATAGGAATACCCTGGAGATATTGTGAGTCTGGTTCCAGACTACCACACTAAGGTGAGTCATGAATTTTGGGGTTTCCCAGTGCATATAAAAGTTATGTTTGCACTATACTGTAGTCTGTTAAGTGGGCAATAATTATATACCTTAATTAAAAAATACCTTATTGCTAAAAAAGAGATGCTAACCATCATGTGAGTCTTTAGCAAATTGCAGTCTTTTTGCTGGTGGAGCGTCTTGCCTAGAATTCAGTGCTTCTTAAATTATGGAAAAAGTTTAAGAAGCCGTGGCTTAGATGTTGATGACTGCTGACTAATCAGATGGTGGTTGCTGAAGGTGTGGGTGGGGGAGCACCTGTGGCAGTTTCTTAAAATAAGACAACAGTGAAGTTTGCCACATTGACTTTTCCTTTCACATGAACACTTAGAGGCCATTGTAGGGTATTTAACTTGCCTAATTTCAATATTGTTGTGTCTCAGGAAATTGGGAGGCCCTAGGGTAGGGAGAGAGACTATGGAGGGCTGGTAGGTGAAGAAGTCAGAACACACACATTGAGTTTGCTTTCTTATATGGGGCACAGTTTGTGGTGCCCCACAACAGTTATAATAGTAACATCTAAGATCACTGGTCACAGTCAGCACCACAGACATAATAATAGTGAAAGTTTGAAATATTGTGAGAATTACAAAAATGTGACAGACACATGTGAGCACAGCACGTGCTGTTGGAAAAAAAGTGAAACACAATAAAACAAGGTATGCCCGTATAGAAGGCTGAATGGCAAAAAAGAAATACATAAGAAATTCATGATTGAAAACATCAGAGAATAAATAACATATAGAAGATTGACCCAGACTAGATAATTTCTAAATTATAGGTCCAGACCCTATATTATGTACTTTAGGGCAGCAGAGAAGTGGAATGGTGCAGTAAATGGAGTCAGGTAGACCAGGGTTGAGATCCAGTCTCTGGCTCAGACTGGTTTTGTGACTTTGGCCAAGTCACTTAACTTTCAACTGCCCCTCCCCCTAAGTGGGCAGTCCCCAAGTGACTTTCTAAAACTAAATTATTGAGAAGCTGCTTGCCTATATTTGTGGCAGATGGAAGGTGCTTCTACAACAAGAGTTTTCCACGTTATGAAACAGCAGTTTGACCCCACCCCCAAAAGAAAAAAAAAAGGTTCAGACCAGGATGAAGCTGGAGGAATATTGTGAAATTAGTACAGGCAGAATTTGAACTAATTCTTGAAGTTAGGAAGAAGATTGCCCATGACGCTTAATGCTTTTGTTTATTGTACAGGGAAGGATCCTTTGAAGATCATGGTTTAAAACAGGACAAGGTCCATGTAACCTCCTAGTGCTCTAAGTTCAAAAGCTAGCACATGAAAAGTCAGAAACTTCTTCCTCTGGCTTCTGACCAACAATCTAGGATGGCTAACACAGAGACAGGGGCACTACGTCCAACGGAATCCTTGCTGAGAATCCATTTTATACCATGGCTAAGTAAACCTCACTTTAAAAGTTCATTGTTGATGTTTTATGGGTCTTATTTTGTCCAGTTCCAAACCTGAAGCATCAGATATGGCTGAATCAGGTTGTGAAGTACCCACTGTGTGCTAGGCACTTTGCTGTAGACCCTGGGAATGAGTGGGGAGGTACTGCTGTGGAGGAGCTTACATTCTACTGTAATGCGAGTCAGCCAGTAAGGGGAGGAACTCGAACCCAAGGTACCAAGGGAAAGAAAATGGAATCACTTCTGCTCAAGCTGTGCCCTGAATTTTCTTGATAATTTCTGATTTAAGAAAGTGAGTGACCCTGAAAGTGACTCTAACCCTTGTCCTTCTGTGGCCTTTGAGATTTTCTATCCAAGGTCCCCACAGAAATCTTAAGATTCTGTAAGATTCCTATTTCTCTAGTGTTTAAGTAAATCCACTCCTTTGAAAATATTTTAAAAGTTTCATCCTAGAAACTGTTCTCAAAACATCAAAATTACTTTAAATTTTCTTTTTTGGGGGGAGTGAGGAGCAAGGCATTGTTTCACCAGTGGAAAGGATGTGGGATTTGGAACAATAATAATTGATTTTATATAGTCCTTTTAAGACTCACAGAGCACTTTACACAGGTTATCTCATTTCAGTCAGTAAAAATTTATTAACAGAATTAAGAATGAATTTTTTAAAATCATCTGAATTGAAGGCCCTGGGTTCATCCTGGAGTTGCTGCTCACCACCTGGGTCACCTCCAACTCTCTGGGTCCAGCTTCTGGATCTAAACCAATGTGAGGGTGGGACATGTAGCCTGGTCGACTGATTTCGAAGTCTACCTTGACACTTGCCAGCTGTGCCTGTTGGGGGCAAACTGCCCTCTCTGGAGTTTGGCTTCTTGGTCTGTACAAAGCGAGGGCTGGGCTTGATGACTTCTCAGATCACCTCTGGCTCTCAATCCGTAATCTTCAGTTATCGTTGTTGAGTTGTTTGTTCAGTCATGTCTGATTCTCCATGGCCCCATTGGAGGTTTTCTTGGCAAAGATATTGGGGTGGTTGGCCATTTCCTCCCCCAGATCACTTTACAGATGAGGAAACTGAGGCAAACAGGGTGAAGTGACTTGCCCAGGTTCACACAGCTAGCAAGTGTCTAGGGCCAGATCTGAACTCAGGAAAATGAGTCTTCCTGACTCCGGGCCCAGCACTCTATCTACTGCACCAGCTAGCTGTTCCATGTAACCTTAAGTAGGAATGGAAAAATAATTAGAAATTATGGCTAAATGCATTTTTTAAATGGGGAAAGGATTAAGTATAAATTGTATCTTAACTTCCATTGCGAAGTTATTGTTCATTTGTGTTTGACTCTTTGTCCGTGAGGTTTTCTTGGCAAAGATACTGGAGTGGTTTGCCGTTTCCATCTCCAGTATATTAAAGCAAACAGAGACTAAGTGATTTTCCCAGGGCTACACAGCTAGAAAATGTCTGAGACCAGATTTGAACTTGCGTCTTCTGACTCCTGGCCCCAGTGCTCTACCCACTGAGCCACCTAGCTCTCCCCCCATTGAGAAGCATAGGTATTCAAATGTGTGGGTAATTGCATAAGAGAAGAAAATAGTAAAGAACATTCCAGATAAATGAAAAGCCTCCAAGAAATTCTAAAATGAATATTTCTCTGATCATTTTTCCTGACATTATCTGTTTCCTGAGTTTCATTTCTTCTTTTAGGTCCTTTCTCTAGGACCTACTGGCCCTAGGGTACAGGCTGTGCCCAAATACTAACAGAATTCCAGGTCCCATCCCTTTGCCCAGACGGCTGACGTTCTGTCTTCTCTGGCGTGCTGTCAGTGACCCAGAAATCTGCTTCTGCTGTCACGATTGTCGAGCTGCAGTGCGGGGTGAGACTGCTTCTCACCGTGAAAATGCCCTTTAAAGGGCCCAGGCAGCATCACCTGTGACAGGTCTGAATGGTCTTAATCATAAGTATTATCACCAAAAGAGAACTGTAAGGAGCCAGATACTACAAACTTCCCAGGGCCAAAGGTTAGGTGGTCCAGGTATGTGGCTTATAAGACTCCTTATGTCAAGACAGGAAAAGAATTGTGCTTCTTACCTTTCCTCTCTCACATGGTTTCAGATAGCTTGTCCTTTTGGTCATTTAGACTTACTTGACAGTTTGCTTCATTTTTACCTTTGGTTGGGTGCATGTTATTTAAAATGTCCACTGCTCCCTTGGAAGTGGGGCTTGGTGAGCAGGGGTTGCTCTTTGCCCCACGGTGGTCTTCTGCCTTCTCACTAGGACTGCTTCATGCCGCGTCTCATGGTGGCTTAGCTGATAAGAAACCCTTAGCTTCTGTCCTCCAGAGGACTGTGAACAGAAAGGGTCTTGTTTGTGAAATAGAATGAAGGGGGAATCATGCCTGGTGAGTTCTCCTGAGGGGAGACTTAGGAATGGGTATTAGTTTTATAATTCCCTTCATCATAGATGTTTGGGGATTAAAATTCACAGAGGTTCTCAGTGCGAAAACCTTGGATTAAAAGCATGGCATTTTTGCCTGAGGACAGACAGTTTTTAGGTTGTTTTTTTTCCCCTGCCAGTACAGCCCAGTATTGCGGACATAGTGGCTTGCCTTCCTTCATCTAACATAGATACAGAGGAAGCTGATCTCTGCTGTTTTCCTTTCAGGCTCAGAGCAGATTGAACCAGTGCAGAGACAGGAATTTCTTTCCCCTCTACCTGATAACCATGCATGCCATCAAGATGCAGTCACTATTGATGTGCATAATTGATCACGTTATTAACCTGCGCAAAAAGCCTTATTACGGTAATAAAGCCTAACTTCATTATACACCGTATTTAGAAGAGCTAAATGTGCTGGGGAGTGGCTGATAGGTTCCCATTTCAGGGCTGATTCTGATGATGATAATGGTTAAATAGCATTGATTGTCCTCTAATTGAATTTCTTTTCTTTCCATAGGCCTCTTCTGAAGAGCTAAAAGCTGCCTACCGGCGGCTGTGCATGCTTTACCATCCAGACAAGCACCGAGACCCAGAGCTCAAATCACAAGCCGAGCAACTGTTTAACCTTGTCCACCAGGCTTATGAAGGTCAGTCAGGGTCTGGGTTTTGTGAAAGCTGCCCCAGTAGCACATATTGGATTTTTATAATACTTGCGTTGAAGAGTGTAGAGGACAAGGGTCCTTGGTGGGGTTTAAAGATGGTGGTTAGCGTCGTGCCTTCTACTGACTGACTGACTTGACTTTGAAAAAGCAATATTTTGCTTTGGAAATCAATATGTGCCCAATAAGTGGAAAATGAGTGCAGAAGCTGTGCACGAGGCCAGGTTTTGAATTGTAAGAGGAATCAGCTGCTTTTCAGTTGTTTACTCCAGTTTTCTTCCAGAGGGAGACCCTCCGGTGCAGGGCCAGGAAGCTTTTCCCCCCAGGCTGGCAAGTGAGGTGGCTCAAGTTTGTCTACATCAGAAAGAGAGTCTAAAGCTGAACTCCCACCTCCTGGGTTCCATGGCCCGTGGGGGAGGAAATGCCTCCCAGAACTTGGGGCACTTGGTGATATTGAGAAAATTCAGTCCCAAGAATGAGAACAGGAGCAAGCAGAGGGTTTTTATCCTTATATATGATTTATGTCACAAAGGGTTTGTTGTGCCGAGTTTTCTTGTGGTGAAGTATTATGCTTGGATTTAGAATTTATCCCAAGCAAATTGGCAATAACTCATGCCAGCAATACGTTTAGTGAATTGTGAGAGCCATTCTCCCATAATTAGACAGGCTAAAAATGAGAGGACATGTTAGTCTATGAAATAAAGACTTTTCATTGTACAAATAAAAACATATCTTGTATCTCAGTTTATAATTTTGCCTAAAAATTAGATTTTAATGACCAGTGAAAGTCAGGCAGTGGCAAGCGATGTGTTTGCATAGCCAGGACAATGTAATCTTATCAGACTTAACTCTCCAGTCAGAGGCAGATGTTTCAAATCCATTTATAGGAAGGGCTTGATTGAAACTGCCTTCCTCTGATTACATTCTGTTATCTGTGTGGCTGAATTAATTTTACAGTTGTCTGAATTATTGATATAGTTTGTGTGCAGCATTTTGGCAGTTTGGGAGGAGTAACTGAAACACGAGAGAGTTAACAGCAAAGCCCGGCCAGCTCTTGTCAGACTGCTGCAGCAGTGAGCCTGGCACCCAGTGGTTTAGCCTAAAGGGAGACAAAAGCAAAATTGTGAATAAATGATTCCTTATTAAATCTGAGAGATTAGCTGAAGGGGTTTGGTACCTGTGTTTTTGAATGGTCAGCATTTCTTTCCTCCATATTAGATTTAAACATGAGCAGAATCATTTGCATCTTCTTCCCTTTTTTTAATTAGGCCTTAAAATATATGGAGCGGTCTGCAAAAAGAAGTCAAGCTCATCTATGGAGATTGGCAAGGGTTGGAGTTGGGTTAGAGTCTTGGCGGAGTGGGGCGGAAGGTCACAGGTGTTGTGTGTCAGTGGTGACTAAGCTGGATCTTGGCCTGGCTTTATGCAGCTGTGTTCTTCAAGGCGCTGCCCACTTGTGGGTTATACACTGTTCATAGGATCATAAGTTTAGAATGAGAAAGAACTTGAGACATCATCCCTGTCACCTCCCCTCATTTTACAAATGAGGAAACTGAGGCCCAGAAAGAAGAGACTTGTCCAGGTGCCCCTGGCAGTAAGTGTCCAAGGTGGGGTTTGGGCTCAAGCCTTCCGCCTCTGCATCCCAGGCTTGCTGTCCTGACCTCTCCTGAGAAGCTCACATCCTTCTGGAGAACAGCCTGTTTTCTCTCGTGTTATTTTATATCACAGACCCAACTGGCAGTGTTGTGACAATTATTTACAAATAAGTGCTAATGCTACAGAAAAACATGGGCTGCTTAAGATGCTGCAAAGGGCTGTTCAAGGAGGAAATTACCATAACAGTTGCAAGTAGGTTCTAGTGCCTGGTCCCTCGTGGGCTGAGTACCCTCCTGGAAGGCCTGCCTCGGAGCCCACCTGACACTTGGTAGCTTTGTGACGTGGGCAGATCGCCCCTAGCAGCCTCGAGTTCCACATCTCTAAAAATGGTCATCATTAGAGTCATAGTCCCGATCTCACATTGTTGCTGTGGCTGTCCAGATTACCAAGGGCTTTGCAGACATTAAAGCTCTTTGGCAAGACCAGCTATTAGCATTATAATGAGATTTCTTTAGAAGTTGCATTAACTTTTTTTGTACCTTTGGTATAGCTAAGCAGATATTTGAGAAAAGTAAAACCGCTTTGTCCTGGTGGTTGAACTAATGCATCTTTCCCAGGGGACCTGCCATGCCCAGGAAGCTTCTTCAGCCCTGAGAAAGCTGACTCTGTTAGTCAAGAATAACCACTATAAACAAGGGGAAGATGACAGGAGGAAAGGTGTAAGATTCCTGGGAATTCACAGAATAACATAAATCTTGTACTTTGTAAACATATGCCTTTTAATTTGCAGTTCTCAGTGATCCCCAAACCAGGGCCATCTATGATATATACGGGAAAAGAGGACTGGAAATGGAAGGATGGGAGGTAAGAAAAATTATATGTGTCATGTCCCAGAAAAAAAAAAGTATGAACGAATTAAAAAAAACAAATATTATCTTAAGGAAAAATACACTTGAGTCAGTGAAATTCTAGGCCTTTTGCCCTCTATCTTTGTTTAAAATTGAATAGGAGTTTTTAAAAAATAAATGTTCGGCAGCCATTATTAAGTGGCTGTCTGGTACCTTCTTTCATTCATAAGTGGAGTTTTGGGGTTTGGGAAAGCCTAAGTAGGAGTCACTGAAAAACCAAAAGTATTCAGAAATATGCTGTTAGAGACACGCTTTTTCAACATCATGTAACGTTGCACATGATAGTCTTTTGATATGTGTCTGCTTAATGTATTCCCCTTTGGTCTTGGAACTTAAACAGCTACATGTGCCCCGTCCTTGGAGACCATGAGAGCCTTTGGCATACATCTTGATTCTGACAAGGGGGGAGAAGAAGAGAGTAAAGTACAATTGCCTCTTGTCCCCTTCCCGCCATTGCTCAATAGGAGTTAGCAGTGCCTTAGGCAGGATTACTTTAGTGTGGGTAGGAGTTAAGTCTTAGTCATTTTAACAGAGGCAGGATTACTTTAGTGTGGGTAGGAGTTAAGTCTTAGTCATTTTAACAGAAGATTTCATCCATAAACTCTTCCCAGATCCCCACATCTCCTTCATCAGCTACTGGGAGGAGGGAGGAGAGACTCTTGTCTTCATTAAATTCTTTCTATCTAATATGCCACTACAAGTACACATTGTATTTTAAAATAGAGGTTGACTGTGTCTTTTCATACTACCGTTCAGGGCTCTGGGAAACCACGGCCCCTGCTTTGTATCTCCAGTTTCATTGTTAGGTTTTTAATTCCAAACAGCATTGCTCCAAACTTCCAATTAGAGTGATGGGGCTAAGGTTTTCCTGGCAAAATATTTCATGGCTTCCCTAGTGCCAGAACAAAATGATCTCATCATAACAAATGCACCCAGTAACGACTGTAAAATTATTGGAGGAGTCACAGGTGGTGAATGCACCTTTGAATAAGCCTTCAAATAAATATGTATTATGAAATCTCTTTAAGGACAAAGCAGAGAGAGCCAGTCAAGTTCTCATCTATCAGAGTTGGCTTGCTTTATGTTTCATATTGATACTGTACCATGGGACAGTGCCTGCACTGCGAGATAAAAATGCCTTCAGCAGAGTCCAGGAAGGTCCCTCCCCAGGTATTAGCTCGGAGATGTATCAGAGCTTAACATACAATAGGTAAATTGAAGCCATTATTTATACTGTAAAGGAAAAGTCTCACTGAACTCCAGCTCATTTTATGGAGCTGGCATCAACATTCCTTCAAGGAATTCCTACAGCTGGATGAATTGTTTAATATGAGGACTGTCCCACTTCAGTAATAGCTTTCACTCCAGGGAGGCAGCTGCATTCCCTTCATGCTGTTGCCGGTATTTTGAGCACTATTAAACTTTTCCGATTGCTGAGGGGTGTTCATTTAATGCATATTTGTTAAGATAAACATATGGGTAGTCAGTGAAGGATGAAGAGCTCTGTTAACACCTTAAGTGTCTCAAATGCCTTTCATCTGAGGATCTCAAAGCACTTCACCATGATTTAGAAGTAGCTTCCAGCATCTGATAGATCAGTAATATCATTTCCATGTTATTAAAAGTAAGCTATCTATATGTGTAGTTTTACTTCTCAGGACTGCACAACCACTAGTCCCTTGCTCCTCTTGGTAAATTCACGCTCTTTTCTTCTTGCAAGAGAATTCCGATTCTCTGGCAGATCGCCATAAGCCTGAGATGTTGCCATTCCCTGTTTGTAAAAACCCCTGCTTCCATCTATCTTGTCATCTTGGATCTGGAATTTAATTGGCAGTGTCTTTGTGGGTGCCTGTTCAGAGAATGGAAGTGGTCCTTTTTCCTGAATGACTGAAAACCAGCTTTGAGCTGCTAGGAGAATCGAGAGAGTGGTTTGAAAAGCTCAGTCCTCATCTCCAGCAAATATTGTGCTCAGACTAAAGATTAAATTAACATTGCTGGTTTTTTTCCCTTTCTCTGCTCTTCTGCAATCTGACTTTCATCCTGAGACCCTCTTCCCAGTCTCTGCCCTTTCCTAGTCTTCTTTCTCAGAGTTATCAAAATAATCTTCCTAGAACAGGGATCCAACCATGTGACTTCCCCTCCTCCAGAACCTTCCCTGACTCTTCATTACCCCTAAAATAACATACATACTCCTCACTTTGGCATGGAAAGCCCTTCGCAGTCTGGCTCCAGTGAACTTCCTAGACTTGTTTCACATCATCCCTCGCATTTCAGCTAGATGGGCCTCCGTGCTCTTCCCCAGCCTTCCTCCACCTCCCCTCTCAGGCCTCCATGACTTTGCCGGTGGTTTGGCCCCCATGCTAGGGATATCTTACCTCCTCATCTCTGCCTCTTGGAATCCCCAGCCTTGGAATTCCTTCAAGGCTCAAATCAGGTTCACATTTTCTTGTGGGAAGCCTTTCCTCATCCCCCTAGTTATTAGTATTCCCTCCCTCTTGAAATTATGTTATGTTTGTATGTTGTATGCCCCAGTTGAATGTAAGCCCCTTAAAATTAAGGCCTCTTTTTTTGGGAGTGGGGTTGTCTTTGTATCCCCAGGGTCTAGGAGAATGCTTTGCTAGTTAAATTAATTGAGTTCATCTTATCCATACTTTCTTGCTAGATCTTTGGAAGCTAATTTAGCCCAGTGGTGGCTGGAATAACTTCTCTTAAAGATAGAATAATATAAAAAGAGCATAACCCTTCCCCCATTCCTTCAGTACCTCCCCACAGCCCATGGGCTTTCCTGGGGAGTTTATATTAACAATTATTGAGTTTATATTCAGCTGCTCAGCAGCATTTACAATGACCAGTTGCTGTGTATTTCCCTATCTCCATGTATCTATTAGAATCTAGTACTTGGATATCTAGAATTGGTTCATATGAAAAAGCCCATTGAGGTTTTCCCTTGAGTTGGACGTTCCTTTAGAGGATGTGAATGGGTGGAGTCTCTGGATTTCTAGGACCAGATGGAGTATTCCCAGATGCAGTGGCCGGGCCAGCCCCTTTCACCTTTTAGTGAGCCCAGCACACGGACCAGGTTTTTGTAGCTTGTGTTAAATAGGATGACCAGACTCAGAGAAAGTGACACCGTTAGAACATTTTCCTCTTCAGCATGTCACAGAGTGTGTCAGAGGAAAAGTAACTTAGAGCTATTAATTCAAGCCTGCAAAGGTTAAGCAGCTCAAGTGCTTGACAGCAAATCTTGCTCTTTTCTGGCCGCTTGGAACCTGGCACTCGCCAGACCCTGGGTTTTCTGACAGGATTCAGATAAGAAACATTGACCCCCAGAGTCTTCTTGGAGTCTTCAGAGGTGTCCATGCATACCTAGGCCAGTGTTCCTGGCCTGTGCTGAAGCTGGGGCTGACTGGAAAGCTTTTTTTTTCCCTTTGCATTTTTCCTAGCATTCTGTAGAGCAGGCAATTAGACTATTAAACTCTTTTTTGCTAGGGAAAAATAGCCTGACAGCTGTAAACCTTAGAGAGGTAAAACAAAGCCGTTGGCCTCATGGGCCTCTAAGGGCTGCTGCAGCTGTAGATCCTAAGATCCTAGGAAGTATGTGTTTTCCATGCCTGCGCTTCTCTTACCTCCCTACCTTTGGCCAGCAGTCCAGATCAGGTCATTGAGAGCAGTCCAGGTGAAGAGGGATTGCCCTGATTCACCAACCCAGGAGGTTTACAAGGTACTCACAGGGAATTACTGGGGGGTAGTTTTGCTTGCCTTCCAAGAAAACAAACAGTTTATTTATTTTTTCCTTTGAAGATCGTAGGAATTTAAGGTCATTTATCCATTCACCTCCTTTTGCCAAGAAGGAAACTATCAAGTCACAAGCTCATATTGCACATCTGCTAAGTGCAGGCACCCTGCTGAGCTCTGGGGGTACAGAGGAAAGCAAATCAACCCTTGTTTAAGGGAATTCACAAGCCCATGGCCAAGACAATAGTGCAGATAGCTGTGTACGAACCCCATGCAGGACAAATGGGAAAGCATCTCTGAAGGAAGGCACTAGTGTAAGGGACAGTGGGGAGGGGCTTCTGGCAGAGGTGTGGTTTGAGCTGTGACTTCCAGGAAGCCCAAGGAGCTGAGAGGGGGAGCCGAGGAGGAAGAGGACTCCAAGCGTGGTGGATGGCCAGGGAGCATGCCTGACGGTCTGCAGCGGAGTAGAGGGCAGGAAGGTACCAGGCTGGGAGGGGCTTGAGAAGCCAATCAGAAGGTTGTGTATTTGATCCTGGAGGTAATAGGGAGCCACGATAGTCGGGGGAGGGGAGGTTTGTGACCTTGTCCAATTTGCCCTTCTGGCCGATCAGTTTGACAGATGAATGGAGGCTGGTGATGGGAGACTAGCAGGCAGACCCTCCAAGAGCTGGTGCAATAGTCCAGGCATGAGCTGATGAGGGTGTACACTAGGTAGAGTGGCAGTGTCAGAGAAGAGAGAGTATGCAAGAGATGTTATAAAGTTAGATACGACAGGACTTGGCAGCTAGTTGGATAGAAGGGGTGAAAGAGGTAAGTGACCTGCCCAAGGTCACACGGATAGCAAAGTGACAGAGTCACAGTTAGAACCCAGAGCCTCCGACTCCAAACCAGCACTTTTGCCCCTGCCCTACAGAGAGGGAAATAGAAAGGGGATTGAGAAGATAATGGTCAATCTGAAAAATGGTACCTGGTTCTCCTTCCGTCCAAGATCAAGCTACTCTGAGAAAGTGAAACGGCTATAAATAGGAACACATGTCCTTGGTGTACCCAGAGCTGAGCGGGCTGCAGGATGAGGGCTGCTTGCGACATCAGTTAAATATAATCTGAATAGTGTATTTTGTGAGGTCACAAAACTGTTGAGACAATCACAGAGGTTCATTTTGCCATTTGAAATTTGTTCTCTAGGTAACAATTGAAGCAACCCTGTCCTCTCTACCTACGTCCGTCTGTCTTTCTGTTAACATAGATATGCTTTAGTACTTCAGTGAGGATTTGTGGTTTTTAAAATAAATTTTCATCAATGTCTTTTTTTTTTTGCATTACCATAGTTTCCCCCGGTACCCCTCCTGCCTCCCCAGAAGCCATTCTATAAAACAGTATTTCTTAAAGACAAAGGAAAGATGGAGGGAGGGGGAGATTAGCATAATTGATCAATACATGGAAAGAGGCTGAAAATATGTGCTACGGGCAACACTGTGGGAGGCCTCCTCTTTGAGGGAGGCTGGGGCTAAGGGAGGATGTCTTCACATCTCCTTTGAGCCTTACTTATTCCCAATCATTTTCTTTTTTTTCTTTTTTTTCCCTTTTTTTTCTTTTTTAGGCAGTTGGGGTTAAGTGACTTGCCCGGGGACACACAGCTAATAAGTGTCAAGTGTTTTGGTCTGAGGTCAGATTTGAACTCAGGTCCTCCTAACTTCGGGGCCAGTGCTCTATCCACTGCGCCACCTAGCTGTCCCTTATTCCTGATCATTTTCAAAGAGCATTTGTTAACTCTCAGCTATGTGTGTGGCACTGTGCTAGGCACTGGGGATACAAAGGGAAAAAAACAAAGCAGTCCCTGCCTTTTGGGAGCTTACAGTCTGCTGGGGGGAGGAAGCATGTACACAAACAAGTAAATATGAAGCCTATACACAGTGATTAAAGCTGAGGGAGTTGGGAACACCAGAGCTGGGGAAGGTCCATTTCTTTTTTGTGATTTGATCAAGTGACCACCTTTGGGCACCTCTTATTTCTTTTCTTTTTTCTTTTTTTTTTTTTAAGTTGTGTGACCATGGAGAAGTCATTTGATTTATTTAACATTTTTTTTTAATTTTGAGTTCCAAATTCTCTTCCTCCCTCCAGTCCTTCCCTTACCCATTGAGAAAGTGAGCAGTATGATACCCATTATCCATGTGAAGTCTCACTTCTTTTCCTGAAAAAAGTATTTGTGCTGAGTAGGCCAGAGGTAGTCCCACAAGCCTTTGACCTCTTTTGGTTTTTATCCCAAACCATATTTTCTAATGATTTTGCTGGCCTTGCCTATGACCACATTTGCACTGAAACTTCTGGGTATCAAAAAATAGGTTAATTTAATTTCATAGGCACACAGAATTTTAGAGCAGGAAAGCACCTTCGTGGCCATCCATGCCTGAAGAACAGTCCCTCCCGCAGTGGACCAGAGAAGTGGTCCTTCAGCCTCTGATGAACATCTCCATGGAGATGGAGGTTGCTCTCACCTGACCAGCCCTCAGGGGTCTTACTAAGCTTCCTGTGTTGAAGTGCTGGGGCACCAGATTCCCTGGCCTCATGGCAATGAGCCTTGTCTTCGAGCTTGTCATTTTTGATAGCTCTGAGATATGCGTTCTTGGACTTGCTTCAGATTTTTAATATTTGTTGAATGGGGTTCGTTAGGAAATTTTGAACATGATTAGATTTGCTTCTCACAACATAAGATAGAAGCTAATACAATGAAACCAGGAAAGAAATTCATTCTGAACTCTCTAGGGGGAGAGGGGAAAATCATCACCTTGGGAATATTTGATGTCCTGTGAAGTGACAGCATAGTTGAGTGTATAGAACCCCAGACTGGAGGTCAGGACCCCTGAGTTCACACTTTCCCTTCACCCAACATAAGGCAGGCAGGTCACTGAATCTGAATTTGATTTCTGAACTCTAAAATGGTTGGGTTGGTAGATTTTTAACATCTGTCTCATTGAAACTTACTTGGGATGGTGGTGAAAAAGAAGATGCTATCCTTGGTAAGGGCAGGCCCACTTGGGCTTCTTGGAGAAGAGGCGGGCTGTTCCTGCTGCTCCAGGGGTCATTATTGGGATGCAAGTACCTTTAATGTCAAGTCTTTAACAGCCTCCTTCCCTCTACTCTGCCCACAGATTGTGGAGAGGAGGCGAACACCTGCTGAAATCAGGGAAGAGTTTGAGAGGCTGCAGAGAGAACGAGAGGAAAGGAGGCTTCAACAGCGCACCAACCCCAAGGTAAACCGAGCATCAGCCGTCACAGACAAGCAGAATACAGAGAACCCCACTGTCAGAGGGTGGGTCTCCAGTGAGTGAGGGGAGGGAATTTTTCCTTTAAAAGTCGTGTCTTATCTAAGATGTGCAGATGGAGTGGGACAGAGTTTAGCTTGTATTGTCTTTAAAACAGTCCCACAATAGCTGGCATTGAACCTCTGATGGGGACACAGAGAGAAGCATTTTTGAGTCACTCGAAGGAGGCTTTCAAAACACCCAGGGTCCAGCCCTACAAAGTCCTGCTGGTTCCCTACTAGTTCCAGTCTTTCTTCTGACCGCCACCAGCCACCTTGCCGTGTGACACTCCATTACACTGGTCCCAGAGGCCCTTTGATGTAGGCTGAGCAGTCTTAGCTTTCTGTCCATCACTGCTTATTTTTTTTATTCTGAACTTAAACACAAGAAAGAGCATTTCCGTACACAGCAGAACACAAAAGGAGGCTTCTCTTAGAACCATAAGTCTCTATTTCATGCCACTTGCTTTTTTAAAGAAGTAGATAAATTCTGCATGTGACTCTCAGAACTGATCTGCTTGTCTGTGCTTCCTTCATAGTTCTTCCTTTTGTTCAGTTCTGTCCATTTAAAAAAATATTTCAGTGATCCTCTGTTTGAGGGGCAACTGGTGTAACTCCTTTCCCTTTTTACCCAATGTCCTCTGCCTAATTAACAGGAAGGAAGGGGGAGGAAGGAAAGGACCTTGGTGACAAATAAGGCTTAGTTAGGCAGAACAGATTCACACAGTGGCCATGTCCAAAATGTCTTCAGTCCACCTTGCATCCATCCTGTCTCTGCCAGCAGGTGGGCAGCATGCTTCATCATAGGGCCTCTACTGTGGACCACGTGGTTGGTCCTTGCTTTGACCAGAGTTGTTTGTACTTACAGTGTTGTTGTCCTTGTATAAATTGATCCCCTGGTTCTGCCTGCTTCACTCCTTACCGATTGGCAGCTGCCCTTTGAATCATCTTGGGTCCTTTCTTACAGCACAGTAACACTCCAGGACATTTGTCTAGTGTGTTTGTGGTCTACGTTGTCTACCACAGCTGATACAGTCATTCCCTAGTTGTCCAGGAAGCCCCCTAACACACCCCTTCAATTTTAGTTCTTTTCTTCTTCCCCCCTCCCACCACACCTTTTCAGTTCCCTCTTCAGGACCACAAAGTTTGTTTTGCTTTATTCCTTCCCTGGCATTATCCTCCCTCCTGACCTCCCTCACCCAGCCTCACCCCCCATTGCCACTTGTTTCCCTGTTGAGGTGGGTGCATTTCTACACCAGACTATCTGTCTGTGTGTGTTCCACCCTCCTTTGTCGTAAAAGCAAGGTTCGTCTGGTTCTCACCCCCTTCTTCCTTGTTCCTATTTCCCGTGCACCCCAAGAATGAGAAATATCAAGCTCCCCCCTCCTGATCTCCTTTTGCTCTTTCTTTTTCTTCCCCTTCTTAAAATGCTCAGAATAGAACCAGTGCACCCCCTTAGTATACTAGTGTACTTAGATACTAACTCCCTTCCAATCCTTTGAGGACATTAAGCTTCCTTCTCTCCTTGTTAGAATCTTAGCCTTTCATCTCAGTCCAGTCTCATCCCCTTCCAGTTGCACAGGTAAGTCTCTACCTTTCTGGCTTTCTCTGGACTCTAATGTTTGTATTTCAAAGCATCCACTCAGCTCTTGTGTTTTCAACAGAAACACTCAAAAGTCCTCAGTTCCATTAAAACGCAATTTTTCCTTCTAGGATTTTCCTCCACTTTGCAGAAAAAGTTATTTTTGGTTGTAAGGCTGTCTCCTTTGCCTTCTGGAATATTGCATTCCAAGATCTCATTTTTAGTTAAAGCAGCTACATCCTGGGTGAGCTGGACTGTGGGCTCCTTCATACTTTTTAAAACGGCTTCTTTCTGGACTTGTGCAGTAATTTTGGATTTTGCCTGTGACATTCTTGGAACTTTTCCTTTTGGGGGTGCCTTTCAAGAGGTCATAAGTGTATTTTTGTCTTCAATTTGCTCACTGGTTTTAATAGATCTGGACTGTTTTCATTTCTGATTTCTGAAGATAGAGTATCCAGTTTTTTGTTTGTTTTTAAGTCATGGTTTTCCAAGGCAAAAATTAGAGTCAGACTCAGTAAACATTTATTAGGCTCCTGCTCTGTGCCAGTCACTATACTGAGTGCAGGGATGACAGACAGGCATAGTGGTTCTGAAATTCTCTCTCTTTGGCCTGTTTTCCTGTCAATTGTTTTTACTATGAGATAGCTTGCATTTTCTTCTGTTTTTTCAGTTTTTTGATTTTACTATGTCTTGTCCTCTCAAGGAATCAGTGGTTTCTTTCTCGTCTGTTCTAGTTTGCAAGGAGCCTGTTACTTGGGTAAGATTTACCACTTTCTCTTCTAAGCTGCTTATTCTGCTTCTCATTCCTTCCTCAAAAGTTTTTATTTCATTTTTTATCTCTTTCTTCATTTCTTCTAGGTGTTCATGTAGCCCTTGTGGAAAATCTGGGGTTTTTTTGCTTTGAGTCTCTCTTTGCAATTGTTATGGAGTTAGATTTATGATAAATTTTGATACTGGTTGGTGTTTTCTTTGATTTACTCATCTCTCCAGCTTTGGTTCCTGAGTTGGGGCTTTGTGCCAGCCAGCCTGTGCTCCCTGCTGTATTTCTGGGTGGAGTAATTGATCCTGGGGGTCTTGCCCTGGGTCCCATGGGCTCTTGTGCTAATATTTGTCTCCCATTTCGGGTTTTTTCTGAAATCTCAAAATAGAGTGGCAGAGACCTCGGCATCCCTGAGGATCCGAGTGTGCTGCTGCTTGCTACCTCTGGATACAGTTTTGTCCCATCTCTGGTCACTCTGGTACTCACTTTTCTTGAGGGGGAACCTCCTTTCCTATTGCCCCTAAGCTTCTGGCTGACTTTCTGTGCAGCTCTGGGGTGGAAGATACTACTTCCTATAGTTTCTCATTGGATTTTGTGATTATCATTTGGTCTGGTATGAACTCAAGGGTTCTGTTAGCCTGGGAGGAGGTGGGAAGTGGACTGGGCAGCCTACCTTCCATTCAGGAAGCTGTCTTGGCAGGAAGTCCCAAACTTCATTTCTGTAGTCCATTTAAAGAAAAATTCCCTTTGTTGGGACAGCTGGCTTTAGGAGCATGAGTTCCAAAGTGTTTTCATTTGTTGTCAACCAGAGCCCACCCCCTTCATTCATCCAAGTCACTAGTGAAGCATAAGTTATTTAAATATAGTGAATAATACCAAGCAAGCTCAGGATTCTATTTTTGACACTAAATTTGGTTTTAGTATTTCCCTTGCCATTTTTGGAAAGGATATGTGAGGTTTCTTTTCCAACCTGATGATGAGTAATTCCCAATGTTTTGGGAGTGCCAATAGTACTTAAAAGCTAATTCAAATTGCCCAATTCAGTATCTAGCTTTGGTCAGTAAGAGGTACACTAGAAATAGCCAGCCAAGGCCTTATTACTGCTTCCAGGCCTGCATGGCGGGTAACCTATATTGTTATATTGAGGAGACTTCACTGCCATAGGCAGCTGGTGGATAGTGCTGGGCCTGGACTCAGGAGAACCTGAGTTTAAATATGGCCTCAGACACTTAATAACTGTGTGACCCTGGGCAAATCACTTAACAACCTCTGTTTGCCTCAGTTTTCTCAACTGTAAAATGGAGATAATAATAGCATGTGCCTCACAGGGTTGTTGTAAGGATTAAATAAGATAATATTTACAAAAAGCACTTAGAACAATGCCTGGCACATAGTAGGTACTATATAAATACTTATTCTCTTGTTTGCTTCCCTTCCTCCATTCCATTCTCCTCCTTGGCTTTGAAGTCTCACTGAAGGCTTCCATGATCAGTGTTGATTCAGCAATATGAGCTCCTTGAAAAAAACAGCTGTGTCTTATCTAAAATCCAGGCAGGTCCTTGATTAATGTTTATTGATTTGAATTAGAAGGAAAGTTTTCAGCTACATTTGAAGGAAACAAGACTTCTCATTAAATCTCACATAGCAAACAAGATGGTATCCTTGATGATGGCCAACATTAAAGTCTGATCTTTTGATCATATAACTTCTAGAAAACTGATTTTGTTTTAGCCCTTAAGGCTCCACAAAGGACTATCTATCTAGCTATCTGTTAGGAGCTCTCTTACCCGTTTATAGATGGCATTTCCTAGCATGTTTGCAACAGCAGCACCTTCCCTTATGCCCTTTAGCTAACTTTACCAGTCAGTGTTCAATTTAGATCCAAGTTTTCCTTTTGGTCAGGTGAAAGAAGGAGAATTTTAGCATTTGAGGGAAATTGATGGGGTCTTTAGGGATTGATTGGAGACACCATGTCTAGTCACAGACCCTTAACTGAGTAACTGTGGGTTTCACTCTGAATTCACTCCAGTGGTTTCCCTGTCCTGTGTCCAGGTCATTGCATGTGTAGGAAAATCAGTTTGAATGATCTGTATTCAAAATGTGCTTATTGGAGAGAGAGAAACAGAAATAGAGACAGAGGAAGAGAGGAGCTGGGAAGAGGCCTGCTTCCTGGCTTTAGGATTTTTGCCATTTAGTTTGGAAGCTCTGCTTCTTCAGTTGGAGCAATGAAAGGGAAAGAGCTGCATTGTAATCCTGAGCCTCTGTGTCCTGTGATAAAATTAGCCATCTGGGTGTTTACAGCAATTGCTTATTGGAATTCTATGGAAATGTGTCTCTAGGCCATGTTCCTGTGGAATGAGGGAGCACAGCTGTGATCATTTCATACAAGCACGCAAGTTATTTTAAAATTTCCAACATTTTACTACTTCCATAAACTGCTTCCAAATAAATAAAACATTTTCTAACCAGAAATGTTGAGTGATAACCAGATGTCGGCTATGAGGCACTTTTTTTTTATCTGGATCTCTTATTCTGTTTTAGAGTTTTGTTTTGATTTTCAAGATGTGCTGAAGGGTTTGGAAAGTTTTGGGCTTATGGAGAAAGGAATTAACTTTATGTTAAGGGTGGAGGCCAGAGAGAAATATGTCCCTAGCCTCTGCCTGCCGTAGGGATTGTCACTGTGCGGTTGCCTGAACCCTAGCCTGTGTCCTACTCCATATAACCAGGCAAACAGACCTGGGTTTTTGTGCTGTTGAAAGTTGAAGCTCTGATGTGACGGTCTTTGCTTCTATCCCTGATCAGGAGGCCTGTCATCAGTCAACCAGCAAGCATTTGTTAAGCACCTAGGTTGTGCCAGATGTTGTACTAAGTGCTAGGGATACAAAGAAACGTCAAAGACAGTCGTTGCCCTCTAGGAGCTTGCAGTCTAACGGGAGAGACAACATGCAAACAGCTATGTACAAAAAAAGATCTAGAAGGGATAGATGAGCTAATCCGCAGAGGGATGGCCACTGGCATTAGTGAGGATTGGTAAAGGCCTCATATGGAAGGTGAGGCTTTAGCTGTGACTTGAAGGAAGCCAGAGAAGCTGGAGGGTAGAGGGGAGTTCCAGACATATGGGAGAGCCAGTGAAAATATCCAGAGTCAGAAGATAGAATTTATAATTCAAGGAAAAGGAAGGAGGCTGGTATCACTGGATCACAGAGTGTGTGAAAGGGCGTGGGTGGGTGTGTGCGTGTCTGGGGATGAAAGGTAGGAAAGAGCCAGGTTATGGAGGGCTTTAAAAGCCGAACAGAGAATTTTCTGTTGGATCTTGGAGGCAATAGGGAGTCCCTGGAGTTGACTGGATGGGAGTGAGAGCGACACGGTCAGACTTGTGCATCAACATCAGTTTGGCTACTGAGTAGAAGGCAGACTGGAGCAGAGAGAGATCTACTGGAGTCAAGGAGAGTAAGTGGCAGGCCCTTGTACTAGTGCAGGTGTAGAGGGACCCAAGGGACTGCAGCAGGGTGGGGACAGTATCAGAGGAGGCAGGGGAACGTCTATGAGAGATGTCATGGAGGTAGAAGCATGGTGACTCATTGGCTATGAAGAGTGAGAGTGAGAAGTTGAGGATGGCCTAAGTTGTGAGCCTGGGGGACTTGGGAGGGTGTGGTGCGCGCCCCCCCCCCCCAGCCATACAGAAGTTTGGGTGGGAAGATAATGAATTCTTTTTTTGTACACGTTGAGTTTAAGATGTATACAAGACTTCCAGTTTGAAATATCCAACAACCAGCTGGAGATGTGACCCTGGAGATAAGGAGAGGTCAGGGCTGGACCAAGACGGCTGAGAATCATCTGTGGCAATGATAGTTGAATCTACGGCCAGTTGAGTGAACTCACCAAAATGAAGTAGTGTGGAGGGAAAAGAGAAGGCCCAGGACAGAGCCTAGGGGACACCCACTGTTAGCACTGTGACCTGGAGGAAGATCCAGTGAAGGAGACTCAGGAGGATCTGTCAGAGAGGATAGAGGAGAGCCAAAAACCTGAAGAGAAGAGGGTGTGGGGAAGTGAGGGGAGGAATCCCAGAGGAGACACTAAATAAAGGTGCTTTCAGAAAGCTCAGAGCACACATACAAGTGCCAAGTCGCATTGTTTTTAAATCACGCCTGGACGCTTAATCGCCCTTGGCTTAAGCACTCAAGGAAGGGATCCCTCAGTGCTTGCAGATGCTTCTTTTACCCCAGTAGGGACTGTCTGTCATCAGAATTTTAGCCTTTATCCTTCACCTCTTCAGCATCTTCTTTAGTTTGAACAGCCAGATCCCAGCCCCCTGCTAGTAACACTGTCAGCAGATGTTGGTCCGAGTGACCATCATGCAGATCCTGTGTATTCAGCACTTCAGCCATCACCGTAGGGTCAAGAAAAAGAGGTCGTGTTAGAGGAATGACAGCCGAAGAGCTGCAACAGAGACAACTGAATGAATTTAATGAAGATGACAGGAGAAGTCAGTGACAGGCAACTGGAGGGTAAAGGAAGACTGGCTTTTCAATTTCAAATGGATGTTTTCCCATGACTTCGGTTCCCTAATCTCGCACCCACCTAATGTGATGGCTCTCTAGGGTCACCAGCCCTCTACTCATGACTGATAAAGAGTTCTGTAAACATTCAGATGGATTTTGAAATTAACACCCACACACCAGGTTGGTGTTGGGGACCATTAGCCAGATGTTGATGAGCAGTGCCTTTGCGACCATGATTGAATCAGCTCAGCTAAACGTGCTTTCTTAATAAACTGTCAGGTAAAGAAGAGCGTGTTCTGCCCCTCCCTCGGTTCTAAGATCACTAGCGTCCAGGGGCCTCTTCTCCATCCTGCTAAAGAAAGATAGAAGGCCAAAGGAAAGTCTTTTTTTTTTTAACTGGATTGAGGTTTGCTTAACCCAGCTGTGTGAGGCAGGATGTAATTACTTTAATCTTCAAACATCCGGTTTCTAAATATTGATCCATTGATTGCTTCTGTTCTCTCTCTTTGTTGAGTCATATGGGAATAAAACCCTAACTCTGGATTTCTTGCTAGAGGGAGCCTAGCTCAAGCTTCTAAAGAATAAAAACAAAGAGTAAAAACAACAGGGTTGTCTTCCATTCTTTAGCTGGGGTTTGGGGGGAGGAAATTACAGCCAGACATGCAGTGTGATTCATTGAGATAGGATGTAAAGACTTGAGCCCAATTTGACAAGTATGGCTATTCCTCTTGACCTCAGAATACAGAAATAAGATGTATATTTAATTTGCATAATCTATGAGCATTTCTTGCTTTTTTGAGAGTAAGATCATGCCACAGGGTTGTTTTGCAACATTTTCATTTCATATTGATTATTTTTACTCATTTCTTTTGTTAATACCCATAAATCTCACCTCCCTAAGGACAATAGCCACTTAACAATTCCATAGAACGTGTCCAAGTCCAAGGAGCCTTATATAGAATAGAACAGAATATTCATCTCTGACAGTATCTGCTATTTTATTTTGCTGACCCCATGACATAATGCCTTGTTCCTAGACATTGATATCCTGGGTTATTTTTTTTTCTGCTGCTCTCCAAACATTTGTGCATAAATTATATTTACCCCTCTGCTGCTTTCTCCTTTTAAAATGGGTACATTTCTAGTGTGTATTCCATGATTTCCTTTTAAAAAATCCAATTTCTTTGAAATGCTTTTCAAAATGATATATCTAGGCACATGTTCCATATAAATGCTAAATAATCACAAAAAGTTTACATGAGGATTTATAATATTTTTATTCAATCATCTGAAGGAACAGAGTGTTTGTATGGGGTGGGGTGGGGTGAGTATTAATTTTGCTGTTGTGGCTAATTGGTGCACTTCTCAGAGGGAGTTGGTGATGATGACTTCAGTCTGGTTCTGTGGGAATGATTCTGAGGTCATAAAACTGCCTTTGTGAGTTGGCTGACAGGATAATTTTGCAAAAGAAGAAAAGCCGTTTAAGCCCATATGTTTGGCAGTTCTCAAAGGCAGCAAGGGGCAATTTACCGTATGCAGAAATGGAAGTCTATTGGAATTGGAGAAACTAGCATGTTTTCATATAAGTGAGAAGGGAGAAAAACGTGGTTAATCAAATGTCTGGGAAATTGCTACTACAGAGAGCTGATTCTGAGGAAAATGAAAAGAAGGGGGTCTCCTTTACTTGTAAAATACCAAAGGCCAAAAATAGAGAGTTAGTTTGCCCTTAAAGGTTTATTCATAGAACACCTATCCCTGACCACCATGTTAGCTTCACTGTACTGGATTTAAACACATGGGATTCTCAGCTCCCATGACCTGCCCTGTACTTGGCTACCATGAAGGTTGGGAGGAGATCATACCTAAAATTTCATCATCACCCTTTTTTTTTTTTTGGTGAGGCAATTGGGGTTAAGTGACTTGCCCAGAGTCACACACCTAGTGAGTGTTATGTGTCTGAGGCCAGATCTGAACTCAGGTCCTCCTGATTCCAGGGCTGGTGCTCTATCCACTGTGCCACTTAGCTACCCCTCGTCACCCATTACTGTGATACCTCCATGACTCCAACCCTGACATTCCCTCTTTGATCATAATCCCACTGTCTTATGTCTCTCCATCTCCTTCCTCCTAAATTTTTATCTTCACTGAGACCTTTGGCCTCCTACCCCCCCCTGCTATGGCCTTTCTCTCTTTACAGTCTTGACTCTGTAGTTAACAAGTTCCGGTATACTTGGTCTCTGACCTGGAATCCCTGGCCTCCCTTGTCTTAGCTAGTCCCTAATCTTGAGTCACTCCTGTCCCATCTACTTTCTCTACCCTGTTCTCTTGCTGCTAAATAAAGTCATGGTTGTATGCAGCTGCGTCTCCCCTGGGCCCTCACTGCTGCACAGTAATCATTTTATTCTTCCCCAATTTTATTCTAACAGTTACAGCTGTCCACAAATGGAATGGGCTGCATTAAAGTCAAGAGCTTTCCCATGCTGGAAGTAGTCGTGGGCAGGTTGGGTGACCGCCGGGTGGAAATAGGTATAGAGCCTCCAGCTTTAGGTGAGAAGTTGAACAAAACGAATTCTGAGGGCCTTCCCAACTTTAAGATTTCTTTGGCCTGATTAAATTTTTGTTCATTTTCCGGGGTCCTTTGAATAAACTTATTATCTGCAAATAGAAATAATTTTGCCTTCATTGTCTCTGCTTATTCTTTAATTTCTTTTTTGTTTTATTGCTTGTTGAGAGGCATCACAGCACAGTGGGTTGAGTACTGGACCTGGAGTCAGGAAGACCTTCAAGGCCAGCTTCTGCTCTCTATTAGACCCATGATCCTGGACAAATCCCTTGACCTCTTAGTGCCTCAGACAACTTTGCAAGCCTTCCCTGCAAGGTCCTGGCTGAGTGAAGGGAGCTCCCGAGGTAGTGCAGCCTTCCTTCTCATGTCTGCTAGTGTTTCTAATACTGCTGGAGAAATTGGGCATCCTCACTTCACCCTGATCTTACTGGAAACTTATCTAGCATTTCTCAGTTAATGGGATGCAGACGCTTAGTTTTAGTCATGTCCTTGTGACTTTTAGCATTTTTAACGTAAATGACCATTTTTTATGGAAGGCTTTTTCTGCGTCTGTTGTTATACGTGTCAGTGATATGATTTTATTGCATTTTTTATTGACATGATTGTGTTCGTAATCACCCTAATGTTGCGCCATCCTTACAGGGCTGGTATAAATCCAACCTGGTAATCATGAATAGATATTTGACCTATCTTTGCTGTAGTCAGTTCTATAACACACATTTGGAAAGTGCAGGTTCGTTCCAATGAGAACATTTTGAGGATTGCATGAAGTTCAGGTTTGCTTCTGTGTGATTTTTTTTCCTTGAGAAACAGGAGAGCTCAGAAAACTGCCCCACTTTGGAGTAACGCCAAGCTACCACCCTTGTGATGCCCACTGCCACAAGCACACTCCAGGCAAGCTCATCTTCTAGAGCAGAGAAGGGTCGGTCTCTGCCATCCCTGTCCCCTCCCTTCCCTTTCTCCGTAACTTCTGCCCCAAATACTCAGAGTACATCGCCCAGCCCACTCAGAGGCAGCTACTGATTGAGTTGGTTCTGATTTCTTAACCACTTACTGCTTTAAAAAAAAAACTGCCGTCATATTTATTAGACTCTTATTTTTTATGTGTCACTGACAACTTTTGAGAGTTGTATCTCTAGCCTCATTTTCCCCATAATTTCCATGGTTTTTAATTGTGTGATTCTGCAGTTGTCCAATGCTTTTGGATAACACATCTGTCACATTATAGCAGAACTGACTATATTTTATTTAATATTCTGCATCAGCATGCATTCATATTGAGGAACAGAGTAGTTTGGTGCCTAGAAGAGGGCTTCTTAAACTTTTTCCACTCTTGTCCCCTTTTCCACATTCTTGGCGTTGTGTGGCCTGAGGGCCTGTTCAGTGCAAAGTGTTCATGCTTTGTGTTCAGAACCAGGGCTACGGTGAAGTTGTGCAATGCAGCCTGGGCAAGCGCTGCCAGAAACACCTCAGATTCATTATCCATTTGATTTTTAATTAATTTAATTAATTTTTGGTCACTGTGCATTCAGAAACCTTTTACTGTTGCCAAAATGTCCTGTATCCCATATGGGGTCGTGACCCACAGTTTAAGAAGCACTGGCCTGGAAAACCAGCCTTGGATTAGGGAGATCTCTTAAATCCTGTATCCGCCACAAGCCACATAATTGCTCAGTGTTCCGAGGAACTCCCAAAGTTAGAGGTGAGTTGAGGGAGTTTCTTTGCCAGTAGTTACCCATGCCAATAAAATCTAGAGGTCCTGATCCTTACACCACTCAAAAAAAAGTTAGTGTATTGGTCTGTAGTTTTATTTCTCTGTTTTAACTCTTCCTTCAAATCCTTATCAAGATTATTTTTATCTCATAGAGTTTTGTAAGATGTCCTTTTTCTCTATTTTAGCAAATAGTTTATGTAGCATAGGAATGATTTGTTCTTTAAGAGTGACATAGTTCACTTATAGATCCATTTGGACAAAGAGTAGGTTTTTTGTCTAGTTCAATTATAACTTTTCAACCTCTCTTTCTGCAGTTGAGTTGTTTATATTCTTTACTGATTTGTTAATTTGAGTATTTTATATTTTTGTGAAGTTTAGCCATTTCTTTAAATTGTCAGTTTTACTGACAAAAATGAATAAAGGCATTGCCTTCAGTAAAGTAAAAGAATGCAAAATAAATCTACAAAAAATCATCAGGGTTTTTTTTTTAATATATTGCCAACAAAACTCAAGAAGAGATAGGGAAAAAATTCCACTTCAAATAAAATGGATAAATATCTGAGGCTTAACCTACCATGATACACTCAGGATTTACAAATATATATATATATATAACTACAAAATATTTTTATAGGATCAAAAGACCTAAATATTTTGAAAGATATTCAGTATTCATGGCTGGGCCTCTACCAGTGCAATAAAAATGACACTGCCACCTAAATTTACAGCATTAGCAGTCAGTAAGTATTTCTTAAGTATTTTCTATGTTCCAGGCACCACGCTATATGCTGGGGGTACAAAGACATACTCAAAACAGTCCCTGCCCTCAAGAAACTTGTCATCCTAATGGAGGAGAAAACATGGACGTACAGACGTATAGACTAGACACACTCAAAGCAAACATAAGGTAACCCTGAAAGCAAAGGAACTGATAGTCGGGGGGACCAGGAAAGGCCTCCTGAAGGATCTAAGGGATAATTTATAGAATTGGATAAAACAATAACAGAATACACTTGGAGGAATAAAAGGTTCAGACTAGCCAGGGACATCATGGGGAAAATTTGTCTGGGGGCTGGCACTACCAGACCTTACACTGTGTTATAAAACTATCTGGTACTAGAGAAAAAAATAAAGACTATTAGTGGAAGGAGCTAGGAAGCAGGACTGAAAAGCAAACATGCACAGCAGGCGAATGTTCGGTGATCAGTGGTGCTTGATTCATGAATTGATACCATAATAAATTCCAAATGGATAAGCAGTATAGATGCAAAAAGTCACAAAATTTGTTTAATTAGAGGATGAAAAGTCATACCTTACACAAACATGAATAGGAAAAAAAAATTATGGCCAGACCCTGAATGAAAGAGATCCAAAGGGATTATCTTAATAACATAAAATTAACGGATCTTTTTCAATTGAACTGCTGCCTAACTCCTTCTCCCCATCTTGTTCTTGGGAAGTTGACTTTTTGAACGCAAGTATAGGTGTTTCAATTATTGCTTACTTAATTACTTCTTCACTGAAGCCCATTGTTCTAGCCTGTCCATCTTTTCTTGATTCTAGTCATGTCCAGAGTGTTGCCTGTCCCTCTCCACTTTGGGTCATCTGCAGATTTGGTAGGCATGCTCTCTGTGCCTTTATTCAAGTCTTTGATAAAAACTTTTGAGCATCACAGGGCCAAACACAAGTTCCTGTGGCTGTAATATTAGAGATCTTCCAAGATAAACTCAAACCATTAAAGGGCAACATTCTGAATCCATCTAATAGTACCATTGTTTAACTCATATCTCTTCATCTTTTCCACAAAAATAGCATGACAGACTTTGTCCAGTTGCTCTGCTAAGATCTAGGTGAAGTGTATCTACAGGATCCCCCAATCTATTGGTCTAGTAACTGTCCAATTATGTCCAACTTGTTCAAAACACTTTGTTACCTTTCCTCTCCAAATCTTCCACTCTTTCAAATTTCCTGTTATCTTCTCAATCACCACCATTCCTCTAGTTACCCAGGATCACAACCTCATTGTCATCCTCAGCTCCTCACTCTCATTCATCCCACATATCCCAGTCTCCTGTCAGGTCTTGGCATTTCTACCTTCAGCATCTCTAAGATATGTTCCCTTCTCTTCTCTTGCCCACTGTCCTGGTGCCGGCTGTCATCACCTAGTGCCTGGACTACTGCAGTAGCCTTCTGCTTGATCTCCCTGCCTCAAGTCTCTTCCCACCCTAGACCATCCTCCACTCAGCTGTCAAAGTGGTCTTCCTAAAGAGCAGCCAAAGAAGATAACATGAAACATCTTAAGCTGCATTGATAGAGACAAGATGGCTGGAATGAGGAAGCTCACAGTCCTGCTGTCATCTGCTTGTCTGGCTCAGGGCCGGTATGGAATAATGTGTTCCAGGCCCCAGTCCTGCTGTGCCAAGTAAATCCAGAGGAAAGTCACAGGATCTCAGGCACCTTGGAGACCGTCTAATTCAACCTGTGGGACTTGTCAGTGACCAACGTGATGAGAGGACTGGAGACTGACCTGAATGGTGATCGTTTGAAGGAAGTGGAGATGTTTAGCTGAGATACAAGAAGATTTAAGAGGAACATGATGGTTTTATTCGAGTGGCTTAATGCCTTACAAATGAAAGATTTGTTCTGCTTGGCCCCAGAGAGCAGAACAAGGAACAGTGGGTGGAAATTCCTGAGGCAGATTTCAGCTTAATGTAAGGGAGAAAATCCTAACAGGAATGAGCCGCTTAGGAAGATCCTGGGTTCTCTATAACTGGAGATCTTCCAATGAAAGCTGAATAACCCCTTGTCAGGATTTTATAGAAGGTATTACTGTTCAGGTACAAGAAGAGTTAGATGACCTCTGAGATCCTTTAGCTGAAAAATGAGATTTTTCATTCTTTCTCCTGGGCTTTTATTTTAGTGTATTTTGCAGTGTGCTCACTTTAAGGGTAGAGAGTTAATTGGCAGCTTCACCAGGTTTACTGCGATTTTAAGTCATGCCCTCTCTACCCACCGGAAACTAGTTTGGACTCAAGAAATCAACAACATGAGAGGCCTTCAAATAATGGAGGGTGACATGTTTTAAAACATGACTCGAATTCTTTGGATGCTGCTGTGTGGAACTTTTCAGTCAGTATAGCTATCTGAATTTGTCCTCTGGAGACTTGAAAAAGGGACAAAGCCTTTCCCTCATTGTGACTTGGTAGAAAATGTGGCCCTACACCCCACTCTCGTCATGAACTGTATATAAAGAGGAATACCCTAAGTCTTTCGGATTTTCACCAGCAGCAGGTGGAAGTATAATTCAACTGATTCCCACAGCTTGGATGAAATGGAAAGTCTCAGGTAGAGGACTCCTGCAGAGCCAATCGAAAATCGAGTACCTGGCTCAACATCTAGCACTTCCAGGCTTTGAACTCGAGTTCTTTTAAGTAAGAAATGTCTAGTACTTCGGAGGACCTGAGACTTGACAGGAGGGAGTTATCTTTCAGGGTCTCTAGGGCCTGGTTGTAGATTAAACTAGAGACCGTGAGTGATAACAGAAATATCCTGTATGACACTTTCAGACAAAAAGAAATCTATTAATTTTAAAAGCTTTTTTTAACCTTTAAATGAAATAGACCTTTTGAGATAATTGTGTAGAATAGTGGCTTAACTGGGAGCTCTTCTTGGTAGAGAAAATTATTTTGTGCTGATCTTGAAGGCTCATGATCTTCAAATGCACAATGGAGAGTTTCCAGAGTGCTAGATTAACAAGGAAATAATCAGCAGCAAATAGCATTCCTCTTTCCATGTAGTTTGTAAACCTGTTTCATAAAGATAACAGAATCTCAGAGTTAGGAAGGATCTTAAGAGATACCTGAGTCGTATGTTTGTTAGACATGTGACCTTGAACAGGTCACTTTGTATTTCTAAACCTGAGTTTTCTCATTCATAAAAATGGGAGAATAATGCTTATGCTTCTTACAGGGCTGTTGTATGAGGAAAGCCCTTGGAAACCTTCAGGCCACATGTAAATGTGAGTTGGTGATGTTGCTATGTAATCTTACCCATATCTGTACAGTGACACTTTCTATAACGTACCTGACAAGTGGTCATCTACTCTGATTGAAAAACCCCAGTGAGGGTAAACTCACCACTCCCAAAGCATCTCATTCCACTTCTGGATAACTCTGATTTTAAGGAAAGTCTTCCTTCTATCAAATCTAAATCAGCAGCTTTCCTGAACGGATCGTGGTTCTGCCTTCTGCCATCAGGAACTTTGTGTCTCAAAGTCTCCTCTGACCACAGTCTTCCCACTTTGCTGCCTTTGTCTTCCTCCTCCTCCTCCTCCTCCTTCCTCCTCCTCCTCTTCTTCCTTCCTCGTCTTCTTCTTCTTCTTCTTCCTCTTTTGCCCCTTCTATACTGGTGGCCTGAAGGTTCTAGCTTGACCTACCTTCCAATCCCATCCCATTGCTTCTGTCCTCTTTTCTTTTCTTCACAGTTTTGACTCTAGTTTACCAGATGAGTCTTTACCCCTCCACTTTTATGCCTTGTATCTTGTTCTTCCAGCATTTATACCTTTCCATTCCTCAACCCCAGATGGCCTTACCATCTGCCTTCTCATCTTCCGAGCTCCTAAATAATGCTGGGAAGTCAAGGCCCTGAGTAGACTAGTCTACTGCATTCATGTTTTCTAATCTCAACTGTGCCTTACTGCTGCCCTTCTGTCTTTTTGTTAATCTCATATGGATTCTCTGTCACATGCACCACAGTGGCTCTTCCAAACTTTCTCTGTTCTTGAAGCCCTGATGCCAACCCCAACCCCACTCTCTCTCAGAGGATGACTTTGCCTCCTGTGCTTTACTGAGAAAATCAAGGCTCTTTATAGTGAGTTCCATCATCATCATCATCATCATCATCATCATCATCATCATCATCGTATCTTACACACACACACACACACACACACACACACACACACACACTCACACTCACTCACACACTCACACTCTGTCACTCACTCATACTCCATATCTCAAAACCCTGCTACAGCATCACCTCTGAAGAGATGGTGGTTCCACAGATGTGGAATATTTCATATGTGGTAGATTTTCTTTATGTATTGGTTGGTTTTATTCATATTTTTTCCTTGTCCTTTCTCTTTAAAAAAAAATTTGTTATATGGGATGGCTTTCTGGGAAGATAACAATAAAAATATATTTTAAAAAATATATATATATTCCACGCACACCATCTTGGGGTAGGGAGAGGGGCAAAATGGGGAGAAAATTTGGAACTCAAAATCTTGTGGAAATGAATGTTGAAAACTAAATATATATATATATTCCAGAATTTGGTGGGAGTCAGTCAAGTTCACTGGCCTATAGCTTGCAGAGTGAAATCTCTTTCCTTTTTTTGAAAATGAGGACATTTGCCTTTTTCCAGTCCTGTGGTAACTATCTTATTTTCCAGGATCTTTCAGAGATCAGCCAGAGGCTCAGGAAACATACCAATTAAGTAAACAACAGACACATGTCTGCTCCTTCTTTTAGACCCTTAGGATGTAGTTCATCCGGGCCTGGTGATTTCTTACTCTTTCATCATTTATCTTGAGTATCAGCTTCTGCCCTTTCTAGTTCAAGGGTCATACTCCTTGCTCCAGGCCCGGAGACTGAAGTGGCTTTTCTGCTTGCCCGGACTAACCCCTCTTTTTGTTCTTGATCCATTCCCACCTGTCTCTGTCAGGAAACTTTCTCCCTCATCTTCAGTCTATTCCAAGCTGCTGGCTCTTTTCCCAGTGGCTACACACATTTAGAACTCAGCAATCCTTAACAAATTGCTGAATCCAGTGAACCTTTCCTTGTCCTCATCCGCCTATGCTTTTCTTAAAGCCTTTGACGCTGTTGGCTGCTCTCTTCTCCCTTGTCTTCCATGACACTGTGCTTGCCTGGTTTTTCACCTCCCTCCAAGTGCCTGGCAGAGCTCCCTCTGCATTGCTGCCCACCATGCTGGCTCCCTAGCTTCCCTCCAGGCTCAGCTTAGGAGCCTCGCTGATGATAGTGCTGCCTTCATCCGACTTGCCTTTGCCCCCATTACTCCCCGTCCTCTATTAATCTTTTTGCTCCTAATGCCTCGCTCCAGGGCAAAAACTGTTACCTTTTTGTCATTGTAGTACCTTGCATGTGGTATTTACTTAATACATGTTTGTTTTAGTTGAATTTAATTTCTTGAAAACATCTATTATGTCACTTCCTAATCCTTTTCTTCTGCAGGCTAATTTCCCTACTTCCTTCAGCTGTTTCCCTGCACCTAATCTCCAGTCTTCTTGCCATTTGGGGTCCCCATGCTTTCTATATTCTCCCATTTGTTAGTGAGATGGTCCAAACAGGTGCCCCTTCCTTCAAATGTTTTACCTCTGAGGGCAACCACAGGTTGCCTCAGTAGCTTTAATTTTTAGCTCCCATTTCACCCGTTGACTCATCAAGTTTTCAAGGCTTTGAGACTCTAGAGCTCTTCCTCAGGAACTGCTGTCTAGCCCATACCCAACCTCCCCATGCTGTACCCCTCATCTGATTTTTTAAGCTCAGTATCGCACTTGACATTAAGCCCTGCTCAGTTAAGACAACTCCCCTGCCCCCCAGTCCTTTGCAGAAATGTGAAATGGTATGTATGATATCTTTTGTTTTCTATTTGTCTGTTTTGCTAAATTTTTTTTCTACTTTCTCTTCCCTTCCTTAATTCTTTGTTATAATTGTTATAAGGGAGAAATTTATACAAATAAAGATAAAAGATATCAATAAAAATACATTTTTAAAAAATTTTACCTGGTTAGTTTTGATCCATCATTCCAACATTTCAGTATCTTTGGTTTGTGAACATGTTATACATTAGCTGTCCTCCTCCTTCTCCCCCCCAACCATGTGTTATCTACAGATTCGAAAGCATCCCATCTGGGTCTTCATTTAAGTCATTGATATATATAAGGACAGAGTCCTGGAGCAATCCCTGAGAAGACCCTCTCCCCCCTTCACGCTGACATCATTTCTGGTCACTGCTTTTTGAGCACAGTGATTCAGAATGGACCCTCCTTTATGTCAGGGACTGCTTTGTTTTTTGTCTTGTATCCCTAAGCACCTTGTAGGTGCTTAATAAATGCTGATTCTTAATGGTCACCACTGAGTTGCAGTTTTAAATCCACCTGATCATTTAGGCCGAAGTTTTCCATCTCTTCCACAAAGATAGCATGAGACTGTCAAATGCTTTACTGAAGTCCAGATATATTTTGGTTATGGAATTCCCCTAATGTATGAATCTAGTAACTCCATCAAGAAAAGGAAATAAGTTGGGTCTACCGTGACTTGTTTTTGGTGAAGTCATGTTAAATGTTTCTGTTTGTCATTTTGCCCTTCACAACATGGCTCCAGTCAACCTTTCAGGTATACATGACTCTTCACACATTCTACACTTTGGCCAAATTGGCCTTCTTACTGTTTCTCATATATAGCATTCCATCTCCCACCTCCATGTCTTTGCACTGGCTGTGCCCTGTTCCTTGATGCCCTCCCTCTTCATCTTTACCTCTTAGAATCCTTAGTATGCTTCAACTCTCAGCATATGTGCCAGCTTCTATATGAAGTATATCCTAGTTAGTCATTCTCCCTCCCCCAATTTTTACTGGCTCCCCTTCCCCCATCCCATATTATCTTTTTTATCACATTATGTTTTTTTTATTTTTGTATTGAAAGGAGAGTCGATTGACGTTGGCTCTTAGTAGTCACAACTTCACTTTCTAAAAGCTCTCAAGCCATCTCTTTAATAACAGACTGTAGAATTTTACCAGAAATTCAAGTTAGGATTAGTGAACCTTAGGTTTTTTTTTATTAAATTTTATTTTATTTTCAGATCTGCATTTTCTCTCTCTCTCACCCCCAGATGAGAAGCAAGAAAAACAAAACTCCTATTATGAACATGTAGTCAAGCAAACCAAATTTCCTTAATTGGCCATGTTGGAAAAAATGTATGTATATAAAACAGACTTTTAGTTTGAAGATGACATCCTCCACTGCTTTTCAAAATTAGGCCAGTTTTCCCATATTTGGTGTTGAAGCCATTGCCCCCTTCTTTACACTTTTTTTAGAGATTACAGATAGTAGTTCAGCAATCATACCTGCCAGTTATTTAAGAGCTTTCTTATGTACTTAGTGACTTGAATTCACTGAGAGCAGCCACGTACTGCCTCTCCATTTCTCCATGGTTTGAGAGTTGGAAGGTACCTCAATAGCCTTGGTAACCATCTGGTCCAACCCGTACCCAAAAGTAAACCTGACAGTAAGTGGTTCTCTGTCCAAAGACCTCCTATTGACAGAGAACCCGCCACCTCTGGAGCCCACCCTTTCTACTTTAGGATAGCTCTCCTTGGTAGGAAGTTTTTCCCCACATCCAGCCTAATTTGGGCTCTGTACAGTGTCCCCCACTGTTCCTGGCTCTGCCTTCTGCACCACGTGGAGACAGTCCAGTCTGTCCTCTAAATGAGAGCTCTTCAAATGGAAAAATTTCATGTTCTTCCTGAGCTTTCTCAGCTTTTCTCTTATCTTATTCTAACGTGAACTATTTTCATTCTGTCATTTCCAAGCCAAAGATCATTTCTTTTGGACACAGAAAACAGACACAAAACAAGATTTGAGTCGTTCTGCTTTCCTCCTGTTATCGTTGTCCCATCTATTCCAAGCCACAGTCCTGTCCCTTTTTTGATCTTCCTCTTGACCCCAACATGGATTGTAAGGCTTTTTTATTGTCATTGCATTCAAAAAGTCATTTTTTTGTTGTTGCAGTCCTTTGCATTATCAACAGTTTCAGCTCATTTTGACTTTTAACATGAAGTCTAAGTGGGTCAGCATTCTCTCTACATCCACCTTGTTTCTTTAGCTACCTCTCCCTTTTCTTCCTTACCAGAATCGTTTCTCTTGGCGTTTTCAGAATGTCATTCTTGAGAGCATTCTGCCCCTCTCAGAGTGATTTCCCTGATAGAATTTTAGACTGTGGGATCTTATCTGTCCTTTTTGTGAACTTCAAATGATGTGTTTTCTCAACTAAAGATAATGATATTTTAAAATGACCATGAAAAGTACAAAAATGTTTACCTTCCATTTTCTTTTGCCTTAATCCTTAAGGGGAAAAGTGACCAAAGAATAGAATAGGTAAGTTCTTGATAACTGCCTTTTTCCTTCATTGAGGGTCCTGCTTCACATCTCCTATGGGATATAGGGGAGAATAAAGTATAGGCTGAAGAATCACTCTTTTGTGTAATGATTTTTCTTTAATGATCCAAGAAGAAGATAGGACATAAAGTAGACTAAGAGTAATCTAGAAACAAGGTTCACTCGTTAAAAGCACTTTGTAAGGTCAACATATTTTTTGAAGGCTTACTCCACACAAGGTACAGAAAAGTTAGATTTGGCCTTTTCCTCTTCCTTTTCCCCCTATCCTGTCCCCTTGGACATAGCCTTAAAAAATGCTTTGGGAACACCCTCTCCCCTCCCCCCACCAGCGAGCGATCCCTAGAGTGGCTCAGCCAAATCCACCACGTCCCCAGCTGGGAGAGAATGCCACTGCCCCATCTTTGCAGAGTTAGGGCGCTTTGGCTTTGGGCGGTGGAGGAAAAACTGAAAAAGTTGTGCTTCTTGTGTGAAAAGCACCATGCCTGGGTCATGAGAAACAATGACTTTGTAGAATGCAGAGAAGTGGGGGCAGCGAGGAGGTGAGTGGAAGGAGCTCTGGCCTTGGAGTCAGGAGCACCTGAGTTCAAATCCAGCCTCTGACACTTGACACTTACTAGCTGTGTGACCCTGGGCAAGTCACTTAACCCTGATTGCCTCACCAAAAAAACAAATAGCAACAACGAAAAGAATTCAGAGAAGCACCAGAAGACTTCAGTGAACCATTTCAGAGCAGAGTAAGCAGAGTCAGGTAAACAGAAGCAACCCTGTGCAATTAGAATAACCGAGCCTGGCCCAAGAGGAGGCGAGAGAATGCTTTTTGAACCACTCTTCTTTCTTTGCAGAGGGGGTGTGGCTGGTGCTGCAAGGATACTGCCAGATGTGGTCAAAGTGTGGGTCAGTTTTGATAAGTGGCCTTTAGGGTTTTTGTTTCTTGTTTTTTTTTTTTGTTTAGTTGGTTGGTTTTTGTTGTTTTTCCCTACAAGAGGGCATGGGTGAGGTACATATTTGGAAATTAATTAGATGGAAAGCCAAAGGCATCAATTTTTTAATTGCTTGTCCTGAGAGGCAGCTAGGGGTGCAGTAGATAGAGCACCAGCTCTGGAGTCAGAGGGACCAGAGTTCAAATCCAGCCTCCGACACATAACACTTACTAGCTGTGTGACTCTGGCAAGTCACTTAACCCCAATTGCTTCACAAAGAAAAAAGAGTAAAATTATTTGTCCTTTTAGTAGCTTCATCCCACTACTGCTGACCTCAGGACTTAGAGGATCTTTTTGGATGCCCGGTCCTTCTGATGAAGCGTGCTGCCATCCCCCTGTAACTCAGGAACTGTTGTTGACATCACTGTAAAGCCAGCATGGTAAACTAGTCTATCCAGACCCAGCTAGGTCAGCCCTCAGACAGCAGAGAGAGTTCATTTTGGGGTTGGTAACTTGTTAGGGCTGCCCAGAGCTGGAGCGCCACTGTCCTAAGCCTTTGAGGCCCCGGGCTTGCTGCCTCCCACCCCGACCCCTGTAGCCCCAGGGAAGCATCACAGTTTTACTGGAATGGAATGAGTTAATTATATGGGTATGAAAAAAGGAGTGCCTGTTTTCATTTTGACCATGATTGCGTGCCAGCAGCCAAAACTAAGGCTGTCAGCAAGGATGGTTCCAGGTGGGATAGTGTCAGGAGGAGTTAACCAAATGTTTTGTATCCTTCCTGCTTTGGGCTTGCCAAATGTGCCAGTGTGCCATAGTAGTTGGAAAAAGAAAAGTGTTTGTCTTCTTGAAAAGTGATTTCTGAGAGGTTTCAGAAAAGGCTAGTGTAAGGCTTTCATGACAGCAGGAATTTGAGCCTGAATATCAGTCAGATGGAAGCAGGTGTGATCCAGAAGGCACAAACCAGGTTGGAGTCTAGTTTTTGTTTACCAAGGTCCTTGGTGTCACGCTCCTGATCTCATCAGAACTCACATCTGACGCTTCTTACCAAACTTTTGGCCACCTGTTATCTTGGAGGTAGAAAGTGAATTCCAGCAATAACTAAAACCCTCTTTGGGAGGGGGAAGAGAAGGGAATGAGCATTTATTAAGTACTTGCTGCATGGCAGACACTGTGCTAAGCACTTTATCATTATCATCTCATTTTATCCTCCCAGCAGCCCTGAAAAAGAGATTCTGTAAAAATGCCCATTTTACAGTTGAGGAAACAGAGACAGCTAGAGGTGAAGTGACTCGCCCAGGGTCACATAACTAGTAAATGCGAGGTAGTATTTGAAATCAGATGCTCCTGACTACGGGCCCAGCATGATGCTTGCTGCCAGATTCATCTTGTTCTGTTACTGTGATCTGTTCAGTTTCAAAAGATGATTGCCTTGGGCTGGATGCGGAGTAGCCAACAGACATCAGACGCTCCCTAGATCATGAAAAGAAATCTCCTTGTACACTCCGTCACTGGATTTGTCATTTTCTTAAGTAGATGTATTTGAATTTCAGCATACTTGGCCCTTAAGTCATAAAAGTCTTCTTGGCTTCCACCAGTGTTTCTGTTTCGATTATTTTCCACAGACTTGGAGCAGCGTCAGAGCACTGCAGAGCCTCTGAAGCACAGGCGCCACTGTTGGCGTTTTCACAGTTACTTTGGCCTGGGTTTGAGGAGTGAGACTTGAGAAGTGGTTTTAAAGTCTTGAAAGCTAATGGGCCTTCTGGTGACTTGGGCGATGGTCAGTTTAAGGTCAGTGTAAACCTGTGTCCTGAACACAGCTTAGAGGCTGATGTCTCTGGCCGTGGAAGAGGAAAGAAAGCCCAATTTAATGCAGAGTCCTTCGGCTTGTTTTTGTCTCCTAAATCATTTGCCCATAAAGTAAAATCAAACCATCTGGGCTGAAATTACATGAAAACTTCACTTCACGATCATGTTTAAAGTCCCGAACTGAGGAGAAAAAAGAAGTAGACAGTTCATTCAGCAGGCCTTTCTTGTGTACCCACTGTGTGCCGGGCACTGTGCTGGATCCCAAGGATAGGGGGAAGGGAACAAACATTTATATAATACCTACTGTGTTCCAGGTTCTGGAGAAGTGCTTTACAGATATTTCTCATTTGATCCTCACAGCAACCCTGGCAGCTAGGTGCTATTATGATCCCCATTTTACAGTTGAGGAAACTGAGGTAGACAGAAGAAGACTTGCTTAGGGTCACATAGCTAGTAAATGCCTGAGGCCACATTTGAACACAGATCTTCCTGACCCCACGCTCTGTGCACTTTGGTGCCCCTTAGCTGCCTCAAAGACAAACATAAAACAGTCAATAACATGTACATTGATAAGGAAATTGGTTGGTTTGGTCTCAAAGAGGACCAAAATGACATCACTATATTGGAGTCAAGCTACAGTGTGTCCAACTGGTTGATCAGACACAGTCCATGTGCATGTTTGGGGTGGAGATGGCCCTAAATTTGCGCATCTCACATTGCTTTTGAACTACTGTAGTTCTGCTTTGTTCATAGAACATAGCGCCTTGTTTGACACGGGCACACCATGTTGGACAGTCTTGTGCCAATGTCTCCCATGTTACACAATCAATTCCAAAGTTGATAAGGAAATACAAAATATATAAATACTAAATGTATGTGTAGATATATAGAGACATGTAAAATAAATGCAAAGTAATTTGAAGAGTCAATAAACTGGGAAGATCAGAAAAGGCCTCAGTTAGAAGGTGGTATTGGAGTTGAGCCTTGATGATAGCTGCGGATTCTGAGAGGTGGGAGCGTAGGAGTAGTGCATCCCAGACATGGATGACAAAGACACAGGGGCATGTGTGTCCAGGGAATAGCAAATGTGTGTCCAGGGAGCAACAATAGGCCAGTGAAGAAGAGCCAGCGGGGTTACTTGTCTTTCCCAGCAGGCCAGACCAGCTCTATGAGGATAGAAATTATGCTAGATCATGCACAAGAACATTCATGACAGTACAAAGTTGACTCTAAAAAATTTTGAACAAATTTATAATATGTGAGAGTTTAGTAATATTTTGTTTTTAACTATTTTTACTTTATTAAATGTTTCCCAATTTCATGTAAAAAATTTTTTTAATCTTTTTTTTTAATTTTGAGTTTCAAATTCACTCCCTGTCTTCCACCTCTCCCCTGTCCCTGAGATGGCAAGCAATTTCATGTTGATTATATGTATAAGGTCATGCAAAACATATTTCCATATTAGTTGTGTTGCAAAAGAAAACACAAACAAAATAATAAAAATAAAGTTTTAAAAAGGATGCTTTAATCTGCATTCAGACTCCACTCTCTCTGGAGATGGATAGCATTTTTCACTTCTGGGTCTTTTGGAATTGTCTTAGATCACTGTCTTGATCAAAGTAGCCAAGTCTTTCACAGTCGATCATCCCTACGATATGGCTGTTACTGTGCACAAACGTCTTCTGGTTCTGTGCACTTCACCCTGCATCAGTTCATATAAGTCTTCCCAGGTTTTTCTGAAGCCATCCTGCTTGTTTATTTCATGTTTTGTGATCTGCACACAGGAGTGCTCTATTTAAAACCACGGCATCTGCTTCCCTAAGTTTCCCACTCTCCCAGCCCTGCCAGAATTCAGATTGCATCCATGAGTATGTTTTATTTCTTTGGGCGATTGTCCTATCTTTGAAAATAGAATGGTGAATTTTGGAAGTCTTGGGAGCTTTGGTCAACCACAAGAACCAGCCACAGTTCCAGAGGACTTGAGATGAAATGTTTTACCCACCTCCAGGGGAGGAAGCATGAGGGCTCAGAGGGCCATTGAGGCATGGGCTTTATTTTCTTTTGGACAAAGCTAGTTTAGGAATTTGTTTTAACCTTTTAAAAAATTATATAGATATATGTTTTTATAATAACTATACCTGTTTATAATGAGGTTTGTTCTTATTGCTTTCTCAGTGAGAGGTGTGGGAGTGTGGACCTGAAAATAGAATAAGACTTTAATTTTATTTTTAAAATAAGCCATCATGTTGGAATGGAAAGAACCCAGGCCTTAGAATTAACCCTGGCTTTGAATCAGTCTCTGATGTTGACCCTTGTGTGGGCAAAGTCTCTTCACCTTTCTGAGCCTTGGCTTCCTCATCTTGGAGATGGGTGTGATACGACTTAAGGTTGTCGTGAAGGAAACCTTCAAGCTCTAAATGCTATGTATTCTCAAGCTACCCACCACGTTTCTCATCTGTGAAAGAAGGCAACTGATCTTAGGCTCCTGGATGTAGAGCAGGAAGGGACCCGAGAGTCATCTGGCCAGCACATCCATTTTATAGACGAGGAAAGGGAGGCCAAGAGTGTCACCCAGGTGGTGATAAGTCAGTCCATTCTCAGGTGCTCTGGCTCCGGGTCAGCTTCTCTTCCCTGCAGCATTTCAGCTCTAATAGCTGTGATTCTTGATGGCTGCCGGTCTCCTCCCCTGTGACCTCCACGCTCATGAGAAGCTGGGCTGGGTGCAGGATGGTGCACTATCTGCTGGCTTCCCGAGTGACTGTGGGATATTGTGGAATGCCGAGGGAGCTGTTGTTTCCTGGCTGTACGCACCAGACACGTTTGCTTTGGCTCACCCTTGTCTTTCCTGTCTCCAGGGAACCATCAGCATTGGAATAGATGCCACTGACCTCTTTGACCGCTATGATGAGGATTATGAAGATGGCCCTGGGCGCGGCTTTCCTCGGATTGAAATTAACAAAATGCACATTTCCCAGTCCATCGAGGTAAGGTCTAACATCCCCTGTGCCAGTGCAGGGAAGGCCCCTGGCACCGAGCAGCAAGGGGGGGGGGGGGGGGGGGGGCGGCTGTCTCATCTTTGTTTAGGAAGAAAGAGCTGTGCTTATCAACCTTAACGATGATGGGGAGGTTGACAGCTGACATTTACATGATACCTACTGCATGCCAAGCACTATGCTGAGTGCTTTTTACAAATACTTTCTCATTTGATCCTCGCAACAGCCCTGGAAGTGGGTGCTATTATTATCCCCATTTTAACTTGAGGAAGCTAAGGCAGACAGAAATTAAGGGACTGGCCCAAGGTCATACAGCTAGTAAGTGTCTGAGGCCAGATTTGAATCCATGAAGCTGAGTCTTCCTGACTCTGGGCCCAGTGCTCTATCCACCGCATTATGTAGCTATATATTATTTTTATGCCTAAATGTTTAAATATTACATATTAAGTATTTATAATTTTTTATTTAAAATGTATAAAAAAACAAAAACCCTCTGGTTGCAGCTAAATCTTGTTTTGATGGTGTTTCAGACATTTTAATAGGTACAAATATTTGTACTGATTCCTTCAACAAAGACCTACTGTGTACTGAACACTGTGTTGGGTACCCAGGATACAAAGACAAGAGTATATCCCATTCTTCTGAGGAAAAATACCATATTTGTTCATGATAAGCCAGTACAAACATATGCTAAGTAAAATGGGAGAAGGCCTTGAGACTGCATGGTCAGGTGTCTCTGGTTGTGACCAGTTGCTGGGCTTGGTCCTAATGATGGTCAGCCTGAAAGCTGTAAGGGCCCTCCTTTTCCAGGGCAGAGAGTGAGGCCAGAGGGGCCGAGTGACCGATCCCTGTCACACAGGTGGGAGTGACAGGACCAGGGCTTCAATCCAGTGCTTTGTACCCCGTTGCCTCTCATTCTACAAGTCCAGTCCACAGTGGATGCCTAAAGGCCACAAGTGACCAGGAGAGGTGATTTTAAAATGCAGTCTGGTGTCCCTTGGATATCCACCAGCCCCCTCTATTTCTCTCTACACTGACTTCTGTTCTGAGGTCACTGTAATTCAGTCCTCTAGGCTCTAAGTTGGTTAAGTGAAGAGACAGCTTGTCTTGGTAGATAGAGGCCTGGCCTGTAAATCAGAAAGACCAGGGTTCAAGTCTTACTTCCCATCCATACTGGCTATGTAATTGGCAAGCCACTGAACCCCTCTCTGTGCCCCAGGCAGCTCTCCAAAACTGTCGGGCGCACACAAGCTGCGGATCTGCCATAGTGTAAGAGATTTCCGTGCTGGGAATCTCCTCTCCCCCCTCAGCAAAATCACAGAGGCGGACTTAGAAAAACAAGTGGAATCACCATTCTGCAGGAGGCCCATCCAGAAGACAGTGAGCCATCAGGCATGGCTGCCCCGGATTCCCTGGTGCTGATTCTAGGAAGCTCATGGTCCTCCTGGAGCTGTCCAGAAGCCCTGAGGGAGGCCAGATGCTGGGCAGTCAGGACAGTCTGGGGCAGTCACAGACAGTGCTCCCAGGGCAGTAAAATGAAAATGTCGCTGCAGTTTGGCCCAATAAGAGCCCAGCTCTTACTGTAGGCTATGGCCTTGTGAAGTCGGGCTATAAAAGTACTCAGAACGTGTTAACTCACGGGTCCCAGGCAGTCCAGTTAGCCAAGTGCTTGCTGCACCTGAGAAAGGAAGAAAGCAGTTTAGGTGATCACGCATGGCCACAGGCTGCTGATCGGGGAGTCATCTGCAGATTTGACTGCGTCCTTATAACATATTCATTAGGCTGCTGCAATCGGAACTGCTCATAGCTTTGGTTCATCCAGCAAATGTTGTTCCCCAGGCACCCTTGACAACAACTGACACAGCCATCCTCTCTGGAAGCCTCTCAACCCAGAATGGGAATGGAGGAGGTTCCATTAACTTTGCCCTCCGGCGAGTGACCTCTGCAAAAGGATGGGGAGAGGTAAGAGTGGCTTATTGGCCAGGCCTTCTTTCTGCCCATCATAGACTGTTTGCTGGGCATTGCCCAAACTCTGTTCAGTAGAGACCATTTTGTGTAGTAAAAGCCAACCCCCAGATGGTCTGAGGATAGCCAGATCAGGGCATACGGCAGATTCTAAGCTCCAGGCAAAGACTATAAGTAAGCTCAGGCTATTGGCCATGCCACACTGATTTCTTAATTCTAGGGGAATTTTCTCTCCTACCCTAAGACAGGCAGGGCAGGCAGTGGCTTCTCTGTCTCCGAAGGGAGGCTGCCCCCTTGCTTGCTTGTTCTTTCTCAGACTTCAAAGCCTGCCCTCTTGATTGAGTCCCTAGAACAGAACCCGGGTGGAGAAGGGGGGTGGTGTCTAATGGCTGTGAGGGTGAAGCCCCTCTGGAGGGGGTTGTCCATATGAGACCTTGGTAGCAGCTGTAAGATGAAAACATTTCTGACTTTTCTTCCTTTCTGTCTAAACAGTTTGAATTTGGAGCCGGAGACCTTCAGGGCCCCTTATTTGGCCTAAAGCTGTTTCGTAACCTTACACCAAGATGGTAAATTTAATATAAAGTAATCATCTGTTTTGTTGCTCCTTGTAGATTTAGAATTGATTGTGACTTCTTATTCCTATTGCCTCACATGATGCCAGGCATGTAGTAGCTGCAGTAGACATTTGTTGAATTGAATTGATTGCAGTGAATAGAGCCCTGTGTTTGATTTGAGATGATAGGAGAATGTGGTTCTCTAATTTTTTGGCCTGAGTAAAGATTTGTTCCATAGTAGGGGAACTTTGTAATTTTTCTAGCCATGCTTAGTTGTCAGCTGTATTTACACCAAGGCCTTAACAGAGAGGCAGCATCAGGCCATAGAAAAAGTGATGATGGTCTTGGAATCAGAAGACCTCCATTTGAATCCTCCCTCCTCAGCCTCTAGACCGTCGGTAAGCTGTTCCCCCCCAACACACACACTTTTTTTCATCAGTAAAATGTGGGGGTCATTCTGGCCCTCTAAGGTGCCTTACAGCTTTACAGCCCATGATCCTCTGAACTGCCTACCAAGCCCCCCTTCTTCATCCTCGCTCTTTGTTACCATTGTTGCCTCCAGAACCATAGGTGTGAGGTCCTAAGTTTCCCCGTTTTGAAAGCACCCATGCAAACTCAGTTTGAAGAACAAGGTAGAAAACAATACAAAATCCTTGTACTTTGTATAGAAATATTACAGAGAGAAAAACTGGCATGGGTTCTGTTTCAGGTACAAATGTGTCATTTTTATTTATTCCAAAAGAAAATTTCTCAGATGCAGTATTCTTGTTCCTTTTTTCAAATGGGAGACTTTCAAAGCTTGGGGAGTGGGGAGAGAGGAGAAGAAAAGAGGAAGGAGGGGACAGAGACAAAGAGAGGGGGGAGAAGAGAAAGGGGAGAGGGGAAAGAAAGGGAAGGGAGAGAGAGAAGGAGGGAGACAAAGGAAAAGAGGCATGCAGAGAAAGAGATGGAGAAAGGGAGAGTGGAAAAAAGAGGCATACAGGAGAGAAAGAGGAAGTGGAGGAGGGAGAGGGAGAATGGAGAGAGAGAGAGAGAGAGAGAGAGAGAGAGAGAGAGAGAGAGAGAGAGATATTAGAATAGAGTAAGTTTACAAGCTTCATGTGCCCGTTTTAATGGCATGAAATAACCTTCTGTAGCCAGAAGGTGGCACAAGTTTCCTCTTTCAAAAATCTAACTTGCAAAGAAATGTTAAAAGAAATCATAGACTGGGGATTCATATTAGAAATTGGAGTGTGGTGTACGTCACGTGAATGGGTGCCCTTTGTCAGCGTCCAGTCAGTGCAGCCTGAGGCAGTGCCCACCGGGCCTGGAGTCTGGCCTATGTTGTCGGAGACCAGCAGGATGACTGACTGAGAATCGCCCTTTTTTCAGGCACTGCCTCCTTCTACCCTGGGGGCCTGTGATGAATGAAGGGCTGGTCAGTTCTAGAATCACTGGGAAGAGAGGGCAGGTGATAGATATTGTGGCTGATCTGCTGCTGTTACTTCTTCTCCAGCTTTATTACGACCAATTGTGCTCTGCAGTTTTCATCCCGGGGAATCCGGCCCGGCCTGACCACTGTGTTGGCAAGGAACCTCGATAAGAACACCATGGGCTATCTGCAGTGGCGATGGGGCATCCAGTCGGCCATGAATACGAGCATTGTCCGGGACACGAAGACCAGCCACTTCACCGTGGCCTTTCAGGTGAGCTGCAGCAGAGGGCTTGCCATGCAGGGAACAAAGGAAGTACAGAGGTGCCTCATCCCAGGCTTTGGGGTGAGGCCGTGGTCACCGTTCCCTCTCTCAGCCCCTCGTTGCCCTTTTTAAGCCTGGCCGCTGTGCCTCGTGGGGAGGATGTAACGTGGCTGGGCAGCTGAGGTCACTCTGTACTTGTAGAACACTTGTTTGGAGGCTATGAGGTCGTCCTCAATTTCTAATGTGAATGGAATGATTGTCCCCCAAAGAGGAATGTGACTTAATGCCCTGGAAGAGCCCGTATTCTGGTAGAAAAATGTATGGATTGTAAAGCTTGGAGGGCTTTCAGCAGCCCAGAGTTAGGGGTACAGGCCAGACTGGCGGCCCTTTGCTGAGGGGCCCAGAGCAGCTCACAGGGGCTCATCATTCCAGAATAACAGGACCGCCAGCCCAGTGAGAGAGGGAGCATCAGTATTATCTCCATTTTGCAGATGAGGAAGCTAAGGCTCAGAGAAGGAAGGTGACTTGCCCCATGGTCACATACCTTGTAAGTGCTGGAGCTAGGATTTGAACCAGCTCTCCTGTCTCCACTTCCAGAGCTCCTTTTCCTAGAGTGCATTGCTAGAATTTTTATCCTCAATGCATTAGGCCTGGCAGCTGTCATAGCTCCAATGTCCCGGGGACCCCAGAACACTTGGATTCAACACATTGGGAACTGCCCATCGTGTGCAAAGGCCCACAAAGACAGGCCAGAGCTTGTGTGGCCTGCGAGGCTCACAGTCTAGTAAGGGGTTCAAACACCAATGAGATTAACATCGTATTTACAGTATTACCTGACAGATACACCAGATGAGGTTCAGAGGCTCTGTGATGTCTAACAGAAAAGGTCATTCATTGCCATTTGTCAGGGTTGGCTTCATGGGGGAGGTGATATATGAGTTGATCCATAGGAATTCAGTGGGAAAAGAGGGAAAGGGAAAAACCTTTTAGGCATGGGATCAGTGTGAGCAAAGGTCTGGAGCACACGTGTGTGGGGCGGACAGTGGTCTGGTTTGGTTGGAGCATAGCATGCCTGGGGTGGAGGGTAGAGGGTTATGAAGTAAGGCTAGAGTGATGAAGTCATGCCACACATCTGGTTTTGCCAAGGAACGGTATAACTGATGTCCTTTCCCACCCTCTCTTTTCAAAGCTTGGAATCCCCCACTCCTTTGCATCGATCAGCTATCAATATAAATTCCAAGATGATGATCAGACACGTGTGAAGGGTTCTCTCAAGTAAGTCCCAGACAGGTCATCATTGCTTCCAACACAGAAGTATGTTGGTTTAGCAAGGTGTTTTCTGATCAGGTTGGGGGGAGTTGGTATAAGGTACGTTGCTACATGATTTGTCTGATGGTGCCAGCTGCAGTTGGCTCTGCTGGTTAAATGAAGTGGGAAAATGTCAGTTATAACCATACCTGTGGCTGGGAGGGATGTGTCATTGAGAAGGAAGGTCAGTCATTGTCTCCCTCCCCTAAAGAGAACAGCACTGAAACATCTCTCTTGGTCTTACCCTGTCTGGTGTGGTCTTCCTAGGGCAGGTTTCTTTGGGACGGTGGTAGAGTATGGAGCAGAGAGGAAGATTTCTAGGCACAGTATTTTAGGAGCTACTGTCAGCGTTGGAGTCCCACAGGGTGTCTCTCTCAAAATCAAGTAAGTTAAACCCTGGAAATTGGCTAGACATCTCACCCAAGTGGGAGCAGTCCCTGTGGGGGTACCCTTTGGTGGGCAGCTTCATCCCTGATGTGGGAGTTAGTGCCAAGGAGACAAGCAGTTGTGGCTTCCAGTTGTGGGGGTCTGAGGTTTCTGTGGATCACACCCCTGATTCAGAAAGGAGAGTAGATGCAAAAGAACAGATCTGTTGAAGTTTTAAGGCCCTGAGCTGGAGCCATTCAGACAGGCTTCACACCCACAAAACAGCCTTTCCATGCCATGAAAGAAGCCTTTCTCATACCTAGAACTAGTTGTACCACATGGCGTTATCGGCGTGTAAACAGTTTCTCTGCTGTTTCATTTTTGCCTTGTTCACACACTGCAGAAATCTTTCCGATAAATTGTCTTTAGCTAATTGTCCATCCCTGTCCCAAGCTCTGATTGCCAAACTCACATTCGTCCAGCAGGTGGCATCAGAGCCCCAAAAGTGAACTCTAATCCTTGTCTACCTTTTCAATTCTTGACAGATTAAAACATTCCTCTTTTCCACCTCATCCCTCCTCGAGTACTCCCCCTCCTGTACAGTAAATGACACCAATTGAACTGAATTTCTGTTTCTTAGAACAGAATCCATATCCCACACTTTCAGGCCTGGCCTGCAGTGGTTCTTGCCATCCCACGGAGAACAGACTCATTGCTTTACCCTTGAAACCAGCTGGTGCTGATGTCCTTATGGCCATCACATATCTCCTACACAGGTTCCCGCATTTGTGCAGTAGGAGACTTGACGAAGGGTCAGTCAGAAGAGAGTTTGGCCCCAGAGCAAACTTATCCCATGAGACTGAGTTATATTGTTTATCTGGACGCCATCTTGGGAAACTGAGCCTTCTCCTTCTTATTTTGTAGGCTGAACAGGGCCAGCCAGACTTATTTCTTCCCTATTCACTTGACGGATCAGCTCCTTCCCAGTGCTATATTCTATGCCACCGTGGGACCTCTGGTTGTTTACTTTGCCATGCACCAACTAGTCATCAAACCATACCTCAGGGCTCAGAAAGAGAAGTGAGTTTGTCCTTTCTCCCTGGGACTGCTTTTGCCTAAGAATATGCTGCGTCTGTGGGAACTGTGTGTCCTGAGATCCCTGAAGGCCTGAGAAATGTGATGAAGAATGGGGAATGGGAGTCATTTGGTTGGAATCACTCTGACCTAAAGTCACTGCAGAAGTACTAGAATGCCACTATATTTGATGGGATGAAGGGGTTCGCCAAGAAGGAGGGGGCAGTAGTGAAGATAAGGAGTGACTTTGCTATAAGAAAATTACAAGAGTAAGTCCAAGTGACCTTTAACAAAAACTACAATCCTGGGAGCTTTCACAGTGAGTTGAATTGCATCATATGATTCTCCTCCTTTACTGTGATTTAGTCTCTCTGCACTGGTGAGGTTTTGCTAGATAGGGTCTGCTTTCAGAAAAGTTAGGTGTCCCTCATATTCCATTGGAGCAGTTAGGTGGCAGCATCATGAGGTCATATGAATGGGCTGTCCAGCTCTTCCTCACAGGTGGGCATGATGCCACCTTAACAAGCCTAGAGAAGCCCCAGAGCTAGAGTCACACCTTCTGCCAGAGGGTCTGACAGAGAGGCTGACTCTTTGTACTCCTGTGGAATACCATGTGGCTCACGTGTGGCTTGTGTTTTTTTTTGTAAGAGAACTGGAGAAGCAGAGAGAGAATACAGCCACTGACATCCTGCAGAAGAAACAGGAGGCAGAATCTGCTGTGAGTGACCCAGGGCCGGGCCATTGGGCATTGTGCACTTGGTCCCAGCGCTTCCCATGCCTTTTGTCATCATGGGCAGTTGAGAGCACCAGGGGCCCTGCACATGACTTTCAAGTGTGACTCAGACCCTTCATATGATTGTTTTTATGCTTTGATAATTAGCTTTTCTGTCCCGTCCCCTTCCCCCTCCCCCCGGCCAGCCATCACCAGTGACCCCTTCTGACCCCTTCCTTATGACAGAGTTAAAACTTGTCTGACGAAGCGACTGCATCTGGCTGCAGCCCCGTCTTCCTCTCTTGAGAAGGAAGATGTGTGCTTCTTTTCTAGAGGACTCTTTTCAGGGACCAAGACTGACCTTTGCAATTAGTCCATTTGGCTGACTTTTAGTACCATGTTCATCTACTACATTGTAGTCACTGGGTACATTTCTCTTGGCTCTGCTTTCTTCATCCTGCATCAGTCCATATGTCTCCTCAGGCTTCTCCGAATTCTTCACACTCATCATGTCTTCTCTGTGCCCTTTTACTTTAGGAATACCACTGTGATGTAGCTGATGAGCCCCAAATGGTGGTCTCTGCCATCTAGAGTTTATGGCAGCGGGGCTGATGGGTTGTTTTTTTTTTTTTTGCTTTCTGGTGAGGCAGTCAGGGTTAAGTGACTTGCCCAGGGTCACCCAGCTAGTGTCAAGTGTCTGAGGTTGGATTTGAACTCATGTCCTCCTAACTCCAAGGCTGGAGCTCTATCCACTGCACCACCTAGCTGCCCCAGGAATGATGATTTTTAAAAGCTGGGCACACCTTTCCTCCTTCCTCTCAGCAGCTCAGTGTAATACTTTCATTAAAGGCAGTCCTCTAGAGGCATTCTCAGCTTCTCCCCCAGGCCTCAGGAGCTCCATGGAAGGCCACTTCACTTTTCCCCCAGCCCAAGCCTGAGTTAACCCTAAGGTTGCCATGTAGTCAGGAAGCTCTCCCTGTCAGGGCGGTCCCATTCCTGGAGCTGAAGACTGAGGTTCTCAGCTTGGGCTTGTTTGTGGCTGGCTCTCTGCCTTCCCCCTAACTCCACCTGTTTTCATTGCTCCTTATTTTGGTTTCCTCTCTGTGGCGGGACCCAGTGAAAGCTGACTTCTACCATCTTGGTTCATTGGCAGGTTCGGTTGATGCAGGAATCTGTACGAAGAATAATCGAGGCAGAGGAGTCCAGAATGGGTAAAAGCACCGTCAGCTTTATTGGGTCAAGGGGGCTCTGGGTACTGGAGGGGAGCAAAGCAGGGGGGCAAGGGCACCTTCTCTGGGCCGTAACTCACTGTGTTCCTCAGGACTGATCATCCTGAACGCCTGGTATGGCAAGTTTGTCAATGACAAGAGCAGGAAGAACGAGAAAGTGAAGGTGATCGATGTCACTGTCCCCCTGCAGTGCTTGGTGAAGGACTCCAAGCTAATCCTCACGGAAGCCTCCAAGGTACCGGCCTTGCCATGCCCACAGGATGGGGGGAGGCGGATGGTGACAGTGGCAGGCAAGCTGACTGATTGGATGTTGTTAAATTCCCTCAGAGCCCAAGCCAGGATTCTGCCATGCCCTTTGGTCACAGAACCTGTAGAAGGCTGGGCATACAGTAAACAAGTATATAAATAGGTTTGATGCCAACCTTCCAGAACTCAAGAGCTTCCTTAAGGAAGGACTAGAGTCTCTGGGTTTTTGTTTCATTTTTCCACTTGGCAGAGGTGCTCCTGTGGAGACACAGACTTGTAGGATGAGAAGGGAAGGACCTGTGTTGGGACTGGAAGCCTGGGACCGAAGAGGGAACTTTTAGAGCCAATGGTTGTGTTTTCCAGAGGCCTGTCTTCTAGGGATAATTTTTGATGTTGATGCTGCGTCCTGTTATGGCTACCCTGGTTAGCTTCCAGGCCAAACTTTAGGAGGATTTGCAGGGCTGACTCATGGTATCTCTGTGTCTGTCATCACAGGCTGGGCTTCCTGGGTTTTATGACCCATGTGTGGGTGAAGAGAAGAGCCTAAAGGTGCTTTACCAGTTTCGAGGAGTGCTGCACCAAGTGATGGCATCAGACAAAGAAGCCCTTCGGATACCAAAGCAGTGTAAGTCATCCTGCCCTGTCCTGCCCACCTGTCCTCCAGGGGCGACTGCTCTGGGACACAGTCTGTCCTCGAGGTACCCACATGTAGAGGTAGCAAGCCATGTTCTTGCCTTTGGATGACTGGGCTGAACCCATCATCTGGCAACAGGAGGCTGAGAACCCCCACTGTACTGGCCCCGTGGGCTCCAGACAGACCCTCCCTGTTATGCCACTGCTCTGCATGTAACAGGACTACAATCAATTCCTCCCAGCCCTGAGCCTGTCTTTCCTCTCACAGCTCACAGGATCGATACTGATGGATAAACCTTATGAGAAAACAAGGGGTCAAGAAGATGCTGCAAAACTGCTTTTCCTGGGAGTCTGAAAGTTTGGAAGCACATGAAACAGAAACCTACAGATGTTTTCATTTTGTATTATTCCTATAGAAGGTCATTTACCAATTATGTGAAGGGACACATAACCACCCCAGCTTTCATGGGTACTGTAGTACTAAGGTAATCCTGCCCTTGACTACAACCACAAAGCTGACAGATGCCCATTTCCTGGAGGAGCCTGTGGGCACAGAGCATGGCCCTGCTGGGAAGAGGGCCCCTCGGGGCACAGAGCCCTGGGTCACATCCTCCGGCATCGGAGCGACAGTGGCCCACCAACCCCAAGTTTCAGGGCTCTTTCATGAGGTGTATGTGGGACATTGTGCCCTCTCCCTTACTTCTGGAGGCTTCCTGCAAACCAAAAGGAAAACACGGGCCATGGTGTGGTCCTGATGATGAAGTGAGTAAGCATCCACACCAGCTTCCTCCCGACAATCTTCATGTCTTGTGATTACCGAAAAGGGGATTTGGAGAAGGTTCTGAATTTACTGAATGAATGCTTGTTACCTGAGAACAGCGAACATGTCTGGAAGACATCTTTGCCTTTCCCACTGCATTTGTCTTTATATTACCACTAAAACTGTGAACCCTAGGCCCAGGATTTGGCTTTCTCCCAGTGTAACTAGGATTACCTGCCTCCCCCACACATTGCATGGAAAACCATGGATCCTTCCCATGTTTTCAGCCAATCTGGCTGAGAACTGGGACCACTGCCCACTTACTGGACAAGGAGAAGGCCACAGGGAGACAAGGGAGAAACATTAGCCTGATTGGGAGAAAACTGGCCAATGCTGTAGAGAGGTGCTAATTGAGTGAGTCTGTAAAACCCCTCGAAAAGACTTCCTGTAGGAGTGGGCAGGCAGGGCTCCCTCTAGCAGGTGGCCCCAGGGATAGCCAGGGGGCACATCCTCCCCACTTACAGGAAGAGTGGGGTGGTTCTGCTCTAGAAGGTCCTCTTTTTTGACCTGCCCGTTGTAGTGGAGGCAGAAGGTGTTAGGAACCAGGATACACTTGAATAGTCTTCCAAGTTACCTGTAGTAATCAGTCCAACAAGCAAACAGGCCCGTGCTCTTGGTTGTGGAATGGCCTTGTTCCTGTGCACCTCCGAGGGTTATGTAGCTCTATTCTAAGTGCAATCACATGAGCAGGAGTTTGATTTGCAGGGGCCCAGCCTTCTGCCCCCCCCACAGCTACTAGAATCAAGCTCTCCATGCCTGGGCTTTGGTATCGGCGTAATCAGTCATGCTCCCTCCCCCAAATTTTTAAGAAACAAACAGTTCAGGTTGTCTAATTCTGTGACATTCATGCCCATTTTTACAATGTTTCCTATACCTGAAGCTAATACAAATTGTGCAATAAACTTTGCCAAAGGACTCTGACTTCACGCGGCCCGTTGTCCCCTTTGCTGCAGATGGTTCTTGTGGGTACCAATTTTCTTCATTTTGTTGAAGCTGGTTGTACAGAAGGCACTGTATTGTCAATAATAAACCCTTTCTGAAAGCTGGAGCTGGGACTCATTTTTCAAAAGCACGATCATGGAAAGAGGCAGTGGTTTCACTGAAGGCTCCTTCCAGATTTATTTCACCCCTCCTCTGACTGAACCACAGTGTCCCACACATGCTTAGGAAGCACAAATCTCTGCCTCCTCCAGCCTCCCACAAGGCTATGTCACACATAGGACACTACTGTTTACACAAAGCACAGCATGCACGGACAGAAGGAAGAGGCTGTCACGGTGTTGTACATCACACTGGTCCAAGGAACTTGAAGTCCGGTGGGGGGGGGCCTGTAATCAGCTGTGTGAGGGGTTTTAATAAACAAAATGTTTTTGTCAAAGGTATGTGCCCTGTCCACTGCTTTACAAGGCATAAAGTGAAACCATTTCTGAGCCTTTTTCCATGTCCACAGTAGCCTGGATGGAGCGAGGAGGGAAACTCAAAACAAGTGATTCCTATCTAGCAAAGGACAGAAACCTGCAAAGTCCTTGTAGGAGGCGCAGGCACACCCTCTCAGACTAGGAATACGAGTGCAATTTATACCACTTTACAACAGGATACTGGCAAACCCCAACCCAGACAGACCTCCGAGTGCCTGCTTGGGCAGGAGTGACTCCATAGAGGATTGGGACTCTCAGGCACTGCCTCGGAAAATACTGTTCTCTGGATCTTTCCATTCTTTCCAAAAGAAACCTACCTGGTTTTCTCTTCCACCATCACATCTAGCTAATCCCCTTGACTTAAGACATCCTTCTTGCAGCCTAGGTCCCACTGTTAGCTCCTTCTATGCTCATCAATCCTAAGGGAATGTTTGCTTCGTGTTGAAATGCGGTGGTAGCAAAAAAACAAACACTGAAATGGAATCATACTCAGTCTGTGTTTGAGACGCTTCCCCTTTCTGACCCAGCATGGCAGTGAGCGGGTTTTTTTCCCTCCACTTACTGTACTGCCCCAACACTCCTCTCCTCTGCCATGCTCGGGGTGCTAGTCTCTCCAAAGTGCCGGCAGCAGTGGGGCCCGAGCCGCTGCCGCTGCCGCCATGGAGCGGGGCCCTGGACGAGGCGATGGACCACCGTCTGTCTTCCAGAGGAGGGAGCTCCTCCAGCTCAGGCTGCCGGTCCTTCCTCTTCCCTCTGCAGGGCTTTCTTTCGCCTCTTCTCCTCCTGGAGAGCCTGAAGGCGGCTGGACATCCTTCTCATGGCCACCCTCTGCATCTTTAGCCTCCTGCGGAGCCGTTCATTTTCCTTCAGTGTGAGCACAAGTTTTTTTTTTAAAGCATCTAAGTCCAGGAGAGCATAGCTGTGATCTGATGCCAGGAAGGGAAGTGAACCTCTCTGCCCTGGAGGACTGGTGGGCAGGAGGCGGGATGAGACTTCCTGTGTCGTGTAAGAGGAGACCTAGGAGCAAAGGTAGATGAGGGATGAGGTATAAAGGGGGAATTCCCATCCCTGCTTCCCTGGCACAAATCTGCCCTTTCTTGTTTTCAGGAAGTGGGTGTTGCTTGTGGGATCCCCTGGCAGGTGTTTGGCATCCTCACACACTCGGCTGAAAGTGCCTAGAAATCAACTGCATCTGCTATTTATGCTGAAAATAATAAACACAGTATAGTCATGGGTAAACCCATTCAGATCTTGGCTCTCCCAGAGAGGGCATTTTGGGGAGACGTGTGCCATGTTCTTTCTGGCTTCTATGTTGGTAAGAAACATTTCTTTCATAACATTTTAAAAATATAGAGAATGAACAGCTAAGTATTTCCTTTCTATTTTTAACCAGAGGACCCACAGCCTAACACCCTACCTCTTTTTCAGAAGCCTCAGCATCTGGGGATAATTGGTGCTTGTCAAGTGGGATTTCCATCTTTCTTCCTGGGGTATATTCCCCAGCCCCTGCTCCTGAGAAGACCTAAAAAGCAGCAATGGAGAATTAGCATTGAAGCCCTTCTGGGTCCCCCATTAGGTGGCACCTTACAGCCCATACACCTTTGTACCATCCCCAAAGTAACCCTGGCGGGGTGGAGGGGGTTATGAAAATCAGGTAGCCCACCACGTTTTTATACCATGGCTTGAACAAGCAACACTTTCTACACAAAATAGAAATACATACGTTAGAAGCAAATAAAACTTGTAACCACTTAAGAATGATGGACAAAAAGTGAAAAGATATGATCGTGACTTCAGAGAGCTTGTGGTAAAGCAAACCACGCCATCCTGGCAGAGATGAGTGGGACCACAGGTACACAATGAGGAATCCACCCGTTAAAGGGGCCAACTGTTGGCTAGTTTTGCTTTCCTTTTGTCACAAGGGACAGATCTATCATTGTGGGGGAGAAGGAGATGTCAGTGGAAAGTGATACTTGTAAAAAAAATGGCATCAATAAAATATTTTTTAAAAAGAAAAAGGTACGAAAAACCTCTGTCTTCTGCTCTCCTTTATGATTTCTTTAAATTAGTCATTTGAAAGTTGTTACTTCACCAAAGTAGCCCTTTCCTTAAGGAAATTTTCAGGGCTGCAGACAGGCTGCCCGGCCCACCCTCCTACCACCTCAGCAGCCAGCCAGCATTCATTACCCAGTGCCAGGCAGGGGGTACAAAGAAGGAGAAAATTAATCACTGCCCTCAAAGAGAATATTCTACAAGTAAGCATACACAAGATATATGCAAAGGAGGCGGAAGGTCACCTCAAAGGGAAGAGTCTCCTTCACAAGGTGAGATTTGATCTAAGTCTCGCAGGAGGCCAGGAAATCTAAGAGTGGGGAGGCAGAGGAGGGAAGGGCATTCTGGCATCGGGGACAGCCAAGGGCAGAAGCAGCAGATTGGGAGATGGAGCATCTTGGAGAAACAGCAAGGTGGTCAGTGTGGCCAATGTTTCCAAAGGTGATTAGGCCTGCTCAGAAATCACATAACAGGGGCAGCTAGGTGGCACAGTGGGTAGAGTACCGGCTCTGGATTCAGGAGGACCCGAGTTCAAATCTGGCCTCAGACACATAACTTACTGGCTATGTGACCCTGGGGAAGTCACTTAACCCCACTGCTTAGCTCAAAAAAGAAAAGAGAAATCACATAACAAACCACACTCTGTACAGCTTTGAGATTTACCTTCCCTGGCTGTGCCTGCGCATCACTCCTCTGGCCAGCAGGGTCTGTGTTCTCCCTAACCAGCTGCAGGGGGACAGAAACACAAGACAGAGGTTTTAACAGGACCTGCCTTCCCTCTGGGCACAGTGCACCTTGAAAAATGCAAGGACAGAAAGACTCAGCTTCTCCCCTGGTCCCAGAGGGAGCTTCCCTATCCAATGAGATGTTCCTAAACTAACCCACCAATGTGACCGGTGGTTGTCCTCAAACAGCATGCACACTGAGCTTGGTGGAAGAGGCGGCGGCAGCTACGTTACATGACGCCACCCTCAAAAACAGAAGGGTATTCAGATATGACATCCATTTCCCTCCCACAGCAGAGCAACCAACATTCACTTGGTTTGTCTTAATAATTTTATCCATCAAAAGATGAAGCAACGAGAGGAACTAATATTTTGGATCTGAGTCTCACCAACACAGGGAACCTGTTACTAACAGAAATGACAGGACCCGTGATGGGCTTGAAGGGGATGGGTGGGGAGCGGAGGTAAATGACCACTCCAGCATTTGAATTTGTGACAGAGAAGAGGAAATGCAAGGAGGGGCATGCACGGTGTCGAACTGAGAATCCAAGGACCAGCATTCTAACCCTTGCTCCACTGCTCACTGTCTATGTGACTGTGGGAAAGTCACCTCCGTGGGCCTCAGTCCCCTCCTCTGTAAAATGACAGCGTTGGACTAACTGCTCTCTGAGGTTCCTTTCATATATCTATGATATAATCTGATAGATTAGATTTGGGGGGAGCAGATTTCAACAAAAGTAGAGATAAAACCCAGTAGGCTCCAATATGATGGGATAAGTCAGTCAAAAAGAGATGGGAAATGCTTAGAAATGAAATTCTAGAAACAAAGAAATACAATTCCAATGATCCATCTGCAAATTTACATGAAAACTTCTTGAGGCGGTTGGCGTTCTTGGAACAGAAAGCTATTGGGGTAACAAATTCTATATGTCTAATATGTATGTGGTGTGCAGGGAAATACAATTAAAAACCCTAGCAATCTGAACTCCATTCATTTGAAACTGACAAAGATTTGGAGATGCTGGGCTGGAGTGCGTCTTTACATCACCCGTAGAAAACAGGTGTCTTTAGTGTGAAGTGAATTATTTAGCCTACTTGCAATAGAAGCTCACATTTAAGAACATCAGCTCATGTCTGCAGACGATTTTAAGGTTTATAATGGCTAAGGAACAGTTCAAGTGGGGCCGAACTGCAAATAATTCTAATGTCCTTGTTTAGAAAAGACTTTAAAATCTGACTTATAACCTGATGCTGTATTTCCCATCAGCAGTGTTACTGTCTGCACCAGCAGGCAATAAAACTGCCTTTCTTTAAAAATATTTCACAGCCTTTTTTCCCTGTGATGTTGCTCTTTCCCACCCCCATCTCTCCACACAAACACCCCCACCCCAACTGCTCAGTGAAGGTATATTATTAAAGTTTTATCACGTTCTCTTGATTACTAATAGCTAGCATTTGTATAGCACTTTAAGATTAACAAAGCGCTTTACAAATATGATCTCATTTGATCCTCATAACAAATCCTGTGAGGTAGGTGCTATTATTATTATGCCCACTCTACAGATGAAGAAATTGAGGCAGACAGAGGGGCAGTGACTTGCCCAGGGTGTCTGAGGCCACATTTGAACTGAGGTCTTCCTGACTCCAAGCTCAGTGCTCTGCCCACTGCACCACCGCCTCTAAGTTCACTAGAACTCTCTCTTTCAGCTCTCTTCAGGTAGCTAGGAGTATTCTGGGATTCCATGATGAAGTCTGCACCCACCCTATCTCCTCTCTTTCATTCTGCAATGGGTCTCAATAGTTCCCCTTCACAGCCTGCCTGTCTTTAGGCTGATGACTCCTCCGTGGTCATTTGGGTGGCTTTTCCCTGGACAAGGGGGCTACAGCCACAGCAGGGGGGGAGTAGCCAGAGGCTGGTCTTGGGGGCAGGAAGACTTGGAATCCAATCTCACCTCTCACACTCTCTGTGTGGCCCTGCACACATGCCCTTATCACCAGGTACCTTCATATATTCATGGGACTCCTCGGTCTTTCTGAGACCAGAGGGGGCACAGCCAGTCCCAGTCCTCCGTCCCTCTTAGTAAAGGAGGCCTGAGGGCAGACTCTGCAGAGCTTGGTGCTTGTCTTGCAGGTCAGAGGGCAAGGGTCAGAGGCCAGGGAGAAGCTAGGCCTCTGAGTCATTCACTGCAGAGTCTCTCTGATAGCATCTTATTGCAAAGTATCCATTACTTCTGAAGTGACCCCTAATTATAGGTTCTTATCAAGCAAAGGTCCTTCATTTACTCCATGGCCAAGCTGCATCTGGACTTGCAGTCCCTACCTGTGCTGTCTCCCGGAAAGCAAACACTGTGGGCACTGCGTTCTGCTTCAGGTTCTTGCGGTTGCCGAAGGCGCTGAAGCAGTCCGGCTGGAAATGCTCCGAGCAGATGACCGTGTGCTGCTTGGGCTTGAAGTTGCCTCGGCCGATGTTCAGCACCCATTCCTTCAGCAGCTCGGGGCGGCTGAAAGGGAACCTGTGCAAGGCAGAGAAGGAAATGCAAGAAAATGCCGGCCTGAGAAAACAGGGCTTCAGCAACCTCTGTTTGCTTGAAAGGTTTGAAAGCTTAAGCCATATCCGATTTCTTCAAGCCAATATTCTCATAAATAATAAACCCAAAACACGAGGGGTGGCCTAAGAGCCCCAGCGACCAGGGTTTCTGAATCTATCTGTGTTGTGAAAGTCCCCAAGAAAGCCTAGAAGACACATTCCCCAAATCTCCAACAGACCATTACACTCCTCAGACTAATTTTGCCATTAACACTTGACATATATTGAGAAAATCCCTGAAGCCAGGGTGGATCAGGGAGGCCTGAGGGCACCCTTGGACCACAGGAGCACAGATATATCGCTGGAAGGGTCCCTGGGCATTATCTAACCCAACCCCCTCATCTTACAGATGACAATAATTCAGAGCAAAACAGATGCACGGCATTTTTTTCACAAATAACAAAATCAATTCATCAACAAACACATTAAAAGTCTATTATGAGGGGATGCCCATCAACTGGGGAATGGCTGAACAAGTTGTGGTATGTGAATGTAATGGAATACTATTGTGCTATAAGAAATGATGAGCAGCCAGACTTCAGAAAAACCTGGAAAGACCTGTATGGTCTGAGGCTGAGTGAAGTGAGCAGAACCAGGAGAACGTCGTACACAGTAACAGCCACACTGTGCGATGACTAACTTTCATAGACTTAGCTCTTCTCAGCAATGCAAGGATATAGGACAACTCCAAAAGATATGAATAATCAGCTACTGAATTAGGACCAGGATTTTTTCAGAAGCCAGTGGGTTGTTCGATCTTTGAAGAACATTGCCAATAGCGAGGTTGGGTGAACTTTCTTAACAATCTTGGGAAGCCTATTGTGCCCTATGCAGGTCTGGGTGGAGATAAATTCTTTGATTAAATTGCCTATGGCTGGGGTGATTTCAAAGTAAATGACATGATCAAAGTCTAACGCAGGCCCCTCATTAGAATAGGACCTCATATTATAATATTCATTATCTCATTAATTGTTAACCAATCAGAGTTGATTTCCACCCTCAGGAACACCCACTCTACCAAGGACACATAAGCGTTGAATCGACACCATGATCAGTCTTTGGCATACAAGAATGTCACCCCTTTTATTAATAATATGCTAGCATTATTAATAAATATGATTAATTACCCAAAACTGTGTCTCCTGAACTTTTTATATATGCATAAACCAGATTGTATCACACCCCTCCTTTAAAAAAACAAAGGCAGACATACCTTGGTATCTTAAAGAACTATGGGGGCAGCTAGGTGGCGCTGTGGATAGAGCACCGGCCCTGGAGTCAGCAGGACCTGAGTTCAAATTCGGCCTCAGACAAATAACACTAGCTGTGTGACTCTGGGCAAGTCACTTAACCCCAAATGCCTCAAAAAGAAAAAACAGAGAAAGAACTATGTAGTCTGAATGCAGATGGAAGCATACTATCTACACTTATTCTGTTTTGTTTTCTCTTTCTTGTGATTCCTCCTATTGGTTCTAATTCTTCCTTACAATATGACTAATGTAAAAAAAAAAAGACTCTGGGGGGAAAAAAAAGCCTATTATGAATAAGAAACACATGGCTTGATGCCAGACATTCAGAGATAAAAATTGAACAGTCCCTGCCAGCCCTCAAGAGTGTACTCTCTACTCAAAGGATGCAACTTGTACCTAAGAAAGTAAATCCAAAGTCTACAGACTCATTTCAGGAGGGAGAATATGCTGGTAACTGGGGGAGGGGGTGAGAGAGAGAGGGCGGAAGGGTCTCAGGCAGGTACAGGCACCTGAGCTGCTGGGATGCAGACGAGAGATGGGAGGGCCGTCTAGACCACTTGTTTTTAGGTGGAGGCCAGGTAGAACAGCAGACTCAGAGAACACGGGCAGTCCAGTTTGACTATAACGGATCCTGCATTAAGGGGAGTAAGAGGAAATAAACCCGTAAAAGACAGAACCAGATTTTGAAGAGCCTTAGATAGATACCGGACTGAGGATTGTTTGTGTTCTGTTAGAAGGCACAGGAAGCCACCAAAGATTTTTATTTTTTTAACAGGGAAAGTGATACAGTCAAATCTGTTTAGGGAATGTTAATTTAGATGGAGGATGGATCACAGAGAGGAAAAACTGTATGAAGAGACAAGAAACAACAGGGGCCTGAAGTATGGCGAATGCTGTGTGAGTGGAGAATGGGGGAGATGTGAGAAATGTTGGCAACTGGACGTGGGGCGTGGCTGAGGACGACTTCAAGGTCTGAGTGTGTTGGAAGGAAGGTGCTTCTGGCAAACAGACACGGAGAAGTCTAGAGCAGGGACGGTTTGGGGGACAAATAAAATAGTTTCCAATCTGGACACACTGAGTTTGAGATGCCCACAGGTCATCCAGATGGAAATGCCCAGTAAGCTGGTGTTAATCACAGACTAGAGTTCAAGAGAGGACTGGATAGATACTTCTGGGAATCCCTGCATAGAGAGGATCCTTGAACTCACAGAACTATGGCGATTGTGAAGGAAGAGAATACAAAGAATGAATGAGAGAAGGGCCCCAGCCAGAGCCTGGAGCCATATCCCTATGTTGGGTGGGAGGAGTGTAATGATCCAGGCCGAAAGATGGAGACCCACCGGTAGAAGAGCCCAGAGGAAGCAGTCATAGAAGCCAAGAATGGAGAGTCTTCAAGAGGAGGGTCAGTGGGGTCAAGAAGAATGAAGACTGAGGAAGGGTCATTGGCCTTAGCAGTCAAGACATCATCTATCCCCCTACTCCTTTGCAGAAGTAGGAGGTGGACAAGAAGGGAACAGTGCATATATTACGAGACATTTTCATCATACTGATCAGTTTCATTATTTTTTTCCTCTTCCTTTTTTTTCTTTTAAAAAATATACTTTCTGATAAAAGATACCTCTCGGGTAGCAGAAAGAGGAAGGACACAGAGGGCAATTTATTAAATATAAAAACAAAAGACATCAACCAAAATTTATCTTAAAAACAGATCGTTGGCAACCTGAGAGCTGTTTCAGTCAAGTGATGGAGTTGGGAGCCAGGATAAAAGGGGCTAAGAAACGAGAGGTCAAGAAGGCAGTGACAGTAGATGGCTTTTTCCAGGATTTCTGCTGTGAAGGGGGGTGGGGAGTAGATGATTGCTGAAGAGTTGGCAGGGTCAAGTGAAGGCTTTTTAAGGACAAGAGAGACCTGGGTATATTTGTAAGTAGCAGCAAAGAAGACAGTGGATAAGGAGAGGGGGAAGGCAGAGAAAAGGCAGAGATAGGGGAGGCAAGCTCCTGGAGGTGCCCAGGATGGGACCCAAGAGAATAAATGGAGGGCTTAGCTTTGGCAAGAAGGCCCATCTTTTCATCAGAGAATGGAACAAAAAAAAAAGAAAGAAAATGAGGAATAATGAATGGGAATTTTGAAGCAGGGAGTAAGGGAGAAGGGGGAGCTAGCTCACAAGGGAAGGCTTCTGTTTTCTTAGTAAAGTCTGCTGAGAGCCAAGAGGAGGAGATGGTGTAGCAGGTCTGAGGAGGGAGGTCTGGAATAATCACTGTGGATTGGGATAGAGTCAACCAGGAGAAAATAAAAAGATTGCTATGTACTTTGGCGTGCCCAGCTGATGCAGCAGGTGGAGCTGGGCCTGTGACCCTGGGCAAGTCACTTTACCCTGTATGCCTCTCCCCCCCCCAAAAAAAAAGAATAGACTGTGAAAGCAATGGGAATGAAAAGGGATGACAGTACAGGAAGAGTTAAGAGAGGAGTTTTGCCTCAGAAGTGTTTTTTATATACATATAATTTCAAGTTTAATATTTTCAAGAGGAAACTATGTTCTCAGAAAACCTATCATTCACATGGCATGGCATATGGAAAGAAAAATGCTTCATTATGCTGCTCTCTTACCATCCCCCATCCAATCCTGGCCAACTGGACTCCCTGGGCACTCGAGACTTTTCTCATACTAACCCCAGCACCTGGAATGCCCACCAGCAAAAACTTGACTCCGTCCTCCATGTTCCTAAGCGACGGCTTCTCCCATGAAGTCTAGAGACCCTCCGTGATTTTCAGGATCTATCCACACAAGCTATTCTGGGCACCTCTTAGCTGAAATATCAAGTTCATTATACAGGCTAGCTCCAGTCTCCACTGCAGGGCAGATGGGTGGTGTATACATGCACACGCATGCGCGCACAAACACACCCCAGCCCTAGCCATGGTGCACATCAGGAGACCCCACTCCTGCGTCAGGGTCTGTGCAAACAATACTATTTGCAAACACAGAAATACAAAAATGGAAGTATAGACTCAGAAAGAGCACACATTTTTCCAAGATGCAACAAAATCTACTGGAAAGAACATGGGGACTTGCAATGAGAAGCCAAAGGGTCCCTAGTGTTGGGCCCAAGCAGCTTGACTAGATGAGTTCCAAGATTCCCTCCAGACCCAAAGTCTAGGAGCCAAGGAGTCTTAAAACCCTTTTTTGGATTGCTGACCTCTCTGGTAGTCTGGTGAAACCAAAACAATGTTTTCTCAGAATATTCTGATTTTCCTTTAAATTCATAGTTAAAGAAAATGCTAAATTTCTGTTGGAGGTCAGTAAAAATAAGGTTAATAAAAAATAAGGGTGCACTTTTTTTCTCCCTCAAAGTTCTCAGATTCTCTGTCCTCTAAGTTAGGAACTCCTGGTCTAACCATAATTCTGGAGGATTCATGACAAAACATGCTACCCACCTCCATATTGACAGTTGATGGCTCAGAGGGCAGACTGAAGCAATTATATATATGTGTGTGTGTGTGTGTGTGTGTGTTGTACACATGTTTGTACATTACATATATACACACGTGTGTACTTTTTTTAAGATAATTTTTGACAGGGCCTATATGGGAATTTGTTCTGCTCGATTACACACGTTTATAACAGGTTTTATTTTTCTTGCTTTCTCAATAGGGTTGTGGCACGCAAAGTGGGAGAAAGAGAATGTGGACTTGAATATCAAAAAAAAATAAACCGAATTCTTAAAAAAGATCTGGTCTAATCTCTCTGTGTAGGAACAGAATTTACAGAGCCTGAAACCACATGACCTGGCACTTAATTATATTCCTGTGGTGTTATTATTCTCTAATTATTTTAATACATATTATGTGTGATGCTCCTCTTATCTCCTCAGCCAGACTGTAAACCCCTAGAAGGTACCTGCCAACTTCTTTCACAGCCCTAATACGACTTAGCTGGGCACACTGCCCGAACCGGCTCCAAATAAATAATTATAGGATTTAGGGCTGGGTCATCATCTGGTCCAATCCCCTCACTTTACAAGTGAGGAACATGTGTCTCAGAGAAATGAAGGGCTTTACCCAAGCGGACAGAGACAATAAGTGGCAAGAATCCAAACCCGGGTCTTCCGAAGCACCCTCGCCCTGTACCCTTGCTGGCTGACTGAAGACAATCAATCTTCTCCATTATGTGCATATGATTTCATGCGGGCTAATTAGCACTGTCCGGACAGAGTTTAGAGCTCTCCACTGTAGGGCAATAGACAGTGTGTCTGTATAGACGTACCAGCCCGGGCCAGGTGTGGCACGTTAAGAGACCCTGCTATGTCGTCTGCAGATGGCATGTGTGCAAACACAGAGAACCAAAAACAGAATAATACAGAGGAACAGGTACAACCAGAGACCCAGGCAAAGAGCAAAAGACAGACGGAAAGTAAGAGAGAGAGAGGCAGACAGAGAAGAGACAGATGCCACAGCAGAGACACTGAAAAGGAAAGACACATATGGAGGGATAGGTAGACTTACATACACACACACAGAGACAAGGATGCATCTACATGACCAGGGCAGGGAGAAACAAGTCTGCAGTCACAAGGAGGCAAGAAATCATTCTTAAGCTTCTACTATGTGCCAGGCAATCAGACAATCCCTGCCCTCACGAAGGTTACAATCTGGTGGGGGGAACAACCCGGACAGTATAAGTAGATACACAGTAAATATACATCATAGTACCTACAAAAGCTAACACAGTGATTTGGGGGCACAAAAAGAAATAGCAGGGGCAGCTAGGTGGTGAAGTGGATATAGCACCGCCCCTGGAGTCAGGAGGACATGAGTTCAAATGTGGCTTCAGGCACTTGACACTTACTAGCTGTGTGACCCTGGACAAGTCATTTGAACCTGATTACCTCAAAAATAAAGAAAAAATAGCAACTGAGGTCTCCTATTCTGGAGACACTAGTTGGGCTAAAGAAGATTAGAGATTCTGAAGGGTATGAAAAGACATAAAGACATGAGATGTAATATCCTGTGTGAAGAAAGGCAAGAAAGGCAGTTTGGCCAAACTATAAAGGGCATAAATGAGAGTAATCCAAAATAAGTCTCAAAAGGTAGGCTGCTGCTATATTATAAACGAACACGCCCACCTTAATGTATCTGCTACCCAAATATGTTAAGATCTGTGTTTGATTCTAAGAGGAATGGGGAGCCACTAGAATAACATGGTCAAACCTATGCTTTAGAAATATCACTTTAGGGGCAGCAAGGTGGAACAGCGATAGAGCACCTGCCCTGGAGTCAGGAGGATCTGAGTTCAAATGCAGCCTCAGACACTTGACACTTACTAGCTGTTTTGCCCTGGGCAAGTCATTTAACCCTAATTGTGTTGCCAAAATATAGATAGATAGATAGATAGATAGATAGATAGATAGATAGATAGATAGATAGATAGATATAGATATAGATAGATAGATATCACTTTGACAGCTGGGTAAATTAATGAATTAAAGAGAGAAGAGACTAGAGTCAGAAGGCCCATTTGGGAGACTACTGAATCAGTACCAGCAAAAGGTAAAGAGGGACTGAACAAAGATGGTGGCCCTGTGAGTACAGATAAGGGAATGGATACAAACCCCAAATTCTTGGTAGAGCTGGGGATTGGTACAATCAATTGGTAGAAAGTAATCTGGAATTATACAAAGTAACTACAATGTCCATACCCTTTAACCCAGAGATTCAATCCCACACACACCAAAATATTTATAGCAGCCCTTTTAGTGGTAGCAAAGAATTGGAAATAAGCTAGATGCCCAACAACTAGGGAATGGCTAAATACACTGAGGAATATGGATGTAATGGAATGTAACTGTGCTGTAAGAAATGATGAATGTCTGGAATATAGAGAAGCACCCAAAGACTTATGGGTACATAAGCAGAGGCAAGAAAACAACATACACAAAGACTAGGACATTTGTAAATGGAATTTACCACCACCAGGAAACAATCAAAATTGAATATTATGAAATTACACAAAGAACAAGCTTGGAGCTAAAGAAGAGGTATCAAAAAAAAAAACCATCTCTGTCATTCTCCCTCGTTTGCAGAGATCAGGTCTACAGGTCTGGAACATTGCTTATAAAAGATTTTTTTTTTGTATCATTCAATTTTGCTGAATTTTTTCCTCTTCCTTTTAAAAATAAATTCTAGGTTACAGTGGTTTTCTAGGAGAAAGAAAAGATACAGAAGGAAAAGCTGGTGTTGTAAAAAACAAGATTAAAAATTATTTTAAAAAAGATGTTATGGAGGTAAAATCAACAAGATTTGGCAGCTGAATGAATATGAGAGGAAGCAAGAAAAGAAGAGTCTGAGAATTACTGTGAGGTTGTGAGCCTGGCTGACTGCAAGGAACAGAAAAAGAGAAATTGACGGACAGACCCAGAGAGACAGAGACAGAGACAGCGCAGAGAGACAGACCAGAGACAGCCAGCCCGCCCCAGACCCGAAACTGACAGAGGCTCGGCCCCGCCCCCTGCCCCGCCCCCGGCTTTAGCCGCTTGGTGGGCGGGGCCTCAGGCGGGGAGAAAACGCCCGGGCGGGCACGCGCCCCCGGGAGGCCGCAAGTTCAAATTCGCGCATGCGTGTATGTGGCCGGACGCCTCTGTGTCGGGGGGGGGGTATGTGTTCGTATGTGCGCGTGCGTCTGCCAGGTCGGCCCGGCCCGGCTCCCGAGAAGGGTCTGTCTGAGGGCTGTCCGAGACTCCCGCCCCCTCCCCCGCACCCCGCTCCGCTCCCGCCTCACCGGTGGAAGGTGAGCTGCTTCCTGCGGCTGCTGTAGCGGTTGCAGCACTGCCGGGCCGCGCACGACTTGGGCATCTCCTGCCGCCGCCGCCTCTTCCCTCCCACGGCTGCCGGCTGCCCTCAACAAAGATGGCGACAGCGGGGACGGTGGGGGGCGGGGAGCGCGCCACCTCAGTGGGGGAGGGGGAAAGAGGGAGAGCGCGCAGCCTCTGGGGGTGGGAGGGAGCCCTGGGGCGATCGCTGCCGGCGCTCTAGCTGGGGGCGGGGCGGCGGCGGGACCCTGCTCGGGCCGGGCTGCCCTCCTCGGCCTCCCTGCACTGACCCAGAGCACTGCACCTGGGGGGAGGGTCCCGAGTTCGGGAAAGGTCTGGGCCACGGTCCCCCTTTGCTTGGCCTTCAGTGTCCCTCCTTCCCTGTCCCTAGTCTCTTTCTGTGGGGAAATCAGCCTCCTCCTCCTTCCCCTCCCCTTCCTCATTTTCCTCATCTCCTCCTTCACTTCCTCCTCCTCTCATTCCTCTCCCGTCTTCCTTCTCTCCCTCCTCCCTCCTTCTCTTCCCCCCTCCTCCTTTTCTTACTCTTTTCCTCCCCCTCTCTTCTCACCTACCCCTTCTCCGGATCTCTTTAAGCAAATGCTAATTCCCGCCCTCAGACCTACCAGAATGCAGACTCACCTGTTTGCAAGCACCTAGTGCTTTTTTAGTATTTGCAAACCAATAACACTTGCATCCAGTAACGTTTTCTTTGTGGTTCCCTAGAAGGAACCCTGGATTCGAGTCCGAAGCGCTGAGTTCAAGCCCCATCTCAGCTGCTTATGACCTGGGAGATGCTTTGAGCAAGGGGCTTCTCTCTGGGTCCCTGTTTCCCCTGCCTGAACGTGAGAAGATTGACTTCAGGGGTCTACAAGGCCCCTTACACCTCTGAATCGACTCCACGAGCTTTTACAATAAGCAGCTTTCCTGAAAGATGGTAGGATGTACTTAGAGCTGCATAAAGTAGTAAAGGCTAGAGGATAGAGGCAGAAGAGATGGGAGGACCTGGGGTAGCAGCAAAGGCTGAAAAAGGAGACATGGGGACCAGACTACTTAGCCTTGAACGGAAGAGGAGCCAGACTCGGCACCTGCCTGGCCTTTTCTTTTCTGCAGTAGGATGCACTGGAAATAGTGACCAAATCCAGTGACCTTTCTTCTGTCCTCATTCCTCTAGAACTTCCTGCAACATTTAGCACTGCTGAGCACTCTCTTCTCCTTGATACTTAACTCTCTTCTCTCTAGGTTTTCAGGACATCCTTCTCTCCTGCCACCTATCTGCCTGCTCCCTATGTCTCCTTTGCTGTGCCCCATCTCCAGATCATGTCCTCTAAGGCCCCATAGGGCTGTGTCCTGGGCCCTCTTCTCTTCTCCCTCTATACTCCTTCACCTGTTGATCTCATCAGCTCCAGTGAATTTAATTACCATCTCTATGTGGACAGTTCCCAACTCTACCTTTCCTGCCCCAGTCTTTCTGCATCTCCAGTCCAGGCATCTTGAACTGGATGTCCAGTGGACGTCTTAAATTCATTGCCTCCAAAGCAGAACTCATTAGCTTTCCTCTTCAGCCCTCCCTACCCCTCCTAACTTCTCTGTTACTGAAGAGGGCAATGCATCCTCCCAGTCCCTGGGTCTCCCAACCTGGGAGTCAGCCTGGATTCCTCACTATCTCTTGCCTCCATCGCCCCTCAATTTCACCTTTGCTGCATCTTTTCACTATGTCCCCTTTGCTCCTGACACTTTCCACCATCCTGATGCAGACCCTGGTCACCTCACATATGGATTATTGCATTAGCTGCATATGGTGGTCTTCCTGCCTCAAGTCTCTCCCCACTCCAGTCCATCACCCATGAGGCCACGAAAAGGTGGATCCCAACCATGTCATCCCCCTACTAAACTCCAGTGGCTCCCTATCACCTCCAGGAGCAAAAAGAAAATACTCTGTTTGGCATTCAAAGCCCTTCATAACCCCTCCTACTTTTCCAGCCTTCTTACACCTTACCCTCCAATAGGTATTCTTTGATCCAGTGACTCTGGCCTCCTGGCAGTTCCACAAACAAAACACTCCATCTCTGGACTCCAGGCATTTTCTCCAGCTGTTCCCAAGGCCTGGAGTGCACACCCTTCTCATCTTGACCACTGGCTTCCCAGATTTCCTTTCAATCCCAACTAAAATCTCATCCTCAACCCTTCCTAATTCTAGTGTCTCACCCCTGCTAATTATTTCCCATTTATCCTGCATAGTGCTTGTTTGTACATACGGGTTTGCTTGTTGTCTCCTCCATTAGGCAACCCTAACCCTCACTGCCTGTCTTTTGCTTCCAGTATCTCCAGTGATGAGCACCTAGTAGGTGCTTAACAAATGTTTAACAGTTGATTGATGATAGTACTAGATTTGGAATCCCAGGACCCAGAGTCAGATCCTGACTAGGTGTGACCTCGAGCTAGTGACTTAACCTCTGCTGGCCTCAGTTTCCTCCCTCATAATGGGAGACTGACAAAACAAGCATTTATTACATACCTGCTGTGCCTCGGGCACTATGCTTAGCATTTGGCAAATTAAGTTATCTCCTTTGATTGTCACAACAACATTGTGAGATAGGTACCATTATCCCCATTTTACAGTTGAGGAAACTGAGGGGCAGAGGTTAAGTGACTTGTCCAAGGTCATACAGCTAGTGTCTGAGTCTGGGTTGGAGTCTTCCAGATCTAAAGCTCTATCCACTGTGCCTCCTAGCTGCCTCATAAGTTTACAGAAGTAAGCTTTGATCCGCTTTCTTGGGGAAGAAGGGAACATGATACCACCTGTTAAATGAGATTTTTAATTCAAATACAAGAGAGGGTCAAAGCTGCCTCAATCCTTTGGCTAAAGGAATTTGGAAGCTTCTTAGTTCAGGGCCACAATCATAATAAATCCAAGGACCATTTATTAAATACCTAAAATGAGTAACACACTGTGATAGGTCCTGGAGATACAAAAACAAACAAACAAAAAGTCCTAAAGTCAGTCCCTGCCCTCAAGGAGCTTGCACTCTGTTCCCTCCGGTTTTCTAATCTTTAGGGTCCATCCCAAGGAAAGGAAATAGTTTCCCACCAGGCTCCTGGACAAGTGAACTAGGGCTTGCTTTGACAGGTAATGAGTGACTTTTAAAAGTATTCATTAAATTTAAAAGTATTAGTCCGTTGTTAGATTCCCCCAGGGCCATTGTCAATCAACCTTCCTCAAGAAGCCTTTCCCCATCAACCTGACTGCTCCCCACCCACCCAATTACCTGGATACATTTTGTAAATATTTACATTTGTCCCCTATCATGAAAGTAAGCTCCTTGAGGGCAGGGAATGTTTCTTTTTATCTTTGTATATCGCCTTGCCCGGAGCAAAAGGCCCTTTATAAATGCTGCTTATTGATTGACAGTAGGTACTTAGTAATTCTTTGTTGAATTGCATAGCTGAACTTGATTGACCCTCTAGTAAGGGGGCGGGGAAGGTCAGCCAGCTAAGGCTCTTGGCCTCGGGCAGCAGCTGTACCATTCTTCCCCAGGAGAGCGCATTCCTGTCCCGACTAGGATGGGCTCAATTCCTAGCACGCCCATTAGCCACACAGCCCTTCTTTTGTTGGTCTGGGGAAGCTTTTAAAATGACAGGGTGGTCTGCCAGTTGAGATGGGGAGAAATCCTCCAGCCCAAGCCTTCAGTCCATGGTAGGAGGACAGCTGGGCGATTCATTGAAATAGTCTTCAAAAAGCTAATCCTTACTAACGTTCTTTGCCTTCTGTACCAGTGCTTCCCATCAAAATCCCCACCTCCCCCCTCCACAAGCCTGGCCTTGCCTACAGGCCTCTCACCTGCACCCCCTTTCCAGCCACACACATAGAGAGAGTCCTGTGGACACTGGTAACTTCCCTAAACTTATTCCTCAATAATTAACATACTTCCACCCCATCCCAGTGAGCCCCCCAGTTACCATGATACAAACCCTGCCCTCTATCCCCTGACTGCCCCCTTATTCCCTAAACCCAATCGCCCCTCCCCTTCAAATCCCACTCTAAGCTACCCACCCGTTCTGCTGGGCTCCTGTAGTAACAAACTTGTTTTCTGTCTAGGTGCCTCTCTACCTTCCTCACTCCCCATCCCTCCCTCTTTCCCAGACCACCCTTTCCAGTGCTAGCTGCCCATTAGCTCTTTCCCCCAACTCACTGATCGTGGTAGGGCAGCTGGATTATTCCTTGTTCCCCATGGCCACTTTGAGTCTCTCCCTCTCCCACCATGCCTCAAGTAACCTCTCCTCCTTTGAGAGTCACTCAATCCCCATCAACGCTCCCCTCCCCCATGAAGATTCTAGAAGCTGTTGTCTACAGACCTCCTGGACACTCCTCCCTTCCTCAATAAGGTCAGGGACTAGTTCACAATCTTTTCCCTCCTGTCTTCATGCTAGGGTATTTCATCATATCTGTTGATATTCCTATCACCCTAACCTGCCAATTCCTGTTTACTCATTTGCCCACTTCTCTGCCCTACCACAGCTCCACAGAGAAGGTCATAGCTTTGATCTCGCCATCACCCACAAATGTTCACCAACTCTGAAATTCCTTTATCTCTATCAATCTGTTGTGAGTCCACCCCTCCATCTGCACAACAACCCACCATGACCCCCCACCCCTCAGTTCTTTCCCAGGCCATCACGCCTGTGCTGGCTACACTGCCTTTCCCTGCCCAGTCTTGACCCCTTGGTGAACCAGTTCAACTCTACCCTGCCCTCTTCCCCTTTAATCACCAATCCTTCTACTCACATTTTATAGGTCAAAACTAGAACAAAATTCATGAAACCGTGTTGAATGGGTCTGCTTCAAGTTTACCTTCCATAAACTGAATTGGGCGCTCACTGTGGCACAGCAGTCCCTCGATGATTCACCCTCAGTGGCTTTTCCACATCTTTTCAGCCCTCCTCAAAACTCCTGCAGTTCCCCCTGCCCAACACCCTCAGCTGAGAGTCTAGAGCCTCATAGTTCACTGAAAAAAAAAAAACTAGGGGCCATTTGCGGAGCTCCCACCTTCTGTTCCTCATCTCACTCTGCTCAGAGGCGTCCTCCTTCACCTGTGTCACCTGAAGAGGCCACAATCTCTCCCCTTCCCAGTACTGACCTCAGACTCATCAGTACAGAAGGAGCCAAACAGAACTTCGTAATCTTTGTATTTCTTTGTCTCATGGGTCGCCAAGTGGACCAGTCTGGAGATGATGATGGTGGTGGTGCTTAGCTTTTCTATACTTGTCTAGGCTGGTCCTCATAAAGCAGTTATGTTGCCAGAACCTTAATCAAAGCCCTTCCGGCTTGGCAGGGGTGGGAAACCTCTAAGTCTCTCAAGTTTGGGTTTAGTATAAGGGCTGCACTTGAGGACCTAGAGGGCCCCCTTGGCTTATGGTCTTTGGGCAAATGCCTCCAAGAACCCAAGGTCATCTCCACACAAGGTTATCAGAGGAAGACTTTAGGAAGGCTGGATTGACTAGAGATTGTTACGGTAACAGGAAGGAAAAACACCTGAAAACCATCCACTCCTCTTGGGGTTTGTTTCTAAGAATTTAATTGCAAGAGTGCCGTGGGTACTTTGCATCCTATCTAAAATGAAGCCAGGGTTCAGTTTCTCATTCAGTAGTGGGGATTTAAATGTTTACTCTGTCCCAGGCACTGTGCTACAAAGCTTACAGTCTACTGGAGGAAATTTGTACACAAATAATTACATTCTAGATCAGAAGTTCTTAACTTTTTTAGTATGTTATGGACCTGTCTGGTAGAATCTGATCCGAATAAGGTTTTAAAATAATTTAAAGAAATGTTAAATTTCATTTAGTAGTTAGTGAAAATAAAGATGTGATTGTTTTCCTATACAAGTTCATGGACCCCATGAGTTCTAGGACAGAGTGAAGACCTTGGGGTTAGGAAGACCAGTTTTGTAACTGTGGCCAAGTCATTTCACTTCTTTCCATGCCTGTAAATTGGAATAGTTGAGCTCGGATGTGTTCTCACGTTCCTTTCCAGCCAAAATAAATGCAGACATTTTGGGGGAAGGAGGAAGCACTGGAGTCGGATCAGTAAAGCCATCCCAGAGGAGGTAGCACCTACGTTGGGCCCTGAAGAGGAGGGTGGGGGACTGCACCGTGGCACAGCTGTAGGCGATAGATCATCAAGTATGGGGAGTATTTCATCATCCTGAAATCGTGAACGCAACTGCAAACTTTTTCTTTGGTAGGAAACACACCTGAGACGTAACATGAACTTCAAAGTATCAATATATTTATTTACAAAATATACAGTTTCACAGAAACAGCTTCTCTATACACATAAACTTTATAATTACACAGAACCATGTAAACGATGTTAAGTGTCTGGCCTGGCCAAAGCCCAAGAGGGACCCCTACCTTCTGGAGACATCCTTTCCCTTCCCCCCAACTCCAGCGGCCACCTGCCAGGAGCCCCTGGATGGGACACACCTAATTTGCATAAAATAAGCCGACTGCAGCTGCCCCAGCTCAATCTAACACAGAAACACACTTGCCTGGCTTTTCAGACACCACCCACTGGGATAGGTCTGTCAAGGGAACAGACTGGGAACCCATTTGACAAAAATCATGAGATGAACATCGCAGGCCAGACAAGAAACCCCCATGAAGCCCAGTCCTCACACCACCGATGGCCGTGGATCTCTGCCTAGGGACCCCAACTTCAGCTGCCCGAGGTTGGCTTTCGAGCACTCCTTAACACTTTGTGGAATAAAAATGTCAAACAAACAAAAAGAGGATTTTGAAACTTTGGTTATTTCTCTTGGTGCAGAAACTAGACAGGTGGTTGAAGGGGGCAGATCTTTGGCGAATGCCTCTTGAGCATATGGTACAGGCTGTGCCCTCATAGAAGCTGGGCGGTTTCAAAATGCACTTTTAAAATTCTGTAACCTATGATTTAACTTCGCCCTTGGGATTCTTCATGTTGGACCAGGTTTCAGAAACTCAATTTCTTCTTTTTTCTGCTCAAATAGTAAACGAACTTAGAAAAGAAAAAGCCAGCTAGGCAAGGGTGTGAAAGACACCAGACCTAAAAAGGGGCTTGTATTCAACAAAATAGGATAGCTCTTCCTTGAGAGAGCTCATGCCCCTACCATTTAAAAAAAAAGAAAGCCACTATGTAAGCCCGTAAGCACCTCTGTGGGGGAGGTTGGCTGAGCCCTTTTTTTTTTTTGGGAAATAAAACTTCTAACTTCAATCCCACTTATCCTTCCCACACTTTCTGAAGAACAACATTCATTCATTCATTCATTTACAAGGGATGGGTTTTTTATTTTATTTTTTTAAAACAAGGCCTTGAACAGCGGCTACATACAGTTATTTGTCAACTTAGTCATTAAAGAGAAAAAAGCTCAGGTCCTTCTCTTGTTAACCAAGTAGCAGAATCAGCCAGTGGTTCTGCAGTGGGGATGGCCCTGGAGCAGAGGCTCAGCTGGGGTCACACACACCTCAAAATCCCCTAGACTTCCCATAGCCAAACACAATCAGGGTCTTCCTGCTGTGGACCACATCAGGAGTTTTAAAGCTATTGAGGCTGGGGATCGGTTAACAGGACCTTGCACAAATGCCACAAAACACCTGAGTGCCCGTATTCAGACAACACTCACTGTAGAAAGCAAGGGCTTTTAAGTTCTACCCTTGCTCTGGGATGCCTCCACCTGCCTTAGGAAAACATGGATCCCTGGCTTTGCTCAGGACATTTCTCATTTAAATAAGACCACTACTAATCTCCAGTGATAACTGCCTACATCATGGTACAGGGTCAGTACTCTGTGGGGGAAGAAACGAGGAAGGAATCAACCCGCTCCCACTCACTCTGAAGAGAGCACCTCCACTCTGCATCCCAACATGTCCCCAAGACAAGGGGGGGAACAGGCAGGAAATCTGCCAAACTCAGTTTGGCTGGATCGTGCAAAAAGGAAAAAAAAAAAAAGAAAATAGAGTGAAGAAGGGAAAAAAATTTTACATCGTGCAAAATGGGAACTTGAATCAAGGACTCAGGCCCCCTTCATCTAAGAGACCATCCTGGCTCTGCTCCAACAGAAGCAGCCCTGTGTGATTGTTCTAAATACACCAGGAGAGCACTAGAGGGAGAATCACTGGCCCCAACTCTCCCCATAGCCAAACCAGAGGAAGCCACTTGCAACTGACCTCAGATGCCCCCCTCTCAGGCAGAGGCAGCAGGCTAGGGAACTGTTTGCTAAGGAAAGAGCAATGTTAGGCTACCTATACAGACACTTACGGTAAAGACTTATACTCGGGAAACTTAACACATATGGCTGTTCACTTACTGAATCCTTGGAAACCAGAGATGTCTTCCTCCCTCTGGGGAGGACTGTCCCCGTCCCCACCCTCACCCCCAGGCCCACCTCAGCAGTCCAAAGTGGGGGAAAAGACTCACAACCATCACATACCCTCATTTTGAGCTCAACACCGGGGTGCTGAGTCTGCTCTGGCTGCGGAGCATGGGGCCCCAGCAGCAGCTTTGGCCAACAAAGATTCTACGTCATCACCAACTATGTACAGTTTTTATGTACCTTGGACAACCTGTCCTTCCGCTTAGGCACCTTGATGTCAGAAGGGCAAGGATGGCGCACCACGCGCTAACAGTTCTGTGCTCAGATTCGGAAAAAGTGACCTCAAAGAACGCCCACCGGCCCTTCTAATCTTCCTTTGAAGTCATGCCCCACCCCAGTCAGTCCAGAAAGAGCTTCCGGGAACCCATTCGGGAACGGTTGGAGCGGCGGATGTCAAACTTGGAGTCCCGGCACTTTTGGCAAACAAACACTTCGGGAACATTGGATTTCCGGATTTTTGCACAGGACAGGTGGATCCAGGTGTGGCACTCATTACATTCAATCATCGGTCGCCCAGCAAAAGGTTTCATGCAGAAACAGGTGACGAGATCCCAGGAATCATCATCTAGGTAAAACAGAAATTGGTAAATAAGGATGTGGAGGCAGAGAGAATGAAAACATTCCTGCTTCCTTTGCTAACCGATCTGAAATTGGCCCCTTCGAAGGGCCCAGACAACTTCCCTCAGCTTAGACGGGGCAGAGCAGGACATGACACCATCCTGGCTGTTCCGAAATCTGAGGTTCATTTTGTTTTCCCCATTAGCTGCATTCTTTTTTTTTTAATATTTCAGACGAAAGCTCTCCAATTCTCACTCACCAAGTCTTGCTTCTTGCTTGGTTCATTCTTTTTCCTCAAGGTCTTTACTCACGTTAGGCCCCATCATTAATAATAGATAACATTTAAATGGTGTTTTAAGGTGAAGGTTCACCACAAATTTTACTATGTTCTTTCATTTTATCCTACAACAACCCTGGAGGGTTGTACCATCATGGCAGAGCATGAGGGGTGGGGCTCTTATGGGCCCCCACTTTACACGTGAGGAAACTGAGGCAGTCAGCAGTGACGTGACTCCCCCAGGGTCCCACAGCTCATATGAGTGTCTGAAGAAGGATTTGAACTGGGGTCTTTCTGACACAAGCTCTGGTGCTCTCTACCCTTTCAGCCTGGCACCTACCAGAGTCCACCATGATGTCCTCATCATTCCCAGTGCTATCTTCGTCCCGGAACACCACCTGTTTGCCCTGCCGTATGACAGTCCGTTTGCCTTCTGTCTGAATCTCCTTGACCTCCTCGGGGGTGGCTGCCGCACAGGAGCCGCTAGAGCGGGTGTCAGAATCCCAGCCCGAGCACGGGTCGCTGCTGGCTGTGGGGATGTCCTGCAGATCAGGGCTGGCTGTTCTCTGGGCAAAAGTGTCGGCCGGCTCCAGCTTCAGCAAGCCCCCCATGTACTCCTCTTCCATTGGCACGTCCGCATCCCTCCGCTTACGCTTCTTCTTCTTCTTCAGCTTGTCTGTCTTCTTTCTGTCCATGAGGAAGTTGCTGGGCTTGGCTCGCTGCAGAAGGGAGGGCTGCAAGTGGCCAAAGCACCGGTCTGCAACAGGCAGGGACACGGATGAGGGCAGGTCAGCAAAGCTGGCATCCCAGCTGTCACTGTCGATGGTCCCGGCTGTGCTGTTGGCAGGGCTGGGGCTGCTCCTCAAAGGAGGCTCCTGAAAGAAAAGAAACAAGGCCTCACTGAGCAGGGTGAACACCTTAACAGGTCCTGTGACCCCAGGTGCATGGCCATTGAAATGGATGACTCTCCCCTAAGGACCCGTTTCTCTTCAAAGTCAGGAAATGCCCCCGAATTTCTGAACCAAATAAGCCATCACATAGCTCCTTAAGTGTACCAGAGTTAGGACCCTTATTACTATCTCAGACATAAAAGGGCCCTCTGCAGCTCTCTGGTCCAACCCAATCACAAGCAGGATTCTTCTCAACACATGCTCAACAAGTGGCCCTGTGGGCTTGGCCTTAAGGTCTCTGGGGAGAGGACCCATCCCTGAGGCAGTCTGTGCCACATCCACACAGCTACTATGGGACATCAGAGCTCATCAAAGTTTTCTGTCTTAAAATGGATTCCCCAAAGACTGACTGTTTGATTTTTAAGGCACCCAGTTCTCCTTATCTTGTTTTCATCTAATACATGTTAAACCATTTTTTGAATTAAAGATAATTTTAATTAATTCTGCTTTGAGACTTTCCTGACAGCCCCTGAGAGAACTGGAGACATCCTGAAATTTGTCAGAACCGGAGCTATTTATATTGACTGACATGCTAGGTGGCAGAGTAGATATTTTGCTCACATGTCTGGGCCTCAGAAATTTCTACCTCTGTTAAATGAGGCTGGACCAGATAACCCACAAGGTGCCTCCTGGCTCTAAATGTATGATACTGTGATTGACTTTGCCATATTCAAAAGTTCCTAGAAACATAAAGTATTACATGCATATGTACATACATATGTACATATTAAACATTATCATTATGTCCTGAAATCCTTTAAAGTCTTGCTTTATAAAAGAACTTCTTCAGGTATTTGGGTCCAGGGTGCTTGAACTTCCAACTCTTTAAAGGCTAGGATGCTTCATGAGGCACTTAAAACAGGAAAACAAGGAAACTTTTCTCAAATGGCTCAAAAGCATAACTGAAGTTTTATGGAGACTTTTGCTGTAAAAGAAAGGGCTGGGGATTACCTCTGCTGGATAAGGGATGTAGCCAGCATATGCCAAGACAAAGGTACAAAACTTGTTGAAATCCTCCACAGTTCGCCGCCTCTTGTAACTGGGGGAGTATTCCTGTTAAGATAAGAAGGAAGCACATTTAGAAACTGAAAACTTGGAATTTGGAATAGCAGCAACCAACCCCTCCAATCAGCAGAGAGTTGGAGAAAAGCCTTGATTTCCAAGCAGGCAATCTTTTACTATTTTGTCAATTAACCCTTCCGCCTCTGATTCCTCATCTACAAAATGGGAATAATAATCAGTATTTAGATCACAATGCTTAGTGGAGAGGAAGTTACCTGGATTCAAGCCCTGCCTCGACACACACTGACTACATGACCCTGGACAGGTCACTTCATCTCTCCACACCCTCTAAGACACTGATATGCTGAGCAGGTGCTGTCCTGGATTGGTAGAGGAGTTTCCTCACCTGAGAGTTCCCTAACAGGAAGAAATCAATCAATCTTTACTAAGCACCTACTCTATGCCAAGCACTGTATTAAGTGCTATTTGGTCCCTATTCCTAGCTTATATCAAACTGTAAAGATCAAATGATAATATAAAGTACACTGTACACCTTAGAGATATTACATATAGATAATCAAATACACATATATGAGCATAAAGATATCACTTTATACACAGACACATAGAACAGTTACTGTTTTATTCTGAAATCCTTCATAGAGTCAGGAGAAACCAAGTCTAGGACTATGGAATATAGTGTTTTCAGATAAAAAGATCCAATCAAAAGGGTATCAGCTTCTCCAATATACTAGGAAACCAGTCAAGATATATTATAGCACTTGCTGTTTGCAACACTACCTAGAGCATTTAAAATTGGGCTTACACCCCTGATTTGGCCATTTTCCACCTTAAACCCTTTCTCTCACTCTCTGCTGCAGCAGCTAATACATAGCTCTTCAGGGACTAAAAAATGGCAATTTTCTTATTCTCTTGTTTTGGAGACACTTCCCAGAGTTATCCCAACTTCTCCTAATCTCCTTGCACATTTTAAGTGAGTGTAGTAGACGTGTGAGCATAAAACAATCACCCCTCAATGATTATGGTGTTGGCCCAACCTTCTCCCACCTTGAAAAAGGAGCTTATTTTGTACCAGGCAAAACCTGCATGAAAAAGGGCTTATTCAGGCTATAAAGTGCCCCGAGAGGTATGCCCTGGCCATCCTTCTCACATCCCTCTGATTCTGCAAGGGGGTCAATTGCTCTTCCAGTGCAAAAAGCCAGAGCAGCCCTCAAGGGCAATTGATTTTGGGGTGAAATGCAGCTGCTTCAGCTACTGGGCCCATCTCTTATCCTGCATGAAGTCCTCCTCCCCAGGACACAAAGCTACCAGTGAAAGCAGCAGAACACAGTAGCATGGGCATTCGGAAGGTTTCCCTACAAGCCTCAAAATTTATGTTATGTATTGCTTTCTTTCAGAACTACCATCCAATCCTTCAGTTTTCAGGCATTTCTAACCATTGGGGCAGCCCAGCCCATCACCTTTAGAGGGACTGAGGTTGCCTGCACCAACCACCTCCAAAAGCCTCTAGAAAAATTACCCTGGGCCCTGCCCTCAGAACTTTAAGGCAATGCAAAAACACAGTCGGGGTAAAATGTAAGAAAGTAGGTCAATAACCAAGGAAAAGTGAGAAGTGCAGAGCCCAAAGAACTCAGGCAAAGGTTAAGCTGAATCCCTGCTCTTCCCAGCAGAAGGGGGTTCCCCCAAAGAAACTGGCTGGAGAAGAGTCCTGTGGTCCAGGCCAGGCTCTCCTGCATCTGCTTAAGGTCTCCTCTGAGCTGGCTTAAGTCGCCCCTCCGCAGGATTTCCCCAGTCTACCTAACTCTGTCTGCTTCCCCAAAAGAAGATGCAAAAATCGCCTGCTACCTACGCTCCCCAACCTTGACCTGGGCAAATTTCTCTCCTTTTCGCAACCCCTCCCCCCCATCCCCGCAAGCCAAAGCTTGGGAAAAGGAAGGGGGGGGAGCCAGGAGAAGGAGGAAAAGAGCCTCCAGGCTGGGCTGACTGACTCTGGGCAGCTATGCTTTCAACCACCAGCTAGGGTAAGCGCAGGGAGTAAAGGAGCTTCTTTGCGGGAGAAGGGGCCACTGAAGCGGTGCGCCAAGCAGCCCAAAAGGGGCGATCCCAGCGCGGCCTCGTTCCCCTCCCCCACCACCCCGGCTGGCCCAGGGATCCCGGGACCCGCCCCCGGGGACAGAGGGGCGGGGAGCTGGGGGAGGGGGTACAGCGACTACAGGGTGGGGGGAAGACGGATTCCCGGGACTGGGGAGAAGGGGGCTGGGGAAGGGGGTAGTTTGGAGGGACCAAACCCGCTAAAGGTGGGGGAGGCTAGACGCTGGAGAGATCCGAGAACCCAGCGGGCGGGAGAGAGGGCGGGAGAGAAAAGGGATCGAGTCCGGGGAGGGGAGGAGAGGAGAGGAGGAGATGGAGCCCCAGAGGCAAGAGGGTGCTGAGGCTGGGGCGGGGGGGGGGGTGGAGAACGCAGGTGATCGAACCTCCCCGAATGGGGGGAGGGGAGTCGAGAGGCAAAAAGAGATCCAATCCCACGAGTTGGGGGGCGGCTGAGAGTAGCGGGAGGGGATCGAGGCCCCCTCCCCCCTTCAGGAAAGGGCCACGAAAGGCAAGAGGGGATGGGGGGGGAGAGTCGCCACGAGAGGCAGGAGGAGATCGAGCGGAGAAGGGAGGGGGCCACGAGAGGCAAGACGGGATGGGGGGGCGGAGAGAGGACCACGAGGGGGAGGGAAGGGGCCACGAGAAGCAGGAGGGGATCGAACCAGGGGGAGGGGACGCCACGAGAAGCGGGAGGGGATCGAGCGGAGAGGGGAGCGGCTCAAGAGGCTAGAAGCGATCGAGCGGGGCTCGAGAGGCAGAAGGGAATCGATACCTCACGGTGGGGGGCTCGAGAGACAGTAGGGGATCTAGCCCTAGGAGTGGGTGGGGGGCCCACGAGTGGGAGGCGGCGCAGGAGCCTCCGGAGTGCGGGGCGGGGACGCGATGGAAAGAGGCGATCCACTCCGGGGGTGGGGGAGGGGGGTGGATCCACACTCCAAGGGGAGCTCTCGGGTGGGGACCAGCACGGGAGGCGGTCGCGGGGGGGGGAGAATTGGGGGAGGCAGGAATGGTAGAGGACCGATACCCCCCAGGAGAGATGCCGAGTCCCAAAAGGGGGCGGAGGGCACCGAGCAGGGGAAGAAAAGAGGGAGGGGGTGGGGACGCGGAGGGCCGAGCTGGGGAAGAGAGCCGCAGGGAGGCCCCCCGGGGCGGGGGTGCGGGTCAAGGGGGCCAAGCTGAGGGGAAAGGCCGAAGGAAGGGGACGCGGCCCCAAGGGGACACCGGCCGGGAGGGCCGGGGGCCCATTGCACCCAGCGGCCACTGCACTCACCTCGGGGTGGAAGGCGGAGGCGCACGAGTCGGCGTCCATGTTCCTCTGGGGCCGGGGGCGGCGAAGGTCCTCGGCGCAGCGGCGGTGGCGGGGGGGCTCTGGCTTGGGCCCGGGGGCTCCGGGGTAGGGCTGGGGGGGGATCGGGGGTCCCGCCCTCGGCTGCCGGCGCCCGGCACCGTTGGGTGGGCTCTCTGGGCCAGCGAGGGGGACGATGCAGCCCCAGCTGAGGCTCAGGTTCGGCGCGGCTCGGCGGACAGGGGCGCTGCGGGAGAGAAGCGGCGGCGGCGGCGGAGAGCGGGGAGCGGGAACCGGACCGGCTCCCGACCTGACGCCCAGTTCGGCTCGTGTCTCGGGAGGGCGGGCGGGAGCGTCGCTAGACCTGTCGGGAAATGTAGTCTCGGGGGCGGTGGAGCGACCGGGGACGGGGGGAGGGGTGAAAAAGAGGCCGCGAAGGCCTCTGGGAAGCGTAGTTCCGGGTCGCGTGGAATCGGCGCACAAAGGCCCGCCAGGAGACTCCAGCCCCCATGAAGCTGTGCGGTAGCCGGCGGCGGCGGAGGTGGAGGCGGAGGGTCTTGACGAAGGCAGGCGTCTGCAGCTGGGGGAGGGGCACTCGGGAGCGGGGGAGGGGCAGGGGCTCGCGCCGCCGACTCTGCCTGTGGGGGAGGGGTGGCGCGTTCGCGAGACCCCCTCCTCGGAAGCGGGAGTCGGGGCGCACTTCCCCCCCCCCGAGCTGCTGCGGGGCTCGGGGCTCCTAACATGGGCCTCGGAGGCCAGGATGGAAGCGGGGTCCGCCTTTCCTTTTTTGGGGCGGAGGTCCCTCTCAGTGGTGGGGGGACGGGGTCGTCGAAGGGGGTGTGGTGGGGGGACGGGGTTGTTCTGCACCTTCGATTTGGGGGTGGGGAAAGCTTTTTGAGAGGGGCCTCCTCTCCTCTCTGCTCCTCCTGCAGACCTGTTCCCCGCCACACACCCCCTTTTAGAGAGGAAAAAGAGGCGGGTCACCCCTCCTCTCCCCCCCTCGTTTTCTTTCACCCATCCCCCTTTTTGGAGGGGCACAGAAGCAGTTCTCCCTCTGTATTCCCCACCCCGCCTCCCCAGGGTGTGGGTGGTGTTCCGTGTCTCCTCCCCTCGCGGGGGGGCGGGGGTGGGTGCTGGGTGCTGAGCTCCCCGTGGCCTCGCCCTGCATTTGGTCTTACTCGTCTGGTGTGTGCAGTGTGCAGGTTGCCTTCGGTCTATACCCGCATTTCCTGGTGAAGTTGTCTTGTGGCTCATTCCTTTGATTGGCTCTGCTCCTCCTCCTCCCCTCCTCCTCCTCCTCTTCTATCTCTGTGTCTCGGTGCCTCTGTCCCATCCCCCCTTCTCTCCCAGTCTCTCCCTGCCTCTCCTCTTCTCTCTTTCTCCTTTATTTTCTCATTCTTTCCTTTTCTTCCTCTCCCTCCGTCACTCCCTTCTTTCACTTCTCTCTCTGCTCTCTCTTCCTCTCTTTTCTTTATTTTTCTCCTTTTTCCTTTCCTCCTTTCTCTCCCTCTCCTGTTACTTCGTTTTCACCTTCCTCTCTCCTCTCCGTTCTTTCTCCCTTTCTAATCTTTTCTCTCCCTCCTCTCCTCTTGTTCTCTCTCCCTCTTTTCTTTTCCCTTTTCTCCTCTTCACTCTTTCCTACTCGCTACCTCTGTCACTGCCTTCTATCTCCCTTCTCTCCCTTTTCTCTCCTTCCTTTTCTTTTTTCCTCTCTCCTCTCTCCCTCCCCCCACCGCTTTTTTAAAGACTACACTTCAACGTGATAGTACTAGAACAACATTAAGAGCACTTTTTTCTTTCTTTCCTTCTTTCTTTTTTACACAAACTTCAGGTGAAATGCTTATTTTATGTTTTTGGTTTTCGGTCCTCTTCCAGGAAGATTTTTACCCAGTTTATATGTGGAGCTTTCTTCATATATTTCATTATTTTAAACTGGAGCTTTGCCTGTTCTGCTTGCTGATGGAGTGGTTTTCAGAAAATGTTTTAAAATTGAAAAAATTAAGGGTTGAAACTGTATGTTGTGCTTATTGTTTTGGTGGGTTTTACGTGGATTTTGTTCCCTCTGGTTGGATTCCAGTGTGTGCTGTGGAGTATCTCAGGACAGTTTACTTAATTTAAAACTACTAGTCCTGGGCCACAGGCTTTCAGAGCTGGAAGGAACTTTAAGAATGGAGGCTCAGAAAAATGAAATGACTTGCCTACATGATGTAAGCAAGTAGGCCTACCCTCTTAATATTTTAGTGACCATTTGATAGAAGAAATACAGAACCTGTTTACAAATGACATATATGTTTAAATGACTTCCTAACCCCCTGCTGTGGAAAAATAATGTAAAAGAAGCCAGAAGGATGAGTGTAAATGGAATCTATGTTAACAAGAAGGGCCTAGAACAAGACATTAAATTCAGCTCACCAAGCAGCCTTTTGGAAATAAATCATTAAAAAAAACTAACTGAAGGGTGCAAATGTTTTGAAATGGGGGTGAGTGGTGGGGTCCTAGATCTGCAATGTGAGACAATGACAGAAAAGTTATTTTAGGGGTGATCAGAGTTATTTTGGGGGTGATGGTGTTGTCTCTGAGGCCTGCTACCTTCCTGTTATGGACGGTGGCTGGAGCTTAGTAAGCGATTATTAAACTCTGGACTTAGACTCACAGAGGGTAGTGACAAGTGGACAACCCCTCTCCCTTCTCTAGCCCTAGAGCCGTTATGGGGAAGGAGGCCATGGGCCATGCTCATGGTCAGTTCATTTCAGCTTTTGAAACAATGTGTCCAGGAACACCAATGATTCCCCTGCAGTAAGGAGCCTGAGGCCTGGAGGCCTACCGGCTACATCATGCCATCCATGATTGGATTCACCAGCTGCCGTGGTGGGAAGTAAGGGGCTGCAGTAAACCAGAGCTAAGCGTCATAGACCGTGGTGGGAAGTAAGGGGCTGCAGTAAACCAGAGCTAAGCGGCATAGATGAGATTGGGTTCTGCCAGTGGCTGAAAGGGGTGAACAGTTCATTGAGCCTCAGTTCCCTTGTCTGTCACTTCTAAGGTTCCTTGTGGCTAATGGGGTGAGTTCCTTGGCCTTATTTCTCTCACAGGGTCATTATGAGCAAAGAAACTTTAAATGGAGTTGTTAAGCACCTACTGTGTGCCAGATTGTATGCTAAATGCTGGGCCACAAACACAAAGTCTCTGACTTCAAGCATCGTTTGCATTCTGCTAGGGAAGATGCAGCATGTTCACTCGAGTAAATATAGGATGTATAAAAATAATTACAGTTATTGAGAAGGGGGAGACTAAGGCCTCCAGAAGGAGGTGGCCCCGAGGGGACCCTAGAAGGGAGGTAGGAATTCCAAGAGGTAGGGAAAGCTTTCCAGGCACGGGAGGACAAGAAGCTGGAGAGGGAACGGCAAGTCTGGGGGAAGAACCAGTAGACCTCTAGCCAGAGCAGGGGATTACAGAAATACTAGACCCTCCAATATTCTAATGGAAAGGTCCTTTTTTTGTTTCATGGATCCTTCTCAGAATAATTTTATAAATACATAAAATAAAATGCATATGATTGTCAAGGAAATCATTATATTGATTATTATATTGAAATGGTGGTTATAAAATCTTTTTTTTAAATGAGTTTCTGGACCCCAGTTAAGACCTCCTCCTGAACTGTGATCTTCTGGAGGTAAGGGATATGGATCCTGACCTATTTATGCCAGCACAGAGGATCACAGTTTTAGATCTGAAAGGGATCTCTGAGGTCATCCCTTCATTTGAGGTATCAAACTGAGCTTAAACATCTTACCCCAAATCACACAAGTGCTAAATAGGGAAGTTGTGATTTGAACCCAGGGCCTCTGACTTTCCCATCTTATTCAGTTCTCATTCTTGTCTTCTGTAAACGTACCCTTGGGAGTCACAGAATCCCAGAATCAGAGCTGGCAATCCAAGGCCACATCCTCATTTTAAAGATAAAGAAACTGAGGCTCAGCTTAAATTTTGAAACCAATTCCTCAGATTCTAAATCTGGTGGTGTTCTCAGTGCTCCTTTAGAATCTCACAGGTTAGTTATGGGGTAGACAAATAAATATGGGTTAGAAAAACTCACCAGAATGAGTAGGGAATTATTTTTGTATCAGAATCATCATGGTTCACATTTTTATGGTCTTAGCATTTTCTTCACAACGTCACTGTCAAGTAAGTAGTGCAAGTATTTTAGGTTCCATTTTTCAAATTAGGAAACCACTGTTTACAGATAATTAGTATAGGCATATTCTACAATCATAAAATCTCAGCTTTGGAAAGGCCCTCAGACTCATGACAGATTGAGCTGATGACCTCTGAGGGCAGATTGTGATGTATTTTGTCTGGACACATGGTCGCTGAGGGAATTTGTTTTACTTGACTATACATTTTTGTAATAAGTTTGTTTTTTTTCTCCCCTTGCTTTCACAATTGGGGAGGAGGGGAGAGTTGGCTCCTCATTTGAAAAAAAAAATTTTAAGTTAAAAACAATCAACCTGTGAGCAATTAAGAATTGCAATTGAACATCTAATCTCTCTCCTACCATTTTCCCCTCCCACAAACAAAGGATCCTAGACCAACTCTACTCATACCTGAATAGATATTCTCTCTACAGTATACCTGATATCCAGCCTCTGCCTGAAGAACTCCAATGATGGGGAACTCATCCCCATTCTAGAATAGTGCTCATCACCAAAAGCACTTTCCCTCACTTGGAGCTGAAATCTATTTCCCACCAGTCCTAGCAGGATTCAGATCCAAGTGGCTGACTCCCAGCCTGCTATGTGTGTGTGTCCTTTCCCCTTGTTAGACTTGAGCCCCTTGAGAGCAGAGCATGCATGTTTTTTCTACTTCTATCCCCAGTGCTTTGCACATAGCAAGCATCCAGTGAATGCCTTATCCTTTATTTCACTCTCCACAACAAAGGGCTGCTACTGCTTTTTGTACACTCAGTATTCTAGTGCTAATTTTACCAATTAAGAAACTGACACCCTGGAGGTAATGTTTGGGGCATGATAAGAAACATCCCAATTTCTTCCAGTGTTTATTATTTAAAGTAAAAGCAGAACTGATAGTTGGCATTTCATGAAGCACTTTAGTAACAGACCACTGTCCTCCCAACAGCCTATGAAGTAGGTAATGCCACTGTTATTTCCATTTTTTTTTTGACATTTTGATCCAATATTTATTTTTTTATTTTTTTATTTTTTTAATATAAATTTATTTATTTTTAGTTTTCAATATTCACTTCTACAAGTTTTTGAGTTCCAAATTTCTCACCCCTCCCCCCACCCCAAGATGGCATGCATTCTGAATACCCCTTCCCTTGGTCTGCCTTCTCTTCTATCTCTCCCCCCTCTTATCCCCTTCCCCTTCTATTTTCCTGTAGAGCAGGATAGACTTCTGTACCCCATTTCCTGTATTTCTTATTTCCCAGTTGCATGTGAAAACATTTTTTTTAAAACATGTGTTTTTAAAACTTTGAGTTCCAAATTTTCTCCCTTCCTCCCTCCCCACCCACCCTCATTGAAAAGGCAAATTTCCATTTTTTTTAAAAGACGGGAAATTAGAGGCTGATCAAGAGGCAGTAGACTTTGGGCCCTCAGCATCTCCTGACTGCAAGCCTGGGAGCTGTTTCTAGAACAGCAAAGGTTTGGATTGTTCACAGCTGTTAGGGGAAATGAAAAGTCTGAACCTGCTTCGTATTCTCCTGACAACTTATTTTAACAATGTTTATTACTGGAGGCTAGAATCTTGAGGTTTTTAAAATAGATGATTCTAGGTAGTAGAGGCTTTGTTGTTTTTTTTTTATCTTCCTATCTCTCCCTACCCCCAATTCCTCTCTCTCCCAGCAAAATAATTGATACATTGGGACTTTGGTCCTTCTGTGATCTCCCTCTGAAATTCAGTACTTCTATAGAAGTTTAGGACTTCTGAGTGAACCAAGCCATCTTTACACAGACACCAAGAATTTTAAAATTAGAATTTGAGGTGTCCTTGGAATTTCATTTGTCTTTTTCATCACAGCCTGCTTTATATATATTTTTTTCTGTTCTACAGATAGTTTCTCTGATTTTTTTTTCAAGTATAGTACGGTGCCTCTAGGCATAAGGGGTGAATGAGCCAATGAATAATTATTGTTTAGTAGTATCAGTCATGTTCTACTCTTTGTGACCCCATTTGGGGTTTTCTTGGCAGAGATGCTGGAGTGGTTGCCATTTCCTTCTCCAGTTGATTTTACAGATGAGGAAATTGAGGCAAACAGGGTGAAGTGATTTGACCAGGGTCACACAGTGGTATATGTCTGAGGCCACATTTGAACTCAGGTCTTCCTGAGTCCAGGCCCTCACTCTATCTACTGTGACACTTAGCTGCCAGGGGAATGATAAAAGCAAGGAAATGTGTTATGACTGTAAAAGTATCATGAATACCACAGATTTGTAACTATACAAGTTAAGAAAGTAGTTATTTAAATTTGATTATATATCAAATAATTTAATATTCCTAAATCTTCACTGTCTCAGTATAATTTCATTGGAAAATTCAGCTACATTCAGTTCAGTTCATTAAAATTCTTGTTAAGGGCTTCCTTTGTTCTTGGCACTGGACCTGCCCTCTAGAAGCTTCCAATCTAGTGATATAAGAGAGTGACTTCTGTACAAATGAGTATCAAACCAGGCCCAATTTGATGGGGCAAAAGATAGGTATGTGCAAAGAGTTCTAAGAAAATGGAAGGAGGGAGAGGATAGTTTCACCTGAGAGAAGCTGGCAGGCATCACAAAGAAGGGGACAAACAGCTGGGCTGGGAATAAACAGAAAGAAGGCAATGTTCCCTAAATGGAGGAGGGTGTGAATACAAGAAGAGAGATTGGTGCTGGCATAGGGAATTGAGGAAACCTGGAGGAATCCAATTTGGCTGCAACATAAAGGGGAAATAACATGAAATAAGGCTGGGAAGACCAGGCTGGCTGGACAAACACACACACACACACACACACACACACACACACACACACGAACGAAGTTCTGAAGGGGACAAAGGACAGTTTTGTTCCTACCTTGTTGAAAGTGATGTAAGTTTTTTAAACTGTCTTACAGAAGTTCACTTTTTCATATACAATTCCCCACTTTTTTGTTCTTCCTTGCAAATGGAAATGTTTGGGCTCATTGTTCATTTTTGTCAAATTCTCAATCAAAAATAAAGTTTAAAATAGTTTGGCAGGCTTCAAATACCAGGCAAGGGGTTTTTATAGAAATAATAGAGAGTCATGGACAGTTGCTGAGCAGAGGAATGACATGGTGACGGCATGTGAGTGAATGGGGAGAGGACAGGCAGGAAAAAGTCTACATCAGTAGATCTGGCAACCACTTGAATATGGAGGGCAGAGGAGAGGGAAGAATTGAAGGTGACTTCCCAGGTTTTGAGGCTGGGTAACAGAAAGTGAGTGGAAGGCATCAGTAATTATTTCCTTGAGACAATTTTAAAATCATTCATAAATTGGTTTTAACTGTAGGTGCTATAGTATCAGGAGGCAATAGATACCCAAGTAGATAAAGCTGGCCTCTGAGGCAGAAAGCCCTGAATTCAAGTTGAGACTCTGACACAGCCGCACTTAGCACAGTATTTCCCTGGCTTGGCACACTGCTGCTAGCCCACCTGACCTGCCTGGCTGTGTGACTCTGGGTAAGTCACCTAAGCTGTGAGTGTTGTAGGCAGCTCTCTACAATGATCAGCTTCAGAGAAAGGACTGATTCAAATGGGCAGAGGGAGTTTCCTACGCCAAGGAAATCCCAAGTCTGATCTGGTAAACCCCCCAGGGAACACTAGCTTAAGAACACGTAGGTGTTCTTATTACAATAACAAGGTGGTCAGAGTTATAGAGCATGTTATGTAATTCCTGAGACAAATCAAAACTTTGAATTTAGAAAAGTTGGAGCTACACCTTGGGCATGCTCAAACAGGGTTGTGGGAGAGAACCCTGGACCTGGAGTCAGGAAGAGCTGAGTTCAAATCCAGCCTCCTACATACTCTTACTAGCTGTGTGACTCCAGGCAAGTCACTTTACCACTCTTTGCTTCAGTTTCCTCATCTGAAAAAAACAGGGGGATCATAGTAGCATCAGCCTTCCAGGGTAGTTGTGAGGATCAGATGAGATCCTAATTGTTAAAGCACTTTGCAAACCTTAAAACACTACACAAATGCTATTATTGTCATTATTACTACTAGTACTGCTAATGTTCATTTATGAAGCCATGTTGCTGATATAATCAACTCTGTGTTTTTAAAGTAGTGGCCTGATTTTGCCATCTTAGTCTGTTGTCTTCTCTGTCTAGAATTAAGGTCAACTCACAATGGAACCATACACATTTATCATACTTATCATTCTTCCAGGCACATTGTTGTAAACAAGTTAGTCATTCTCTTTTTAAAAAATTACTTTAGGGGAGGCGAATTTTTTTTTTATCACTTTGTTTTGTTTCTTAGCTGGATTACTTTCCCCAAATCTAAACATCTTGCCCATAAATAATCAGCAACTTGGCAGGATATGCTTCTGTAACTTAACCCCTTTCTCACAAGAGTGAATGTAGTCATCAGCATTCTGAGTCAGGGCAAGGGACAGGATACTTAGTATTCAAGAAGTTTTCCAGGTTTAAGGGAAGGAGGAATTCCCCCTCCCCCTTGTAACTGTGAAAATAGTGCCAGGCTCCAAGAGATGTCAGTAGTCTGTATTTTTTCTAAAAGGAATTTATTCATTTTTGTTAGTTTTTTATTATTAAAATTTTCTTACTGCCATACCAATTCCGTATGGCCAATGGACTACTTTAAGTCCCCTTACCTTGATTATATTTACTAAATGTGTGGATCACTTAGTAACTGGAGTGCTGGGATATCTGGGAGGGGAAAGAATTGACTGGCACTCCCGTTCTGTGCTTATCAAACGGACTGGCTGAAGAGATAGCGTTCACATGAGTTGCCATAGCGCACATGAATTCTCCTAGTATTTGAAATTCCAGACACAGCTGATAGGGTGAAGGGGTTACAGTCAGACCTGCACACTCTTAGCCACCCAGTTTAATGTGTTTTGGTTTCAGTGCCCAGTCTGTTAGTGATGTGGACTGTTAGTCATTCAGATTACACAAGGAAGGTGAGCTGTCGTCCCACACAGTTCTAATCTAGCATGACTGTAGTGCTTTCCCCCTAAAAATATCCTACTTCCTGGCTTTCACTAACTGCCTTTGCAAGTTCTTGGACAGCTCTGCCCCTAAGCTGCTGCTGCTGTGAATAGCTTTGTGAGTCGTCCATCTATGGACAACCACAGATGGCCTTACAGTGTACCTGACTGCATTCTTTGTGGCTGTGCTCAGGCAGAATTCAGATAGGACCTAGAAAGCTTGTTAGGTAAAATGAGGCTTGTGCCACTCATTTTAATCATCCATGTATGGCCACAAGCCTTTTCTCCACATGCCAGTTAGAGTTCAGAAGGAGCTGAGAAATGACAAGATCTTGAATGTGCCAGGCCCATCCCACATTTATAAAATGATATTAGAATGTAAGCTTCTCCACGGCAGGGACTATTTATTTTTGTCTCTCTGTCACTAGTGCCTAGGCCAACTGGGTACCTAGCTAGGAAGCACTTCAAAAATGTTTATTGACTGACAAATGACAGAGACTGTAAAAATCAAGGGATTGGACTAAGTGATTTCTGAAAGTTCAGTGAAAGGGTTTCTTTTTTTTTTTCCTTTATATCCCCAGTTCCTATCACAGTGGCCAGCATGCAGTAGGCACTTAATAAATGCTTGTGGATTAACTATCTAAAAGTAGAGCAGTATAAAAATAAAAGGAAATAGTGTTGTTTTCAAGTAGATGAATTGTCATTTGTATATATGGATCATAGGACAGCGTAGGCCTCCTGAAAAAAGGTAGATCAGCCAAGTACAGATAGCTTTCTCCTGGCAGAGTGTGAAAAGGTCAGTCAGCCATGTAGCATCCCTACATAGACCCTTGCATGGACAAACTGCCCTTTAGATGTCCTGATTCACCTCTGTAAAATAGGGGTGCTAAATTATTTCACAGTAGCACAGTAAGGAATTACTTTATCTCAGAGAGGTCAGGTCTAGAGTACCAAGTTTGGGAATATGGCAACTCTGGTGTTTGAGGGGGAGCTGAAACCCTAGAACTCTATTTCTAGTTTGATATTACAGCCAGAGACCAGCGGGGCAGTTTAGCTTGGGACACTTTAGTGGGGGAGGGTTTGACTTGAGAAACTTAAAAAAAATTTTTAATTAATTTATTTTGAATTATCAACAATCAGTTCATAAGCTTTTGAGTTTTAAATATTTCTCCCTCCCCACCTCCCTCCCTAAGACAGCACACAATCTGATATAGGCTATACATATATACTCCTATTAAACATATTTTCACAGTAGTGATGTTGTAGGTAAGAATCAGAACCAATAGGAGGAACCACCAGAAAGAGGAAACAAAACACAACAGAAGAAAAAAAAATAGCAAATAGTATGCTTTGAACTGTATTCAAACTCCATAGTTCTTTCTTTGGATGTGGATAGCATTTTGGAGATTTGAGACACTTTCTTAATGCCTGTATATACATATAGTGAAGTCAGAGGTCTTGAGTTCAAATTCCACCTCAGATATTACTTAACTGAACTGGTGCTCAGTTTCTTCATCTGTAAAATGAGGAGATTGTACTAGATGGACACCACGGGTCCCTTCCAGCTGTAGATTTTGATCCTAGGAGTAAGTAGGGATGGGGAAGCACGGGGATATGCTTTCATCCATATAGAGAACTACCAGAACTACCATAGCAGGTCTTTGCCTTTTTGTATCTTAGTCTTAAGGGTTGTTGAAAGGGATCAATTGAGGTAATATTTCCAAAGTTCTTAGAGAAGCACATAGTAGGCGCTATATAATGTGTATTGCCTTCTTCCTTTTCCTCCCTTCCCCGGGTGGCCCAGGGTCACGTAGTCAGTAGCGCGAGTTGATTCTAAGGTGTGTACGGTTTACAAAAGCTCTCCCCCCCAGAGTCATTACCTCCCCAGATAGCACACACTTGGTAGCCCAGGGAAGGAGGAAGGAACGCACTGCTCTGATTGGCTCCCAGAAGAGACGGCCTGCCGTAAGGTACTGGCCCGGAAGCCAGAGGACCCAGTTCTAAATCTGGCTGTTAGCCTGCCTCTCACTGCGACCCTGGAAAACTCTGGGCCTCGCTGTCTCTGTGAAGTGTGGGGGAGTGTGGTGGGAGATCTCAGAGACTCGTGTTCTAGCTCTACCTAGAATGCTATGACTAAATATACTGAGTCACCCAAGTCAAAAGTTACTGACTCTCCAGGAAGTTGAGTCGCTCGGGACGGCCCCTAAGATTCCATCTGGGGGAAGCCGCGCCCAGCCCAGGTCTGTCCAGGTGCTTAGCACTTGACTGTTTGTGTTTACGGAGGAGTGTTGGGCCTGGCCGGGGGACTGAGGCGGGGGAAGGGAGGCCTCCCTGCCGAGGCTGGCAAATGAGGCATTTAATTCCCCACCGAGTTTGCCCAGGCTTGTGGTTCACCGAGCTTTGCTCCCCGCGACACAGTTTATTCCCTCTTCCCTGCAGGCGGTTAATTTATCGGGGGATGGACCACTGCCCTTGGCACTGTCAGCCCAAGTAGGGGTGGAGGGTGGGGAGGCGTGGGGCGGCCTAAGGGAGGAGCCGGCGGATGAGCCAGTGGAGGGAGGGTCGGTGACTAAGGCCGCTCGGAGAGCCAGCCCGGGACAGGCCAGCCCTGCTGCACAGTATTCCTGTCTCCTCCGTAAGCCCGGGAGGAAAGAGGAGGTTGCATCATGCGTCTCGGATTACAGCGCGGGACCGGGAGAGGCGGGCGTCTCGCGTCCAGCCCGGGGAGGCAGCGGGAGCCAACCGAAGCGATCGCGGCCAGGCGGGGAGAGGGTTAAGTAGGCGGGGGCCGCGGACTGGGAGAGGGACTCTCCGCGGGGCCCGGACGGCCACGTGGGCTGGGCAGCTCAGCCGGGGGAGGGAAAGGAAGCAGGGAAGGTATTTATAGAGGCGGCGGCGGCGGCGCCGGGGCCGAGCTAAGCTAAGCTAAGCGAGCGTCTCTCCCACAGGCACCGGGACGGGCCAGCAGACGATTCCCCACCGAGGTATGGAGAGGCCGGCGCCCCTGGCCGTGCTGCCCTTCTCGGACCCGGCGCACGCCCTGAGCCTGCTCCGGGGGCTGAGCCAGCTGCGCGCCGAGCGCAAGTTCCTGGACGTGACCCTGGAGGCGGCGGGCGGGCGCGACTTCCCCGCGCACCGGGCGGTGCTGGCGGCGGCAAGCCCCTACTTCCGCGCCATGTTCGCGGGCCAGCTGCGGGAGAGCCGCGCCGAGCGGGTGCGGCTGCACGGCGTGCCTCCCGACATGCTGCAGCTGCTGCTGGACTTCAGCTACACGGGCCGGGTGGCAGTGAGCGGCGACAACGCCGAGCCGTTGCTGCGCGCCGCCGACCTGCTGCAGTTCCCGGCCGTGAAGGAGGCGTGCGGGGCCTTCCTGCAGCAGCAGCTCGACCTCACCAACTGCCTGGACATGCAGGACTTCGCCGAGGCCTTCAGCTGCGCGGGGCTGGCGGGCGCGGCGCAGCGCTTCATCCTGCGCCACGTGGGCGAGCTGGGCCCCGAGCAGCTGGAGCGCCTGCCCCTGGCGCGCCTGCTGCGCTACCTGCGCGACGACGGGCTCTGCGTGCCCAAGGAGGAGGCCGCCTACCAGCTGGCGCTGCGCTGGGTGCGGGCGGACCTGCCGCGCCGCGCCGCGCACTGGCCGCAGTTGCTGGAGGCCGTGCGCCTGCCCTTCGTGCGCCGCTTCTACCTGCTGGCGCACGTGGAGGCCGAGCCGCTGGTGGCGCGCTGTCCGCCCTGCCTGCGCCTGCTGCGCGAGGCCCGAGACTTCCAGGCTGCGCGCTACGACCGCCACGACCGCGGGCCCTGCCCCCGCATGCGCCCGCGCCCCTCCACCGGCCTCGCTGAGATCCTTGTGCTCGTGGGCGGCTGCGACCAGGACTGTGACGAGTTGGTCACCGTGGACTGCTACAATCCGCAGACCGGCCAGTGGCGCTACCTGGCCGAGTTCCCCGACCACCTGGGCGGGGGCTATAGCATCGTGGCGCTGGGCAACGACATTTACGTCACGGGTGAGGATCCTGGGGGAGGGGGAAGGGCGAATCAGAGGGCCACTTCCCAGTCCGGTCCAGCGCGCTTCAGCCAGACTATAAATGGCAGACGCACGGAATCACAGCTAGCAGGGTCCCTTAAAGACTTAATGCAAAACCCTTATTTTGGCAAAGATGAAACAGACCAGATTTATGCCCAGTCTCTTATATTGGTCTTGTGTAGGGAATGTGGGGGTGGCCACTTGACCCAGGAGCTGCAGTGGGGCTTGTGCACGCCCCCAACCCTCCCCTAATAGGGAAAGAAATCAGTTACCAAAGTCAAAGCGTCCCTGGATTTGTGGGGGGGGCGGTGCGAGAGGAACGCCATCCTTTCCTCTCGGAGTTTTTTCTAGTACCTGACTGGGCCTTGTTTCACCGAATTTGGCTGTCTGATCAGATTCTAAATTTCTCCCTCTGAGAATAGTTCCCCCAAGTCCCAGTCTCTAATTAAGTTGGACAGACACAACTGGGCCATTCTCTATTCTTCTCCCTCCTCCCACGTCCTGGAAGAACCTCTATTGTTTCCCTAATTAACTTAATAGCTAGAGTGAGTTTGACAGCCAGTGGGACTCTCGCCACCGGCTGGCCCTGCCCAGCCTGGCCTCTCCTGTTTTGGGGACTGACTAGTGTTTGATACAGCTTCCCTCCCCGGGGCTCTCGGCAGGAAATATTTTTTCGAGTGGGTTTGAGTCAGTCACCTTTTATGCATTTGATATATGCTTCCAGTCACATGGTGTTTAGGCTGAAATACCCTGTGATTGTAAACATAGTCACATGATAACTGATTTTCTTCCAGTGCTCTTGGCTGAGAACCCAAGGCAGTGCCGAGTCACTCTGGGTGGGTCCCAGCCAGCCTGGGTCTGTTGGTTCCATTCTTTGTCTTAATAAATCCTGTGTTTTAAAAGGTTCACAGAGCCCCTTCCTTTTTATAAGGCCTGATCTCTGGGCAGCTTTATTAGGCAAAGATAGGATAGGTTGATTTTGTTGGTGGTTTTTTTTTTCCCAAGTCAAAAAGATCTCTTTCCCAGTAACATAGCTAAAAGTTAAATCATCGGCCTACACATTTGGCATCTTGGGGGAGCCAGATTATCGAGGTAAAGTAATTGGATTTCCAAACCTGTAGTATCTAGAGGACCTGGGTTTAACTTTGAAATGAGGGACTGTGGGAAATTTTCCAGAACCTTGATCTCTGGGGCCATTTGAGGCCTTTAACTTTTCAAAATGTGGTTTACTTATTGAAAGTCTATAATTCCCTTTCTGCTAACCATTCCTTTTGACCTGGTAGGTTGTCCATGCAATAGTGGAGTAGTTTGACTCTTTCCCACCCTCCCTGAATGCCTGGGAGCTGCATCTTGTCTATGAGAACTTAGCACAGTACCTCTTGTTTAGCAGTGCCTAATAACTGTTGATCAGTTGGGGTTCCTTAGTGAAAAGGTGAACTCATCCTCACTTGTAAAGAGTAGACACTGTGGTAGAGAAGAGACTGTATGGACCCAGCTTCTGTTCCAGGCTTTGCCACTCACTTGACTGTGTGACTTGGAAAACCCTCTCTTGTTTTCTCCTCTGTTTAAAAAAAAAAAAAGTAAGAGGGAAGGGGGTTGAATCAGAAAGTGGCTTGGATTCCTTCCCGTTCTGACAGTCTGTGCATTTTCTAAGGTTGGTTTGGGAGCTCGAGGAAAAGAACTTGGTGTTCTAATTCTAAGCAAGGCCTTCATGTATACTGGTGGGATGTGTGTGGGTTGCAGCTTCGCTCCAAGGCTGTAGAGATGAATGTAGTTGACTCCTGCACATACAGGTCACATGCAAGGTCAGCCACCCTGTTGACCTTAGGCATTGCTCCTTCAGTCTGTCCTGTTCTGAAAGTTTGAGGGGCAGAGAAATCTCTTCCAGAGAGATCCAAACAGACCCCATTCCTGCAGACTCTTTCCCTAATATAACAGCTGAGCCCACTAATCCTCTTTGTTTAGACAACTGGCCTCAGCCTCCCTTAAGTACAGCTGCCTGGCCGGGGATTCCGGGGAAGGAAGAATGTGGACTGCCAGAATGTCTTTTGGAAACCATTCCTATTCAGAGAACACTGGAAGTGTGTCTGAAGGCTTAACAACTGTTCAGACTTGGGGTGGGGGACCGGCAGCAGTAGCATTCCATAGAAAGATGAGGGGTGCCCCACTGGGTCAGCCTCGAGGGCCTCCCAGACAAAGAAGCTTTCTCTGGCACTGTTGCCCAAGTCACTTGGGTTTGGGAGGATAGTTTTAATATCAGGTGAGCAAGCATGTCTCAGCCATTAGGGACAGTTGCCTGTAAATAGATCGTTGAGACTTTGTCGTTGGTGAATCTTTCTAGTCCTATTTTTAAAAGTTCTTTTCAGTCTACACTGCCTCTTAAGGTAACAAGATTGTAGAAGCATGCTCCCTCCCCATTCCACATGGGACTGTCTGGCTTGCCTACTGGATGTGGCTCTTTGAGCTTTGAGAGGGAGGGATCCCCCAAAGAAGCCCCAGCATTTCTGTAGCACTTGGGAAATGTATGTGTGTTTCTCTCACCTGATTCCCGTAATAACCCCATGAGCTGGGTGCTACAGGTCCCAGGGGAGAGATCAGACCCAAGATTTTATTGTTCTGGAGGGAGAATTCCTAGTGAGGACCAGCTCCTTCTGGCCAGTGCAGCCCTTAGTGTTAATTATTAATTACCTGGGGCACAGGGGTAGGTGACTTGCCCAGGGTCCCACAAGCCAAGGCACCCCAGCTTTTAACAACTCCATTCTCTAGCACTATTTAGTACTATTCTGTCTCAATACAGGTATTTGTCCCCCTTTTACAGGTAAGGAAACAGCGTGTGAGAGGTTAGGTTACCAATACTCCCGTACTACCCAGACGAAAAGTTTTGGAGATGGTAATCGACCCCCAGGTTGTCTTAAGCCTTACTCCCATTATACTATGCCGCCTTGAGCATCCCAAGATTTGGTGACCTAGATGATTTTCTCTGTCTCTGGGGGCATTAGCTTCAGCTCTTTACTAGAAGACAGAGCAGATGGTATCTGGAGATGTGAAAGGGGTTGGCTTCCTGCCCCAAAGCTCTGAACTGTTAGGAAGGAATGCCTAGAATAACCGGAGAGAAAAGTTGTTTTCTAGGTATGCAGACTTTGGGTGTTTGTCCAGTTAGGATGGAGGCCTGGCTTGAAGGTCAAGGAGGCTTCCCTTATTTAGGAAAATGGGTCCAGTCTCTGTTTTCTGAGTATGGTTTTCTCGGGAAAATCCTTTTGTGGAATCTGGGCCCTGAGAGCTGCTTCGAATCCCTCCCTCCAAGGCCTGTGACCTTCAGGAATGGCAGGCGTAGTGGACAGAGTATTGTACTTTGAGTCTGGGGGAGCTGAGTTCAAACCCTACCTCATCCACTTACTGTGTTCTCCAGGCTTCACGTTTCCTCATCTGTCAAATGGTGGGTCGGGGTGCAGGGACCTCTGAGTGACTTTCTAGCTTTGAATCTAGGGGCAAAGGAAGGGAAACGTCCTGGCGGGCCCACAGCTGGCACTGCACCACGCCTTCTGCCCAGAGAAGCCCCTTATTCCTGGTATACCAAGCTTGGGATGTGGACCAGCAGAAAGGGCACAGGATTTGGAATCAGGTGTGACAAGTTCAAATCCAGGTACCGCCCCTGCCACCTGAGTAACTTTGGGCAATTCATTTTGCTCTGTGCACCTCGGATTACCCCACTTGTAAAATTGGGGTCCCAGACTAGATGGTCTCTGAGATCCTCCCAGCTCGAGGTCTAGGGTCCGATGACTTGCCTGGGACTCGGTTGTCCCTCCAGTCAGTCGGTGAATGAACATTTATCATGTACCAACTGTGTGTCAAGCACTGTGCTCTGAATTTAGGGTCCCAAGTTCTTCTCTAGGAGATCAATGAATGGAGAAGTGGGGAGAGCTCTGGGTTTTGGGTCAGGGGACTTAGATTTTTATTCTCAGCTCTGCCCCTCACTCACTGTGACTCTAGGCAAGGTCCTTTGCCTTATTGGCCATCAGATGATCTCTAAGGACCCTAACATACATAGAATCATAGAGGTAGAGGGCACCTTGGCACAGCCCCCCTCATTGTACAGGTGAGGAAACTGAGGCCCCGACTACCATCCCTCAAGGTCAGACAGCCAGGAGTTGTGTGATGCCAGGTGTGTGTTTGTGACTCCACCTCCTCGGTTGTGGCCTGTTTGGGGGAAGGTGAGTTGGTCCCCCACTTCTTGGCAGGAAGGGAATTGAGGCTGGAAAATCTTAGAGAATGAAGACTCCGCTCAGGTTTTGACTCTGTAAGGTCAAAATAGATTCCCAAGCCGAGAGGCCCCCAGGCGGTGAGGGCTGACTGGAATCCTCCTCCTCCTCTCCCCAGCGTGGGCTGGCCTCAGTGGCTTCTTTGTTCTCCCTCCTAGGAGGCTCTGATGGTTCCCGGCTCTATGACTGTGTCTGGAGGTACAACTCGAGCGTGAACGAGTGGACGGAGGTGGCGCCCATGCTGAAGGCCCGAGAGTACCACAGCTCCACGGTCCTCGACGGGCTGCTGTACGTCATCGCCTCGGACAGCACGGAGCGCTATGATCACAGCGCCGACACCTGGGAGGCCCTGCAGCCCATGCCTTACCCCATGGACAACTGCTCCACCACGGCCTGCCGGGGCAAGCTGTACGCCATCGGCTCTCTGGCGGGAAAGGAGACCATGGTGATTCAGTGCTATGACCCAGACACCGACCTGTGGTCGTTGGTCAACTGTGGCCAGCTGCCACCCTGGTCTTTTGCACCCAAGACCGTGACCCTGAATGGGCTCATGTACTTTGTGAGGTGAGTCGTGCCTGAGCCACCCCAGGCCATCTGGGGGAAGCTCCAGGCCTGTGTGCCCTGTCTGCTCTCTGGCTCCTCAAGGGCGGTCGCCAGCCCAGCCATCCGCTGTTTTGCGGAGCGTTTGTTGGGGTTAGATGGCGTTCAGGTCCTGACTTTGCCCCTAGTTCTCCGTGTGGTCTCGGGGGAGGCATTCCCCGGAGACCAGCTTGTTCTGTAGGGACTTGGGCCTGTGACAAGCACGGCACTGTAGGTTTGAGTGTAGTGCTGCTTGCCTCACAAGCCACGTTACCTCTGAGGGCACGGTGGGGGTGTTCTGATCTCCTACTGGTCTGAACCTAGGCTCCTTTCTCCCAACACTTGGTATAAAAGCCAAGTATCGCTTCCAACACTGGAAACCACAAGTCTTTCCTTAAAAAAAAAAAAGAGCTACATTTTTGTGTCTTTTACGTTTTACATCAACTTAATTTCATTATCCAGTGAACCATCCCTTGACTTAGGCAGTATCGTGGAGCGGCAGAAGACCACATGGATAGATGAAGCATGAATTAAGTGCCTGCTGTGTGCCAGGCATTGCATTGAGTGCTTTTACAAAAATTATTTCTTTTGAAATAACCTTAAGAAGGGGGAGCTATTAAATCCCCAGTTTATAGTTGAGGAAACCAAGGCCCACAGTGGTTACCTGCGTTGGCCAGAGTTTCACAGCTAGTAAGCATCTGAGGCCAGATTTGAACACTGACTCTGGAGTCAGAGGGTCCGGGGTTCAAATTCTCTCTCTGCTACTTAGCAGAGACCTTGAACAAGTCTCTCTGGGCCTCAGTTTCCTCATCTGTAAAATGAGACAGAGGAGATGGTCTCTAAGGTCTCTTCCAGCTCTGGATAGAGTCAGTGTGCAGGCATTTATTAAGCACTTACTGTGTTCAAGGCATGGTGCTAAGCACTTGGGATAAAACCGGAGTTCAAGGAGCCTGGTCAAATGGGGAAGATGATGAGTCGGCAAATGTGTACAAACAGGTGAGATACAGGGTGAATAAGAAGGGAACCTGGAAGTGGGAGAAGGGCAGAAAGGGGGAAAGCTGCTTGGGAGCAAAGGGCGAAAAAGAGGAGAAGAGGAGAGCCAGGCAAACCAACCACAGGTTGGCCATTGACCAAGCCTAAGAGGAAACATGTAAGCTATGCCCAGAGAACATTTTATTCTGCACTTCCCTAGGGCCAATCCCAATAATTATAGCTACAAAGCATTCCATTTGGGCCTCTGTTAAGCACCTACTGTCTACAAGATGAGAGGCAGCATTGTGTAATAGCTAGAGAACTGTTCAGAGAGTCAGGAAGCTCTGGGTCTGAGCTTCCCCTGACGGTGCCTCGGTCACTCGGTGTCCCCAAGGCATCTCTCAAGGCCAGCTGTTGGCCTTTAGCCAGCCCATATCAGCCTGCTCACAGCTCACACCATGTCCTGGAGCTGTTGGCTGCCAGCATTGGTGGAGGGCGTTTCCTAACCCGAAATATCCCATACCAAAGAAATCATAGGTCGGGAGAAAAAGGAGATGCCCATCCTCCTGCCGTTGATAGAGATCGTGTGTGGGGGTTTTTTTTTGTCTTCCGAGGGGTTGCGTTTTACGTTGTTGCTTTTGAGTTTTACAAATAACTGATGGAGGAAAAACCTTTTGGGGAAGAAGAGGTTGGGGGTCCTGGGGTTTGCAGCTGGGGGCAGTTCCATAGCCCAGGGTGAAGAGAAGGGAAAGTGTAGGCTGGGAGCCCTTGGGCTGGGAGCTAGCTCCGGCCTGGGGCCGGGAGGAGTCCTAGCCCATCCTGGTCCCTTCCTCCCAAGTCTGTGTAAAGCAGGCACCATGGAGTCTGGAGCTTTCATTTCAGCCTTTTTCTAGCAGATCCTAGTTTTAGGCTCCTAAGTAGGTTCTGTGCCCAGGACAACATAGCTAGGCAGTGTCTGTCTGTCTTGTCTTCCACTTAAATTTCCAGTCTCGTGACCCCAGTACAGGGCAGAGGGTTCTCCCGCAGGGTGACTGGTGATCAGTCCCTCCAGCCTCCAAAGCCAGCTACCGCAGTGGGTATCCCTAGAGAGGAGGCAGTGTATTGGGGCATCCTCTCCACGTATCTCCTACCTCGGTATGCTTCATGCGTATGGAGATGATATCCCTTCCTCTTGGGATGTCTTGGTGGCCCGGTGGATAGAGAGCTGGGCTTGGAATTGGGGACACCTGAATTTGAGTCCTGACTCCGTCATTTACTAGCTGCGTGACCCTGGGTGAGGGATATCACCTCTCGTATCTCAGTTTCCTCATCTGTGAAGTGGGGATAATAACAGACCCTACCTGGCAGTGTTGTTGTGAAGCTCGAACAAAATGCCATGGGAAATAGTTTGCAAATCTTACAGCACTATATAAATGCTAGCTGTTATTATTCCTAGCTATTTCTTGTTAATAATTAGCAAGTGTGTATTGAGCCTCTGCTTACATATGCCAGGTACTGTTCTAGGTGTTGGGCAATCTGAGACAAAAAATAAGCTCATCCAGGCCTTCAAGTAGTGAAATAATAAAGCTGGCGTTTTTATAATTCTTTAGGGTTTGAAAAAGGTCTGTTTTATCCTCACAGAAATCCTGAGAGGTAGATGCTGTTAGGATGCCCATTTTATAGTTGAGGAAACGGGCAAACAAGTTTAGTGACTTACCAAGGGTCACACAACTAGTGAGTGTCTGAGGCTGGATTTGAACTCTGGTCTTCCTGACTCCAGGCCCAGAGCTCTCTCCACTGCACCACCAGCTGCCTCTGAAATATTACAGATACGTAGAGTGAATTCCAGGTACTATGTGGAAGAGGTAGAGAGTCCTAGAAATGGATGAGCAGGGAAGGTCCAGCGTAGGAGGAACTGCCTGAAATGGGGTTTGAAGAAAGCTAGGGATTCCAGGAGGCTGAGGAGAGAGAGAAAGTATTCTGGCATCAGGAACAGCCTGTGCAAAGATCTGGAAGCAGGAGATGAGGAGCATCAGGTCTGGGAAACTGCAGGTAAATCACCTTGGCTGAAATAGAGAACCGTGAGGGAGGAGTGCATACACTCATGGTTTGGGGGGGGAGTTTGGAGCCGGATTGTGAGAGGCCCCACCCCCCGAGGTCAGCTTTGCAGACGGGGGAGTGGGGGGGGGGATTGGAGCTGCCAGTCAGGCTGTATGGGCCCCACCCCCACCCACTCCGTGAACCTGGAAGAGGAAGGTGTGGGAATGCCGGGAGGAGGGGCTTTGATAGTCCCTGTGAGCCCTTCCGGAGGGGCCAAAGGGAAAAAAAAATATTGTTGCCTTTCTGGTATTTACGCATTATTTCCCCTTATGCCCTGCTCCTCATTGAACGCTTCCTTGTAGCAAAATAAAACGTGAGGAACAGCTGCGTGTGATGGGCTCTGTGGGAGGGAGAGGGAGGCAGCCTCCTTATCAGTTCTCCCCGGCTGACTACAGTTCCTGTTTCCTTTTCTTCCCCTTTTTATCAGTTGAAGGTTGGATTTTTTGTTTGTTTTGGGGGGGGAAATCAGAGTCGAGTTATCAACCATTTCTTTGGTCTCCTCTCTCCCCTCCCCCATTGTGTTCGGCTACATGGAGCCCAGAACATGGGGTGCCCGTGCCCTGGCCAAGGTCACTCTGTACCTTTCTTGCCACTGCAATGCCTCCTCTGCCTCGGTGCCATCCCTGGACCATCTGAGGAATGCCCTAGGCCCGCCTCCGCCAGCCCTTCCCACCCTGTTCTTCTCAGAAAATACTGGGGTGAAACTTTTCCAGCCCCCTCCCCGTTCCCCCAAGCCCAGCTTCAGCTCTCTTCAAATAGAAAACCAGAGGAGCTATAAATAGGGCTTCTCAGAAAGTCTCGACTTCAGTTACCGCCCCTTTCTTGCTTGGAATGGGGCTCCGGGATGGCCACCTGTGAGAATGTTCTGTCCTTTCCTGTCGACCTGAGGGCGAGAAATCTTCCCGGGGCCGAGCTTCAGCTCAGGACTGCGAACATCAAGTCTCCACTTGCCTGGCCCAAAGCCTGTGCCAGCTGGCCTGCCGAGGCGCTCTCAGAGAAGCCCCTCTTACTCCCCCCACTCCCCCACCGGTGTTTGCTGACCACATAGCTTTCCTAAACGAGCTGGCGACCAGAACGGCCTCTCGCCCTTCCCAAGGGAAATGATGCCGGCTAGAGTCCCGGGTTGTTTTGTGACTTGGGGCAGGTTTCTTTTTTCTGATAATCCATGTTCCCACCTAGCTCTAACGAGGAGTGAGAATAGTTCTTACTCTTGTGGTATAGATGGGATACATCCGGAAGACCTAGATTTTAGTTCTGCTTTGGGAGCTTGTAGCTCTGTGATCTTTGGCAAGGCATCTAACTCCTCCAAGCCTCGGTTTCCTCATCTGTCCAGTTGGGAGTGATAAAAAGTGCTTGGCAGACCTTAAATAAAGTGCTGTGTAAACTGACCTGCAAGATACATGTTGCATATAGAGGATATTTGAGGCAGCTACATGGTGCAGCAGATAAGAGTGCTGAGCCTGGACTCAGGAAGGCCTGAGTTCACACCCTGCTTCATTTACTTACCAAGTAGACAAGTAATTAAGGGTCAAAGGTTAAATGACCCAGGCAAGTCTATTTGGCACAGCCTGCCTCAGTTTCCCCATCTGTAAAATAGGGTTAATAATCACACCCACCTCCGAGGGTTATTGTGAGGCTCAAAGGAGATATTTGTAAAGCGCTTTTGAAACCTAAAAGGGCTATGTAAATGTTAGCTATTCTATTTGTGTGTGTGTGTCTGTCTGTCTGTCTCCAAATTTATATTCTTTGATCTGGAAGACAGAAAGGTCTTGTCTAAAGGAAAGGAAATTTTATTTTGTCTTCAGTTCAGAATAAGAATAAAAGAGAGGGAAGAATCAGCTGGCTTCTTAGAGTTGGCCTTCCCCTCTGTCTCCATAGAGAAGGCCCACCTCAAATATGGGAAGAGAAAGGAAAGCGGGGTTCGATAACAGGCACCGTGCTTTCTTATTGACCTCGGTTTTTGGGTTTTTTTCCATCAAGCTCCTGTCTGAATACTCCAGGCCCACTTACCTTCTCTCCCCAGTTTCTTTATCTGCATGTAAAAAATAGCGGGGTTGGCCTAGGTGACCTCTTTTTTTTTCCTTTAGGCAGTTGGGGTTAAGTACTTGCCCAGGGACATACAGCTAGTAAGTGTCAAGTGTTTGGTCTGAGGCCAGACTTGAACTCAGATTTTCCTGACATCAGGGTAGGTGCTCTATCCACCGCATCACCTAGCTGAGCCCAAGGTGACCTCTTAAAAAGTGTGTCTGTGTGCGCTCTTGCACATTTATATCTGCACATATGTCTGTAAACACATACGTGCACATAAACACTTTTATTATATATTTAGTAGTAGTAGTTGTGATTTTTTTTATTATTATTATTATTTCTTTATTGAGTAATCTGTTACCCCACCTTTGCCCTTTACTGCTAAGGAAAAGAGTCATGTAATTTTTTTTTTTTTAGTAGTTGTAATTGTTCACAAAATGTCCCTGTTTGTGCTCAAAGAACAAAAAAGAGGATTGCATGTGCACCAGTGAATTTCTGTGACGTTAGAAGTTAAATATTAAATTTAATGGGGGGGGAATGAAGGAAAGAAGCGCTGTCCCTTTGTGTCTCTCCTTCCTGTGTCCCTAATGAGGTGGGAGCAAGGTCTCCTGTCCTTGTGGGAGAGTGGCAGCAGATACCACCTGCTTCCCTCACCTGTCGTCCTCATGACTCTAGAGAAGGCAGGCATGTGCTGTGGGCAGGGGGCCGGCCTGCCTGTTGATCCATCTTTCCGAGCTGCTGGCTCCTCCTACCCAGATGAAATCTGGCCCTTCCAGGAGGGCTCCTGAAGGTCCCTGAGAAGGAATTAATGAATGAAGTCAGATCGGCCTCCTCCTGGTCAGGCCTCTGACTTCTTGGTCACTTGGAATAGTGTTGTTTTTCAGTCTTGTCTGGCTCTTTGGGACCCCATTTGGAGTTTTCTTGGCAAAGATACTAGAGTAGTTTGCCATTTCCTTCTGTGGCTGATTTTACAGATGAGGAAACTGAAGCAGACAGGGTTAAGTGACTTGTCTCAGACCAGATTTGAACTCGGGAAGCTTCCTGATTCCAAACCTAGTGTTCTCTATTCACTGCCCAGCCTGTCTGCCCCAGGACAGAGTTTAGTTTTGGACAAAGAGAATAATAGAATAAGCTGAAAGAGGGCAGGGGAAGAGCAAGCATTTATTAAGCTCCCACTGTGTGCCAGGCACAAATATTTCCCCTTTGAAAGGAGCCTCCAAAAGCAAAAGGGGGGGGCAGTTAAGTGGTGCAGTGGATAGAGCACCAGCCCTGGATTCAGGAGGACCTGAGTTCCGGCCTCAGACATATAACACTTACCTAGCTGTGTGACGCTGAGCAAGTTACTTAACCCCAATTGCCTCACCAAAAAAAGCAAAAAAAAAAAAAAAGAAGTAGCCTCCAAAGTGTGGTCCAGCCTCAACAGACAGCCCCTCTAACATATCGCTGGCAAATGGTTGTCCTTCTTTAGCCCCTACTTGAAGACCCCCCACAGGGGCCTAGATTTAAGCTGGAAGGACCTTGGAGGTCATCTGAACCAACCCACTCATTTTACAGATGAGGGATTTGAGGTTCAGGGATGGGGAGAGGCTTGCCCAGGATCCCCCAGGGAATACATGACCGGTTAGATTTGCATTCAGGTCTGGTGACTCCCAAGTCCAGTATTCTTTCTACTGTACTGTGCTGCCTCTCAGGAGGAACCACTGTTTGTGGACAGTTTGAGTCATAGGGAGCTTTTCCTCCGTGGAAGTAAAATCTGCCTCCCTGGAGCCTTGGTTCCCCCATTTGTAAAATGAGGGGCTTGAACTAGCGGGCTTCTGAGATCTATTCAAGCTCTAGATAGAGGCCTTCCTCGGGCTCGGTTTTCCCTTCTATAAAATAGAGAGACTAGCATTCCCCACACAAGTCATAGTTGCCAGTCAAGTAAGAGAACATATGTGTGGCCCTTTGCAAATCTTAAAGGACTACCTAAGTACTGGCTGCTAACATTATAGATCTGTGATTCTTTCTTTCCCCTACATTGTTTTCATTGATTTTTCTTTTACACTCTTATCTCTTCCTAATACCCACCTGCCTTATAACAAAAAGAAACAGTTTAGGCAAAAAAAAGAGACTGACTTGGGCTCCTAGGATACTGAGAGGAAAGAGAGAAATCTTTCTTCCTGTCATCTGCTGTGATTTGGTCACAGCCATCCTTGAGGGGGAGGGTTGTTTCATTTGTGTTTCTTTTCTCTCCAGCGTTTAGCGATGGGTCTTGATTCATAATAAGTCATTATGTGCATGAATAAAGCATTTACTGTGTGCAAAGCACTGTCCTTTTAGACAAGTTGTGGTCATTAGGAGCCGTGTCCCCCGTGAAAGTGAAATCTGCCCCCTGGAAACCTCAGTTTCCTCATCTGTAAAATGAAGAGATTGTCCTAGGGGACCTCTGAGAATCTCTTTTGGCTCTAGATAGAGGTAGCTAGTGGATAGAACTCTGAACTTGGGAGAAAAGAAAAATCTGAATTTTAATATTTTTGTGTTTACATTCCCATTATTGTGTTCGTTATGTGTGGTTCAGCTTCCTTGCCTTTGTCTCAAGTTTAGACAGGTCTTCCTAACTTTCTTTAAATTCTACATATATCATATTTCATAGCACTGTATTCCACACCACATTCATATAATGGTTTATTCAGTCATTTTCCAGTTAATGGTACCTCCTTTGCTTTTAGCTTTTTGCTACCGCAGAAGGTACCCACTGCAAATATTTTAGAGGCAGCTAGGTAGCAGAGTGGGTACAGTGCCAGCCCTGGAGTCAGAAAGACCCGAGTTCAAATCTGCCCTCAGACGCTGACTAGCTGTGTGACCCTGGGCAAGTCACTTAACCCTGTTTGCCTCAGTTCTTCATCTGTAAAATGACTGGAGAAGGAAATGGCAAACCCCTCCAGTGTCTGCCAAGAAAACCACAAATGGAGTCACAGAGAGTCAGGACGTGACTGAACAACAATGAATATTTTGTTATGTGTAGAATCTTTTCCCAGTCTTGGAATCTCCTTGGTTTTGTGGGTTAGCCTCGATCAGGATGAAGAGGAGGGGTTATAGGCAGTAGTAGGTATATGTACACATATAATATACATGTATGCATTGTTATACATAGGTGTAGGTATATGGGTGTCTTTATGTGTTTACATACGTACATGCATATACACATGTGTGCGTATGAGGAGAAGAGAGTGATGACAGCTGTCTTCAAGTGTTTGAAGGACTGTCTTTGTGTTCTTGCCGTTTGTTAGCAACAATGTGTTATAGTGGAAAGAGTCTCAACTTTGGAACCAGAAATGGCAGGTGCTATAGATCAGGGTTAGATTTATTGCTCTTTTCGTTGTCCAGAGTTGCTAAGAAAATGATGGAGAAAATATTAATAATGCAGAACAAACATGAAAAGGTGTCATGGGTATCTGTTGGCTTTTGTTTTGTAGAGCTTGTGGCTAAACGTTTACCAGCCCATCCCTTACTGGATGACCACTGAGCTCTCTCGCAAATCCCAGGTTCCATGATGCTTTGGATATTAGACCTCCTATGGGATATTTAAGCAGGGGGGGGATTCCTTGCTCCCCTATTAATGATTTTTTTTTATCATAGTCACATTGATTTTGTTTGTGCCGAAGCTTAATTACCAAATGTCTATATTATTAAAATTTAAGTTAAGTTTTAAATTATCAAAATTGTTTTTTCTATTATCGATCTGTATCCCGTATTTGGTTGTGAATGTCTGGGCTCCCTCTTGGTGAGTCGTTGGCCTCACATCTTAGACAGAATCCAGCATGGTTCTATGGGGCTGGTTTGGGGGCCCAGCTTTGTCAGGATCACTACCCTCTGAGGTGAAGGAGTCTCGAATTTGCTGAATAGTATCAAAGGAGCACAGAGTAGGAAGGGACCTCGGGGTCCATCTGGTCCGGTCCATCTCCTGTCTGAGCAGGCATCTCTCCTTCAGCCTCCCTGACAAGTGGTCAGTCACCCAGCCTCCCCTGCCTCCCACAGTGACTCATTCTGTTACTCGGTAGCTCTGAGTGAGAGGGGACATCGAGCCAGAGTTTGTGCCTTCTTAATGCAGCCCTCCAGAGCCAAACGGAACCAGCCCACGCCCTGTCTGCCGTTGCTCAGCCCTTTGTACATGGTGCCTGGGGCCCCCCAAAACAGCTCTGTCTGCTGATACCCAGGTGGCGTGGCCTTGAGACCCTTCATCATACCTCTCGCCACTCCCCGGATGCCCTCTGAGCTTTTATCGATGACCTTCCTGCACTGGGTAGCCAGAAGTGGCCACACAAGGCCGCCCATGGTGATCTGATGAAGGCAGAGCCTGGCCTGGATGCCCTGCCTCTCCGTGCAGCTTCTGATTGCATTAGCTTTGTTGGTTGCCATGGAAACAGCAGCATCCAGCTGTTCGCTAGAAGGCTGGAGCATGGGGGTTGTCGCTCTGCCTCCCACACAGGGATCGTCGATTTCAAGAGGGAAAGGACTTTAGGGCTGTCCAAAAGTACCCCTGAGAAGGGACACTGTGCCCAAGAGCACACAGCGGATAAGGGCAGAGCAGAGATTCTAGGTCCATTAGGGAGTGGGAGTCCCCTCTTGGGTAGAGAGCCCCATGGGCAGGGTGTCCTTGCACTAATCAGCCTCCTCTGTTTGTCTCTCCCAGAGATGATTCTGCTGAAGTCGATGTGTATAACCCTGTGAAGAATGAATGGGATAAGATCCCTTCTATGAACCAGGTAAACTTGGAAATGGGGGGTTTTTTTCTCTGTCCTCTTTAAGAGGATGGAAGCACTGGGCACAAAGCCCACTCCTGTCCTTTCACATGTCCACACTGGCACTAGTGAGCCTCTGGCCAGCTTTTCTTCATCAGGCCAGGGGTGGGGAGATATAGATGTCAGGGGAGACCAGGCTTTGACAAGATGGTGGTGATGGGGTGAGACATCTTGGGAAAGGGTTATTCTGTAGAAACACACCCACTTGGGAAGCCTTCTCAGGCTATGTCTGCTTTAAAAAAAAATTATCTTGAATTTCCCATTTATTTATTTATTTATTTATTTTTGGTAAGGCGGTTGGGGTTAAGTGACTTGCCCAGGGTCACACAGCTAGTAAGTGTCAAGTGTTTGGTCTAAGGCCGGATTTGAACTTGGGTCCTCCTGACTTTAGGGTCGCTGCTCTATCCACTGCACCACCTAGCTGCCCCCAAATTTTTATTTTTTAGAAAAGCTTTATTATTCTCTTTTCTAACGAATGTTTTTCATTTCTGGAAATGGCCTTCCCCAACCCCCAGAAAAAAGATCCTCCCTTATTCAGCAAAAATGTTTGATCCTGTGGCCATACCCAGCAGTGTGTATACACTATTGTGCCCATTCTCTCCAGTGTCTGCCTCTGACTTTTGTAGACCTCTTTGTCCTCATGACGTTTGGCCCTGGATTTTACTTACACGTGGAGATCTAGGATTGTAAATTAAGGGTTACAGGGGACTTCAGGGGCAACAAGTCCAATCCCTTCATGGTACATATGAGGAAACTGAGGCCCAGAGAAGTCACACTGCTGGGATTGGAACCCAGGACCTCCAACTCCATTGACTTGTCATCGCTCCAGAGTGCCTCATGTTGTGTCTGTCCCCCGGTAGGATGTAAACCCTTTGAAGACACAGGGGGCCTGTTTTGTCTGGTGTCTTTGTTTCTACCTTGAAATTTTTGAGGGGTGGATTTTCTGGGTCTGACTGTGTTGGGTAGAAACTTCTTTCTCCATCAGGGCGGAGGCTCAGGAACTTGGTCGAGATCCCGTAGCCAGCGAGTCTGCAAGGCAGATCTGAGCCCGGGACATCCCGCCTCTACTGAGTGATTGTTGGGTGGATGGCTGTTGCTTTCAGCTTCCTGGGTGGCGGGCTCCCCCTCACCCCTGGTCTTTTGGTCTGTAGGTCCACGTGGGAGGCAGCCTGGCTGTCTTGGGCGGGAAACTCTACGTGTCTGGTGGCTACGACAATACGTTTGAACTCTCTGATGTGGTGGAGGCTTTTGACCCAGAGACTCGGGCGTGGAGTGTGGTGGGCCGCCTCCCGGAGCCCACCTTCTGGCACGGCAGCGTCAGCATCTTCCGCCAGTTCATGCCTCAGACCACGTCCAACGGGCACGGCTTCGACCTTGACGATGCCAGTGACTCGAACTTGAACCGGCCCCGGCAGCGCCTGCAGAATCAGAACCAGAACCTGAATGAGCTGCATTAGTGCCGGCCGGCCTGGGCCTCGGCTCGGCACGCGGCTCCGTTGGCGTTTTGGGGGGAGGGCAGGGAGGACCCCAGTGACCGACAGGCGTGGGTTGTCCACATGTGTGATGAGGCGCTGGGTCTTCAGGAAACGGAGCACTTGGAACCACCGGTCAGGGTGCCGGCTTAGCTTTCAGCAGATGGGGAGAGGCTAGCGCAGAGAGGCTTCCAAAGCATCCCTCCTTTTCACTTGTGGGAGAGTCCCCCCAACATCCACCCCTGGCTCCCCGACACCTGCATCGCTGCCCACTTCTGCCTCCTGACGAGCCCCGTGTTCCTGTCTTCATTCTAGGGCTGCCGGTGGATGGTAGGACCGAGCCCTTGGTACCAGGTTGTGGGAATATGTGGGCATGGTATACACGGAGAGGCCAGCTAGAATGCCCTGGGGTCCTGCTCAGAAAAGAGCTCCCCTTCCAGGTGGACTTGTGCGGATCCCCTCTGCTCCCTACCCCCATTTCAGTGGTATTCGGGTATATAAGCACCTACCCTACAGTGCCCTGTTAACATGCCTGTTCGCTGGGTGCTTGGACTAGCAAGCTCCCAGCCCAGGTGACCCGTGGTGTGTGCTTTCTTCATTCCCTGCGCTGCCTGACCTTTGGGACCGGCGGAGCAGAAAAGCAGGTGCGTTTTCAGGAGCTGGTGCTGGTGGAGACCCTTATCCTCCCTTTGTCCTCCCCTCTCCTCAGATGGGCCAGTGGCTCTGCTCCCTCGGAGTCCCAGCTGACTCTCCCACACACCCCACCGTAGACATCATTAATGAAATGGACATCAGCCTTTAGATTACAAGCGTCTTTTAAAGACCCGGCACGCCAGCCAGTCCCATCTTCTGTGTGCCCGGCTTGAGAGGGTAGAACGGAAGGAGGTGTCTCCGGTGAGCGTGCTGGGCAAGGATGTTGACTCTGCTCGCTCCTCTGGACCAGATCTGCCCTCGGCTGGCCCAGGCTATCCTCCGGCCTCTGACAGACACCAACTGTGAGCTGGGTTGTGGCCCAAAGGCAGAGACGGCCCAGCTTACCTTGTATTGAAAGGTGTTACAAACTGCTGTCATCGGTCTAAAGGGAGGGAGGAGTTATCGAGGTGTTGGTCACAGAAATAGGACCCTAACCCCACCCCGGAGAGCCATGCCAGAGCTAAAACCCCTTGTGCTTTCTTCTGCCCCAATGATGCTATTTAGGCGGCCCAAAGGAGTCCTAGGTGTCTTCCTGCCCCAAGATTGCTGCCTGGTGACCCAGAGTTAACCCCTTTACTTCCTTAGTGCCTCCCCTGTAAAGTGGGGGTTGGGTTCAGTGGCCTCCGGGGCCCCTTCCCACTCTGAATCTGGGCTCCCCATTGGCTTGACCCCCAAAAAAGTCATGTTTGTAACAGCAGCTATCTGTATTGACTCACATTTTCCCATTGGATTTTTTTTCTTTTAAGAGAAATGTTCCTATAGAGAGCAGTGTTGTTAGCTCTCACGTAATTTAAAAAGGTGGGTGCAGGGACAGAGAGGACTTACGAATAAAGGACTGGCCTCAGAGCCACAGACCTACAGACCTAGGTGCGAATCCCACCTCAGACACTTGCTTGTGACCCTGGACAGTTTGTGTAAGTAGAGAAAGGTTTCCTCACCAGGAGCTGATGAAATCCAGTCTGGATTTTTTTTTTAAGTCACCTTTAAAAATCCTAACTTTTTGTTTTGGTTTTTTTGTGAGGCAACTGGGGTTAAGTGACTTGCCCAGAGTCACACAGCTAGTGAGTGTTATGTGTCTGAGGCCGGATTTGAACTCGAGTCCTGACTCCAGGGCTGGTGCTCTGTCCCCTGTGCCACCTAGCTGCCCCCCAAATCCTAACATTTTAAGTGATGTTTTTGCCTTTGTCAGGAGACCATCTCTCCCATGCTACCCCCTGCAGGGAATATTAGTCAAATGGACAGTCAGCCCTTGAGAGTAAAAGCATTTTTTTAAAAAGCTATATCCCACCTCAGAGTCCTGCTGAGCCCCTGTAAGGGACTCAAACAGTTAAGTGCTCACGCTTCTTGTTTGAAAGAGAGGGGGCAATGTGCTTTAAGTGGCATCTTGTAGTAGGTAACTGGCTGGCACCCTTCTGGGCATGTTGTGCAGGGTAGGTAGGCTCCGATTCCCAGTGGAGAATGGGACCTTCAGAGGGTAAAGTGGCTTCTGGAGGAAAGAGCTGCCATCCAGAGAGTGTTCAGAGAAGGAGTGGCCTTGTGAGTTAGGGAGAACAGAGTGCTGGGGCTTAGAATCCAGCCCGATTGGCCCTGGGTTCCGATCCTGCCCAAGCTGAGAAAGTCAGTTAACCCTTCTATGCCTCCACTTTACTTATCTGTAAAATGAGGGGGCTCTCTAAACCTGTGATCCTAAGGTGAGAATTAGAAAGTACCTCTCCAAGAACCAGTGACATGTTGGAGAGGCTTCCTCTACCATATTTCTGCTCCCCTGCCTGTTGGGCTTAGAGGTCAAGATAGGGACATGTCGGTATTTTCTGGTCTGAGAAGCATCTATTTGGGGTCCGTGCCAAGTCAGCTCAGCCGTAGGAAGTATCACGGATACAAACAACCCTGGGCAAGATAGTACCAGGTAAAGTGAAAGTCCAAGGGACCTGGCATAGAAGGCTGTGCTCTCCATCTGGCTTGGCATTCTCAAATCTACTGCCCCCCTCAGTTAAGCCATGTGACCCTGCCCCTCCCCATCCTGGTTGTTTTGAGGATTAGATGAGATCATCTATTCAGGTGCTTGGCAGACCTTCAAACGCTACACTAGTTAACTGTTACTATTATCCCTTTGGGGGGCTCTTGGGGAGAGCTCACCAGGTCCATTTTCAGAGATTTATGTGAAGGAGGTGTACCTTCACTCTCCTATTCACAGCCCCACCCACTCTCCTATTCACAGCCCCACCCCAGCTAGGGGGCAGCTGGCTGGCAGGGTTCCCTCATCTCCCATCAGGTGAGGTCAGGCTGGTGTGGACTCCAGGTGGAGATGCTCTTCCCACCCTCTGGTTTCACACTTGACCACCAGCCACTCTAGGGCCCACCTCTGCTTTGCCTCTGGCTCCTTCCCTTTATCCCAAACCCCAGCTGTAAAGTCACAGACTTGAACCATTAACCCTCTACCACCTCTTTCCCCTTCCTGGATTAGCACTGATGTTAAGCTGGTGGTCTGTGCCCGTGTGTGTGTATGTGTGTATGTATGTGTGTCGGTACTAAACTAAATTTGCCTTATAGGATGGTAAAGAGAATTCTGTGACAAATAACTGAATGTTGAACTCTTAGAGAAAGTACTCTATATTTATATGGATCTCCTAGATTTGCTTACTCCAGGATTCACTCCTGTGTAAGATGCCAGAACCAAAGCGTGAAGTAGGTTTGTGTATTTATTTTGTTTACTGGATCAGACTTCCATGTCCTGTATCATGGTTAAGGTATCCATCCCATACTTTTTTTGAAATAAAGATATTTCCTATATGTTCAGGCTCTTTGTTTCTGTTTTTAATTCTCAGGATTGTGTGTGTGCTGGAAAGTACAGTTGGGTTAATAGAGGGGGCACAGACTTTCAGAAGACATGGGGAAATTGGTGTGGAGGCCTCCAAGACAGGGTAGAATGTCATGTATGAGGAGCTGAAAGGCCAGTATCGCTGCAAGTTTGGGGGCATTCAGGAGTGAGATGTAAGAAGACTGGAGAGTTAGGAAGGGGCTGGGTGTTAAAGGGTTTTTGATGCCACAGAACTTTATATTTCACCCTAGAGGAATTGGGAAGCCATTGGAGTTTGAACCTGAAATGTAACAAGTCATGACTGTGTTTTAGAAAACTCACCTTGGCAGCTGAGTGGAGGATTGATTGGAGTAGATGGGGACAAGGCAGGGAAGCCAGTTGGAAGGCTTCTTAAACTCCAGTCCTTGGTAATTGGTGGTAGCCTTCACACAGTTAAACTTTCAGAATCTTAGTCGTGAATCTTAGGTAATAAGTGTCTGAGGCCAGATTTGAACTCGGGTCTTCCTGACTCCAGGACCCGTGCTCTGTCTACTGTGCCACCGAGCTGCCCCAAGATGACAGTTTTTCCAATAAATACTTGAAAACAACTATCATGGCCCTCCAGTTTCCCTGCCCTTCCCCAGCCTGGTTGCCTTCCTCTTGACATCCATCAGTATATATTGGTGTCTTCCTAAAATGTGATTCCCAGAATTGAGACAACAAGCCTACCGTGCTTCCTTCCACAATTCTTTCATCATGCTATTTAAACCAGATGACCAAAGCGAAAGCCAGCCTAATGACTTTAAGTCTGACAGTGATTTGATCAAATCTTGGGTAAACCCCTACTTTGCAAGTACAGGGGTATGGTAATATTGTACTAGAAATGCTAGCTATAAAAAGATGAGAAGAAGAAATTAGAACTGGCAATAGGGAAAAAAACCTTGCTTTTTGCAGATGATATTAATGGTATACTTAGAGAATCCTGGAGAGTCTACTAAAAAAAACTAGTTGAAGTAACTTCAGTAAAGTTGTAGGATATAAAATAAATTTGCAACATTTTTGTGTATTACCAAACAAAGCCCAGCAGCAAGAGATAGAGAAATTCCATTTAAAATAACTGTAGACAGTGTAAAATATTTGTGAGTCTGCCTGCCAAGATAAACCTAGGAACCGTACGAACACCACTACAAAACACTTTTCACACAAAGTCAGATATAAAGAATTGGAAAAATATTAATTGCTTATGGGTAGGCTGAGCCAATAAAATATAAAGGACAATTCTACCTAAATTAATTAATTTATTCAGTGGCATACCAGACTACCAAAAATTATTTTATAGAGCTAGAAAAATAATAAAATTCATTTGGAAGAGCAAAAAGCCAAGAACATCAGGGGAGTCAATGAAAAAAAAAAGTGAAGGAAGGTGGCTTAGCAGTACCAAATCTCAAATTATTACAAAGTGGTAATCATCAAAACAGAGCAGGACTGATTAAGAAATAGAGTGGTGGATCAGTGGAATAGATTAAGTATACAACACGTAGCAAATTGCCACAGTGATCTAGTGTTGGATAAATCCAAAGATCCAAGTTTTTGGGACAAGAACTCAACATTGGACAAAAATAGGAAATTGAGGGGCTGCCCATCAGTTGGGGAATGGCTGAACAAGTTGTGGTATATGATTGTGATGGAATATTATTGTATTATAAGAAATGATAAGCAGGATGTTTTCAGAAAAATCTGGAAAGACTTACATGAATTGGTGCTGAGTGAAGTGAGCAGAACCAGGAGGACATTGTACACAGTTAACCGCCACATTGTGTGATGAGTAATTTTGGTAGTCCTGAGCAATGCAAGGATCTAAGACACCTCCGAAAGTCTCATGATGGAAAATGCTATCCACCTCCAGAGAAAGAACTGATAGAGTCTGAATGCAGATCAAAGTATACTGTTTCTAAATTGTCTTTACTTTTTGTTTGTTTGTTTGTTTTCTTTTACAACATGCCTAACGTGGGAATGTTTTGCACAACTACATAAATATAATCTCATTCCAATTGCTTCCCTTCTCAAGGGAATAATATTTATCATATAAAACAGCAGCATAATAATTTATGTAACTAATTTAGGCAAGAGGAGGAAAGGGAGAGAATTTGGAACTCAAAATTTTTAAAAAATGAATGTTATGATTACACACGTATAACCTATATTGCTTGCTTCACACTTTGTGTGAAAAGTGTTTTGTAGTCGTGTTCATATAGTTCCTAGGTTTATCTTGGCAGGTAGACTCACAGATATTTTATATTTTCTACAGTTATTTAGATGGAATTTCTCTTTCTTGCTCCTGGGTTGTTTGTTTTGCTTTTTGGTGAGGCAGTCAGGGTTAAATGACTTGCCCAGAGTCACACAGCTAGTAAGTGTCAAGTGTCTAAGGCTGGATTTGAACTCAGATCCTCCTGACTCCAAGACTGGAGCTCTATCCACTGTGCCACCTAGCTGCCCCATTGCTGTTGGGTTTTGTTGATAGTATATAGAAATGTTGATGATTTATGTGGTTTATTTTATATCCTACAACTTTGCTGAAGTTGTTAATTATTTCAGCTAGTTTTTTAGTTGACTCTCCAGGATTCTCTAAGTATACCATTATATCATCTGCAAAAAGCAATAATCGAATTGCTTGCCTTCTCCATGGGAGTGGGGGTGGGGAGGAAGGAAGGGAGAGAATTTGGAGCTCAAAGTTTTAAAAATGAATGTTAATTGTTTTTACATGTAACTGGGGGAAAATAAATACTGAATAAAAGCTAAAAGAAAAAATGTTGAAAATTGTTTTTACATATAATTGGAAAAAATATATAAAACTTTAAAGGAAAAGAAACTACAGTAAATTACTTCTTCCACCCCAGAACTCTACAAAAAGTCAACCAGGTAAAGCTCAGTCAGTCAGTGAGCATTTATTAAACACTTACCGTGTGCCAGGCACTGTGCTAAGTGCTGGGTCTACTCAAAGGCAAAAGATACTCAGTTCCCTTGAGAAGCTCATATTCTAATGGAGGAGACAACAAGCAATTATGTACAAAAAAGCTATGGACAGTATAAGTAGGAGGCAGTCAACAAAAGCAAATCACTAGAATTAAGAGGGATTGGGAAGGTCTTCCAAGGTTTTAGTTTGGATTTGAAGGGAACAGAGAAGCCAGGAGGCAGCGATGAAGGAGGGCATTCCAGACATAGGGGACAGATAGAGAAAATGCCCAGAACTGAGAGATGGAGCATCTGGTTGGTTAGACTAGCAAGGAAGGCAATGTCAGGAACCCAGCGGACCAAGGATAAGACTCAATGGGACCGATAACCATGGCCAAAGAACAGAAAGAGAGCCCGGCCCTGGCACAAGTCCCTGCTTCAGGAACTAAAGCTAGAGAGATGAATAGATTAAAACACCATATAGTATTAGAAATTGTTATAGATCTAGAGATCACCAAAAAGGAATAATTCTGTAACAACTTCAGAAGGAAAAAAAAATGATTTTCTACAAAGACAACATGAATAAATGCCTAAAAAAAATAAAACAAGATACAAAAAAAAGAAAAAAAAATTAAAACTCTGAAGGAAATAATTGGAAGGAGAATAACAAGCTTAGAAAATAAATGATTGGATTATCTGAAAGCCATGATAGAAGAAAGAGCCTAGATGTTATATTCCAAGAAATTGTCAAGGAAAACTGCCCTGATATCCTCGAGCCAGAGGATAAAATAGAAATTGAAAGAATACACCAGAGGGAAGATATCCCAAAATGGAAACTCTCAGAAATATAGCCTAATTCCAGAGCTCCAAGATCAATGAGAAAATACTTCAAGGAGCCAGAAAGAAACCCTTCAAATGTCTTGGAGCTGCAGTCAACATCACACAAGATTTAGCAGCTACCACCTTAAAGGTAAGGAGGGCTTAGAATATGATATTCTGGAAATCAAAAGAGCTGAGATTACAACCAAGAACAATCTACCCAGCAATACTGAGTATAATCCTTCAAGGGAGAAAATGGGTATTTAATGAAATAGAGGACTTCAAGCATTCCTGATGAAAAGACCAGAGCTGTGGGGAATATTATCTCACAAAAAAGATGTACACAAGGGAGAGCTTTTACAGTGAAGGGGAAAATCGGGAGCAGGTGGCAATGCTTAGAACCTCACTCACATCTACATTGTTTCAAAGAAGAAAATACACGCACAAAATAGATAGATAGATCCTCAATTGGAAATAGAAATCTATCTTATCCAACAAAGAAATAAGAGAAGAAGGGGACAAAAGAAAAAGGTGGGAGTGATTAAAAAGGAGGGTAGATAAAAGAAGGCAGTGGTCAGAAACAAAACAGACTTGAGAGGAGGGATAGGATAAAAAGAGAGTGAAGGATAAATAGAAGAAAAGAGGATGGATGAGAATGCAGTTATACTCATGAATATGGATGAGATGAACTCATCCATAAGATGGAAGCAAATAGCATAATGGATCAGAGACCAGAATCAAAGCAATATGTTGTTTATAAGAAATACACTTGAAACAAAGAGACATACACAGAGTTAAAATAAGGGGCTGGAGCAAAATCTATTATGTATCAGCTGACATGATGTAAAACAAAGCAAAAGCAAAAATAGACCTAATTAAAAGGGATAAACAGGGTAACTACATCTTGCTAAAATGAACTATAAAACACTATCAATACTAAACATATATACACTAAATAGCATCCAAATTCTTAAAGGAAAAGTGAAATGAACTAAAAGAAGAAATAGACAGTAAAACTATGCTAGTGAGGAACCTCAACCTTCCCCTATCAGAACTAAATAAATCTAACTATGAGATAAATAATAAGTCAAGGAGATAAATAGAATCTTAGAAAAGTTAGATATGATAGACCTCTGGAGAAAACTGAATGGGTATAGAAAGGAATGTACCTGTATCTCAACTGTACATGGCACCTTCAATAAACTGACCATGTATTAAGACACAAAAACCTCACAAGCAAATGCAGAAATATTAAATGTACAGTTTTCAGACAACAATGCAATAAAAATTACATTTAATAAAGGGCTATGGAGGCATAGTTTAAAAATTAATTGGAAACTAAACAATGTAATTCTAAAGAATGAATGGGTCAAAGAATAAATCAGAGAAATAATCAATGATTTCATTAAAGGGAATGGCAACATTCCAAAATTTGTGAGATAAATCCAAAGCACTGCTTAGGGGAAACTTTATATCTCTAAATACATACATTGATAAAAGAAGAGCAAATCAATGAACTGGGTATGCAACAACACACACACACACCCCCCAAAAAAAAAAAACCTAGAAAAAGAACATTAAAAATCTCCATTTAAACACTAAAATGGAATCCTGAAAATCAGAGGGATGAATAAAACTGAATGTAAGAAAGGCCATTTAACTAATAAATAAAACTAGAAGCTGGTTTTATTTTTTAAAAAAATAGATAAACCATTGGTTAATTTGATTTAAAGGAAGAAAGAAGAAAACCAAATAACCAAGTATCAAAAATGAAAAAAGTGAATGCGCTGCCAATGAAGATGAAATTAAAACAATTATCATATTTTGCCCAGTTACATGCCAGTAAAACTGACAATCTAAATGAAATGGATGAATATTTACAAAAATATAAACTGCCCAGGTTAACAGAAGAGGAAACAGAATATTTAAATAATCCTGTCTCAGAAAAAAAGAAATTGAATAAGCCATCAATAAGTTGCTGAAGAAAAAACCCCCAGGACCAGATAGACTTGCAAATGAATTCTATCAAACATTTAAGGAACAATTAATCTCAATGCTATGGAAACTATTTGAAAAAATAGGTAAAGGAGTCCTACCAAATTCCTCTTATGACATAAATATGATTGTCATACCTCAATCAGGGAGAGCAAAAAAAAAAAAAAAAAGAAAACTAGACTAATTTCCTTAATGATAATTGATGCAAAAATTTAAAATAAAATGCTAGCTAGAAGATTACAGCAATATATCACAAAGATCATATACTATGACCAGGTAGGATTTATACCAGGAATGCAGGGCTGGTTCAAAATTAGGAAAACTATTAGTGTAGTTGACCATATCAATAATAAAAACAACACAATGATTGTATCAGTAGATGCAGAAAAAAGCACTCATTCCTATTAAAAACACTAGAAAGCATAGGAATCAGTGGAACCTTTCTTAAAATGATAAGGAGCATCAATCTAAAAGCAAGAGCAAACCTGATTTGTAATGGGGATAAACTTGAAGCCTTCCGAATAAGATCAGGAGTAAAGCAAGGATGTCCATTATCACCATTATTATTCAGTATTGTACTAGAAATGTTAGCTATAGCAATAAAACAAGAAATTGAAATAAAAATAGGCAATGAGGAAACAAAGCTATCGCTTTTTGCAGATGATATAATGGTACACTTAGAGAATCCTAGAGAATCAACTAAAAAACCATTTGAAACAATCAGAATTTCAGTAAAGTTGTAGGATATAAAATAAGCCTGTATAAATTATCAGCTTTTCTATCAGCAAGAAATAGAAAGAGAAATTTCATTTAAAATAACAAGACAATATAAAATACTTGAGAGTCTACCTGCCAAGACAAAACCAGGGATTATATGGAGACGATTACAAAACACTTTTCACACAAATAAAGACAGATCTAAACAATTGCAGAGATATTAATTGCTCATGAGTAAGCCAAGGCAATGTAACAAAAATAACAATTCTACCTAAGTTTATTTACTTATTTATTGCCATAGCAATCAAACTACCAAATAATTTTTTTTTATAGAGGTAGAAAAAATAGTAACAAAAGTCATTTGGAAGAACAAAAGGTTGAGGATATCAAGGGAATCAATGATAAAAAAAAAAGTGTAAAGGAAGACAGCCTAACTGTACCAGATATCAAACTGTATGACAAAGCAGTAATTATCGAAACATTCTGGTATTGGCTAAGAAATAGAGCAGAGGATCAGTGGAATAGATTAGGTACATCCACTGTTACTGTTTGGCCCTTTCACTCATGTCCAACTCTTCATGCCCCCAATTTGGGGTTTTCTAGGCAATGATACTGGAGTGGTTTGCCATTTCCTTTTCCAGCTTATTTTACAGATGAGGAAACTGAAGCAAATAGGGTTAAGTGACCTGCCAAGGTCACATAGCTAGTAAGTGTATGAGGTCAAATTTGAACTCAGTTCTTCCTGACTCCCGGCCTAGTGCTCTATCCACTGTGCACCTGGCTGTCCCCTAATAAACGACCATAGGAATCTAGTGTTTGATAAACCCAAAGATTCAAACTTTGGGATTAAGAACTCAGCATTTAGGTGGGCAGCTAGGTGGTGCAGTGGATAGAGCACTGACCCTGAAGTCAGGAGGACCTGAGTTCAAATCCGGCCTCAGACCGAACACTTGACACTTACTAGCTGTGTGACCTGGGCAAGTCACTTAACCCCAATTGCCAAAAAAAAAAGAACTCAACATTTAGGGGCAGGTAGGTGGCACAGTGAATAGAGCACCGGCCCTGGATTTAGGAGGACCTGAGTTCAAATACAACCTCAGACATATAACACTTACTAGCTGTATGACCCTGGGCAAGTCACTTAACCCCATTGCCTAGCCCTCCCCCCAAAAATTCAACATTTGACAAAAATTGCCGGGATGACTAGAAAGCAATTTGGCAGAAATTAGGCACAGATCAACATCTCACATCATATACCAAGATAAGGTCAAAATAAGTATGGGATTTAGACATAAAAGGTGATACCATAAGCAAATTAGGGGAGCATGGAATAGTTTACTTGGCAGATTCATGGGTAAGGAAAGACTTTATGACAAAACAAGAAACAGAAAGCATCACAGGATGTAAAATCGACAATTTTGATTATATGAAATTAAAAAGCTTTTGCACAAATAAAACTAACACAACCAAAATTAGAGAGAAAACAGAAAACTGAAGGTAAAATTTTACAGCAAATCTCTGTGATAAAGTCCTCATTTCTCAAATATATGAGGATGTGAGCCAAATTTATAAAAATAAGAACCATTCCCCAGTTGATAGTCAAGGGATATTAAGCAGGCAGTTTTCAGAAAAAGAAATCAAAGTTACTAACCACATGAAAAAATGCTCTAAATCACTATCGGAGAAATGCAAATTAAAACAACTCTAAGATACCACCTCACACCTATCAGACTGGCAAATATGATAGAGAAAGAAAATGACAAATGTTAGAGGGGACATAGAAAAACTGGAATGCTAATGCACTGTTGGTGGAATTGTGAGCTAATCCAACCATTCTGGAGAACAGCAATACCCAAAGGGCATTGCATCCCATGCATACCCTTTACCCAGCAATACCACTACTAGATTTGTATCCCAAAGACATCAAAGAAAAGTGAAAGGGACTTATTTGTACAAAAATATTTATAGCTGCTCTTTTTGTGATGGCAAAGAATTGGAAATTGAAGTGATGCCCATCAATTGCTGAATGGCTGAACAAGTTGTAATATGTGATTATGATGGAACACTATTGTGCTGTAAGAAATGATGAGCAGGATAGTTTCAGAAAAGCCTAGGAAGACTTACATGAATTGATGCAAAGTGAAGTGAGAAGAACCAGAAGAACATTGTACATACTAGCAGCATTATTGCACAGTGATCAACTATGAATGACTTAGCTATTCTCAGCAGTACCATGATCCAGGACAATTCTAAAAGACCCATGATGACAAATGCTATCTGATTCCAGAGAGAGCTGATGAAGCCTGGGTGCAGATTGGAGCATACTTTTAAAGGCTTTCTTTATTTTTATTGTTCTGTTTTGCTTGTGTTTTCTTTCACAGCACAGCTAATATGGACATATGTTCTGCATCACTTCACATGTAAGTGGTTATTCAAGTCATTTCAGTAGTGTCTGATTGTGACCCCATCTGGGATTTTCTTGGCAGAGACACTGGAGTGGTTTGCCATTTCCTTCATCCAGCTCATTTGACAGATGGGGAAACCAAGGATTAAATGACTTGCCTAGGGTCACAAAGCAAGTAAGTGCCAAGAACTTGGCAGTATCTTTATCAATGAATGGCAGGGCTTGCACTAAATCATCTTTGAAGCCCTTCCACCTCTAGGTCCCATGGCTCCGGGATAAGGTCAAACTTGGGCCATTTCTTGCACTTCCCTACTTGAGAAGACCCTGTTGCCTAAATTTGTTGGGCATCACTGACTTAGGAAGCCCAGAGATGCATTTCCTTACAACAAAACCATCTCTGTGTAACAGAATACAGTATATCATTGTTCCAATGTGTTCTCCAACAGAAATCTTATAAAGGGATTTTACAACAGGATACATTGTCTTTGAAATGTTTTTAGTCCTTGGGGCAAAGAGCTTTTATCAAGTGATATCTCTCTAGCCTGATCCACTAAACCAGCCCAGATGGATAAGGGGAATAATAATCATAGCTGACATTTATATAGCAATTTAAGATCTTCAAGAGAGGCAGTGTAACCTAGTGGAGAGGATCCGGAGGCCCCTCCTCTGATATATGCCAGCCTGTGGAACCTCAGGCAAGTCACTCAACATCTGCCCTGGGCAGACTAAATTACTGGTGAGTGGCAGATCTGCGTGGTGGCTGGGGGGGAGGGGGCATTTCCACATCAGGAGTTCTCCACATCTATGAAATCGTGGGTCTGGAGCAAAGGGTAGAAATGGTTTGTCAAAAAGCTATTCCTCATGAGGACCCTATAAGGTTGGTGCTATTATTAATGCCCATTTCACAGACGATAAAAACATAGAGATAAAATGATTTCACTGGAGCAATAGAGCTATTAGCCAATCAACAAACATTTATAGTCTAAAGTGCCTACTAGGTGCCAAGTACTGGGACTATAGAGACAGGAAAAGGGCCATTGTACTTGGGTCTGGTGCCTTACACACTTTTTCCCCCTTAAATTGAATCAGATAATCAGAGCTGAGTTTGAACAGGGCTCACACCTCCTTAGATCTGTCAGAGCCTTGTGGGAGAGACTAGGGTTAAGCCAAGCACTTTGTATAGAAGGGACAAGCTATTGCAGAACATAGGTCCAGAGGTTCCCAAAGAGGGCAATACTGCCCCCTTGGGGGCACTGGAAAGATCCAGGGGGCAGCAGTAGTCTCAGGTGCAGTTGAGGGTCTCCGAATAAAAATCAGGGGGCAGTGGAAGCACAAGGAAAGAAGAGAAGGTAAAATTTTGAAAAACCATTTATACGTGTTTTATCTATTATGTAATAGAGTTAAAGTCATAGTGATGACATTATTTTCTAAATAAATAGACAAAATGCAAGTTGTAACCCATCAGTGGTCAAGTCCACCAACAAGTCTTAACAAGCAAGTGTTGGCAGGCGAGCTTATCATGCATTGTTGGGAAGTCCAGCACGCATGAGCAGGAATATGTGTGTGTCATGACTTGTTTACGATATGGTGCTATACAGTTACATGATGCAATATCGCATCATCAAAACATTAATGCAGGAAAAGAAAACACAAATTTACAATAAATTATTAAATTTAAGATGTGTCATTTAAAAAAATGTATATTTTTTGAAATGATGCAAATTTTAAAAAAATATTAAAGGGTTGAAGAAAGATTTCCAGGGGGACACTAAGTAATTTTTTTTTTATAGGGGCAGCAGGCCAAATAAGTTTGGGAATCTTTAATCTAGGCAGAAGAGAGTGAGTGTCTGGATTGGAAGAGGTTGGAGTAGTCATAACTCAGAGGGAGGACTGAGCTTCCACAGAGAAGGGAGAGATGGAAGGGAGTCCTCAGCTCTGTGGGACCCCGGAGAGGAGGATCCGGGCTGAGGGAAATCCTAAGGAAAAAAATCAAACTATTCTTTCTCCAGCTTTCCCTCCCAATGCCCATCAATGCACAAGTGGTATAATATATTCCGCTCTTCTGTTACCCAAATGTTACCAGTAAACTAAATTTTGCCTCAACCCCAAAGAAGGCCAGGGGTTAAATAGAGTAAGATTTCACAGTAAGGTGAGTCAAGGAATCCAACCTCTACCTGGGTTTGAAGAATTTTTCCTAATTGGGGGTTTGGAGTAATTGTGACTGAACATTTTATCTAAAACCAAGTCCCCTGTAGGCAAAGAGAAGGAAACCAAGTGGACCATATACAGACCTTATAGAGACTGTGCGCCCTGGGATTAAAACAAGGTAATTACCATAAAGGGTTTTACAGACCAAAGCAAAGCAATGCCTACTGTCAAGGAGCTGATTTCTGTCCAATATATTCAGAAGAAATATAAGGTAATTAGGGCACTAGCAGCTACAGGGGTGCGGGCCACGGTGGTCAAGAAGGACTTCATAGGGGCAGCTAGGTGGCACAGTGCACAGAGCACTGGCCCTGGATTCAGGAGGACTGAGTTCAAATCAAGCTTCAGACACATGATACTCACTAGCTGTGTGACCCTGGGCAAGTCACTTAACCCCAATTGCCTTACCAGAAAGAAAGAAAGGAAAGAAGGAGGGAAGGAAAGAAAGAAAGAAAGAGAGAAAGAGAGAAAGAGAGAAAGAGAGAAAGAGAGAAAGAGAGAAAGAGAGAAAGAGAGAAAGAAAGAGAGAAAGAGAAAGAGAGAAAGAAAGAAAGAAAGAAAGAAAGAAAGAAAGAAAGAAAGAAAGAAAGAAAGAAAGAAAGAAAGAAAGAAAGAAAGAAAGAAAGAAAGAAAGAAAGACTTCATGTAGAAGGTAGGATGTGAGCTAAGTCTAGAAGGAAGGGATTCTATAGTGTCTGAGGCAGCATTTGACTCTAGGTGACTCCCAAGTCTTCTCTTTATTATGCCCAACGGGGGAAAAGTGAGATGGAAAGGGGTGGTGTTGATGCATACAGACATTAGGCACAATCCACAGAGACCACTTACCAACTATGTAACATACCTTTCCAATAGGTACTGGCTGCTTTTCTTACCCCCTCCTCCGTGGACAAGACAGGTCTCCCGACTTCAGAGTCACACAATGCCAGAGTTTGAGGTCATCTGATTCAACCCCCTCATGGGACTGGGAAGGGAAATAGCTTACACAAGGTGTCATGGGGGCAGAAATATTGTCAGGACCCAGGCCCCTGCCTCCTACTCAATCAATCAAGAAACATGTGAGTGCGTACTATATGTCAGGCATCGTGCTAAGTACTGGAGGATACAAAAATTAAAGCGAAATAAACAATCTCTGTGTTCTGGGAGTTTACATTCTATCCCGAGAGATCTGCCACGCAACCTGACTTAAAATAGCACGGAGACTTCGAAGATACCTTGTGTAAGTATATACAAAATAATGTGATTTTGCAGAGTGGAGGGGAAGGGAGGAAGCCACCAGTCCATGGGGTGTCCTTTCCATCATACCCCATCATGAGGGCTGCCTCTTCCAATTCTTTGGTCCATCTCCACCATATTGGAACCTGCTCTCAATCATCTCAAGACCACTGGAATGGATCAGCCCTTGGAAATAGGAAACCTGTGACTATGTTACCGTCTATTTAAATTCAGAAGTGCCACCCGGGCACACCCAGAAGTAGTGGGCAAATTGGTCCTCCCTCTAGCTTTGGGGCAAAATCCTTCACTTCCTTTTTTTTGTTTTGTTTTGGTTTTGGCCAGGCAATGGGGTTAAGTGACTTGCCCAGGGTCACACAGCTAGTAAGTGGTATGTGTCTGAGGCCGGATTTGAACTCAGGTCTTCCTGAATCCAGGGCCGGTGCTCTATCCACCGCGCCATCTAGCTGCCCCTTTCACTTCCTTTAAAATGAAGTCCACGGGCCATCTTGTACATGAAACCTTTCCTGATCCCCCCAACCACTGTTGTCCTCCCTTCCTAAACTACCTGATATTTATTCCCTATGTGTGTAATACTCTTGTGCCCATATAGATGGCATAACTCATAGACTTGGCATGGCTAGAAATTATCTGTCACCTGGACTGCTTCTGTGAAAAGGCCATTTCTATAGCACCAGCAAGTTAACTCAGAGGATGAGAAGGGGAAAGAGGGAGGGAGTAGGCAGGTCCTAAGAGCACAATGCTGGGCATGCTATCTTCCAGTTTTCAGGAGTGGTATTGTACTAGAATTATCTCTCTCTTCCCTGCTCAAATATTGGCAATCTAGGGCAAGATAAGCTCAGAATAACCTCCCTTGGTTCCACGATTGCTCTTAAGGGAAAGGGTAGCTCTAAGCTTAGACCCATCAGCATGGTCCTTTTCCACCAAACTCTGTTTATCCAAATAAGGAACAGCAAGGAAACCCATTTATCTAAGCAAAACAGCAAAAAGAAATCAGATAAATCATGCAGATTAGAATATACAAAAGAAAAAAGAAAAAAAAAGAATATACCAAAGAATAAGGTGTTTGGCTGGGAGCAAGGTAAGATCTCAGCTCAAATCAGAAGGCAGGGAGGGCCTGAACTCACCCAAGAGAACTCATCTCTAGGGAAGTGTTCTGGAAATTGGGACGTATTGAGCAGTCAGCTTCCATGGCGTGTCTGCACATGTATCTCTGAAGAATGGAGAAACTGGAACCAAATTAATAAGAACCCGATACATGTCAGAAGTGTTGTGCTCATTTGAAACCAAGCCCAAAGGGCAATAAAACTGTGCATACCCTTTGGCCCAGCAATACCCCTACTAGGTCTGTGTCCCAAAGAGATCAAAGGAAAAGAAAAAGGACCTATTTGTACAAAAATATTCATAGCAGCTCTTTTAGTGGTGGCAAAGAATCGGAAATTGAGGAGATGCCTATCCATTGGGGGATGGCTGAACAAGTTATGATATATGATTGTGATGGGATACTATTGTGCTACAAGAAATGACAAGCAGGAAGCTTGCAGAAAAACGTGGAAAAAGACACATACATTGATGCAAAGTGAAGTGAGCAGAACCAGGAGAACACTGTATGCACTAACAGCAATACTATACAGTGATCAGCTGTGAATGACTTAACTACTCTCAGCAATACAACGATCTAAGACAATTCCAAAGGACTCATGATAAAAACTGCTATCCATCTCCAGAAAAGAACTGATGGAGTCTGAATGCATCCGGATCAAAGCACACCGTTTTTCACTTTATTTTTTTTTCTGTTTTCTTTCACAACACGACTAATATAGAAATGTTTTACATGATTGCACATGTCTAACCTATATCAAATTGCTTACAGTCTCAGGGAGGGGTGAGGGGAGAGAAGGAAGGAGAGAATTTGGAACTCAACATTTTTTTAAAGGAATGCTAAAAATTGTTTTTACATGTAATTGGGAAAAAATAAAATATTATTCAAAAAATTTTTTTAAAAAGGAAGACTTGTGCTAGGTGGTATTCTCCCCATCAGTAAAGAGTATTTCCACATACACAGCAATGCACCCACTGCCCCAGGCCACAGTGAAAGGTAGGTACACTTACATGTGTACATGACATCTCTCCTAGTAGAATTTAAGGTCTTTGAATGTAAGATTTCATTTTTGTCCTTTTATCCTCAGAGATTAACACAGAGGAACTTAATAAATGCCTGATAATTGATCAGAAAAATGTTTGACCCCAGCACTATGTTTTTTTGCAAGTAACTCGTTTTGATTTGATGAATCAAAATCACTTAGACATTAGGGGAGGAGGGGCAGCGAGGTGGTGCAGTGGATAGAGCACCGGCCCTGGAGTCAGGAGGACAGTAGAGGAGAACAGCTTTTTTTTTTTTTGAGTCTCTATAGACGTGGTATACCCAGAAAAAAAAAGTGGCTCAGGCATCAGAAGATCCGAGTGTGAATCCTGTTTCTGGCACTTAATATCTATGTGACCTTGGGTTTTTCGTTTCACTGGACTCCAGTCTCTTTGCCTGTAAAGTAACAAAGTTGAACTTAATGACCACTGAGGTCTCTTCCAGTTTTAAAGTGATCACATTATTGTCTTTCTGTGAAGTTTTAAATTCCTTCCCTGAGGTTGAGTTCACCTGATCTGAATGAGGTCAGATGCTGAAGGAGGAGTGGTACCTGGCTCCCCAAGACGGGAGTTGTTTGACTACTTCCTAGCTAAGGTCAGTTATTTATAGGGGCCTTGTGAACAACAACACATTATTGACTTAGTATCTCTGAACTTACACACTGCTGACCACATGATGGGGTTGAGTCTGTAATAGAGATGCACGAGAAGCCATTTAAAAGAATTATATAGGTATCAGTTAGTATTATTACCTGAGACAAATTTTCCCATTTTCATGAATGGGCAAGTTGAGGCCCACAGAAGTTTCTCACCCTGGAAACCCATCTCTCAGCAGTTCAGTGCTGGTGTCTGGTGCCCCTTAAGACCTTCTAGGCAGCACCAAATGTTATCCCAAGGTCACATATTTAGTCAGAAGGGAGCTCACAGGCCATTTACTACAGGCCCCACATTTTCCAGATAAGGAAACTGAGGCCCTGGTCACACTGGTAGTAAATGGCAGAGCTGGTATGGAACTCAGGTCCTGTAACTCCAAATCCAGCGTTCTTTCCACTGCATGACTTTGCCCCAATAATTCACATGATGCTAGGGCAGGAGGGGACCTTTTGAGGTTACATAGTTCAACCCACGCTCATTACCTGCCTGAATATTTGATTTGGGATTTGAACTCAAATCCAGCTCTTTCCTTTGTACTACACGTGGTCCATGCTTAGGTGTTGTTCTCAAGTGGGTCTGAGTAGCAGGCCGACCACCTTGCTTCCTCTTGCTTCGGGTCCAGGCTTTATCTTTCTGAGGTGTTTGATGCGGCCCAAGTCTAATCTGGGAAATGTGTCCCAGGGAAGCTTATGGGCACAAACTCTGAAAGCGGACTGGTTTTTATTAGGCTGCCAGTGGTGACCCTTCTCCCATCCCAAGAGTTGCCATGCCCTGAGGACACAAGAGAGATTGGGGGGCTAAGGCTTCTTGCCTCCAAACATTGCTGGAGTGGGAGAGGACTGGGGCCAGATTAGAAGCCAGGGGATGGATTCTACCCCTTCCACCTAAGACTCCTTCTGTAGGGGTTACACCAGAAATCTTTATCAGCTAACACCTTAATTTTATCAGTGAATACTTTGGTATTTACTGACAGCCAGAGGAGAGAAAGACTAGGCCAAGGGAAATGTGAGGTCTGATGGAAAGGTCTAGGGACTTAACACTAAGCCCCCTTCCAACCTGAGATTCTGTGAGGGTGGAAGAGGCCTTGCCCATTGGAGGGGCAAGTGCCATCAAATAAAAGGGTCACTGCACAATCTCTTACCATTAAAGATCTTGCCATGCCCCCCCCCCCCAGCTAAGCAGTGGGAGGACACAGAGTTCTCGAAAAAATTACACTCTTGACCATATGTGCAAAATCACACCACACGACTAAGAGGAGAAATGTGAATTAACATGACTGCAAAGATTCACCTCACAACTGGCAAAAGGTGAGGAAAGGCACAGAGACACTGGGGGAGGATGGGCACACTAACGCACTGTTGGTCCACTGTCCTGGAAAACCACGGAAGGTGTCTCAACAAGACACAAAGGTTCCACACGTGCCAAAATAACCATAGCAGCATTTTTTGCAATAGCAAAGAGCTGGAAATAAAGCCGATACCCACCCATCAGGGAACGGCTCAGTGAATTATCATATGACTGTAAGGAGTATTATTGCACCCTAAGACACAACAAAGATGAGGAATTTGGAAGAGACAGTGATGGAAGGGAAACCCGGAGAAATCAAGAGCCAATGACTACAGTGCAGGCGAAGGCCACCTTCAAACAAGCCAAGGGAGTATAACTCTAGCCAACGTGGCCCTGGAGAAGAATTCAGACATGCACATCCCTCCCTTTCTCGGGGCTCAAGGCTGCAGACGTGGAGCGTGGCCTATGCTGGCAGCTCAGGGGACCCAGCTGATGGATGATTTTGTTACTAGGGAAGGCTGAGCTGGCTTATATCCAGAAATGGCTGGGATATAGAGACAAAAATCATCCACAAAACTTTTTTTAAAAGGAGGGTGGCCTGCATTTCAAGGGTGCTGGTTAGAATTCCAAACTCCCCACCTTGGCCCCCAAGGAGGGAAGGCCTTGGTGTGTCTTGGGGAGGTGGCCTGGTTCTCTGGCAGTGGCTCCATTTACTGGGAGAACAGATGAAGCCTCCAGGTGGAAATGAAGACCCTGGGAAGAAGGTAGCAACTGAGTCCAAAGTGACACCTTTATTTGGGGAAGGGTCAGGGGTGGGGCTGCAAGGGGCTGCTATGTGTCACAGTCTTCCGGGATGGTGGCAGTGATAATGAGAGACTGCTCAATGACGTCTGTGCTAGAAAAATTCTCCTCTGTACAAAGTCTCTGGCCAGGGAGCTGGGAAGCCAGTGTGCCTTGCGTCAACGACTCCACGATCACTTCGGCAGAGCCCATTTCCAGCTCCGGGGGAGGCTGCAGGGCCACCACAACCATCTTCTCGTCCTCAATGACCAGGTTCCGGAGCTTCCTCTGACGGGGATTGTAGTTTTCCACTCGGTCATGGATCTCCATGTGCCGGCGCAGGTGCGCCTGGGGTAAAGGGCAGGAGAAGATCAGCAGTCCACCAAGGCAGGCCCTGGCATGCAGGGGCATCATGGCTATGGGCGATGGGGAGGGGAGAGGAGGGGAACAGACAGCAGAGGTGGGAGCCCACCCCGAAGCTCATACCTGGCGGGTGAATTTGTAGCCACACTCGGTGCATTCAAACTTCCTCACACCCTTGTGTCTCCGCACATGCACTCGCAGCTGTTCCACGGCTTGTGGGGTGCAGGGGAGAGAGACATGGAGCTTTGTAAAGGTCTGGCACAGCATACTTCCCACGGGGCATTCCCATCTACTGGCTCCTCTGGACCAGTCACCTCCCCTACTCCAGACCCATCTCACCTGCTCATCTGTGAAATGGGGGGCTAGAGCAGAGGACCTCTAAGGTTCTTCTTGGCCCTCAATCCCTCATAATACAGAGGTGAGGCAGTGAGGGAGAGCCATCCTGACATGGGGGGCCCTTGGGTCAAGCCTCAGCCCTGCTCCCACCCTGGACTGGAGGGAGCTTCAAAGGACTATTCCTCCTTGGAGCCACAGAGGTGAAATCAACCCCAAATCTCCTCCCCAGAAGGAGGCCCAAGGACAGGCAGGCAGTCACCAGGGCTGTACAAAACCACAGAGCATGCATAGTCTACTGTGCTTCCATCTCGTGAAGCCCTCCAGCCCAATTTCTTCTCTGGCTAACCCCCCAAAACTTCTCATTTCCATCAAGAAATTAAAAGGAATGCTGCTCTACATTTTCTCCCCAGCTTTCCCTACAAAGGGTTCCCAAAGAAAGGGGTGTGGACCTGAGGGGAGTAGGCACCTTTGAAGGTTTTCCCACAGATCTGGCAGAAGTGGGGCCGGCCTTCCTGGTGACGGCTGGCGACGTGTCTCAGCAGCGGCCCCTTCTCTGTGAAACGCTGCTCACAGAATTCACAGCTAAAGGGCCGCTCACCAGTGTGTGTCCGGTGGTGTTTGTCCAGGCTGGCTACAATGGAAGAGAGGGACACAGCTGGCTCAGCCCTTTACTGCCCTCTCCTAGGAGGTCCTCATAGTGAATCCCAAGTACTCAGGGCATTAGAGGGAAGAGGGGAGGGTCAGACTAGAAACAACGGTCATGACCACAGCGTCTAGCTGGTGGGAGGCCAGGAGAACCGGCTGGAGGCTACCTTTCACCCCCGCTGTGCAGGCTCCTGGGCTGGGTAGGAGAGCCGGGAGTACCTTGTGTGCGGAAGGTTTTGCCACAAAGGTGACACTGGAAGGGCTTTTCCCCAGTGTGCGTGCGCAGGTGCATGTTCAGATTGGCCTTCTGCGTGAAAGCGTGGCTGCAGAATTCACAGACGTATGGCCGCTCATTCCTGTGCATAGGGCAGAGAGACAGGAGGGGACGTGAGTGAGCAGGGAGCACAGGCTGACCGAGTCCAGAGCCACTGGCTTTGAAAACCAGGGTACTGGGTGACATTAAAAGGGAACTTCTCTGTGGTTGGAACTGACAGATCTGTCAGGAGACAAGAAGGGCATCAGAAACCAGAACCACTGGTTACCCCATCAGAAGGGAACAGCTGAACAGACTGAATACCACGAAAGGTAAAGGTACACGCTGCCCCAGGAAAGGACGACTGTGATGAAGACGAGCAAAGAGCTGTGAGCCCTGATGCAAAAAGAAGGCAGCAAGGCTGGAAAACACCCCAAACTATGATGGCAACAAGCTAAGGAGGGAGTGACGATGAGGCCAAGGCAGGGATGGGGGAAAAGTGGTGATGAGCAATGAAGGAGACCAATAAAAAGCATTTTTTTAAAGACAGGTCTCGGTACACATCCATTTCTCTGCGTCTCCATCCTTAGAAGGTGGAGAGAGGGCGAGGCTAGACAGTGCTGGGCCTCCCCTCCAGCCTGGCTCCTCCCAATCTGGAGCCTCCACCCAGACGGCCTCTATAGACCAGAGGCTCTAAGGCCAGACCCCAGGGCAGCTCCTGCACTGTTACTGTAAATAAACCTACAGGTTTCTGAATCAAGGTCCTCCTCCCTTCAGACAGCCATCCAGGGGGGCTGGGCAGCTGAGTCTCCCAGATCTGGAGGCTGCAGAGGAGGCTCGGGCATATCCTAGGAGCAGTGGGACAGAACGCAATGGCCTCCCCCAGATGCTGCCCGGGCTGGCCCTTGAGGAGAGAGGATGTACCTGTGCTTCGCCTTAATGTGCATCTGGAGGCCATTGCGGCTGGAGGCCCGGTGCCCACACTCCTCACATACAAAGAGCTTCTCTCCTCGATGCTTGAAGGCTTCATGCAACTGAAGCTCTGTTCGAGACAGGAAGCATTTGGCGCAGGTAGGACACTGCAGATAAGAGGGGCAGGGAAGCTCATGGCCCAGCTCCACGACCAGAGCCTACTAGCCTGGCCTACCAGCTGGGCCCCGTGAGGAGAAGCCCCCTGGCACCAGCACTGTAGTGTACTCTCTCTGCATCCTGAGACTGGCATGGTGCTCAGCACATACAGCAGGTGCTTAATAAATGCCCACGGCATGGCAAAGGGGAGGGCTGGGTGGGGAGTCAAGGACTTGGGCAGCCCTACGTTTCGTCCTTCCTCCCCAGCAGGCTGCTTGTGCCCACAGGACAGAGTCCTGTACAGAAGCAGATCACTCAGGCCCCCCAGGCCCCCCAGCAGCTGCTCCTGGCCCGAGGCACTCACCGCGTGGGGCTTGGGGGCCCCATGCAGCTTGATCATGTGGCTCTGCAAGTCCTTCTTCTGCATGAATTGCTGTGAGCAGGATGAGCACTGAAATAAAGGGTCTGGGGTCACGGCAGCCGAGGGCCGAGCCAAGCGCGCTCCAGGACGGAGCACCCACAGACCAGTCCCTGGAGGAGAGTCCAGGTGCCAATGCCACAAGGAGCCCACTCCCCAGGGCCAGGGTAGGGGGTGGTTCTGAGGCTGCAGCCAAGGGAAGAGAAAGCAGGGATGCCCTAGGACCCAGGTGTTGGAAGGGACTGCAGAGATCATCCAGAGGAGGTGACCTGCCCAAGGTCACACAGTCTGAGGCAGTGCCCATCTCCCTTCTGGTGCTTTGTTCTACCAGTAGGGCCCCTCCCCTTCTTCCAGCCCTATTTTCACAGCCTGGGGACTGACCTTGTAGGGCATTTCCCCAGTGTGGGACACCATGTGAACACGCAACTCCATCCTCCGCCGGAATGTCTCCTGGCACACGGAACAAGTAAATACCTGAAAGCGAGAGGGCTGGCATCACGGTGTGTATTCTGAGGCCATCAAGCCTGGTCAGGAAAAAGTCAGGCATGGAACAGTCTTGGCCCCGTCTTTTAAAGGCTTAAAAGTCTGCTCAAGTGTGCCTAGTGGTTGAGTAGCCAAAGTGGGGAGGGGAGGGTGCAGAGCTGCACATAAGCAGAAGGGATGAGAGCAGCCTTGCCCACACACCCCCTGTCACCCGGCCTCTGGGAAAAGGAGGATTTGGGGCCACTGGCTAGGTGGGCAGCAACACCACTGCCTTTCCTTATGAGCAAAACGGCCTGCATTCCTGTCACGCCCAAAGTCAATTTAGGTTCCCAGGGCAAGCAAAAACCTGACTATGAGCCAGGAACTAGCTGTGTAACCTTGGGAGGGTTCTTTAACTCTGACATCCTCTGTCCTAAGGGCCCTCCCAGCTCTCACAATTCTGTGTTCTGAGGTCCCTCCCAGTTCTGACATTCTGGGTTTTAAGGGCCCTCCCAGCTCTGACATCCTGTGTTCTCAGGGCCCTCCCAGCTCTGACATTCTGGGTTTAAGGGCCCTCCCAGCTCTGACATTCTGGGTTCTAAGGGTCCTCCCAACTCTGACATTCTGTGTTCTAAGGGCCCTCCCAGCTCTGACATCCTGGGTTCTAAGGGTCCTCCCAACTCTGACATTCTGGATTCTAAGGGCCTTCCCAGCTCTGATATTCTGTGTTCTGAGGCCCCTCCCAGCCCTGACATTCTAATTCGTACAGTTCCACCCTGGAATGAACTCTTGTTTAGACAGAGGTTGGATGAGGTTACCTCCAAGGTCCCTTCTGTGGGGCAGGGTCTCGGGCCCTAAGGAAGAGGAAGCCCTCTCTGGCCTGCCCAGGGATACCTGCTCTGAGCGGTTCAGGCAATTCCGCGCTTCATGCTCCAGGAGATTCTCTTTCCTAAAGTAGCATTTCCCACATTTGGGGCATTCAAAAGGCTTCTCCCCAGTGTGTTTCCTGGAAGGAACAGAACCCAAGAGGCATTTGGCTGCTAGAAAGACTTCCTAGCCTTCACAATGGACCCAATTCCCCACCTCCCTCTGCCCCTCCAGGGAGAAAACAGGAATGGCAGGGGAAACTGTGCCAGAGAGCAGCCAGCCACCAAGAGCATCAGAGCCCATCCCTTCAGGCCAACTGGAGGCTACAGAGGATGAGGACAAGACCCACTCGGGTCCCAAGATGAGGACATTAGTCTGATGACAAACTTACATCACTGGGAGTGAGCCAAGCCACTCCTACACTGCCCTGATGCCAGGAGGACCAACAGGTGTCCTCTCATGCACAAAGCCCAGGATGTTTAGAGAGAGGTCATGTTTAGCACCTGACTGGCTGAGCAAGCTTTCTCCAAGGTGGGGGAGTACAACTAATGGAGCTGAAAAGCCCCGAGCAGACCTCTGTACATGACAAGAGGCCACCAGGGTGCTGAAGAAGAGTCTGGTGTGATCTGGTAAGCTCTGGGCTGCCCACCTCTCCACGCTTCTGCTAAGATGCTGTCCATAGAGGTGATTTCACTCCAACGTGTTTTGGGGGGATGTACAACATTCAGCAAATCTTATACTCAGCAGATGAATACGCAATTCCTAACATCTCAGCTATGCTAAGAGGGGAAGGGAGCCCACAGGTGTCTGAACATATAGCCCTGTGCACAAAGCTTTGAGAAATGACACCAAGACAAGAGTTCTTATCCTATGGCCCACGAACTTGTTTTTAAAAATATTCTGTTAAGGGGATTTCAAACTGATTGGTTTCCTTGATAATTAATCCTTCGGTTTTTTTTATCTTATGCATTTAAAAACATTCTACAAAGGGTCCTTCAGCCTCACTGGACACTGCCAAAGAGGTCCATGACACAGAACAGCTTAAGATCCCTTGTCCTAAGAGAACAAAGACCCCCCAGCTCACACCAGGATAACAAACTCAAGGGAAACCCTTCCTCTCGTCCCCCACCCTCTCCTATCCTGTTCAGTAAAGGAATATGAAGAAGGTCAAATGGAGAGTCATTTTCTACCAAACATGGAGGCTGTTATTTCAGATTTACTTTGACATCGTATTCATCTTCTTCCACGTAATGTATTCATATCCAGTCCTATGCAACCACTTATAGAAACCTACTTTGAAAGGCATTTAAAGTCAATACCAATCCCCTTTCTTCCAGTTCCAGGTATGGGCCCGTCTCTTTGCCCTCCCTAGTGAACCCCAGAGAAGGGCCTGGAAACGTGGTTTGGATGCACGTACCCAAACTTGGTCGCTTCTCAGAAGAGCTCAGCTAAAAAATCCCTCTGTGACTGTCAAACTTGTCTTCCTCAAAAGAGCTACTACTGGTTCCCTGGGATACACCCAGTGAATTGGCAGGGCGACAACAGCCCTAGGCAATACTGAGGTAAAGAATTTTTAGCTGTTTTTGTGTTGTGGACATCTTTAGCAGACTGGTCCAGACTATGGACCCCTCCTCAGCAAGTCTGAATGCTCAATTTTACAGGCTGATGAAAATAAAGATGTCATTTCCCCCCCATTTTTGTTCACGGACCTCCTAAAATTGATCTATGGACCAATCCATGGAACCCAAGTTAAGAATCCTCGACGATGAACCTTTCAGAACCACTGCCCTTGTGACCCTGGGCAGAGCCTTTCCCTGGCCCACTGATCTGAGTACCAGCCTGAGTCTGACACTGCCCACCTAGACCAGAAGGTCCACTGCACACTGTTGTAGACTGATGCCCAGAGAGGAAGAAACAATCCACCAAGGTGCTCGTGCGCCACTCTCCTAGTACAGGGCACCCGAGAGAGAAGGAATTTAGCCCACAGCAGGATGGCTTTCTCTTGACAGCCCTGTGTCTGAAAACAGAAGGTGCTGCTAGAGTCTATGAGTGATTGCTGGACAAGATGTGAAAGGCGGGCCCTGGAAATGGACCAATTCTAAGGTGTGATTTGATCATCAAGGCAAAGGCTACTACAGAAATCTCCAATACCATTTCCTTTTAGAAACTACGATAGTACTTTCAGGAGGATGGTGACATAAATCTCATCCTAAAAAGGCCACAGGAACTCCAAAGAGTTTTTAAGAAGTTGGGGACAATATGAAGCTCTGACAAGGAGGAATGCTTTCATGAGGATCTCATCACATCCCAGGCACAGCTAACAGGTTTCTAGTTTTCTAATGAAGTTTCTTTTGCAAACATTTAGTAAAGTTATGCTTTTGGATGGAAACACTTTAAAAACAGACTGGCGGTTGTAAGCTCTCTTGTGAAGCTCTGGGATCACAGCGCCTCAGATTGACAACAGCCCCAGACACATAGACTACAAAGTCCCAATTTTGCAGTGACACGGTCACCCTCTGGGCTGTATCTGTTTCCAGGGTCCACTCTGGGCATTTTGTGCCAGTTAAGATTATGAGAGCAGGCTGGGCTAGAGAGAGGACACAAAAGGCCCATGTGCTAAAGCCTGCAACTGGCTCCCTCAGGGACCAAGGCCAACAGGCAGGGACAATAGTAAGAAGGAAAGCGTGATGGACCTTGCCAGAACAGACAGATTAGCTCCCTGCTCTGGGTACAGAAAGGGTAGGAATGGGGAAGGGGAATTAAAAAAAAAAGAATCTTTACCTGTTGTGGACTTTTAGGTAATATTTGCTGAGGAACTTTTTATGACATGTGGGGCATTCAACCGGCACAGCTGTACCTTTTCTGTTCCTGGGGGGGTCGGCAACGGGGGGGCCCAGGCTCAGGGCCGGCTCCAGAGCACCAGGCTTTGGGGCTACGTCTGACTTCCCTGTGGTCCGCACAGTCTCTGTTTCAGAAATGTCATCTCCATCTGCATCATCCTCAACTTGGACCACCACTTCCCACTACGGCAGAACAGGCAGTGCAAGGAGGTGGTGTCACCAAACGAAACTTACAAGGATCCTGGGTGGCTGGGGGGCCGTGCCTGCTGGGCAGGGGCAAGCAGCCCTCTCCCCATCCTAAGAGGGCCTCTCGCTAGCCAGGCACTTTGCCAGAGGGACCCCCAACTCAGTAGCTAGCCCCTTGCTTGGCCGGGGTAAGGTGTTTGCTCACGGTGACCCGAAAGCCTGCCTCCCCCCATTGGACGAGGCCTGCTGCTGGTTGACATACCTGAGGCAACAATGCAAAGCCTAGACTTGGAATCAAAGGCCCTGAGTCTGAATCCCAGTTCTGTCTATCTGTGTGCCTTTGGGCCTGTCTCCTCATCTGTAAAATGAGGAGGCTGGAGTGGAAGACCTCCGAGGCTCTTTCCTGGTCTCCTCGATGACCTGGACTCAGCAGAGTGGTAGGGCAGGCCAGGGAAGGTTCTGATCTCATGTTTCCAAGTTTGGACAAGGCCTGATGTTCCAACCCCACATACTAAAGGGCTTCTGCCCCTTGGGTCCCCAACATCTCCCTCCCACTCTCATCCCCTGGGGCACCACCCCAGCACCCTGGACAGCACCTCATTACTACCAGCCTGCAGCAGGACCCCTCCTGCCTTCAAGGGTCTCCGGGGGTCTTTACAGTCTTGAGAATCCATGTCCCCAGGACTGGTTGGGGTGCTGGGCTTCAGAGCTTGCTGGAGTCTCTCGTGGGGAGAGGAGGGGTTCTCCCTCTGCCTAGGGGGACTGGGTTTGGCCCTGGGAGGGCTCTGGGGAGAGCAGGGCTTCTGAACACTGATGTCCGTGTAGAAAGCCCTGGCCATTTCTTCCTCTTCAGAGTCAGGTGGCCGCTTGAGATGACCATTCACATCCTCGGGGATGGATGTCTCCAGGCTGGCCAGCTCCTGCCCCACCAAGTCCTGCGCCTTGAAGCTTTGGCATAACTCCACAATCTCGGGCACCCGAAGCTCCCTCGCTGCCAGGAGCACCTTATCCAGGTTTCCTGCAGTGAGGGCAAGGTGTCCAGTGTAGAAAAAGTCCAGCAAGAGGCCAAAGATCTCTGCAAAGCCAGGAGGGAGGCTGACGCTGCCCACTGTGCCATCCCCATAGAGGCTTTGGAAGAAGTGGCTGCAGCAGGCCAGCACGCTCCAGTGGGCCTTGAACACAAGGCCGCCCACGTCCAGGGTGGCGTCGCAGTACTGCCCCTTCTCCCGCTGTTTGTTGAGCTCCTGCAGCACCCGCACACTGTGCTGGACAAAAGAGCCGTCCATCATCTGCAGAGAGGAAAGGCAGGAGGGACAGCCCTGTCAGAAGGTCATGAGGCAGGTGTAAGCGCACCTCCCCGGCACCAAACAGATGCTGAGCACACTAGGGATCAGAAGATAAGTGGCTTGCTCAAAGTCACAGAGCTACTAAGGAACAGGTCCCCGGATTCTAAATCTGGAACCCTTTTCACTACCCCAGAGGTGATCACCCACCCTGGAACCTGAGTGGCACTGCCTTTAGTTCACAAACACACACCAGAGACCTCGGGAGATGTTTAGGTATCTACCTCAGGCAAGGTGCTATGGGTACAAAGATAAAAATAAAATCTCTGTCCCCAAGGAAAGAGGCACTGCTTGGCTTGGAGTGGGGAAGCTAAGGAGGCTTACAGTATTTTGGGTGGGAAGAGAGCTACAAAGTTGGGCCTGGCATGTCACGGGGGCAAAATCTTAAGGAGGTATGGGAGTGCGGCTAGCAGAGGAGGTGACTACTGGAGGGTACAGCTAGCCAGAAAAAGTTAACTTGGCACAATTAATAAGCAGCACGGTTAGGAGGGAATATGGTTGAATGGGGGGAAAAAAACCTGGTATGAAATTTCTCTAAGGGTTTGGTGTCCAAGATATACAAACAATTAACAAATACATTTAAGACTAAAAGCCACTCTCCAGTAGATAAATGGTCAAAGGATATAAACAGTCTTCAAAAGAAGAACTGCAAAGTATTCACAACCACCTGAAAGAATGCTTCAGATCACTAATTATAAGAGAAATGCAAATCAAACAATGCTGAAGTTTCACCTCACATCCTACAAATGGGCAAAGATGATAATAAAACAAAAACAAAAAACAATAGTCAATGCTGGAGGGGTTGCGGAAAGACAGACACACTAATAGGTGGCTGGTGCAGTTGTGAAATGGTATAACCATTTTAGAAAACAACTTGGGATTATGCAAATAAAGTGATTAAAATATCTATACCCTTTGAATGAGAGAGTTCATTACTGGGCTTAGATATGCCAAAGACGTCATTAATAAGAGCAAAGTCCCTTTATATGCCAAAATATTTATAGTGGCGCTTTTAGTGATACCTACAAATTAAAAACAAAGTACAGGCCCATTAATTCAGGAATGGCTAGACAAATTCTGGCATGTGAATGTAATGGAATATGCCTATGCTGTAAGAAATGATGCATATGATGAATACAGAGAAATCTGGGAAGATCGACATTAACTGATCCGGAGTAAGGTAAGCAGAGCCAAGAAGACAATCTACATAATGTCAACCAAAAAACCACAAGCCAACAAAACCAAACCGAACCAAAAGTGACTGTAACAAAGTGACAAAGATCCAGCAGGCCTCAAACCAAGAGCTGAGAGAAGATATCCCCAACTCATCCCTTCAGAGGTAGGAGACACACAGGTGTTGCACATGTATCAATAAGCTTGGCTGATTTTTTTTTGTCTTAAAAACATTATTTGTTGTATGGAATGGCTGGAGGGATGGAGGGAAAGAATACTGGGGAAAACTATGATGATGTAAAAAAAAATCAATAAAAACTTGTGAACATAACAAAACTATAAAGCTCAAGCATGACTCAAAAGAAGAGACGGGAGAGGACAACCCAAGCCTACCTCTTTGTGGAGGGGGGGGCCTGCAGGTGTTACTCACTGGACATATTCTGGACTTTTTCAAAGAATTGATCAGTTGAATTGATTTTTCTCTTCTTTTTCTCGTCTTTAAAAAATATTGTCACATGGAATGGCTCTCTGGCAGGGTTGGGAGAGAGTTACTGAGGAAAACTATGAAAACAGACATCAATAAAACCTTATAAAAGGAAGTAATATGGTTAGCTGAAAATGGTTAATGGGAGTACTAGTGAGTCATGATCAATGGGGAATACAGATAATGGAAAATTATGGCAAACGGCTCATTTAATATGAATGACAGCTAGCAGAACATGGTAAATGGTGAGTCAGTCAACAAGCATTTTTTAAGTGTCTACTAAGTGCCTGGCACTCGGCACTGGGGACAGACAAGAAAGGCAACAAACAGTCTCTGTCCCCAAGAAGCTCACAGTCTACTGCAGAAGACAACATGCAAACATCTATTAGAAACTAGATATACAGAATAATTTGGAGATGATCCACAGGGAGAAGACAATAATATTGAGAAGGACTGGGAAAAGCTTCTTATAGAAAACAGGACTTAAAGGAAGTCAGAGAGGGCAGAAGACGGAGGAAAGGAGTGAGAATGTTGAGAAAGTCTAGGGCTGGGAAATGGGAGTGAGAGGCCAGTATCACTAAGTCAAAGAGATGGGGAGGAGTTAAGGTGTAAGAAGACTGGAAAGGTAGGAAGGGGTCAGGTTATGAAGGACTGATCCTGAAGGTGGCAGGGAGACACTGGAGACTGTTGAATACAAGACTGACATTGTCACCACCAAGATGGTGGCAGTGTCAAAGGAAGGAAGTAGGCATATATGAGAGATGTTAAAAAGGTATAATCAACAAGACTTTGCAACAGATTGGATATGGAGGAGAAGAGGAATTGAGCAGCTGACACCTAGGTTTTGAGCCTGGGTAACCAGGAGGATGATGGTGCCCTTGACAGTAATAGGAAAATTGGGGGGAAAGATGAGTTCAGTTTTAGACATGTTGCATTTAAGATCTATCTCTATAAGACATACAGTTTGAAGTGTCCAATAGCCAGCTGGAGATGGGAGAGTATTTGTCAGGAGAGAGGCTAGGGCTGGGAATCATTAGCATAGAAATAATAACTGAATCCATAGGACCTGATGAGATTACCAAAGGATATAGTATAGAGCATGGGGTGGCTACTGTCTATTTTCATACAGCCTGCAAGCCAAGAATGGTTTTTACATTTTAAAATTAAGCTTTATTGTATTTAACAACAATGTAAAAACCATTCTTAGATGGAGTGCTGTACAAAAACAGGCAGGCAGTGGATGGCTGCAGTTTGCTGACCCTCTGGTACAGAGGGAGAGGAGAGGAGAGGAGATGAAGATCAAGGACACAGACTTGAAGGGCACCTGCTGTTAGCAGCTGTGACCTGGAGGAAAACCCAGGACAGCAGCCTGAGGAGCAGGAGGAGAACAAGAGAGAGAGAAAAGACGGTAGTGAGAAGAGTGTGATCAACAGTGCCAAAGGCTACCGAGAGAAGAAGGGTGGGGAATGAGAAAAGGCCACAGGATCTGGTGATTAAGAGGAGGGAACAGTTTTGGTTACACCATTCTGCAGAGAGCTGAGGGAAGAGCTGATCGTAGAAAGCCTTCTCAAGGGTTTGGCCATGGAAGGGAGGAGGGAAACGGGATGACAGCCAGTGTGTACAGTGGAGCAGGAGGCCGCTGGATGGCTCGGAGTCAGCAAGACCTGAGTTCAAATCTGCCCTCAGACGCTTACTAGCTGTGTGATCCTGGGAAAGTCACTTCACCCTGCCTCGGTTTACTCATCCGTAAAATGAGCTGGAGGAGGAAATGGCAAACCATAAAACCCCCAGGGTCAGCACTGGCCTGCTACGGTCACCGGGGTCATGACAGCGGATCAAGGGAGGGTCTTTTGGAGGGGGGAAGACATGGGCATGTTCGTAGTCAGCAGGGAAGCGGCCGGTGGAGAGAAAGAGTCAGAGAAAAGTTAATGGGGGCACGGGCCCTGGGGCCCAGGGGGAGGCGGCGGGTCGTGGGGGGCAAGGCTGGGTCACGGCAATGGCGAATTCCGTTAACAGGACAAGGTTGGTGGGCAGTCCGCCCATCAGGACAGCTGGACGGCTAACAGGGTCCGGTCACAGAGCGCGGTTCAAGTGGAGCGCGCTAGCGGGGCCCGATTAACAGGCGAGGCCGCGAGCCCCGCCGGTCCGGCCCAGTCCCGGTGGCCGGTCCCGCCCCCGCCCCGCCGCCGGCCCCTCTGCGCCTCACGGCCCGGCTGAGCACAGCTCGACGCTCCCTAGGCGGCGCGTCCCCGCGCCTCTCTCCGCCCCTCCCCGAGAGCGCGCCCCGCCGCCTCACCTGCCCCGGGCCCGGCCCGCTCCGGAGACTCCCCAGCGCCTGCCAAGCTCCCCCGGAGGAACTGCCAGAGGCGAACCGTGCGCAGTCGCACCGAGTGAAGCCGAGAACAACCGCCGCCGGACGTGACGTGGGGCGCACGAGACGGGGGCGGGGCGACGCGCGGCCTCGGGGTCAGAGCGGAGTTCGTCGCCAGACGCCAATGAGAAACCGCAGGGGGTTGGGGTGGAAGGCGGGGGTGGTCAGCTTAAGCCGGAGCGGTCAGCTTAAGCGGGAGCGACCGGATGTTGCTCGACCTCTCAGCCACTCAGAGGGTCTTAGAGGCGGCCAATGGGATCGCGCGGGGTGAGCGCTCCACCTCCCCGCCTCCCGCATTGCCTAGGCAACGGCAGAGCGGCGAACTCGGCCTCGCCCCCAGACGGAGGCGGGCCCAGCTGCGCGCGCCAGGCTAGCTGCCGGACCGCCCCGGGGTCGTGGGGTCAGCCCCTCCTCGGCCGGGGGCGGGGCTCCCCAAGAAGCCGAAAGCGGAGGCGGGGCATGTTCTTTGTAGCGTCCTTGTCTAGTCCGGTCCCTGGGCTAGGCTGCCTCTTTGGGGAGGAAGGAAGGGCACCGTGCCCAGGGTTGGTGCCCGAGAAGCTCGGCGCCAGGGCCAGCTCCGCTGCTCCCCAGCTGGGGGACCGTGGGCAATAGCTTCACCTCTCTAGGCCTGTGTTTCTTCCCCTGTAAAACACATCGGGGTTGGACTAGCTCTCTCTCTCTCTCTGGGCCTGTTTCCTTCTCTGTAAAATGAAGGGACTGGACCAGACCCTCTTCGAGTCTCCTGGTTCCAAGCCCCCGGGTGAAACCTTTTCTAACCACCTCCCCGCTGGTGACGTCTGCTCCCCGTCCCCCTCACCCCAAGCTAGGGCAGCCTGGTGCAGGGGCCTGAATTTGGATCCAGAAGACTGAATCTTGGCTTTGCTACGGTGATCTGTGCAGGTCATTTCCCCTGTGAACCTGTTTCCTCATCTGCAAAATGACGGACTAGGTTGCTTCTCAGACTCATGGAATCATAGATGTAGAATTGGGGAAGGTCCTTAGAAGTCATCTTATTACAGGGGAGGAAACCTGAGGAGACCTGAAAGTAATTTGCCCAAGATCACACCGGTGGTGAGAGGCAGAACAAGATCTTGGACTCCAAATCCAGCTTTCTTTCCACTATCCCACTAGATCGATTAGCCTATGATTCATGTTTCCATTTTATTCTTTCTGGTAAAGAGACTTCAAGAAGCTTAGTAGTTATAGGTGTTTGTTTGGAGATGGAGTCTCTCTCTGCTACTTACTGCTTCTGTGACTTTGGAGGAGTCACTTTTCCTCTGTCCTTCAGTTTCCTCCTCTAGAAAATGAAGAATTTGGATTAGGTAATCTCTAAAGTCCTTCCTGGTTTTAGATCCTGTTACTTAAAGGGTAGCAAGGTGTGCATCTGGAACAGTACCAGAGTCAGAGAATCAGGGTTTGAATCCCTACTCTGCTATGGAGTATCTGTGTAACCATGGGCAAATAATTCCTCAGCCTCAGGTTCCTCATTTAAAAATGATGGCATTCTACTGGATGATCTCAAATACTCCAGTTCTAAATCTATTTATCAGCCCTCTATACCACCTTCCACACATGAGCTCCACTACCCCTTTCAGCTCTAAATCCTAAAATCCTAAAATGGGTGGAAGTTGATAGGCAGATTTAAACTTAATGTTAGGAAAAACTTCCAAAGGAGTAAAGCTATTCAGAATTAGAATGGGCTGCCTCTGGAGTTAGTGAGTTCTTTATCACTGGATGTCTTCAAAGAGAGATTGAAATAATCAGTTGTTGAGGAGACAATTCTTGGTTATATACGGATTGGACTTTATAGCTTTTGAGCTTCCTTCTGACTTCCATTGGCTGTTATGAGGAGGATTCCTGGTTAGCTAAAGTTTGGACCAGCCTCTGAGGTCCCTTCAGCTCGGATTCTGTGAGCGTAGCTACCAAACCTCAGGAAAGAAGAGTATATGTCCTGTTGAGACTTCACATTTTTCCTCACCCTATTCCCCAACTCTACCTAGCCCTACCCTGCCCATCCCTCCATCCAACCATTCATCCTCCCCTTCCTTCCCCTCCCAAGCTGAGACACTTAGGGGGAGCTGCAGCGCTGTGTGTAATCTTGGATAGAGGCCTGGAAATACTCAGTGGTGTTGAGGTCTGGGCGGCAGAGGATGACGTAGCACTTGGGGAGGAAGTAGCCACTGAAAACACCACCGAGACTGCTCATGATGACCAGAGCATGGATGGCTGTCATGTATTTGCCACGGTAGATACCATTTGTGGTGGCGAGGCCAATCCAGGAAATAAAGTAGAGGAGTAGGCTGAAGGTGATGCATTTGGCCTCGTTGTAGTTTTCCGGAAGATCCTTGCCCACATAGCTACAGGCGAAACAGCTAACTGAGAGTAGCCAGGTGTAGAGAATGCTTAGCACATAACCTGGAGAGTTGTTGTTGGAACACTCCAGCACCACCAGCTCTGGGAACTGCTTATACTCCTTGGTGGGCCAGGGGGTCCAAGCCACCAGCCACATGATACATATGAGAAGCTGGATAGTTGAGCTCATAACCACAAAGATCTTGGGCCCATGGTGCTGCACCCAGGAATGGTAGAGGGTGGGCATCTTGGCTGACAACTTGAAGATGACCACCAGCTGGAAGGAGCGGATGGTTAAGCAAGATAGGAAAATGGCAAAGCCCAGGGCAAAGAGGGACTGCCGCAGCAGGCAGGTGAGAGGCGTTGGCTCCCCGAGGAAGCAGTAGGGGCTACAGCCAGCTCCCGCCAGGGAGCCCAGCATGAGGAAGCACATGTGGCCCCCGGCCGATCTCACCACAGGGGTGTCCAGGTGCCAGGCAAACAAGCTGGTCACCCCTGCCAAAAGGAGCAGCACAGTGTGTTAGCCCCCATGAGCACCAAGGAGACTGGATGGTGCCAGGCGAGGAACTCAATGGTGCGGTTGAAGCACGTGTGGCTGCCCTCTGGGGACCATTCTTCTTTCTGACATGGATGACAACGGTACCGGTCTGTAAGTAAGGGGAAGAAGAAGCCTGAGCAGAGAGGCTGTCACCTCAGCCTAAGAGAGCTTCAAAGTTTATTAGCCATGTGCAAAGCACTGGCCAGACTACAGGACAAACAGATAAACAGGGCTCTAGCTTGGAATACTTTGACACAGCTTTTGTCTCAGTAAGCTCTCAGTGAAGATCCGATCCCATCTGCATCTCCTCATCTTGAACAGGAGATTTCTGTTCCATGACCTGCAGTATCCTTCTTAGAGCTACATACACACATATCCCAGAGGCCCTTCTGTAGGCTTTAGTTCTGTGGGTACCACTACAGCCCTGGGGTTATCAGTTATCCTCGTAGTCCATGTAAACAGAGGAAAGCAGACTCCTTCCTCTTGTGCTCAGTTACTGTAAGGGCCCCTCTCCTCATCCAAATGGATACATTTCATTTGTGTAGATGGCTTTCACCACTCTGAAGAGGAAGGTGATTTCTGTCTTTCCCGCCAATATTTCCATCAACCAAACTTGCCTTCCTAACTTAGGGCTCAACAGTTTCTCTGTTTTGGGGTTTTTAAGAGCAGAAACGAATATAGATCAAGAGTATTCTGAGAAAAGGATATGGAAACTCCAACCTAAAACCAGACTGGGAAGAATAAGCCACTTTAACTGGTCACTACGATTGCACAGTGTGTGGCACACAGTAAACACTTAATAAATGCTTGTTGACTGACTGACAGACTGATCTTGGCCATGAACTACTATATATAAGACAGTGTAGGTCTGCCACAAATTTGTCCACTGGAAAGATTCTACCATTTGTACTTTGGCAAAGGAAGTCAGAGAAGGACATGATAAGTATGGCATCATCAGATGATATGGAGCCCTGCAAATAGGGCCCATGTATAGGCCTCTTTGAAGGAATATGAAGGGAAGCCAGTTTTAATGAGGTGGTGGGAATAGGCTGTAACCTTTAGGAGGTGAAATAGAAGCTATAGAATGAGCTTAGGCCTAAAGACGTTCTGGTGCTCATGGCTGTGTCTTTCCACCCTGGGTTTTAATCTACTCTGAGCACAATTTTTGCCCCATTATGGATACTAAGCATAAGGAAGCTGCCTAATGAGATAGTGACTCACATTTATATAATACTATCAGTTTTATAAAACACTTTTGTTGCTCAGTTGTGTCCGACTCTCAGTGACCCCATTTGGGGTCTTCTTGGCAAAGATTCTGGAGTGGTTGGCCATTTCCTTTTCCAGTTCATTTTACAGATGGGAAAACGGAGGCAAACAGAGGTTAAGTGAATTACCCAGGTCATACAGCTCGTAAGTATCTGAGGCCAGATTTGAACTCAGGAAGATGAGCGTTCTTGACTCCAGGCCCAGCGCTCTATGCACTATGGCACTCCCTAGCACCTACAAAACACTTTACAAATACTATTTCATTTGATCCTTAAAAGAGCTTGGTGAGGTAGGTACTTCTTTTTATCCCCGTTTTATGAATTTAGAAACAATGAGTTGGGATTAAGTGAATTGCCCAGAGCCACATGAGGTGGCTGAGGCAGAATCTGAGCCCAGGTCTTTCTACCTCATGATAAAATGACCGTGGAGCCTCAGTTCTACCTTTCCTGATGAGAATAACTGCTTTGTAAATTTTGAAGCGCCATAAAAATGTCTGTGATTACTATACAGGGTGATGTAAAAGCTTGCTAAGACTTGGACGTGTTGGTCTCAGGAAGGGGTGGCAGGGGAGGAGTCTTTTAATTTGTGGAACTATGAGGAAGCAGGCTGGCCACTCACCACTGCTGTTGAGGAAGGTCCCAGCTGGACAGGGCACACATTCAAAGCAGCAGTACTGTGGTCCCACTATCCTCCGTGACTCTCCTGCTGGACACTCCTCTGAGCACACTGACCGAGGCACCTGGATAAAACCACAGGCATCCCAACTTCAGACTGGAAGGGGCTACAGCCAAAGGAGGGGGATGAGCAGGAGGGACCTTAAAAGGCAATACTGTAAAAAGGCTCAGGAAGCCAGGCAAGAAGGACAGATGTCAGAATCTCGCCATTTCAGGGCTCACTTACTGGATAATCTCCCTTTGGACTTTCCTAGTAGCCATAGATAAGAATTGTGCCCTCAAAACCGCCTCAGGGTCTGGCATACTGCGAATTTTTATTTACAGCTTTGTGGAAACTATCCCACCCTGACATCCCTCAGGCACCCCTAAGTTCTGGACACTAGACTGCTTTATCAGAGAGTGACCTGGCCAGTGATTATCCCAATGTGATTCCCAGAGGTGGCTTCTTACCTGTTTTTTCCCTTTGTACCAGCGGATTTTAGTCTGATCTATTTTCAAGTGAATAGGGAACCATGTGGAAGCTCCAATGACTTTGAAGGTCCAGTTAGGGCCATTCCAGTCCCACGTAACAATATCATATCGACTGAACAGATCTCCATTTTCATTAAAGGACACAGAGTTTCCAAGCAGCATGAAATCCACCTTCTTGATCTCCTCCAGCAGCTACAATATATAGCAACCATGTACCCCAACCACAAACTGTACAGAGCTTCCTTTGAGAACCCAAAGAATGCAAGATGAGAGCTGTTTAAAAAGAGAGGAAATACGGCAGCTAGCTAGCTGGCACAGTGGATAGAGCACTGGCCTTGGAGTCAGGAGGACCTGAGTTCAAATGTGACCTCAGACACTTACTAGCTATGTGACCCTGGGCAAGTCACTTAACCTGACTGCCTCCTTGAGAGAGAGAGAGAGAGAGAGAGAGAGAGAGAGAGAGAGAGAGAGAGAGAGAGAGAGAGAGAGAGAGAGAGAGAGAGAGAGAGAGAGAGAGAGAGAGAGAGAGAGAGAGGAAGGAAGTAAAAGCACCAAGGTAGGAATCTACTTTCTTGGAAAGTGTTGAGCCCAGCCAGGTCTGGGTTATTTAGAGAGAGATAGCCCCTTCCATGGGATCTCTTCCCTTTCCCAAGTGAGATGTCGTATCGGTAGAGGGTTCCCCTGTTGAGGTTTTTACTTCTGAATTTCATCTTTAGGAAGCCAGGGGCACGACAGGGAGGAGAACGGGAAAATGTGAGGAGATGAGAATTTTCCTCAAGGGACTTACCTTTGATTTCCTGGCTTTCCCATTCCCTTTCTACACTGAGAGTGTGGAGAGGTCTACTCTGATCTAGTGCTCTAAGAGGAATGGAGTGAGTCCCCTGGGTACCAAAGGATTCTGGAGAATAATCCTTCCAGAATAATGCTTTGTGGAGGCCAAGCTTCCCCCTCTCACCTGCCAAGGATAGATCTTGCCTGTGGTACAGACTCCTGATGAGCAGCCCAGGAGCTGGTGCAGCCCGTGGGCCACAGCATACACAGCAGCATACACATTGTAGGCTGAATTCATGGAAAATGCACTCAGCTCAGTATTCATATCTGTTGTAAGAAACAGGTGCTGATTGCAGATCTGATCATCTCCATCCTGGGCAGGATCAGTTGATGGCTCTGAGGTCTTCTTAGCCTGGATGTAAGCCTCTTCAAACTCCTTTAATCCAAGGATGTGTCTCTGTGGGATAGCTACCCCAATCACTGTCCCAATCCCTGAAATGCCAGACACCTGTGTGATGTAACTGGAGATGGACCAGTCTTCTGTGGCTAGCCACACTTTATCAGTCACATTCCCCAGCACCACTGCCTTAAAGAAGACACGGGCTTGATTTCTAGTACAGAAGACAATCACCACCTTGGCTCCCAACTTTGTGAGCGACAGCACCATATTCTGCATTATGCTGTCATCAGCTTGGGCTGAAATGGGCACAAAATCCTTATGGGCGATACAGATTTCCTGTTCAGTGACCAAGTCCTCCAGCATCTGAACTCCCTGCAAACCGTACTCATTGTCACTGCCAATCATGGAGATCCAAGACCACCCAAACTCCTTCAGCAGCATCACAATCGTCTGAACCTGGTACACGTCACTTGGGATCGTGCGCAGGAATGAGGGGTACTCCCTCTTCTCACTTAATGTGCTGCTGGTTGCCCCGTAGCTGATCTATGGGGAAGGAATCGATCAAAGACCAAAGATTAAGCACTCTGCTAGGTGCTGGGGACACCAAGACGCAAATAAAATAATCCTGCTCTCAAGTTTACCTTCGAGGGAGGGAGATGTGTATGTGTGTGTGTGTGTGTGTGTGTGTGTGTGTACACATGCATGCACACATACACATAAGTATATACAAAACAGGACTATAGGGAATTGGGGGGAAGGGAGAAATCAGGAAAGGCTTCATGAAGAAGGGGGCACTTGAGGCTTTTAAGGGATTCTAAGAGGCAGAGGCGAGGAAGCAGTACATGCCAGGCATGGAAGACAGCTAGGCAAGGGCACAGAAGGTCAATTTAACTGAACCACAGCATAGATGAAGGGCAGTATTATATAATAAGGCTGGAAATTAAGTTAAACTCAAGTTGTGGAGTACTTCAAATGCCAAGCAGAGAAGTTTACATTTGAGCCAAGAGTAATAGGAAGCTTCTAGAGTGCATTGAGAAGCTGTGTGGTATAGTAGGTAGAGTACTGGCCTGAGAGGAAGACCTGAGTTCAAATCCTACCTCAGATACATATGAGCAGTGCAACCATAAGCAAGTCCATTTACTGTATCTGTGCTTCTGTCTCCTTATTTGTAAAGTCTCTTCTGGTTCTAAATCTATGATTCCATGGCCCTATGAGCTAGGGAATGACATGGCTCAGACCTGTACTTTAGAAATATCACTGTAGTGCTTATACGTAGGAAGGACTGGAGTGGGGAGAGACCTGAGGCAGAAACAAATGAACAGGCTTATGGAGTAGTCCAGGTGAGAGGCAATGAAGGTCTGCACTAAGATGGTGAATGTCTGAGCCGAAAGAGGGGGGCATTTAGGACAGTCAAGTCAGTGTGCATTTATGAAGTGCTGGCTCTGTAACTATATGGCATGGTGCTTAGTGTGGGGATATGAAGAAAGACACAGTCAGTCCCTGACCCCAGGGAGTTCACAATTTAATCGAGGAGACAATATGCTAACAGTTACGTACAAACAGGACAGAGACAGGATGAATTGGAGCTAATCAACAGAGGGAAGGCCCTAACACTAAGAGAATAAGAAAATCCTTCTTGTAGAAGGTAGAATTTTATCTGAGACTTGGAGAAAGCCAGAGAGGGTAGGAGGCAGATAGGAGGAGAGAGCATTTCAGTCATGGGGGAATAGCCAGAGAAGATTCCCCAGAGATGGATTGTCTTGTGGAAGGAACAGCAAAGAGGCCAGTGTCACTGGGTGTGTAAGAAGACTGGAAAGGTAGGAAGGGACCAGGTTATGAAGGGCTCTAAAAGACAGAGAAAAGATGGGGAAGTAGGAATCCAGTTAGCAATGTCTATCTGGGCCAAGTAAGACCAACTGACCTACAGTAACACCAATGTTGGGAACCTGGTGGTGGTGATCTCGAGAGAACTATGGAAGAAGAGGGGTGCATTCAGAAAAAAGTTATTCAGAAGGAAATGGTGAGCAACAGTGTCAAATGCTGTAGAGAGGTCAAGAAGGAGGAGAACTGAGAAAAGGCCTTTAGCCTCGGCAGTTAAGAGATCATTGGCAACTGTGAGGAAAGTCATTTCAGCTAAGTGAGGAGGTCGACCTTCAGATTGCAGAGTGTAGAAAAGAATGAGAGGAAGGCAGTAGAGGGGATGAGTGTAGAAACCTTTTTTTTTTAGGAGTTTGGCTGAGAAAAGGAAAGACAGAAGACAATAGTTTGAGGAGATGGTAGTGCTTTTGAAGGATTGGGGAGACAGGCATTTTTGAAGGCAGCAGGGAAAGAATGAGGAAAAAGAGAGGTCAGTGTTTGAGGGGGAGCAATTCTGGGGCAATCTATTAGAGAAGATGAGAATGGATGGGATTAGGGGGCATGTAGAAGAGTTGGCATGGTCCAGGAGAAGGGTCACTTATTCATCAGACATTCATCCTTAAAGGGGAGGATAGACAATGGTATCAAGGGGTCATGAAATAAAAAGAAGGAAAGAAAGGAAATTTGTGTAGATCAGTCAAAAACCAATGATTGAGAGCCATTGGCTAAACCTGAAAATAACACAGGAATAAGCTGGTGCATGTTAATGGCTCCTGCACTGATGACCTGGACCAGGGACTCAAAGGCTCCAGCTTACCTGGGGGATCAAGAATGTGCTCAGTAGAGATGCAGACATGGTGGTCAGCTCAGAGCTGCTTGGCCCAATCACCGCCACTACCTTGGGGGAATAGCTGATGAAGTTTTCAGGAATCTTGATAAGATTGCTTCTGGGCTGGGAGAGAATGCTCAGGGTGGCATACGAATTGGCAGACTTCGAACATATGTCATAGAGTTCGTAGCCCAGAGTGATATTGGGAAGCAGAGAGCTGGAGTTGTTGATCTCCTCTATGGAGTACCTCATGGCCTGGAAAAGGTGGTAGCCATGGCCATTGAAGGTCTTGGACCTATGGGAAACGCAGGGCCAGAGAAGTAAGGATGGTCATCAGCACTGAACCTCCAGACCCGAGGCCAAGACCTTTTTCTTCCTAACTGAGGTAGGGTTCTAGTCCTCTATATTATGGAATACCTAACATTTATATACTACGTTAAGGTTTGCAAAGGGCTCTATGTAGATGATCTCATTTGATTCAGACCTTCATGTTTCCTTGAAGATCTGTGATATAGATGTGACATTACCCCCATTTTACAGGCAAGAAAACTGAGGCCCAGAGAGGGGATGTAACTTACTGGTAAGTGTCTGGGGCAGAATTTTTAGCCCAGTTCTTACCCCAAGGTACCATCTGCTCTACTATCTTTAGTCACTCAGTAACTTGTAATAGTGACCCTCTTATTATATGGATACTTAGTCTACTGAAAGTAGAGGCTAGAGAGAGGGCTAGCCTGGGAGTCTGGAAGACCTGGGTTCAAGTCTTACCTCTGACACATGGGACTGTGGACAAGTCAGTGAACCTCTTGGTGCTCTAGACTTACACTCTAAGACTATCAGTTGCAGAGAAGATGCCCACTTATATCAATGAAGGGAGTTTCCTCACCTGGGAGGTCCAGACATGAACGAGATCACAAGTCCAGTCACTGTTGTCCTATTGTTCTATGTCTATAAACTTGGCTTGTCTATGCCAGGCAGCATTGCAAAGAGGCAAATTTATTACTCGATGTCCGGAAAAATTTCCCAAGTAATTAGAACTATTCACTTGTGTGATGGGCCACTTGGGAATTGAGGGCCTTGTCTGTGGATGTCTTCAGGCAGAGGCTACTTGTTGGGTGGCCTGTGGTTGGGGGTTTCTTTCTGGGTATAGGTTGGACTAAATGGCTCCTCCCACTCTAAAATTCTGTGGGAAGGAAGGGAAGGAGAGCTTTTAAAGCACCTAGTACATGCTAGGCACTGTGCTGAGTGCTTTACAAATATCTCATTTTATTCTCACAACAACGGTAGGGGCTATTATGATCCTTATTTTACAGATGAGGAAACTGAGGCGGACAGATGTTAAATGACCTGTCCAAGGTGCCACAGCTAGTAAGTGTCTGAATCAGGATTTGAATTCAGGCTTCCTGACTCTAGGCCCCATGCTCTGTGCATTATGGCACCCCCTACTTGTGATTCTGCACATGGCAGTATTTTTGGAAGGAAAGGAGAATTCAGATTTTTATCACCATTTTCTGAGGTGGTGTTAAAAGAGAAGCCATTATTACATGGTCTTTTATCTTGAGGAGTCTAGTTGGAAAGACAAAAAGATACTTGAAATGTGGAGCCTAATTGTAATCCAACAGAAAAAGCCCAAAGCAAAATAATCAACTGAATAAGGGCAGACGGAAGAGAATAAAACATAGATGGGGATGGGTGAGCATCGCAGGGAAAGATTCCCAAAGGAAGCCTGTCTTGAGTGAACTCTTGGTGACAGAGAATGGTGTAAGTGGGTGTTAGGAAAAGGGAGGGCAATTCAGATGGAGGTCCTGGTCCTGCAAAAATCCAGAGGCAAGGAATTAGCAAGTTGACTCCACATTGAGTAGATTGCGTTGTGGAAGAAGCAGGACTTCTCTGTGGATGACTTCCACGAGATAGTGGTTCAGATCCCTCACTTACCTCTCACACAAGGTCACCTCGGGTTTGTCTCTGTCTTCTAAGACAGAGTGGATGGGGAACAATCCTGCAATGATGTGATCCCCAGGCATCTTGAAGTCAGAAGGGGTCTCCATTTCTTGACAGCTGAAAAGACAGGAAATGAAAAGAGGCAGGCAGACAAGGTGAGATTTAACATAGAACATGCTGCTCAGATGGGCAATCTAGCTCTGCTTGTCCTCTTTATGTCAGAGGTGCTCCTGTCCTGCAAGCTCAGGATGATTGAAATAGGCAGAATCTGGAGCTCCAACCTCATCCTCCTCAATTTTATGCTTTGGAAAGGGGCGGGCCTTGGATATGATATACAAAACCCAAGTCCGGCAGCTAAAATGCTTGAGTTGGACTTCCTGGCTTGTGGTTCTGCATAGGAACCCAAGGGGTGCTCTTGGGGCAAATGAGAGGATGAATTGTCCTTGCCTCAGACAGGTGGCACCCACTGCCTCTCATTTGACAATTGTGGATTTAGATCAGGAAGGGTGTGGTGGAGTTTTTGTTGTGCCAGTTTTGCTAAACCCTGGGAGGTTGCATTAAAAGAACCCATTTGTATAGTTTAGCTGGGGGTTTACCCTACTCTGTATTGGAACTAGAGCAACAGATCCTTCGCTAAGCATCCTCCCAAGGCGGTTCTCACAGATCACATTGCTCTGCACCTCTTTATTGCACTTAGATGGGAATAGGGAAAGGAGCTGTGGTTGGAGCCTGGGGACTTCTTGGAGGGAGAGAGGCAGTGTATTACTGTGGACGATGGACTTGGAGTAGGGAAGACCTGGGTTCAAATCTCTAAGGAAGGCACTTAACTTCTCTGTCTCAGTTTTCTTATCTGTAAAATACGGGGGTTGATTTTAGCCTCAAAGGTCTCTCAGAGCTTTAAATCTATGTTGTTATTCTGTCGCTTCCAACTCTTGGTGACCCCATTTGGGGTTTTCTTGGCAAAGATACTGGGTGGGTTGCCATTTCCTTCTCCAGCTTATTTTACAGATCAGGAAACTGAGGCAAACAGGTTGAAGTGACTTGCTCAGGGTCACACAGCTAGTAAGTGCCTGAGGCCAGATTTGAGACTCCAGGCCCAGAGCTCTATCCATTGCGCCACCTAGCTGCCCAATCTATATAATTCTTTGAATTCCTCAGCCTGGTTAGGTTAACTTTAGATCTGTGAACTTTTTTTTTTAATGTTTTCATAACTTTCAATATAATTTATTTCTTTTGTAATCCTATACATTCTATTTTATGCATTTAAAAACCGTATTCTAATAAAGGTTCCATAAGCTTCATCGGGCTGCCAAAGGGATCCGTGGCCCCCCAAAAGTTAAGAACCCCTGCCTTCCCCACCCTCAATCATCTATGGCTTTTTTGAGCACTTCTGGTATAGCACGCCTTAGAGGCGATATCTGAATGCAGGTCTGCCTGACTCCAAGGCCAGCATACTATCTATTGTAGCCAGGTATCCTCTAGTATGAATTATCTGTGCTTGTGATATATTCCCTATTAGCTGTAGGCTCCATGAAATTTCTTATCTCATCTCATTTTTCTTATCCTCAAATCCACTCAACCTAGAGTCAACTAAACGCTTTACATCATCAACAATTCTATCTTCCTGACTGACTCCAGGGCTTTCTCCACAAGCTACCACCTCTGCTAACCTGGAAAAATAAAAACAAAAAACCTCTTAGTGGAGGAAGGCAATAAGCATTTATTAAGCGCCTACTATGTGCCAAGCACTTTTTCTTTCTTTGACCTCACAACAACCTTGGATGCTTTTATTATTTCCATTTACAGATGGGGAAAGTGAGGCAGGCAATTGGTCAAATGTCTTCCTTGTCCAAGGTCGGCCTGCTGCTAGAGGAAGGATTTGCACTCAGGTCTTTCAGACAGCCCAGGCCTCCTCTTGGGTAGATGGGGCACAGGCCTGACCCCAGGGCCCCATGGACTTGGGTAGTCAATGTCCGTCTGTGTTTCGGTATGTCCAGTTTCCTCTGGGAGCCTTCACCTGGGCCTTCAAAGTTGCGGTTCGACTTGGGGCGCACGGGGCCTACAGAAATCGTTAGAAGGCCTGCGGGCAGGGGCAAACTCGGGGTCGTTCCGCTTTCCGTGCCCGCCCCCTCTCCCCTAGTCCCCCAGGTTCCTCCTCCCCTGGGCTACAAGACAAATGTATGCAAAGTAAGGGCATGCAAACGAGCTCCTGCTTTGGTTCGGCCCGTCAGTTCCGGGGCCTGGGGCGGGGGGGAGCGCGAGAGCCAGGTGGGAGACCGCATCCGGAGGCGGGGGAGGGGGAGCGAGGGGAAGGCCTGCGCCGCATACGCGCCGCGCCGGCGGTCCACGCGGGGGCGCCTGCGGGCCCGGAGGCCCGGCGCTTCCGTTCCCATGACACCCTCGGGCGCGGAAGAGGAAGGAGCTTGGCCACTTCTCGCGAGAGGTGCCAAGGAAAGGGAGCGAAGGGAGCGGCGGGAGCCGGCGGGCGCGGCATGGCCGACGTGATGGTGTACGGGAAGGAGGGCTCCAACCGCCTGGGCTGGACCCGGCTCCGCCGGGCCCGCTCCCCGCTGGGCGTGGGCCGCCGGGCGCGGCGCCGGGCCCGCTCCTTGGCCGTCGGGAGCCAGCGGCGGCTGCGGCTGCGTCTGCAGCAGGCCGAGGCGGCCGGAGTGGCCTGGCTCGACGAGGAGGAAGCGGCGGAGGCTGTGGTGGTGGGAGCCGAGTGGAGCGCACGGGAGAAGAAGGCGAAGAAGAAGAAGGCACGGCGGCGGGAGCGCGCCGAGCGCGAGCGCGAGCGGCGGGAGCGCGAGGAGCGCGAGTGGAGGCAGCTGCGCGAGCTGCGGTCGAGGCGCGAGCACGACGAGGACGCGGGGGAGCGCGCGGCGCCCGTGCCCGCGCCGGGGCCCGAGGCGGGCGGCGAGTCCGATGGGCCCGAGGAGCCGCCCCGGGCGCCCGGCCAGAGCGAGCCCTTCGTGGTGCGGGGCAAGGCCGGCCTGCTGATGCTGCTGAGCCACGCGCAGGTCAGCCCCGGGGCTGGGGGCGGGGGGAAACTGAGGCTCGCGGGGCAGGGACTCGGCCCGGCCCACGGAGACCTATAGGATGTAGACCGGCTGTGATCGGCGGGACGGAAACAGTTCCCTCCCCCAGACCTCCAGCACCACCCCCTCCCGTACAGAAGTGACACTGACCGGGAGAGCCGGGGGAAGGGGCGCCTGAAGCTAGTGTATTTCTGGTAGCCCGGAGACCCTCCTTCCAGCCCACCCTACCCGCCTACACCCGGGGAAGCAGAAGCCCACGGGGGGATGCGCCGATCTGAGCTGGCCTTCGTTCCTGTCCTGAGTTCGGTTCTCACGCCCCTTTAATTTAGTGATAACTGATAATAGGATGTGTTCCGTAAAACTTGGACTCAGTCAAAAGGCTGAACCCAGAGACCTAGAAGGCCACAGGTTCCCCACCCCTGAGCGATAATCTCCAGGTCCTTTCTCTGGCCACCTGGGACCCAGTTTTCCTGACCTGGATCTCTCTAAGGGGAGCAAAGGGAAACAATGTTTTCACCCACCAGAAACAGAGGAGCTTTTACAAAGAAAACAAAAAACAAAAGGCATACAAGTTGTAGTGTAATTAACAAGGCCTGGGTTTAGATGTCGGCTTTGATACTCAGTAACTGCTTCTCCACCTCTCCAGGGCTCGGTCTTTGTCCGAGTGAGAGGGCTGACCTTTTAAAACCCGGTGAATCGATGACATCGCTAGGCCTTCCACGCCAGGGTCCTCAGCCCAGCTGGGACCAGTCGTGGGCCACAGGACCCGTGCTTGGGAAATGATTGTTGGAATGGAAAAGGATTGATTTTAGAGATGAACCATCGTAGATATTAAGCCGGAAGGGACATTGGTCCCTCAAAAGCATCTTACAGAGGTGGCAGCTAGTCACCAAGGATGCTAAGAAACTTGCTTGTTCAAGCTTATACAGTTGTGGAGTGGAGCCTAGTACGTATGGGTCTTGGCTCAGTACTCTTTGTATTACACCATGCTGGTTTCCAGCAATGGAAGTTCCTTTTTTAAAACAAGGTTTTCTGATGTCCGGATTCCAAATATATGATCTGAAATTGAAGACATGCTATTTTTGACTAGTTTGTTTAGCGCTCGCGATGGCATAGTCCCCCATTAGCTGGTTGGATTGCTTTTTTTTTTTTTTAGTGGCTAACAGTATTCCCCATTCATGTAGATGTTGCTTTTCTCTATAGAATGAGAGTGTGTTGGAGACTATCTTTTGTCAGTATCTCACCACAGCCTGATTGGCTTCAGTTAAGAACTTGGAGTCTTCACTAGATGTAGAGGCATAGCTCTCTTAGAGCAGACAGTCTTAACCTGTCAACTTTTAAAAAAAAGTTTGATTACTTTCAATATAACTGGTTTCCTTTATACCTTTGTATTTGATGCATTTTAAAACCTTCTGAAAAGGGGTCCCTAGGTTTCACCAGAGTTCCAAAGGGATTTACGTCACAGAAAAGAGGAGGAACCACTGCCCTAGAGATTGTAGTAGGCTGCCCTTCCCTGGGAGATCCTAGAGTGGAAAGAACCCATCATCTAGAGTAAGAAGATTTGGGACAGAAGACCAGTTTGGCTGCTCACCGCTTGTGTGACGTTGATCACCAAATGGGTGAGTCAGTGAATTAAAAGCATTTACTAGGCACCGTGCTGAATGCTGAGGCTACAAATAGAAAAATCAGAGAGCTCCCTGCTCTCAGAGCTCTCACCTTGTAAAACAAAGTTCACCTACAAGGCCGATGGAAAGTCTTGGAGGGTATGAGGGTAGATGAGCAGCAAGGCTGTAAATTCTGGGCATAGCAGTAGGACAGTGGCAGTGGCCCTTTATCTCCTAGGAGGGAATGGAGCTGTTGACTCTCATCTCATCCAAACCCTGTGAGCAGTCCAACGACTGGGGGAAGGTGGTTTCTGGTACATAGGAAGCCCTGAATAAGTGCTTGTTGAAGAGCTTCTTTCTCTCCTCTTGCCTTCCTGCCCCCTGGCCAGCCAGGATGGATTCAGGATGGCCTGGAGGAGGGGACAAGGGAAATGGTCCCCCATGGCAACTTTTTGAGCCCCATTTCTCAGCTCTGTAATGAGGTGAATAGAGTAGATCAGAGCTTCTTAACCCTGGGGTGTTCTGGTAAAGCATATGTACCGCTTTTCAGGAGGATGTTTTTAAATTCGTTAAATAGAATACTTAGGATTACAAAGGAAACCTATTATATTGCTGTACAGTTACAAAAATTTTTTTAAAGTTCATGGACTCTACTATGTGACCCTGGGCAAGTCACTTAACCCCAATTGCCTAAAAGCAAAAAAAAAATTTAAAAAAAAGTTCATGGACTTAGATTAAGACAATCCCAAGTCCCTTCCTGCTCCCAAGTCCTTATTTTCTTGGTGCTTAGAAATTAATCCTTCCTTAGATAACATGGTGGTAAATGAGTTCTTTAAAACTTTGTAATTGTTTGATAGTTGGTCTCCAAATTTATAATCTTTAAATTTCTTTTCTTTTCTCTTTCCCCTGCTAGTCTTTGACCTTCACTGGGAAGTGTCGGATGACCTGTCTTTATGGCCGAGTGCAGGTATTTGGTTTTATCATCAGCCAGGGCCAGCCAGCCTATGATCTTTATTCTCCCCACACCAACTGTGCCCTAACTATTGAAGCAATTAGCTACTCCATGCCAGACAAAACCCTAAAGGATATGAAACTGGAAGTCCGCTCTTTGATCAAAGATCATCTTTCTTCAGGTAATTAAAAGATTGCAGAATTATCACTATTCATTCCTCAAATATAAATTGAGCATGTATATAGATGTGCAGGGCACTGTGCTAGGCCCTGAGGAATCCAAAGTCAAGTAAGATACAGCCTCTGCCCCTCTTGGTGCTTATCATGGGGGTGAAGGACAAGGGAGGGTGCCCAGGTCCCAGGTACACAGGTGACTGATAGAACCTGGCATATGATAAATACCTTGAAAGCTGTAGCCTGGTTTTAGAGACCATGTTTACTGAGGAGCTGGGGGTGGGCATCATTTCAGCTGGGCCAAAAGGTATTATAGGTAAAGGAGACGTGTGAGGGAATAAGAATGGGAAACCAGGTTCTTGGAATGAGCAGTGAGCAGCGTGGCTTGGCCAAAGGGCAGGGTATTAGTCGAAGAGCAGCAGGCTTTTAGGCTGGGAAAACAGATGGGAGCCATGCTGTGATGGGTCCCAGGGAGCAGACTAGCTCTTAATTAATTCAGTAGGCTGTGAAGGTTTTTGGAACAGAGAAATGAATGACTTGTCCAGAACGTATTGTAGAAAGGTGAGTATGGGATGAATTGGAGAGAAGAGAAGAAGGAGACAAGGAGAGCACTTAGAAGGCTATAGGAGAAGTCAGTATTAATTATAAGCATGTATTAAGCACCTGCTGCGTGCCAGGCACTGGGCTAAGTGCTAGGGATACAAAGAAGGGTAAAAGACCGTCCCTGCCCTCCAAGAGTTCAGTCTAATGGAGGAGATATATGTACAAACAAGATATAGACAGGATAAATTAAAGAAGGTAAAGACAGGAAAGGCCTAAAAGCCTACAAGGGGATTAGGAAAGATCACCAGGAGGCACAATGCACAGAGTGCCAGGTCTGAAGTCAGGACGACTGAGTTAAAATCTGACCTCAGACACTTACTATCTGTGGGAAATCACTTAACCTCTCTTTGCCTCAGTTTTCTCATCTATAAAATGGGGGGTAATAATAATAGTACCTACTTCTGAAGTGCTGCTGTGAGGCTCAGATGAGATGTTTGTAAAGTGCTCAGCCCAGTTTCTGGCACATAGTAAGTGCTTAATACGCACTGGTTTGCTTCATTCTTTCCTTCTCATAGAGAAGATGGGATTTAGCTGGGACTTGAAGGAAGCCAGGAGATGGATATCGGAGGGAGAGTATTCCAGGCATGGGGAACAGCCATTGAAAAAGCCCAGAGTGGGAGATGGAGTGCCTCATGAGGAACAGCCAGGGTGGCAGAGTGTGTGGGGGTGAGGAAGGTGTAAGAAGCCAAGAAGGTAGAAGGGCCAGCTTATGAAGGGCTTTGAATGTCAAGAGTGTTTTATACTTGACCCTGGAGGTGGTAGGAAGTCACTGGAGTTAACTGAGTTAGGAGGGGGATTGACATGGTCAGACCTGTGCTTAAGAGAAACCCTTTTGACAAGTTCAGTGCGAGCGGGCTGGAGTGAAGTGAGACCTGGGGCTTTTGAAATGGGCCAGGCATTTGGTGCTAGGGCAGACGAAGTGGTTCTGAGGCAGGCATCGCCTGGACGGAGAGGTGTGAGCTACTGTTTACCTCCTGGGGGGTGTCAGTCCAGCTTGGGAAATGGCGCTGCAGGAGATCTTGTCCTGTAGATGTAGACGAATGACAACTTCTGAAGTAATTTGCTTTGTTCTTTTTGCAGCTAACGCTTTTCATGTGATAAAACAGTTTTCTCCTATGTGTTCCATTATCCTGCTAGAGAGTCTGGAGACCCCTGCTGCAGACTTCATCCTGAGCTATCCAGCTTTTTCTCACCTTTTCTCAGGAAAGGTAGTGTTCTTTACCTACTTTATAGAGTGGTATCCCGTCTGGCCTGGTGGAGCCAGCTCTCCTCAAAGAAAGGCCTGTCATCTTTTCCCAAGGGACGCTCACTCATGGTCGTGTTAGGGAGAGACCAGACACTAGTGTGAAGGAATGCCCGACTGATGTCAGCGACCAGTGGGTTAGAGGGACAAGACATCGATTGAACGTGCTGTTTGAGGGCCCTTGGCGTGGTAACTCTACCTGACTTTTCCCTCAGTCTCCTTTGTCGGCTCTTCTTACAGGTCATCCCATCATCCCGCTAAGCTTGGGGGTCCCCCAGGGCTTGGTCCTGAGCCTTCTTCTGTTCTTTCCTCCCCGAGGTTCTTTGCCGTTTTTGTCGCAGCCGCCTGTGGCAGTCACTCTGGTGAAAACTTTGGGTCCCTTCTCATGATACTGTTTTTAAATACGTGAAATAAAATGCAGAGGCTTCTCGAGGAATCCGCTGATATTGAAGCATAGCTGTCGAGATATCAGTGAAACATTCACAGGCTCCAGTTAGGAGCTCCTGCTCCAGAACATCTTGCTCTGCAGTCTCAGCAGCTCCCATGGGCTCGGTTGGCATTTCTGGGCTGGTGGCTCCCAGATCTACGTAATGATATCTTAGTCTGTCTGAGCTCCAGTCCTACGTCACCTGTGGCCGCCGGGACGTGTGGAGCTAGATGCCCCACAGACGTTTCAGACTCAGTATAGAACTCATTCTTAGCCCCCAAACCCTCCCTTCTTCTGAATTTCCCTATTACTGTCCATGGGACCAGCATCCTCACGGTCACTCAGGCTCACAGTTCTGGAGTCATTCTTGACTACTGACTCTCCCTCACCCATGTTCTTCCCTTCTTCCCCTCATTGGTTTTACCTTCACAGCTTTTCTCACCTCTGTCTCTTCTCCACTCGCACAGCCTTCGTCCTGGTGCAGACCTCATCACCTCTACCTGCTGGTTAGCCTCGGTGCCTCAGTCTCTCTCCTCACTAATCCAGCCTTCACTCATCTGCCAAAGTGATTTTTCAGAAGCAGAGGCTTATTACCTTTATGATCAGATGTAAAATCCTCTTTTTGGCCTTTTAAGCCCTTCGATAGCTGGCTCCTTCCTGTCTTTGCAGTCTTATACTCACTCCCTGGGCCACAGCAAAGTCAGCAAGCCTTTCTTTCTTTTTTTTTAAATTAATTTATTTTGATTTATCAACAATCACTTCCATATGCTTTTGAGTTTAAAATTTTTCTCCCCACCACCCTCCCCAAGATGGCGCACAATCTGATATAGGCGATATATGTTCATTCTTCTTAAACATATTTTTAGATTAGTGATGTTGTAAGTAAAAATTAGAACCAATAGGAGGAACCACCAGAAAGGGGAAACACAACTTAGCAGAAGAGGGGAAAAAAATAGCAAATAGTGTGCTTCGATCTGCATTCAGACTCCGTAGCTCTTTCTTTGCACGTGGGCAGAATTTTTCCATCATGAGGCCTTTGGAGATGTCTTAGATCCTCGTAGTGCTGGGAAGGGTTAACTTTATCGATATTAGTCATTGCACAACGTGGCTGTTACTGTGTACAGCGTTCTCCTGGCTCTGCTCACTTTCCTCGGCCTCAGACCATACAGGTCTTTCCAGGTTTTTCTGAAGTCGGCCTGCTCATCGTTTCTTACAGCCCAATAGTGTTCCATTGCATTCATATGCCACAATTCAGCAAGCCTTTCTTAGCCCCTTGCTGAGTGCCAGGCGTTGGACTAAGCACTAGGAATACAGACGGAAGCCGCAGGAGACAGGCCCTGCCCTCAGGGGGCTTCCGTTCTAGCGGGGGGGGGGGGGGGGGGAGGTGAAAGGGAGCTGAAGGAGAGATGGCCAACCCGGGCCCGTCCCTAAAAGGGAAGCTCCAGGAACGATTGAACAGTCAGAGGAGAGGGAAGAAGGGAGGGAGGAGAGGAAAGAGGCAAGTGTGTTTTCAGTGCTAGGCCCTTTACAGATACGGTCTATTTGATTCTCACAGCCACCCTGGGAGGTAGGTGCTGTTATTATCCTCATTTTACAGTTGAGGAAACTGAGTCAGACAGGCATGAGATGACTTGCCCAGAGTCTGTGAGGCTGGATTTGAACTCCTGACACCAGATCCACCGTTCTCTCCAAAGGCTCCTGGAGAAAGAAGCTCAGAGAGTCAGGAGCAGAGCCTGGAGAGGAGTGGAGTGACCTCCACTGTCTGACAGCATTGGCCTTCTTGCCTCCGTGCCCTGGCTCTGCCATATCCCTCTTCCGTGCCTTGCACGCTTTCCCTCCTCGCCTCCATGGCCTGGCTTCCCACCTTCTGTGGAATGCCTTTCCCTCTGAAGTTACAGTCTTCCATTTGTACTCTGTATGTCTTGCATGGCAGATGTTTTTTATGTGTTGTTTCCCCTGTTAGAATATGAGTTTTGAGGTCAGAGACTGTTTTTGCTCTCCCTTGTGTCTTCAGCGCTTAGCACAGTGGCAAGTAGTTTCTGAGACTGGTTTGGTCATTTCTTTTCCTTGGTCCTTTCCTCTGTAAAGAGAGCTAGCCTGGAGCCAGGGAGCTCCCTTAGTTTACTTCTCGATGCTGACACCCTGCCTTCGTGGCCCTGGGCCAGTCACCTCCTCACCCATCTGCCTCGGTAGGGAGGGAGTCTTCTCATCCAGGAATTCCCTGGATCAGTGAAGTCACGGAAGTCCAGGCCCTCCCTTTCCTGCCTGCCCTTCTGTTTTCATTTTGTGGCATCTCCTTTTATTCTTTATTCCTCTTTGCTGTCTTCCCAAGTTTTCCACTGATAGTGTAGCTTTTCAGATTCTTCCTCCTTAGTACACTAGAGCAGTTTGTCTCCAGTTAAATTTAGTTTTGAGTAAAAGAAACATCGGTGTGTTAACGTTGGGGAGTGATTACAGTTGCTGTCCTCGAGGCCCACTGAGCTGAAGGGATAAGCCAGGCCAAGCCTGGCCCTTCATACCTGCTGTTCCTCCCAGTGCTCTCACTCTGCTGACCTACCTGTCTTCAGCGTCCACTTTGGCTGCCCAGGGCATCTTCTTACTGTACTTGCTTTTCCCTTCCCTGCTCCCTCAGAACTCTGCTGTGCTCAGGGTCTGTGTCAGCTAAGCCTCAGTATTTTAATGCTTCCCTAGAGTGTGAAGATCTTGCCACGGCCACCCTTCCCCTTCTGGTCTGCATCTTCCCAAGTCTTCCGTAGAGGGTCTCTGCTGGCATTCGTGGAAGTGGCCTGTGCTGGCTCTGGGTGCTGTCCTAGGTGCTGCACGTCCAAGTACAACCAGTGAAGCAGTCTGTAGCCAAGGAGTTTACAGTAATGGGAGACGGTGACCTAGATTATGATGTACAGAATACATTGAAAGAAAATAAATACAAAATAATTAGTGGTGGACGGGACCATGTAGATGGTGGTGGTGGTTGGGCTGTGACTTGAAGGAAGAGAAGAAGTGAGGAGGGGGAATGTGTTTTAGTCCTAGGAGGGAGCAGCTAGGGCCAAGGAAGGAAGGTGGGAAAGGATGGTGAGTGATGTGGGGACTAGAAGCCACCAGGCTAGCCTTGTCACATTTCATTGGAGCTGATGGAGTGCTGAGACTGTGTCACGGTCATCCCTTCAGGTCATTCTGTGACTGGGCGATCAGCTAAGGTCGAAATTCTAGTATGTTGCCCCTTCAGGAGAATTTTCTGTAATCCATTTAAAATTCACATTTCCATCCTCCCCTCTTGAGGGTAATTCTTAAGAGCAGAAATTTCAAGCCAGTGGAGGATATAATTCATTCATGAACAAATGACCCTTGTGATAACATTGTGCCTCTTATTAGGGTTCAGGCCTAGCAGGTGTTTAATCTGAGTTCTCTATTTTCATGGCTTGTGATAGATATAGGTGTGTTACTTTAATTTATAGAGATAAGGATTCTTACAAAACGAATTTCATACAGTGTCAGTATGCACTCAGCCTATATGTTGAATAGAAGCAGCAAGATAAAGGAGACATGAAAATGATGACAAGGAAAAAAAAACCGAGAAAGGTTGAGAATGTAAATAAAAGTCATACTTGTCTCTGATACTTTTCATTTTGCATTTCAGAATGTTTTTAAAAGTTGAAATTGTTCATCTTTAGAAACAGGAGATGTCATCATCCTTCAATCTTGAGCAGTTAACCATGTCTTCTGTTGGCATTAAGAAATGTGAGGAAGAAAGTGGCTTTCACTTGTCTGAGAGTAGCAGTTCAGTGATAGAAGAGTTAATCACTGCCTGTTGTGGTAAGGAGCTGAAATTGACTACTTTGATTCTTTTCATAAATTAACAAGATTAATTGTAGGCCCCCAAAAGCTTCAGAAGATTCCTATGAAAAAGCTTGTCACATTGAGGAGTTTCGTGTGTTTTGTTTCCCTTCCAGAGGAAATTGATGGTTGCCCTATCATCATGGTTTGTGGACCAAAGTGCATCGGCAAGTCCACCTTTAATCGATACCTAATTAACCAGCTGCTGAACAGGTGAGTGCAGCAAAGGGCCTGGACAGCTGACCCCAGGTCCTGCCTCACGGGATTCTACTGATGATTTAAAATGCTTTTCTTTGAAAGGATAAACAGTTTAAATTTGAGTATGAGGACTGCTAGAATCTGTTAATTGTTAAAATTAATTATTTTAATGAGGACTTTCAGGTTAAGTGATAGAGTAGGTGTGGTGCAGTGAAAAGAGCACTGGGTTTAAGTCCCAGCTCTGCCACTTACCTAGTGACCTTGGGCAGACTTCATGGTGTCCCCTGGGCCTCCATGAAGGGTTATCCTGGAGGGCTTCTAAGGTTCCTCTCCAGCACTCAGTCTGTGATTCTTTGATACCTCATCTGTAGATTGAGGATAATTCTCCACCGCTGTTGGTCCTGAGAGAGAGATGTTGGTATTTTGTTTCTTGTCCACCTGTGCTTTGATCTCATTTTGGTGCATCTGGGGTCCTTGCCTTTGGGGACTGGCTGCACCGGGGGAGCGTGGATTCCATTCACCCTTCTTCCTTGTTGTTTATGTCCTTGTACAACCATACGTCTTCTGTAGGGGGTTTGCCCTTGGCACTGGGAGCCTTCTTTTAAGTCTTGGGGACAAGGACAGCATTTAAGCTGTTTGGTACGCCTGTTATGGCTGGTTTGAGAGGTTTTGCACAAATGCTTGTTAATGAATGAAAACAGCAGGAATAGTCTTAGGGACAGTCAAAGCTGCAGGAAGGTTGTGAGGGAGACTGACAATTCTTGGATTTCATTATTTTTACTGTTCTAGTGCCATAGCGTTCTCTGTATGTGATTGGGGGATGGGGAGGGGGAAGGGAGGGCAAGTGGGGGAGAACTAGAGCTTATTGCATTTGGTACATGTGTTTACTCTTCCTCTTTATAAGCATTGCAACCTCCTGCTCTCAGGAGTCACGATCTGTCTTTGGTACCTGACACTGAGGAGTTAATATGCTATTCAGACATTATGTAGAATTACAAAGAATTGAATTAGTCCTTTTAACATGGAAATGATTTTCTTTTCTTTTTTTCCCCCAGTATTCCTTGTGTTGACTTTTTGGATTGTGACCTAGGACAGACAGAATTCACTCCTCCTGGTTGTGTTTCTTTGTCTAATGTTACAGAGCCTATTTTTGGTATGTATGACAGTAATCGTTTAAAGTCTTTCTTGCCAGCTAGCCAGCCTGGCCTCCCTACTACCACCTCCATCAAATCATTCTAATGCCTCCATGCTGGGTACCTCCTTGCCCTAGTTCTGATCACTTCTCTGCCCTGATGCGTATCCAGCTTGTCCAAGACTAGTCTGTATCTACAGTGTTCTTCAAGGCCTAGCTTGAACTTCGCCTCCAGAAAGCTGTCTTTGATGAAGCCTGGCTCCCCACTGTCTTATCCCTCCTTTATTCCATTTTCACTCAGTGTTTAGATAGACATTTTATGTTCCATTGTTTTTGCATGTTTACGTGTTGCTTTGTTACTGTCTTGGTTGTTTCAGGGATGTGTGTTTTGTCTTCAACATTTGGTGTTTACCTAAAGCTCTTATCACAGGTCTGTTTGTCTGAGAGTTGCTTAACAGATGGAAGTGGAAACAGTGAATGAGAATTTATTTTGACAGGCTCCTGCTCTCCTTGGGCCTGTATGATAGGAGTGGAGAAGTGGAATTTAAGGCCATGCCCCTAGGGGGTTTAACCAACATTCAAGTGCTCCTATGCTTTTCACCTGTCCTCGACAGGCACACTGGGCCATTGATAACGAATGTAGTCACACAGAAGATTCATCCCCACTGCATGCTCACAGACACACTTCTTAGCAGGCAGAGCAGTATCAGAAAGGATCTTAGAAACCATCTAGACCAGCCTGTACTTTTGGCATCCTGGAAAAGTGGTCATCCAACGTCTGGCAAGAGACCGCATTATTTCTTGGGATAGATAGCCGACTTACCTTTTATTAGTGTCATTAGATGCTTACCCAGCATAATCTAATTTTCAGTACAAGGACATTAATATGTTCACTATTTTTAGTATATCTGTCTGCCTTTTAGCAAGGACATTGACAAAGCTAGAGGCTGATGAGGAAAGAGGAACCAGAATTTCCAAGCAAAATTGAAGGGACTGGGGTCATTCTAGAGAAGAAATGCTTAGGGGGGATGGGATAGCATCCTCAGAGGGTTAGCCTTCCTTGTTGCGTTTCCAGCTCAGATGTGGGAGTACCGGGGAATCAGAGCCTGTCACAGACTAGATTATAGTTTGATGTATAGAAAAACTGGATAGCATTTAGAGCTATGCAGAAGTGTAAGGGGCTGTGTCAGTCATAGGTGCTTCAGATAGAGGAAGGCTGGTTGGCATTTCTGTGCCCAGGTATGTATTGACTAGAGGCCTTTTGTGATCATGTGGCATGGTGGAAGGGAGACTGAATTTGAGATCAAAGAATGTCCCTTCGTGTCCAAGCCCTGCTTCTTCCTACCTCTGTGATCTGGGGCTGATCTGAGGAGATCACTGCACTTGTCTGGACTGTGCTCTCTCCATCTCTAAAGTGTTGAGGTTGGACTGAATGACCTTCAGGTGCTCTCCCAGCTCTATATCTATTGGGCTGTCCAATTTCCTGTTCTTTAGTTAACTATTAAGATTCATTGGATAAGGTTCTCTGTCCCTCTGATGTAGTCTTAATTTGAGAAAGTAGGCCCTTTTAATTCTGCTAAATGTCTCATCCTGGCCTGAAAGTGAACCTTGTGCTTTGTTAGCAGAACCTCACCTCTGGCAGACTGTCCCAAGCTAGAAAGTCTTCCTAGACAATCCTTCTGTAGTATGGTGTGTCTCTCATCTGAAGAAAAACCCAGTGAAGCTTACAGACTCCACATTATTGTGGGGGCCACAGCAAATTGAGGCTTGGAGGGGCTGTGATCTGTGTCAGAGAGAGCAGCCAACCTATGAAATAAAAACAGATGACCAAGCAGAAATTTAGGGAGTAGGTTCCCAAAGTGGGCGATACTGCCCCCTGGGGTGGGGTTGGAATGATCAGGGCTGGGGGGGGGAGGTAGTAGCCTCAGATGCAAATTGGGGGGTGTTGAATAAAAATAAGGGGGCGGTGGAAGCATAAGAAAAGAAGAGAAGAAAATTTTGAAAAACCGTTTATAATGTTTCACCTGTTGTGTAACGGTTGAAGTTGTAGCGATTATATTATTTTCCGAATAAACGCACCAAATGCGAGTTATAATCCATCAGTGGTCAAGTCTGATGACAAGTCTTAACAAGCAAGTGTTGGCATCTTGCACATTGTTGGGAAATCCCAGAATGCATTGGAATATGTGCGTGTAATGACTTGTTTACAATATCGTACTATATGGTTACATGATACAATATTGTATTATCAGAATTTCAATGCAGGAAAAAACCTACAAATTTACAATAAATTATTAAATTTAAGATGCATCATTTAAAAAATTTTTTTTGGCAATGATGCAAATTTTAAAAAAAAACATTAAAGGGTTAAAGAAAGTAGATTTCCAGGGGAGTACTGAGTAATTTTTTTTAAAGGGGGGAGTGGTAGGCCAAATAAGTTTCTGAACTTCCAATTTAGAGAGAAATGAGAGGCCAAAGACAGATGTTCCTTTTACTGCTGTAGCTCAAGAGTTGAATTTTCCTTGCCTGCCACCTCTCTCTGTTATAAAAAAAAGAAACCACCTTCAGTACCAGTGGGTAGTTTTCTGACTAATGGAATGAATTTCAGTCATTATGATTCATTTATATGAATTTTACAACTTGGATTATATTCGATGTTTAAAATCTTTGAAAAAAAGTAACCCAACCCTTCTGTGCATAGTCTGTACCTGTTATGAGAGATAAGGTGTCCGGTTGTCTGACATCCTTTGAGCACAATGTTAAGGTAAATATGGAATTATCATGAGGTGAATGTGAGGCTCTTGCTGCAAAAAACTGATGTCTTGTACTTCAGGAAAGGTAGTTATAAGTATTTCTTTTGACAATTAAGACGAAGCATGTCCGTAGTGGAGAGCAAGGGTTTTGTAATCCTCGTTTTCATCTTCTTAGGGCCACCATTCACTCATCAAAGGAAAACTCGAAAAATGGTCTTTTATGGTGATTCTTCTTGTGAAGATGACTGTAAGAAATACACCGAGATTGTGAAGTACGTCTTCAGTGCCTATCAGAGAGAAGCGCCTCTCATCATTAATACGATGGGCTGGGTGAAAGGTAGGTCTGACCATGTGTCATGTTCCTTGGGTTATGGCTGCTCTTGTCTGAGCCTACTGTTCCACGTCTGAATCAGAGCTGTGGAATAAGTAGCTGTTGCCCTGACTTAATGGAGTTGTTTGGTCCCCTTTCTTCCAGGTGATGGACTTTTGCTCCTCATTGACCTTATTCGAATGCAGGCCCCTACTCATATTGTTCAGTTCAGTTCTGAACAGTGTCAAGATATGCCCCTGCTCACCCCAGAGTGCACTGCGGGGATGGCGGGTCTGCAGACAAAAGGCAACACCAAAGTCAGAAGCAGGCACTTGGACTGCACCGAATCGGAGAGTTCAGGGGATCCGGATGAAGGGAGCCAGCCTCCCTCAACAGGACACAGACTGCTGCTTGTGCAGTCTGAGTTTGCTGGTGCTGGCGTTGCTCAACTGACGTAAGAAACATGTGGCATCTTAAGCCTGAGAATTAGGTCTTTTCTGCAGTGTTGGAGATTTACTTGTTAAAATGGTGTCTGTCTCTCCACAGTTCCTAAGTGCCTACATCACAGTTTTACATATTTAAGTAGTAGAATAATCAGCTCTTTTTTGTGTGTGTGTGGTTTTTTTTTTTAAGGCAGTTGGGGTTAAGTGACTTGCCCAGGGTCACACAGCTAGTAAGTGTCAAGTGTTTGGTCTGAGGCTGGATTTGAACTCAGGTCCTCCTGACTTCAAGGCTGGTGCTCTATCCATTGCACCACCTAGCTGCCCCTAATCAGCTCTTTTTTTAAAGTAGATTTTTGTTATCTTGATTTTATATTACCTTGGTTTCCCAATAAATCCCTCCTGAAGTACCTCCCAGAGAACCATCCCTTATAAGGAGAAAAAAGGAAAAAACAATTTAGCAAAACTAACCCAGCACCTCTCCCAAGTCTAACCTGGTAGGCAGTGTTCCCCACTCATAGGCTACCCCTTGCTAAAGGAGAGGTTATACCTTTGATCTTTTCTTTGGGACTAAGCTTGATCATTTTCATTTCACAAAATTCAGTTTTGTTGTTCTTTACGTTGTTGAAGTCGTTATATATGTTTTTTTCTCATTCTGTTTACTTTGCTTTGTTTAAGTTTATATAAATCTTCCTGTACTTGTATTCTTTATATACACTGTGCACAGTAAAATTCTATTATATTCACGTACCACAATTCATTTAATTCTAATCATTGGGCATCTACTTTGTTTCTAGCTCTTTGCTACCACAAAAAGTGCTGCTATAAGTATTTTGGTATTTGTGGGGCCATTTTATTGTTGACCTCCTTTGGGTGCTTGGCAGACAGTGGAACCAAAGGGCATGGGCATTCTGTCATATTGCTTTGGAAGTGATTAGATCAGTGCATAGCTCCACCAATGGTCCATTTGTGTGCCCATCTTTCCACAACTCTTCTAATATCGATTCTTATCTTCCATCATCTGCTCATTTTCTGGGCCCCGTCAACAAGCATTTATTAAATGCCTACCGAGTGCCAGGTCTTAATGTGCTAACGCTAGGAATACAAAGGAAGGCAAAGGACAGTTCCCGTCCTCAGGGAGCTCACAATTCAATTGGAGGGGGAAAAAACATTCAAATAGGTTCAAATGATAAGTGTAGGACAAATTGGAGATAATCACAGAGGGAAGGGGGTGAGGTAAAAGCTCAGAGATATTTTGCTTTTACATTTTTCTTGTGAGTGACTTGAAATATTCTTTCATGTGGTTTTTAGTTTGCGGTTCTTTTGAGGCAGTTGGTGATAAGATGGTTAGAGGGCCAGGCCTGGAAGTGAGGAAGATCTGAGTTAAAATCCAGCTTTAGACACTTAATAGCTATGTGACCCTAGGCAAGTCCGTTCACCTCTGCCTCAGTTTCCTGAGCTGTAAAATGGAGATAATAGCAAAATCTACCCTGCAGGGTTGTTGTGAGGATCCAATGAAATACTCTTTATGAAGCACTTAGCACAGTGCCTGGTACTTGATAGGCACTTAATAAATGTTTCGATTTGGTAGAAAGGAGGATTTTTTTCCCAGTTGACTGATTCGTTTCTTTTTTGAAACTTAATTTTTTTCTTTTAATTAAAAATCTATTTTCTCCTCCTACTTCCCACTACCTCATTTGGAAAGCAAACAAACAAAACACCCTTGTAACAAATATATAGTCAAGTAAAACCAATACTTGCATCAGCCAAAATCAAAAAAATGACTGTCTCAGTCTGCAGTCTGGCCTGTCTCCTCTCTCTCAGGGACACTGTTTCAGTCCTTGGTTGGTGCCTGTCTCCTCTCTCTCAGAATTCTCAAGCGTTTCGAAGTTGTTTGTCTCTGCAGTGTTGGTATTTTGTAGGTGGTTCTTATTTTGCTCCCTTCACTCTGGATCAGTTCATACCAGTCTTAACAGGTTTCTCTGCAGCCTTTCTCTCATCATTTCTTAGAGCACAGTACCGTTCCAGCATGCTCACATGCCATTTAGGGTTCAGTCGTTCCCCAGTTAATGAGCATCTCCTGCTTGCAGTTCTTTGCCGCCAACAAAAAGAGCTGTTGTAAATGTTTATAGTACAGTATGGGTTCTTTTCCTTTTTCTTTGATCTCTTTGAGGTATAAAACTATTCCTGTGAACTGGACCATTTCACAGCTCCAGCATCAGTGCTTTAATGTACTAGATTTCCCATAACCCCTCCAACATTTGTTGGGTTTTTTTCCCCAACTTTGCCAGCCTAATGGGTGTGAGGTGAAAGCTCTCAGAGCTTTAATTTGCATTTCTCTAATTATTAGTCTTTTGTAGCATTTTTTCCGTATTGCACTAGATAGCTTAAGATTTCTTCTCTTGAGAAATACTTGTTCATATCCTTTATCAATTGGATAATAGTTTTTCTTTTTGTAAATTTGAATGAATTTCCTGTATATCTTGAAAATAAAATCTTTATAAGAGAAACTTGATGCAAAGATTTTTTCCTCCGTTACCAGTTTCCCTTCTAATTTTAGCTATATTTGTTTTGTTTCTGCAAAATTCTAAATTTTAAATAATCAATATTGTTCCTTTTATTTTTTGCTATCCTCTGTATTCTTTGTTTGCATGTGACCTCTAATCCCTATTCATAGAGCTGAAAGGTGATTCATTCCTTCCTTTTCTAATTTATGATATCACCCTTTACGTCCATCACGTAGCCATTTGGAGCATATCTTGGTATATGATGTAAGAAAACTGCTTCTTAGGTGCATTAGTTTGGTTCATGTAAGAATTAGCTTTTTTCAAAGCCATAATTATCTAAACGAAAAATTCAAAAACATTTGCTCCCTTTGTTGGGTTGGAACCTTTGGACTTGTAGGAAAGGGTTTTTTGTTTGTTTTTTAAAATTTCTGCCTCTTCTGTGATGGGACTGGTAGAAATCTTAAAAATGATAAGCCTCAGAGAAATGTACTATATACTTGATTCTAAGTGAAAGTTTCCTGTGGTAAAATTGCACAGTCTTTGCTTAACCGATTCTGATTTATTTTTTAGGCAATGGCATAGTCCTGTTCTTCGTGATATGGCCTTGTTAGGTTACCTTGCTTTGCTACAGCCACCAGAGGCAAAACCCTTTCTTCCACTACACCATCTAGTCCCCTTTCAGGTAATTTAAACACCTCTGGGAGAAATGGGCATGGATCTGTTTATCCAAACTAGGTACCGAGCAGGAAAATGTTTGTGTGTGGAATTGAGCCAGTTGATAATTGTCTGAAGAAATTCCGCGCTTAGTGTAGTGCTTTCTTTTGGAGTCATAGGCTCCCCCTGTTGGAGGGAGGTGCTCTCTAGGATCTGGATTCGGCCACTGGTCTTCATGATATAGCTTTACTAGGACCTTGCTGGCTCCAGATTTGTTTCCGTAGGTTCAGCTCTTTGAGGAGATTTAGGGAAATCTGGAAGGTAGTTTCCTATTTATTTTTCTTAAAACTTTGGTTTCTAAGAGATGGTTTGGTTGGAGAATGACGTGTGATGCTAAAGCCAAGATTGATCTGCTCATGCCATTGAGTCTGTAGCCTTTTAGGATTAGGGAGAGGGTTTTTCTCCTTTGGAAACTGAAATGTGAGTAGCTGTTCCAGTCGTTTTTGATTTAAGAGTCCAGAATGTCCTTAAAGCTACTTAGCATTTTAAAAAGAGATTCATTTTCATCTGGTACCTTGGGGAACCTTGAGAGTCATAAGGTGGGAATGTGTTCATCTTAGATCTGTTCTTCTCCCATCACAGTACTGTAGAAATGAGTGGGAGCTTTTGGAAAGAAAAATGGTTTCTGTGTTGTGTGTTATTTAGGAGATTTAGCAATAGTAGGTGTTTTCACAGCATCCCAGTGCTTTCACTAATTGAGAGTGCCCTCAAACCACCGTTTTGTTTCCTGCCAGGTCAGAAAGGCCTGTGCTTCCTGCTGTAGTGAGGTTAGCAAGGATTGCTGGTGTTCACTAACTGTGTTAACTCTTTATGTTCCTCAGACTAAACAACTAAACGCAACAGAATGGTGGCTGGTGTGTGCAGCAGTTTGCAATTAATTATAGTGAGGGTGTTGAGAACATGTTTAAGTAGCCAATAGGGTAATTAAAAAAATGAAATTGCCACTTCAGGGTGGAGCTAACAGAATGGCTTTATTTTCCAGGTCCCTTTCAGTTCTGTTGCTCTCCGGGTTATCCACACTGATGTCGCTCCTACTCATACCATGTATACAGTAAATGCCAACTGGATTGGTCTTTGTAGGATACTAGATGATGTCAAACAAAAAAGTGATGGACCAGTTTTTCTTACAGACAATCCAGTCTGTGATTGTGTGGGGTTTGGTAAGTTCACGGTGATATCTTTCTGGCTCATTACTGAAATGGCCTTGGTTTTAACAAATAACGTCTTTTTTGAGTGTGAAATGATAAAAGTCTGCTAATCTCCTGGGTCATGTTTAGGGGGAAGTTGTACATCTTTGTGGGTTGCCAGATGACTCTCACTTTAAGCCTAGAAAGAAAAAGACATCATAAAGTATGTCTGCTTCTTTAACAGGACTTGTTCATACCACTTCACTGATAGAGAAAAAAATGGACCTTTTTCTGATTGTGTTACCGGGTGTATTAGAGTGAAGTAATTAGGAATAAGTCATTTTAAAATAGAGACAGACTCATCAATAGAAAACTCACAGCCTCATGAAATTAGAGATTTGTTGGACCTCACCTAGGCCAGTTTGCAAGTGGAAGAATCCCACCTCATATAACATTCTGTGTCTGCCTTGAGCCATTCGAGGCGAGCTGCCCCATCTCCTGACTTTCTTTTTGGGAGGAGATCTTCGCTGACACCAGACTCGAGTTTGCCTCTTTGCGGTCTCTGCCTCTTGCTCCTGGTTATGCACCCTGGGGCCAAACAGAACAGATCCAGCCCTGCCTACCCATGACAGGCCTTCAGACGCTTGAAGACCCTGTGCTGTTCCCCTCGAGTCATCTGTCACTGGGATGAACGTGCTGGTTATTTCAGCAGGTGCTTGTGATGTGGAGTCCGGGTCTTTTCTCATCCTGTTTAGATGCTCTCCAGCCTTGTCAGTGCCTTTAAACTGGGATGCCCAGAACTGAACTCAGTATTCCAGATGAGGTCAGATAAGGACAGAGGACATTCCTGGAAGCAGGCTCCTCCTGATGATCCCAAGAGCCTCTTAGCTTCTTTGGCTACCATATTGATCACACTGCTGAGTCAGTTGGAGCTTGCAGTCCACTGAAACCCCCAGATCCTTTTAGAACAGCTCCTGTCCTTGTCTCTGCTGTGTTATATTTGTGAAATTGGTCTTTTTGGTACCCAAGAGCAAGACTCTACATTTATGTCTATTGAATTTCATCTTGCTTCATTGAGCCCAATATTCTAGACTGCCTAGGCCCCTTTGGATCCTGGCTGTCATCCACTGTAGTAGCTAACCCTCTCAGCTTGGTGGCACATTGGATGCATGTGTCCTCTCTGCCTTTATGCAGGTAATTGATCAATGTGAAGCAGCACAGGGCCAAGCGTAGATCCCTGGGGTCCTCCACTGAAGACCTCCTGCCCATTGATAGCGAATCATTTGTTCCCAACTTTGCTCTGAGTCTGATCAGCCACCAGTTCTGAATCCTCTAACTCCTTGTATCCTCTCTGCTTATCCGTGTCTGTCGTTCTGGCTAATGCACAAGGAGTCTGAGACACTTGGGCAAAATCTTTGCTAAACTCTAGGTGAGCTGCGTCTGTAGCGTTCCCCTTGGCCCCTCGGGTGATCTTGAGGCCAGGTTCTTTTGACACGACTCATTCTGGACGGTGCTCAGCAGCTGTCATATCCCTTTAATGGTCTGCTCCACAATGTCCTCAGACCCTGGGGTCAGGGTCACTGCCTCTCATTGGCACCCCTTTGCCCATCTTTGGTCTTGTCTTGTGGTGCCTCTCTCTTGGGAAAGGGCTTCGTTCATCAGTTCTTTCACCTGGACCGAGAGTGGCGAGGGGCCTCTTTTTTCTTGGCACTAGCTCCCCACTAGTCAGGCTTGTCACTCCCAGCATGAAGACCTTTTCTGGGTTGTCCACTCCACACAAAGCTTCTAACCCTTCTTGGATCCTCTGTCCTTCAAAAGTAATATTACCATGCGTATGTATGTGCAGGTCTTCTGTGACCTCACCATCCTGGTTGCCCTCTAGACAGTCTCCAGCCTGTCAGTGTCGTCCTTAAACCACGGTGCCCAGGACTGAACCCGGGATGAGGCTGACAAGGGCAGCATGCAGTGGGCTCCACTTAGAGCAAGGCCCTGGTTCTCAAGGCAGTCAGCCACCAAAGACGAGGACTTGTGTCCTCTGCTCTAGCTGGGTTTCCCTTAGTTATCGATAGTCTTGTTTGTCAAGTGTTCCTTTTAAGAGAGAACCAGCCTAGTGCCCTTGTTTTAATCCATTTTGCTTTCATGTAATTAACTAAAAGGGATGGATAGGAATAGTGTTTAAAATGTTATCTGTAGTTCATCAGTTAAGAGATTCTGTACCCTATTTAAATTGGGTTTAAAAAGTCATTGTCATTTTTTAAACGAGTATGCTGTCTTTTTAAACAGTTGGTTTTGAGACCATTCTGTGAATGGAGTTATTCTTCTTATTCTTGTTATTTTGTATATTAAAGGTATTATCCGAGGGATCAGCATGGTGAAAAAAGTGTACTACGTTCTGACTCCTCTGTCCCATGAAAAGTTAAGACATGTGAATTGTCTGATGATTGGAAATATTACTATTCCTCATTGCATCTTCAAGAGCCAGGTACAGTCTGTGAAGGAATTTGCTAGTCTACAGCATTTACTTACCTACCTCTCAATTTTTCCCAGAGTTAGACCAGGTTAAAGTGGGAGGCATGCTACAGATAATGTGAAGAGATGCAGGGGAGGTGTGGATTCCATTCACACAAATTAGAAACAATATTCTGTCTAATTTGGGATGTTGATCTCAAAACTTTGTGTTATAGCTTGAAGTTAATGTTAAGGGAATAAAAACAGGCAGGTAGATGAGAGTGGGCTTCTCTAAGGGAAGGACTAAGGAGAGAAATTGAGGTGAGTGGAGAAGCCCATGCTCTGACAGCAGTGGCAGAGAATTGGAGAATTAGAACCGGCCAACGTTCTAAGAATGTGACAGCTACCATATCGGGTCATTGGGTCATTCGGTGGGCGTTTGAGCCACTCCTGCAGAATGTCAGTGACCTGGAGGGCTAGCATTGTCAGGGTCAGAAAGAGCTGGATTCAGGTTCCGCCTCTGACTACCACAGGCTGTGTGATGATCATTTGCTTCAGGCAACTCTTGAAGGCTTACAAATGAATTTGCTGTTGGGGTTGATGTGAATGCCGCCCCCTCCAAAAAAAAGTGGAGTGGCTGGCCTCTGTCATACCAGGAGGGGCCTCTGCTGGGGAGGGCCATTGTGGCTGCTGCAGAAAGAACTTGGCAGGCTTGCCACTGAGCCCTCACCAGCTAGGTGTCCCTCCTCTTGGTCGGGGAGCCAGATATTTGGTAAGATGGCTGCATGGGACTTCTCCATCTCTTACAAATGCTGCCCTGCAGGGAGGTGGCAACACACTGTAAAGACCCGCTGCATCCTGTGTGTGTGCGTTTTCTTTTCATCTTTCCTCTTTATATCTTTGTGTTTCAGCCCAAGATTGAGGGAGAGATCCCTTACGTTACTTCCGAGTACAATTTTTCTATTTGGGGATCAGGAAAACTCAGAGTCAGGAAACTCCTGCAAAGAAGAGAATACCTTTAATCGCCAATGAACTTTCCACTGAAGAATTAGCATGGAGCTTTTGGTTTTAATGAGGGAGGGGGATGCGAAAAACTTGATGCGGTTTCTCTAGCTGTGCCAGCAGCATCCAGTGGAATGATGTGAACAATTCTTCAGCCCAAATATTGTTAATAGTTTACAAACGTTTTTGTATTAAAATATTTTCTGAAAATTCTTCTCAAAATTGCATGTGATCTGAAGTGTAAACAGCATCCCCAGGCACAGCCAGGGAGACAAACTCTGCAAGGAACTGGGAGACTTGGGTCAAGTCTGAGCCCTGACCTGGGGACTGCATGACCCTGGAGGAGGGTGGGCCTGCACTAGCCTTCCCGAACTACTGATCTGTGCCTCCTCTTTTCACTGATGACATTGCAGCTCATTGACTTACTATAATGCTTTTATTTCTATGGCACTTTAAAGTTTGTGAAACATTCTCCTTACTACAACCCTTTGAGGGAAATGGTGTCTAGAATATTATCTCCATTTTATAGTTGAGGAAATAGTCTTAAAGAAGGCCAAGCAATTTGTGGAAGGTCTCAGAGCTGGCCAGTCAGCATCTGGAAAACCAGGTCTTATTGCTTACTCCTTGACCAATATTTTTACCCCATTCTGCCTCCCCATACAGTTCTTTATTCAGTGTTAATACGTGGAATAAGGACCAAAAATAGGAGGTTTGGGCCGGTAGAGAAGAGAAGAAAGAAGGATGACTTGAATCCCACATCAGGGGTTCCTTTGGCATGATGTGATGATTCATGTGTACCAGCTACCCATATTGGGTCTAGCTGCTCATGGTCTGGACTGTTGGAGCTAATATCCCTTCTTAATTATCCTTGACTGCATTGTATTTAATTCCCGTTGTCCTCTACTTAAATAGTTGAAGGAGATAGTCGGCCATCATTACAGATTTCAGGGATCTTCAGTGATGGGCATGTCCCACTGCCATGACAGAGCACAACTCTGTTTTAGTAAATTGATGGTAGCCCAACACCTTGTTGGCATCTTGTAAGATAGGCTCTCCAGATTTAGCTAGTAGCTTTATGGCAGCCAGACAGTATGTACTTTGGGCCCATTTTATAGGACCTGTCTAACGTGGTCCACTATCATAGCCTTGGAGCCCACAGGCATCAATTGCTGCAGTGTGGCTTCAGAATTAGGATTTCCATGAAAGAAGTTTGCTCTCTTGGTGTGGGTTTTTTAAAAAGTCTGTGGCTGATCTAGTATAATCTTTGAATAAATGTAATTAATGGTTTTTTTTCATGTTTTAGTGGAAATAGATGGAATAAATTGCCTCCCAATATCTTTTTTAATCCTGTAGTTTGGTGCTTGTCAAAATCAAGTCCAAATGCTGAAAACTTCCAAGTATCTATAAATGCTGATTTTGCAGACGATAGAACTGTTTACTTTATAAACCCTAGGGGCAGCTAGGTGGTGCAGTGAATAGAGCACCGGCCCTGGAGTCAGGAGGACCTGAGTTCAAATGTGGTCTCAGACCAGACACTTGACACTTATTAGCTGTGTGACTCTGGGCAAGTCATTTAACTCCAGTTGCCTCGCAAAGAAAAAGAAAAGCCCTAAAGAGTCAACTGTAAATTAATTGAAACAATTCAGCAAAGTTGCAGGATATGAAACAAGTCTGCATGAAACAAATCAGAATGCCTGTACATATTCCTGTATATTACTGGTAAAATCCAGCAAGAGCTCATTGTAAGTGTAAGTAACTAGAAGCTATAAAATGTTTGGTAGTAAATCTACTAATATACATCTAGAAATTATATGAATCCAACTATAAAAACATTTTTACAGAAATAGACAAACCTAAGTAATTGGAGAAGTGTTAATTACCCATGGGTAGGTTGAGCCAGTATAAAAATACTGCTGCCTGAATTAATTTCTTTATTTAATGCTGTACTAATTAAACTACCAGAGGAATATTTTATAGAGCTAGGGAAAAAAATAAACGTCTTATGGAGGAACAAAAGGCCAGGACTATCAAAGGCAGTAATTGAAGTGGAAAGGAAGGATGCCTCTCCATGCTACATCTTAGACTGTAGTGCAGAGCAGTCATCAGGAAAATAATTTGGTCCTGGCTGAAAGGTAGGTTGGCCAACGAAACAGATTGGGTGCACTGTACGCAGATGCAAACAACAGTAGCATAATATTGACCAATCCAGAGACTGTGGTTCATCATGAAGGCTCCCTGTGTGACAGTCTGGCAAATTAAGTTGATACCTGTGTGGTACCGTGCTTTGCACCATCTGCCCCAAAAAGCTTTGGTGGGATACGTGGCCTCCATTTAAAGATCACATGATAAATTAGAGGAGCCAGGAAGAAATTAGATGTTGAATGTGTAGATAGGGGAAGAATTCATAAACGATTGAGGGGGTCACAGAAGATAAGACAGACAATTATAAAATTTAAAAAATTTTGTACAAAGAAATCAAATGTTAAAATTAGAAGGGAAGCAGGTAAATGGGGGAAAAAATCTCAAGCAGGTTTTTCTGGTTAAAGGTCTCCTACTCAAGATATATGTATAGAACTGATTCAAAGTTGTCAAGCAGCTAAGCTAGGGATGCTACAGTGCACGGAGCATTGGACCTGGAGTCTGGAAGATCTGAATTCAAATCCAGCCTTTACTAGCTGGGCAAGTTATTGTAGCACTGCTTCAGTTTCCTTATCTGTAAAATGGGGAAAGTAATAGCACCTACCTCGCAGGGTTGTTGTGAGGATCAGATAAGATAAAATATGTTAAATTCTTTGTTAACATGTTATGTGGTGCTTACTTTAAGATCCATTCCTGAATAGCTAAACGGTCAAATATAAGGAATAACAACATGGAAAAAAATCCTCTTAAATTACTAATGGAAAAATGCAAACTAAAGCGGCTGAGGTCCTACCTCACACCCTTCAAACTGGCCAAGATGATGAGCAGTATGACAGATGTTGAAAGGGCTGTCAAAAACAGGCATATCAATGCACTGCTGAGAGCTTAGGAATGGGCCAGCTCTGCTGGCAGGTTACCAAGCTGCATCTATGCCCTCTGGAACAGTTACACCTAGTAGGCCAATACCTTAATGAGGTCAGAGACAGAGGAGAAGGACCTGTATGTGCAAAAACGGAGCCGTTCTTTTTGTGGTAGCCCCAAGTCGAAATCTGTGGAGGTGTTCTGTTGGGCAATGGTTATACAAGTGGAGGTGTGTTGATGTAATAGAATTATTGGGCCAGAAGAAAGGCCAAAATGGACAATTTCCGAGAAAACTGGGAAGACCTTTGAACTGATGTAGAGTGAAGTGAGCAAAAGTAGAACCATTTATGTGACAACATTATTGAGAAAAACAGCTTTGAAAGACTTAAGGACTGAGCAATTCATTGATAAACCAAGAGTCCAGAAGATCGAAGATGGAACTGCCGCTCACCTCTTGTGAGAGAGGTGATGAACTTTAAATGCATTGGGCATAGCCACTGTGGGCATTTGTTTTGCTGGACTATGCATGCTTATGATGGGGGTGTTTTTATTTTAATTTTTTATTCAATGGAAGGGGCAGAGGGAAGAATAGATTATAAATGCATGTAAAAATAAATTTATTTTTTTACAAAAGAAAAAATGCATAGATCATGGAGGTTTGCTGGATAAAATTCTGGTCAGCTGAAAGGGACAAGATAACACTAAGCTAAACAAACTTATTGGAATAAGGACAGCATACATACTTTTTAACATTGTAAGAATTTTAGCCAAGACTGCTCTTTCATTGCGAATCTTGAAGAAAAAGATTTTTTTTTCATGGTTGTTTGGCATAATTACTGTACAACAAACATGGGTCACTGGTTGGTCGTTACTGGACAAAACATAGTAATGACCTGCCTGACTTCTCTAAGTTGTAGTATATGAGGTATGTCTGTTAAGTAACGTGACTTTCTTTTTTTTTTAATAACACATCGAGAGTATTGTGTTTACACCATTGAAACCACCTAAAATGGGCTTTACGTGCCCACTAGTGGTGAATAATCCATATTGGGGTATCAGGAATTTTGCGAGTGGATTCCAGAAACCACTGGCCTATCCCAGGGAGATGTCAATAGATAGAAGAGATAATGTGGTGTCTAAAGGGCTACCTTTAGAATTAGGAAGATTAGGTCCTGACAACCAGCCATGTAAACATATCTCTTAACCTCTCAGTCCCCCAGGCACCTGGGATTTACAGTTTATAAGCTGAAGAGGAGTTGCAGGATGGCATTAGCAGAGAGTTCCCTACACTGATGAAATCATGGGTCTGGACCAAAAGTGAAAAAAACCCAGATCTTGGAGTCAGGAGACCTGGGGTTGAAGTTGGGTGCTGCAGTTTGAGGGACCTTGGACCAATCACTTCTTCTGTAATGTAATTTAGAGTATGTACATAGCCTTCTGCTGTCAGACCTTGAGGGAGAGCACTTATTTGGATGGAAAAAAAGTCATCAGTTTATGGATACACTTAAGGATTGAAATAATTTTGTGAGTAAAAGGATTCTATCACCTCCCAAGCAGAACCCAGTTCTTGGAGAGCTCTTTAATCCAGCTGTTATCCCACTGACATTTTGAGTTGATCATATTCTAGAATCAACATTGCCTTACTGGGAAATTTTATAAACTGATCAGGCAATTTTTTTTTAAACAAATTCTTTTTTTGGGGGGGGTTTGAGGCAGTGGAATTAAGTGACTTGCCCAAGGTCACACAGCTAGTATATGTCACATGTTTGGTCTGAGGCCGAATTTGAACTTGGGTACTCCTAACTTCTATCCAATGCACCACCTAACTGTCCCTAAACAAATTCTTGCAAAGCTCTTTGTGTCTGTATCCTAGCAGTCACCACCCAGTGGTCCTGATCAGCAAGGGATGTGAAGGATTAGAGCGATTGTTACATGGATGCACACTTCCCCTTAAACACTTTTAACTTTTCCTGTAAGCCTAATTTTTTATTTTCAAGGCCTGAGCCTTGGAGGACGCCACATATGAAAATGAACAAAATTATGTTTGGCCACTAGAGGGTGCTGAGCCTTGGTGATCACTAAGCATTTGTCACCTGGTCTCCAGGCTCCTTAACTAGCAGGAGACTTGATTGTAATTTCCCAAGGAGAGTCACGAACTTGTTTATTGGCACTAATGAATGCTTTCAAATCCTAGGGTGATTGTGATCCTCTCCCACAGCATCATCATGGTCTTTTTAACTTAGTAATGTGTCAAGGGACAAAAAAGATTTATTGTTTAATGTTCTCAATTTCTGTAATTGATTATCAGTAGCTGAAATAAATTGAGTATACTCAAACTAAGGATGTAGCTGCTTAGTGTTAATGTCTGTATGCTAATAAAAGGGAAGGAAAAGATCTTCCTGTTGGACATTTCAAACTGAATATTAACTGTCCATGTCCAAAAATTGCACTCATCTTTCCCCCTAAATCTTTCCTTCTTAATTCCCACTATTATGGTCAAGGGTACCACCATCTGCCCAATCACACAGGCTCAAAACCTAGATGTCAGTCATTTTCGACTTTGTCCCACCCCTCCTATAACCAGTGGGTTCCCAAGGCCTGTTGATTCTACCTTCAAAACCTATGTACCTACTTAAGTATTTCCCACCCTGGGGCAGGCCCTCGTCACCTCATTCCTGGATTATTGCAGTAGCCTGCTTGGGGGGTGTGGGATCTCTGTCACAAATCTGCCCCTACCAGTCTATCCTCTACCCAGTCATCAAATTGATTTTCCTAAAAGTACAGGTCAGGCCATGTAGCCCCTCCCAACTCCCTATTCGATCAACTCCAGCAACTCCCTGTCACCTCTAAGCATCAAAAATAGACTCCTTGCTTGTCTTTTGCAGGCCTTCATAACCTAACCCTTTCCAGCCTTTCCAGTCTTCTTACACTTCCATGTATTTTGCAGTCCCGTGACTTTTCTGGAATAAGAATCTCCATCTCCCAGCTCTGGGCATTTTCACTGACTGTCCCCCATGCCTGGAATACTCTCTCCTTGCCTCCGTCTCTTGGCTTTCTTCAGCTTCTGTCATCTAAAACCCCACCTTCCTCAAGAATCCTTTCCGTTCTACCTTCACGTTAATGTCTTCCTTCCCTCGGGTATCCTGAATTTATCCTGTATGCGTCTTGTTTGTGCATCGTTGTTTGCATGTTGTTTCTTCTATTAGATTGTGAGCTCCTTGTGAGCAAGGACTTTCTTGTGCCCTTGTATTTGTCAGCGTTGTGCTTGTCGCATGGTAGGCTCTTAATAAATGCTTGTTGACTTGTTGACTTTTCATCTGCATTTTACAAGATTTTATGCTTTGAAACCCGTGTTCTAGTTGATACTTTTAAATGACGTCAATGGATCCATTTCTTTCTTTAAAGAAAAATCCATTTTCTGGTTAGATTAGTATTGGTCAAAAGCTTTCCTTAACCTGTGTACTAGGACAGACAGGCTTCCCCTTCCCATCAGGCCTTAAGACATTCTGGGGACTGAAGATGTACTCTCTGTCACTGACTAGTTGGAGGGAAGGTGAAAAAGAGTTAAAGCAAGATGTATTTATTAAGTACTTACAATGTGCCCGGCCACAGGGGGGGCACACATACAAGCAGGCCCTGAGCTAAAGGAGCTTACATTCTAATGGAGAAGACAACACACAGGGGCAGCTAGGTGGCGCAGTGGATAGAGCACCAGCCCTGGATTCCGGTGGACCTGAGTTCAAATAAGGCCTCAGCAGACACATAATACTAGCTGTGTGACCCTGGGCAAGTCACTTAACCTTATTGCCTAGCCAAAAAAAAAAGACAACACACGAAAGGAAGCTGAAAAGATGAAAGGGGAATGAAAGATGGCTGGTCTGGGCTCTTTTCCCAAAATGGTGGTTCTGGTAGGAAGTTGCCAGTAGGAGAAAGAGGCCACAGGAATGGGGTGATGTGGCAGGGTGAGAAGGCAGTAGAGAAGGAGGCCATGAGAGCTGAGGGAACTTCCAGGGTGAGAAGGCAGCTGTGTCATGGTGGCAAATTCTGGAGTGTCAGAAGCAGAGCTGAAAGAGGAAATAGTGAGAAATAAGAAGTGGATGGAACGGAGTTTGAGATGCTTTAGTCCTAGGTGACTGAAATCAACTTCTTGGAGTAATGTATCATGGCCATTTCTATACCTGTCATCTCCCCAGCTACATTTGTAAGCTGAGAGTAGAGACTTTCTGTGTGTTCTCCACACAGTAAGGCTTAGCACAATGCTTTCTGATGGACAGAAATGGGATTTGTATGTCACAGACTGGAAAGGACAGGTTATCTGGGTTGGGGTTTTTTTTTAGTTTTGTTTTTAGCACACTGTGTTTGTGCTATATCATGGCAGTCAAAAAAGTTAATGAGGTCTTGGGTGGCCTTGAAAGAGGCAGAGTCCTCAGAACGAGGAAGTGATGAGAGTTCTGTCCTACCCACTCTTGGATCATACCTTCAGAACTGTGTCTGGTGTTGTGGTCATCACCATTTTGGAAGGTTTTTGTCAGCTGGAATATTCAAAGAGTGGCTACTAGGAGGATGAACAGTCGTGAAAAAATGCCATGGGAAGATTGATGGACAGATTGATGAGGGTGTTTTGTCCAGAGAAGATGACTTAGGGGGAGTTGGAGGAAGATACGACAGATGTCTGGAGTATTTGAAAGAGTTGACATGTGGAAGAGGGGCAGTAGACATCTGTTTGACCCCCGAGAATGGAAGAAGTAGAAGCAGTAAGTGGAAATTGCAGAGGTAGATTTTGGCCCAAGGTATGATGTTTCCTTACAATTTGACCCATCTGAGAGTGAAATGGGCTGCTTTGGAAAGTGGTGACACAGTGAAAAGCGAGGCGGGCTTGGATCCTAGGAGCCTTCGCTGAGAGCCAGAAGGTCAGTCAATGAACATTTTTGTCATTTAATATATATTTATTGGGCACTTACTAACACCAGGCACCGTGCTAAGTGCCAGGGATACAAAAGGAAGCAAAGGACAGCCCCAGCCTTCAAGGAGCTTACAGGCAAATGAGAGAGGCGAGCAAACGCATGTACAATCAAGCTGTGTACAGAATAAATGGGAAACAATTAAGAGGGAAGGCAATAGAATGAAGAGGGATTAGGGAAAGCGGCTTCCTGTTGAAGGTGGTATTTCAGTTGGGATTTAAAAGAAGCCAATAGGTGGAGGTAAGGGCCTGCACCAGGGTGATGGCCATGTCAAAGGAGAGAAGGAGGCATAGAAGACAGACATGACAGAGGTACAATCAATAGACCTTGTCAGCACCTTGGATGTGGGGATGGTGAGAGAATGAAGAGTTGAGAATGATATCAAGAAGACCAGAAGAGTGATGGTACCCCCTATGGTAATAGAGAAGATCTGGGGGGAAAAAGAATGAATTCTGTTTTGGCCATGTTGAGTTTAAGACATCCACAGGACATCCAGTTTGAGATGTCTCTTAGGTAGTTGGAGATATGACAGGAGGTCAGCAGAGAGGTTAAGGCTATTATCTACTCTTCAGTGCCAAAATTTATTCCCCTACTTACAGGGAAGTGTGCACTCTAAACTTTTCATGATTCAGGAAATCCGTCATTTTAAAAGCCCTCCCCTACCCTACCCCAAGGAAGCGGACTTGGTGATCATCATTCCAGCTGGAAAAGAAATGAGTACTCCATTCTTGAAGGAGGTGAATCAAATTTGGGGGCTGAGAGAAGATCCTCAAGATCCAGGCGTCCGTTTCATAACCACATGCAGATATAAAGAGAATGGCAGTACAGTGTAGTGGATAGGCAGGGCACTGGTTTCCTGTGTGACCCTGGGCAATCCACATAATTGCTCTGGGCCTCAGTTTCCTCCTTGGTGAAATGACGATACTGAACTAGATGACCTCTGAGAGGTCCCTTCCAGTTTCAAGCTGGTGATCTTAAGGTCTTTCAAATCCCCATCCAAATCTAAGTCTAGGACCCTAAGAGTCCTCTCCTGGCCTCAGTAATCAGGGAAGTGAGGGGTCTTGGAACAGATGACTTCTGAGTTCTCTTCAGTTCTAAATCTATCTTATGGTCTTTATGGTCCTGTCCAGCATGAAGTCTGTGATCCTCACAGTTTTCTGTGAACCTCAGTTTCTCCCTTCGCAAAGTGAAGGTGTTGGACTAGGTGACCTCCAAGGTCCTTTCTAGCTCTCAATGTGGGCTCCCTCTGGGCCTCAGTTTCCCCCTTCATAAAATGAGGGGGCTGACCAAGGTGACCATTGAGGTCCCTCGCAGTTCTATGTCTGCACCTCTTTGAAGCTCATGGATGGCTTTTATGTTAATTTCACAACAGACCTTAAGGAAGCTCCATGACTTACCCATTCCCTGTCCCTCTTGACAGCACATATGCAGATTTCACCCTCAAAAGCTCTTTTTGTTTTTTTTAAATCCTGACTCATTGGAAAACAGACAGAATCTGTGCCTACTAACCCTCCCTTTTAAAGAGTTAAAGCTTTAGCTAATCCAGTCTTAATTCTCCCCATATGGTTGGGCCTGGCAGCAGAGGAGAGAGTTGGCTGACAATTCAAGCCTGAACAGTGGCTAAGATAAATATGGGGGCCATCTGTGCAGCTAGGGGAAAAAAAATTCATGTGAAGAACAGACAGACCCTGCTAAGTTAAACATATTTCCAAGACTTTGCTAGGAAAAAAAAAGGAGGGGCTGAGAATGGGTTGGGGTAGGGAGATGCGGAGGTGGGGAGAGAGACTAGAAAGGAGGCAAACTTGGTTGTCTCGAAGGGAAGGGGGTCCATTCCAAAAATTCTGGTGAACTGAATAATCAGATCTGGAAATGGGAAAGGGAGCTAGGGAGACAGTGATGTACCAAGGTGTTCCCACGGCAACCCGCCCTGACGCTGCTGTGATGCTCAGAACGCTGTGGTCTGGGTTTTTATAAAGGGCTGGAAAATTAACTCTTGCGGGCTGCGAACATTTCTCCCAAGCAGAGGCCAAGGAGGTATCAGGCAGGTCCAGGAAGCTGCCAACCTTGAAGAACTTCCTCCTAGCCGAGGACAGTGGCTGGCTGGCAGAGGAGGGGCTCGGGGCTGTCTCCTGAAATTGTAGAGAAAAGGAGTTTTCATAGCCTAGGTTTTTGGATGCCTGGCATGTAGTAGGGCTTGGCCAGCATTTGTCAAATTGAATTGAACAACGGAGCCAGCCAGCAGTGCGGAAAGTGAGCTTCACAGTATTGGTGCCTGGAAATGGACATGCCTGAAGCAGTGTCTGCGAGAACCATACGTTAAAATATACAGCACCCAAGGGGGTCCTAAGAAGAAACAACCTAGCAGGAGCTGAAAGCTTCATATCCTTTTGGCACAAAGACAGACCAGCTGAAGAAATCAAGACCAGGGCTGAATCTGAGAGGAGACCTCCAGCAACATCCAGACTGCTCCCTGGCAAAGCTGGGCCAGACTGGCCCCAGGTGCCTGCAGTCAGACAAGTCCAGGCTATCGGGGAACAGAGCTGTCCTGATGCCATCCTGACTGGAGGGCTTTTATCAGGCAGGATCTACTGGCTGGCACCCCCAATCTAGGGGCTCCCCTGGCTAGTGAGCCTCCCCTCCCAGCCCCATAAGAAGCATGAGTTCAGTTCTGACAAAATACGGGTCTCCACCACGCAGTTGGCTCAGCCTACGCTTGGGAACCAGTGAGTATATTTTTACCTTATTCCCCCCCTCCATCCATCCCTAAAATAGGAGATAGGGCTCGGCAGAAAGAGGGGTTTTGGGGAATGCGACTGAGTCTGGTCTTTCTGAATCAGCTGACGAATAGCCAAGAGCCTTTAATTACTTTGATAGGCTGGAAGCATTTCTCTGTCGTGAGGGTTATTTGGTAGGGTGTTGTGTTAAGAGCACAAGGGTTGAAAGCCTCCCTGTAGAGCAAGGGTGGACCAGTCAGAAGTGACTTCAAGAGCAGGGATAATGCCCTGATCTGGGAAGGAAGACACAGCTAAAGGACGGGTACTTTCTGGGCACGTCTTGGGAAAAGCTCCCCGTGTCTCCAGGGTCAGTGGCAGCTCCGGCTTCTCCAGGATGGTTTTGGTGCATCAGAATGTGGCAGTGACAGCCTGTCCTTGGGGGAACATTCTAGCTGCAAGCTGAGTCAGAAGGACTTCTGGACACTCCAGTAGGGATGCCTAGACTGATTCCTACATCCTTGTTAGCTCAGTGTGTGTGTGTGTGTGTGTGTGTGTGTGTGTGTGTGTGTGTGTGTATGGGGGGTTTGGGGAGAATATGAGATGTCGTGGAAGACATTACGAAAAAGCAAACCAAGTATAAATAAATGTTTTTTCTGATGCCTTTGTTATCTTTTAGATTGCTTTCATTTCCAGGGACTCCCTTCACCCATAACGGAAGTTAGGCATTAAGAAAAAACCAAACAGAACACTATGTATTGGCCAGGTCACCATCATGGAATTCTCAAAAGATGGCCAGAATTCATTTTAATTCACTTTCTAAAATAAAAACATGCCTTGTAGCACTTTATGGAGGCGGGGGGGAAGAAGAAGTGGATGAGCTGCCTAAATCAGTGACCCACATGGAAACTGCAGAGGTTGGTCTGCCGTGGCGCACTCCCCTATGTGCACACACACATATACACATCCATACACACACACTTGAAGAGGCAGTCTGAAAATGGAGCCATCTTTGACACCCCAAAATGTCTCCAAATCAAAGCCCTCCTGGGAACATGGCTTTCATCCAAATGGGGCTGGCCAAGTGGGCTAGTTTATCTCTGCTCGCTGTTGCCTCCACCCCTGTGTGCAGTCTCTTAGTGCCTGCCTGCTGTCCCTGGAATTCACTGGGTCTCTACCACCAGCCCTTACTTGGGTCTCTCTCCTTTGGGCAGCATGCCAGACTTTCCCAGACCTTTTCCTCCCCTCTCCTTTCTTTCCATCCCATTTCTTCTTTGCTGTGTCCCGTCCAGGCCCCCAGTCTAGTCTAGTCAAGAGACGGAGGAAGGGAATAAGCATTCACATAATACCTACTGTGTGCTAAGTGCTTTTTTACACCTATTATCTCATTTGATCCTCACAACAACCCTTCGAGGTAGAGGTGCTGTTAGGATCCCCATTTTACAGATGAGGAAACCGAGGCAAAGAGGGATTAAGTGGCTTGTGCAGGGTCACATAGCTAAGAGCCAGCTACCCTCCAAATAAGAGAAAGATTTATGTTGATGATAGGAATATGTTCTGTCTGGGTCATGTGTAATCCCCTCTCTACCAGGTAATGTAATTGCTTCTTAATGGAGGCTTCTCCAAAAAACATGATATAGGCAGCAGCTGTCTTTGTGCATAAGGCCAACCCTATGAGTGGGCTTTTCAAACTCAGGATCTGAGGCTTGATGCCATCACGTGAGATTATTCTTTCTCTTAAGATGCCTTAGCAAAGTCCTATCTTATCATGAGGGTCTGAAGCTTTTTTTTTTTGAGGGTCCGAAGCTTCTTAAGATAGCCTAAATCAGTATGGCTCCATTCCCTGGTCCCCTACCGCAGTGGCATATCCTGTTCTTGGGGTCTCTGAGACTGACTTGGACTTTCATTGACCTGACTTCAAAAAAAAAGAAAAAAAGACAACTTCCCTAAATGTACAACTGAAACCCCGTTGAGTGGAACAAGGAGGAAGCAGGAGGCCTTCCTGGATGGGGCCTTTCCAGCTGCCAGTGCTGCTGATGCTGGTCAAATGGTTGGGCTTTTCTCCTTGTGTCACGTAGTTTTGCTTCTGTGGTGGTGGTGGGGGTTGGGAGCCGTAGCGGTGTGCCTAGGAAAGATCCTGACACTGAGAAGGTCACCCGAAGGACCATGGTCCAAGGCCCTTTGGTTCACAGCCTCACTGGTTCATTGATTCAGAGCTGGAAGGGACCTTCAAGGTCATCTACTAGAGACTGCTTTGTCTACCTTTAGACTTGTAAGATTTTAGTGCTAAAAAAGGACCTTGAGATTATTTCATGTTAATTGGGTTCATGGACTTTTTTTTTAAGAAAAATAAAAAGACTAGCTGTGTGACCCTGGGCAAGTCACTTAACTCCAACTGCCTTAAAAAAACATTTTGATAAATATCTTTTAATAGAATTAGTTTCCTTTATAACCCTATTATTTTATGTACTTGAAAACTTGATTCAGAGAAGAGGTCTTTGACATAAAATTAAGAACTCTTGACTTCTAGGCCAACTCTTTCATTTTACAGATGAGGAAACTGAGGCAAACAAGGTTAAGTGATTTGCCCAGAGTCACACAGCTAGCAAGTGTCTAAGGTGGGATTTGAACTCGGGTCTTCCTGACTCCAGGCCCAGTGCTGCCTCAGCTAGCTTCAACCTAGCTGCCTCAGTGACCTCAGTGGTCCATCCAAAGAGCCTGCTTGTAAGCTCAAATGAAGGAATTGGCTTGGATGATCTCTGAGGTCCATTTTATAATTCTATACCTTGGGCCCTGAATTAGACATAGAATGCCTTAGTGTCTGATGGCTGCCACTACCCCTGATGTCAGACAGTCTGGTCAAGGGATCCTCTCTAATCCTGACCTGTGTCCTATTGCCAAATTGTCGATGGTCAATTCTGGTAGTAAAAAAATTGCATGCATGACCAATCTGTGTATATTTATTAATTACATACTACTTTACTAATAACTGCATTGATTATAAAACACCTAAAATAGAAATAAAATGGACCAGATAAAGATGAAATGACATTTGGTCCTAGAGTTAGTTGGGATCTACTAGAGTTTCTTGAGTAGGGGGTGACAGTCACACTTGTGCTTTTGGAAAATCACTTTAGCAGGTGAGTGGATAATGGATTGGAGTGGGAGGGACTTCACTCAAGGACACCAATTAGGAGGTTACTGCAATAGTCCAGGGGAGAGGTAATGAGGGACTGAAGTGGCCTGGGAGTCGAGTGAGTAGGGAGAGGGGGTCAGATGTGAGAGATTTTTTTGGGGTTTTTTTGCTAGGCAAAGGGATTAAGTGACTTGCCCAGGGTCACACAGCTAGTGAGTGTTACATGTCTGAGGTCGAATTTGAACTCAGGTCCTCCTGACTCCAGGGTGGGTGCTGTATTCAGTGCGCCACCTTGCTGCCCCTGAGAGATGTTTGGAAGGGTGAAATGACAACACTTGGCAACTGCATACCTGGGACGATGGAGAGTGAGGCTTCAAAATCGACATGAGATTATGAGCTTGGTATGCTGGAAAGATGACGGTGCCCTGGACAGAAATCGGGAAGTTAGGAAGGTCACGTGATGAGATCTGTGATGCAGGTGGCAGCCAGTCTGTGCCCGCTCATCTTAGGAGACCCACCCAGAATGAGAGAGTCTACTCTTGTTCATTGGCCTGGGATCCACGAGCCTGATCTCTGAGGGGGTGTCTATGGAACCCACAGGGTGATGTGGGTGGAGCAGGGTGTGGTTGTCTTGGGGGATGGGGGCAAATGGTTTCCCAGTGGCACCTATTGCAGCGACTGCTGGTGGGTGCCGAGGGCATAATGGTTAGGTTACGCCCGTTCCAAGAGGACCATGCCCGGCTCAGAAGGTTGGGAGTTTGGGCGGTCGAGAGCGGCAGTGGAATGAGGGAGTCAGATACTGCTCATTTCCCTACTCTGACTAGCTCGTTATATAACCCTCAGCATCCTGACACTGCCCAATTTGGAGACCACTAATGTAGTCCCCCACCCTGCCTGCCCCCTACAATCTGCCGCTTCCTCTGAGGCGCAGGCTAAGGTGGCTCTGCCTGAGGGAAGAGACCTTGGTTTTGTCACCAACTGGCAGGAGACTCCCTGAGCCAAGACATATCAAGTCTGACGTGTCCTAATTGTCCTTGAGTCTCCTCAGTGGTTCCCAGGAGTTGATCTTTAGGACAGCTGGGGTCTGGGGTAATGAAGCTTGTTGCTCCAGGAGCTGGGAGTAAGGCAGAGCAGGAATGGATAGACTTCCCATCTGGGGCAAGTGTTAGAGGAACTTGAGGCCTTGGGGGAAGCAGACCCAAGAGAATTCTCTCTCTCTCTCTCTCTCTCTCTCTCTCTCTCTCTCTCTCTCTCTCTCTCTCTCTCTCTCTCTATCTCTCTCTTCTTTCTCTCCCTCTCTCTCTCCTCTCTCTCTCTGTCTCTCTCTCTGTCTCTGTCTCTGTCTCTCTCTCTCTCCCCACCCCATTCCCCATAGATTTAGAGATGGAAGGGCCTTCAAGAGTCATCTAGTCCAATCCCCTAATTTTACAGATGAGGAAACTGAGGATTAGAGACCTTAAGTGACAGCCAGGTGGTTCAGTGGACAGAACACTGGAGTCAGGAAGACCAGAGTTCAAATGTGGCCTCAGACACTTACTGCCTGCAAGACCCTGGGCAAGTCACTTGACTTGTCTGCCTCAGTTTCCTTTTAAAATGGTGCTAATAATAGCACCATTAAAGTGATGATAAATCACTTTAAATAAAGTGTAGCAGAGTGACCGACACATAGTAGGCAATTTCCTTCCTTCTCTTCCTCTCTCCTTTATTTTCTTTTTCTCTTTCTTTCACTCTTTCCTTCTTTCTCTCTCCTTTTCTCCCTTATTTCTTCCTTCTTTCTTTCCTTCTGTCTCTTCCTTTCTTCCTTCCTTCTTTCCTCCCTTCCTTCCCTCCCTTTTTTCTTCCCTCCCTTCCTCCCTTCCTCCCTTCCTCCCTTTCTTCCTCCCTTCCTTCCTTCCTTCCTTCCTTCCTTGCTTCTTCCCTCCCTTCCTTCCCTCCCTTTTTTCTTCCCTCCTTTCCTTCCTTCCTTCCTCCCTTCCTTCCTTCCTTCCTTCCTTCCTTCCTTCCTTCCTCCCTCCCTTCCTTCCTTCCTCCCTTCCTTCCTTCCTTCCTTCCTCCCTTCCTTCCTCTCTCCCTCCCTCCCTCCCTCCCTTCCTTCCTTGCTTCTTCCTCCCTTCCTTCCCTCCCTTTTTTCTTCCCTCCTTTCCTCCCTTCTTCCTCCTTCCTCTTCCTTCCTTCCTCTCCTTCCTTCCTTCCTTCCTCCTTCCTTTCCTTCCTCCCTTCCTTCCTTCCTTCCTTCCTCCTTCCTTCTCTCTCCCTCCCTCCTCCTCCTCCCTTCCTTCCTTCCTCCTTCCTTCCTCCCTCCTCCCTCCCTTCTCCTCCCTCCCTTCCTCCCTTCCTTCCTTCCTTCTTCCCTCCCTCCCTCCCTTCCTTCCTCCCTCCCTCCTCCCTTCCTTCCTTCCTTCCTTCCTCCCTTCCTTCCTTTTTTCTTCCCTCCATTCCTCCCTCCCTCCCTTCCTTCCTTCCTCCTCCTTCCTTCCCTCCTTTTCTTCCTTCCTTCCTTCCTTCTTCCTTCCTTCCTTCCTTCCTTCTTCCTTCCTTCCTTCCTTCTTCCTTCCTTCCTTCCTTCCTTCTTCCCTTCCTTCCTCTCTCCCTCCCTCCTCCCTTCCTTCCTCCTTCCTTCCTTCCTTCCTTCCTTCCTTCCTCCCTCCCTTCCTTCCTTCCTCCCTTCCTTCCTTCCTTCCTTCCTCCCTTCCTTCCTCTCTCCCTCCTCCCTCCCTCTCCCTTCCTTCCTTCCTCCCTTCCTTCCTCCCTCCCTCCCTCCCTTCCTCCCTCCCTCTTCCTCCTTCCTTCCTTCCTTCTTCCCTCCCTCCCTCCCTTCCTTCCTCCCTCCCTCCCTCCTTCCCTTCCTTCCTTCCTTCTTCCCTCCCTCCTCCTTCCTTCCTCCCTCCTTCCTTCCTTCCTTCCTCCCTTCCTTCCCTTTTTCTTCCCTCCATTCCTCCCTCCCTCCCTTCCTTCCTTCCTCCCTCCCTTCCTTCCTCCTTTCTTCCTTCCTTCCTTCCTTCCTTCCTTCCTTCTTCCTTCCTTCCTTCCTTCCTCCCTTCCTTCCTCTCTCCCTCCCTCCCTCCTTCCTCCTCCCTTCCTTCCTTCTTCCTTCCTTCCTTCCTTCCTTCCTTCCTTCCTTCCTTCCTTCTTCCTTCCTCCTTCCTTCCCTTCCCTTCCTCCTCCTTCCTTCCTCTCTCCCTCCCTCCCTCCCTCCCTCCCTCTCCCTTCCTCCCTTCCTCCCTTCCTCCCTCCCTCCCTCCCTCCCTTCCTCCCTCCCTTCCTTCCTTCCTTCTTCCCTCCCTCCTTCCTTCCTCCCTTCCTTCCTCTCTCCCTCCCTCCCTCCCTCCCTCCCTTCCTTCCTTCCTGCCTTCCTTCCTCCCTCCCTCCCTCCCCTTCCCCCTCCCTTCCTTCCTTCCTTCTTCCCTCCCTCCTCCCTTCCTTCTTCCCTCCTTCCTTCCCTCCCTTTTTTCTTCCCTTCCTTCCTTCCTTCCTTCCTTCCTTCCTTCCTTCCTTCCTTCCTTCCTCCCTCCTTCCTTCCTTCCTTCCTTCTTCCCTCCCTCCCTCCCTTCCTTCTTCCCTCCCTTCCTTCACTCCCTTTTTTCTTCCCTTCCTTCCTTCCTTCCTTCCTTCCTTCCTTCCTTCCTTCCTTCCTTCCTTCCTTCCTTCCTCCCTCCCTCCCTTCTTTCTTTCCTTCCTTCCTCTCAGTCACACAATAGCAAATATCAGAAGTGAGATTTGAACCCAGGCTTTCCTGACTCCAAGTTCAATATTCTTTCCAGTCAGCAACCATTTATGAAGCACCTACTATGTGCTGGGCACTGTGCTAAGTGCTAGGCATACAAAGAAAGGCAAAAACAGCCCCAGCCCCTGAGGTCCACACAGCCCAAGCTGCTCCGTACTTAAATGCAATCCAACAACCTTTTCTCAAATGTCTCTTATGTGTGAGGCTCTGGGGGCTGCAAAGATCAGAGGGAAGCGGCCCCTGCCCTCGGTGAGCTCCCATTCTGCAGGGAGGCAGCAATCTCTGCCTGGATAAGTAACAACAAAACAGATCCAAAGTGGCCTCTGGGAAGGTCTGACTTTGAAGTCATAGGGTCATGGATGTAGATCTGGAAGGGACCTCGAAGACCATCTAGTCCTCATTTTACAGGTGGGGAAACAGAGGCCCACACAGCTAGGATGGGCCAAAGGCAGGGCTTGAACCCATGTTTCCTGATTCTAACCTCAGCACTTTTCTAGTCATCTTGCTACGCTGGCTCTCTGATCAGAGTTTCTAGGCTTCTCTGGGCATCACCCAGAGCTGGGCTTGCTGGTTTGTGAGCCTCTGGAGGAGGGGAGTGGGCCTCGTTTTCCCATCTCCCTCAGTGACTCTACACTGTGCTAGTCAGTGAGCCTATGCGCGGTGAAGCAAGGCCTTCAGCTGCGGACTCCAGGACAGGGGTCTCACCTGGAAAGAGCCCAGCCCATTAATCCAGTGGAGTCCTCATCAAATAGCTCGGTGGGAATGGAGGGGGCCTTGGAATGTGGCTCAGCCCCCATGGCCACAGCTGCTGGCGTGTGGCTGTCCTGGAGATGGTGTCCATCTCTTCTTCCTTCCCTCCTTCTGCAGCCCTGTGAAATACCTGGCACCATGAGGCTGCTGGAATGACTGGAGTAGACAGCGTCTGCGTTCCTGCCTGTCTGACCACCTCCTCCTTCTTCCGTGGCTGGAGACCAGCTCTCCAGCCTCTCGGAACTGCTGGGAATGCGTAGAAGAGAGAGCCTGGCGTGGGGAAGAAGGGAGTCCTGGGCTCCAGGTGTGGGCATGGGGCAATGGCCTCCAGGAACTTCTCTGGGCACCACTGTCTTATTCTGGGAGCTGAACCTCAGCCCCTTTGGCTGGAGAGGGAGACTTAGAGTTGGGTCACCAGAGGAACCCGGAAATATGGGAACTGGGGAGAAGTGAGGCACTGTGAGGAAGGGGTCCATCTTCTCAAACAGAGAAGCTGATCAGTGTCCAGCCTCACTCTTAATTCCTCTGGTCAGAGGTAGGGGCCGATATTAATAACAGCTAATAATTATTTAGCGCTTTACCTCTCCTATCTCATTTGAGCCTCACAATAACTCTGGGAGATAGGTGCTATTATTTCCCCTATTTTACAGGTGGGGAAACTGAGGCAGACAGCAGTGAAGTGACTTTCACAGGGTCACACAGCTAGTAAGTGTCTGAGGCTAGTTTTGAACTCAGCACTTCCTGACTCCAGGCCTAGTACTCTGCGCTATTATTTTCTCCATTTTATAGGTGAGGTAAACCGAGACAGACAGAGGTGAAGGGTCACACAGCTACTAAGTGTCTGCAGGTGGATTTGAACCCATATCTTTTTGACTCCAGGCCCAGTACTCTACCCACCACACCGCTTACCTGCCTGGTGGTTAAAAAAAAAAAAGGCAGAAGGGAGAGGAGCCATCAATCTGTCTTCCAATGGGGTTTCCAGTGGGAGGGATCGTGGGGAGCTTTGGGAGGGTCTGTTGTATCTCTCTCAGGTGATGCACTGGACCTTGGTTCAGGAAATTCTTGAGTTCAAATCTGGCCTCAGATATTTATTAGCTGTGCGACCCCTGGGCAAGTCACTTAACCTCAGTCTCCTCATCTGTAAAATGGGGATGATGATAATAATAGCACCCACTTCCAAACGAGATATTTGTCAAGCTGCAAACCTTAAAGTGCTACCTATGCATTAGCTATTGTTATCACAGCTACCATCCCAGTCCTGGAGTGTGGCAGCAGCTGTAATCCAGTAGAAGGCATGCCAACAGTAATGGAGGATTTTTATTTGTTTGTTTGTTTGTTTTAGGCAATTGGGTTTAAGTGATTTGCCCAGGGTCACACAGCTAGTATCAAGTGTTTGGTCTGAGGCTGGATTTGAACTGAGGTCCTCCTGACTTCAGGGCCAGTGCTGTATCCACTGCACCACCTAGCTGCCCATGCAATGGAGGATTTTTTAAGGGCCATCTATATAACAGATGTTGTGCCAGGTACTGCAGACACAAAAGTGCAATAGACACTCCCTCTGAGGAGATAACACAATGCACACATGTACGTGTATACATGTAATATGTAACATGCACATGTGTATGTATAATACAATCATGCATGACAAATGTAATATCTATATAATATATGATATGATATGCATGTGTCTCATATATACATGTGTGTATAATCCAACACATATGTACTATATGATAAAAATACATATACAGTAAAACATATAATGTACACATGTATATATAATATACAAATAATAATATATAATGTGCAATGATATAATATGCAATTTTTTGTTTTTATTATGTATTTTGTATAATATACAGTATATATACATTATTTGTATATACATGATTATGTATACAAATGTGTGTGCATGTGTGTGTATACACACTCACACACGCACACATACACACACACACACACACACATATATATATACACACACACATACATATACAGAGAGAGAGAGAGTTTTTTGAGAGGGGGGATGGATTGAGTCTATGATTTTGTTGAGGCAGAGAAGACCTTCTACTAAAGTGGGTCAGCACCTTCTCTAAAACTTAAAGAGATTTAGAGTGTTGTTGGGGGCACTGAGGGGTTAAGTGACTTGCTCTGGGGCGCCCAGACATGATGTGTCAGGAGCGAGACTTGAACTCTGGTCTTGTTGGTGCTTGGTCAGCTCTCCATCCACCAATGCTTCGCACAGTACCTGGCACATAGCGGGTTCTTAAGAAATGCTTATTGCCTGACCAACTAGTCTATGTTAACTCTCATATGCAGGTCTGGGGGTATTCACACACACAGAAGAAATGCGATGTAATTGGCACTGAGAGGCTGAGGAGACCCCCTTTAGAAGGTGGTGTTTGGGCACAAACTAGGGACGTGAAGAGGCCAAGGGGGGCTGGAAGGCAGACAGGTAGGGGGGACAGCCAGTGCAAAGACAGAGAGACAGGAGAGGGGATGCCAGAAGTGGGGAGCAGCGCGATGGCCAGTTTGGTTAGGGTGTTGAGGGCATGGAGGTGAGAGACGTATAAGGCTGGGCAGGTGGGCTGGAAGCGGGTTGTGTAGGACTTTCAGTGTCAGAGGTTAGTTAGTAATTGGCCCAAGAAATAATAGGGAGCCATTGTAGTTTATTAAGCAGGGAAGTGGCATGGTCAGTCCTGTATTTTGGGAGAAATGCCTCCCTATTGGATGAGGATAAAGGCTGTAAATAAGGAACTTCATAGATGAAGCCTCAGTGCAAACATTTTCAGCTTTTGAGCCAGACCAATTTCATTGTTAGAAGATATTTTGCCTTTGGGAAAATCCTTGCTGTCAATGAAGATTAGAGCTTGGCCTCCCGGTGGTCTTTGGGGGTGACCTGGGACCCTTAAAGGGAAGTGACCTGCCCAGAGCCAGCTCTGTGTTCCCTGTCTTTGCTGCCTCTGAACCAATACTTACGAAGCACCTACTATGTACAAGGTGCCAGTAACTGCGAAAATTGAGAGAAGAAATGAAGCAAACATTTGTTAGGCACTTACTAGGTGCCAGGCACCGTGCTAAATGCCAGGAAAATAAACATAAGCAAAAAGAAAGGCAGTCCCTGCCCTCAAGAAGCTTACATCTTAATAGGGAAAATAATACATGCAAGGGAGCTGGGAAGGGGTAGAGGTGAAAGTGAATATAGGCATGTGATTTTGAAGGTTCCCAGGAAATGAAGAACAAATAAAATTATATACATAATATTATAAGATTATATATAATATATAGTAGGGTATATATATACAATATATTGTAGGATATATATAATAGGATATATATATTATATAGTAGGATATATAATGGGATATAACATATAGGAGGATATATATAATAGGATATCAATATAATATATAGTAGGATATATAATAAGCTATATAATATATAGTAGGATATCTATTATATATATAGTATGATATATAATAAATATTAAGAGATATAATAAATAGTAGGATATATAATAGAATATATATGATAAGATATATAATAGTATATATAATATATAGTAAGCTATATTAGGATATATAATATATAGTAGGATATATATAATAGTATATGTAATATATAGTAGGATATATAATAGGATACATAATATATAATAGGATATATATATAATATATATAGTAGAATATCTAATATGTAGTAGTTTGGTTGAAGCAAGAGGGAATCAGGGAAGGCTTCATGGAGGAGGTGGTACTTGACTGAGTTTGAAAGCAGAGGAAGATTCTGGAAGGATGGCTTGGCATTCAGGATCTGCCCTGTACTGGCAGATCCTTCCTCCTGAGCCTCTGTCTGCCAATCTGATCCCTGGGCCAGGGGAACCAGCCCAGCTGGGAGTGGGTGAGGGAGATCTGCCCCAGCCACTGCCCCTCGAGCAGAAAACTCACCATCTGCTTTGAAGGTTACGGAGTTTTTAATTGATATTTCATTCAATTCATCAAACATGTAGTAGGTGTCTACTATGTGCTAGGTACTGTATTAGTCTCTGGAGAGATAAAGACGGTCACAGAACTGTCCATGTAGTTCTAGTTAGGTGGCCTAGTGGTTAGTGTGCTGGGCCTGCAGTCAAAAAGACCTGAGTTCAAATCCAGCCTCGGACACTTACTAGCTGTGTGACTGTAGGCAAATCATTTAGTTTCTGTCTGCCTCAGTAGTAAAAGATCATAATAGTACCTATCTCCAAGGGTTATTGTAAGCATCAACCGAGTTAATATTTGTAAAGCGCTTAACCTTAGCACAGTGCCTGACACATAGTGAGTATTTAATAAATGTGTGTTTCCTTCCCTGTCCTTAAGGTACTTATATCCTAGGGGGTGGGGAGGGGTAGAACAATATATACACAGATAAAGCAATTAAAATATATATAAAGTAATAGGAGGAGGTGTCATACCACCAAATGGGTTATTTAGGAAAGGCCTAGGCTAGGGGGATGCCTCTTGAGTTAAGTCTTAAAGGGAGCTAAGGATCCCAAAAATTGGAGATGAGGAAGAAAATCTTCTCTGATATGAGGGACAGCCTATGCAAAGTCGTGGAGGTGAGAAAAGGAAATACGTGTGTATGCATGTATGTATGTATATACACAGGTATACATGTCTGTGAAACAAAAATGACATGTTCATCTATGCATGTATCTGTAAAATGTAGTGGAATTGTGGTGTTTTTTTTTAAATAAGAAGGTTAAAAAAATATACCAAACCAAACGTATTTTCTTTTTAACTCCAAAGGACTAATTCTGCCTACATAGCAGAATTTGCCCCCTTCCTCTCCAGCTGCTGTGGTGACCACATGCAATCACACGTAACTGTTTAGAGGGAAGCTGGCCCTGGGCTTGGGTTGAGGGGGGAGGCCGGAGGGCCCCGAAGCCAGACAAGCCCTTCTGGCCCCAGCTGCCAACCCTGTGATTTGCTGCGAAGGGGCTGCGGCCAGCAGCGTCCACCTAGAATGGATGTAGGTTCTATTACGTCAGCCGCCTCGTCGTCCCTCCAGCCTCACCCAAATCCTTCTTCCCTGGATCCCTTACACATATGGCCTCTCTACCTTTTTTGAAGCTCATTTGTTCATTCAATCAGCATTCATTAAGCACCTACTATGTGCCAGGCACTGTGCCAGAGTCTGAGGACAGAAACCAATGAGAAAAGAAACAACCCCCACCCTCAAGTTGACATTCTGAGGGGGAGAGACAAAATGTCTACAGAAAAATCAATACCAAATATGTTAAAAAGTCAATAAAAATCATTTCATCGAGGAGTAGAAGGCACTAATAGCCAGAGAGGCTGCCTAATACCGATTCGACTCCCATGTGATGTTTACTATTTTGGGCAAGTCATTTTACTTGCCTGGGCCTCAGTTTCCTCATCTGTCAAATGAGAAGCTTGGCCCAGATGATTTGTGAGGTTCTCTCTTAGTTCCAGATGTGACCTGGAATCCTCTCTGCATAGGCTGCCGAACGTAAGCTGAGCTTTGACTGCAGCGTGAAATTCCAGGACCCTCCTTTAGTTTTTTCTTCATGGGCTCAGGCTCCTGAGCTTTCTTGAGCTAGCTCCTAGAGTCAGGATACCTCTGCTCCCTGCATCCATGTGAGTCCCAGTGCTTGGGAAGGAAGGAAAGAGGACCTGGCTTGGTTCTCTTGACCGCAGAAGGACAGCCTCCCAGAGGGTCCTTGCTCCAGATGAATTTCAGCACTTGCAGGTAGATAAGCTGGGGGAGAGGAGAAGCACTTGCGGCCATCTCCTCAGGAAGGGGGTGTCTTCCTGAAGTGAGGGAAGTAACTAGAGCCCAGAAGATGAACTAAAGGGAAATTGAGAACTGCCAGAGACTGGTGGAGCTGGGATGCATGGGGTTCATGGGCGGAGTCCTGGGTGAGTCCTGTCTCCCAGCCCAGCCACCCTATGGACAAAGCAAGAAGAGAGCAGAAGGATGAAACTCTTCCAGGCATGTGCTTAGGAGGGGAATCAACTGAAATGGTGATGAATGATCAGACTGGATCCCTCTCAGGTGGCCGCGTCCCATTTTTCCACAGGCTTCTTCCTAATCTAGGGACTTGCAGACACCTTTGGGGCAAGATGGCTGGCCTCCAAGCAGATATGTCTGGAGTTTAGTTTTTTTTTTTTAATTTTTTAGGCAAACGGGGTTAAGTGACTTGCCCAGGGTCACACAGCTAGTAAGAGGAGTTTAGCATTTTGAAAATCTGGTGGGGAAGGAAAAAATAACCCTCAAGCTCACAACCCTGCCACCCGAAAGGGACCTTTAGTTGAGATTCTGTTTGCCCAGACAGGCACCTGCAAGTGTCGAGGGTAGCCGATGCAAATGGGGTTCATCAGTTTGTTCAACTTTAGCCTGTAAACTGGATAGAAAGGAGAGCAAACAGAATGAGGTGACCAGAAACCACGGGGGTTCAGTCAAAGCAACTGCTAACGCTCGATCTGGAAAAGGGAAACTTAGAGGAATCATACATTTGGAGCTACAAGAGATCAGAGAGGTCATCCGACCTGATCCCCTCGTTTTACAGATGGTCCCACAGGGGTGACGTGACTCATTAATGGCACATGACTTTCTCAGTTCGAGCACAGAGGGCAGAATAAGGAGCAACTGGGAAGCCAGAAAGCTCTATTTTGGCTCAAAATAAGGAATCTTCTAACAACTAGTGAAAAGTTAAGAGAAGTGATTATGAACACCTACTATGCTCTAGGCACTTTGATGAATGCTGAGGATGCAAAGAAAGGCAGAAAATAGGGCCTGCCCTCAAGGAGCTTACAATCCAATAGGGGAGACAACGTGAAGTCAAATCAAGTTAATAAACATTTAGTAAGCACCTACTATGTGCCAGATACTACCTAAGTGCTAGGGATACAAAGGCAAGCAAGAACTAATCCCTGCCTTCAAGGAGCTCACAGTCTAATTTTAGTGAAGGAGAATACATGCAAATAATGAGCTACATACTATACATATATGCATATGTACATGTATGTATATGTATATACCTATGTGTATGTGTGTGTGTGTCACACACAGGGTGAGAGAGAATGAGACAATAGACAGCTAGAGAGTGAGTGAGAGAGAGAGAGAGAGACAAAGAGAGGGCTAGAGAATGAGACACAGAGAGAGAGAGAGAGACAGAGAGACAAGGAGAGAGAGAAAGAGGAGAGAGAGAAGGAGAGAGAAAGAGGAGAGAGACAAAGAGAGGGCTAGAGAATGAGACAGAGACAGAGACAGAGAAAGAGAGAGGAAAGAGAGAGAGAGAGAGAGACAGCAAGAGAGTCGACTGGCTGGTTGGATCAATTTCCAGGCTCTACCAGTAGTATATTTAACGTGCCTGTCTTTTCCCAACCCTGCCAGCATTGACTATTCCCATCTTTTGTCATGTTTACTAATTTGCTGGGTATGAGGTTACCCCAAGAGTCTCAGGAATAGCAGTGCTCACCAGACCACATACCCTGCTCACAACCCAGCCTCCTCAGCCTTCTTGCAGGGAAACAACCCAGAAAAAAAAAAAAGAAAGAAAGACCTCAGCGTTGAAGTCCTTGGCATCATCAAATGGTTTCATGTTAGAAATAGATATGGTTTTGCTAATGGAGATGCATTTCCATCTGTTTACTATTGTAAGTCCCTTAAGAACCATAGGGCCTTTCCATGTAACTTGCATATAGCCAGTATATACCCTGTGCTAGAATATGAGTTCCTTGAGGGCAGGAATTGTCATTATTTTGTATTTGTACTTTCAGGGCTCAACATAGCACTTAGCATATACTAATAACTGCTCATTCATTCAACTTGTCATTTGATTTGAGGTTATCTCAGAGTGGAAATCTCCAGCAGCTGGGGGTGGGGAGTGGCATGGACCAGAAGGTCTCTTGCAGGTGAACTTGGGTTGAGTCTTGAAGGACATCAAGGAAGCCAGGACTAGAGGTGAGGGGGGAGAGCGTTCCAGGCAGGAAGCACAGTCTGGGCAAAAGGACAGAGTCTAGAGGTGCGGTTGTGTGCAAGCAGACCAGTGTGGCTGGATCATAGAGTGTGTGGAGGGGAATGCTGGAAGAGGGGGAAAGGGTCAAGTTTCCAAGGACTTTTAAGTTCTTTTCACAGAGGACTTTGTGTTTGACTACTGATTATCTGCTTGATTCCCCATTGATGTCCTATTGAGTACTGGACCTGCAGTTCAAATTCTCCCTCAGACACTTAATAGCTCTGTGACCCTGGGCAAGTCACAAAAGCTCAGCCTCAGTTTCTTCCTTTGTCAATAGGAGTAATAATAACACCTAGCTTCCAGGGTTGTTGTGAAAACCAAATTAGATAATATATGTAAATTGCCCTACAAACCTTCCTATAGAAATGCTAGCTAAGGGGCAGCTAGGTGGCACAGTGGAGAGTGGATTCAGAAGGACCTGAGTTCAAATCCAACCTCTGACATATAACACTTACCAGCTGTATGACCCTGGGCAAGTCACTTAACCCCGTTGCCAAGAAAGAAAGAGAGAAAGAAAGAAAGAAAGAAAGAAAGAAAGAAAGAAAGAAAGAAAGAAAAGAAAAGAAAAGAAAAGAAATTCTAGATAATTATTATTTTACAGAGAAGTAAACTGAGGCTGAGACATCAAAAAATTTCCTGAGGTTACCCAGCTAGTGAGTGACAGGGCCAGAAACAGAACACAGATCCTTGGATTTCATTCTGTTTCTTCGTACCTGGGTCAATGTTTGGAATGTTTTCTTGGTACTGGGTCCCCACCAGGGTGGAGAAAGAGGCAAAGGGGATATTGAGGGCACCAGAAACAAGAGTCTGGACCCTCTTGACTATTATGTAAGTCAGGGCTCATGTTTTTGGCTCAAGGGACTTTATTCATACCAGAGGGGAATTGTTGTCTGGGCTGAACCTGGGAGCTCTTAGGAAGCTAAGGAGGCCCAGCCTGCTTCTGCAGGGAGGCTTGTCACGCAAGGCCCTGGCAGCTGGCAGAGCCCTGCTGGAAACAGACAGCTCCTGCCAATGCCTGCCTGCCCCCCACCCCCAGCCACAACTGGCTTTCTGCTGTGGGCCCTGGGGGGGTCTGCCAGCAAGAGGGAGGGCTGGCCAGAGTGGTACCAGATGAATTCTCACAGGAGGCTGGAGTTCTGTGCTGCTAGAATGAGAGTCACCTGCTTGGGGGGGGGGTCCCTTGAGGGGACCACAGGAGAAGCCATTCCTAGAAAGGTGGGAGTGGGGAGTCAGCCCGGATTCAGTCCAATGGACTGAAGAGACCAGGGAAACCAGGCTTCCCTTAGGGAGAGGCTTCATCGAGTGGGTACCTGTCCTCCATACTCCAAGATGCCCACCTTCTTCTTTGGGAGGCCTTTCCTGGTTCATTCCCCTCCCGCCATTACAATTCCTAACTCTAAGACTCACTGGTTGTATGGCCCTGAGTCTCCTTTTTCAATCTGCAAAATGAGAATGGTGATCCTTGCTCTATTTAACTCATTTTTCCCATTTGCCCAAGGTCGATAATGGCCATACAGTGGGGTAGTGAATAGAACTTGGAGTCAGGAAGACTTGGGTTCAAATCCAGCCTGTAATATTGTGTGACTCCAAGGCAAATGGATTAATCTTGTTCAGCCTCAGTTTCCCCGTGTGCAAAATTGGGGATAAAGATGCCTGTCCTACTTACTTCACTTTCCTCATCCATAAAATGGGATTAATAATACTGACAATGCTTGCTTACTTCTCTCAGTTGCTCTGAGAAAAGGGCTTTGTTAACCCTACTGTAGTTGTGTGGGGAAGGAGAGGGAGGTACAAGGGGGGTGATGGGGCTGGGGAGGGGAAAAAGTCTTCTTTTCAGCCTTTGTCCAGCTGAGATTATACTTCCCATCTCTGGACTGTCCAACCTGGGACTCTGTCTCACAGGGTTCCCCTATATAACTACTATAACTATATAACTGTTATTAACCAGTGGGCTAGTTGGGAGAGGGCAAAAGGGGCATGGCCAGTTGAGGGAGGGAAATGGGCCATTCAGGACCATCAGGGGCCATGGTCATCTTTCCTAGCCATCACTCAGAGCCTCTGGGGCTAGCCAGCTATCGCCTGCCCTGCTTGCTAATACAGTGCAGGAGCCAGACGTCTTGTGCTAAAATTGATGAAACCAGAGCTTGATTTCTTCTGGGTACACTCTGTTCCTCGACAGTCCCTCTTCCCTTCCTCTTTCTGTGCTTAGCAGGTGTCCTGTTTAAACTCTAAACAACTGTCCTTAGGTCACATTTCTTTTTTGGAGGCAAGTTTTGTTGTGGTCTCTTTTGCTTCCCTGGCTAGGGCCTCCTTGGGCAGCAGCGATAGCAAGGCATGGTGGGTACTGCATTAGATGTAAAATAATGGGGCTGGACTAGTTGGGGTTTAAGGTCTTCCTTCATAGAGAACACCAGCTCCTTCCAAGCTCATCCAGATTTCTACATTAAGGTTTTCTACCTCTCCAGCCACATTTGTCCAGTCTCCCAACAAGTCCTGAGTTCAAATGCCGCCTCTGACACTTAGCTGTGTGACCCTGGGCAAAATCACTTAACCCCTCTCTCTCCTTCTCTCTTTCTCTCTCCTCTTCCTCTCTCTCTCAGTCTCCCTATATCTATGATGTTATATATTTCCTCAACTCCTTGGGGATACCTGTCCCCCTCATGTCTCCCCCATTCCCCTCACCCCTAATCATAGTCATGAGTTTGTGGATTTACAGCTAGGAGAGACCTTAGAAATCGTAGAATCATAGATTTATGGCTCAAAGGAACCTGAGAGCATCTAGTCCATTGTTTTATGGATGTAAAATGGTGAGCTCAGAGCCCCTAGACTAGGGAAGAAATCTTTCCCTGCTCTAGCCACTGAGCAGAAACTAGCCTCTCTCCTCTATAACGTAAACTGTGCCAGACACTGCATTTCTGCTTTTTGCCCTCTCCTCTGTATCAAACACTCAGTCAAGATGCAATAAGTCAGCTTATCTTTTATTTGGAGATAAAACCCATTATAAAAATTGAAATGGCAAATAAAGCAGCAAACTCCAAATGGATAAGCAATGCTGGTTTGCCAGATGTCCATGTGGTAGTGGAAAGGAGGGGAGAGGGAAACAATAGAGAGTGGAGAAATTCACCAGGTCCCAGAAATGCTCTAAGACAGGAACATCCAGTCAAATGTCAAATTCTGTCCACAAAGATCAGTCCAGAAGCAGATCTGCAAGCCAGACAAAATTTAAATTACTAATGATTATGGTTGATTCTGTGATAGATCTGAGGTAGCAGAGAGCTTTGCTTTCTCCCCCTTGGCATGCTTCTGTACCCCAAGCCCTTCCCTCACAGCTCCAAACTTCCCTGGCTCCCCTTTTCCTGCACGGATCCTCTTCTCCAGTGTTCAGCCCCACCTTTTAGCTGAGAAAATTGTACTTCTGGGCAGCACCCTCTCCCCACATAGGAGACTACATTTTTCATTTGAGTCACATACCAACTCTATAAGGTAGATGTTACAGTTATCACCTCCATTTTATAGCTGAGGAAATTGAGGGTAAGGTAAGGAAGTGATTTTCTTAGGCTCATACAGCTAATAAGTGTCTGAGACCAGATTTGAACTCAGGTCTTCCTGTCACCAAATCTACTTCTCTACTCTACTTATTTTAAATGTTTATCAAATTGAATCGAAGTAAACTGGGGAGGGTACAGTGGGAGAGGAGGGATACAAGAAATTTAGTGTAGCTTGGTTGGGGAACAAGAACATATAAATGAAAAGATAAATTATTTTTTCCTTTTTGGTCCAGAACTGTGATTTCATTGGCATGAAGTAATCCCAGTATGGAAATTCCTTTTACCAATGCAATTTTTAAAAAAATTGACCTCTTGGTTTTTTGTCACCTTTACTTCCTAATATCTTTCCCTCTCCCCTACCCAGATTCTCTGGTACAGTCACCCCTTGCAATAAATAATAAAAACGAAAAAGAAACTGTTACATAAATGTGAGCTATTAAATATCTGAGTAAGATATCCTCCCCAGGTTCATTGGACCATTCTCACCATTCTCATTTATTAAAACAAAAAAAATCACTTCAGCAAAATTAATTACCACATCAACCACTTAACATTATTTTCAATGTTCCACAGCCTTACTTCCCCACTTCTTCAAAGTACCATCAATGTAGATTTATAACTCAGCTCTAGCCCTCATCTCTCTTACTACATCAGCCGTGTTCTTTCCATTAGCGAATGCTGACTCACCTAACATCACACAGCAGATCATTCCACCCTCTCTTCTTTCCACAAACGTTTATGAAGGACTGAAGATGTGCAGCTATGATAGAGGAAGACACAAAGACTGGATAGGACACAGTCCTTTAGAGGGTTGAAAAGCATATTTGTTGTTGTGTCTGACTTTCCATGACCCCATTTGGGGTTTTCTTGGCAAAGATACTGGAGTGGTTTTGCCATTTCCTTCTCCAGCTCATGTTACAGATGAGGAGACTGAGGCAGACAGGGTGAAGTGACTTGCCCAGGGTCACACAGTTAGTAAATGTCTGAGGCCGGATTTCAACTCAAGTCCTCTTACATAGAGCAGCAATCATCAAAACTACTTGGTACTGGCTAAGAAATAGGGTGGTGGATCACAAATAGGTTAGGTATGCAAGACACAGTAGTCAATGACTATAGTAACCTACTATTTGATAAACCCAAAGACCCCAGCTTCTGGAATAAGATCTCACTATTTGACAAAAACTGCTGGGAATTCAGGTCTTTGAGTCCCAGGCCGGTGCTCTATCCACTGTACCACCCAGCTGCCCAAGAAGCATATAGAGATATCAAGAGGAATTGGAACGTGACCTTTTCATTGTTATAAAGAAATCCTAGGGGAGGAAACTCTCTGTTATAGGTTGGTAACTTCTTTTCACATGACTTTAGAATCTTAGAGAGGAACCTAGAGCCCTGAAAGGTTGAGTGACTTGCCCACAGTCACAGCCAGTGTACGTCAGAGACAGAATCTGAACCCATATCTTCCTGGCTTAGAGGTCAGCTCGGTACCTACTACCCCACACTACCTCTCAGTGATGACTCTAATACCTGGCTTAAGAGTTTGCCCATTTGAACTCCAATAAGGTGGAGGAAATAAGGGGTGTAGACTTTGAAATGTCAAAGTGAAGGCCTTTCTGGTACTAGAAAAGCATTTCACGCTTTAGAAAGAACATGAGCCTTGAAAAACTCAATTGCACGCGAAGAAGCCGACAGAGCAATGAACCTGTCCCTAGGTTTAGACGCCCCACTAACTTTGTCCCCAGCAATTCCCACCTGTGTGATACTCAGCAGGATTCTGGGAAGTGTAACCGGCCTGATTGTCAGCAGTAAGGTGAAGTGCCTGACTTAGGCAAGCTGCTTCTGAACCAGGAAGGATTGTCAAAAGACAGAAGCTGGGCCATCTGTCTCCTGCCTAGAAATAACACATGTTGGAGCCAAGGAGAGGCTGCTTCCAACTCTGGTCTAAGGGTCACTGCCCTCGCTAAAAGGAGCGCTGTAGCTCCCAGCTGAGCCAGGGACTGAAGGTGGTGAAAGATGGCAACTGCTCATTGGATTCAGAGCTCAGGGCAACCAGCAGAGAGAGACATGGGGCCCTGTGAAGAGCCCAGGGACCAGCTGACACGCCATCCCCCGTAGTTCCTTAGCCACGTTCAATTCCCATAGGGCAGGGCACTGTTGGAAGAATGAGCCCACAGGGAGTGCCCCACTTGGCAAATGAATCAAAGTAATGCAAAACCAAATCCCATATAAGGTCCAAGGGGGGGAAAGATCATTTCTGACAGTGGCAATCTAGGAAGAATTCATGGAAAGGACGGTAGGAATTCAATAGGTAAAAAGAAGAAAGGACGTTCTGGGCATCAGAACAGCGTATGCAAAGATTCAGAGGCAGGAAAATAAAGAGTTTGTTGAGGGAACAGAGAAGAGATGTTTGATTGGCACAGTTCTTGTTGGAGAGAAAAATGCCAAATGCCAAACAGATTTGGGGGAGGTCCACTTGGGGAAGATCTTGAATTCTAGGCAAGGGAGTCTGAATTTTATTTCCACTTACCAATTCCATTTTAACAAGTGTCGACCATATGCCAGGCACTGGGCTAAGCTCTAGGAGAAAAACTCAACAGCTTCTGCCCTCAAAGAGCTAATGTTTTCATGGGAGTTAACAGTTCCAGCACAGATAAATGCAAAGCCCACGTTAAACTAAATAGAGGAATTTCAGCAGTGAGGAAAAATCACTGACAACTGGGTAGTTAAGGAACGGCCTAAGGTAGGAGGGGGCACTTGATTTAAGCCTTAAAAGGAACTAGAAGGTCCCAGAGGAAGAGGTAAAAAGAGAAAGCAGCCCAGGCAGGGGGGACAGCCAGTGCAAAGGCTTGGAGATGGAAGATGAGAGATGGGAGATGGATGTCAAGTTAGCCAGCTTGGCTGGGATTTGGAGTGCCTGGAAGAGAGAAAGGGGCAGGAGAAAAGTGAGGGTCATATGCAATCTTCGTGGAGATGGCTGAAGACATATTGTGGTGGGTTTTAAATTCCCTCCAGAAAAATTGGTGTTTTATCTCAACGGCAGTAGGGAACTTGCTTCTTGAGTTAAGTAGAGTCCAGATCAGACATGCCCACAAGACGTATTATTATGAAAGCAGCCTGAGTAATGGCTTGGAGGGAGCAGAGAGTGGACATGGAAAGACTTACAAGAGAGCTAGTGTGATAGTCCTGGTAGGTGTAATGATGGATAGATTGAGGATAGATTTGCAAGGGAATTCACAGGACCTGGCAAATGAATGGTGGGGTGAGGAAAAAGAATCAAACGTGGGTTGGGAGACTGGGCAAATGTGAATGGAGAGGCAGAAACACCTTAATGTAGAAATCTGGATGAGCTCAGAAGGAGCTGGTGTTCTCTATGAAGGTCCAGTGATAGTAAGTGACTTGTCTAAGGTCACACAGTTAGGAAGTGGCAAAGCTGGAAAGGGACCTCAGGTCTGGCTGACTCCAGAGCTGGCCAGACTTCTGCAGTCCACAGGTCTGCTAGCGAAAGCTGAAACTGTTAAATGTTCACTGTGAACTTTTACACCTTGGAAATGAGCTTGGTTTATTGTCTTGTTGATTTCTTAAGTTTTAGAAAGTGAGAGAAAAATGTTAATAAGAAAGATTAAACTTAAAAGCATGTCATGTGACCTTTTTTCCTTAGGAGAGTTAGTTGTTAAACTTTTTATTAACACCCTCCTGTCTCTACTCTGTCTATGCCCTTCATTATAAAACCAAATTAGGAGTTTATTTCAAACTTATACAATTTTGAAAGTAACCCAAATTATATCCCTCACATTGTAGGATTTTACGAGTGCTGTGTTTTGGTTTTTTTTTTTTAATATCTAAATATCTTATGAATCAGGACCAGGATTAGGAAAAGAATGTGAAATTGATTTGAGGCTGTGTTTATCTTTTTAAACATATAATCGGGATTTTAATTGAAAATAAAACAATACTTCCCAGGCTCCACATTTGGTCCTCACAAGTTCAATAACATCCTCTCAGGGACCTGCATAGCCTATCCCAACTCTAGTCCTGGCAAAGAGACCTAATCTTGTGAAACTGAGGTGGGTGGTGGAATGACCTAGGAATCACCTTAGGGGCTGTTCCTAAGGGACATTCCTCTCCAGAGATGATGAGATATGCTTCCTTCCAGGTCTGGTTTCTCACCTCAAGGACTGAGAATCAGAATGTTAAATCTGTTAGGACTTTCTTTTTCTTTTTTCTCTTTGGACTGGTGTTTACTTTTTACTTAATTAAGTTTTCGTTTTCAACATTCACTTTTATAAGATTTTGAGTTCCAAATTTCCCCCCCTCCCTTCTCTCCCACCTCCCCAAGATGGCATGCAATCTAATATGGGTTATATGTGTACAATCATATTAAACATATTTCCATCTTAGTCATGCTGTGAAAGAAGAATCAGAAAAAAAGGAAAAGACTGTTAGGAACTTTAAGGATCACCTGTTCCATTCTCTTCATTTTATTGAAATCTATGGAGTTCTCAAAATAATGGTTGATTTCTTTTATTTCTACATCATATTTATTTCCAAATACATCCCTCCTCTATCCCTCCACATCGAACCACAACTCTTGTATAACAAAGAGAAAAAAAAACAACAGTTCTACAAAACTAATCCATCCATGCATTCTACATCATAGCTGAGAGCATGTATAATATTCCTCACCCATAGTACCCCACTTCAGCAAAAAAGATATATTTTCTTCTCTCTTCTTCTGGGCTAGAACTTAAATAACTGTTACTGAATCCAAGCAGTTTCTGGCTGATTGGGTACTGTTTAGCAATTTAAATAAACGTTTATTAAACACTGTCTGGTAATAGGGCATAGTGGCTACGCTTGAGTCAGGAAGGGTGTTCAAGTCTTACTGACACCTACTAGCTGTGACTCTGGACACATCATTTCATCCCTCAGTGCCTCAGGGTAGGTTAAATGGTTAAGAAATATATTAATATTATAACAAAGAGTGGTGGTGAGCATTCCTGACTCTCACATGGCTGCTCAGCCAGCAGTCTCATGCCTGGATTGGTAAAAAGTCTCGAACGACACAGGCAGGCTGAAACCCCTGGCCTTGGAGCTGGAGGCCCTGCTGTGAGGTTATGTGTAGGAGCAGGTTTTGGACCTACCCTCCTCTGTCCACAGTTCCCTCTGCAAGAGAAGATATACACTAGATACAACACACTTTACCTTGAAAAAGACTCAAAGTTTGCCTGTGGAAGTGGGTGTTGGAAGGGTTGTAGCTTGTGACTAATTGTGAAGTGACTCAGTTTTCTATTCACTGTTTTCTCTTGAGAAAATCTCGAATAAGCAAACTGGAAATTCTTGTGACGTTCAAATTGTTCCCTAATATATCAGTTGAGTTGGAACAAATCTGCATTTTCAAAACAAGTGTTATAGCACAACAGATTATACAATTGTTCACGAGCCCCCATCTGGTGTGTACCCCCAATATAATTTGACCAGTTGATAGCTTCCCAATATCAATCAACCAATTAACATAAATTAACTTTGACAAAAGGATATTTACTGAAGAGGTATAGCAAGCATGAAAATTTTTTAAAAAATCCTTAAACTGGGGAACATTCTCCCCTATAAACATTCGGTCACTGAGGAGAGTAGATTCAAATTTAAAGTATTTTGCTACCAGATATTTCCCTCCTTTCGTCCTAGGGGTGGGGTACTTTTTGGCCGTGGGAGTCATTTTCTGTCTTCGTATAATTCCCACCAAGTTGACCTCTGGGTGTTGCATGGCAGATGGACAAGTCATGGCCTTGCTTGCGGATACAATGTCTCCTCTGCTGGGCTGAATCGAGCAGGTCACTCCTTAGGACTGGCTCCAAAGATCTGGATGCTGCTGTTACTGGCTCAGGTTGGTGAGACCACTGAGGATTCTTCTGACCTTCCAAACCTTACAAGAGCCTAACCTGGTCTGTTCCATCTCTCATACTCATTCTTCTATGATTAGGAAAGATTAACCACAAAGAAATGAAAGAAATAGCAGCAGCATGTATTCACAGACACACTGTGACTGATTAAGAGAGAAGGTCCAAACTTCTCCCCAACCCGCGAGCACTTATCGGTTCTTGCTTTATTGGCCACCAGGGAAGAGACTTATGAGATCTTCCTCTCAAGCATCTTGTACTCATGCTCGCCTTTTATCTCAACCACAAATTAAAAGGCTTTCTGTAACCATCAAATGAATCCACAGGAAACAGTCAAAAGATACCTCCAAATGTTTTGATGCAGGGGTCAGGGCTCCTCCGTTACCCCATGGCTAGAAGCAGCTTCTCCAAATCTTGAGCATGGGTTAAGGATAGGGTGCTCATTGTCCAGTTCCCCCCATCCCCCATTAGACAAAAATGAGAAACTCAAAGTCCCTGCCCTCAAGGATTTTAGTCTAGCAGTGGGGATTATTCACGGTCACTTTCAGCTGGCAGGGGTAGAGCAGAGAAGATCTGGGTAGGCTTCTTGGAAGAGAAGCCACATGACCTGACAATCTGGCCTATCCTACAAGTGGCTTGGATGTTCTATTGAGGCCATGGGAAAGGCCAAATAGAGCCCTATGTCATAGTAGGTTATAGGATCAATCTGAGTCATTAAGTGTGAAAAGCAGTATAAAAAAAAAACGCCGAGTTGGTCAGCCCCAGGAGAGGCTGAGCTTCCAGGAATAAGGAGGTGAGAGTCTCTCTGTCCTCTACCCTGGACAGAGTCCCCCTGGAGTATCACGATCAGCTCTGAGCACCCCAAAGGGCCCAAATTGCAAAGAGAGAGATTTAGGGGTGATGTCTAACAACAAACACTATCCCAAAATAGGATGGGCTTCCTCCCAAGAGGGGCTGGGCTCCCTCCTTGAAGGTCTTTAAGCAGAGGATCTCTGACTGTGTCAGCCATGTTATAGTGGGGGTCCTGGTTTGGGTAGGGGTCGGCCTAGGTTTTACAGTTTTATGGCTGGGAGATTCAGCACTTCCGAGGCCAGAAGGAGGTCTGTGTGCTTAGGACTGACTTTTCCAGGGAAGCTCATTCCTACCTCACATAAAATAACATCCGCCTGCCTCCTTTCTATACCGTCACCTCAAAGAGGAGGGATGGGGCTGGACAAAGGCTGAGTTACTATTTTTTTCTTTTTCAAAAAACAACAATCAGGCTGCCACTGAAGAGTAGGGGAAAAGCTTCTTCCAAGGAAAATGGCATTGTGAGGGTAATAACCCCCAGAGAAGAAAATGTATAATTAGCCTCCACTGGTGCACAGAATGTGAGGGCTTCCAGTTTAGCCAGCCAGCATTCCTGCTGGAATAGTACTGACCCAAGTCTCTTTGGAATGTCTCTTCTGATGCCCAATGGAATGAAGATGTTGAGATTGCCACTGGCCTGCCTGGTCCTCAGGTCTTCAGGTCCATGGGCCTTGCTTCTCACCCATGCTTCCTACTCTGACAGGGCGACTTTTCTGTGGGACCAGCCTGGGCCCCTTGGAGTGGAGGAACCAGTCCAGGGAGGGGACGAGATAAAAGGGGAGGGAGAAGAGCCGATGGGACCTCCATCCTCCCCACCAATCTGGGAGGGATCAAGGTTTGGGGCCTCTGCAATAGCCAATCCAGGTTATGGAAAATGTGGTTGAATTCAGACAAATCTGAAATAATAAGTCTGGGGCTTTGAGCCAGGGGGATAGAATGCAGATGAAACAGGCCAGCCAGAGAATGGGGCTGCCCTGGGAAGTGAGCCGAGCATTGTCGGTTAGCTGAAAACCTCTGGAGTCTTTGAGGCGGGGAGTCGAGGTCTCCTACAGGTCGGTGGAAGAAGCCCAAAGGACACAGCGCCGTGATATCTGAGAGAAAAAATGTCCCCTTTGCTGTTTTGGAGGGCAGTCTAGCGGACCTGGGAGATGGTGGGGAGCCTTGGCTCACCCTGGTCAGAAACAGCTTTCAAGAGACCCTTCTTCCCTCTCTTCTTCCTTCTATTGGCTTAAGTATAACCCTGCAGTCACTATTCTGGCTCTGGAAAGATGGCCTAAAGAGGCAGAGCAGGGATCCCACATCTTAGTGAAGGGGGAAACAGGTGGGGGCCCAAATAAGGGAGACCATGTTCATCACATATTCTATTTATGGAGGCAGTGGGGTGGCTTAGTCGATGGTGTGCTAGGCTTGGAGTCAGGAAGATCTGAATTCAAATCCAGCCTCAGACACTTACTATATGACCCTGGGCAAGTCACTTTTTACCCCTGTTTGCCTCATCTGTAAATGTAAAATGAGGATCATAACAGCACCGACCCTGCAGGGCTGTTGTAAGGCTCAAATGAGAAAACAATTGCAAAGCATTTAACACAGTGCCTAGCATACAGTAAGCGTTATATAAATGTTAGCTAAAGAAAAAATAATAATAATTTTCAAAAAATATTTAAGAGGATAGACTTGAGTTCAATCTTGCCTCTCACTTTTACCAGCTGAGAAACCCTGGGCAAGCCACTTAACCTCTGTCTGCCTCAGTTTCCTCTTCTGTAAAAAGTGAGTAATAGCAGCACCTACCTGTCAGGGTCTTTGGGAGGATAAAATGAAATAATACATGCAAAGCACTTTTGAAAAATTTAAATCAATATTATATAAATGTTAGCTATTGTTACTGTTTGCTACTCTCTGAACAGGACATTCCTTCTCCCATCTCTGCCTTTGCGGTGGTGGTCCCCATGCCTAAAATGCCTTCCCTCCTCCCTGCTGGCTGGTAGAAACCCTCGATCTCTTTTCAAGGCTTAGCTCCAGGACCACTTCCTCTAAAAACCAGTCACCAAGCATGTATTAAACACCCCTAGTGTGTCAGGCACTGTGCTAGGCACTGGTGGCATAAAGACAAAAATGAAACCATCCCTGTCCTGGAGGAACTTTCACATTATGGGGAAGATTGAGAGTATGTATGTAGGATACAAGTAGATACAGACTGATACAAGATAACAAGTAGATTAAAGATAAATACTAACCCCTGCAATCTCCTCCTAGAAAGCTTTCCTGCTCCCCTTTATTGTTAATGCTCCTGTCCCCATTACTTTGTATTTATTTCTTATTAAACCTTTTCTTATTATATTATATTGCTATATCATATTATATTAATATATTATTGGATAATATATTATCTATATTATTCTATATTTACTTATGTTATTATATCAATTATTTTATCATGTACCATGTTAATCATTGTTACATATTATATTATTATGTATTTACTTACCATTACATATTTACTTTTCTGTCTACATCTTGTTTCCCTGCAGCTGAACGTAAACTCCTTGAGGGCAAGGACTGTTCCATCTTTCTTTGTATGCTCAGTCCTCAGGAGGTATTTAATATACGTTTGGGGAATAATTTTTTTTGAGGTGGCACCTGAACTGAGCCTTAGCTCTGTGCCTGACACACAGTAGGCCCTTAATAAATGTTTACTGAATTGAAAAAGGAAGTTCTAAGAGGCAGAGGTTAGGAGGGGAGACATTCAAGCATGAGGGACAGCCAGTACAAAGAGAAAGAGATAGGAAGTGAAGTGTCCTGTAGAGAGAGCAGGGAGTAGAAATTGTGTGTGTGTGTGTGTGTGTGTGTGTGTGTGTGTGTGTGTGTGTGTAGGTGTGGGGGTGCGTGTGGGGGGCGGTGTAGGGTGGCTCATCTCTGTCATCCTTCCGCTTCCCCCACCCTACCTCTGCTTCTTCTTTCTCAGAGATGGGGAATCCCTGCTCTGCATCTTCACTTCATCTCTTCAGAGATAATCTCTCATAGCACTGGTAATCAGCAAAATGGGAAAAAATGGGAAAAGGTCTGGAAGAGTCAGGCAAAGATAGATGTCTTCGCAGACCCAGACCCCTGGGCATATTTTCCAGTGACTCAGGTCATTCCCTGTGTCTTGTGGGATCACAGACCTAGAGCCAGAAGGGACCTCAGAGGCTATGTAGCTCCGCCCCTTCCCTATCATTTTACAGATGAGAAAAACTGAGGCCCAAAGAGGGTTGGTGACTTGCTTAGCATCATTAACTAATCAGAGTCAGGTTTTGAACCCAGGTCCTCTGTCTCTTCTGAGCCTGAACAGCTCAGGGTCAGCACTGGGTCTGCAGGCCACTCTCAGTGGTTTGATTTTCTAGCCGTCTGCCTGAGAGAGAGTCCAGCTGTGGGCTCCCAGTACTCAGCCTGTAGCCCTTTCTTGTTTATTGCTTACTCAGAACAAAAAGAAAGAGGGAGGAAGAAAAAAAAATTTTAAGACCTTCTATTGGAGAGGCCGGGCTGCCTGGGAACACATTTAGCCAAGGTCTGAAACCCCAATGGCAACCAGGTGTGTGCTGCTCCCCAGACAAGGGGTAGTTGGGGTTGGGGGTGGGGGACAGGGTGGGATCTGCAGTAGCTTCGAGACGTCTATGGGTTGAACTGCTGAGTCCTGGGCCTGGAGCAGGCTCCCTGGGGCTGGGCCCCTGCCTGAAGGCGTTGGCATGGCTAGTGTGGCTGGCTCAGGGCCAGCTCTGGGCTGCTGCCCCTCCTGACCCACCCCCCAATCTCAGTTGTGACCTCTGCCTGGGAATGGGGGTGCATGTGTGTGAAGCCAGTGGCTTGTGTTGAAATTCTAGGGTTCCTAAGCCAATGTTCCAGAAGTGCCCCCTCCTCACGGCAGCCCCTCCCCTCCCCAGCCTCTCCAATTCAAGCCAGTTGCCAGACCTGGGGACTGTTTGGGTGTTCCTGGGTGGATGAATGAAGGGCTTCCCAGTGTTTTTCCATCCCCGGGCCTGGAGTTGGTGGGAGGGAGGCAGGCAGGGAGGGAGGCAGGGAACGAGGAAAGAGGCATCTGCTTTGAATTAGACCAGGCAGCTGCTTGGCACCTCAGTATTCAGTGGATGGGGGTGTATAGTCTGACCCAGAGCCCTTTTCACCAGCCTCTCGCAGACCTGGCTGCCTCTGGCTCCCACTATGATCACCCTGCCCTCACTTTGAACCCTAGATCTCCTTGTATCTCAACAGAATGCTCACAGGTTAGAGTCAGAAGGGGGCCCCCAAAATTATTTGGTCCAACCCAACTCCCTCATTCTACAGAAAAAGAAACTGAGATTTAGGGAAGGGGAATGATTTGCCCAACTTTGAGTAGGTAGCCAGTAGTAGAGTGAGGATTTGAACCCAGGGCCCCCGATTCCAAAGCCCTCCCCTTATTCCTAGGTTCTGCTATACGCCAAGAACCCTGTCTGGTGCCAGTCAGGTCAGTCTAGTCCCAACAAGTATCTATTAAGCACTTACTAGGTGCTAGGCACTGTGCCTGGCTTTACTCATTGGGGTCAAGGGTCGGGAGAGGGGTCTTCCAGAGGGTAACCCAATCCATATGCCTCAGAAAGGGGAAGGGATTGCTCAGGGAGGACTCTGGATCTGCATTATTATCTCTTTCGGTGTAGAACAAGTTAGCACCATAGTACTATGGAGAGAACATCGCCTCTGGAGTCAGAAGTTGGTGTTGAGTCATTTCAGTCGTGTCTGACTCTTCATGACTCTGTTTGGGATTTGATTTGCCATTTCCTCCTCCAGCTCATTTTACAGATGAAGAAACTGAGGCAAGCAGGGTGAAGTGACTTGTCCAAGGTCACACAGCTAGTAAGTCTCTGAGGTCACATTTGAACTCAGGAGGATGTCTTCCTGACTGTAGGCCAACTCTGTGCACTATGGCGCTACCTAGCGGCCCTCTGGAGTCAGAAAACAAATTTTGACTGACGCCTATAACCTTGGTCAGGTTACTTATCTAAGCCTCGTTGTTTTTATCTGTAAAATGAGGCTATTGAACTAGATAGCTTTGAAGGACCCTTCCAGCTCGAAATTGGTATTCTGTGATTGTTGTGTGATCTGAGCCTCAGTTTTCTCATCTGTAAAATGAGGGGGAGGGGGCTGGGCTAGATGGTCTGAGGTCCCTTCCAGCTCTTGATCTGTGATCCTATAAGAGATAAATGACCTGAATGTCTACAAAATATGCCCAGGAGTTTGGCTCTGGGAAGACTTCCGTCTGCCTGGCTTTCCTACATCTGCCTTCTTCCTCTTCCCCTCCTCCACCCCTCTGCCTTTCAATGCCGGGAGAACTTTCTTCTCTAGCTCCTGCCTTCCAGAACATCTCTCATTCTCCTTAGATCACTCCGATTCCTTCAGATCTCATCAGAAAATGTTCCTTCTGTCCAACGCTGGCCCATTCGCTTGGATTTTCTCCTCTTCTTAGGCTCTACAAGACGTAACCCTCCCCCACCATGTGCTCCCAGACAACACCTGTGGGAGGGAGTCAGGGCTTCAGCCGGGAGAGGGGGTGGGGATGTGGGAAGGAAGAGGAGACTATAATCAGGGCTTTTCTCGAGGCCTGGCTTAGCCATCTCTCTGCTCCCCAGAGGCAGAGCTGTATAGGAGGAATTTTTATTTCCAGGGCAAGTCCCCCAAATGGCCCCAGGGGGGTGAAGCATGCCCAAGTTAAAGAGCAGCGGCTAGGAGGACGCTGATCTGTGCTAAGGGGAGAAACTGACCCCCAAATCCCAGCGTGGGGCTTGCTGCCCAACAGTCTGATGAATTTCTACTTGAACTCATCATTCTTATAAACTGGGTACTAAGCACCATTGTTCCTATGCTACTGAAACACTGCAAGGTGCACTGGGACAAAGTGTCATTCACCACACTCTAGTTCTAGCTCTGCGTGGAAGCGACTCTCGGGACCTCAGTCCTCGGCAAAATTGGGAAGTTTGTCTTTGGGAACTCAGCTTTCCGTTCCTGGGCTGCAGTGTCCGGAGTGAAAGAGAACATAGTCCCACTGTTCTGTGCACTGGTCAGACCACGCCTGGAGTATTTCATTTGGTTCTGGGAACCAAAGGGAACACTGACAAGCTGGAATTAGTCCAGATAAGGGCAATAGGAAGGCATGGGCTTAAAAAAAATGCTATATTAGTCACAGTTTATTAATTACACATTAAAGAGAGGAAGGACCTGGGGTGGCTTTAGCTTACCTGAGAGATTTGGGGGTAGCGGGTATTATTATTGATGTGTTCATACTCTTGCCTAATACTAAGGCTCCGGGCTTGTGTTCTTCATCTGTAAAATGTAGGGGCTGGCCAGACGATAGATGAGAAATTATACCTCCCTCTCTTCTTTGCACAGTTGGGGGAGTATGAGGATGGGACACTCCAGACACTCTCAGACTCAGTAGATCCTTCAGTTAGTTTCATGGAACTGTTCCCCGACCCCACCCCCAATTTTAATTCTTTGATACAAGTACTAGCTGTCTAGGTAGGAGAAAGGAGTCGGGGTGTGTGGGAATATTCAGAAACAAAAATGATGTAAAAATAAAATATATAGAAATTAAATATAATTTCAAATGAAAAGATTGGGCCAGATGGCCTCTAAGGCCCTTTTCAGCTATGACATCATACCAGTTTATGAAATGAGTTTGTGAGAAATAATAGTAATGGTGCCTAATGAACAGAGGGACAGATTTGAAGTCAGGAAGTCATTTGTTCAATTGTGTCTGACTCTACGTTACGCCATTTGGGATTTTCTTAGCAAAGATATGGGAGAGATTTGCCATTCCCTTCTCCAGATCATTTTACAGATGAGGAAACTGAAGCAAACAGGGTGAATTGCCTTGCCTAACTAGCAAGTGTCTGAGGGCAGATTTGAACTCAGGAAGATGAGTCTTCCTAACTCTAGGCCCATCACTCTATGCACTAGGGTGCCACCTAGCTTCCCCGAAGTCAAGAAGACCAGAGAATAAATTTTACCTCTTAATATTTACTGGCTGGGTGACTGGAGAGTCACACCTCATCTCTGTGTCTCATCTGTAAAATGTACAATAATATCTGGAACACTTCCCTCTCGGGGTTGATGTGAAAGAATATAAAAGATCTTTGTAAACTTTAAAACTCCATATAAATGTCATCACTGAGAGACAGGATGATGAGAAGTGGATTCAGAGTCAGAAAGACCTGGGTTCAAGTCTGCCATGTCTCTGAGATTTCTAGCTGTGTGACCCTGGACAAGTCATTTAACCTCTAAGACTACAGATCGGTAGCTGACCTGCTTTATTAGAAGGTCTTTTCTTATTTGGGAGCTTCTTAGGTTGATGAAGTCACACATCTGGACCAAACATTTTTATCGTCATCATCCAAATGTGAAAGGTTTGTTCCCTGTAGCTCCAGATGGCATAGTCTAGGACTCTAGGCTGGGCAGAAGTTAGGAAAGGGGGTTCTTAGGAACCAGCTAAGGAAAAATTTTTTGGCAATAAAAGTTGTCCGATAATGAAATAGTCTGTACTACATGCCAGTAAAGTAGCCATCATTGTGATTATTCAGATTACAGGCTGGTTGACTCTCTATTGGGAAGGCTATGTAGGGGACTTTCTGCACTAGGCTCAGGGGTGGAGATCTTGGTAAGCTCTATTCCTAGACTAACATGTAAATGCTGATATTTCCATTGGTGAGATTTGTTCCTCATTAGGACCCTGTAAGGTAGGGCCAATCCTCTGGTGAGCTCTGCTGTTTTGGCTGATCCATATGGTCACTTAAGACTTGAAAGCATCACACTGTAATTGACTCTCTTGGGGAAAGAGTCAGTGGCTAATGAGTCATTTCTCCTTTCCTGGACTCCCAGTACCAGTGAAGGATGAGGTCTGGGTTTGCTCCTCTACATCTTGGCTCTTTGCCTCGTTACTCTTCAGCTCTAGCCTTTCCTCTGGTCTTTGGGTTCAGGGTTCCTTGCCATATCAATCTTTCTTTTCTGTGACTCCTTTGTCGTTGCCTCCAGGTGTTTGTGGTACTGTGCACTCTGGACTAAAGGAGCCGGGTCTCTGGATCTCATTGAGGTTGGCCATGCTGCAGCATCATTGCCGTTGCCATAGATTACTCAGGGAAGTGTTAGACGTCTTTTTGAACTATACCATCTAGGCCAGAGGTATTGGAACTCATCAACACTTTTCTGCTTCTTTTGTTATTCAGGCCTGAAGCCTGGCCCTGTTCACAAAAGGCCCCTTGGGAACTTATAAAGAGTTTCTGATTGATCAGTCTCAACCTAACCTTTACCATTTGCTGAACTAAGCCAAATGAATTTCAATCACTTTTTCCCTGCCTCACTATACTGGTGGGGTTCTGTACCCATCCCATGCCCCATCCATGCATAGTCAGAACTTCCTAGTTAATCTTCTTGAGGTTAGGGGAAAATAATCAAATGCCTTCCCATTCATCTTTCTGACTCCCGTCATTTCTCCTTGAGTTATCATAAAAAAAATTACTCTGAGGAAAACCTCAGGAAATGGAGAAAAGTTGGCATCAACCCCATTGAAATACAAAAGTCCATGTCCCCATTATGTTATCTCCCCAGTTAAAAAATTTACAGTCCCTGCAAAATATACCAGGAACAAATGTATAGCCTTCAGATATAACTAATACATGTGAGTATACTTCATATCCATGAAACTGCACATGCTGTAGCAGCTATATGCAGTGTGGTATATATCAGTTACATTCTTTTTTTTTCACATTTTGATTTTCTTTATTATTTAAAAAACATATCCTTTTTATTACTTTTTTGACTCTGTACTTGTGCCCTCAACACCTTCACGACAATTTTCCGGTCCTCAATCAGGAAAGCACTCTTGATCCTGTCACAGACACTTTTAGCACACATGGAGCCACCATAAGCCCTGCTGACACGCTTTTTTGTCTTTGACAGCCTCATAAGAACTTTAGGTCTCACTGCATAAACACCTCGAAGTCTTCCTGGGCACACACCACAGGCTGATTTTGATGCTTTTTCAACTTTCTTGGTATAATGGTAAACAATTCTGTTACCTGGAGTTCGTGAGAGCTAAGTGTTATTAGAAGCTGTATTATACCACAGGCTACGGGGATATGTCAGATGCTGAACCATTTTTAATTTGTCAAGTCCGTCACCGAAAGAGGGACTATCAGTTATATTCTTTTTTTTTTTTTGATGAGGAGCAATCAGGGTTAAGTGACTTGCCCAGGGTCACACAGCTAGTAAGTGTTATGTGTCTGAGACTGGATTCGAACTCAGGTCCTCCTGACTCCAAGGCCAGATCTCTATGCACTTTCACCACCTAGATGCCCCTATCAGTTATATTCTTACCTGACATATAACACCACTTCATATTAGCCCTCCAATAACTGGGCAACAGTAATATTGGGTATAACTCCATTTGCAAGGTTTTAATTATGTCACCAAGAAGGAAGTGGGCACCTTGAAAGAGAGGAGGAGGGAGTAGGGACAAAAGTTTCTCCTTTTAAAGCCTACTGAGTGGGATGTTCTTCCTGTTTGGTTATCAATCATCTTCTACCCAGCTCCCAATAATGAGAACCTCAGAGGCAGTTAGAGGGTCCAGTGGATAGAGATCTGGGTTTGGAATCAGGAAGACCTGAGTTCAGATCCAGCTTCAGACTGAACAAACTAACTATGTGATTCTGGATAAGTCAATTAACCATTTAGCCTCAGTTTCCTCAATTGTAAAGTGGGCATCTTAATTGCACCTACTTCCCAGGGTTGTTGTGAGGATCAAATGAGATATTTGTAAAATGCTTACCATGGTGCCTGGCACTTTGTAGTAAACTTGTTCATTCCCTCCCCTCCATCTAGAGCAAGCAGGAGCCTCAGGTTGTCTGTGTTCTTTGTGAAGGGCACACTGGAAAGGGTAAAGGTTCCGCTCCATAGGAAATGCCTCCAATCTGGAAGATCAGAGGGGCCTGATTGCCCTTTACAAGGCTCCAGTATCACCATTCACAGACGCTTATCCTACAGCTGACTCCTAGCTATTTCATCACCTTGCTTCTCACCTCACTCACAGAGGCACAAAGATCACCTGTCCTACCGGTCCCACATGTATCTGACCAACCATCCCCAGTACAACCAGCATCCCTAACAAGAGCTCATCCAACCTTGGGCTGAGGACCCCAAATGAAGGGGAACCCACTATATCCCAAGAGTCACAAGATCATAGATTTAGAGCTGTGAGGGATCTTAGAAGCCATTGAGTCCAATGCCCCTCATTTTTTAGATGGGGAAACTGAGACACAGAGAAGTCAAATGACTTGTCCAGGGTAACAGAGCTAGTGTCTGAGGCAGGATTTGAATCCAGGTCACCCTGACTCCAAACCCCGTGTTCTATTCACCACAACACCTAACCCATCTTACTTTTGGCCCCCTACAATTGTTAACAGGTTTTCCCATATCTCAAACTGAAATCTGCGTCTCTGTATCTCCCACTTATTTTTCCAATCCAGTCCTCTGGGTCTGAGCAAAAGAAGTCTAATCCCTCTTATCCTAAAGAGTCATTCAAATACTTAAGGGTAGTGATTATATCCCACCAAGTCTCTCCTTCTCCAGCTGACACATCCCTGGTTTCTTCAACCTACCCTCTGCGGTATTCTTTCCAGGCCTGGTTGCCCTCCTCTGGACAATCTCCAACATGACAACATTCTCCTGAAAATGTGGTACCCAGAATAATAATAACAAGGCAGTATGTATAATCATGGGTTTGAGTCAGGAAGACGTGCATTTGAAAACCTCTTCTGCTGCCTCCTTGCTTTGTGACTATAGGTCACTCATTCTCTCTGAGCCTCAGTTTCCTAATCTGCAAAATGGGGAGAATTGTATCTGAAGAACCTTCCTCATACGGTTGTTGTGAGAGGCAAACTAAAGGATATATAGAAAGTGCTTTGCAAATCTTAGAGCCCTTATCTGTCACTATTATTATAATTAGTGATGATTAATAATAGCAATAATAATACATTTACCCTTTCCTAGGCATGCAGTATCACTCTTACTCTTCACAATCTTTCAGGGCTTCCCAGTAGCTGCTCAGTGATCTGAGCTGTCTGTTGTTTCAGTACCTTGAAACTTTGTTCAAATCTTGTAACTTGAAATCATTGAGAGCAACTAGATACTTTCTTGTTGTCTCTCTCCTCAACCTGAGTTTCACCTCCCCATAAGCCATTTTGTTTTGTCCTTTACAATCCAAGGCTCACTGAGCCTGGTGGCAGTGAGGAGTTGAGCTTTCTCACCATATCAGTTATCATCGTCTCATCCATCCACTGACAATTACCATCTTTTCTTTGTACCTCTTCTCACTTCCAATAAATATAAAAAAATACCCAATAACCCTTTTCGGGGGGGGGTATTCCTTAGCATTTATCAACCAATCAACAAACATTTATTAAGCTCTTACTGTAATGTTTCAGGCACTATGCTAAACTCGAGGATATAAAGAAAATGCAGTCTCTCCCCTCAGGGAGCTTACTTTCTAATGTGGGAGGAACCACCCACCCACACATCCACACCCCCTCCCCCAACACGCACACAGAGTAGGTGGAAGTTAATCTGAGGTGCTAGCAGGAGGGGAGCAGGAGGATCTCTTGCAGAAGGTGATGTTTGGGCTGAGCCATGAAGGAAGCCAGGGAGGCTCCTCTAATGTCTTTTACTGATGTTTTCCTTTACATTATAATAGTTTTGTTCTCAGTTTAGCTTTATTCCCTCTGCATCAGTTCATACAAGTCGTCTCATATTTCCCTGAATTCATCATTTACCATTTCTTTTGTAATTGTTGTTTAGTTATTTTTCTGGCTGTGACTCTTTGTGACCCCTTTGGGGTTTTCGTGGCAAAGATATTAAAGCCATTTGCCATTTACTCCTCCAGCTCATTTTATAGATGAGGAAATTCAGGCAAATAGGGTTAAATGACTTGCCCAGGGTCATACAGCTAGTAACTGTCTGAGGTCAGATTTGAAACCAGGGAGAGGAGTCTTCCTGACTCCAGGCCCAGTGCTGTATCCACTGCACCACCTAGCTGTCCTTAATCATTTCTTACAGTGCAATATTTAATGGTATTCACATACCACAATTTGTTCAGCCATTCTTCAATCCACAGGCACACATTTTGTTTCTGATCTTTTTGCTTCCACAAAAAGCATGCTAAGAATATTTGATATCTATTAAATCTTTCCCTCTGACTTTGACCTCCTTCGGATACATGCCCAATTGTGGCAATGCTAGGTCAAAAGATATAAACAATTTAATCACTTTTCTTGAATAATTCAAAATTGTTGGGCCAATTCATAACTGACAGAATATTAGTGTGTCTGTCTTCCCATAGTCCTTTAATATTGACTATGTCCACCTTTTATCTTTTTTGCCAGTTTGATAGATGTGAGATGGAACCTTCTAGTTCTTTTAATTTGTATGTCTCAATAGAGACATTAAATCAGTCCCTGCCTTCAATTAGCTCATGTTTTAGTTGGGGAAATGACATGCAAACAATTATGTGCATGTGGGATATATTGAGGATAAATGGAAGTTAATATCAGAGGGGAGGGGTTAGCATCTCTGGGAGGAGAGGGGATGGAAAGACTTCTTGCTGAAGATGGGACTAGAGCTGAGTCTGGAAAGAGGCCAGGGAAGCCAGGAGGGTGAGGAGGGAGAGCCTTCTAGGGATAGGTTCTAGCCAGTGAAAAAGCTCAGCTGGGGGATGAAGCCTTATGTGTGAGTAACAACAAGGAGGCCAGAATGGATGGAAGAGAAGAGAACATAAGACTGGAAAACTAGGAAGGGGTCAGACTGTCAGCAGCTTTAAATAGCAGAGGATTTTATTGTCTGTCCTTTTATTTTATTTTTCACCTGGAGGTAATAAGAGTAGCTAGGTGGCACAGCAGATAGAGTGCTGGGCCTGGAGTCAAGAACACCTGAGTTCAAATCCAACCTCAGAGACCTACTAGCTGTGTGACCCTGGGCAAGTCACTTAACCTTTTTGCCTCCGTTTCCTCATCTGTTAAATGTGCTGGAGAAAGAAATGGCAAACCACTCCAGTATCTTTGTCAAGAAAACCCCAAGTAGGGTGATATAGGGTTGGACAAGACTGAAATGACTGACCAACAACAAAAATGGGGAGCCACTGGAAATCATTGAATAAGGGGGGGTTGACGTGGGCAGACCTGTGCTCTTGGAACATCACTTTGGCAGCTGAGTGGAGGATGGAATGGATTAGAAGAGGTCTGAGGCAGTTAGAGGACTATTACAATAGCTTAGGCAAGAGGTGATGAGGGCCTGCACCAAGATGGCAGCTCAGTGAGTGGAACAAAGTGGATGCATGTGAGACATGTTGGGAAGACAGAAACAAACAACATAACTTGACAACAGACTGGATATGTAGAATGAGTGAGAATTAAGAATCCAGGATCATACTGAAGGTGTGAGCCTGGGTTACTGGGAAGGTGATGGGAAGAGAGTAAGATTTTGGGGAAAGAAAATGAATTCTATTTTGGATGGATTGAGATGCCCACAGGACATCCAGTTCTAGATGTCCAAAAGCCAGTTATTATGTGAGATGATTTCCAAGAGAAATTAGGGCTAGATATGGAGATCTAGGGTTCATCTTCATATTTAATCATTTCATTGGATTCCAACTCCTTGTGACCCCGTTTGGGGTTTTCTTGGCAAAGACACTAGACTGGTTTGCCATTTCCTTCTCCAGCTCATCTTGCTTGAGGAACTTAGGCAAACAGAGTTAAGTGACTTGCAAGGTCACACAGTTATTAAGTGTCTGAGGCCACATTTGAACTCAGGAAGATGAGTTCTTCTGACTCCAGGGCTGATACTTTACCCATTGTGTCACCTAGTTGCCCTTCATCTTCACAGAGACAGAAATTAAATCTACGGGAACTGATTCTAGAAAGCTAGGATTATCTCCGATCGTGAGAGAGACTTTTGGGGGAGAATTTCAAATGTCCTTTCCGCTTCTAGCCTTTCCTTCCTCACAGAAAGAAGGCCATATCTCATGTTCTCTCACTGAGAAATCCAGAGGAAGACTGAGCCTGGGCCCTTGCTGGGGGCTGGGGGAAGAGGAAGTGGGGCTGTTGTTTGGGACAGCTTATTCTTTACCTCTGAACACTTAGTAGCAAAACTACCCCCCAGTCCTATCTTTTGCAGAAACTGAAATCATCCCAGATCAGCCCTTAGTCGAATGTCTCCTGGAGGCTGGGGAAAGTGAAATTTGTATAATAAATGTAGGAGTTTGAAGAAAGGACCTTTGTCTGGGCTGGGGGCCTGGACCATTGGTCAGTTCCTCTCAGCCCCCGGCCTCTCCCAGAATGCCCCCCTCTCCTGATGAATGCCGCACTTGTCCACATAGCAGGTCCTGGGTTTCCCAGTCCTGGGCTTGCCTGTGTCCCCCCTCCCCTGGGTGGCATCACCATGGCCCCGACTCAGGCCCTGGGGGCTCTTGCTGCAACGTCTGGGCCTGAGAGCCACTAAGGGAAGTTACTCAGGGAAGTCTGAGGCTCTGGGTCTCACCATGTTTCTCTACTGGAGGAAGCGGGGAGCCTATGAGCTGGAGTCATTGCCCCCGTCCCTGACCGAGCTGGAGTATGGGACTGTGGAGCGTTTCTCTTGGAGCTCATCCCTTGATATCATTGAGGACCTTGAAGGTAGGTGTGAGGGGTGGGGGTGAGGATTGATGGGCCTCGGATGAAGAGGAGGCAGGAAAGGGAATGTACTCACCTGATAATAACCTGCCTCACATGGCTTAAAAAATACCTCTCCAACTTAACTGACACCTGAAGTTCCATTTTTGGTAAGGATTCAATCCCTATTAAAATGCAGGTCTCTGGAGAGAGGTGTAGGGAAGGGACAACTCTTAAAAAATATATGGGTGCTTTTTTTCTGGCATTCCTTCCCAATGACCCCACCTCCACTTCTAAATAGAACCTTCTCTTATAATAAGGCAGGAATCAAAACAAACCAATACATAGGCCACGTCTGACAACATATGCCTCATTCTGCACTGAGCGTCCACCCTCCCCCACACACACCGGTTGGCTTCGCCATGGGGGGAGGGGCGGTTCATATTTTTACCTATAGACTTATTACAGCTCATCATGATGGATGAGGTTATCAGACTCTTTCCCTGACAGCAGATTATGATAGAGAGGAGGCAGTCACTGGGGGCCCAATGGAAGTGGTCAAGAAGTCAGTTTCTTCCATGATGAATTTCACCCTTACAGTCTGGCCCCATCTGAAGGGGTCCTTAGTATAAAGGACAGCAGATTGTAAAGCCGAGCTCCTTCCTAGAGCTAGGAGGAGGAGAGAGGAGCCAGGACAAGTGGGCCCCTTCCCAGGGGCTGGGTCATTGCCAGGGGTCAGGGGGAGGGGCAGCAGAAGGTCAAAGGAGACTTCCTCTCTATTCAGTTGGTTCAGGGTATCCTAAGAGGGGGTAAGAAGGGTGGGGTGGGAGTGGAAATGAAGATGCTGGGAACCCAGAGTGATTGTGCCAGGTGGGAGAAGGAGAAAATCTTGCTTTTCCTAGATAGGTGTTTGGGTGTTTGCTCAAAGACCTTCTGGAGTGAAGGGGTCCAGGGGGGCCTGACTGATCAGCACTATCTTACCTCATATTTGTGTCTCCTTGTAAAGTAGCTGCTATATGGCAAGGAAGACCTGAGTTCAAATCCCACCTTTCACACTTACTAGTTGTCAGACCCTTTATTTCTCTTATCTCTCTGAGTCTCAGATTATAACTTGCTTTTGTTTTTCTTTTTTTAGAAGCAATTTTCTCTTTTATTGTGAACTTAATAATTGCAAATAGTTCAATTATCAAAGAAGAATAAGAAAGAGGATTGTAAAAGAAACTGAACTTCTGGGTTATACATGCAGACACACAGACACAAAATTTACCAAGAGAGTAGCCAAACTGCTATTTATTCATACCCCCTTTGCACTTAGTTTTGTTGTGTTCTGGGTTTTTAAAAATGATCTGTTGACATCTTTTTTCCCTCACTGCCCAGTATCCCACCAACCCTTCCCCCTAATCCCACTCAGGAAAAACCTTCCTTTGTACTAATGTGTGACGTCTAAGACTGCAGGTTAGAGGTGGGCTGAGATCTGCTTCAGTGGAGGGACTCCCCATACTATGTTTGATATATTGGACTAATCTGATTTGCTATTCAAGACAATTTCCTACCCAGGCTAGTCAGGGCAACAATTGTGTCTTTCCTTGATCGATCAGGCACAGAGTACAGTGATTTGCCCAAGGTCACACATGCGCACTTAGTAGTAGGACCAAGATTAACTCTCTAGGGGTGGGGGTGGGGTGGAATTAGTAGGACTAGTGTAGCCACAATGGGGTGGCACAGGAGGATGGCATCTGGGCCAGACAATGTTAGAGAGCAGAGGAGTGTGTGGGAGGCTGGTGGTTGGAATGCAGGGAAGGAGGATGGATATTGGATCTCCTTTGTTGTCACATCACCTTCATTTACCAATGTCTCCTTTCCCTCCACTGAACCCTATCTATCCCTTGTAACAAAGAATAAAAAAAGAGGAAAAAAACCCTAGCTCAGCAGAACTAACCAACATATGGACTTAGTCTAACAGTGGATGCAGTGTTCTGCATACCTAGGCCCCCACTCCAGCTCTGCGGAGAAGTGAGGGAGGCAAATTCTCTCATCTTTTTTTCTTGGCAGAGTAGGAGGGGACATTTGGTCATTATCCTTATGCTCTGCCTATTTGTATATCAAACCATAGAGCTGCTATTGTTGTTGAGATAGTGAGAGAGAGAGAGAGAGAGAGAGAGCTGAAATAGCATTGAATTTAGTGTCCAAAGACTTGGGTTCCGATCTAGCCTCTGCTATTATCTGTGTTCATCTTTAACAAGTGATTAAGCTTCTCTGTTTCCTCATCCATAAGACTGAGGGGCTAGTGGTCTAGGTAATAACAGTAATTCACGTTTATTTATTTATTGCTTTTCTTACAACATTGGGAATTAGGTAATGGCAGGATTGTTAGCTTATTATACAACTGAAGAAACTAAGGCTCAAATGCCTCATGTGGATGTCTTCTGCTTGATTATACTTCATTCTTATTAGAGAGTGTTCTCTTGGTAGGATTGAGTCATTGAGGAAAAATAGTGAGCATCTTTTTTCTTTTCTTTTCTTTTCTTTTCTTTTCTTTTCTTTTCTTTTCTTTTCTTTTCTTTTCTTTTCTTTTCTTTTCTTTTCTTTTCTTTTCTTTTCTTTTCTTTTCTTTTTTAAGAAAGAGAAGTACACAAAAGTAAATTGGCCTGCCCAGGGTCAATGAATATCTGAGACAGAAAGGGAATCTAGATTTCCTATCTCAAAGTGTAGGGTTCAGTGACTTGCCCAGGGTCACATAGCTAGTAAGCATCTGAGGCCACATTTGAACTCAGGTCCTTCTGACTCCAGGGCCAGTGCACTATCCACTGTGCCACCTAGCTGCCCCCTGTTGATTTTTGTAGTTACTTTGTTTTTGAAACTCGATAAAGTACCTTTTTTTTTGCGCTTTCTGGTGAGGCAACCAAGGTTAAGTGACTAGCCCAGGGTCACACAGCTAGTGTCAAGTGTCTGAGGCCAGATTTGAACTCAGATCCCCTGACTTCAAGGCCAGAGCTCTATCCACTGTGCCATCTAGCTGCCCTGCATTGTCTCTTAAGATCAAAGGTGTGGTTCACAAAGATCAGCTTGTGGTTCACTCCCAAGTGGACCCCAACCAGATTAAAATATAATTGGGAAATAAATATTCAGCAAAATAAATTAAAATACAAGCAAAAGTAGAAATGTTAATATACAGTTTTCTAAGTCAATGTATCTTGACAGGGATCATTATGTATGTTCCAATTTCTAGTTTAGTTTGCATCCCTACCTCTGATGGACATTCAGCTTGAAACCATATGAATTTGCCAAGCTGAGGGGCCAGAGACAACCTGGCAGCCCCCAGGACTAATTGAGAAGCATATTCAGCTGTGGGGTGGAAGGGAAGGACAGAGTCCCGACCTCAGGACACTCAGGCATTCCTCGTGGTTTACATGGTTAAGGAATCACAGTCCTCCAGCTGAAAGGGACCTCAATGGCCACAAAGTCCAGTTCCCACATTCAAGATGAGGAAACTGAGACAGAAGTTGAATGACTTACCTAGGGTCATTTGGATCCAAGCAGATCCCCATTTCAGGAAGTGCATGTCAGTATGGCCCCAGCAAGTGGAATCTGACAAATGTGGAAGTGAGGGAAATCCCAGTGGACATGTTGATAGGTACCCAGGGCCAGGCGAAAGGTCTGGGCGACTCCTTCTCATGACCATCCTCCATAGCTTGGGGTTCACTATTTCCCTTGCCTGCCCTAGTGCAACTGCCCTGGGAAGGAAGCACATTTTACTCCCCACCCTTGTCACTGCCCTGGGACAAAGGCCCGATGGTCCCACCCTAGCTTGCCCCATTCTCTTCTTATCTGAGGATTAGACTACTGGGTCCAGGCCAATAATACAATCAGGCCTCTGCTGCCCTCAGTGAAAGACAGAGGTTTAAAGCCTCTCCCTCTCTCTTCTCCCTTCTCAGTATCTCTCCTAGTTCTGAGAGGCTGCCCCATTACCAATCTAGAAATAGAGATGTGTGTGTGTTTTCCCTGTAAGTCCCTTTCTTTCACTCTCCCTCTGCACAGGTGTGTGAAATCTCAACCAACATTTAAAATATTTTATTGATATTTTTTGTTTTTATTTTACTGGCAGCTAAGCGATGCAGTAGAGAGAGAACTTGGACCTGAGTTCAAATGTGTCCATCAGACAATTGTTAGCTGCATGATCTTGGACCAGTCATTTAACTTCTGTCTCAATTTCCTCACCTCAAATATGAGAACTAGACTTTGTGACTTTTCAGGTCCCTTTCAGCCAGAGGTCTTTGAGTCTTTAATCATATAAATCTGTAAAATGGGACCACTAATAGCACTTACCTTAAAGGGTTGTTATGAGGATCAAAGCAAGATAATATCTCTAAAGTCCTCAGCACAATGCCTGGCACATAGTAGGTACTATATAAATGTCAGTTACTATTATTGTTTATTATTTCATCATTATTTCCTAAACTGTAATATGGAGATGATAATAGCACCTCCTTCCCAGGGTTGTTGTAAGGATCAAATGAGATAATATTTGTAAAGCACTTAGCACTGTGACTGGAATATAGTAGGCACTGTATAAATGTTAGTTGTTTATTATTATTATTTTATTATTAATTATTATAGTATTACTAGTATTATTTCTTCGTCTGTAAAATGGAGATAATAAGAGCATTTATCACACAGGTTATTGTAAGGATCAAATGAGATAATATTTGTAAAGTGCTGAGCATGTGCCTGCTACATAGTAGGTACTCTATAAATGCTCATTCCCTTCTATCTTTTTACATCACATTAATTTACAAATATATTCCTCCCTGCTTGTCTGCTCAGCAAATCATTTCTTGAAAGAAAAAAGAAAGAGGAAACAAGAGCATTTTGTCCCAATCCACTGACCCATCAACTATGTCTGACAGTATAAACAGCGTTCCTTACCTGTAGTCCCCCATCTCTGAAAAAAATCATAGACTTCTAACAGAAAAGGGTCTTAAAGGTCACAAATGACCTTATTGTACAGGTGAAGAAACTGCAACCAAGAGGTTAAGTGATTTGCCTAGGGTCACATAGCTAAGGAAGTATCTGAGACAAGATTTGAACCTAGGTTCTCCTAACCTCAGTGTCCCACTCTTTATACCATCTTGGGAGATGAGCTCCATTTTCATAGCTCTTCCCAGGGCTCAAGCTTGGTCATTATAATTGCATAGCACTCAATTTTTCATGAACTGAAATGATCTATTTTGCCTGTTTTGATCTCGTCTAAATTTCATTTGGTTTAAGAACTTTCAGTCTAGTCAAAGCTGTGAAAGGTATAAGGTCACATTCTCTTCTGATTTATTTTATGCTCTGACCTTTTACATTAAGATTCAGGATTCATTTTGAACTTACTATTGTATATAGTGTAAGATGCTAGTGTAATCTTATTTTCTGCCAAACTGCTTTTCAGTATCCCCTGTTTTTTTGCATAACAAAAGTCCTTCCCCAAGAAATTCATATTCAATGGATTATCCAATATTGGGTTGTAGCATTCAATTCTTTCTGTTACTTCCTTATCTAATAAGATTTGCTATTCTATTTTTAATAAGTACCAAGTAGTTTTGATGATTGCTGCTTCATAATGTAATTTGAGCCCTAGAAGTACTCTTCACCTGCAATCTTACTCCCCATTTCAAAAAGCATTGATTACTTACAAGATACTATGCTAGGTACTAGAGAAACAAAGAGAAAGTTGAAAAAGTATTTGCCCTCAAGAGGCTTCATCCTACTGGGGAATACATATGATGAGTAAGAGTCAGGGTATTCAAGGAGAGAGAACATAAATAACTGGGGAGATCAGGGATTCAGTGTAACTAATTGTGTGAACATATGTGTGTGTCTGTGTCTGTGTGTCTGTGTGTGTGCATGCTTAAGTCTCCAAGTGAAATGAGATGTGACTATTTATAAAATTATTTGTGTTTTAGGGCTTACCTGTGATTACGGTCTGTTGGGATGGTCTTCAGTCAGTCATTCAACAAACATTTATTAAGCCCTTACTGTGTGATGGGCACTGTGCTAAGCACTGGGAATAGAAATACAAGTAGAAAAAAAAAGACAGGTCTGCCCTCAAGGAGCTTACAATCTTTTAAAAAATTATTTTTGACATTAAAAAAATTAAAATTCCAAATTCTCTCCTTCCCTTCCGCCCCTCCCCCACTCATTGGGAAGACAAGCAGTATCATATCAATTATACAATTTCAATCATGAAAAAACATATTTCTATATTAGCCATATCATGAAAAAAGTAAGAAAAATAAAGAAAATGAAACACTGTACTTCAGTTTGCATGCAGAGTTCATCAGTTCTCTCTCTGGAGGTAGATGGCATTTTTTGAAATAAGTCCTTTGGAATTATGTCGGATCACTGAATTGATCAGAGCAGCTAAGTGTCTCAGCTCATCGTTGTTACAATATTGCTGTTAATGTGTACAGTGTCCTCTTGATTGTGATCACTTCACTTTGCATTAGCTCATATGAATCTTCCCATGTTTTCCTGAAACCATCCTGCTCATCATTTCTTATAGCGCAATAGTATTCCATCATAATCACATGCCACAACTTGTTCAGGCATTCCCCAATTGATAGACATCAAGGAGCTCATATTCTAATGAGACATACATATATACATACATATGTACATACATACATACATACATACATACATACATACATACATACATTCTAAGACAATGCACAAAAGGAAGCTGAAAAGGAAGAAGGGAGGAAGGTGCCAGCACCTGGGCATGTTGGAGAGGTCGTGAGTGCAGCTTAGTCAGAAATTAGATTTTGTAGGCAAGTTTATGGTGTTGAAATGGAGTGAGCCCTAGGGGTAGCTGAGTGTGAATGTCTCTAAGAGGGAGAGGAGCTGATATTATCCCATTTGATCCTCCCAACAACCCTGTCAGGTAGGTGTTGTCATTATTCCTATTTATAGTTGAGGAAACTGAGGCAAAGAGTAGTTAAGCGGCTTGCCCAGCATCACACAGCTAGCAAGTGTCTGAAGTTGAATTTGAACTCAGGTCTTCCTGACTTCAGGCCCAGGGTTCTGTGCACTGTGGTGCCCCCTAGTGACCTTTGGGTAATTTGCTTTAGGTAAATTACTCTCTGGGCCTTGGTTTGCTCATTTGTAAAATGAGAGTGTTGAATTACATGGCTTCTGAGATCTTTTCCAGTTTGGGATCTTATAGTCCTGATCCGTGTGCTCAGGACCCTGAGATTCTCCTATTCCCTGAGCAGAAGGCCGTACTCCATAGGGGTCTAAAGAATGGGGGAGGGGCAGCTAGGTGGTGCAGTGGATAGAGCACAGGCCCTGGAGTCAGGAGGACCTGAGTTCAAAACCGGCCTCAGACACATAACACTCACTAGCTGTGTGACCCTGGGTAAGTTACTTAACCCCACCGTCTAGCAATAAAATAAAATAAAAAGAGTGGGGGGTGTCAGAATCCCTGTGACCTCCTGTGCATAGAGGAGTGGTTTGCCACATTTTGTCTTTTGGCTGAGCTTTTCCTGGGTTGGGGAGGACTCGTGTACAAAGCGTGACCGACGCTGAATCTTAAACACATTTTTGCTGAAATGTTAATATTGCTGAGTAGGGGCTTCTCAGTTCCTCTGTGAGGCTGCCAAAGGAAATCTTGGGGCTGCCTTCCTGGCTGCCTGGCTCCCAGCTTTGAGACACAGCTGTGGTGCCCTCCACCTCCCCTGACTTTGCAGGAGGAAATGGATGGTCACTGGGGCCCCTGGGCTGTTCCACTATCCTACTGTCCACCCATCCGCTGTCCATCTGCTCTAAGTTTGCAGGGAGCTTGAAAAACTTTCTCTGGGGCCCCAAGGGAAGAATTCTGGATTTGCTTTTATTATTATTCATAACAGGTCAGCTGAAAGGCGGGTTGGGGCCCTGGTGGACCAATGAGAGGTCTGTTTCTATGTGGTGGGCACATGGCCCGCACAGAGAGGGATTGTCCTGGGGGATGATTTCAGGCCGTGGGCAGCCCTCAGTCAGAACATTTCTCCCAGCCCCCAGGAGTGGGTGAGAAGGTCACTTCTTGGCCTGCAGTTAGATGGGCCAGGTGCCCAGATCCCCATCCTTCTGTCTGGTTGGTTTTTGTGCCATTTGGCTCCCCACTACCCACTTCTTTGTGGGGCCCTAAGGCAAGCAGCCATGTGACCGGTGGTCTTCTGTGAAGTGTGAAGGCCAGGGGATAGTGGCAAGGGGCTACGGGGGCAAGAAAGGGGCCTTTTCTATGTCAGGTCATTAGGGTCACATTAAGCTCAAGGATGTGCTCATTGTATCTTCCTGACTACCCACCCCTTTTGTCTCTGACATCATAGGGATGTCAGGGGCTTGCTCCAAGCCCCAGTATGAATGCCTCATTGCCAGGGCCCTGGAAGAGCTTAACAGGAAGGCTAGTTTGGGATGTGGGAAATGTGAGGGTGTCGGCCGAGACTAGGGGCTACTACTTTATGAGACAAAGGTTGGGGGACAAGAAGAAATGGTGAGACTTCAGGGATGAGGAAGGGGCTGGGGACCCCAGGAAAATGTAGGGAAATAGCCCCCGGGGAAATCAGAGAATAGGCCATTTTGAAAACCTAGGGACCCCAGGCTTTTCAAGGTTCTGCGACTGAGCAAAAGCTGGGTTGAGGCTGAGGCTCTAAGTAGGGCCTAGTGACAGACTGTATGTCTTCTGTCTAACCAAATTGGTGATGTTGGAATCTTTTGGCCCCAACAACTTTCAAGACCACCTCAAAATAACAACCTAATATTTTTGTAACATTTTAAAGTTTGCAAAGCACTTTAAAGTCTGTTAAGCAATTTTTATTAACTAAAAAAAAGTATCTTTTGATTTTATACCAAATACATTTCCTGCTGTATCTCCCCCTCCAGAGATGCATACCTAAAATAATTTTGTGAAGAACTTTAGAGAAGTTTACAAAGTATTTTATATAACTTGTCTCATTCTATCCTCACAACGATTCTGTAGGGGTAAGTAGTACAACTATTATTAGTCACTATTTTACATGTTGGGAAACTAAGGCCCCAGGAGGTCAAACATCTTGCTTATGGCTCAGGGCTAGCTCAGTGGCAAAGAAGGTCTCAAATGCAGGTCTTTTGACCTTTAAGTCATTTGTACATACCGCTGTATCACATTTTGCCTTTTCTTGGAGAGGCATGAGCAAGGCAGACCTGGTTATCTTGGAGCCGTCATTGTGAGAGACAAGCCTAATTGATAAACAATTAAGTACCTACTGAATACAGAGTATTATGTTCCGTGCTCAAGTAGGCAGGAAGTGCATTTCACCTAAGCTTGTTCCCTGCCCTCTTGGGGCTTACCAAGTCCAAGTGCCATTTTCCAGGAAGACAAAGAAAGGCTTCCTCAGGAGAGACTGGGCAACCCACCGACGTCTCGGGCTCTCTGCTCACTCTCCTTGGGAAAGGACCAGCAAGGGCACACAGCTATTTGTTTTCCACCTTGCCCCCACTCTGAGCCAGTGCTGCGATACCTTCTGGGGAAATTTGTCACAGTCTCCCACCCCCTGGCCTCCACATCTGGCCACATCTTACCTCCTCTTCCCAAGAAATTGTTCCTTCCCTGACTCATCCTTGTGGGACCAAGAACCTTGGGTTCTGCAATCAGCTGAGAGTGTCTGGCTGGGGCCTCAGAGTCAGAGGGGCTGCTTCTGGAGCCAGGGAGGGCACCTTCATGGAAGAAAAGGTGGTGTGTGTGTGTGTGTGTGTGTGTGAGTGTATGAGAGAGTGTGAGAGTGTGTGTGTGTGTGTGTGTGTGTGTGTGTGTGTGAGATTGGTGGGAGGCTGGAATCCAATGGGAGCAGAGGATTGCTGACTGAGAGCCAGAGGGATTTTAGAAATTCTCCGCTCCAATCCCTTCATTTTGCAGATGAAGTCATTTGCAAGATTTGCAAGGTGACATGCCACCTGTCTGACCCTGGGCAAGTGCCCTGACCTCTCTGGGCCAAAAGCAGTCTCCCTGACCTTAGGTCTCCTCAACCTACCAGTGCTCCTGATTTCCACCCTTATATTGCCCTAGACTAGTAGATAGAGGGGCCCGCATTAGGAAGGTCTGGGTTCAAGGCCTGCCTCAGATATCTGAGCAAGTCACTGTCAGTGCCTCAGGCAGCTCTGGAAGGTTATAAATTGCCCAGCAGATGCCAAGATGCTTTGGCAAAGTGAAACCTCAGGTCATGGTCTAAGTTAAAGGTCTGAAATACTTTCTTTACAGAAGCCTGTCAATCCCAGGCAGAATAGGGGTGGGGTGGCTGGGTGGGTGGGGCTTGTCTCCCTGCTGGGCTTCGGGCTGCCAAGCTGCCAGGCCGGCCCCTGAGTCAAATGCCTCTTCCCCCAGCAAGAGTTACTCTCCTGGGGGCCTCCTCCTCCCATTCCTTCTTCCCTGCAGCCAATGGGGGGGAGCAGACAGATGATGGCATCACTGGCTCCTCTTTCAGGCCCCACCCCTCAGGTTGAGGGGCACTGCAGGGTGAATTGAGCTCCCCCTGCTCTCAAACTCAGGGCAGTAAGCACCTAGTCCCCTTTCCCTCCCCGCAGCTGCTGGTATCCCAGGGATAACTACCCCTTAGCTCCCTGCTCCCTGCCCAGGTCTGAAATTATTTCCCACCGGGCCCAGTTCTGCAATGAACATCCATACAAAGATAAAAGTGCATTTGCATAAATTTCCCGAAATGCTGTCTCCTATTCTTACATGTTTGTACAGTTCCCAAGTTACAGCCCTTAAAGGGGCAGATACCCCTTAACCTTACTGTTAAGGGATCGGCCTAACAAAGGACTGGAGGCCTGGGAGAGACCTTGAGACTTCCAGGCTCTCCTCCCCTCCTGACCATCCCTCAGCCCAGGGCTCCTAGGCACTTGGGCTCAGTCTAGGAGAAGGAAGAAGTCTCCACCCCAGAGCTAAGCTGAGGCCCTTGGGGGCTCCAGCTGGTTGGAGTCCAGTCCCAGAGGGTGGTGAGGAAGGAGGGAGGGACCCTGGCTTGTCTGGTGTGTGTTGGCTCTGGTTAGGCAGTGCCAAGAACATACAAGCCTCGTCTATACATTCAATCAGCTCCCCAGCTGCCTCTGTAAGCTCTGGGGCAAAATGGTAGATCCTTTTAGCTGGTCTTTCCCCTGTCTGGCTTCCCAGGGCTGTTCACTATAGCCTGATTTCATCTGCGGAAAGAAGGTTGAGGTGGGAAGAGTGAGTGGAGGGGTGTCAGCCAGTGACATTGGAGACCCAGGACTGAGTTCTGTTCTAAGACGTGGCCTGAATGCTCATGAGCGCTGTTGATTATGAGAACTGCCATGTTTATATCACTACATGAAGTACAAGGCTTCTCCGCAAACCTCCTGTGAGGGAGAAAGTACAACCTTCCCATTTTACAAATGAGTACACTGAGGCTTGGTGTCTTGTCCAAAATCCCACAGCTAGCAAATGTTGGAGGCAGGATTTGAACCCGGGCCTCTTTTTATTCAGGGATCCTTCATGATACCTGGGTGCTCATCCCAGGGATGGGGTTTGTCCAGCTGGCCAGAAATGCTTCCTATCTGCAACCTCCAGGCACTTCCTTTCTGGGTGATTGAGCTTTCTTGGCCAGGGATAGTACCTGGGAATTCTCGATTCAGTTCGGTTCCATCTTCTTCTTCTTCTTTTTTTTTTTGGTTGGGCAATGGAGGTCAAGTGACTTGCCCAGGGTCACACAGCTAGTAAGTATCTGAGGTCAGATTTGAACTCAGGTTCTCCTGAATCCAGGGCTGGTGCTCTATCCACTGTGCCACCTAGAGCATTTATGGAGTTCTTTCTGTGTGCCAGTCAAGGTGCTGGGTGTTGAGAATATAAAACCAAAAATGAAACAGTACTTGCCCTCCAGGATTTTACAATCTACTAGGGCATAGAGGGTGGCAGCTAGAGGATACCAGAGTACCCAGAGCACCGGGCCTGGAGTCAAGAAGATCTGAATTCAAATCTAGCCTCAGACACTAGCTGTGTGACCCTGGGCAAGTCACTTCACACTGTTTGCCTCAGTTTCCTCATCTGTAACTTGAGCTGGAGAAGGAAATGGCAAAGCACTCCAGTGTCTCTGCCAAAAAACCCCACATGGGGTCACCGAGAGTTGGACACAAATGAATTGCAATAACAGGGGCCTGGATATGCAGAGAGATAAATACAAAATAGTACAGTATACAGACCAGCCACTTCTCTGGCCTCTGACGGGGGAAGAATAACCATAGCTGACACTCAGGCGGCCTGGTGAAGTTGTTCTACACACATCATTTCACTTGATTCTAAAGTATGATAGAATCGATGAAGAGCTGGCAGACCTGTGTGGCCCTGGATAAGTCACTTAAGCCAATACTCATTCCAGGCAGCTCTCCAAGACAATGTAGCTGCAGAGAAGGAATACGGCAGCCTCCCATGTTACAGGGAGTTCCCTGTACCAGTACAAATGAAGGTTCAGTCCCTACCCTTATGTCTAGAGTGGATACTGCTGAAGAAGGCCCAGTGGGTTGCCTACAGGCTATAAAAATCCAGTGTTTGAAGCAGATCACTTCTTTTCAGGCCCACCAAGGTCCAGTCAAAGTGGCCAAGTTCCAAGCCCTCCCTCCTCACCTTCAAATCTCCATCTTTTCCATCAATGCTCAGCTTTAAGGGTCATTGCATGCAAACAGGACTTCCTTTCCTCCGGGCCTCTAGTGCCTCCTCCCCCACCCCCCAACATTAGACTGGATCTATTTTGTAACTCCTTATAAGCCTAGCATACAGTAGGTGCTTAATCAATGCTTTTTTAAAAATTGGTGAGGCAATTGGGGTTGTGACTTGCCCGGGGTCTCCCAGATAGTAAGTGTCAAGTGTCTGAGACCAGATTTAAACTCAGGTCCTCCTGACCCCAAGGCCAGAGCGATGCACTGCACCATCTAGCTGCCCCATTAATCAATGCATCCTGACTGGTTGTCAGACAACCTAATGACTACAGATGATATAGGCCTTATTGTCTGAGGCTCAGGTTAAATAGCTTGGTGGTAAGTGACTTGATCCTAGGCTGTGGGTACCAAGAGGTTGCTCACCCCTGTGGGAACTAATATTGGAATCAATAGTGACACCCAGGGTCTCCTCGGCTCCTCACAGCTGGATTCCAATGCTGCTCAGTCCAAGTAGGCCTCAGGTCTGTCCTCCGTAAAATACTGCCTAGGGAAGATGGAGCTCTGAGCTGCTTCAGGTTTTCTCCCCTCTGGGCTGGGCTGGGCTGAGCCGGGCTAGGCTGGGCCGGCCAGCTGGGGAGCCCAAGGCCTTTTCAATCCCTGGAGCTGGGCTGATTCTGCCGTCACCTGACACTGCCCCACCTCTCTAGGTTGCCAGCCTAGAAGCATTTCAGAGGTGTCTCCCAGGGCCACTCCCAGCCCCTGCCCCCCTCCCTTTCCTGGCTTGACTGGCTCATCTCCTGTCTCTTACACCCACTTGGGGCTCTGACCACCCACCAGCCCCTCTGGGTTGGGATTTTTGCCTGTCTCTGCTTTTCTTTATCTCTCTAGCTCTGTCTCTGCCTCTCCATCTCTGTCCTTCACTCTGTCTCTGCTTCTTTGCCTCTCTATCTCTTTCTCTCTGATTCTATTTTTTTATCTCTGTCTCTTGTCTGTGTCTCTGGCCCTTTGCACTGTCTCTTCTGTCTCCGTCTCTGTTTCTCTGTCTCTTGCTATGTCTCTGTCCCTGAGTCCCCAGGCCCTAGGCTGATCGCCTCCTACCCTGGCTCCAGCAGCTTGAGCTTAGGCTCAGGGCTCGGGGCTCGGGGCTCGGGGCTCGGGGCTCAGGGTTCCGGCTGTGTCTGTTTCACCTAAGCAGCCCAAACCCCGCGGCGCTGTTGTGTCCGCCTCTCCTGGCCTCGGCTGGGCAGGCTCCACTTCTCTCCGCCTCCCCTCCCCTAGCCTCTGCTTCCCTCCCCTCTCTTCCCCTCCCCTCCTCTCGCTTCCCCCGGGACCAGGCCGGGCCGGCGCAGCGGCAGGCTCCGGGAGAGCCGTCTCTGTCCCCGGGGGGCTCCTCCATGGGTGAGTGCGGGGTACCCCCGGCCGAGGGCAGCGGAGGGAATGGAAGGGAAGGGCTGGCGGCCGGCCAGGCTGCTGCAGCCGCCGAGCCCAGGAACCCCGGGATCCGCGCGGGGCTCCAAGCCCGCGTCTCCGGCCGGCCCCGCCGCTGGGCTGCGGTCGCCGCCGCCGCGCTGGCCCAGGATGGCGGGCTGAGCCGAGGACCCCGGCAATCAGCGGTCGGAGGCTGGGGCTCCAGGATGGTGGACTCTGGGACTGGGGGCGCGTGGGGAGCGGGGGCAGAACTGTGGGATCCTGGACTAGGCTGGGGGAGGCCTGGTCCAGGGGTGCTAGGGGACTCCTAGACCTGGGGGAGAGGAGACTCCTAGCCTTGGGATCCTGAACTGGGGGGGGCTCTGGATACCAGATAGGGTGCGTGGTCCAGGGCCTTGGAATTCTGGCGGACGGGGGGAGTCCAGGGTGTCCACAGGGCTGTGGTGTTCCATTGCGGGGCAGACTGGCGGAGGGGCTCCAGGAACTTGGTGGGGGGAGGCAGCAGAACTGGAGGGAGTGCTACATACTAGGGGCCAAGCTCCAGAGATGGCCCCCCCCCCGAATTAGGGGGAGGGACAAGGGGACCCAGACCGTGGAAATCTGGCCTTGAGGAGAGGCCTGGGGGGTTCCAGGGTGAGGTATCCTGAACTACGTGCCTGGGGTTTCAGGCGCTAGGGATCCCAGGCCAGAGGAAGGGGGGCCCTTTGGACTGGAGTCTTTGATGCAGGGGTTTTCTGGGGCCACAGATTCCCGGATTAGAGGATTCTGAGGATGGGGGGAGGTCAAGGCCACTCTAGGCTCTAGCTCTGGAGAAGCTTTGCTGGGGGCCAGTCAGCTTTGGAGAGTTGGGGAGGTGGGCAGGTTGGGGCAAGCTGGGCGCAGCTGGGCTGGCATCTAAGGTTGCCCTAGGTTCAGAGTGAATATTGGCCCATCCCTTCTGGCCTCTCTCTGGAGATTAGGCGTGCTGAGGGTTGCAAGAGCTAAGGGGGAACACTTTGGAAGGCCTGGAAAAGGAGTGAGGAGTCATCACGACTACCTTCTCTACAACCAGAGACTCCAGACAAACCTCCTGAGTAGGGGTGGGCTTAAGGTCTATCCTTGGAAGAAGTGTCCTCCACCTTCTCTGGAGCTGGGCTGGCTTTCTGGTGTCTGGACCTTCCTGCCCTCAGATGCCCAGCAGCCTGGGGTTCTGGGGCAGACCAGGGCTAGATCTGGGCCTGGGGAGTAGTTCAGACACCTACTATTGCCATCCCCTTTTTCTTCCCTCATGTGCATCCCCATTTCCTTGTCTACCTCACTCTTTCCCAAAGAAACAATTATGGAGGTGGGGTTAGGGACATGTTACTCCCATTTCTTTTACTGGTCAGATTGGGAGCTGTCAGACTTCAGATCAGTCTGATTCCTATCTAGGGGTGGGGGTGGGCCTAGACACTGAGTTTCAGATGGACCTATGGCTTATATGCATATGGGTAAGGACCATGTGGTAAACTTCTGTCCCTGAAAAAAACTGGCACAATCTGGCTGTCTGCTGGATGCTAAGCACGGTTCCAGGTTCTAGAGATATAGCATTTAGAAAAGACTGAAGTCTTGTCCTGGCAAGTTTACAGTCTAGGAGAAGAGAAAAAGTCTGATTATCACAATACACAATGCTATATAAAAGGTGTTTTAGAGTCTTACAAAACTAAGGGTCTGAGGACAGCCTAAGGGGGAGAAATGTATTAAGCTGGAGAGAGCTGGACAGGATTCTTGTAGGAGAGGCCCTTACAAAGAATGTGTAGGAAATCAAAAGGAAAGAGGGTTCAGGCCTAGAGGGCATTCCAGGTATAGGAAGCCGACTGAACAGAAGGCAATGAGGGGAGAGGTGTATTTTGGGGCTAGAGAGTAGACTATAGTCATATGAAATCAGCTTAGCAAGACTGAGTCATACCATGTTGTGGAAAGCCTCAAATGCCAATTGTTTATAAAGTGTGAACTTTATTTGGGAAGCAATAGGGAGCCACAGCCATTTCTTGAGAGGGAGACTCAAATAGACATGACTAGAGATTTATGTTCTTTCCTCTTTCCCCATCCCCCGTATATGGACCTATTAGGCTCCTCCCAGCCTCCCCTGAAATCAACAGAAGGAAGGAGCTGAGGATGGGGGGGGGTGTCCAGACTTGCTCGAGAGGCCTCTCCCCAGGCTATGGGTGAGGAAGACCCTCTTTAGGGAAAGTGAGAAGGTTTCTATTCCAGGAGAGGACCCAGGAGAGATCTTTTCTCCTTCCCTGACTACTGTGAGAGGGACAGGGGAAGAGACAAGAGTATCTAAGCCTTTTATTTCCAAAGAGAGCTTCTACTGGGCAGTGGAATCTAGATAATTTCCCTGGGGAATTACAAGGAAAAAAAGAGCTTTGAAAACAGATAAATTGGCATTTAAAACGGAAAGCGACACTGACCTTCTTTGAAGGGATGGACAGAGGAGGCCTGCCCCACCCTTCCTTCTCTGCTGGGCCCTGCTTCTGGGGAGAGGAGGAGGTCGTGGGGGAGGGAGCTGGGAGGCTAAGTAAGGAGGGAGGCCCTAACCTGGTTGGCTAACACCCTCTCGCCCTCTGCTTTGCAGATGACCGAGGCCTGGAGGAGAAAGGACTGCGATGCCAGAATCCAGATTGTATTGACAAGAGGAGGGCATGCAAGGTAACTGAAGGCCCGGGCCTGAGGCTGCTCCAGCACCGGTCCTTCTCTGGGTCATGGGGCCAGGGGCTGGGGAGGGCTGGGATTTCAGCTCAATTCACCAACACAGCCCAGCCTGGGAGAGAGCCTCGGGAGAGGGGCAGAGTAAGGATCTTCTCTTTTGCCCATCCCAGCTGCCCAGAGCCTCTGCACCCTCTGAAAAGGCAGTTTTTCCTAGACAGGGCAGAGAGAAGCCTTGGGTCATAAGTCAGAGGGCCTGGGCTTGAGTGGGGGCACTTAGGATCTGTGTGACCTTGGACAAACTGGCCCCCCTCTCTGGTCCTCTTTTCTTATCTATTCAACACTTAGTAACAATAATTGTACTGCCAGCCTCACTGAGCTACTGTGTGGGGAGTGCCTTGTAATCTTGAAAAACTCCCTAGTAATGAGTTTAAAAACATGTGCTAATGACATGTGGGGTCTTCAAAATGAAATTTGTCCTCCCCTTAAGAACTCATTCATTCATTCATTCATTCATTCACTCTTTCCTGGTAGGTGGTATGTATTATGTGTTATTGTTAGAATTACCCTTGACTCTTTTCTATGGTGTACAAACTCCTTGGAGACCCCAGGGAACCTGGAGCCAGGACCCACTCGACTCTCTGTGCAGGGGCTCTGCCAAAGGTGTGGCTCAGGGTTGGGGGACAGCACCCAGTCTTGACTGAGTGAGTACACTGACCTCTCTGGCCTGGGACTCTTGAAGTTCAGGCCAAAGCTTGTTCTAAGCCCTTAATTGTTTGGTTGGAAGCATTAACCATTTACTTGGAAAGAGTGTTGAGCTTAGAGGCAGGAAGTCCTGAATTCAGATCCTGCCTTTGACACCAGCTGGGTGATCTTGGGCAAGGCCTTCTGAGCTCGGGTATCCTTGGATGAAAAATGGAGATAATGATATTTGTACTGCTAGGTGCACAGAATTGGTGTGAAGCTCAAATAAGAATATATTAGTCAATTCAATTCAAAACATCTGTTAAGCCAGACACTGTGCTAAGTGCTGGGGATACAAAAAGAGACAAAAGACAGCCCCTGCCCTCTAGGAGCTTACAGTCTAATGGGGGAGGCAACATGCAAACCAATATGTACAAAACAAGTTATATACAGGATAAATGTGAAATAATGAACAGAAGGAAGGCACTGGAATTGAGAAGGGGGAAGGCTTCCTGTGGAGGGTGGGATTTTAGTTGGGACTTACAGGAAGCCAGGGAGGTCATTTGGCCCCCTCTGTGTCCAGAAGACAAAGAAATGCCAGCATCTTCCTTTGGCAGGCCTGCCTTGGTTTGTCCCAGCTGATGAGCACGGAGTACTTGAAAATCAGGGTTAGGGAGATGGAGGGAGCCTGGAGTCTGGATTGTCAGAGTGAGAAGGGAGCTCAGCATGCAGAATGGGAGAGCTGGGAGGGCCCTTAGAACAGAGAATGTGAGAGCAGGGAGGGCCCTTAGAACACAGAATGTGAGAGCTGGGAGGGCCCTTAGGATAAGGAATGTGAGAGCTGGGAGGGCCCTTAGGATAAGGAATGTGAGAGCTGGGAGGGCCCTTAGGACAGGGAATGTGAGAGCTGGGAGGGCCCTTAGGACAGAGAATGTGAGAGCAGGGAGGGCCCTTAGGACAGAGAATGTGAGAGCTGGGAGGGCCCTTAGGACAGAGAATGGGAGAGCTGGGAGGGCCCTTAGGACAGGGAATGTGAGAGCTGGGAGGGCCCTTAGGACAGGGAATGGAGAGCTGGGAGGGCCCTTAGGACAGAGAATGTGAGAGCAGGGAGGGCCCTTAGGATAAGGAATATGAGAGCTGGGAGGGCCCTTAGGACAGAGAATGTGAGAGCTGGGAGGGCCCTTAGAACAGGGAATGGGAGAGCTGGGAGGGCCCTTAGAACAGAGAATGGGAGAGCTAGGAGGGCCCTTAGTATAAGGAATGTGAGAGCTGGGAGGGCCCTTAGAACAGAGAATGTGAGAGCAGGGAGGGCCCTTAGAACAGAGAATGTGAGAGCTGGGAGGGCCCTTAGGACAGGAATGTCAGAGCCAGAAGGGCACCTAGAATATAGAGGGAAGGAACTAGAACACAGGATATCAGAGCTGGGAGTTACCTTAGAACGGAGAATGTCAGAGCTGGGAGGGCCCTTACAACACAGGATGTCAGATCTGGGAGGGATCTTAGAACACAAAATGTCAAAGCTGGAAAGATCTTTAGAACACAGGATGTCAGTCTGGGAGGGACCTTAGAGTACAGGATGTCAGAGCTGGGAGGGCCCTTAGAACACAGAATGTCAGAGCTGGGAGGGCCCTTAGAACAAAGAATGTCAGAGCTGGGAGAGATCTTAGAGCACAGAATGTCGGAGCTGGCAGGAACCTGGATACAGAAAGCATCAGCACTTACAAAGAACTCTTACAACACTGACTTTGAGTGTTCTAAGGCCAGGGAGGGAAACTGTGGAGTCCAAACTTCTCATGTTACAGGTGAGGAAACTGAAGCCCAGAGACAAAAAGTGATTTCCTTAAGTCCCCTGGCAGATCGGTGGCAGACTTTGGAACACCACTGGAGGCTCCTGGTCCCCAGTCCATATGCTTTTCCTCATACTAAGCTGGTTACCCCTGATAGCTGGAAAGCCCCCTCTGACCTCCGGTTTCTGGCCCCTGGGGCCAGAACAGAATGTGGAATTCCTGGGCTTCTCGTGTAAGGAGAATCGATGGATCAACAGTAGGGCCTCAGGCGGTACAGACACACGTGGACCATTACTTCTCTAGCTGTGAGATATCTCCATTTGGGGAACTTTGGGGTCAGGTCTCAGAGGGGTTAAGTGAGCCCAGCATTGGATAGGGAGAGAACCTCAGAGAAGAAGGGCCACAAAAGCCATTCCTGCCTTCAATGAGCCAGACCACAGATGTCTGTGTCTCAGGATTTAAGATGATGTTACTGTTCCTACCAACACCTCCCATGCCCTCTCCAGGATAGAGCTGATAGGGTGGCTTCTGCCCCCAGCCTTCTAGGCATTGGCCACAAAGGATAGGAGGGAAAGCACTTAACTAGGAGCCCACAGGCACCTGGGTTTGAATCCCACCTCAGATACTTACTAGCTGTGGGCCTGTGGACAAGTGAATTAACTGCTCTGTGTCTCAGTTTCCTCATCTGTACCAAAAAAAAAAAAGGAATAATAGAATCTACCTTGTAGGATCATTGTCAGGATAAAATGAGATAGGGACTAGATCAGCAATATCATTGATACAGGGAACTCCCAGGTGAAAAAACACCCTCTACTAGTTGAGATTGGCATCTTCTCTGAAATTTGTAGTCTTAGATCATCCATTTTTCACCTTTCTGGTGGCCTGGACCCCTTGGGCAGTCTGGTGAAGTCTGTGGACCCCTTTTCGGGATCATGTTTTTTAAATAATCGAAAGAAATCGTTCATTTCAGTTAGACATTAGTGAAAATAAATGAGTTCGTCTGTGAATCTTAGGTCAAGGACCCCTGTCTTAGAGAGTTGCCTCGAGCCCTTAGAGGCAAGGAGAGAGTTCACAGCCGGTGAAGATGCCCGGGGTGACAAGATGGAGGGTCATGGGGGAGGAAAGTCAGAGAGGTAGAAAATTTGTGAAAGGACTAGAAAGGCCGGAAGGGGCCGGGTTCTAAAGGGCTTTAAAAGTCAAAATGAGGATTTGTTTTAGAGCCATTTTTTTACAGATATTTGGAGGGGTTTGGGGGAGAGCTCAAGCAAGTCACTGCTTTTACTCCGCCATCTTGCCTCTGCCCCCTCCAAACAAAGGATTTTATATTTGATTCTGGAGGTAATAGGGAGCCACTGAGTTTATGGAGTAGAGGAATGACCTGTACTTTTTAGGAAATCATGTAAGAAGGAATAATTAGAGCTGACATTGACATGGCATTTTATTTACCACGAGCTTTGTACTTGTAATCTCAGCAGCAGGCCCAGGTTTGGTCCCTCACCATAAATGTAGCTGGAAGTGCCATACAAGGGAACACACATTAACTATTGGGATCAGAAGACAAGGATTCAGATCCTGCCTTTGATGTTTACTCCCTGTGTGACCTTGGCTACAAGCCACTTAATTATCATGGGACTTAGTTTCCTTATAAGTAAAATTAAGGGGTTGTAGACTGAATAGGGGAGAGGGGATGGTGTAATGACTCACAAGAAAACAACCACAATAATCATAATAGTTATATTTAAGAAGTTCTTTAAATGGATGCCTCCCAACACCCCTTGGATGTAGGGGCTGTTACTATCCCCATTTTACAGATGAGGAAACTGAGCCTGGAGTGAGGGGAAGTGACTTGCTCAGGGTCACACAGCTAGTAAGTATCTCAGGCAGGATTTGAACCCAGGCCTTCCTGATTCCAATGCACTGCTTCACCAACTGCCTGGGGTTAAAATCAAGGCTTTGCCACTTATACACGTGACCAATGACACATCACCTGAGTCCCAATTTCCTCTGTAAAATGTAGGGTTCTGACTAAATGATCTTTAGGGTCCCTTCTGAGGACAGTCCTGGCCAGGGTGGGTAGGTCCTGAGCAGTTTTATTCAATAAGCATTAATTAAGTGCCTGCCATGTGCTGAGCACTATGTTCGATTCTAAGGCTGGGATGCCAGAAAAGATACAGTTTTTGCGGTCAAGGAGATTACATTCTAGCACTAGACAGACAGTGTCATTCCCTAAGGGGGTGTAGAAGTGGACGGGTGGGGAGGGAGCAGCAAGCTTCACCCTGGTGATGAGGAAGGGGTAGGGTGGGGCCCTCATTAGCTGTTCTACTGAATTAACTGCTTTCTGACCACTCTCCTGAGCCTGGGGCCAGCTCCCTAATTCTCTTGATATTTGGAGTCCCAATGCTGGGACCTCCAAGGCTTTGGTCTAGAGCCTCACCCCTCACCCCAGACTAGACCTTCCTTTTGGTCAGCTACTCCTCTGGAGCTTTCCTGATTGGGCGTCTTCACCCTCTCCATCCCACTCCGAGGACCATTTTATGACAGTTAGAAGGGACTTTAGACCTCATCTAATTCAGTCCCTTCTTGGTTTTCTGGTGGACGTGGGAGGAAATTCCTTCCCCATGCAGATCACTACCTTGTCTGTGATGGAAAGTCTGAGAGATTTGCCTGAGAAGCTAAGTCCAGCTCACTCAGCCAATAGGTGTCAGGAACGTGACTTGAACCCAGGTCTCCCTGATTCTGCTCGAGGTTTCTGTGGACCACACCCTGGCTGCCTGTCATTTTACATATAAAGATACTGAGACCTCAGATCAGGAAACCAAGGTGAAATGATTTGCCACAGACTGTTGGGGGTGGAGAGAGAAGGGAATACACGTTTATTTATACAGAGCCTACAAGGTGCTAAGCACTTTACCAATATATCAGTTGTTTCCGCACAACTCCTATGATAGATGCTATTATCATTATTATTATCCCCATTTTACAGCTGAGGAAACAGGCAGACAGAAATTAAGTGATTTGCCCAGGGTCATATAGCTAGTGAGTATCTCAGGTTGGATTTGAACTTAGGCCTTCCTTACTCCAAGTTCAGTGCTTTATCCACTGTGCCATCTAGCTATCTGCAGGTAGTCAAGGAGTAGAGTTCACATTTGATAAACTACACCATTTCTTTTCTTTTTTTTTTTTGGTGAGGCAATTGGGGTTAAGTGACTTGCCCAGAGTCACACAGCTAGTGAGTGTTATGTGTATTTGAACTCAGGTCCTCCTGAATCCAGAGCTGGTGCTCTATCCACTGCACCACATAGCTGCCCCTAGAGTTCACATTTGAACCCAGGTTCTCTGCCTTCAGGGGCAGCTAGTTGGCATCATAGTGCAGAGTGGGCCTGGAGTCAGGAAGACTCATCTTCCTGTGTTCAAATCTGACTTCAGACACTTCCTAGTTGTGAGACCCTAGGCAAGTCACTTAACCCTGTTTGCCTCAGTTTCCTCATCTGTAAAATGAGCTGGAAAAGGAAATGGCAAACCACTCCAGCATCTTTGCCAAGAAAACCCAAGTGGGGTAACCAAGAGTCAGATACTACTGAACAATGAAAATACTACCTCCTGGTCATTAGATAATCTCAGATGCTCTTTCCAGCTCTCCAATTTTATGTTCCACGGTCCCCACCACCTCTGACATTCTGCATCTAGCTGGGGGATTTTACAGGAGATCAAAAGGACTGAAGGGAAGGCCCATTATCTCAAACCCAAAGAGGAGTCCCCTTCCTAGTTTTTGGGGGCAGAAGGTGTAACATGGCCCAGGCTCATCCAGCAAGTCTGGGGACACAGACTTGTGGCCTGGGTGGGATGTTGACATTGTCCTTCCTTTTCATGACATCACAGGGGGATGTCTCGACTTGCTCCTGAATTGGATTTAAGTGAGGCAGGTGGGACATAACCTCAGGCAAAAGGGATCAGTTGCTACTCAGGCTTCCAGTACTCCTACCATGCCCCTGCTGGCACGCTCCCTCCCCACCAGCCATAAATTGAGGCAAGAAAGCAGAATTAGAACCAGTAAGTACAAGTTATAGGGAGGCAGGGGTGTGCCAATTATTACATTTTTAGTGTGATCTTTTGCACCTTCGAATCAGCAAGTATTACAAATCAGAGTTTAATTGATGGTTTGGTGATGGAGAAAATTTGAATAATGAAGATTAAATTTAAAAGTGTTGCTTCTACACACTTTTTTGGGGGCTGGAGGAGGGGTGGAGCTGGTAGTTAAACGTTTACCAGCTCTTCATCGAGACAGACATTGACTCAAAATGCAGAAGAGCAATATGGCATCATGGATAGAGTGTAGGTCTCAGCATATAGGCTCTGTGACCCCGGGCAAATCTTTTCAGGCTTCATTTACCCCAGGCAGCACATAGAGGCACTGGTGGAGATAGAGGGGGTCTCCACAGTGGGAGCATCCCATACATGCTTCATGGGTAATAATAAGTTCCTTGTTCCTGGAAATATTCAAGCAGACAGCCTTCTCTGATGTGGGAGATTCTATAGAGGGGATTCTAACATGGGGAGCAAAGTTGGACTTTAAGAACTTTGAAAGTTTCTTCCAATTCTATGATTCTATGAGATTGGTCCCATTGCAGGCTGGGAGATCACTCCTCTGGGGGTGATGAGAGCCTGGACTAGGGTGGGGGCCTTTTCTACAGAGAGGAAGGGGTGGATCTAAGGGACATTGTGAAGAAAGAATCAGCAGGATGTGGGGACTGACTCCATGGGGTGGGACCCTTGGAAGGGAGAGGAATCAAATATAACGTCCAGGTTATGGGACTGGATAGTGGGAAAGGATGGTTCATAGCCAGAGGCTGAAGTGGGGTGGGAATGACAGTCTATATTGGGATCAGGGGAAGGAGAAAGGTGACCAGTTCATTTCTGGACATTGTTTTCTCGACAGTGCAGGGGAGTGGCCGGAATCAGGAAGAACTGGGTTCGAATTCAGAGTCAAATACTTACTAGCTCTGTGACCCTGGGTGCATCATGTAACCTCAGTTTCTTCATTTGCACAGTGGAGATAATAACAGCATCTTCTTCACTGGGTTATTCTTGAGTGTCAAATGAGATAAGGAACTTGAATCCCTCAGTAAGCCTTTAAGCACTGTGTAAATGCCAGCGATTTTAGGTAGTGACATAGGGTGCCCGACATCTGCTAGAGAAACAGGAAAGGAGTGAAATAGTAGAGGTGAGGCCTGGGGATGGAGATCAGGGCAAAGTTCACTTACAGACCCTGTAGATCTAGGGCTGGAAGAGATCCTGAAGGTCATCTGATCCACCCTGATGATCAGGGAACCATAAAAACTGAGACTTGGAAAGATTAACTGACTTGTTTGGGATTGCACAGCTAATAAACCTAGGTTTGAGCCTATTGTGGCTAACATTTGTATAGTGCTTCCTGTGTGCCCAAAGCTTTACAAATCATCTCATTTAATAATAATAACAATAGCTAGCATTTATATAGCACTTACAATGTGTCAGGTATTGTATTAAGCACTTTACAATTATTATCTTATTTGATCCTCACAATAATAATAAGGGCTAGTATTTATTATGGCATTGTAAGGGTTGCATAGTGCTTTACATATGTGACTTCATTTGGGCTTCACCATGACCCTGGGAAATAGATGCTTTTATTCTCCCTATTTTATAGATGAGGAAGAGGGTAAGTGACTTGCCCAGGGTCACACAAGCTAGTAAGTATCTGAGGAGGAATTCAAATTCAGGTTTTCCTGGCTCCAAATCCTAGACTCTAACCTAGCTAAGGTCGTCCTTATTCCAAGTTCAAAGCTTTTTTTTTTCTACAAAGAGCATTGGCCAAGGGTATACCATTCAGGGGAATACAGAGTCTCCAAACTGGAAGAGAAGTTGGGTTGGCCATCCACTCCAGCCTATGTTGGAAAAGGAAGTCCTTTGGTTGGGGGACAAATGGTGACCCAGCCTCCACTTGCAGGCCTCCAGTGGAAGGTGAAGGGCACTACCCCCAAGACAGCATCTTCTCCTTCTGCTAGTGCTAATTATTTGGAAATGTTTTCTTGACGTCAGGGCTAAAATTGCCTCTTGCAATTTGCATCATTTGCTTTTAATTTCATCTCCAGGGCCAAGCAGAAGAAAGCTAATGCTTCTTCAACCTGACAGCCCTCATATACTTGAAGGAAGCTTTGGGGCCCTCCCTTCTCCAGCCTAAACACCCCTAGGTCTCGTGTGGCATAACCTTTAGGACCTTCCACATTTGGTTGCCCTTTGTGAAATGAGACGTGCATATTAATATGACTTTTAAAGAAATTCTTGTTTTAAAGTCTAGAAAATTTCACTCTCCATAGCATTTAGAGAGGCACTGGACAATACTACTGTACTTGGGTTCAAATTTCAGATTATAATCATACTTCCTAGCTGTGTGATCTGGGGCAAATCACTTTTCTGAGTCTGTTTTCTCATCTGTAAAATGGAGATAATCCTGTCCAATCCAGCAAGCATTCATTAAGCACTAACTACATGTTGGACACAGTGCTCAGAACTGGAGATACAAAGACAAATATGCAAGGTTCCTGCTCTCAAAGAGCTGGCATTCTAATGGGGAGAGGAGATATTATATATATGTATAAACAGGTAAATACAGGAACAGCTAGGTGGTGCAGTGGATAGAGTTCCTGAAGTTAGGAAGACTCCTCTTCCTGAGTTCAAATCTAGCCTCAAGCACTTACTAGCTGTGTGACCTCAGGCAAGTCAGTTCACCCTGTTTGCCTCAGTTTCCTCATCTGTAAAGTGATCTGGAGAAGGAAATGGCAAATCACTCCAGCAACTTTACCAAGAAGACCCCAAATGGGGTCATGAAGAGTTGGGTATGACTGAAAATGACTGAACAACAACAAATATATACATGACAAGAGAGACAGTGTAGCACAGTGGGCAGAGACTTGTGGTCAGAACCAGAAAAACCTAGGTTCTAGTCGCACCTCTTACACATACTGACTTTGTGATTCTTGACAAGTCACTTAAAAGTCTTAGGCCACTGTCTAAGACTATTAGTTTAGACTGTTAGATGGTTCTGACCTGTCTTGGTAGAGGGACTTCCCTGATCCAGAAATTTCCTATGTCAATGAAATCCCAGGTGCAGCCCCTATCCCTTATATATCTGACACTTCAAGTTCAATAGGCAGGCCAGCTATATGTAAATACAGGTTAATAGAGGGAGGGGATCTTTGTGGGAGACTGAGGAGGCTATGAAGAAGAGGGTCTCCCCCTCCCCCCAAACCAGGTGTCCTTGTAAGTAAGGCCAGAAGGGGATGCCTGGCATGGGTTGGGGGGGAGGGGAACACAGGAGAGACAGAGATAGTGGAGGGAGAAGGAGAAGGAGACCGACAGGGCTCCTGGGTCATAGAATCACAGACCAATGATCTGAGGCTTCCCTGACACCAAGATTAGTGGAGTGGTGGTGGGAGTCAGCAGACCACAGACCCAAATAGTTTACCTGAGAGCCTTGCACCTAATCCCATTGCCTTAATGGTTAGGGATTTCAGATTTATCTCCCAGTCGGATAAGAGGCTAAGGATTGAGGCCACGGCTGACCTGGGAAACCTCTGCCGGTACCCAACTGCACTCCTACCTCTCTTTTAAAAAAAATACACCTCTACACTGTGTGTGTGTATGTGTTTTTGTGTGTGTGTGTGTGTGTGTGTGTGTGTGTGCATGTATATATTAGTTATCTTAAGAACCCCCCTCCCCCAGCAAACCTATCACTTCCCAATGATTTCCACACCTAAAGAACCCTTCCTTATAACAAAGTATAATTAAGCAAACCAAAACAACAGGTTGGCTGGATCTGATAACTAAATACCTCACTCTGCCCCTGTAGTCCACCACTTCTTTGCCCCGAAGTGCTAGTCTCAGGGTCTGAATTCTCTGAGGTCATGACTGTCCACTTCATTCATTGATCAGACTTCTGGTGTCTTTAAATCTCATCGATTTTCCTTTGTATTACCATGGTCATCATGCAAATGGTTCTCTTGCTTCAACTTGGTACTCTATCAAGTCATGCAAATCTTCCTAAGTTTCTCAGAATTCTTCTTATTTGTCATTGTTGGGACCTGATAACATTCCATTCCATTCACATACTACAATTTATTCAGCTACTTCCCCAACTGATTGTCACCAACTCTGCTACCATAAAAAGTGCTGCTAGAAATATTTCTATATAGCTGTGTACCCCAACCTCTTAGGGATGAGAGGGGACCCCAGAAGGCCAGTTTCCTGTGCCTCACAGCACTTGGTGGCCTGGGACTCCTCACGCTGCTCCTGTCCCCCACCCCATTTCCATCTCCACCAACAGTTTGGCCACAGGTTAAGGGGAGGGATGTTTTGTGAGTAGGAAGGAGATCATTCTGTAATATGGAAGTTGGTAAGGACCGACAATACAGGGTGGAGGGGATCCCTAAGGTAGCATCTTCAGCTTCCTAAGGAGACCCCCATCTCCCCAGTGGCACTCTAGGGTTCTGCCCCGACTTTTCCCCAGAGTGTGTATGGGACTGGGTGAACCCCAGGTAAGCGCTGGAGCTCACAGCCTCATAATCCCACACTCGATCTTCTTTTCCCTCTCCACTAAATGTGGGGGCCAGCTCGAGGGGCAGACTCGGCACTTGGCTGGGTGCCATTGGTGGTGGACCTTGATCTGGGGCCTGGGCTCCCATCCATCCACGCATTGTTATTTTAAACTTCGGCTGCTCCCCCCCCCCCACCCCGGGTGCTTCGTGAGGACGAGGAGTTAACCTGGAGTCACGAGCCTGTTTTCCCCCATCAACTCAGTGCCAGGGATAGGGTCAAAAGAAAGAAAAAGCAAAGAGTGGTTTGGGAGCACACAGGGAGAATTTCCAGGGCGCGGCCAGAGTGCGGTTAGAAAGGAGTTATTTATAGCCAGGGAGCGGAAATCTGGAGGGTCCGGGTGCAGGGCAGGGAGTGAACCAGGGAGCGAGCTGGCGCAACCGTCGGGGGCCTTCTCTGGGCTCCCAGGAGTCCTGCAGGCTGCCGGGGAGTGGGGCGGAGGCGAAGTCCTGCGCCCACCCACCTGCGCCACTCCAGCACTCCTACGCAGTGGTACTCAGCCTGAGGATGACCTTGTATTTGCGGTCCAGGCTCCCACCTGCCCCCTCCCCAGCAGCGATCGGGAGAGAAGTAGTCTCCAAGCCTTAGTGAAAGGCATTACTGGACGGTTGTTCCTTCTCCATGCTCTCCAGGTGTTCCCTTACCCCAAAGCATTTCTCTGTGTCTTATGTGTTAGAGGTTGAGGGCGGGGAAGAGGAGTCACGCCCTAGAAGCTTTCATCCCAGAGGCTGAGCCTGACGGCTACTCCTCAGTCCTGCCCGCGACAGCTAGCTGGGGGTTTCTCCCCTCTGGACACCCCTTCAGATGACAGCCGCATCCCTAGTCGCTTCTCCACGCGAAGAGTGCTGCAGAGCGGGCGGCGGGGGCTGCTTTGGAACCCAAGCGGGCAGCCCGAGCCTTCTCGCCGGGATCCCCGTGGGCTGTGGAAGATCACAGCCGTACCCCTGCCCACCTCTTCCTTTCCTGGTTGTTGCCCCGCGAAGCCCGGGCCCAGCCTTGTTCTTTCCACTCCCTGCACCCTTAATAAGTAGTACATTCCTCCTTCACTCCCATGCCCCGCAGGTGGTAGATCCCAACCGCGCTACCGTAATTACGAGGCTTGGCCTGGCGGCGAGGTGGCTCCCCGGGGGGAACCTAGCTCCTCCTCTTCCCCCTCCTCCCCTCCTCCCAAGCCTGGGGCTGCCACAAGGCTGAGTCTCAGCCCTAGCCTAGGGCGACCAGCTGGCCCCTCCGATACGGAGGAGGGAGGCTGGGAGAGGCTCCCACCATCACACACATCGCTGAGCCTGAACCTTGGGCTGGAAGCTGGGGGTGAGTAGGGGGTGGAAAGCAGACGTCAGGTAAAAGAGGAGGACCCGAGACCGGGAGGGGAACGTGGGAGGTAACTGGCTGAAAGCTGAAACGCCTCTGCACCCCGCCGACTTTTTATCTGGGAGTGGTAGAGGGACAGCGGGGTCTTTTTTTTTTGCTGATCTGGGGGCCTCTGGTTCCTAGTTGAGGTTAGGGACCGAGGCCGTGCCTAGTCAAAGGATTGACGCTCGCACCGGCACTGGCCTGGGTATCAGTTTATCTCTTGGCAGTGGGCACAAAACTCCTTTCCTCCAAACGGGGCATGTCTCTGCTGGGTTCCCTGAGGCTCTTCAGCTTCGCGGACACTGATTTTCCGTAGGGACCTTCCCTCTCTTTTGGCTGATAAGAAGCGTTTTAGGGGTCTCGGCTTAGGGTTGCTGTCTGGTTTTTCTGGTTGTTGGACCCCGAATCTCAATGCAGAACCAGTAGGGGGAGCCCGAGGAAGCGTTTTATGTAGGGTCAACCTGAAAGTGGCCACTATGGGAAAAGGAGTGTGATGGAGAAGCAGTGAGGAGGGGGTGGAAAAACATGAGGGTCCCACCTCTGACACAAGTTACAACCCCTGGGAGCCTTGGCTTCACCTGTGCTTTGTCATTGTGACCATTCCTACCAGAATTGTTAGTATCGATATGATACTTTCCATATGTTATCTCATTTGACCCTCTCTACAACCCTGGGAGGTAGATGCTATTTTTATCCCTATTTTACATGTGGGGAAACTGAGGTTGAGATCGCATAAATAATTAGCTCAGGGTCACAGAACTGATAAGTGTGTGAGGTCAAATTTGAACTCAGGTCCTTCTCCAAGACCAGTATTCTCTCCATGATATCACCTAGCTGTCAGAAATCAGTTGCTTTGCCAGTTTGGTAGGAGGATTTCAGTCTGCGAAACTGAGACAGTTTATTTTTACTACCTAATCCACAGAGCTATTGTAAGGGAAGTGTTGTAAACCTCAAATTAGACTTAAGGAGGAGTTCTTGTGCTTAGGCTCAGGCCTGGGCCAGTCACTTTCTTAAATAAATGTGAGCTGTCATGATAGAGACCTGGGCTGGAGGCAGGCAGTCCAGTATAATCCAGTCTGGAGATTCAGAGACAAACATTGTAGACTCTGTTCTTAAGGGGTTTACATTCTTCTCAGAGGGGGATGGTAGATTATTTGACTCAGAACCAGAAAGGAATTTAGGAACTTGAGGGTTATCTTTTTTTGGGGGGAGGGGGATTTAGGCAACGGGGTGAAGTGACTTGCCCAGGGTCACACAGCTAGTAAGTGTCATGTGTCTGAGGCTGGATTTGAACTCAGGGCCTCCTGAATCCAGGGCCGATGCTCAATCCACTGTACCACCTAGCTGCCCCCTTGAGGGTTATCTTGACCAACTCTCTCTCCTCTTTTCTCTTCCTTCCTTGCTTTATTTTTCTTTTCTTCCTTCCCTTCCCTTCCCTTCCCTTCCCTTCCCTTCCCTTCCCTTCCCTTCCCTTCCCTTCCCTGCCCTGCCCTTCCCTGCCCTTCCTTCCTTCCTTCCTTCCTTTCTTCCTTTCTTTCTTTCTTTCTTTCTTTCTTTCTTTCTTTCTTTCTTCTTTCTTTCTTCTTCTTCTTTCTTTCTTTCTCTCTCTCTCTCTTTCTTTCTCTCTTTCTTTCTTTCTTTCTTTCTTTTCTTTCTTTCTTGTCTTTCTTCCTTAGCAATGAGGGGACAAAGGCACAGAGAAATTGCATGTCTCGCCCCAGATCACACAGGGAGGAGGCAGAGCTGGGATTTGATGCTTCTCAGACTAGAAGCCACTGCCCAGCTGTTTGGTTGCTGCTTTCCCAATGCTTTCCCAATGCATGAAGCTTTCCCCACAGGTTTCCAGCTAAATGTCCTCCTTCCTAAGAGATTCATTCCCTATTTTACTCTTGCCTCAATCCCATCCCTAAGGGACCGCAGAGCACATCCTACTGAGTGAATCCAATCATATTTTCTCACTGTAACCAGAGGTCCTGCATTCAAATCCTACTTCCCTTAGTATGGGGCCTTCAGCAAGTTACTTAACCTCTGTGCCTCAGTTTCCTTTTCTGTAGAATGCAGAAGTTGGACTACACAACCTTGGAGTCCCCTTCCAGTCCCAGATCTTTGATGAAATAACAATGGCCCCATTCTATAGCCCTTCAGGATTTACAAAACACTTTCCTCACAACCTCCCCATGTGTTAGTGCCAGTATTATGAGCCCTATGCCCAAGTTCTCAGGGGGTAGTGAGGAGAAAAGCTGGAGTACACACCCAGACTGCTCAAAAGCAAATCCATTCTCTTTCTGTTCCCCTCTTCCTCCCCTTCCACCTCCAGGGCTGGACTGGAATGATTAGAGTTGAAAAAATCCAAGGGATGGCCCTCCAGCATTTATCTGTGTGCTCTGTACCAGACTCTGTGCTAAGCACCAGGATACAGAGACAGAAATGGAATGGTCCTTGCCATCATGGACTTAACTTCTTTTAAACCTCTCTGTTGTGCTAGGTGATGGGCATACAGAGATAAGAATGAAACCCCCCCCCCCCAACAAACCCAACCTTTTCTTACCCTGGAGAAGCTTACATTCTATCTGAAGAAACAGACGTGGAACTTAATAAAGGCAGTTTGAGGAGCATTAATGGGTCCAGGATGTGCTGAGTCCCTCGCCAGCCCCTTGGTGAGGTAGGGGAAGTGGTTGTTTGGTCATTTTTCAGTCATGTCTGACTCTCAGTGACCCCTTTTGGGTTTTCTTGGCAGAGATACTGGAGTGGTTTGCCATTTCCTCCTCCAGCTCATTTTACAGATGAGAAAACTGAGGCAAACAGGGTTAAGTGACATGCTAGTCACACAGCTAGTAAGTCTCTGAGGTTGGATTTGAATCCAGATCTTCCTGACTCCAGGACACGTTTCAGACTTTTGCTGAGGTGTATTTAGCTTGAGGGTTCTTTTCTTGGCCACTAGGTGGTGTCCTTTTTCTCCCTCCCTACACAACTCTACACAAGGTTTGGGAGCAAAGTTTCTGCCTACATCCTTTATCAACAGCCCAGGAGGACCAGAGCCTTGTGCACGTGGCATGTAGAGGGTACCCAGGCAGAAGGGAGCATTCAGCAGGCAGGGCCCTGTGTAGTGGTTTCTCTGGGGACATTACATCCTAAAGAGACCAGAGGTATGCCTACCTCTGGCTGTGAGTGGGATAGCTTCTCTCTCAGCCCTGCTAGGTCTTGAGTCACTGAACTGGACAGAAGATCTCCAGGAATAAAGTCTCCAAGTTCTTTTTGCAACCTGGCATGTGATGGAGACAACAGCCAGGCTGCATTGGAGCTAGACTTACATAGACTAGGAGTTGAGTTATAGGAACATAGGTCTGTCTAGGCCTAGAAGGGACCTCAGAGGCCATCTTTACTTAGGAGGATACTGAGACCCAGAGAGAGATGTGTCAGGGGTGTGCTGGAACTTGTTCCAACTGGCTAGTAGATTGTTACATTTTCTGTATGAACCTTTACACCTTGGCAAAGGCTACAAATCAGAGCTAGATTTATTGTTTAATAATGTAGTATTTTTATTTTTTTTTAGGCAATTGGGGTTAAGTGACTTGCCCAGGGTCACACAGCTAGTTAGTGTTATGTGTCTGAGGCCAGATTTGAACTCAGGTCTTCCTGAATCCAGGGCCAGTGCTCTATCCACTGTGCCACCTAGCTGCCCCCTAATAATATAGTATTAAGCCTGGAATGTGTCATGCTTTTAGGAGAACTGGTTGTTAAATATTTATCAGCACACTGATGGATATGGCTTGCCCAAAATCAAGTTTATAAATGGTAGAACTGGGATTTGAAGCTAGGACCTTTGCCTTAAGAGCCAAGACTTTTCCCACTATGTCATTGTACCTTGGTGTGTGTCTGCATCTTGGAAAAGAGATCAGGATGAGACCTATTTCTGTTGAGGATGCCACCATTTTTGCAGTGGCCCAGGTTTGCAACTGATGAGCCATTCCTGACTCCTCTCCCTCACCCCCCACATCTAATCAGTTGCTGTCTTGTCAATTCTCTCTTGACAACATCTCTTGTATACATCTTCTTTCCACTTAGACAGCCCCCACCTCATCATCCCTTGTCTGTACTAGCTCCTGGTATGATTTTCTGGCCTCAAATATTGCCCTTCTGTTCTCCAATCCATCCTCCAGACAGCTGTCAAAATGATCTTCCTAGGGCACACCAGTGTGACAGTGTCACTCTTCTCAAAGTCTCCAGTGGCTCCCCATTGCCTCTAAGGTTAAATGATCAGCCTGGCATTTGAAAGGCTAGAACCTGGATCCAACCTAGGTTTCCAGACAGATTTCATGTTAGTAGTGCCTTTCATATATTCTTATGTTCCAGCCAGCCCTGCCTCCTGTTTCTGAACTAGAGATTGCATTTCTTACCTCCTAGGAGGGTCAGAGGACCAATCCAGTCACTCCCTCTCTCTGGCCTCAATTTCCTCATCTGTAAAATGGGCTGGAGAAGGAAATGGCAAACCACTCCTCTGTCTTTGCCAAGGAAACTCCAAATGGGGTCACAAAGAGTTGGAAATGACCAAACAGCAAAACAAGGAGGCTGGTACCTAGTGTTTAATGTATGTTACATTACATTTCTAAGGCCTAATCCAATCTAGATGAGTCTCTGGCTTTTAGGTTAAAGGAAAGGGAGATGAGAATTAGCAAGTGACTTATTCTGGGGCTCAGAGGGACTGATCAGGGCTGTTTCTGACTGTGGAGGGAACTGGAGAAAGCATAGGGTAGACAGAGCTGATAGTCTTAGGACTTTTATTAGAAGGTAGGGCAGGGAATATTTTTTGCTTTTTCTTTGTATCACTAGTATCTAACGGCTGGCACATCGAAAGCCCTTATTAAATACTTGCTGATTGGCTAATTCTGAGAACCACCTGGGTCCAAAAATGGACCGAGCTGTCCTTGGGGGAAGGGAAGGTCAGGCTGGCTGAAAGGGCTCTCAAAGGCCATCTGGTTTAACCTCCTCATCATAAAGAGACCTGCCCAAAGTTACATAAGGTAAACAGTGACAGAGGTAGGATTTGAATCCAGGTCCACTGACTCAATAGCTGATGCTCTTTCTACTGTATCCTCTGGCCAAGTCAACAAATATTTATTAAGCACCTATTATGTGTATTCAAGGCAACTGATTCCTGCTCAAATAGGTAATGGCCTTGATGCCACTCAAAGATTTTGCGATTTTTTGTTCTTACCTAAGACCCCTGGATACTATGCAGCTAAGTAAGTGGATAGAGCACTGGTCCCGGGAGTCAGGAAGACCTGAGTTCAAATCTTGCCTAGGACACTTACCAGCTCTGTGACCCCTGACCAAGGCACTTACCCTGTCTGCCTCAGTTTCCACAACCTGTAAAGTAGGGATAATAACAGCACCCACTTTCCAGGGTTGTACTTAGCAAAGTGTTTGGCACATGGTAGATGCTTAATGTTTGTTCCTTTCTTTACTATGCCCTACCCAGGGGAAATCAGTCCTTCAGAATCAGATCCAACCTTCTCTGTACCTGTTTTCCCCATCCATACTGAGGATGGGAAGTCTCCAGGAGGTTGACTCTGGCACAGAAGCCTTTTCATGCCCTCCACTAACACTTTTAAACTCTGGGCCTTTTCCCCAGGGATCTTTGGGCTATGGAGGACAAAGGCTGGAGGGTAGGGGGGAAGGTGTACAAGAGTCCTGAGTCACTGTCTTCAATCTCTACCTGTAGTGTGGAAGCCCAAAAGCATAGGGAATTGGGGGGGGGGCCTGGGAAGGCAGGGTGCTCCTTTCCTGGAGATTTCATTATTCATCTAGAGAGATCTGGTTTCTAGGTATCAGTTCCAACAAGTTGGCCCTGACTCATGAGTAGGGAGCTGAGGCCTGAGTCCTGATATCCCGGGGAGACTCCTCCCTTCCCCCCAGATCACCCTTACACCAACAGTGGTCTACTCAGACCCCCTGGCATCTTGTCTGCTGGGCTCCAGCCACAGTGTGGGCACAGACAAGCCCAGCCCAGGTTCATTAGCTAATTAGTGCCCCAGTTCTCTCAGGAAGAGGGGGAGGGGCAAGCCGGGTCTGGGTAACGTTATCCTCAGGCACAGGAGAAGATGGAGATCAAAGGAGGCAGAACCCTGGAGCCCCAGGCTCCCAGTCTCTGGCGCCCTGGCTAGGTCTCCTGAGTGCCCCTGGGCGGTGCGTGTTGGGGGGAGCCCCATTCCCCAGCTGGCTGTGAGCACTGCGAGGCCCACGTGCCCCCAGGTCGGGAGTTAGGCGGGTGCAGTCCTTCCTCCTCACCTCCCCCTTCGGAGCAGAAGCAGTGGTGGAGGGCTGTGACTCAGAGAGGCTGGAGGTGAGGGAGGATATGACTCCCGCTGGGGCTCGAATTCCCAGCTGAGCGCACGCAAACAATGAGGCACCCCTTCCTCCACTTCAGGCCCTGGAGGCGGGGCTGTGCTTCCCCCTCCGCTAGACCTCGGGCCCCAGGGACCTCTTTTCCCACCCCTGCAGTCACCAGTATGAACTGGAGGATGTAAAGGGGTAGAGGAGCTGATGCCCAGGAATGTCTCCATCATCTCCCCCCTCCTCCAGCGCGTAGAGCCGGCCGCTTCCCTCCTAGTCCGACGGGAGACGCCGGCCGCTTCCCTCCTAATCCGACGGGAGACCCGAGGCTCTGGCTTCGCACCTCTTGCTTCCAGGACTAGCCTGGACGGGCCCAGGCTTGCCAGGCCTCAGTTCTTCCCTCACCCCGACCCCTGCAGGCAGTCTGGGCAGGAAGAGGGCGGGCCGCGGGCCGCACTGTCTGTGCCCTGGAGTCAGATCCCCTTTCCCCAGGCAGGTCCGGGGTTGTGGGCTCCTTCTGTTTGTCCACCAGGTTGCAGAAAGCATGCTGTCCCCTGGGAAGAGCAAGGAGATGGGCTAGGATTCCCCAGGCAGAAATCGGGGCGTCACTCCGCAGTTCTCTGGTCACTCCGGGGCCGGGGATTTTCCGCCAACCCGCCCCCTTCCCTTAAGTTGGGGGAGGAGGAGTTACTCACTGCCCAGGGGCCGGCGCGGCCCTTCCTGATCCCCTTCTCCTGTTCCCTCCCTCCCCAACCCAGTACAGGGAATGACAAAAAGCGCAAGGCAGACGCTGGGAGGCCCTGGTCGCTCATAAGCCTCCCTCACATCTTATCTTCAAAGGGGCTCATCACCCTCGGCGTCAGGGGATACATTAGTCAGTCCTGCCACTGGGCTAGGGAGGAAGTATTTGTAGTGGTAGTTGCTGTTCTGGCGCTGGGTCCAGATCCTAGGGCGCATCCCCGATATCATCCAGGCCCCTGGTCGCCCTGAACCAGTGTCTGGGTGGAGGAGGCGCATTGAGATCTGAGGTCAAAGCTAGGGCAGCTGTTCTGCGGTGGGAGGGACCCGTGGCTCCTTTTCCGGCAGGCCTGTAGACACTGGATGGGGAAAGATGCCCTGGGTCAGGACCTGGCCTCATAGTTCCCAGACCTAGAATTAAAGGCTTAGGAGCTTGGGGGCGGAAGACTTAACTGATTTGGAGGAGGGGTGCTGCTGAGACCCCTGACTCTCCTGCTGTTCCATCTGGCTTCCCCATAGCAAACATCTCTCCCATCGGCTTTCTTAGTATAGATGAGGAGGTAGGGATGGCTGTGAGACCCACCTGGGCACCCGGTGCCCCCTGGCGGACGGTGAAGCCGTGGGACATACCTTTAACCTGTTTCGGGAGGCGAGGGAGCCTGGAGAGTGAGGTGCCCCAGCCTTAGACCCTGGGGAAAGCCCAATTTTGGACCTAGGGAATTCCCTCCCTGCCCTGGCTGGGACCCTGAAAACCCTCCTGTCTCTTATGCCGGTCCCTCCCCCTTTATCCCTGGCCTTTCTTTGTCTTTTTCTCCTACCCCCAGCACTGCCCTTGCTTGCCCCCCTCTATCCCTGTCTCTCCAGCTTCTCCCCTCGGAGAAGGGCCCCATCCCTGGCAGTGAGGGAGCCAGGTCTCCCGGGGTTGGGCCGAGTTCAAAGGCAGAGCGGGTGACCCCAGGGGGCCTGGCCGGGGCTGGGGGCGGGAGCGTGCAGTACAATGGCAGGAAGCGGGGGCAGCAGCATTGTCCGCAGCCGCAGCCGCCGCCGCCGGCGTAGACGCTGGCTTCCCTGTCCTTGCCATGGGGACGGGCCACGGAGTCTCGGGAAAGCTCAGTCCAGGGCTGTGCTCGCCTCTACTTCCTCAGCCTAGGGACGCAGGGGGCTGCAAAGACCAGGTAGGGGAAGGAGGGCGGCACCGCTCCTGGGTCTGCCGCTGCTTCCTTATCTACTCCCCACCCTGGACCTCCTCTAGGTCTAATCTCAGCTCCTAACTACCAGGGGCTGCTGGACTGGGGAATTCAGGGAAGAAACTGACCGTCATTCACAACATGCCACACCATCTGGGCCCCTAGGGCCCAAGATCTAGTGACTCCTGAAGGACCATTCCAAGCGCCTCGGATCTGGATGGGGGTGGGGTTTGGGATCAGCCATATGCTGGGGGCAGGGCAGTAGAGTGGACCTGGGTGGTGAAGAGAATTTAGGCGGTGGACAGCTTTGTCAGTACATCCTGTCTTTTGTCAGGATGTGGCCACAAGAGGACACGGCCTCTCCCCTGGGTTGTTTCTTCCCTGTCCCTGCCCACCCCACCCCCTGGCCCACGGGGAGGCCTCTCCTTGGGCTGAATGGGAGCCAAGGTCTTTGTGGGGCTGGGAGATCAGGAGTGCCCAAGGAAGTATGAGTGTGTTTGCCAGTGTGAGAAAGTGAGGGGCTTCCCCTTGACTCTGTGAAAGAGTGGATGGGCTTGACCTTTATGTACATGGGTGTAACCTGGGAAAGCTGACTTTCCTCTACCCTCTACCCATCGTGCTTTTTCCTCCTACTGAGCCATAGCCCTTTCCCCACTTTGCTGCTCTCAGTTTCTGCGGAGTGGGTCTGCTCGGTGACCTTTGCCCTGGAGGGTCCATATAACCAAAGCCATCCCTTCTGAGGTCATTTTCTGTCTACTCTGTGTGTTGGGAGGTGTTGATTTTCCCACTAGACTCTAAGTTCTTTGAGGGCAAGGGACGTTTTTTTTCCTTAGCAAAGTGCCTAGCAGGTAGTAAAGACTGAAGGCTTAATACAAGTAAATGCTTGTTGGTGGATTGAGCTCATCATTATCACGGTCTCTCCCTGGCAGTATTCCCAGCATCCCCCCCCCCTTTTCCCTACAGCAGGGTTCTAGAGGCTGCTACAATTCTCATTCCCAGATCTCAGCTTGCCTTTAGGCTGGAGACGAAGTGGTCGGAAGTTTTATCTGTGCTGGGGTCTGCAAGCACAGGGACTTCAAGGTCCATGTAGCTCTACTATGTCATCCCTCCTGCAGGGCTGGTGTGGGACACTTGGCCACTGGCCATCCCTGGGGGCCCTCCACACCCCCTATTGTTTCTTTTGTTTATTCCACTAACTGAAGCTTTGTGACTCTTCTAGGGTCAGGGACAGAGGTTCAGCTGGCTTCTGCCTGCGCTGCTCTCTCCTCTCCATCTCCCCCCACCCTCATCTCCCCTCACCCCTTTCCAGGGCGCAGAGGTTTCCAGGCAATCAGCCTGGGCTAGATTTTGTGTGTGGGAGGGGCTGACAGGCACTGCCCGGTCTGAATACCCTCCTCCTCTTTGCCATCCTTTTCTGCCTCGGCCTCAGAGCAGCTGTGCCCAGATGTGCACTCCTTCTGACCCCTAGCAGGGGACTGATGCCATTCAGAGTTCAGTGACCCCTGGTGCTCTGTAGTCTGGGGAGAAAACTTGGCCTCCACTTTGTGAAATGCAGAGTTTCCACCCAAGGGTTTGGGTTTCGGTAAATGGCCTTCTCCCAGCGTTCCCTGACCTTACTCGCTGAGATCTCCAGCAGAGGTTATTAACCCTTTTTTTGTGTATTGTGAATCAATCTGATGAAGTGTATTTATCTTTTTTTCTGAGAATTGTTTTTTTTATTTTTTTTTAGTTTTCAGTATTCACTTTTATAAGATTTTGAGTTCCAGATTTTTTTTCTCCCTCCCTCCCTTCCCCCCTCTCCAAAATAGTAAGCAATCTGATATAGGCTGTACATGTACAATCATTAAACATATTTCCGGAGAGAATTATGTTTCTAAATGGATAAAAGAAAATACATAGGACTATCAATGAAACCAGTTATACAGTTACAAAATTTTTAAAAAAGCATGTTCACAGACCTTCAGGTAAAGAATATCTGTCCTCCATCTTGCTAGGCCAGGAGCCCTGCAGAGGGGCTTTAAAAACCTGGGCGGGAGCCATCTTGCCTAGGTGAGTAAGCTAGGAAGCAGGAACTGGATTGGGGGGGATAGAGAAAGATGGCTCTTGGGATTACAGTTGTGTATAGCAGTGTATAGAGTTCTATTGATGCAGAAGGACCCTCCAGGTAAATTGTAAGCTCCTTAAGGACAGGGACAGTTTCATTTTTTGTTTTTTTTTTTTATCCCCAGTGCCTAGTAAAGTGCTTGGCACACAGTAAGTGCTTAATAAATGCTTATTAATGGATTGTTTTTCCTGAAAAGTAATATGAAAAATGGAATTTTAAGCAATTGTTGATGCAGTAGGAAGAATCCTTGATTGGGAGTATAGAGACCCAGTGTCCCATCCATCCCCCCACCTCCTAACCCCATTACCTCTGTGACTTTGGGCAAGCCCCCAGGTCTGCTTTATCCAGCTGCTGGTTGGAATGTAGCCTTCTTGCCGGTGGGGAATGCTTCTTTGATTGTGTCTGTGTCCTGAGCACTGAGCTCAGGTAATAGGCATTTTACAAATACCTGTTGATGGACTGGACCCATTCTATGAGTCTGAATTTGTGGTCTGCAGTGGGAAGGGCCTTGGATTTGAGATTCTGGTTCTTTTTCCAGCTCTAACTTTTTGTGATATATACATACACACACATATACATGCATATATACACATATGTGTGTATGTGTATATTTATTTCTATAAAGTGTAAACTTAAATTGTGAGGACCTGGTCAATGGAAGTTAGGCCACTAAATAACAGCACCGAATGGATGGTGTATGCCATCAGTTATCTCAACAAACATATATTAAGCATCTACCACACACAAGGTCTTATTAAAATAAAACGTGGTCCCTGCCCTCTAGGGCCTTATGGTCTTGGTAAGTACTAAGGGAGGTAGAGAAAATGGAAGATCAGAGGAGTCACCAAGGAAGTCCTCCTAGAGGAAATGGACCTTGAAAACTAGAGTGGGCAAGCTTAAACCACACTAAGACTCTTTTTTTTTCATTTGGAGAGGCAATTGGGGTAAGTGACTTGCCCAGGGTCACGCAGCTAGTATTATGTGTCTGAGGCTGGATTTGAACTCAGGTCCTCCTGACTCCAGGGCTGGTGCTCTATCCATTTTGCCATCTAGCTGCCCCTCACACTAAAACTTTTGGGGACAGAATTTATGGGTATGTATGCACACACACACACACACACACACACACACACACACACACACACACATATATTGTTTAAAACTTGTGGTGGGGGGCGTCTTGGTGTAGGGAACTCCTCCGTTGAAGAAACTCCCTCTGACAATGCAAGTCTACACCTGAGTCTTAGAAAGTTGCCTGGAATGGCGAGAGATTCAGTGACTTGCCTGGTGTCACATGGTTACCAAGAGTCCGGGGAAGGACTTAAGCCTAGGCCTTTTGGTTCTGGGCAGGCTGTTTGCATCCTAGCACCCACCACCTCCCGGCATGGGGCCTCTGCAGGTTTTCTTAAGAATGGGTCTTGGTTGTTGCCGGGTCTCTGTCCAGCATTTTGGGCTCTGGCCTTTGGAGAGGGAAGGGAAGAGGCCAGGCAGGGTCACCTGGAGTTCACCTTTACGTACTCTTCCTTCCTTCCCTCCCTTCCTTCCTTCCTGCTCCTTGGGATGATTTCCTCACGAGCAGGCACGTGGTGGATACAGGGCAGTGAGTAATGTCCTCCCTCTCTCCTTGCCTGCAGCCTGCTCCAGGCTTCAGGGCCCACTTCCTTGGTGACTCCTCTGATCTCCCCTTTCCTCTCCCTGCCTTAGTACTTACTCCCCATACCGTAAGGCCCTAGAGGGCAAGGACCAGGTTTTATTTTAAAGGGACCTTGCATGTGGTAGGTGCTTAATAAATGTTTGTCAAAATACTTGATTGTTTACACCTTCCATTTGTTGTTATGTTATTTACTGGCCTCATTTCCGTTGGCTAGGGCCTTGATTTAAGCTATTCGGTGTTATCTCTCTCTCTCACACACACACACACACACACACACACTTACAATGTCTCAAAGTCTTCTTGCAGTTTTAAACTATTAAAGCCTAAGACACCCTGTAAGCATGTGTGTATATGTGCATGTGTTATGGGTATATGTCTTATATATACATGCACATGTGTATATTCATGTAGGTATATGCACACATATTCATGGTATATATGCATGTACATATAGTTGTCCATAAACATGTGTCCTACATGTCTGTGTATATATACTTAGGGTTTCTATATAAAATATGTGTGTATATGATGTATACACACGTATATATGTATGCATATGTGTATATGTGTGTATACACACACACAGACTATACCCAGACAGCAGGGTGTAGTGCCATACTTGGAGTTGAGAAGACCCAGATTCAAAATCCCATCATTGACATTTACAGAAGAAGCTAGGTAAAGTAATGTAGAGAACTCTGGATTTGGAATCAGGGAGACCTGTTCCAATCTTGCCTCCAACATTCACTAGCCTGAAGCTTACCACTTCCTAAACCCTGGGCCAGTCACTGAAGTTCTCCCAGCCTCAGCTTCTTCATCTGTAAAATGAGGATAAGAGCACTTGTCTCCCAAGATGGTTGGGATGACCCAATACCTACGTAAGGTGCTTTGTAAACTGTAAGGTGCCATACAGACATTTGCTGTTGTTGAATTGTTTCATTTGTGTCCAACATTTGGGGTTTTCTTGGCAAAGATACTGGAGTGGTTTTCCATTTCCTTTTCTAGCTCATTTTACAGAGTAATAAACTGAGGCAAACTAGGTTAAGTGACTTGCCCAAGGTCACACAGATAGTGTCTGAGGCAGTAAATCCATTGTGCCACCCCACTGCCCATACAGATGTTAACTAGATTATTTTTACTAGCATTACTTTTCATGAACACGCTAATTAACCTCTCTGAGTCTCAATTTCCTTCAGTGGAAGATGGGTATAATAATGGGTGTTGTGAAGCTCAAATGAGATATTGTGAATGTAAAGACCTTCCCAATCTTTGGGTAGATATGTAAATGTCCTGCCCTCGAGGAGTTTGATGCTTAATGAGGGAAGGCACATAAGTAAAGACAAAGTCATTTTTGGGATGGGGAGCTAGTCACTGATGGGGGTGGGAATCTGGAAAAAGCCTCTTGTAGGAGTAGAGGTGAAGCCAGGGAGTCTGGGAGGCAGAGTTGGGGAGGAAGTACATTCATTGTAGACTTGGCAGAGAAAGAAGATGGAGTGAGTGTCCTATGTGAGGAAATGCATGGAGGGCAGTTTAGTTTGAACCCAGAGTCTGTGAAGCAGAGTGATGTATGATAATGTAATAAGACAGCTGGGGAGGTTGGCTGGAGCAAGATTTCTTTTAGTGCCAAACTGGGGAGAAGGAAGAGCCAGTTTTATTTGATGCTGGAGGCAGTAGGGAGCCACTGGTCCTTCTAGAGGAGGGCAGCACCCATGCTAAGTGCTAGAGATACAAAAATAGGCCAAAGATAGTCCCTGCCTTCAAGGAGCTTGCAATCTAATGGGTGGATCTGACCAGGGGAAAGACTAGATGCAGGGAGACCAATCATATAATTGTGGAAATATTCCAGGTGAAAGGGGAGGAGAGCATGAGTTAGGGTGGTAGCCTTGTGAGGGGAAGGAAGGGGATATGAGAGGTATGGAGGGAGAATTGATAAAACTTAGCAACTAAATGGGGGTGGTAGGTGAGGGATAGAAGAGTTAAGAGCTTCCGAATGACTGTGAACCCAGAGTGACTGGGAGGATGGCTTCAAAATAGTTTTGGGAAAAAAATACATTGGCTTCTATTTGGGACATATTGAGTGTAGGATGTCTATGGAGCACCCTGTCTGAAATATCCAACAAATGGTCGTGTGAGGCTGGAGTTCAGGAGAGGGACCACAACCAGAGAGCAAGGTCTTAGACAGGCTAATGGATCCTCTGGTAGCTGACTGGATCACAGAGAGAATTCAGAGGGGAAAGAAGAGGGCCCAAGACCGAAGTCTGGGATAGACTCACAGTTGTGGTGACATCTGGATGCTGAATGAATGCAGGTGACTTGAGGAGTGGCCAGATAGGAGAATAACCAAGAGGGCAGTGACACCAGAATGCATTGAGGGGTGGGGTGGCCAACAGTGTTGTTGAGGATGATAATAATAATAATAGCTGCCATTTATATGGTGCCTATTCTGTACCAAATATCTCACTGGATCCTCAAAATAACTCTGGGAGGAAGGTGCTATTATTATCCCCATTTTACAGATGAGGAAACTGAGGCAAACAGAAGTTAAATGACTTGCCCAGAGTCACGCAGCTAGTAAGTAGCTCAGGTTGGATTTGAGCTTAGGTCTTTCTGACTCCAAGGACAGTGGATAGAGTGCCAGCCCTGGAGTCAGGAAAACTCATCTTCCTGAGTTCAAATCCAGCCTCAGATACTTCTTAGCTATGTGAAGCTATGTCACTTCACCCTGTTTGCCTCAGTTTCCTCATCTGTCAAATGAGCTGGAGGGGCAGCTAGGTGGCGCAGTGGATAGAGCACTGGCCCTGAAGTCAGGAGGACCCGAGTTCAAATGCGGCCTCAGACCAAACACTTCACACTTACTAGCTGTGTGACCCTGGGCAAGTCACTTAACCCCAATTGCCTAAAAGCAAAAAAAAAAAAAAGAGCTGGAGAAGGAACAAAGCAAATCACTCCAGTATCTATGCTAAGAAAACTCCAAACGAGGTCACGAAGAGTCAGATATGACTGAATAGCAACAAAAAGCCCCCTACCACCACCAACTCTAGGCCAAACGCTGTAAGGATTGAGAAAAGCCCATCTGATTTGGCAATTAAGGCATCGTTAATAGTTTTTCAGAGAGAGTTTCGTTTGAGGGATGAGGTCTGCGGCCAGATTGCAAGGGGTTAAGAGTCCAAGGAGGAAGTGGAAGCATCTGATTCTGGCCAGTTTTTTCTAGGAGTGTGGCTGGGTAAGAGAGAAGAGACATAGAACTGCGGGCAAAGGAGCTGATAGCATCTAGTGAGTGTTTTTGTTGTTGTTAGCTGTTTGAGAAGTGGGTGTGTTTGTGGGTGCAGAGTAGGTCCCGGCAGATAAGGAGAGACTGAAGATTAGAGAGTGGGGGGTCGCGATTGTAGGGGCAGGCTGCTGGTGAAGAAGGATAGGGGCGGACGAGCAGGGGTGTTGGTCATGAAGAGGAGAAGGGGTTCTCTTCACTGGGGACCAGAGCAAAGGAGGGGGAGGAGGAAGGGGCTTTGAGGTAAAGAGAAGGGAGAAATGGGAGATCCCACCTCTTTTCCCAGTAAAATGGGAGGCTGAGTGTTTGGATGAGAGGGAGGGGAAGTGGGTGGGGTGGAAGGCTTGAGCAAAGAAGAGAGGGGCTGTTGGTTTTTCCCCTAGAAGTCTAGCTGATAAGTATTCATTTAGTGCTCACTGTGATAAAGAAGGGGCAGCTAGGTGGTGTAGTGGATGGAGCGCCAAGCCTGAGAATCAGGAGGGCCTGAGTTCAAGTGTGGCCTCAGACACTTACTAGCTGAGTGACCCTGGGCAATTAACTTCATCCTGTATGCCTCAGTTTCCTCATCTGTCAAATGAACTGGAGAAGGAAATGGCAAACCACTCTAGTATATCCGCCAAGAAAACCCCAAATGGGGTCTCCTGGAGTCTGAACTGCAGCCTTGTGATAAGCTCTGGCGATATAAAAGGTCCCTGCCCTCAAGGAGTTCACATTCTAATGGGGAAGATAACTTGCAAACAGACTACTGTATGTGGGAGAGATAGGAGATAAAGGGGAAGTAATCTCCGGGGAGGATAATAGAGACTGGGAAAGGCTTCTTGTAGAAAGTAGGACCTTAGCTGAGGCTTGAAGGAAGCCTGGAGGGAGGGAGAGTGATGGAGGCTGGGGATAGGCCAGTGGGAAGGGTAGGAAAATGAGATGGCTACTGGCACAGGATGGAATAGTGTGTAGGGGGAGTAAAGCATGAGAAGGTGGAAAGGGAGGAGGGGGCCAGGTTCTGAAGAGCTTTTAAAGCCAAACCTAGCGGACAGCTAGGTGGGGCACCGGCCGTGGAGGCTCTGAAGTCAGGAAGACCTGAGTTCAAATGTGGCCTCTAGACACATAGTAGCTGTGTGACCTTGGGCAAGTCACTTAACCCTCTTAGCTCCTCCCCCTCAAAAAAAGCCAAACAGAAGATTTTATATTTGAACCTGAAGGCGAAAGGGAAATCACTGGAATTGATTAAATAAGGGGATGACATAGTCAGGCCTGCACTTTTGGAAGATCACTTTGGCAGTTAATGTGGAAAGAGACAAGGCAGAGAGACCAAGCAGCTGACTACTTAAAATAGGCTGGGTGTAAGATGCCGAGAATCTGGGGGAGGGCATTTCATGGGATCATCCGTCTAGAGTAACCAAGTGGCATGGCAGAGAGATTCAGAAAGACCTGAATTTGAATCAGATCTGTGGGACTGCAGGAGCATCACTGAATCACACTCTGCCCCAGTTTCCCCATCTGTAAAATTGGGAGAATAACAAGGCCTACTTTTCAGGGTTGTTGTGGAGATCAGATGAGTTACAATGTGAAATACTTCGGGAAACTTAAAACACTATGGAATTGCTAGGTAGCTATGAGAACAGGAAGGGGCCCCAGGGTCACCCAGGCCTTCATTTGATCCGATAGGAAAATGAGACCCAGGGAGGTTGTCTCATAAATGGCAGAGGGAGAATTCCGGCTTTGGTGTTCTTTTTGTTATCCCATCTCCCACGAGGAACCCCATTGTGCTTCTCCTGTTTTTACTACATATTATTTCATATTATAATGCTCTCTGGATTTTATCTTCCCACCAGACTGTAAATTCTACAAAGACAGGGACCGTGTCTTCCCTAAACTTTGTGTCTCTCCCAGTGCCTGATAAATAATGATTGGCTAGAATGGAATTCTGTCCTCCCCGCTCTCACTTTCTGCACCTGGGGCCGGGCTGCCCACGGTGTGCCTGGTTAATCATGGCAGGTGAGCCTGGAGAGGAGATGACTCAGAGGAACAGGAGAGTTTATTTTCCTTCAAGTATTTGAAGTACTGGGGAAGGGAAGAGGGATTGGAGAGATTATGCTTAGCCCTGGTGGCCTTTAGCAACCCAGCAAATTTAGGCTTTTTGTTAGGAAAAACTTCCTAACTGAGGCTCCCATAGGAGAATGAGATGCCTGGGGAGGAGGTAGGCTCCCCTCCGTTGGTGGCCTCCAAAGGAGGCTGGAAAGGTTGTAGACGGGATTCTGGTTTAAGAATGGACAGGATTGAACAGTCACTGAGGGAGTGCCTTCTGGCTTTCATACTGTGTGATGGACAGGGGTCCAGGCAGATGCCCCCCATGGGGCTGCTTCTGTCTGAGACCTGTGCTTTTTGCCCCCAGGTATGCCACCACGCGGACTGTCAGCAGCTCCACCGCCGGGGGCCCCTCAACCTGTGTGAGGTGTGTGACGGCAAGTTTCATAACACCATGCACTTTGATGGACACATTCGCTTCGACCTGCCCCCCCACGGTGAGTGGGCCTGGGACTTGGGGGATGGAAGACGGGGCTTCCTCGAGTGTACACCCTCATGACTGGCTGGCGGCACCATCAAGTCAAAGGGCCTGTCCCTTCCAATCGAGGGCTTCTTACTTGGGTCTTCCTCTCACACTGTTCCTGGGAAGGGTTCTACATTTGTACTGGGTCGTGGTGTTAGATGGGTCCTGACTAACCAGCTGAGGGTGGGAAGCAATGGGGAGTAAGCCCCAGCCCAAGGCTATCTCAGGACCTGGGTTTGAAGTATTGTAGAATAGTGGTTAGATGACTGGTATTGGAGCCTTCATACCCTAGGTGCGTGACTCTGAGCAAATCACTTAATTTCTCTGGACCTCAGTTTCCTCATGAAAGGAATGGATTCAGTAGCCTAGAGGTGCATTCCTGCTCAAAATCTATGACGCTGTGATATGCTACTTACTTCTTGCACAATTTTGGTCAGGTCACTTCTCCTGTCTGGGGCATTTGTAAGACTGAGTAACTTGGATTAGGTCACAGCTAAGGCTCTTTCCTTTGAGTCATACAATCTTCTGAACTCCAACTTTCTCCCAGGTGAGCCAAGGAGGAAAGGAATTCTTCTGGTTTGGACAGCACTTTTTCTTTTTCACATTTCATAATGTTTTATTTTTTTCCCAATTACATATAAAAACAATTTTTAACATTTTTTAAAGTTTTGAGTTCCCTTTATTGAGAGCAAGCAATTTGATATAGGTTATGCATGTGCAGTCATGCAAAACATATTTCCAGATTAGTCATGTTGTGAAAGATAACACAGATTAAAAAAAGAAAAAGAAAGAAATTTTTTAAAGGTATGCTTTATTCTGCATTTGGACGCCATTAGTTCTGGAGGTGGATGGCATTTCTCACCCTGAATCTTTTGGAATTATCTTGGATCATTGTATTAGGAGAAGAGCTAAGTTATTCACAGTTTATTGTCCTTACAATGTTGCTGTTACTGAGTACAATGTCCACCTGGTTCTGCTCACTTCACTTTGCATCAGTTCATGTAAATCTTTCCAAGTTTTTCTGCGAGCATTTTTCCCGTCATTTCTCATAGCACAATAGTATCCCATTGCAATCATATATCACAACTTGTTCAGCCATTTCCCAACTGAAGGGCATCCCCTCAGTTTTGAATTCTTTGCCACCACAAAAGGACCTACTATAAATATTTTTGTACATGTAGGTCCTTTTCCCTTTTTAAAAGTCTCTTTGGGGTCCAGACCTAGTAGTGCTATTGCTGGGTCAAAGGGTGTGCATAGTTTATAGCTTTTTAGACATAATTCCAAATTGCTGTCCAGAATGGTTGGATCAGTTCACAACTCTACCAACTATGCATTAGTGTTCCAATTTTCCCACATCCCCTCCAACATCTGTCGTTTTCCTTTTCTGTTATATCAGCCAATCTGATAGGTGTGAGGTGGTACCTCAGAGTTACTTTACTTTTCATTTCTCTAATCAATAGTGATTGAGAGCATTTTTTCATATGATTAGAGATAGTATTGATTACTTCATCTGAAAACTGGACAGCACATTTTAGAAATATAAAGGATAAATTAGATAGCATCCCAAGGAGGGCACCCACAATGGGGAAAGGCCTGGACTCTGTATCCTGATAGGATACGATGGAAGGAACTGGGGATGTCTAGAAGAGAAGAAGACTTTCAGGTGAGAGTGGGTGTGGGGGACGTGACAGCTGTCTTTGTGTATTTGAAAAATTAGTAGGTGGAAGACTTGCTGTCCATGGCAGGATCAGGAGGACTGAGTGAAGCTGCATGGGACAGAATGCTGGTTCTGGACTCAGAGGACCTGGGTTCAGATCCTGCCCAAATCTCTTTGATAAGAAAACGCCTACCTTGCTGACTGTATTTCTTTCTCTGTGAAATGAGGAGATTGGACTTCCCTGCTCTAAATCTGTAATCCTAGGATCCTTTGGAAGTTGAATGAAAGAAAAGTTTCCTATTAATGGTGCGGCCTTAGAATAAGATACTCCTTTCGGCTCCAAATCCCAAGATGCTGGGATGCTTAGTTTAAGTTGGGCGTAATTCCTCCATTAGCCACTAGAGGGTGCATTAACCACCCAAGCTAGGACTTGGCTACTTAGCTCTCCCCAGTTCTGGGCCCTTGGATGGGTGGATGGGACAGGAAGGGAGTTTTTGGGGTCCCAACCTCTCTCAGCAAAGGTTGAGTGACCACTTTCTGGATATGTTGTAGAAAGAATTAGGGCTAGATCTGGGACAAGAGTCCAAGGCTTTTTTTATTAAGACACCCAGAAGCTAATGCCACCCTCATTGGCCCCCCCCCATGCCCATGCAAAGCTGAGATTGTGAACACAAGGGCATCTTGTCTGGGAGAGAGCTATATGTTTGAGAGGCCTGGGAGTCAGGAAAATTTGAGTTCAAATCCAGCCACAGACACTTTACTAGCTATATGACCCTAGGCAAGTCACGGAACCTTTGTTTACCTCAGTTTTCTCATCTGTAAAATGGACACAACAATAGCACCAGGGTTGTCCTGAGGATCAAGTGAGATCGTAATTGTAAAGTGTCCGGTGCCTGGCACATAGCAGGTGCTAGATAAATGTTAGCCATAATAACAAAGTTCTGGACCTGGAGTCAGGATGACCTGGGTTCAAATCCCACCTCAGAAATTTACCAGCTGTGGGACCGTGGGCAAGTGTCCTCATCTGTAAATTGCGGGGAATAATATCTGTCCCCTCTCAACTGTGAGGATCGAATGATCTTGTATTTTGTGAACATTAAAGCACCTTGGAAATGTTGGTCATTCTTCTCAGCAATGCAGTGATCTGAGTCAATTCCCAAAGACCCGTGATAGAAAATGCTTTCTACATCCAGAGAAAAAACGATGGAGTCTGAATGCAGATCAAGGCAGGCTGTTTTTTTTACTTTTTTTGTTTTGTTTTTTTCTTTCTCATAGTTTTTCCCTTTTGTTCTGATTTTTCTTTCACAACATGACTAATGTGGAAATATGTTTAACATGATTGTACATGTATAAACCTATTTCAGATTGCTTGCTATCTTGGGGAGATAGAAAAATGCAGAGCTCGAAATCTTAGAAAAATGAATGTTGAAAACTATCCTTACATGTAACTGGAAAAAAAATAAAATACTATTAAGTAAAAAATTAGAAAATATCAGCTATTATAATTATTATGGAGTAGAAAATCGGGAGTCATAAGATTAGCCACAGACATTCAGCCACCTGTGCCCAGAGCAGAAAGGGAGGCAAGGAGTTCACTTTTTCCTATTTCTCCTTCCTTTGCTTCCTCAGGCTCTGTCCTGTCCCGGAACGTCTCCACGAGGTCGTGCCCGCCGCGAACCAGTCCAGCCTCGGACCTGGAAGAGGATGATGAAGGGTTAATGGACAGCAAAGGGTAGGCCTGGGACAGTGAGGGGTGAGGGAGGGTGGGACAGCCTCCCCAGGCCTAGCCAGAAGACTAGATCCCAGGAGCACTGGCCTCAGCTGCTGATTCTGCCTCAGGCTTCTTCTCTGGGCCCCAGGGAAAATGCTTGATAGCTTTTGGTGGAGACTGACCCTGATGAGAGGGGAAAGGGGAAGGGGAGAAAGGGAGGAGGAGGGAGCAGCTCTTCCCAGCCTCTAGTCTCTCTCGCGTAATTCCTCAGCCAGTGGAGAAGAGGAAGTGTGGTTCAAGGGCAGCAGCACTGGATTGGAATTCCAGATCTACTGCTCGCCAAGATTTTATTTATTTATTTATTTGTTTGTTTTGGTGAGGCAGTTGGGACTAAGTGACTTGCCCAGAGTCACACAGCAATGATTATGTGTCTGAGTCGGATTTGAACTCAGGTCCTTCTGACTTCAGAGCCGTGCTCTATCCACTGCGCCATCTAGCTGCCCCACTCGCCAAGATTTTAGGCCAGATGGGGCCCTGAGCCCCTCTTTGTGTAGATGAGGAAAATGAAAGGCAGTGACCTACCCAAAGGCACACAGCCAGCAGAACTCACTACTTGTGAGACCATTAGGCGAATCACATTAGTGCTCTGGGTCTCAGTTTCCTCGTCTGTAAAATGAGGGCCTTAGAATAAGATACTCCCTCTAGTTCCAAATCCCAAGATGCTGGGATGCTTAGTTTAAGTTGGGTGTAATTCCTCCATTAGCCATTAGAGGGTATGCTAACCACTCAAGCCAAGACCTGGCTATGATCTCCCCAATTCTGGGCACTTGGATGGGTAGATGGAACAGGAAGGGAGTTTTTGGGGTCCCAACCTCTCTGTCCAGTGTTCTGGGGCTGGCTTTTCCTTCCCCTCATTCCCCAGGCCTATTGGAAGCCTTCCTCCCTGACCTCTGCCTTCACCTCATTTGCTGCCCCACAGGGAGCGGAAGGGTTCAGGTCTGAAGCTGGCAAAGAAGAAGGCTCGGAGGAGGCACACAGATGTAAGGAGTCCCTCCTAGTGGCCGGGGGCAGCTCACGGTCACTGGGCATCACACTTGGTGGATGCTTTCTTTCTCTGGGGGCCAAAGCCATAGCCCTTTGCTCTAATCCTGCAGCCTGGATATCCCCCACACCCACTTGTCCATACATTCATAAGCATGTGTTCTCTTCCCCCTCACTTCAGGTCTGTAGGGGGACTGGGTCTGGCCCCAGGCTGCAGCTGGATCTGTCTCTGCTGTGGCTGGGGTATAGGTGTAGGAAGGGGGGAATGGGTTGGGGAGGTGAGATTTGGGCATGGATGACTCCATGTAGAGTCATAATGAGGGTGAGGCTATCAGGGCTATGCCGCAGGGTAGGGAAATGCCAAAAGCATTGTCTAGAAATTAATCTTCCCTGCCTGCCTCGCTGCCTTTGGCTGGCACAACCTTATTCTAGGGGTGATGCCTCCCTCTTCTGCGTGTTAGACCGTGTCGCCACCTAGTGGCTACTGACCCCACAGCAGCTTCAGGTTCTTTAGCAGCTTAGAAATCTCCTATGGTCCCAGGGCGAGGTTCTTTTCCTGATGCAATTCACAAGCCACCTCCCTAGCCTGGGCACAAGAATTTGCCAGGGTATCTTCTAACTCCGTGTTTTTACTGCTAGGACCCCAGCAAGGAGTGCTTCACCCTGAAATTCGACCTGAATGTGGACATCGAGACAGAGATTGTCCCTGCTATGAAGAAGAAATGTTTGGGGTAGGGCCCTGGTGTGGCCTCCTGTGTCTGGGAGGTGGCCACGGGGTGCTCGCGTGGTCATCTTCATGAGCCTGTCTCTTTGTTCTGCTCAATTTAGTAGTATTTTAACTGAACTGGAAAAAATCTCAAGGGCCAAGCGCTGGGTTAGATGCTGAAGCTACAGAAATAGTGGTGAGGGGTGGGAGGGAAAGGATTGGGCTGAATTGGGGCAGTCTCCAAGGGACTGGAGCATGTCATGTGGAAAGGACTTTGAGTGCCTGCTCTGATCCATGACGGCTGTGGGCTGTGGCATCATGGTATAAAAAGGGCCCTGACTCTAGAGGGAGGGGACCTGGGTTCAAATCTCACCTCTTAAGCTTACTATTTTTGTGACTCTGGGCAAAACACTTCAACTGTCTATGCCTCAGTTTCCTCATCTATAAAATCGGGGCGGATTGGATTGGATGCCCTTCCTTCTAGTTCCGAATCTATGGTCCTGTGACCTTTGAACCTGTTGAATGGGGGCTGAGGGGAGATGTGGGATCAGGGCTGTGAGGGAGTGTGGATTTGGGCTTCAGGGCTGGTGGTGGGGCATTGAGGTCAAGGCCAATAGCATGGTGGTTCCTTTGTGGCAGGGAAGTGTTGCTGCCCGTCTTTGAGAGAAAGGGCATTGAGCTCAGCAAAGTGGATATCTACCTAGACCAGTCCAATACACCCCTCTCCCTCCATTTTGAGGCCTACAGGTTTGGGGGTCACTACCTGAGGGTCAAAGGTGAGCAGGGGGCTTGGCCCTGGGGTGGGGCTTTGTCGGGGGGAGGCTTCCGTTGGCTGGCACCTGGACCCGTGATCATGCTCTCCTGCCTGAGGATTTGAGGAATAAGGAGATGGGGGAGCAGAGAGAAAGACAAGGGAAGAGGGGAGAGGAGACCAGAATGATGAGGAAGAGTGCATTCTGGGCTCAAGAGTCAAGTATGTCCTGGATTAAATGCCACTCCCTGCTGGGTGACCCTCAGTCTCAGTTCCATCATCTATAAAATAGGAATAATAATTCTTACACTAGCTTTTCTCCCCTTTTCATTCCCCCAAAGCTCCCTGGGGGAAGTCACTTGATAAATCTCCAGCAATGTGGGCTATTATTATTGTGCTGATGGGGACTGGTGGGGGGGGGAGCTCCTTTTTTCTAGTCTGTGCTGTGAGGGTCTTAGACTGTAGGGCTGGTATCTAGACAAATCTCTTTAACCCTCCCTGCCCTGCCCTACCCTGCTTGTCTCAGCTAAACCTGGAGATGAGGTGAAAGTGGAGCTAGCAGTGAAGGATGTCAAATCACTGAGCTTACCCATTCCTGGGCCTCCTGCCTCAGACCGTGCCGACCAGCAGGCTCGGCGGGAGAGCCTGGACATCCTGGTGAGGGGCTGAGGCCATGTGGAGAGAGGGAAGCTGGGGGGACCAAGGGCGGAGGAGGATGGTCAGCAGCCCTGGGTAGGATGTAGGCTCGTTGGCTATCACCTGGGCCACTGTGGGCAAGTCAGTTGAATTCTCTGGGCCTCAGTTTCCTCATCTGTAACATGAGAGGATTGGACTAGGTGACCTCGAAGGTCCCTTCCAGCTCTGAATCTGTGAGCCCCCACCCTCTTCCCCAGGCATTCATGTCAGGGTCCCCCAAGGGTGAGACTGCACGGGGTGGGCCTCACACCTAGTAGCCCCCAACTTCCTTCTTGTACCCTTATGTCAGGCCCCTGGCCGAAGGCGTAAGAACATGACAGAGTTCCTGGGGGACACCAACATCCCTCCGCTAGAAGCCTCAGTGTCGTCTAGCAGCTCTCTGCCCAGCAATGGCATTGATACCTGGAAGAACCGGGCAGCCAGTCGCTTCAGTGGCCTTTTCAGCTCTGGCCCTAGTGGGAGCTCCTTTGGCAGGGTACGTGGTCCTCTGCTGACTCCTGGGGTCCCTGCTTGGTATCCTGGGCATGGGGGGGAAGGTCCAGCTTTCTCCATCCTTTGGCAGGGTACATGGTCCTCCACCCCTCTACTGACTCCTGGGGTCCCTGCTTGGGGTCCTGGGTGTGGGGGGAGGGTCCAGCTTTCTTCTAGAACTTTCTCTCAGCTCGTCGGATGGCAGAAGACCTTAATTCCTGTGGCAGGTCTCCTTGACTTTGGCCACTCTGTCCCGTCCCCAGGAGGTCGACAAGATGGAGCAACTGGAAAGCAAGCTTCATTCCTACAGTCTCTTTGGGCTGCCCAGGCTGCCCCAGCAACTACGCTTTGACCACGACTCCTGGGAAGAGGAGGAGGAAGAGGAGGACGCTGACCTGGTCCTGGAGGACAGCTGGCAGGAGCTCATAGATGGAGCGGAGGTGATTAAGGGTGCCTGGGATGCCACCCTGAACCCGGGTGCTCCCATTGGCTCCTCCAGGTTCTGGGAGATCCAGCAGGATTCAGCCTGGTCCAGCCGGGGCTCAGCCAGATTTCACTGTGTCCCTCCATCCACAACTGTCCCCCGCAAGGTCTCCCCGATCCTGCCACATAAGAAGGGAAGGACACTTTTCAATTTCACAAAGTGTTTTTAGTTTTTAGTCTGTTTTCTCCTGTGATATCCTCACAAAGACCAGCAGATATCATCATTCTAATTTTATAGATAAGGTTTAGAGACTTGTGACTTATCCAAGGTCATATTGCTAATTAATTAGCATGGTATAGTGGTGTCCAGTTGACCTGGATTCATATCCTGCCTCTGACCCTGAGCCTTGGTTTCCTAATGTGAAATGGGGATGGCTATAATAGGAACCTCACTAGGTTCAGATGTTGTAAGCATCAAATGAGATGATGCCTGTAAAATATTACGGCCTGTGAGCTATTGTCATTATCATCATTATCATAATTACCTCTACTGTTATTTGATCAACAAACTTCCAGGAGTCTGTTCCCAGTTCCCCCAGCTGCTAATACCTTCTCCTCTGACATATCTTTCAATTGCTCTGTATATAATCTTACATGTGCCTAGTTACTTATGTCTTATCTCCCCTTCTGGAATGTAAGTTGGCATTTAATCAGGCAACAAGCAATTATTGGGGCAGCTAGGTGGTGCAGTGGATAGAGCACCTGCCCTGGGGTCAGGAGGATCCGAGTTCAAATCTGGCCTCAGACACTTAGGTGTCTAGGTGATCCTGGGCAAGTCACTTAACTCCAATTGCCTCAAAAAGAAAAAGGAAAGGAAAGAAAAAAAAATCTGAGCAATTATTAGATGTTTACTGTGTGGTTCCAGGGCCCCCTATGGGCCAGGCACAGTGCTAAGTGCTGGGGATATGAGGAAAGATAATAGCAGTTTCTGCCTTCAAAAAGCTCACATGCTGTCAAATTATTATTAGAAGACACCCAGGGTTACCTGACTCCTCACCAGCCAAGTGACCTTAGATGTAGAATTCCTCATCTCCGGGCCTCAGTTTCCTCATCTGTGAAATTAAGGAGAGGGATATGAGCCAGTAAGCATTTATCGAGTGCTCATTATGTGCTGAGCAGCAGGGCAAAGCCTAGAAGTAGAGACCATTAGAATGGGAACTCCCTCCACCAATGCAGGTCAGCACCTCCACCCCCCTGGAATTGCCTAGGGCAGTGAGGGATTAATTGACTTGCCCAGGGTCACATAGCTAGTGGGTATCAGAGGCAGGATTTGAACCTAGGTCTTCTTGGCTTTGAGAGCAGTTGTCTAACCACATGCAGCCTTCTGTAAAAGGGCTTAGATTAAAGGATTTCTGTGGTTTCTTCCAACTCTGATGTTCTGTGGTTTCAAGACTAGACCCAACTTCCTCCTCCTAGAAATCACTAGCTCAGTCCCTGGAGCCTGATGCCTTCCCAACCCACTCTACCAGTCCTCCTCCATCCCCTCCCTCCATGTCTACCCTCCCACCTTCCACCAAGCAAGGGTTGTTCTCATTTTCTCTCCTCCATCTCCCTTCCCCAGAAGCTGACCAGGCGGCAATGTCATCAGCAGGAGGCGGTGTGGGAGCTGTTACATACAGAGGCTTCCTATATCAAGAAACTGCGAGTTATCACTGATGTAAGAGAGAGAGAGAGAGAGAGTGTGTGTGTGTGTGTGTGTGTGTGTGTGTGTGTGTGTGTGCGCACGCTCGCATGTGTATTGGGGGGCGTCACAGTGCCGCACAGTGCCAACCTTTCCTCCCGGCTCCCTTTTCCCAGCTCCTGCTTTTCCCAAGTATCAGACAAGGTGGTCCTTGCGGCCACCACTCGGATCCTCTGGAGGCATCCAGTCCAGACCCTCCCTCTCCCTTCCCCACCTGCCACAGTGTGGAATTCCCCCTGATTTCCCCCTCCCTTCTTGCCTCAGCCCTGAGTATTTCCTCATTGAACCATTATTATGGAATAAATAGAAACCATCATGATTTGATATTTCTGGGCTTCTTATCTTAACTTTTTAAAAAATAGTATTTTATTTTTTCCATTTAAAGATAGTTTTCAACATTTATTTTTTTATAAAATTTTGAGCTCCAAATTTTTCCCCCATCCCCCCTCCCCAAGACGGCAAGCAGTCTGATATAGGTCATACATGTGCAATGATGTAAACATTTCCACATTAGTCATGCCATTTATCTTAACTTTTGACTCATCATCCATTGGCCTGATTGCTAGAGCTCGTGGGGCACTTGGCCTCAGTCTTGAACCTGCCTTGGGTTTTCCCCCCCAAAAGCCCCCTTCTTAGGCCTCCCACATCCTCTACCAGCCCTTCCCAGGGACACTAAACTGGCAGCTGGTTCATGGGTCTCCCAGTCTGAGAGCAAGTAAGCCAGATGATCCTTGTGGTTCTGGTCATCTGAGATGGCCCTTGGGGACCACCCAGGGACAGGCTCAGCCACTGGTGTGGAGGAGACCGTACTGAAAGTCCCCCTCCCACTTTCCCTTGACAAAGTATTTTATTTATCCTCTTCTTTGTAAACACTGCTGTAGGTTCCCAATGACCCCTCTTCTTTAAGTAAAACATCTTGTAATCAACACACTGCCCATGCCTGGAAATGTATGCCTCATTCAGAGCCTGTAGTCCACCACTTCCCTCCTAAAAGAAGGGAGGTGTGTGAGTTTCCCCAGCAGATCTTTGAGACTTTGCTTGGTGTCAGTGCTGGCCAGTGAGGTTGGTTTTTTTTTTTTGATGTTTCATTTTTTGTTTTCCCACAGCTCTTCATGTGCTGCCTTTTGAACCTTCAAGAGTCGGGCCTACTGTGTGAGGTGAGAGGGTCAGAGGTGAGGGAGGGATATCAGTGTGTCTGACTCACCCCTTCCCACTCCCAGGCTGTCTACCTTCCTCTGTATCCCCAGCACTTAGCACCTCACCTGCTGCATAGTAGGTGCTTTAATAAATATTAATTGACTGGCTGACCTGAGTGAGAGGCCAAGGGAAGAAACTTGAGAGGGTAATATTGGGAAGGGACTAGAGAGGGCCTGAGACGTTGGAGGCTGAGTTAGGGGTGAGGGGATGGCTGTGGGGTGGGGAGGGGGCTCGACACCAGGACCCTTCCCACAGGTGGACGTTGAACGCTTATTCAGCAATACCCAGGAGATCATTCAGCTGCACAGAGGGCTGTGGAGTGGCGTGATGGCCCCCATGCTTGACAAAGCTCGACGCAGCCGGGCCCTACTGCAGCCTGCAGACCTCCTCAAAGGCTTCAAAATGGTAGGGGGCCAAGGAGAAGGGGGCGGGGGGGACATGCAGACGGCTCCTTCATATGGTTGGAGTTAGAGATCCCAAAGTCCTAAAGGCACTGATGGGGAAACTGAGGGCACCATTGAAGCCTGTGGCTTCCTGGTCAGACCCAGGCCCTCCTCGCCCTCCTGAAAACTTACCTTGCTTCCAATACCTCCTTCCCTGAGCCCCCTGCCCTGCACCCCTGATCCTCTTTCTGGTTCTGACCTGCAGTTCGGATCCCTGTTCAAGCCTTATATCCGTTATTGCATGGAGGAGGAGGGCTGCATGGAATACATGAGGAGCCTGCTGAGAGACAGTGACCTGTTCAGGGTCTATGTTACGGTGAGGGAGGGGTGGAGGTGATGACTGATGTGGGGAGGGGGCCAAGGGGTGATGACTGATGTGGGGAGGGGGGAGGGGTGATGACTGATGTGGGGGAGGGGGCCAAGGAGTGATGACAAACAGTAAGGGTGGGGGGGTACCAAGATGCAATGACCAATGGAGAGAGGTGGGGGGGATGAGGGCACTGGAGAGGGTCCCCTGAATATGTCCTGGTTACAGTGGGCAGAGAAGCACCAGCAATGCCAGAGGTTGAAACTGAGTGACATGCTGGTGAAACCTCATCAGAGGCTCACAAAATATCCCCTGCTGCTGAAATCAGTGCTAAAGAAGACCGATGACCCACCAACCAAGGAGGCCATTGTTACCATGGTAACCGGGGTGTGGGCAGGAAGGAAGAAGGGAGGTGCTCCCAGACACATAGACACCCACACCCTGGGTGTGAAGCCTCTATTTTCCTTCCCTCACCTTCCTCCAGACTTCCCACGTGAGCCCCCTGCCCTTATTATTTTAGTAACCATCGCATTGGGTTCCCTGCCCCCATTTTCTGTGCTCTCTAGAGCTTCCTCTGCACAGTTACGAAATTGATATCCCCTCCCCTGCTCAAGAAGTTTCAATGGCCCCCTGTTACCTCTAGGACCCTAGCTCTAGAGCTAGAAGAAGCCTCAGCTGTCTTCTGCTCCAGCCCCCCCTCATTTTTCAGATGAGGAAATTGAGACTTGGGGAAGTTAAAGGACTTGTCCCCAGGTCACACATGTAGTAAGTAGCAAAGCCAGGATTTGAACCCAAGTCTTTCTGTCTCCAAATTTAGCAGTCTTTCCACTGTACCCTCCCACTTTGTTCACCCAAGTCCAAATTTCTCTGTTTGGCATATAAAGCCTGGCTCCAACCTGTCTTTCCAGGCACACTACATCCATTCACGTGGTTCAGCAAAACCAGCTTTCTGGATGTTCTTGATACAAAACACTTAATCTGCTATCTCTGTGTCTTTGCATAGACTACTTACTGCCTGGAATGCTCTCTCCTGCCTCTTAGAACCCTGAGGTTTCTTTAGACTTCAGTTTAAGCATCGTTTTATATGAAGCCTTTCCTGATTCCCTCAAGTTTCTGCTGTCCTCCCCCACCCAATCCCCTGCCAAATTAATTAAATTTATCTTAATAATAGCATTTGTATAATGTCTACTATGTGCCAGGCACTGTGCCAAGTGCTTTTTACAGATGTCTCATTTGACTTTCACAACAGCCTTGGGAAATAGGTACTATTATTGCACTCATTTTACAGAGGAGCAAATTGAGGCAAGTAGAGGTTAAGTGACTTGCCCAAGGTCACACAGCTAGTTAATTGTCAGAGCCTGGATGTGAACTCAGTTCTCTATGACTCCAGGCGCAGAGCTCTATCTACCAAGCCACCAGCTGCCTCTAAGCTTTCTGCCTCTGAACCAGAAAGACCTGGGATCAAATCCTGCCCTAGATACATACTGGCTGTGTGACTCTGGCAAAGAGGATAAGTTGCCAAGAAGGTGCCAACCTTCACTAATAGAGGAAGTTTCCTTACTGGGGAGTTCCATATATGAAATTTTTTATATTTTATATAAACTTATTTTCATGTCTCCGCTAGTATAATGTAAGCTCCCCGAGGGCAGGGAATATTTCATTTTTTAGCTGCTATCCTGAGAGCCGGGTATACATTGGGTACATAATAGATGTTTATTGGGTGATTGATCGATGATTCCCCACCATTCCTCATAGATTAGCTCAGTGGAGCGGTTCATCAATCACGTCAACTCTCGAATGCGGCAGCGTCAGGAGCAGCAGCGGCTGGCGGCCATTATCAGCCGCATCGACTCCTACGAGGTGGTGGAGAGTAGTACGGATGAGGTGGACAAGGTATCCTGGCTTGCCCCGCTTCCATGCCCTCTGCCTCCTTCCGATCTGCCTGCTCCTGAGTGAGAGCCCAAAGATCTCCTCTCCCTGGCATCTCTGAGGTCTCGGATGTTGGGCAAGAAAAGCCCAGCAGATTCTCAAAAGCGCAATCACATTTTATTTCTTATAGACTTCCACAGATTCATGATTTCATCTATTTAGGGAATCTGTCCATGCAGCAAACATTTCTAAAGCATTTCTTATTTGTCACGTACTGGACAGATCACAACCAACCTACGGGGTCGCATCCTGTGCAATTCCTATCTTACCATAAATCCTTACTACAGGAGGAGAGAACTCAGTTGTATTGGACCATCCTCTCCCTTCTTTGATTCTTCTTACTCTGTTGTAGTTAATGATGCAGCTAGGTGGCGCCATAATGCATAGAGCGCTGGGCCCAGAGTCAGGAAGAGAAATCTTCCTGAGTTCAAATCCAGCCTCAGACACTTAATAGCTGGGTGACCCTGGGCAAGTCACTTAATTAACCCTGTTTGCCTCAGTTTCCTCATATGTAAAATGAGCTGGAAAAGGAAATGGCAAACCACTCTAGGATTTTGCCAAGAAAACCCCAAGTGGGGTCATGAAGCGTTGAACACAACTGAAAAGTGACTAAACCACACCGACAAAGTTAGTGATGCAGGGCTTGGGCTATCCATGTGTTCTTTCTCCATTCTCCATACATGAATGGCCCACCTCCCTTTCTGGCCATGTGTATCTTTGTAAATATATTTTTGTGCTATATTTTCTGTGTTCATCATTACTGGTACAAGTCTGCTTATACGCACATGGATCTTTTCCTAGGACGTTACTGGGAGAATTTTTTGTTAAAAAGCATGAAGAAACATCTTGAGATCATTGACCCATGGAACTCTTATTTCATCTTAACTTTGTTTTATTTTTTTTTAAACCATTGTGGTTTATTATGTAATTTTTTCAAGCAACAAGTATCTTAAAAATTAATCTGCCCCTCCCACTACCTCCCACAACTGAGCCGCTTAAAACAAAGAAAAACAAGTCTCTCCAGACATAGCTACATGGTCTGGCAAAAGAAATTCCCATATTAGCCATGTCCGAAATGTATATCTCTCACTGCATTTTGAGTTGTTCATCTCTCTGTCAGGAGGCATGTGGCATGTTTTCATTCTTTTGGACTCATGGCTTATCATTACATTGATCAGAGTTCTCAAGCCTTCCAAAGTTGTTTTTCTCTATAATGTCATTAGTGGTATAATGTTCACTTCCCTCTGCATGACTTCATAACAGTCTTCCTAGTTACCAATGAAATTGTCCATCTTAATCATTTCTTAATGGCACAATAATATTCCATCATATTCACATACCACCATTTGTTTAGCTGTTTCCCAATAGGAAGACACTCCTTAGGTCTCCCATTTTTGACTACCACAGAAAGAACTGCTACAAATATTTTTGTACATATAGCTCCTTTTAAGTATGAAGACCATATGTGTAGCAAATAAAAATGTGGGAAAGGGTACCTTCTTTTCTTATTGCAAACAGTTTCTGTAGTATTAAAATTCATTGTTCTTTGAGTAATTGGTAGAATTCACTTGTGAGTACATTTGGTCTTGGAGTTTTTGTTTTTTGGGGTTTTTTTCCACTGGGAGTTCATTTATGGCTTGTTTAATTTCTTTTTCTGATACCGATTATTTGAATAGTCTATTTCTTCACTTCTAATCTAGGTATTTCATATTTTTGTAAGTATTCATATATTTTCTCTAAGTAGTGTTCTGTTAGCACATAATTAAGCCATGTAATTTCTAATAATTTCCTCTTAATTGAACAATTTATTTTTTCTCTCTTTTAATCAGGCTAGCTGTTTATTAATTTTTTAAAAGATTATCTCCTATTTTTATTTGTCAGTTCAATAGTCTTTTTGCTTTCAATTTTTATTAATCTCTTTAATTTTTAAAGATTTTTTTTGGGGGGCAGCTAAGTGGCACAGTAGATAGAGCTCTGGCCTTGGAGTCAGGAGGACCTCAGTTCAAATCCGGCCTCAGACACTTGACACTTACTAGCTGTGTGACCCTGGGCAAGTCACTTAACCCCCATGACCTCACCGAAAACAGCAAAAAAAAGTTTTAAGAGATTTTTATTTTGTTATTTAGTTTAGTTTCTGACTTTTTTATTGTTGAAGTTTTTTTTTTAAATTGTGCTCCCAGTTCATAGATTCATTTTCTCTTTTGTTGATGAAAGTGTTTAGAGACATAAAATTTCCCCCTCAGAACTGATAAGTTTTGGTGTATTGCCTCATTATTGTCATTTTATTTGATGAAACATCTATTGTTTCTGTTATTTGGTCTTGACTCACCAATTTTTTAGAATAGTATTTAGTCTTCAGATACTTTAAAATTCTTTGAAGGCCATTTTTTGACTAGAATTTTTATTGTGTTATGATCAGAAAATCATGCGTTTAGCATTTCTGCTTTTCTAAATTTTTTAGTGAGCTCTTTGTGCCCCCATTATTTGTTCAGTTTTTCCAAAAGTTTCATGTACACTAAAAAGTTAATTCTTTTCAGTTCCATTCTGTAATTGTTGTTGTTGAGTTGTTTTAGTCATGTTGGATTCTTTGTGACCCCATTTGGGATTTTCTTGGCAAAGATACTGGAGTGGTTGGCCATTTCCTTCTCCAGCTCATTTTTCTTTTTTTTAACAGATGAGGAACTGAGGCAAACTGAAGGTTAAGTGACTTGTCCAGGGTCACACATATAGTAGTGTCTGATGCCAGATCTGAACTCACAGAGAAGAGTCTTCCTGATTTCAGGCATGGCACTCTATCCACTGTGCCATCTAGCTGCCCTATTCAGTAATTACCAGAGCTTCATCATCTCTAATTTTTCTAAAGTTTTATTCCATTCCTTAACTTCTTTCTTGTTTATCTTTTGGTTATATTTGTCTAGGTCTAGAAGGAGCACATTAATACCCCCACTAGTATAGTTTTTGTATCTATTTCTCTGATTTGGTTAACTTTTCCTTTAAGTATTTGGATGCTTTTTTATTAGATGCATATATATTCAGTATTGATGTTGATTTGTTATCTATTGTGCCTTAACACATGAAGTAATTTCCCTACTTCTCTCTATCTTAATTACATGTACTGTAGCTCTATCTAAAATCATGATTACTCCTCCTTTTTTTGTGTGTATTCAGCAGAAGCATAATATATTTTACTCTAGCCCCTAATTTTATGTGAATCTTGCTTTTCAAGTGTTTCTTATAAACAACATATTGTTGGATTCTGCCTTATAACCTATTTTATTATGCTCTTCATTGGTGACTTCATCCTATTCATATTCACAGCTATGATTTTTAATTGTGTATTTCCTTGCATCCTATCCTTTTTCTTACTTTATTCCCACCTCTCCCTTTACAAATAAGAAAGTGGTAGAAGAAAGGGAATTTACCTGAGACTTGTGATCTTATAAATGAAACAACCTATTTCCTCTCTGTTGCAGCTCTTCTCTTGATTCTAGATTTTTACTCTTTTTCCTTTTCTTTTAATCCACCCTTCATGATCCTCCCTCCACATGTGCTTATGAGTTCTCCCTCACCTAACCTCTTCTGCCTCTTAGATTCTAAGATTCCTCTCTCTCCTATGTCTCTGTCTCATATTTCCCTTTTGAATTCAATGCATTTCTATACTGAAATCTCTGGGCATATATGTATTACTGTACTTCATTTCTTTTTATCTGATTCAGATGAAAATGAGATGCCTACTCCCCTTCCTCCCACCTTTTCCTTGATTGATATTTGTATGCTCTTTATTTTATGCAACTCAATATTATTCAGCGGTGGTCTCCTATTTTTGTCTTCTCCCAAGACCATTAATACTGAACAAAACCGCCTACAGACCTTATGTCATTGGGTTCTCAGAAGACATTTGTTTCTTCTTTCTTTCTTTTTTGGGGGGTAGGCAATGGGGTTGAGTGACTTGCCCAGGGTCACATAGCTAGTAAGTGTTATGTGTCTGGAGCCAGATTTGAACTCAGGTCCTCCTGACTCCAAGGCTGGTGCTCTATCCATTGTGCCACCTACCTGCCGCAAGACATTTGTTTCTTATCCCCTTATTAACGTGTAAATAATTCATCCCCAAATATTCCCTTTGAATTATGGAATCATAAATACCTTGTCCAGTTTTTTCATTTCCAAATGTCTACTCAGTTCTGGTCTTTTATCAGGAATGCTTGGAAATCTTACATTCATTAAAAGTCCAACCACCCTACCCTTATCCCTGTAGGATTATATATAGGTCTGATGGATTTATATTCTACTTTTTGTCTTCGAGCTTTCTACTCCTTTATAGGATCAGTTGCTAAGTCTTGTATAATTATTTTTGTGGCTCTTTGGTATTTAACTTATTCTTTTAACCTGCTTTTTCTTTGACCTAGAAGCTCTAGATTTTGCTTTGGCAGTTCTTGGGAGTTTTCATTTGGGGGTTTCTTTCAGGAGGTGACTGATGAATTCTTTCTATTTTTCACTTCACATTTTGTCTTCATTAAAAAAAAATAAGGCCACCTTTACACAGTTAAAGAAGGGGAGAGCAATCCCATAGATAGCAACTGAGGTGGGGGAAACCCTTTCTTCAGAGTGCTGGCCTCCTTTCTATCTCTTTTCATTTCTCAACCCTCCCCTTTCAGAGGTACCTTTTGTTCTGTTCTGCTCTTCTCAGCCCTGCCCATTCCACTCATCCAATAAATACTTCTTTTCCCTTTCCAGCTTTTGAAGGAATTTCTGCGCCTCGATCTGACAGCTCCCATCCTTGGGACATCCCCAGATGACACTCGGCAGCTCCTTCTGGAGGGGAGCTTAAAAATGAAGGAGGGAAAAGACAGCAAGGTGAGCAGCAGCTCTGACCCACTCACCATCCCCACAGATTCACCCAGACACCTTAAAATACCCTCATGCTCACCCTCTCAACCAGCTGTGCACTGCTCTGGGAACAGGGAAAGCTGACAGAGGTAAGAAGGGAGCAGAGGATTTTATATCTAGAATAGAACTTAGAGATCATTTCAGTCAACCCCACAAATCTTGGGCCAGCTAGGTGGTGCTGTAGCTAGAGTACAAGGCCTAGAGTCAGAAAGACCTGAGTTCAAATCCAGTCCCAGACACTTATTAGCTATGTGACCCTGGGTCACTTAACCTCTGTTTGCCTCAGTTTTCTCATCTGTAAAATGGGAATCATAATAGCACCTACCTCACAGAATTGTTTCCAGGATCAAATGAGATAATATTTGTAAAACACTTAATACAGTGCCTGTCACATAGTAGGTGTTGTATAAATGTTAGCTATTATAAAATTTGTTTTTTAAGCAATTGGAGTCCAGTGACTTGCCCAGGGTCACATGGCTAGTAAGTGACAGGTGTTTGGTCTGAGGCCGGATTTGAACTCAGGTCCTTCTGACTTCAGGGCTGGTGCTCTATCCACTGCACCACCTAGCTGCCCCTATTATTATTTACAGAGGAGAAAACCAAGATGCTTAGAAATTAAGGGATTTTCCCAGCCTCGGACACACAACACTTACTAGCTGTGTGACCCTGGGCAAGTTACTTAACCCCCATTTCCCAACCGAAAAAAGAAAAAAGAGAGATTAAGGGATTTTCTTGAGGTCATGCAGCAAGTTACTGGCATTGAAACCCAGGTCCTGGCATAGTGGGAAAAGCAATGGTTCTGAAATTGAATCCAGCTTGAATCCCATGACCTTTGGTGGAACACTTCTGCCCTCTGAGACTCAGCTTCCCTTATATGCTACATAGGGTTGAGAATCCTTTTACTGGGGGAGCAGTATGACATAATGGTTTCTGAGTTAGGAAGACCAAACCCAGTCTCTCACCCATATTTTAGCTGTGTAACCATGGGCAAGTCACTTAACCTCTTAGGGCCCCCAGACAACTCTCTAAGATTATGAGTCAAAGACTTGATGCTGATCTCCATTGGTAGAGGGAGTTTTCTTGCTGGAAGTTCCCTGTACTAATAGAATTAAAAGTCTGGTCCAAAAATGCCTCTACTATCCACTCCCATGGGGTTATTGTCAGGAAAAGTCTTTTGTGAAGTTTCAAGTTATAGAAAGGAAAACAGATATTAGTCAATAAACTTTTATTAAGCACCTACTGTGTGCCAGGTACCATGCTAAGCACTGGGGATACAAAATGGGGCAAAAATAGTCCCTGTCCTCAAGGAGCTCACAATCTAATAGGGGAATAATGAGGAAACAAGATATGTACAGAAAAGTTATATACCAGATACATAGGAAGTAATTAACAGAGGGAAGGCACCAGGATTAGCTATCTCCTATCTCCAGTTCTTTCTGAGACTAGGATGTCGTCAGGGATCTGAATACCGTGTTCTCTGGAGTCATTTCATGTAGATGACCTCTGGGAGTCTTGTTTTCAAGTCCTACTCGTGATCTTCCTGCCTTTGGGACCATGAATTGAGTTGCTAAATATCTCAAAAAGTCAGGTGGTTTTCTAAGACTTAAGTTACAGGTGAGTTGCTGACCTATATGGCTATAGAGAGTTTCCTCTTAACAACGTGCCTGACCACTGGTCCTCCAGGCTCCTATCTGACTATCCACCCACTCTTCCTAGTTTTGACCCCTGGGTCTAAGCTGAACAAGGCTGATCCATCTTCCCTGTGGCCTGGGCTCATGATCCTTCATTATTCTGGTTGTCCTACTCTGGAGAGTGTCCAGCGTATAATGTCCTCTTCTGCTCCATGGTTCTTCAGAGTGTTAAGACAGCCATAGCGTCTGTCCAGGGGGAACTCCCAGGAATTCCTTCACCTGACTGAAATCAAACTCTGGACCAAAAAACAAAGGCAATTTTATGGAGACCCCTGAATTTTACTCATTGCCCATTCTCATAGTAGAAAATGTAATGGAGAGGACCTGAGTTCAAGACCTGGCTTTGCCTATAATGTGTCTATACCCTGAGCAAATCAGTCCAATTCAGTAAACACTTAATAAGCACCTACGATGTGCCAGGCATTGTGCTAAATTCTGGGGATGTAATAAATTAAAAGAAAGACAGCCCCTGCCCTCAAGGAGCTTACAATCTAACTGGGGAAGATAGCATACAAAAAGAGACAGGAGAGGCAGGGGTGGGACAAGTATTGAAGGGGTATCTCGTTCCATGGAAATGAAACCAGGCAGAGCAGCAGATGACTGAATGACAGAATGGAGTGAGCTGAGAGTCCAATTTCTGCCCTCTATAAAGGACGGAATTGGGAAAAGTTTGATATTCTGCCCCCAGCCCTCCAATCAGAGAGGAGAGGGAGGTGGTGTCAGTCAAAGCTGGTGAGTTTAGAAGGGATGACGTCCTGGGGGTGGGGTGAAGCATCTTGTTCTGTGGAGTTACTGTATGGTAGGGCAGCAGATGAAAAGTGGGGTTAAATCACTTCACCCCCTCTCAGCCTGGGCTTCTACCTTGTTTTCATGTCATCTCCTCCATTGAACTGGAAGCTCCTGGAGGGTAGGGAATGGTTTTTGTCTTTCTTTGTATTAGAAACAGTGATCACAGGGCCTGGCACGTGGTAGACATTTTAATAAATGTTTTGTTGTTGTTCAGTGGTTTTCAGTCATATCTGACTCTCCATGACCCCATTTGGACTCTTTTTGGCAGAGATACTGGAGTGATTCACCATTTCTTTCTCCAGCTTATTTGACAGATGAGGAAACTGAGGCAAATAGAGTGAAGTGACTTGCCCAGGGTCACATAGCTAATAAGTGTCTAAGGCCACATTTGAACTCAGGAAGATGAGTCTTCCTGACTCCAGGATCCTCTATGCACTTTGGCACCACCAGCTGCACCTGTAATAAATGTTCGCTGACTGGCTAATTTGACCCTAAGGCCTCTTCGAGCTAACTATAAGAACTATAAGATTTTATGAGTCTTAAGATAAGATACCGTCCTCGCCTTCAAGGAGATTACACAGTCTCATTAGGGAGAGAAGATATACTTGCGTTCAACATGATTCATGATTTGTTCTTAGTGCAAATGCTAGATTTGGACTTAAAGAATCTGGGTTCAAATCCTGGCTCTGCCACTTATTTTTTTTTGGGGGGGGGCTAGGCAATGGGGTTAAGCGACTTGCCCAAGGTCACACAGCTAGTAAGTGTTATGTGTCTAAGGCTGGATTGGAACTCAGGTCCTCTTGAATCCAGGGCCGGTGCTGTATCCACTGCGCCACCTAGCTGCCCCCACTGCCACTTATTAAACATTTGATCTTGGGCAAGTCATTTAGAGGCTCTCTTTCCCCATCTGTAAAATGGGGGCAGGACTGGACTAGGTAGCTTCTGAAGTCTCTTCCAGTGCTAAATCAAGGATTTTTTCTTCTCTCTGGATCTCAGTTTCCCCATCTGTAAATTGAACGGGTTGGACTAGATATCCTCTGAGGTAGATTCCTTGCAGTTTGAGCTCAGTGCTCCTCTGACCTCAGGCTTGAATGTCCTCTTCCACCAGATGGACGTTTACTGCTTCCTCTTTACCGACCTGTTTCTGGTGACCAAGCCTGTGAAGAAGGCAGAGAGGACCAAAGTCATCCGGCAGCCCCTGATGGTAGACAAGATTGTGTGTCGGGAACTCCGAGACCCCGGTAATTCCTTACCACCCCACTGTCCCAACATTCCTCTGTTTCAGCAGAAAGGGCACTGGGGTTCTCCTCACTCCTCAGCTACTATGTGACCAGAATCTCGATGTCTGGAGGCACCCCAGGGAGTCTACCTGCACGTCAACAGGAATCCCCTTAACAACATGCCTGACCACTGGTCTTCCAGGCTCCTATCCGACTGTCCACCCACTCTTCCTAGTTTTGGCCTCTGGGTCTAAGCTGAACAAGGCTGATCCATCTTCCCTGTGGCCTGGGCTCATGATCCTTCATTATTCTGGTTGTCCTACTCTGGAGAGTGCCCAGCTTATAATGTCCTCTTCTGCTCCATGGTTCTTCAGAGACTTAAGACAGCCATAGCGTCCGTCCGCGGGGGACTCCCAGGCTGGCCCCCCATATTTCCCTCATGGCTCTGATTCTTTCTTACCTCCAAGGGTTGTTGTGAGAATCAAATGATACAATGTTTATAAAGCCACTGTCTGGCACATAGGAAGTACTATATAAATGCCTAGCGCCTTGCCTACCCCTTCCTGCCCCTCTAGGCTTCAGCACCATGGACACCTCTCCCTCCCCTCCCCTTCCCCTTCCCAGCTTTCCAGTTTCCTTTTCTGGTGGCATCTTCTCTCACTGGAACCAGGTAAAGCTCCTAAAACAGTTCCTAGTACAGAAATACCTTTCTTTCCTTCTTTCATTTTTGAGGGCAGCCTCTCTCTTTCTTTTCCCTTTAATTGTATCCCTAGCATTTAGATTGGTGCCAGGCACCTAGTAAATGCTTAATAAATGTTTCTTGCTTTGCTTTGCCTTTATTGTCCTTGATGTACTTCTCACCTTCCTTATCGTGGGTCTCAGCTTATCAACATCCTTCCTCACACACGGTGCCCTTTTTTCTCCCTAGGCTCCTTCCTCCTCATCTATCTGAATGAGTTCCGAAGTGCTGTGGGTGCCTTCACCTTCCAGGCTAGTGGACAGGCCCTCTGCCGAGGCTGGGTAGAAGCCATTTATAATGCTCAGGTAAGGTGCCCAGTGTGGGTGGGTGTGGGCTAAAGGTCAAAAGGGGTGGTTGAGCTGGAGAGTGTTAGTTGTGTATGTTACATGTGGAAAAGCCTGGGCCACAGATGTGCCTGATGCCTAGAACCTCCTTCCCTGCCTACAGAACCTGCTGCAGAGGATGAGGCTACAGGAACACCAAGGCAGTCAGCAGCAGCATCTGCAGAGCCTGGAGGAGGAGGAGGATGAGGAGGAAGAGGAGGAGGAAGGAGAGAGCAGCACCTCAGGAGCTAGCTCCCCTACCATCCTTCGAAAAAGCAACAACAGCCTGGATTCCCAACGCTGGTATGCCTTTTACAACACCATCACAGGACAAACAGTGATTGAGGTCCTGCTGTGTGCAGAGAGCAGCTCTGGAGCTGGGGGCAGAAGGGGAGAAGAGAAGACATAGGCCCTATAGAGGCAGTGGTAGAATGGAAATAGCAGTGGGCTTAGAATCAAGAAGATAAGGGTTCAAATGCCATCTCTGGTTCTTCTTAGCTGGGTCACTTTGGGTAAATCACTTATCCTCTCTGAACTGCAATTCCTTCATTCCATTCAATTCAGTTCAACAAACATTAAGTACCTACTATGTGCCAGGCACTGTACTAAGTGCTTTGTAAATATTACTTCATTTGATCCTCACAACAACTCTGTAAGAATAGGTATTGTTATCCCCATTTTACAGTTGAAGAAACTGAGGCAGAGGGTCACACAGCTGGCAAGCATCTGAGGCCATATTTGAACTCAGGTCTTTCCGACACCAGGCTCAGTGCTCTATCTGCTGCTTCACGTGAATTGTGCTTTGAAGGAAACTAGGGTTTCTAAGAGTTCATGGTGAAAAAAGGATGCATTCTGGGCAAGGTGGGGACCATTTGGGCAAAGCCGCCAAATTAGGCGATGGAATTTTGCATGAGAGGAATAGCTCGCAAGCTGGTCTGACTGGAATGGAGGATGCAGGAAGGAGAAGAATAAATAGACTAGAAAGGTCTGTGGGAGCTAGATTGTAGAGGGCTTTAAGTGCCAGGCTGAGAATTTTGTACTTTATCCTGTAGGTGATAGGGAGCCATTGAACGTTTCTGAGGAGGGGAGTGATATGGTCAGACTTATACTTTATAGCACAATAACTTTGGCATCTATGTGGGGAATGGATTGGATAAGGGGGGGGTCTGGAAGCAGGGGAGACCTAATGAACAGGCTATTGAAGTAGTTGAATTAGGGTATTGGCCATCTAAGTAGAATGGAGAGGATGAATGGAAGGAGATGATTCCAAAGTTCCTTGTATGTAATAAAATACCTATTGGAGGTGTTGAAAAGATAGGTCTTTGTAAGCCTGAAAGCACTGTTAACTTTCGAGTTGTTTTTACTGCTGCTACTGGTAGACTGTAAGCTCTCTGAGGGCAGGGACCCTACACTATCTTACTTTTTTCAGTATCTCCTTCCTTGTGCTTAATTGTGTTCAGGGTTAGGCCCAAACTCAGGGTTTAATCCAGATCGAGTGACTGATGACCTGTTCAAAGTCCCCTTTTGCTCCCCTGGCCCTCTCCCCTCTCCTTTCTAGTCCCTCGGATGGTTCCACAGAGACTCTAGCCATTGTGGTGGTGGAGCCTGGGGAAACACCATCATCGCCGGACTTTGAGGGCGGCCCATTCAGTTCCCGGTCGGATGAGACCTCGATCAGCACAACAGCTTCGTCCACCACCCCGACGAGTGAGCTGCTGGGCCCCGAGTCCGACGGACTGCTTCCCTCGGCAGCGGCTGAGTGCCGCTCTTGCTCCATCGATTCTGCCTATGGCACGCTCTCCCCAACCTCCCTGAAGGACTTTGTTGCCTCTTCGGAACTGGCTCCTGTTCCTGCCCCCAGGCCCCCTGACCCACCTGACCCCCCTACTCCTGCCTTGCCACCCTCACCCCGCCTCCGACGTCGCACGCCTGTCCAGCTGCTGCCTTGGCCTCGCTTACTCAAATCCAAATCGGAGGCCAGCTTGCTACAACTGCTCTCAGGGGCTTCTGGCCGGGATCCCCCAGCAACCCCTAGCCGGAGCCTGTCTGAGCTTTGCCTAACTACTCCCCTCCCTCCCAATGGCTTCTCCAGGACTCAGGTGGGGCCATGCCAGCCACTTCGGGAAGCCTGTGCCAGCTGGGACTATAGGGGGGCCAGCCCGTGCAGTGCCTCAGAGCTTTCAGAGGTGGAAGATGGGGGGTGCTCCCCTGGACGGGAGGATGAGTGTCCTTTCTCGAGGGAGTGTGAAAAGCCAGTCACTAAAACCACCTTGAGGGCTGAGCCCTCAGGCCAGCACAGGAAGCTGACCCTGGCGCAGCTGTACCGGATTAGAACCACGCTTCTCCTAAACTCCACGCTGACAGCATCGTGAGTGTCCATGGGGAGCCCGTGGGCACTCTGGGGAGCAAGGCATCAGGGCTGAGGATATAGATACTGGCCAAGGGTAGGTGTGGGGGGTGGGTCACAGGGGAAGACAGATTGTGAGGATGTGAGGCAGAGGTTGCTGCTGGGCGGAAGCCACAAGTGGGCTTTGGGGTTTGGGGTTCTTCATGTCCCTTGAGGTAGCTTTATTGGGAGGACTAGCTTCACCAGGTCATAGACCCTGTCCTCTTTTCCCCTTCCCCTACTTGTCCTCCAGAGAAGTCTGAGCAGCAGGAGGACCCCAGGGTGCCATGGATGGATGGATGGTCACACAGACAGACAGATGGCCTAGTTCTGACTGATGTGCCCCCAATCCACTCAGTGTGAGACCAGGACATCAGTCTCCAGGGAAGAGATTGAGGGCTGGAAACCAGGAACCAAATTGCACTTTGTTGAATACGCCTGGGCCGAGAGACAGGAAGGCCCTGGGGAGGCTCCCACCAGGCATCCACCCTTTGAGCTCTTAGCTGCTCCCTCTCACAGCTCACACATACACTGCTGCTTCTCCAGACCCCACCTCGGAGGGTCCAACCCCAGGAATCCCCATCCTCAACACACAAACACCCCCCTCCCCGGCTGAATTATGACACCCTTCCTTTAAGCCACTGGGCCATCTCTCCACCATCCCCCCAGCTGACCTCTTTCCTTTCTTGTCCCCAAATAGGTAGACCCAGGAAGTGCCCTCAACCCTGTCCTACTCCCCCAGTCAAGCCCACACGGGGTGGGGAACAAGGGACAGCCCCGCCCCCCAAATCCCCCTGTGTATAAAGGTGCATATTTATTGAGCTTTGGGTTTCTTTTATAAAGACTTGTGTATATTCTCCTGTGTGATAAGAGTGCGTTCTGTTTTCCCCATGGGTCTCTGGTTTCCATTTCTTTTATGAGGAAAGAGGAGGTGGTGATGTGATCACTTCTTCCCCTTGCCTCTGCCATACCTCGTTGGGAGAAAGTGGGAGGTCTTGGCCTGGGGCACTTGGGATCTAGTTGGTCTATGGGTACCTCATTCTTAATCCTGGGTTTCCTCCTCTGTCCTTCCCAGTGTATGCTTTCTTTACTCCCTGGGGGAAGAGCCTTAGGAATCTTCCTCCTTCTGTTGGAGGCTGGGGGTGCTGTAAGCCCCAGTGAATGAAACCCTTGCTTCAGGCATTAAGATGACCTGTACACTATCTGAGGAATGAGGGGCCCTGCTTCCCCCCTTCCCCCAGGACAATAAATAGAAGTCTTTCCCAGATTCCTAGAATTAGAACTGAAATGGACCTCAGACCCTCTCGTTCAGCCCCCTCATTCTACACAGAAACAGACTGAGGGTCAGAGAAGTTGTGATCTTCCCAAGGTCACAGGTCATGTCAAAGGTAGCATTTGAACTCAGATCCTCTGACTGAGTCATTGTTTTTCCCATTGTACCAGGATATCATCATACTCATTTTACAGATGAGGTAACTCACTCACCCAAAGTCACCCAGATAGGAAAGAGAGGCAAGGTTTCAATGCCCTTGTCAGCCAGAAATATCTCACGGGGGATTCAAGGAGCAAACATTTGTTGACAAGTGGGATAGGAGAGTAAGGCTAGGGGAGACAGAGAGATGGGGATCCCCAAGGGGAGGCAGTAGGTCATGGGAGAAAGAACATTGGATTTGGAGTCAGGGCCACAAATCTGCTAATTAACTGCCTTCCTGGTCTTGGATAAGTCACTTTCCCATTCTGGACCTCATTTTCTCATCTGTAAATTGGCTGTAGGGAGGACCATATAAGGGATCTTAGAGGTCACCTAGCCCAGCACCCCTCACCCCATCCCCTACCCCTCTAGTTTTATAGAGGTTTGGAGAGATAAAAGGACTTGCCCAAGGTCACAAGAGTCAAACAAAAACCTAGTGCTGGATCACTTGCTTCTCTCTTATGATTCTTATATAAATAGGAGGGGGAAGCAGCTTGAGAGGTCAAGAAGTCCGAACTCCTCATTTTGCAGATAGAGACACTACAGGCCCCTAGAGGTTAAATGTCGTTAAAGTCACATAGCTCATAACTGGCAGTACTCGAATTTGAACCCAAGTCCTTTCTTGACTCCAAATCCACTGTTCCACTTTGCCTAACCTCAGCTAATTTCTTACTTGGGCCATAGAGATCCTGGTACTTGTAACCCAAAGCCGGGGTCCTGGTGGAGCTGCCCAGGAGATATTGATCAGAGGCTCTTAGAACCGAAGAGAAACTAGCCTAGAGAAGGAAGTGACAGCGACAGTCCTCTGACCCTCAAATATATAAGGGGCTTCAGGAATGGGCTCGCTGCTTTGTGTCAGTTAACAAATGTTAAGCGCCTACTTCTCGCCTGGCACTGTGCTAAGCATTGGGGATACAAAAAGAGGCAAAAGGTAGCCCACATCCTCAAGGGGGCGGAGCTGGGGCACGGCGGGGAGCTGGGGTTGGGGCAAGGCGGGGAAGCCCCACGGGTCTCCCCACCTGTGCACGCCCCTTCTCCACCCCTCTCCTGCTGAGTCGAGTCGCCAGGCCCGGAGGGGAGACTCGTGGGGTGTGGAGCAATGCTGCCCCGGAGCAGCACAGTCGCAGCCGTGGCGCGGGTGAGTGTGTCTCTGTGTGGGGGTGCGATGAAAGGGAAAAGGGGGGCACCCGTGTCTTAAGGAGGGAGCGGGGATCGAATCTGGAGGAGGTGGGGAAAGCTAGCCTTGGGCCTCCCTTGGCCACGGGATGGGTTCCAGAGACCTTAGGCAGCGGGGTTGAGGGGTAAGGGAGAAGAGAAGAGGCCGTCGGTGGGGGTAAAGAATTCATCCTACCGAGTCCGGGAGAATCGTGAGCTCAGTCGAAGGGGCACTACAGCGAGATCTCAGCCTAGGAAGTTGGGAGGCTGAGAAGATCTCGGCCCAGAGACGGCGCGGGGCTGGGGAGGGAGTGTTGTGGTGGAAAGGCTCCAGGGGAAAGAGACCTCGGTCCGCTGGTGCTCTGGGGGAGCTCAGCGGGGGAGAAGACCTCCAGACCTCTGGGGCTGGGTGGGAGGAGACCAGAACTCGGGCGGCGGGGCTCGGGGGAACAGAGATCTCAATACACGGGGACTCCAGGCTGCTGGGACCCTCAGTCCAGGGTCTGGGATGAGAGGGAACGAGGAAACCTATGGAGGAAGGAGGATCATCGCCAGGTCTGTCTAGTTCTCCACATGGAGGAGGCACAGTAGGGCATCAAAGTCAGGCTGGTGTCCCGTGTCTCTCCCCCTGGCCTCACCTCCCCCCAGACTGCGAACTAGATCTGAATGCCTTAGTCATCCATACCTGCCTCTGGGGACGAAGGGAGGACTCCCAAGGACCCTATCTATGAAGAGGGTCGAGAGTTGGGGGCTAGGGCTGGGGCTGGGGACAGCCGGCTCGAGTTCCTTCCTTGATCTACCCTGACCTACATATCCGCTGAACAGGCAGGACGGGGCCCTTTAGCTAGGAGGAAGCGCCTGCCCCCTTCCTCTCAGTGGGAGGTGGGGGCCCTGAGGTGATCCAGGAACAGAACTGATAGGTCAACCCTCAAGTCTCCCACGCCTGATCTAAATGGAGAGATCTTATCTCCCCAGTCATCCTCTGATCCTAGGAGGTCCCAGGGCTGAGTGGATTGTCCCTGGAGGGACCAACTCATACCCTCTGGCTTTTGGATGTTCAGGAAGTCCTGGTTCCCCAACACTCAAACATTGGCTGCTATGTCCCAGAATTGCATATGGGGCTTTGGGGGCATTGTCTCTGTCCCACCCCCTTCCTACACATATAGCCCCTTGGAGATTGGGCTGGCTCTCAGATGAAGGGTGAGGTGGGTGAGTGGGTAACCCCTTTACCCAGGATTCTCCCATACTTTTGCCTGCAAGGGCTAGCAGGAAGTTTCTAGAATGTCCCCTCCAAGATGAGTGTAGAGAACATGGTTTGGAAGCTAATCTTCAGGTCTGGTGAGTGTTATTTGGGGGAGGCAATCAGCTTTCTGCTCCCCCCCTTCCCCAGGTGTTCCTCTTGGTGGTGATGGTAGAAGTTAATGCTCTGGACCCTGGTCATCAGGAACTCCCACCCCTTCAAAGGAGCCCCAGGACCTCCCCAGGGCTGAGCCCAACGTTCAACCAGAGTCCCCTTTCTCAGAAATCCCAGCTTTGCTCAAGTCCCCGATATTTTTGGGACAAGTCAAGTAGACAGTGCTGTAGGAGCTGCCCAGCAGGTGAGAAGCTGCGAGGGAGGGGTCTGGGGATGCTGAAGAACAAAGTGTCAGGGTTCTGAGGGAGTTTAGAGTGGGATTTGTGAGATGAGAAGGAAGATTTGTGGGCCTTTGAATCAGTTAGCAGAATTGGGAAGAGCAAGAGCTGGGGACTCCAAAGATGGGAAGGGTGAGGGGCACCTTAAATCAATTGAGAAAGCTTTTGGGGGGAGAATTTTGGGTCCCCTGCTCCCTTTTTTTTACTCATCGATCACTCAGGGTTGGGGTTCTTATCTTTAGGGCATTTCCTGGAAGCTGCCTGCACTGAGCCCCAAGGCCCTTCCTCCTGTCAACCCTGCCATCAGGACACCTTCCTGTCTAAGGAGGACCATAAGTCAATGCAGTGTGCCCGATGTCGACTCTGTGATGAGGATGGTAGGGTACAAACATTTAATTTCCTATGATTTTTCTTTCTCTATTCCTTCCTTCCTTCCTTCCTTCCTTTCCTTCCTTCCTTCATTCATTCTTTAGCTCTTTGTCTCTGTATCACTCTGCCTCTGTGTATCTGTCTTTCTCTTACTGTCACTCTCCCTCTCCTTCCCCCACTCCATTCTCTTTCTGTGTTGGTCTAGCTCCGATTCATTTTCTCAGTCTCTCTCTACCCCCCTCCCTTTCCTTCCTTCCTTCCTCTCTGTGCTGGTCTATGTCTGATTCTCTCTCAGCTATCTCTAGTTCTCTCTCTGCCCATGTATTGATTGAGTATTGGTTCTCTTTCTGCTCCTTCTGTCTGATCCATCTTTAAGTTTCTTTATTCAAGTCAATTCAACCCACTCTGAGCCAGGCACTGTGCTTTGAAGATGAAGACAAAAATCCCTGTCTTCTGAAGGCTGGTGTGCTGGGCCTCTGCACTGGGCTTGGTCTCTGACTTTCCTCTCAGGCCCTGCCTATCAGGTTGTTGTCCGGAACTGCTCCTCGGTGGCCAACACCCAGTGTGGCTGTGCTCCTGGCTGGTTCCCTGAGTGCTCTGTAAACCCCTGCAGGACTGATTCACCTTTCCTCTGCATTCAATGCCAGAACTGTGAGAGTCTGCACCGACATACATTGGTCCCTTGTGAGTTTCTCCCTTTCTCCTCTGCACACTACTGCGTGGCCCTTTATCCACTCATCCCTGGCTATATTTACCGCCAAACCTAATGTCAATTTCTTATGGGCTGTCCCTAGGTTCTGGAGAAGACTCTGTTTGTGGGAGCTGTTTGCCAGGCTTCTGTCAGGACCAGAAGAACAGTTGTGTTTCTGCACCCTGCTCCATGTAACTACCCTGTCCTCCGAGGGCACCCCAAACCAGCTCTCATTTCTCCCTAGGGTGGGGTGTTGCTAACGAGTGGATGGATAGGGGAGTGTGTTCATATGTACCACAGCAGGAAGAAAGAAGGGGGGTACTCGGGAGAGGGGCAAAGGGCCTGCAAAACACCATCTGGTGCTGGGAAAGAAACCAAGTCACTGGGGACAGGGCTGAAGGGCAAGAGAGGAGGGAGTCTGGGTTTGATTGGGTGATGGGGATGGTAAAGTGTAAGTATTTGATTTGGGAAAAGAAGGTACAAAAGAGCATAGCTTTTGGGGAAGATGGGCCAGATTAGACACAGCTCCTTGCAGTCACTGCAGTTAGTGGCGAAGTGGTGGATAACGGCACAGGTGATGGAAGGATGCTGTACAGGTTTGGCTACTCATTTCCTAGGGGCCCCAGAAAAGGTATGCTCCTAACTTCAGGCAAACCCAAAGTACGGTGATACTCCCATTCCAACCAAAACAAAAACAAAAAGAGAGGGAGAAGCTGGATGGTGATCCTTTGCTCTACAAAAATATTGGCTTAGAATTCTTTACCCCAAAATATTTTAAACAGGATTTAATACATTCATAGGGGACTAGCTGAAGTGTGAGTTCCATTACACTAGTTCTTTGCACATTCTACAGAACTGAGAGTGAAAAGGAACTGTCCACAGTGATCAACCCAAGGACCACTCCTAGCCAGCCTGCAGGTAACCACTGGGGGAATGATTCCGGGAGCCATTCAGAGATCTGCTCTGGGATCTCTAGCTCCAAGAAGGGTAGGTAGTTGAAGACTCTTTGGGTGAGACTCTGACTGGGCCTTCTAGTGCTTCTGACCTTACTGGAGGTCAGGAACAAAAGTAACAGGGGATACTTATTCCAGATCCCCTTCTTCCTCAGGGGTTTGGCTCCAGTACTTCTTGGCGGCGCCAACGTTGCTAACAGTTCTGCTCTTGCTAGGAGGGGGCCTGTTCTACAGCTACCGGAAATGCTGGGTCCTAAAACCCCAGTCTCATTGTAAGTATCAACCTACCTAACAACCCCTCAAGGACCCCAGCCTAGATTTCCATAGGAGCTGGAAATAGGCCTTGAGACATCCTGAAGAAGGGCGCTAGGGGTGCTGGAGCCCAGTTCAACAATTGACCCGCTCCTCTTTTGTCTCAAATTGGCAGATGAAACGGAAATGGAGGCCTTGAAACGCCATTGGGTATGGAAGATGGGTGTGTCTGGGAGGTGAGAGGGTGTGTCACCTGGTTGATGTGCTAGGACTGAGTGATGGTTGCCTGGTGAAGGGAATGCGTCTGGGCTTCTCTTTGCTTTCAGGTAGTCAACCCTTCACCTGTAGGCAGACCTTCCCTGCCTCTGAATAGATACAATGAGATGTGTGCCCTACCGCTTGTGGGGAACTGTGGTCCTAGCAGTCCTCCACTGGCCCGGGAAGTCGCGGGCCCAGAAAATGCATGGCCTGTGCTCTGGGGTCAACCGCCCAGCAGAGGGAATGGTGAGCATGATGGGTTAAACGCCAGACTTCTTCCTCTCTTAGATCCTGGGATGGGGAACACAGCAATGATTATCTTTCAGCCCTTGGAGCCTCTCCATCTTGGTTCCCTGTGATTCTACCCCCTCCGGCCCACCACTTTCCAATTTCTCCCGGGTGGCCCCACTGCCAACTTTTGCTTCTAGGTCCTGAGGCCGGCACTCTCCAGCCCGGCCCACAGCTGTACGAGGTGATGGACGCGGTGCCCGCGCGGCGCTGGAAGGAGTTCGTGCGAACCCTGGGACTTCGGGAGGCGGAGATCGAGGCAGTAGAGGCGGAGATTGGCCGCTTTCGCGACCAGCAATATGAGATGCTCAAGCGCTGGCGCCAGCAGCAGCCCGCAGGGCTGGGCGCAGTATACGCCGCCCTGGAGCGCATGGGACTGGAAGGCTGCGCCGAAGATCTGCGCAGCCGACTGCAGCGGGGACCGTGACCGTGACCGTGACCGTAACCGTGGTGGAGAAGAGACTGTCGTCTTCTTGGTGCCCTGCCTCTCTCCTTCTCTGCAGCCCGCCGGCCGCGGAAAAAAAGGCGGCTCAGGCCCCTGAGGTGGTGGCCGCCCGAAGCCCTAAGTATGGTTACTTAAGTCTGTAGACATGTTATGTCACTTACACTGCCCCTGATTTGGAGCGGCTATTTCCTCCGCCTCCCCCTACCCCTCCTCCCTCTCAGAACCGAGTTCGGGAGGATACGCGTGTCTGTGCTAGGACAGAGGGCGTTAACCTTTCTCAGCGCTTGGAGGTTGCTGCTAGTTCAATATTAAACTCCAGCAGCAAATTCGCCTGCGTAAACGTTTTGGGTGTGTGGGTCTGTGGGTATGTGGGGGCTAGTTCTTCAAGGACACTGAAAGGTGTAATGAATTGGGAACAAGTTACTGGGACGACAGCAGCTAAATGAACTCAGTGGCCTGGGGCAGGACGGGAAGGGCACTCAAAATATTTCTCGGTCCATTACTCCCGGGTCTCGAGGCTGCGTTTTTCTCCCCTAGGAAAGTTGAATCTCAGATCGCCTTTGTTTCCGCCCCACTCTACAAAGCCCCGCCTCCCATAAGGCCCCAGTACGTCTCTCCAGTTCACCGGCTTTGGAAACAAGAAAAAAAGCGCAAAGTGACTAAGTGAGCGAGAGAAACCCCTCCCCAAGCCTGGGATAACCAGTGGATTCCTTTAATGGAGGAAAAGAAGAGGCAGGAGACGCGGGGCTAGGGCCGAGGCTTTTCCGCAGAGGGTCAGGGGAGGAAAGTGACAAAAAACATTTAGAAAAAAAAAAAAAGAAAACACAAAAGCCCCATCCTGCTCCTTTCCCCGCCCCTCCCCCAACGGTTCCCTTGGCAATGACCTAGGGAAGGGGCCTCCGGGTTGGGGGAGGGCTTACGGGGGTAATATGGCAGATGCGGAAGCCTGTACCCCAGAGGCGGCTGCTGATGCTACGTGTGGGCAGGGAATAAGTGGAGGGCGGGGAAGGGTGTAGGGATCACGCGGGGCGCCCATTCGGGCTCCAGGGTAGGTAATTTTCTTTCACTTTCTGGTAAACAAATGACTGAAAGCAAACTGTCAGAGGAATGGAGGGAGGGCGGGCCAAGCCAGGATGGGAAGTGAGCCCTGATCTCGAACTAAGGGTTGGGAAAAGCCTAGATGGAAGGGGGAGGAGAATACAAATTAAAGGAAAAAACCTTTGGGCCCCACAGGGCTGCAGTCCAAGCTCTCTAGGCACTACCCAACCAGCAGTCTTCCTCCCCACCCCCACCCCCACCCCCGTCTGTGTTAGGTCAGCCCCACTGAATTTGGGGGAGTAGGAGTCAGGGCGGAGGCTGCAGATCTGACTACACCAAGAAAAGGGGCTGGGGGAAACACTCTCCCACAGGGTTTGGGAGATATTCGTACATTTTGACATTTAGTGAACATGCAAATTATATGCAAACTAGCATGCAAATCAGCAGCGGTTCTCTCTGAGTCCACAGCTTGGGCACTTTTTGTATGCAGACTGCGGCGCTGTTTCCCCGGGGTGATGGGCGGGATGCAGGAGGGATCTAGTGGAGACGAAACCTACAGGGCCATACTGTGGGGGTGGGGGGATGGAGTAGGGGCCGAGAGTCGGAAAGAAATCAGAAGGACGAGGGCTTGTTGCCAGAAGCAGAGCCCAGACCATTTATCTCGCCAAGCCCTAGCCTGATCCTCCCTCCCCAATTCTAGCCCCCGTCCCAGCAGCTCTGAGGGAGGGACCGGCGGGGAGAGTCGCAGCAAAGGCTGGGGCAGGGGCGGGAGGCGGGAGGGCCCTCGCTGCACCTAGTGCTTCGCAATGTCTCCTTTCTTCAGGATTATCTGTCTCTGCCAGGGCGCCAGTTTGGTCTCGTCATACCCCAGTGTCCTGAGCTTCTCCGACTGCTCCTTCTCCCGCTGCGCCTCCTCCAGCCTAAGTTTCTCCTCCTCTTTTCTGCTTACCGAAGAAGAACCCAGGATGAGAGAGAGAGAGAGAGAGGGTGGGAGAGGAACCTAAGCTACTGGGGGAGAGGCAGAGGATGAGAAGAGCAAGTGCTGGGAGGGACAGAAGGATGAATATGGTATATCAGTCATCCCCTAAGGAAAACGGAAGGCTGGAGGCAGCCGGGCAGGTTATGGGACCTCAGAGAGACGGGGCAACGGGTCAAAGTAATGGGGTCTCATGTGGCAGTAGGTCAGATTATGGGGAGACAGATAAGGCAACACATTAAAGTAATAGATAATAGGTAATAGGTAAAATGTCAGATTATAGGAGACAGAATGAGGGCAGCCGGTCAGGTTATAGGGAAATAAAGAAATGGGCACAGCAGAAAAGATTACGGGAGAGAGGTGGATAATGGCCCAGGTTATTGGGCAGGGGGAGAGAAGAGGACAGGAATGAGAATGAGCAGCAAAGATTACTAGGGGCAGAGAGATGTGGGGTTGCAGAGGACAGAATGGAGTATCTGAGCTATTTGGGAGAAAGGGGTATGAAGAACTTGGCCTGGGTAGCTCCAGGTAGAATAGGGTCACACTCACCGTTTTTGTTCCCTGGAAGGAGAAACAAATAGTGGATTAGCAGTGCCTTTTCCCACTTCTCCTTGGCAGCATGGTGTCCCTCACGTTCAATGCTCAGCTTACCTCTCTTCCTCCATCTTCTTCCGAAGTATGTCCCTCCTCCAGGCAGGCATACTGGCCAGACGGGCTTCTTCCTCCTCCTCCTGCAACACAGCCAGAGGAGGTCAGGAGTAGAGTATGCAGCAGGGTGGAGAGGAAGTCAGAGTCCAGGGGATGATTCCTCATAGTTGGAGAGGGAGGGGAAAGAGCTAAGCAGAGGCCTGGAACCTGGAGGTCTTGGCAACTAAAGAACAGGAGGACAAGGACTGGGGAGTTGATGGTGGAAGACCTTCGGAAGGGAGAAGTGGAAGGAAAAATAGGAGAGGACAGTCTTTCAGCCTCTTTTTATAGAGGCCTTCAGGGCTAGAGACTTTATTCCTATAATTTCCTTTGTCTCTCTCTTTCTCTTTTTATTGTTATATCTAGTACTTCTAATCAAGATCCCAAGAATCTGTGATTTTGGAGGTCTGGGAACTTCCTCCACCAAGGCAAATCACAACCCTTAATAGAAGCTGCTACTAATAATGTTATTTATTACTAATAATAACTTAATAGAGAAATCTTACAGTGGTCTGAGACCTAGAGTGCTTAAGTGACATGTGCAAGGTCATAAAGCTAATAAGTATCAGAAGGGGGACTTGAATCTAGGTCTTCCTGGCTCCAAGCCTACCACTACATCCACTACTTCTCAGAGTTTCTAGTACTGTGTAAAATTATATTGGAAATGGTGAGTGACCTTGCTTTATCCCTGATCTTATTGGGAAAGCTTCCAATATTTCCTGAAGATAATTTGAATCTGAGAGTGCATCACCTCATTTCCTACACCGTATGCTTACACAGCTGCCCCTCACCCCCCCAAGGCAGGGCCAAAACAGTGGAAAGAAATAGGATCAGAGGGTTGTAGGGTGACCACAACCTTCCAGAATTAAAGTCTGGGAGGAAGGGGTAGAGAAGGCCTCACAGACCCAGCCTTAGAGCTTGGTGTGGCAAAGGAGCTGTTTCAGATCTCACTGGGATAGACAAGAAATATTTACAATATGACCAATCCTTGACCCTTCTTCTGCCTTGAGGGTAAAACCTGAGGATACTCCAAGGCAGCAGGAGTGCTACCCAGGTATCCTGCTTGTCAATTGCTTCACTGAAGGGCAAATAGTGAGCCCTGATGGGTGGTGTAAATGGATGAGCTAAAAGGCAAAGACAATCTTGGGCCTGCCCATGGAAGGCACCTCTTCAAGGCAAAGTTCTTTATTATTCTGTGTAACAAGGGAGAGGTAATCTGCACACATCACACTGCACACAACTCAGTTCCCCCCAGCCCCAGGCTCTCTGGCCAAGTCGGGGCTTAGAACTTCCCCAGTTCCCAATCTCGGGGAGAAGGCAGGAACTAGTTGCAAAACCATAGTGGAGTCCCAACTAGTTGGCAGGAGCTAGACAGGTCTGCTTCCTTAGTGGTTCCAGGGCTGCAGAGTGGACAATGAGACTAGGTCCTAAAGAGAGCATCCTCTTAGCTTTGTAGAGAATCATCCATTAGAGAGGATCTACTCCCAAGCCCCATGACTGCCCTGGGGAGCTACCTTGGCCAAAGCTCAGAGGAGAACTTGAGGCAGCTTTACAGCCTTGCCCTGTCCCAGCCTCCTAAAGACACCACAGCAGCAGCCTGTCCCTCAACATAAAGGCCCTCGCGATTATGGCCAGAATGGCCCAACTATATTCAGCATTAGCCTAAGCTGGGCTTCGAATTCCAGGGCAAATGGCCTAGCCCCGCTCTCACACATCCAGTTCCCATTTCTATAGCGCTGGAAGTTGTAGGTAGATGCCAGGGTGGATTCCACCATTCCCAATGGACAGCCGACTTGATTTTTCTCTTTCTCCACTGCTACTGCTCAAATGTCGAACAACTCGGCTTCCTTCTCCTTCCAGAATGAGAAGCTTCGGTCGATGTAGCGACAGATGTCCTCGTTGCTAAACTCTCCCATCTCTGCTACCAGCTGTAAAGAGTCAGCCCGATTGAAGGGCTCTGTTGGAGCCAGTGGAGGGGCTGGTGGCCCAGGGCTAAGTGTGGGCTCAGCCTGGGGCAGTGGTGGTGGTAGAGGGGGAGGTGGAGGTTGAGGTACAGGGGCTGGTGCCTGCAGCTGGGACAGAGGCTCCTCAGCAGGGGGCTCTGGGCTGTCTCCAAAGAATGCCCTCTTCAGGTCCTCAAAGCCATCCTGCCAGTCCCGACGCCCAGCCTCCACCTCCTCCAGCACAACTTTGTGGAAAAGGCGGATGAGCTCCCACGGATGACTGCCTAGCCGGTCAAACATCTCATAGCACAGCAGGTGGCGGAACTTGCGTTCCTCCCGGCTCATGCGCATCTCCAGCAGCTGGAAATAGCCCAGCATGAAGAGGTCCAGGGTGAGGCTATCGTAGCAGGCAGGCACCCCACCCACATGGGGCAGGAAGTGCTCGGGCCAGTACAGACCCTGCACCCGGCTCAGGCGGCGCAATTGCCGGGAGGGCACGTGGCGCATTAGACTCCGCCAGTGTTCCAGCAATTTGCCTACTACGTGCCGCTGCTTCATGAAATACAGCAACCGGTGGTCATTACCAAGGCTGTGATGGGCTGGCTTCTCCAGCACCTGCTTGGGCTCAGGCTCTGGGGCCCCCGCTGCCACCACCCGGGGCAGCAACCTTTGAAGGCGGGCCTGGGTGTGGCGCCCAGAGCCCCTGAAAGTCCACTTGCGCCAGTGCTCCAGGAAGAGGTAGACGATGCGCTCCTTCCGCATGTCGATATAGTCCTGGACGCCTCGAAGCTCGGTTGAGAGGGGTGGGCTTCGTGCTAGCTGTTCTGGCTCAAAAATTGTCACCTCGTCTCCGGGCTCCTCTGGGGGGTACAGGCTAGCTAAGGGATCTTCAGGGGATGACAGCTCTGCTGGCTCCAGTAGGAGATGCTCAGACCCATTGGCCCCTGAAGAACCATCCACCAAGCGCCCTCCCAGGCATGGCTGAGTCATGCTTCCAGACACGTAGTCTTCCTCCAGGATGGGCTCTCGGCTAAAGACATCAGAGACGGTGACGCTCACAGGCAAGGAGAGCTTGCGTGGGTACCAGTACTCCGCCTCCTGGCTCTGCATGTGCATCTCATAGTTGGCTTTGAGATTCTTGACTGAGACGCCACACTCCAAGATCTCACGGGCCACCTCCTCCCGGCTGCAGCTGAAGGAGTATGAGCGTCCGAGGCCCACGGACCCTGCCTGCCAGTCTGCCACGGGGGCTAGGGGCTGCCCTGTCTCAGCAGTCACCAGATCTGTCAGGTGGGCCGGTCGACTCCCCAAAGTGGCCAGCAGTATGGCCATGCTCTTGAGCAGAGTGGAGATTCTGCTACACCATGCGGGGAGGTCAGCGGCCCGGCCCTGCATGCGGCGGGGGTTGACCGTGAAACGGTGGCTGGACAGCGCAGTGGAGACTGGCAGCAGCTGCTGCAGCTCCATCTCCAGCTGCTCCAGCTGCGCCTCCAGCTTCTGGGCCTTATGCATCACCTGGAGGTTTTCTATTTGTTGTTCGATACGGTTGATGTCTTCTTCGGTCATGAGCTCCCCGAAGGGCCCCAGCATGGCATTGTGTGTGTGGGAGAACCTCCAGCCTTCTGGTTGGTAGCAGCAGTAGCCAGCGGTCAGCTAAGACGGGGAAGAGAACAGAGGGGAGGGGAACGCAGGTCTCCCTCTGGCCCCACTCCCGGCGGCCCGCGGGCAGCACACCCTCAGCCTTTACATATCCCGGGTGGTGTAATGGTAGGTCGGGCAGGGCTGTGCAGATAGACCGGGGCAGCAGCCAATGGAGAAGAGGCTTCAGCCAAGGAGGAACAGGAGCAGGGTGAGAGCTCGCTGCAGCCCACTCCGGGGCACTCTGGTTGACCGTAGGAGTGGGCCAGGCTGGATCCGGTTCGCTGCTGCTGTGGACACGGTCTCTGGGCCTGGTCGCTCATTACACCACCAAGGGAACTTGTAAAAGGCATTTAAACCGGGGTCCTAGACAAGCACCTCCACTTAGCCCTGGGCTCAAGCTTACGGCTAGAACTGATAAAGCCTCAGTTCAAAGGTAATCAAATCCTTCTTAAGACACCCCAAAAGGATCATGCACCTCATGCTGAGTCCCTTGTGTCCCTGTCCAGTGGCATCCAGCTGTGATCCTTTGAACTCGGATGCCCTTGACTTCCTGTAACTATAGTCACCACTGTTGCTTTTCCATTTGCTTTTTCTAGTTTATTTTCTGAATCTCTAACTTCAATATTTTTTATCTAAATGAGAGAAAGCATTGGACTGGGGGGAAATGCAAGACTGGGAATTTCTGACTGCAAGTTTCTCCTTTTCTAAACAGGAAAGGAAAGAAAACCCTGGCTGAGGCAGGGTTTTCTTAACCTGGGCCCTGTATACTCCAGAAAGTGAATGAACTTGAATGGGAAAAGATTACATCTATTTTCAATAACCTCTAACTCAAATTGAGCATTTCTTTCCATTTCACATTTTAAAAAATTAATCTGAAAAGAGGTCCATGGGCTTCCCCGGAATATTAAAGAGTCCGTGACCCATACAAAAGCTAGGAGCTGTTAGACTTCTTTTTGCTCTCAATCCATATTTTGTGGGCTGATGGCTCCAGAGTACTGAGGATTCTCTCAGCCTGGACCTACGGGACTCCTCTCAGAAGAGAGAGTTGCATAAACATCCTTTTGTCCCTTCAATCTACTAAAAACAAAACATTGTTTGTAGCTGATAGATCTGTTGGTGAATAGATCTCTGAATGTATGACTAGGGATATCAGCCTGTGATGATGGCTGAGGTCTCCAAAGAGTCACACAGATGGTGGCAAAGAGCAGGGAGGGACTAAAGGGAGGGGAACAAGGCAGGCTTCTGGTCTGGGGAAGCCAGTCAGCAGGGCTGGGTCTGAATTTGCCAGATGGTCAAGAAGGGGAGCTCCCCAAGAGCCCATAGGCTGGAGTAAGAGTAGGAAGGCACTAGTGGCCAGGCCCCAGGCCCACCTTTCGCCTCTGCTCCTCTTCCTCCTGCATCTTCATCTGCAGCTTTCGCACCATCACTTGCCTCTTCCATTCAGGAATGGGGCGGCCCTGCTCATCATGTGTGGGGATCAGAGTCTCGACATCCAGCTGTAGGTTCTGTGCTGGAGTCAGTGGTGGGGCCACACTGCCATTGAGGACAGGCTGATGGGGGCCTCCTCCTGCCCCAGGAATAGAACTAGCTGGTGGAGTGGGGCTCCTGGCCCGGGATAGTGATGGAGACAGGGGCGGAGCATCTGTCTGGAAAGGGAAGGCATGGTGATGGACAGCTCTCTGATTGGAAGGTCCTGGAGCCCGAGGCCGCAGGCACGAGTTGGAAGAGGGGGCTCCACCTTACCAGAGAAGGGGGCTGTCCACTGCCTGAGAAGACTGTGGTGAGGCCCTTGCTCTGTGGCGTTGGCTTCAAGCTCTTCCCTGCTTTGATCTCTGCCAGGAGTTCAGAGTTGTCTCCTGTTGGGGACATCATATTGAAGGACTTGGTACCTGGTGAGAGAAGAGAATGCTGAAGCATGAGAGATCCCCAGCCCAAGCCCTGCCCACCCCCTCCAAACCCAAACTCCAAAGTCCTGGCTAGCCCACTTGAGAGTAAGGCCCAGAAAAGACCAGGCAGGACCCAGGCATCACGTAAGCCAGTCCAGAGCAAGGCAATGCCCTGCTTGGGGTGGGCAGTACAGCTTTCTAGCAAAGACAGTAATCCCGGAAGATCCCTCCAGTCCCCCTGGGAGTAAAGCAACATGAGCACAATTCTGTACCCAGACCAGTCCCCCTACCAAGCAGCTTCCTTCTCCCTGTCCTGAACACCATGCTTCTCCTCCACCCACCTTCTTACTTCTACTAGTGGGAGTCAGCCAGTACTTACGAAGTGAGAGGGAGCCAACTTTACTGGATCCAGTGGGGCAACCCATGGGTGAATGCCCCTGGACACTCATGGTGAGCCTGGCTAAACCCAGAGGTAAAGAGAAGGTGTGCCTGATGCAGCAGGGTGTTCACCCTGATCTGTGATCTCCCTGGCCAGCCACCTGACCTTTGTTCCTTAGTTTCCTGGTCTCAGGGAGGAGTCTCCCTGAGTGTTCCAGACCCACCCCTATGCTTCATCAGCAAAGCCTGGTGATCCTTGAACTAAGTTGTCCTGGCCCAGGGCCCTAGAAACCCAGGATCTCACTAGACCCAAGTGTCCTAGCATCTGGCACCCCCACCCCCTTCTCAAACAAGTGCACCTAAGCTCAAGCACACATACACACACATACAGAGCTCCCAACCCAGCCCTGATAAAAGACTGAAATTCTGTGGGGAGGCAGCCCTGAAGAGTGGTTCTTCATGGAACAGAGGAATGGGGATGCATGGAGTTGAGGTGTGGTGTTTTGGGGAAAGTCCCAAGTTCTGTGTGATAACATGCAAAGTCCCAGTTTCAAGTTTGCATTTCCCGGATTGTATCTGTTGGGGGGGGTAGGAGAGGGAATCAAGGGGTTGTCTCCGGGAAGGGATTGGATTGGAGTCAGGAGCAAATCATTCTCCCCTCTTCTTGATCTGGGGGAGGGGATATCTAAGTGCCTCCAGGAAGGGCCACTGGAAAGGAAGAAGGGAAGTGAAGATGAAGGGGAGGGGCACAAATAGGAATTATTTTCATAGGCAAAACTGACAGGAATGCTGGTATGGAGGAAACAAATCTCCTGATTCCAAGGCAGACTCTTCTTCCTTGTGTACCAGGGAGGATTGCCCCCCAGTACCATCTGTCAGAACAACACCTAGTCATCCAGCGGTCCATCCTTTGCCCCATTTACACTCCCAAAGTCCACCATCTCTTTTCTTCTGTCTGTGTTTCCCCCATGCCCTCCCAGAGCCCTTTAGGCCCCTCAAACAAATAGAGTAGAAAGCAGGCCTGGTACTCACTCTTCCTGCACCTCAAAGCTCTCACTTCTAGGAGGCAGAGGGAAGGGGGTGGGAGAAAAAAGCAACAGAACAGAGTTAGGAGAGACATGAGGAGGCAGAGAACCTGTGGAGAACAGAAAGAAAGAGAGAGAGAGAGAGAGTGCAAATGGGATGGTGGGTGGTGGGTAGGACAACAGACAGGTTGATGCCCAAGGGAACAGATGAAGGGAAGGAGGGAGTAGGGAAAGGGAAGAGAAGGGAGGATAAGATTATCCCTACACGCCCAGGCTGAGTAACTAAGCCAAGTGTGCTTCCCCTTTTTTCTTCTTAGCCCTCCATCTGGAAGCGTGGTTGGGAGTGTTCCAGTCTGGGGGAGGAGGAGCACCTACCTCAATTTCCATCACTCCCAACGCCAGTAAGATCCAGAGGAGGGGAAGGGTCTTTGGATCTGAGGCCTGAGCTGGGTTTAGAGCTGAAAGGGATCTTAGAGGCCATTGAATTTAACCTCTGCATTTATTAGTGAGGAAGTAAGATACAGTGACTTGCCCAGAGTTCAACAGCTAGTGTCTGAGGTAGTATTTGAACCCAGATCTTCCTAATTCCAAGTGCAGTGCTCTATCCCCTATTCCCTTGGAAGGGAGGCTGAACTCTAACATTGCCCAGTTTTTTTGGGGTGTGTGTGGGTGTGTGGAGAAACCTAGACATCTTCCTTTGGTCATAGATCTGATAGCTCAACCACCCTTGGCCTGAATATCTGAGCCTGCCTGAGTTTGCCCCAAGCTAGGTCACTGTGAACCCTAAGATTCTGAAATGAGGAAAATTCCTGCTGTAGGGATGGGAAGGTAAGACACCTACAACCACTGATTTGGGGTGTGGTTAGGATTCTCTCAGGCCCTTTGTAGAAGACAGACATCAAGTTTGTGGGTTGGAGGATGGTTCTCACTTCAGGAAACAGGAAGAGGATTCAGATGCATGGGTTTCAGGATCTCTTAACCCAAATTACCACTTTACACTTGGGAAAATGGCTCAACTCTCTCCTGGATATCTGTGAGCCCTCTGTAATCTCAGGGGTTCAGGGAGGTGACTGAGAATAGGAGCCAGGGTGAAGGAGGAAGGCAAGAGTAGAAATGGGATATTGGATGGAAGCATTAGGAAAAAAAGTTTATAAGTGTAAGAAATAAGGACCTTCAGAAATAGAAATTTTGATGGAAATGGAAAGAATGTAAACTAGAGGGCAGGGCTTGTTTCACTTCTGTCTTGTTCTCAGAGCCTAGCACAGGCCCACTTCTATGAGGCCCTTTTTGAATGAATGGTTTGTTGGATAGATCATGCATGGATGGATAACTAGCTGGTGAGCAGATATCAGAAAAAGAACATGCTATGGTCTACTTCAATTGTTCTGAGTGTCAGCTGATCACAGCTCCAGGTTTAATGTCAGGCTAGCTTCCTACAGATACTGAACGAGATTGATGGAGATGAGGAAATTGGTGCTGGAGGGGACATCTTTCATCCCAGATTCCACAGTCATGATTTCAAAAGTCAACTAGCTACGCAGGTAAAACTGTGGACCCCCGAATACCGAGGTGAGGTAAGGGGGAAATACATGCAGCCCCCAAAGTGCTTTTTTTTTTAATTATGCATTGGTTCGAATTAGAGATGATAGCTCTGACCTTTCTTCTTTCAAGGGACACCCCTGAATTGACTGAGTTCTGATACAAGATGAAAAGATGACTGACTAATAATTAGATCCTTTCCCCGACCCCCCAAACAGGGGGTTGGCGGCTGGGATACCTTTCCTCCTCCTCCCTCACCCCCCCGCAGAGCATCATCCTGGCTATATAGCACAAAAGCTGCCACCATGCTTTGCAATCTCTCTTCTTCACATCTGAGCCCTTTGCCTGCAAGGGACTCCACCTCCATCGCCCCCAGTTCCCTGTTTCTCTTGGGAAGGCTTCACACCGGACTGGGTCACGGTGCTGGGCTAGGATCTCTGCCACCCTTCCTCCCGCCCCCAGCCCCCCAAACTCACTGCCGGTGGAAGAGGAGGAGCGGCGCTGGCTGCAGACAGGCCCGGACCCTTCGATGGGCAAAGGTGGCGGTGGGGGTGGTGCACTCAGGGCTTCGGGCAAGGGTGGGGGCGGGGGCGGGGGCGGTAGGTCCCTGGACACCCTGTGGTCTGCGACGCTGCCGTTGTGCACGTGGCTACCGGAGAGGAGAGAGGCCTGAGGGCATAAGCAAAAGAGAATGACCAAGCTGTCAGGGTCTCGGGAGCTGGGCCGGGGGCAGCTCAGAGTCCTGCCCCTGGAAACGTGGGAGCTGGGGACAGGTGGAGGAAAAGCCCCCTGGGTAGGGGATGAGACGGGCCGGGGGCTGGGCTGCGAGGCTCTCACCTCCTCGCTATGGGCCATCCCCAGACTGGCTGCCAGGGGCTCCCCGGGGCCGTAGCCGAGCTGGCGGTAATAGTCCCCGGTGCTGGGCTGTTTGCCAAAGCTGCGGGACTTCCGGCCCGAGTCCACCCGCCGCAGCCCGTCGTGGCCGTCGTGGGAGCTCAGCTGCGAGGGAGGGAGGAGCGCCAAGCGTGGGCTGCGGGTCGGCCGGCGGGGAGACAGCACCCTCCACCCCTGACGGCGGAGGCTCGACTTCTGTCTAACCCACCGCCTCAGTGGAACTAGCTCAAACCCCGCCCTGTGTCAGCCAGAGCTGGGGGTATCTGTGGCCGCGCTCCCCCGGGCGGCCCTGGGGAGAGGAAGCAGATGCGGATGGGGAGTGCAGGGGTGGGACAGGGCTCCCCTCTGCTCACACACAGTAAGGGATGGCTGGCCGGGCCTACTCCTGAAGTGAAGGAGCCAGAAGGGCTGCTCCCAGACGGCTGGGCCAGCCCCCTAGCGCAGGGGACGGTCAGAAAGGGCTGGTTGGGGCAGGGAGAAGGATTCTCAAGCGCCTCCGCCGGGCCCTGTCAAGGCCTCCGGGTTGCTAAAATCCAGCTTCCTCGACGGCTCTGATGGGCCCCAGAAAGCTCAGCTGCCTAGGGCCGGTTCTCGATCTGCGGCCCGCGCCCAGAGTCCCGCGCCCTTCCCAGGGTACGCGGCCCTTAGTCCCCGAAGTGCCCTGGGCAGCGGCTGCCCTACCTGCGACTGTGCCCGGTGACGCCCCGCTCTGCACCTGCTAGCGGGGGCGGCGCGGACCCGACACCTGCGCTACCCGATCTGCCCTCTCAAGTTACAACACCGACCAACGGCCTGCTCGCCTATCCGCTCCTGGGTCCTGACAGCACCCCACCAATCCCTGGCTACTGGGCTCCACCCCCCCCGGCCCCGAAGTGGGGCCGCTACCTAGGGAGCTGGGCCACGCCCCATCACCGAAGTCCCCTCCGACCCTCCTCCCCCTTCGCAGCCCAAGCCTGCCAGATGTTTGCCTCACCTCCTCAGTGGGGCCCTACTACCCCTGAGCCCCTCTACACCTATTCTCCACGACAGGCCCCGCCACGCTGACTTGGAACCTCAACTCGAGGTAAGTTGCTGCGGACCCTGGGACACTCCTCCCCAGCTTTGATGGCTCTGCACCTTTCAGAAAACCGCACTTGGACCTCTCCCTAACAGGGCCCTGGCGAACTAAAGCAGAGGGCCCAGGTTTCTCGAGCTCCTCCCCGCCCCGTCCCTGTCCCAGTCCACTTCAGCCCCTCTGCATCTGGAAACCCATAGCTGTAAGTGACACCGGCCCCTGCGTCCCGTCCTCGGGTTTCAAGGCTCGGGTGACAGCCTCGGTAGCTCCCGCCCCGTCGGTCATGACTCCTGCAGGAGACCAATCCTGGCTTGGGATCTCGAGAAGTCAGGGAAGGGGAGAAGGGGAAAGGACGGAGCCCCCTGCCCCAGCCGCTGTCCCAGGACCAGCCGTCTGGGTTTACCGCTTTCTGCCACGCCCCCAGACCTCAGCTCCCATCAAGGGCTCTGCTGATGGCTCACGTTGCAGGAAACGCGCACCCGTGGATTTCTTTTCTGGGCCATCTTGCCCCATCCTTCCCCCAGTCCCCTGGCCCCCGGCCCCTTCCCACGGAACTGTTCTCTTTGGAGGTGGAGCTGGCCATCTGTTCCGCCTCTGCCCCGCCCAGCTTAGCCCTCAGGCCGATCGCCCGGCTCTAACCGAATCCTAGCCTCTCTCTAGTCTGCAAACAAAGAAGGAGGCGTAGGCTGCGAGAACTGGGCCAGGTCCCACAAAGAACACTTTGTTGGGACTCCCGGGCGCTCTGGCCGCCAGGCACGCACGCATATATGCACTCCGACAGGGAGAGATGGGCAGACACACAAGCACACACAAATACGCAGCCCCAGGGGCCAGGCAGAAGGACACACCCAGATGTGATGCTGCGCTCCCACAGAGGGCAAAGCTCATCTCAGTTCTCCGACTATGAGGCAGACACACACCGACAAGGTTTCCCTCTCCGAATCCCAAGGGACCACTAGGCCAGAGGTACCCCGGCAGCAACATTTGCTGTCTTGGCCCTAGAGGGCAACCAGATCACTATTCCATACTCCCTGTTCTAACCTCTCCCCTTCCCACCCTACAGGCCGAGGCCGAGAGCCATGTAATTATTCTGCATTCCTGTCTACCCAGGCGAGATGAGACCATCCTCCCCTTCGGGAATGCCCCAAGGCGCCCTTTCCTCTCTTCTTCGGCTGGGTACCAAATCTTCCTATTGCTAGAGCATACCCAAGGATAGCCCTAGATACAGGGTGTATCCAGGCCCAGACATACAGCTCTTGCTGGAGACAGATGGCACCCCTTTATTCCTGTAGCCCCACCCTCACCTATACCCTCAGAGCCCACGCTGTCTTTTACTGGCTTGAGATCTAACCCTACTCCAAAAGCACAACCAGTACTTGCCCCTGCTTCTGCCATTACCCCCGGAGAATTGATGTCAGGATTGCTTCTCTCCCTTTCGGGGCTCACCCATTTCCTCTCTTCACTTGCTCCTTCTCTTTTCTTCCCATGGCTACGTCCAATGTTCCTGTCCTCCCTGCCATCTACACGGCACCTCCTCCCTCCTTTCTATCTCACTCTCATAGCCTCCAGTTTCCGGGGAGAGGTGTTTTCCCAAGTTGCTGCTAGAAAGCCCTGAGGCTCACAAACACCTGACTGCCCTATATCATCTGGGAAACATGGCACTGCCCATCTCCTTTCCACAGCCCCTTTGACATCCTTGTCCTCCAGGGTCAACTTTGCTATTCATTATAATTTGATTTTCCCTTCACACACATGTTGGGGAGTGGGGTGCACAGCGAGATCTCTCCCCTACCCAGGTCTTTTAAAGAGGTTCTCTATGTAGCTTTCCCCACCCACAGCTTAGGCCCTGCCCTCCCCCTGCTACCCCTCCTTCTCATAGCCTCATAATAAGACAAGAGACATTTAAAAACACTTTCCATGGAGGGTTGGATGGCTCCTAATAGATCCTGGCCTCAGTTTAGGAAAGTGTCTTTCCCTTCTCCCCCCACCTTCACCCTCTTGATTCAGGCTGTAGTTTGAGTGTTAGGATGCTCTGGGGGAGGGGGGGCACAGAGCAAGCTGGGACTGATCCCATCTCCATTACCTCCCTCTTCAGGGCCTCTTTCTCGACATGCCGAAGTTTGCTCTTGGCCTGAACGTAGATATCAGCTGTGTGCTGCCCACTGGGGGGCTTGGGAGCTGGATAGGCAGGAGGGGGTGGGGGAATCTGAGTGCCAGGGGGAGGGGGGTGGTGGAGGGAAGCGAGGTGGGGGTGGTGGGGTGGTGGGGCCTCCCTTCTTCCTTCCATGAAGGCCCATCTCAGGATTCAACATATCCATGTAGGTCTGCATGTCTGTGACCGTCGAGTTGCTCAACCCTGCCAAGAAGAAAACAAGGCACTGTCGGGAGCCCAGCTGGACCCAAAGGAGATTTGGGGATGGGGGTGGGCATGCCCTCTCTACACTATGGCCAAAAGTACCTCATGGATCCCTTGAGGCCCTTCTTGGGTCATGTTTTCAGAGTCAGCTTTGGGGGATCAGGGGAATCAGCTATAAATCCTGAGCCTGGGGAAGTCCATGTTCCTCAGTGTCTCTTCTTCAGCTTAGTCTAGGCAATCCCTGCACCTTCATCTTCAACTGGTACTAGGAAACATTTTACAGTTTGCCAATTGGGCAATCAAAGCCACAGAAGAAATCCAAGGACCCATTTTATAAAGTCCTCTACTGTAGAATGCCCCTACCCCAACTGTCTTCTCTACATTTAGCCAGCAGATGCACCCTCAGTATGGCCTATTGCCTTCTACTGGGCAAACAGCCTCAGTCTCACGACCTTGCAACACAGTGTTAGTTAGACCTGAGCACCTCAGTAATTGACCTGGGAATGGGGTAAGTCTTCCTAGGGTGCTATGAACTAGGGAAGAGGATCCTCAGAGGCTCAGGAGCTAGGTAGAATAACGCCAAGCAGTCCCAGAATGTTGGGAATATGAGTGGTGCAAGATAGTGTTGGATAGGGTTAGTGATCTGCCCCAGAAACAAGATAACTTATCATGGGCAGACCTCTACCCCCACACCACCCACCTTGCCCGATTCCCAGTGGTGCTGTGCTTGGCAATGATCAGCATGAGAGAGTCTCTTTGAGGGGGGTTGAGGGTGAGGGCTACAACAACTTCCAAGAACCTGTGGCAACTCATGAAGCTTCCCTAAGGGCACAACTGATTGGAAAGAGCTGAAGACTTCTCATCAAAGGGCTCTGGGTCTAGAGACTCAGGAAGGGGATGAAGGCAGAGCCCATGGTCCCAGGCAAGGAGATGGAACCAAAAAAACCAAACTTTGCCCAGAGCCATGCCAGAGACTCAAAGTATGGCTGCGTGTCCCTGTGGGAGGGAGTGTGCGCATTTCTATGGGGGTGTGACTTGTGTGCATTGTGTCTTTGTGTGTGTGTGTGAAGGTTAATCTGTGCATATTCATGGATTGTCTAGGGCTCCTATGTCCATCTTTCTTCATGATGGGGCTGGATAGTGTTGAGAACTTAGGAAATCCTCCAGGAGGAGGCTGTGGTGGGCAGAGACCTGAGACAGGTCACCTGAGCAAGCCTGAGGTATGGATGAAATATACGTGGTTACTGTCTGAAGCTGGGAGGGGTGAGGGGTGGACGAGGGAAACTCAGGCTCCCTGGTCTGGGCCTGAAACATTCCCTTCCATCTCTCACCCCCTTCATAATAAGGTATGATCTCTGATTTTGACCCCTACTCTTTCTGTCCACATTGAACGCTGAACAGAAGTGGGAGGCTCTAGGGACCACAGGGGATGAAACACAGCTAATTCATTTGTTGAACCCTAACCCCTCTGTGGGGATGTAGCCCAGCACACTACTTTATTCCTCTTTCTTCATCTCCCAAGTACTCACTAGGCCCTGGGCCCCCCAGGTGGCCTCGGGTGCTGGAGCGGCTGGAGGGACAGGAATCGTAGTTGGAGAGAGTGCTGGTAGGAGAGCAGAGGTCAAAGTGTGGGGGTTGAGCTGACATGGTGGTGTTGGGTGAAGACATGCCTGAGTCCGGTTGCTTGCCTTCTGGCTCCCCAGATGGGTCTCGGGACAGGACTCGGTGTTCCACACTCTGGGGAGAAAAGATAGAGTGTGACAGCCTTCCCTGTCCCCAGGGTTCCAGTTCTCTTGCTGTGACCCAGGAGTCCCAGAATCTCAGAGCTGGGAGGAACTTCAGAGGCTATGGAGTCCATTGCACACCTGACCAAGAAACTCCTTTACAACCTGCCTGGACAAGTGGTTATCTAGCCAACACTTGAAACACCTGCAGCGATAGGGAGCTCTCCACCTCTCTCTGAGGGTAGCCCATTCCATTTTTGAGCAGCCATAATTGTTAGGGTATTTCCAGTACCCATTAGATCAAGTCACACATCCAAGTCCCGAGGTTGGGGCCACTCCTGCCTCCTCTCCCCTGGGAAGAGCTGAGACCGAGATCCCCCAAGACCCATGCTTCAGGTTCCCAGGGGGACTATCGCTGTGCCCAGACATGCCCCAGCTCTGTTGTTGGTGACGATCCTGAATCTGGGACCTCATCTGGGAGCTGGCTGTATCAAGCTGTTGGAGAACTGAGCTGGACCTTACCTAGGACCCCTACACAGAAATATCTAGGAGGAAGAATCACAAAATTCCAGAATTATAAGGAATCTCAACGACCAACCCATACCAAAAATGGTGGTCCACTAGCCTCTACCTGAAGACCTCCAATGAGCAGGAATCCATCCCTCCTGAAGTAGCCTGTTCAACTTATGATAACCTCTGATTTGGGTGGCTCCAACCTTACGACCTGAGTCTGCCTGGAGTCAGGAAGACCTGAAGTTCAAATGTGGCCTCAGACTCCTGCTAGCTATGTGACCCTGGGCAAGTCACATAATTTTGATCTTCCTCAGTTTCCTCACCTGTGAAACGGGGATAATAATAGAACCTACCTCACAAGGTTATTGTGAGGATTAAAGGAGATGTTTGTCAAGTGTTTAGCACGGTGCCTGGCACATAGTAGGCACTTAAAATGCCAATTCCCTTCCCTACCTTCCTCTCTAATGGTTAGGAAGGTTTTTTTTTCCTCCCTAGACATCAAGCCTAAAATCTCCTCCTTGTAAATTCCCCCCAAGGAAGTCCTAGTCCTGGGGGCAGACCTCCTGGAGCCAAAGAAGGAATCTATTCTCTTTTCAATGTAATAATCCACCAATCACTCGAATGCAGTTATCATAGTCCCCCCTGAATCTTCTTCAGTCTCACATCCCCAATTCCTTCAATCCCCATGTGGCAGTGTGACGTAATAGAGCCAGGGAGCTAGGATATCCAACCAGCTGTGTGACTGTGGGCAAGTCATTTGCCCTCTTGGGGCTACAATTTCCTCTTTAAAATGAAGGGATTGAAATACATGATTTCTAAGCTATCTTCTCACTCTAGAATTCTAAGATTATGATTCTTAGGGGAGGGGGTCATGCCTGGTCACCCCAAGTGGACCGAGGCCAAATGATGTAGCTTTTGTATGCCAATACTCGGATCCTGGTGATGGTAGCAGGGTGGGGTTCTGCCTTTGCCCAATTCCTTGATGTCTCACCAGAAAGGTGAGACCCTCAGGTGCCTGTCTAGCCAGAAACAGGAGGGAAAGGTCAGCCTGGGGCGTCCAGTTTACTCCCCACAGAATTAAAGAAAATGCATAGGTCAGCTAGTCCAACCCCTTCCTGTACTAGTCCCCTTCATAACATCAGAGACAAGTGATGTCCAGTACTTTCTCTTTATCACCCCTTCTCTCCCTTCTGAGGCACCTTTCCCTCTTTTGGACAGCTCCATTTGTTAGGAGGTTTTCCCAGTATCAAACACAAATATGTTTTGTTGTTACTTCTGCTCATTGTTCTTCGTTTGGCCCTAAAGAGCCAAGGAGAATGAAACCAGTGCTGCATCTGGAAATGAGCCTTCTAGGAAGGGAGGCTTCTTCCCTTTGCCTCACTGCCAACTCTGAGATGTGGATCTGGCATCTGCCCTGCTCAGAGGATGACATCTTTGAAGGGGTGTGGGGACCAAGTAGCACATTGCATTTATTCCCAGAGGTCCAACCTGGATAGAATGGAGATAGAACTGGCCAGCTGTAGGCTGAGGATCCACTCCGGTGTCTGAGTAGCTACCTTCAGGACCACCCTGTACTCTGCCAGCAAACAGAACTTCACCTCTGCTCTCCTTGGCTCACTTCTGACTGGAGCCCAAGGAGGTCAAGAATAGTGCCAATTGTCAAGGAAGATGGTAAAGGCGCTTCAGCTATATCCCTTGTTCTTGTAGCCTTCCTCTGGATACCACCCACCCTGATGCCCCTAGGAGTGCCCAGACCCATGTTCTAGCCCTGTCCCCTCTATATCTAGGCTTCCTCCTCAGGGCCCAGGACTTGCTGCGAGCCTGAGGGGGATACTGCTTACATTACCCATGTTGTTCTCCGGATTGCTGGTCCCTGGCCCGCCGGGCAGCCCTTAGCTAGCTCAGAGAGGAGAAGGATGTCTTCTCTGCCTTGGTACCTCTGCAGCCCCATGCCCCCACCCTTCTTGCCTGCTAAGTGTCACAGGTCCTCAGGGAGAGCCCGATGCCTGCCCCGCCCAGCACTGGGTTCCAGGTAACGGCCCAGCTGCTGCTTGCTTATTGGACTCCATAATGAGGGACTCAGTGAGTATTTTCCTTTTCTGGGGCAGCGGTCCTTGGTGACTTTCAGTCTGTCACTGGCACAGCTGGGGCCAAGCAGGGCGATACCCAGAGCAGGCTGAGAGAGTGAGGGTGGAAGGGAATAGCTGGGGCTCAGGACCTTCTACAGGAAGGTCCTTCCCACCATTGGCTTCTATGACCCAGGCAAAGATGGATGGGGATGGCACCCTTAGGTGTGGCCTGGGCTTGAAATGACCTCTCTCCCAACTGGCCTTATTGAACACAAGGAATTGGTGGGGAGAGGATGGGGAAGGAGCCTGTGTGGAAAGAGCCTTGAATTGTAAGACCAAGGATCTGGGTTCAAATGTCAGCTCTACTATTTACTATGTGTCTTTGGGAATTGTTTACTCATTGCATCAACTTCCTCTTGGCAAAATAAAGGGATTGTACTTCTATGCCAATGGGTCCCCCTGGCAGTCAGGGGCAGCTTATGGACCTCCTCAGAGTAATTTGTTAAATGCACAAAATAAAATACTAAGGGTTACAAGTAAAAAGACGTCATTTTCCCTCCCATCTCAGTTCATGGATCCCCTGAAATCTACCCATGGGACCCTAGGACTAAATGATCTAAGGTCCTTTCTAGCTCTTCATTCTAGGACCTCATCACCTGGCTTCCTCTCCTCTGCCTCGGAGGGGAAGCAGGCACTTCAAAGCCTACCCCTTCCCTGTGCTAGCAATATTCCAGGGGCAGGGCTTGGTCATACCATGTTCTCCACAGTGCGAAGGTAGCGGGTACAGTGGCTGTGACCATTGTAGTCCGAGAGGTCGGCAGCTGTGTAACCATCCCGGTCCCGGATATGCAGCTCTGCCCCATTCACTACTAGGATCTGGCAGCACTGGGGGAACAAGGACAGGGGCAGTGAGGGGGGTACCACTGGGCCAGATGAGTTTAGACCATTGCCTGATACAGCGGAGCTAAGGATGCTGTGTGGTTGTGTCCTTAAAGCTGAGGGTGGGGAAGGACGACAAAGTTTTCCCCCCTTAAATGTCCCTTCTCACACTTTTAGATTGTGAGCGTCCCCCACCACTGGGCAAGTTCTCCCTGGGATGTAGTGGGGACTCAGGTGCTAAAGAGGCTGTAGCAGTGGACCTGGAGTCAGGAGGATCTGGCTTCTGCATCATGCTCCTGACATGGAAGTGGGGGGGGAGGGGTTGGGGAAAGGCAGGGCTGATGTCAGCAGAGATCATGAGCCCAGCTCTGTCAGGGACTGGACCCGAAGGGGGCATGGAGGGGTGGGGAGAGAGGGCCTGGATTTGGATGGGAAAGAAGAAGAGGGAGAGGCTGGATCATGCTCCCATCGTCACCCCATCCCAGCTTGAGCCCCCTGATTGCTGGCTCTCTCTGGCCTGGCCTGACCTCCAGCTCCCCGTTCTCAGCAGCATCGTGCAGGGGGGTCCCACCCCACAAGTCAGTGGTAATCTCCCCGCCATGCAGCAGCAGCCAGCTGAGCACCTTGGCGTGACCCCGGCTGGCAGCAAAATGCATGGCAGTGGCCCCATCATCATCTTGCTCTGAAAGGCTGATATCGGTGCAGCTCACCTGGCATGAGGGGCAAAAGGAAGGTCATGGGGCCAGCTCCTCCCTCTTCCCTCCTCCTCTTTTCCTCATCCCTCCAGCCCCTGGCACTTACCAGCCACACAATGATGGGGCTGTGGCCCATCTGAGCAGCAGCGTGAAGAGGGGTCATCCCATCACTGGCACGTGTGTGGGGGTCAGCCTCACACTCTTGTACCAGGTACTGCGTTACCTCCAGGTGGCCCTCCTGGCAGGCCAGGTAGAGGGGTGTGGCACCATTCTTGGTTTGGGCACTTATCCCCCTGGGAAAAGAGAACACACACACACACACACACACACACACACACACACACACACACAGAGCAGCCCTCAGAGATATACATCCTCCCTTCTACCTGTCCTTCCAGACACCTCTTCTCCTTCCTGTTACCTCTTCTCCACCCAGCCTCCATTGACCCTAGCACACTGAAGTGAGGGCTGGCATCATCCGCTGCAGAGCCTCATCACAAGCTGGGCCCTTGGATGGTCAGACCTCTGTCTGTATCCTTCCTTGGTGTCCTCCTTAGGGAGGAACTTTTTCAATTTACAAGATGAAATTGAAGGACAGGGGCGTGAGCCTATGACTTGTGGACTCCCTCACAAGGTCTAGTATAGTGCTGAAAAAATAAGAGCCAGACAACAGATGTCAAATTCACTGTCCCCTTACCTTCATCTCCTGGCTTTTCTGACTTCCTCCAAGACTCAGGTTAGTGCCTTCCCCTTCTATTTCCTCTGTATATATGGTATCTTCTATGTGACTAGTCATTTCGAGATTGTTTCTCCAATTAGAGGGGGAGCTCCTTGCCATCCAGGACTGATTTTGCCTTTCTTTGTAATCCCAGCACTTAGCAAGGTGCCTGGCACATAATAAATACTTGGTAAAGGCTTGTTGACAGACTCACTCTCCTGCTCCTCATCACTTAGGAATTGCTGTTTGTCCTTCATTCTTGAAGAGAACTATGACATTAGGAGATGCCAGGACTCCTAAGTGAATTGGATTTAAGTGAGGGAAGGCTGTGCAAAGTCATTAGCCTCACTTTCTCCTCCAGAGCCATCTGGGTCTGATAGCCATATACGGATCAGGGTGACCTGCGATGGCCCCTTCACTTAGGAATGCACAGTGTTAAAAGCAGTTGAATTTAAATTAAAGGCAATGATGAACTTTGATTCCAGAGCACAGAAGATTAAAAAAAAAAACACAACGGCCTTCTCTTGGTGGAGAAGGCCCCAAATGTTACATGTGTTATCTAATCCAATTGCTGTATTGACTGATTTTATTTCTTGTTTTTATTTTGAGTCATGAGAGCTCTTGAGGTTGGGTTGGGGGTTATTGGGACATGTTTGTCATATGACAAAAACAACAACAAATCAGAGAGAGAGAGAGAGAGAGAGAAATTTGAATTCTGCCTCTGATACTAGCTGTGTGACTATAGCCAAGTCACTGAACCTCTCTGATGCTCAGTTCTCTTGTATAAAAGTTGGGGTAATATCCCAAGTGGGATTAATAACAAGCAGCTATTTATCTTATAGGGCTATGGAGAGAATCAAATGAGATAATCTATGTAAAGTGCTTCACAAATCTTAAAGTGCTGTATTATTATCTTTGATGTCACATTCTACCTGCTCTCCAGTAGAATGCAAGTTTACTGAGGGCAGGAACTGTGTGTTTTTAATCGTCGCATCCCTAAAGCACAGTGCCCTGATGTTTGGTGAATGAAGGAGTCTAGACTTGTGGAATGTCATAGATTTGGGAGCAGTGGGATGGAACTCTAGCCCCATCCCCCACTTTTCCTCTTGGTCTCACAACCAAGGTGAGACTCCCCTTAAGAGGCATTGGTCCAGGGGATGACCTGCCCATTCTTTGTCAACTACAATGGGTTACAGATACTTCTGTTAACACTAACCCCTTCCCTACTCCAGGTTTTTTTCTCCCTGGCTTCTCTGTTCCCCAGATCCCAAAAGCCCCTGGCTCCTAGACTCCTGCCTTGAGGAGAGGGGACCGGGTACCAAAGGGACAAAGGCTCGTGGCACATCCTCTCAGAGGAGGGTGTGGAACTGAGGAACTGAGAAGTTATCCCCTACATTCTTTAGGAGAGTGAAGGTGATATCTAGATCCTGGAAGAAGGCATATCTAACTGGAAGGGCAGGAGGGAGTCAATGTTGTTTTACTTCTGCCTGGGGAGGGAGAATCCCTGCTCATCTCCACCCTTCACTATCTTCCCCTCCCCTCCACTCAAGGTTTAGCAACCTGCCCACTTAATCCTGTTTCCTGGGCTATTTTGGGCTCCGGCAATTTCACTGCCTAACAAATTAAGCTGATTAACAATCTGATGGATACACAGACATTGAACCCCTTCCCAAACACAAGGATGAGCAGAGTTCTAACTAGGTTGGGATCAATGATGATTTGTCCCTGGGTCATTACTGATCAATACTTGTAATCCTTCATTAAGTAGAAAACACCTGAAATTGGATCCTTGTTAGCAATCCAGAATAATTAGCTAGTGTAGAAAGTTACTCCCTTACCCTAGGAAAATGCATCCCAGATGAACTTTTCCCCTCCCTGACCCCATTGTTTTCCTTTTCCCCATGGTCTTGGCAGTACTCTGGGAGCTCTACCATTGGCCCAAGGGGGCCATATTCCTGAAGGGGAGTTTCTCAGTCCACAAAACTTTGTCTCTTGAGTTCTGGGGTCTTTCCCTCCCCCACTGGTCTAGATTCTAGAATAATTTAGCATGCATATTCTAGACTAGATTCTTAAATCTAGATCTAGCTAATGCCTGGTTCTCACCTTCTGGCTGCAAGAAACTCAACCAGAGAAATAGATCCCTTCTATTGAGTTCCAAGCACTGCCCAGGCTTCAGGGAGCTTGGGGAACTTTGCCCTGGGTCACAGAAATAGTCTCAGGGCTGCTAAAATGGGGCAATTCCCTTTGAGGTCAACTACGCTCACCATTCAAGGTGGAGCCGGGACCTGGGCTGGGAGAGGAGTGGTGTCCTTGAGGCCCTTGAAGTTCATCATCTTGATGCTTCCCTGCCTCCTAGGTTAGGGATACTAGGTAAAAGAATTCTCACTTTCTCAGACTTCAAATGGAGGGAGCCCTTCTCTGTTTCTGGGGCTTTAAGATTGGAGGACCTTGGGTGCAGTTAAAGGTGTTGGGCACTAGGTGGTGGTGTAGCCTTGATCTAAATGCCAGAGTCCGCACCTCCTCCCTGGAAAGAGAGCAGGTGGGGGAAAGGTCTGTGTCCTATAGTGCCCAGCCCAGCCTTGTCCTACCCACCACGGCCCATCGGTGGGCACTCATGTATCTATCCTAAAGTATTTATCAAGCATCTATGATTGTAGGTGCCAAGCTCAGACTCACCCACACAGACGCTAACCCACCTCCCCAAATCCTTGCTCCCCTGTTTGGGCTCAGATTCATTCCTGTCCCTTTCAGAAGATATTCTCTAACCACCCACAACTGATCCCCTTCTCTCCACCTATAAAACCTCTTGTCTCTAATGCCCACCTGGCACCTATCATAGGTAACATATTTTTGTGTGTGCGTGCACTCTAGATGGTATAAACTCTTAGAGGCAACACATGTGTTGATTCTGTTCCTATTTCTCACACCACCCAGTGCCTCACATCCAGTAGGCACTAAGTATGTGTTTGTTGATTGAATAATTGCTATTCATGCACATACACAGCAAATAGACAATCATACACTAATACTACCACCTGCATGCCAAGTATGTATGTTGTTGCCTAACATCCTCCAAACTCTCGTTGGCAGCCCCACTCCCAGATGCCTTGGAGGTAGCCCCCAGGTGCCACCACTATGCCCTATCCACACACCTGCTTGTATATCCAGTACTCAGTAAAAACCTGTTTAATATTTCACAAAGAGATGGCAACCAGCCCACTGTTCTATTACCTTTCAGGATGATAGTTGTCTGAATTATTCACCTTGTCACCAAGAGGGGAGGGGACCCAATGCACCTGACAGGCGAAGAGCCAGAGAACAGTCATCCATGGGTCCCTGGAACCCCACCCCCCCAACTCAGCAAGCTTCTCCCTAAAATTCTCCCATTTCTGCTTTGCTGAAGGCATGAAAGAGACACGGTTTATGACTGAAGTTGGCTGAGGGCCCTCATCTCTTTGCATATTTCAACATTTCCAGAGAGCATGCCAGGCTTAGGGCACTGTGCCCAGCCCAAACCTAGTCCTGGCTTCTGCCTTTCTGCAGGGCAACTGGCACAATAAAAGATGTTCGGCCATATGCAGGAGACTGAGCTAAGTGGGACTGAGGCCTCGGTGCCCTTTTCCCACCAGATAATTTCAACTTGGGACAAGGAAGCCCGATGTTCCAGACTGCAGCCAGATCAGACTTTCCCCACTCCATTTCCCCAAGACCATTAGTGGGTACTTTTTTTTGCGACATCCAGGACCAGTCTCCTCACCAGGATCAAGAGTGTTTAGCCACCATCACTGCCTTGAGATAACTGGGTAGGAGAGGAATGTCTAGGCTAGTCCTGGACAGGCCCTTGGACCCACAGAGACCCCATGGATAGAGGATAGAAATGCTGAGCCATTCTATCGCTACTGCCATTCTCTGTCAGTGTCTCCCCTCTTCCCACCTTGCAGAAAGAGGAGTCAGGTATTGTAGTGGATGGAGAGCTGATCTGAATTCAAATTCTGCTCCAGGCATTTGGTGAATGCTGTTCTTAAACCACAGGCTGGAGCTCAGAAGTGATAATCCTCTATTCTCCCTCAGAGCTTTTACCCAGCCTTACCAGGAAGGGGTTAATCTGCCAGGATTGACCCTTGCAACCTCTGCATCCAGATGGAATGGGTTAATCCAGAGAGTAACCTATTTTTCTGTAGGGCCCACCTCCACCACAGGGGCAAGAGTCATTTCCAGGGAAGGGAGGAAAGGACCTTGTGTTAGGTGTCAGTTTCCTCATCCACAAAAAGGAGGAAGGCGAATTAGAAGATCTCTGAGGTCCACTTTAGCTCTTCTCTGTGATTCTACAATCCCGTCCAACAGGACACATCATGTTGAATTGAATTAGAGAAGGGGCAAAAAGAGTAGAGTAGAAAAACAAACCAAACAATGAGTCTACATTAAATACCTAGCATCACACAGTGCAGACAGTCATAGGGCCTGGGTTCAAATCTTGACCCTGCAATTTCCTACTTGTTTGACTTTGGGCAAATCTCTTTTAACTTCTCTGGCCCTCAGTTTCCTCCTCTGTAAAATGAGCAGTTTGGACTTCCAGTTCCAGGTGCCTTCCAGCTCTAAACTTCTAATTCCCATGGCCAGTAGGGAGCTAGACACTTGGGTGGTTAGGAAAATGAGGAAGATGGGGATATTGTCCTCAAAAAACTAAGAGCTTGAGAACGTCCAAAGAATGGGATACCGATTAGATTATCTGTGAGTGTACAACCAGTGCAATCCCTCCTATGTGTGATCCTTGGGTCCTTGAACTTGGGTTTTGTTTTTGATGTTGATAAGTGAATTTCAATATAAGTAGTTTCCTTTGTAATACTATGTATTTTATGAATTAAAAACATTCTGAGGAGTCTATAGGCTTCAATAGAATACCTAAGGAATACAGGACACAAAAAAGGTGGGGAACCTCTGGCATGGACTATTTTATGTTTTTCAAAATGGTACCACTCTGTGCTAGTGGGGGCAGCTAGTTTCTTTCCCCCCTTCTTTGCAGCTGAGGATTCAGCTGTTGACATACAGCTTGAATCTCGGGGTAAGGTCAGGCAGTAGGTGGGTGAGGAGAAGGTCACTTTCTCTCGGTACAAGCATACCTGATTTTATTGTGCTTTGATTTATTGTGCTTCACAGATATTGACTTCTTTACAAATTGAAGGTTTGTGGCAACCCTATGCCCAGCACGTCTATTGACGCCATTTTTCCAACAGCATGTGCTCACGTGGTGTCTCTGTGTCACATTTTGGTAATTTTTTTATGCTTACAATATTTCAAACTTTGTGATGGCAATCTGTGATCAGTGATCTTTGATGTTTCTATTGTAATTGTTTTGGGGCACCACGAGCTGTGCCCGTATAATAGGGTGAATTTAATCAATAAATACTGTATGTGTTCTGGTTGTTCCACTGACTAGTCTTCCACTGTCTCTCTCCCTCTCCAAGGGCCTTCCTTTTCCTGAGATACAATAATATTGAAATTAGGCCAATTAATACTCCTACAATGCCCACTAAGTGTTTAAGTCAAAGAAGAATGGATAGACGTGACAGACTTCATTGTTGCCTTATTTTAAGAAATTGCCACAGCAAAACCAATGCAAGGAAGATTCGGAGGAAAGAAGAAAGCTGGGAAACATATTTTAGCAGCAAGTGTCTCTTATAAAGACCTTATTTTCTCAAATGCATAGAGAATTGATTCAAATTTATAGAATACAAGTCATTCCCCAAATGATAAATGGTCAAAGGATATGAATAGGCAGTTTTCAGAGGAAGAAATCAAAGCTATCTATAATTATATGAAAAAATGCTCCAAATCACTATTGATTAGAGAAATGTAAATTAAAATAACTCTGAGGTACCACCTCACATCCCATTATATGACAGGATATGACAAAAATATAATACAACAGAAAAGGAAAATAACAAATGTTGGAGGGGATATGGAAAAATGAGAACACTAGTGCACCATTGGTGGAATTGTGAACTGATCCAACCATTTTGGAGAGCAATTTAGAACTATGCTCAAAGTGCCATAAAACTAGGTATACCCAGGGGCAGCTAGGTGGCACAGTAGATAGAGCTCTGGCTTTGGAATCAGGAGGGCCTGAGTTCAAATCTGGCCTCAGACACTTGATACTTACTAGCTGTGTGACCCTGGGTAAGTCACTTAACCCTGACTGCCTTACCAAAAACAAACAAATGAAAGTATGCATACCTCTTGACCCAGCAATAGCACTACTAAGTCTGTATCCCAAAGAGATTTTTTTAAAAAGGTGGTATGAAGGACCTACTTGCACAAAAATATTTATAGCAGCTTTTTTTTTTTTGTGGTGGCAAGGAATTGGAAAGTGAAGTGATGCCCATCAGTTGGGGGAACTGCTGAGCGAGTTGTGGTATATGATTATAATGAAATATTATTGTGCTATAAGAAATGATGAGCAGGCAGATTTCAGAAAATTTTGAAAAGACTTATATGAACTGATGCAAAGTGAAGTGGGCAGAACCAGGAGAACATAATACACAGTAATAGCAAAACTGTATTGAGCAACTCTGAATGACTTAGCTCTTCTCGGCGATACAATGATCTAAGACAATCCCAAAGAACTTGTAATGAAAAATGCTATCCATCTCCAGAGAAATAACTGATGGAGTCTGAATGCAGATTGAAGAACACTATTTTTCATGTTCTGTATCTTTGTGGGTTTTTTTTCCCTTTAGGTCCATGTTTTCTTTCACAACATGACCAATGTGGTAATATGTTTTGCATGATTGAATATATATAACCTATACCAAATTGCTTACTATTTTGGGGAGGGGGAGGTGAGTGAAGGAGAGAGAAAATTTGGGACTCAAAATTTAAAATGTGAATGTTAAAAATTGTTTTTACATGTAATTGGGAAAAAAATCATTTTTTTTAAATGATGAAAAAAAGGAAATTGCTATAGCCATCCCAAACTTTAGCAACCACCGCTTTGATCAGTCAGTAGCCATCAGTATCTAGTCAAGACCCTCCACCGGCAAAAAGATTACAACTTGCTGAAGGCTCAGATGATGGTTAGCATTTTTTAGCAATAAAGTATTTTAAATTAAGTTATGTACATTGATTTTTTTCCTTTTTGGTGAGGCAACTGGGGTTAAGTGACTTGCCCAGGGTCACACAGCTAGTGTCAAGTGTCTGAGGCTGGATTTGAACTCAGGTCCTCCTGACTCCAAGGCCAGAACTCTATCCACTGCATCACCTAGCTGCCCCAGTACACTGATTTTTTAAAAGCATAATGTTATTGCACACTTAATAGACTACAGTATTGTCTAAACATAACTTTCATATGCACTGGGAACCAAAAAATTTGTGTGACTCACTTTATTGCCATACTCACTTTATTAGGGTGGTTTAGAACTGAACCCACAATATCTCTGAGGTATGCCTGTATTGTATCTACCTTCCATATACAGCAGGGGTTCTTAACCTAGGGGATATGAATAGATTTTAGAGGGGTCTGTGAACTTGGATGGGAAAAAAATGACATCTTTATTTTCGCTAATGTTTAACTAAAATTCAGCATTTCTTTCAATTCTTTAAAAACACTATTCTGTGGAATACTATTGTGCTATATAAGAAATGATGAACAAGGCTGACTTCAGAAAAACCTGGAAAGACTTATATGGTCTGATGCTGAGTGAAGTGAGCAGAACCAAGAGGACTTTGTACACAATAACAGCCATGCTGTGCGATGACTAATATTGTTAAACTGAACCCTTCTCAGCATTACAAGGATCTAAGACATCTCCAGAGGCCTCGGGGTGGAAAATGCTATCCACATCCAAAGAAAGAACTATGGAAGTTGAATTGCTATCACTTATTTTTACCTTCTGTTGAGTTTTGTTTCGTCTTTCTGATGGTTCCTCCTATTGGTTTTAATTTTTACTTACAACTTCACTAATGTCAAAATATGTTTAATGGGAATGTAAATATAAAGCTTATATCAGATTGTGCGCCATCTTGGGGAGGGTGAGGGGGAGGAAGGGGGAGAAAAATTTTCAACTCAAAAGCATATGGAAGTGATTGTTGATAAATCAAAATAAATTAATAAAATTTAAAAAAAATAAAAACACTATTCTGAGAAGAGGTCCATTGGTTTCATCAGACTGCCCAAGGGGTCCATGACACAAGAAAAGTGAAGACCCCCTGCTATAGACCCACCCTCCCCTCTCTAGATCCCATCCCCTGCCAGGCAGAAGACATTGTTAAGTCTTGTTATTAACTGTATCTCCAGTGGTTAGCAAAGTGCCTGGCACATAGCAGACACTTAATAAATGTTTATTGGCTATTAGAAGTTAGTTAGCTCTTGGTTTCTCAGAGATTTGGCAAACACAAAATAGCATGTTTTCACAATTCAATGTGTGCTTTAAAAAAATGATGCTTTTTGAGAATGACAGGCTGGAGCATTCTTTTTGTTTTGTTTGCCTTTGGGTAATGAATTTCCTTGTGAAATGAGATTTTTGTGTGAGAAAAACAAAACAAAGCCCCAACATCTCTAAGATTCTAGGTCTCCCAGAGAGGAGAGACCTAAATTGCTTCCTTGACAGTCCTTTGTCAGATCACTGACTTATGATTGGAAAGGATCTTAGAGGTTATTGAGTCCAACCCTAGAGACAGACAGAGGTGAAATGACTTCCCCAGGGTCACACAGCTAGTAATCATCTGAGGCAGGATTTGAACTCAGGTCTTCCTAACTCCTTGTCCAGCACTCTATCCACTATGAAACCCAGCTCCTCCAGACCCCTCTCTCTTTACCAACGTGAAGAGAACATTCCTCCCTCCGTATTCCCTCCCTTACCCTGTCTTTGGCTCTGCTAGAGTAGGCTGGGGATGAGGCTCTCCCCAAGGGCCAAGGTATCTGTGATGAGGGTGGGAAGCAGTAGGATGCTCTGCCCAGTCCCCTAGCATTGACATCTTTTGACGTCTGGAGTCCCTACTTTGTACATCAAAACTTCTCGTAGCTGTAAAAAATTCAATGAATTTGTAAAATCACAGAATCGCAGGATTTTGAGAGTTGGGCAGGCCCTCAGTTGCCATCTAGTCCAGCCCTTGACCAAAAGGAACACAACTAAGCAAACATTTATTAAGTATTTACTATATGCAAGGCAGCTGTCCTTTGCATTGGGGATTCAAAGACAAAATGAAACACAGATCTTGCCGTCAAGGGGCTTACATTCTATGAGAGGGCTTCAAGACACACACAAGGTAAGGAAAGAGTGTGGCCAGGGGAAAGGACACTTGCTCTGGAGTCAGAAGGCCCAGCTTCAAACCTTTCCTTTGATGTGCACTATTGGTACTTCCCTTTTTCCCCTCTGCTTACCTCAACTGGTGCCTTTTCTCTGTTATTAGCTCCATTTACACCATATGTACAAAGTTGTGAACATTTTGTGCCCCTCACTGGACTGTGAGCTCCTTGAGGGTAGGAACTGTTTTTGTCTTTCTTTGTATTCGCAGGACTTAAGCGCGGTACCTAGCACATAGTAAGAAAGTAATCAATGCTTTGACTGGCTACCTGACTGTGTGACCTTGGATAAGTTGCTTACTTCCTTGGGCCTCAGTTTCTTCATATGTCAAATGAAGGGTTTGGACAGGGATGGTCTCCAAAGATCCTTTTAGCTCTTTCATTTATGACCCTGAGAGAAATGATTGTTTTTCTCTTGTATTAATAAGTAATTATTGCATTAGGTCCAAGGTTTTCCCCCTTTTCTACTCATCCTCATGAGAGAAATCAACCAGTATGGGAAATCTTTCTAAAAGATTTACTCAGCCAGGATAGCTGACATATAATCAGAGACAGAGGAATTCTAAGTTTGGGCTAATGGGTGCATTCCAGCTCATTGTGTTTACTTAGACAGGTCTGGGAAAATGTGAATTCTCTCTTTTGTCAGACAAGTGATATGGAAATTGATAAATCTCTTTGACCAAACTGGGTGATCCACGTCACATACCCCCAAACGTTCAGTGTAATATAGCCCAGCCTTTCATTGTAATATTCACTCTCTCATTAATTGTTAACCAATCAGAGTTATTTGCCACCCTCAGGAACAACTGATCTTCCAAGGGCACATAAACTGTGAGCCCACTGCCATGATAGGTCTGTGGTCTAAGAGAGATGGCCAAATGACCATCCTTTTTTTTTTTAATAAAAAGCTGGCACGATTCATAATACAATTAAATCACCCAGAAAGTATCTCTTGAACTTTTTAAATGCTACAAACCTTTAGGCTTTCATAGAAAGAAGGGACGTGGGCAAGAACAGACAAAGTTCCAGGAACATGTGAAGAATGGCAGAACACTGATGGGGATATGGCTTTAATAGGGACAGCAACTTTTCTGAGTAGCACAGAGGCCCCTAGCTTGGATCAGAGCCTAGAACCCAGAAAGGGTAGGATCACGGAAGGGCACAGAGGGGACAGAACTATACATGGGGCATGAACTTTTCCCAGAGAAACAGTACAGGCAGTGCCTGATTGCTAACCACAGGGACCATGGCATAGACACTGGGCTTTGTTTCTGCCCTTGGCAAAGGCCAAGGGCCCATGTGGGACGTGTCTGGAAGATGCTTATAGTGAAGGATGGGGCCTCCGGGAAATTCTAGGCTCTAGGCCCAGCCTCCAACCAAAGCCAGGCATGGATATTCAGACAAGGGGACAAAGAACTGCCTAGGAAAACAACTTAAGAAGGATGCTTCCTCTACCATGGCCCACAAAACAGTATCCCTTAGCCCTCTGCCAAGGGTTCCCACTTTCCTTCTCAGTATTAGTGCAGTGCCTCTGGCACCTAAGTTTCAAGGATCTATAATTTTTAAAATATTTATTTATTTTTAGTTTTCAACATTCACTTTAATAAGCTTTTGAGTTTTAAATGTTCTCCCCTTCCTTCCCCACCTCCTTCCCAAGATGGCATGCAATCTGATATATGCTCTACATATACATTCCTATTAAACATATTTTCACATTAGTCATGGTGTAAAGAAGAATTAGAACCAATAGGAGGAACCATAAGAAAGAAGAAACAAAACAAAACAGAAGAAAAAAAAAGAGCAAATAGTATGCATTCAAATTCCATAGTTCTTTCTCTGGATGTGGATAGCATTTTCCATCATGAGACTTTTGAAGAAGTCTTAGAAGGGATCTATAGTTTCTTTTTTTTCTGATTAGGCTATGGGGTTAAGTGACTTGCCCAGGATCACACAGCTAGTAAGTGTTATGTGTCTGAGGCTGGATTTGAACTCAGGTCCTTCTGACTCCAGGGCGGGTGCTCCATCCACTGCGCCACCTCTGCCCCATGGGATCTACAATTTTTAATCATTGGGTGGGGAGAACCCATTCCCTCCATCAGTGAAGATTGCAGCCTCTCTATACATTACTAGTGTCTATGAGTTGCTGTGGTTGGAAGTTCATCAGTGGGTGGCTAGACTTCAGGGAATGAGCCTCTCCAGATGGACTTGGGTTCTTCTTTGGAGGACAGATACACAGAGTGCCTGTATTTGGAATCTTTTTGGAATAGTAAGACCTGTCAGATCTTGGTCTCTGGGAATTGGGAAGTTAAGAGCAAGTCAGGACCTAGAGAAGCCCCAATTACCCACAAATGCCCCAGGAAAGCTATAAAACTTTACCAAAAGGAACGATGATAAAGAAAACCAATGAGGAGCAGTTATAGACTTCTTTACCCAGTTCATGGCTGCACAAAAAGACTTCTAGGATCTTGCAGTAGCATGTTGAGCTGAGCAGAGACAAGAGAGGGTAAATGAAGGTAAAATTTGAAAACGCCTTGTGTCCCATCGGGAGAGAAAGCCAGAGCAGTGACCAGTTGAGGAAAGAGCCTGTAATCTGCTGGCATAGTTCCCAACAACCTAAGGTCACCTCTGTGCTGGCACAGTGAGGCTTGGGGAGGAGGATACATTAAGTGCTTAATAAATGCTTATTTGAATAAATGAATTCACGTTGACATTCTGTTCTCCATCTCCTTGACTCTTCACTATACCAAGACCAAGTCAGGAGAGCCAGATTCTAGTTGCAGCTTTGTTACTCCCCATGCCTGAAATGTTCTTCCTCCTCATCTCTGCCTCCTGGCTTCCCTGGTTTCCTTTAAGTCCCAGTGGTAAGTCTACCTTCTACAGGAAGTCTTTCCCAATTCTTCTTCATTCTAGCACCTTCCCTCTGAGATTACTACCAATCTCTTCTGTCTATATCTTGTTTGTATATAGTTGCTTGCATGTTGTCTCCCCCATTAGGGTGTGAACTCCTGGAGGACTTTCTTTTTTTTAAGGCAATTGGGGTTAAGTGACTTGCCTAGGGTCATGTAGCTAGTGTCAAGTATTTGGTTTGAGGCCGGATTTGAACTCAGGTTCTCCTGACATCAGGGCCAGTGCTCTGTCCACTGTGCCACCTAGCTACCCCTATACTGGGGGACTTTTGCCTTTCTTTGTATCCCTACTGTTTAGCTCAGTGCCTGGCACATAGCAAGTTCTTAATAAATATTTATTGACTTACCTAGAAAAGTCATTCTACTTTTTGAGCCTCAGTTTACTCATTGCTCAAAAGGGGAATAATCACAGTCCCATCTGCCAGGGGCAGCTAGGTGGCTCAGCAGATAGAACACTGGGCCTGGAGTCAGGAAGACTTGAATTCAGATTTCATCTAAGACACTTTCTAGCTGAGTAACCTTGGGCAAGTCACTTAATCTCCATTTGACTCATCTGCAAAATAAGGATTATAATAACACCAACCTCTCAGGGTTGTTCTAAGGATCAAATGAGATAATAATTGCAAAGCATTTTGCACAGTGCTAAGTAAGTGCTTATTACGTGCTATATAAATGTTGTTGAGTCATTTTTCAGTTGTGTCCAACTCTTTATTTTCTTTGAAAAGATACTAGAGTCATTTGCCATTTCTTTTTCCAGCTCATTTTACAAGTGAGGAAACTGAGGCAAACAAGGTGAAATGACTTGCCCAAGATCACATAACTAGTAAGTGTCTGAGGCTAGATTTGAACTCAGGAAGATGAATCTTCCTGGCTCCAGGCCCAGCATTCTATCCACTGGGCCACCTAGCTACCTATATAAATGTTAACTGCTATCCTCCTCCTCCTCCTCCTCATCGTCATCATCACTATTGCTGCTGCTGCTGCTGCTGCTACTACTACTTTGGCAGTAGCCAAAGAGAGGTTCCATGAGGATCCAATTAGGTAATAGATGACCTGGGTCTTCAGTTTCCTCATAAAATAGGAGATAAGTGAAGTACCTCTCCTGTCTCTAAGAATAGCTGAGTAGCAATGATTTGGGGTGATTGAGATGACCTCTATGGCCCCTCCCAGATCTGATCTTCCATGTTCCATTGATCTATCTCCAATCTCTCCAATTCCTGAGTTTTTGCACAGACTGTGCCCTAGTGCTGGAATGTACTTCCTCTTCAATGTCCTCCCTTTTCAACTCCACCTTTTGAAATTCCTAGCTGTCTTCTAGGAACAGTTCAAGTGCCAACCTCTACAGGAACCCTTTTCTTGATTTTACCACTAGTTAGTACCTTCACCTGAGGAAATTTCTTTGTATTTATACTTTAATATATTTTGTATCAACTTATCTGTGGATGGGTTGTTTTCTGCTATTAGGGTCTACTACACTCCTTAAAGGCAGGGATTGTTTTGTTTTGCTTTGTTTCTGTCTCTGAATTCCTAGTGCCTAGCTTAAAACTTTGCTTAGGGCGGGTACTTAATAGGTGTTTATTGAATGAATAAAGGGGACCAGTGGCTGGTACTGACTACCAATGATAGCTCACTGTAGCCGTCCGGCCCTGGACAGTGAACACATACTGAAGCTTGACTACTAGGAAATGGGGGAAAGTTGAGGCCTATGAAGGCCATGAGGAGTTTGGTGTATCCTCAGCTACAAAGGACTCACTAAAGTGAGAGAAATACCCATTTCTCTTATGGCTTTGAGTATTTAATCTATTTTCTTGGAAGAACATCAGTGATTCCACCCATAGGAATCACCCTGGAGGACTGTGCTTCTGGATATATATATATATATATATACACATAAATATATACACATATACATACATATATATATACACATACATATATACACATATACATACATATATATACACATATACATACATATATACACACATATACATACATATATACACATATACATACATATATATACACATATACATACATATATATATACACATATACATACATATACATACATATATACATACTGAGTGTATATATGTATGTATGTATGTATGTGTGTATGTATATACTGAGGTGTCTATAGGCTCTCTCCTGAAAGCATCTTACTGAGAGAGTGGACAAGGGCAGAGCAGGAGGGGGCAGGGGGGTTGGGGAATGATTAGGTTCCAGTGAACTATAGAATCTAGGGCCAGGAAAGCTCCAGCTCCCTGAATAGGCAGTATGATGTAGTAAAAAAAAAACCCAACCAAACAAGATTTCAAAAAAAAAAATCAGTAGACTGCAGCCCCCAACTTAACCTAGGTCAAAAGTCCTAGGTTCAATATTTTGCTTTTCTGCATTGGTTTGTGAGGTTTTTATGTCCCAATATATGGTCAATTTGTATAAATGTGCCATGCATAGCAGGGAAATAGGAATACTTCCTTCTATTCCTATTTATTAATTGTCAGAGATTTATCATGTCTAGACTTTTTTAAGTCGATTCAGGTCCTTAAACTTTTTCTTGTTTATCTTTTTGTTAGGTTTGTTCAGGTCTGAAAGCGGTAAATTGAAATTCTTCACTATAATCCTTTAAGTATCTATTTTCCCCTGAAATACATATAATATTGATACTGGATCATTATCTATGCTTTTAAGCATAATGTAGTTGAGGACTCGGGTTCAAAATTTCTGGTTCTGTCATCTACTAGCTGTGAGATGTTGAGCAGATCACTTCTTTTCTCTGTGACTTAGTTTCTTCACATACTACATGAAAGGGTTAGATTAGATCTATCCAAGATAGATTATACCTATCTATCTTACGATTCCCTAAGATGTCAAAGTAAAATCTGAGAATCAGGAACTGGAGACCTAGAATAGACCGTTTTCTGTTTCAGTGCCCAAGTTTGGATTCCTGTACAGGAGCCAGCATTTGACCAGCTATCCCTGCCTTTATATTATATTCTCTCTGCTGATGTGTTCACCAGTGAACACATGAAACACCATACTCCCTTCCTTCCAGATAACCTCTTAGGGGTCAGGGTAGGTTGTGTAGGGGATCCACAGAATCTCAAGAGTTGAAAAGGACCTCAGAAGCCACTTAGTCTAACTGGTAGTTGAATCCCTTTTTATATCCTGTCTGGCAAGTGGTCATATAGCTTCCATTTGAAGACCATCCAGTGATGGGGAACTCACTACCTTTTGAAGTAACTCATTTCAATTTTGGATATCTGATTTTGCCTTAAATAGAATAAAAAATTCCTTCTCTGCAGTTTCACCCTCTGCTCTTACCTCAGGATCATCCTTGACTCTTCTTTCCCCATCACCTACCACATCCAGTCACTTGCCAAGTTCAGTCAATTCTAAATTTGCAACATGTCTCAAATCTGTCCCCTTCTTTCTATAAATAGGGCCGACCCCCTAGTTCAGGTCCTCATCATCTCTTGCCTAACTATGGTGACGTGATGGTGCCTTAATTAATCTTACTTCCTTCACTCTCTTCACCAATCCATATGGTTACTGTTATTGTTTATCCCTCATTCTTAAAGAGGACCAGGACATCAGGAAGGTGATACCATGACTTGCAAGTGAATTGGATTTAACTGAAGGAGGTCTGTGCAAAGTCACCAGCCTCACTTTCTCCTCTGGAGCCATCTGGGTCCAGTGGCAAGATATAAATTAGGATGACTGGAGATATCCCCCAATCCATACTACACATAGGTAACAAAATAATCTTTCTAAGATGTAGGTTGGGTCATGTGACTCCCCTGCTCCAAAACATTTAGAGACTCCCTGTGCCTTTAGGATAAAATACAACCTCCTTAACCTGTCTGGCTCCATCCTACCTTTCTAGACTTATTATACATTACTCCTCTTGGCATATTCTACATGGCAATCAACCTGTACTGCTTGCTGTTTCTTCAAACTTGATAAGGCATCTCTACCACTGTGCAGCATTCCATCCCCCACACCTGGGATTGATTCACTCTCTCCTTCTGTTTTTCAGAATCCTTATCTCCCTTGTCCTCTTGGCTTAGCTTCCTCTTCCTTCACAAAGCTTCCCAGTGTCTCCAGTCCCACCCCACCCCCATTCACATCCCCATCCCCAGATGAAAATGATCTCACCCTCCTCAGGTTTTCACAGTTATGTTGTTTGTCTGTCTCCTTTTCTCTCATGACAAACTGCCTTGTGTACTACTGTGGCAAAGACCTCCTACCTCAGCTCCAGGTAGAAAGCAAGCTTCTTGAATACTGTTTTTTTAAACTTCATTCCATCACTTAAGCGTCTTACATATAGTAAGTGCTTAATAAATGTTTGTTGAATAATAACTCATCAGTATAGTACTTTACCTACATTATCTCATTTGATTCTCTTTTCTTTTTATATTAAATTGTATTTTTTTAATGAACAAATATTTATTTTCTCTCCTTCCTGCTCTCCTACCATTGGGGCAAAAAAGAATAACAAAACCTTAGTAATGGTTTGTATAGGAAAAACAAAACCCTCCTATATGCACAGTCAAGCAAACAACTTTTTCATTGGTCCTGTCAAAAATATATATTTCTCATGCTGCGCCTTGAGTCTACCACTTCTTTTCTCATTTTATCCTCTCAGCAACCCTAGGAGATAGATGTTCCTGTCTTTACTAGCTCTACTTGACAGAAGAAGAAACTGAGTCAGAGAAGTTAACTGACTTGTTTGTGTTCATATGCAGCTGGGTGGCATGGTGGATAGAGTGCTGGGACTGGAGTCAAGAAGACCTGAATTCAAATATAGCCTCAGATACTAGCTGCATGACCTTAGGCAAATCACTTAACTTCTTTTTGTCTCAGTTTCCTCAACTGTAAAATGGAGATAATAACAGCACCTGCTTCCCAGGGTTGGTGTTAGGATCAAATGAGAAAATAATTATAACGTGCTTAGCACAGTGCCTGGTACATAATATGTACATAATATCAATGTTATCTATCTATGTGATCGATCTATCTATTTATTCATCTATCTAGATATCTATCTGGTTAGTAGGTGTAGAGGGCAGGATTTGAACCCAGGTTGAACCCTGGCTTCTGGTCCAGCAGGATTGTTACTATATAAAGCTACTGCTCATAAAGGATTTGTTCATAATTTTGCCTGCTAGGAAGAAGTTGAGTGTCTAATCTCTTTTCCACATAGCAGTCCTGCAGATTTTTTTGAAGGCAATCAGGGTTAAGTGACTTGCCCAGAGTCATGCAGCTAGTAAATGTATGAGGCCAGATTTGAATTCAGGTCCTCCTGACTCCAGGGCTGGTGCTCCATCCACTTCACCACCTAGCTGCCCCAGTCCTTCAGATATTTGAAGGTAGCTAATATGTCTCTTTTTAAATCTGCTCTCCTTCAGGCTAAACAACTCCAGTTTCTTCCATCCATCCATCCACAGGGGGCATAGTCTTTGGTCCTCTCACTCTCACGGTCACCTTGCTCTGGATATACTCTAGTTTATCAATGTCCTTTCTAAAATACGTAGTACAGAACTAAAAACAATGCTCAACACAGGGGTCTGAACTGGGCAGAGCATAGGGACATAAGGGACCCCCTTATTTTTGAAAGCGATAGCCTTCCCCTAAGATGGCATTGGCTCTTTGGACAGTCATTTCACACTGTTGACTCATATTAAGCTTGCAGTCCACTAAAACCTCCCCAAATCTATTTCATGTGAACAGTTGTCTCACCACGACTCCCCTATCTTGAGCTTATGCAATTGGCTTTTTGAACTTACACCTAAGACTTTTACATTTTTATCTATTAAAGTTCATTGTATTAGATCTAACCCCTGGGTCTAACCTGTTTTGCATCTTGATTTTCATCTAACCATTAGCTATTCTTCCCAGGCTCAAGTCATCTGCAAATTTGATAAATATTCTTTTTCTATTTTGATCCAAGTTACTAACAAACATTTTTAATTTTATAGGGCCATGGACTGATTGATGAGTAGCTCTACTTCCTCCAAGTTGACATTGATCTACCAGTGATTATTCTTTTCAGTCCAGGTCCAAATAAACCTAATTATACTATCATCCTGCTCATGTCTCCATTTTGTCAACATAGATAGCAAGAGATACTTTGTCAATGCTTTATCCAATGACTCAGTGATCCTATTCCTGGGCATATCCCCAAAGAGGTCAAAGTTAAAAAAAGAGAAAAAGAACCCATGTATACCAAAGTATTCATGACAGCACTTTTTGTGGTAGGGAAAAAAAACCCTAGACATAGAGCAGATGTCCATTGATTGGGAAATGACTAAACAAATTGGCATACAAATGAGGTTCAATATTATTGGGATATAAGAAATGAGGAGTATGAGGAACTCAGAGAAACAAAGTAAAACATATGAGCTGATGCAGAATGAAGAAAACAGAATCAGGAGAACAATAAACATAGTAACTACAATAATGTAAACAGAAACAATGCCAGGAGGCAGCTGAACCTTTATTAGTTGTAATGACCAACCTCATTTCCAGAAAACAGATAATGAAACACTTTCCTTAGCTCAGTAAAGAGATAGCGGACTATAGGCATGGAATGTTGCCTAGGTCATCAGATCTGGTCACTTTGTTCATGGGTTTTTAAAACTGTTTTTCTTTGTTACAAGAAAGGGTTCAATTGTGGGGGCATTGGACATCAGGAAATGCCTGTGGTGTCAAAAACGAAAGGTGTCAACAAAATTTTTGTAAAAATAGTTTTGTTCAAATACTGTCCATCTCATTCCCCTAATTTAGTGATTCTGTCACAAAAGGAAAGGAGATAAATGTACAGTGACGGGTTCTTGATAAAGCCATGCTGCTCTTTCATGGTCACTGCCTCCCCTTCTAAAGGCTAACAAGCCATCCCTTAAATAACATGTAGAATTCTGCTAGGAATCAAAGTCAAGTTCACCAGACTCCAGTTGAATGAATTTTCCCTTCTCCTCTCTTTCTTTCTTTTCTTCTGTCTTTCCCTCCCTCCCTCCCTCCCTCCTTCCCTCCCTTCCTTCCTTCCTTCCTTCCTTCCTTCCTTCCTTCCTTCCTTCCTTCCTTCCTTCCTCCCTCCCTCCCTCCCTCTCTTCTTCTCTCTCTTCTCTCTCTCTCTCTCTCTCTCTCTCTCTCTCTCTCTCTCTCTCTCTCTCTCTCTCTCTCTTTCTCTCTCTCTCATAGGATATTTGCCTGGCTCTTGTCCTGAAGCACCTTTCCTGTTCTCTATTTCTGTAGGTCCTTATGGGTACTCAGGCCAACTTTTTTTTCTGGGATTCAGAAGCATCATGTTGTAAAGAATGTCTGCTTTCTAAAGACATGTGAGTGAGTCCTGGCTCTCCCAAATATTAATTGCCTATTAGCTGTGAGATCCTGGGAGAGTGGGTTCCTGGGATCACATAAGGAGAGATGGAGGAGGCTTAAAAGCCATCTCAGTCAGTCAGCCAATAAACATTTATTAAGCACCTACTATGTGCCAGGAACCGGGGATACAAAGAAAGGCAAGAGATGGTCCCTGCTCTGGAGGAGCTGGAGCCTATGGGGGAGACAACATGCAGACAATTAAGCACAAAACAAGATATGCACAAGATAAATTGGAAATAAACATCTGAGGGACGGCACTAGAAGTAAGAGGGATTGGGAAAGGTTTCCTGTAGAAGGCTGCATTTTAGCTGGGTCTTGAAGGAAGCCAGGGCATCCAAGGAGTTGGTGATGAGGAAAGGGAATATCCTAGGCATGGGGAATACCCAGAGTGCCTTGTTGGACAAATAAAGATTTAGAGTTTCAGAGAGTTTCATTGAATTGCCCAAGTTACGGGTTACAATAAATGTTAGAGTTGGAATTTGAACTCAGGCCCTTTGACTCTGAATAATAGCTAGTTCAAATTTAGATAGCACTTTAATGTTGGTAAAACCCTTTACATGTTATCTCATTTCCCCCCCTCATGACAACAACCCTGTGAGGTGGGTACTATGATTATATCCATTTCAGAGATGTGGAAACTGAGGCTCAGTCTAATGACTTGTTCAGGGTCACATAGCTAAAAGGTGTTCAGTCTTCCTTACTTCCTTACTCCTTAGCATCGTCTAGCAAATAAAGTTTTTCCTACTGTACCATACTGCCTCTTCTTTAATGTTTCTAAACCTCAGTTTCCTCATCTGTGAAGCAGATACAATAGTTGCCCTGTCTACCTCATAGGAGTTACATGTTTATAAATTTAAAAGGGGAAGGAACTTAGAGGTCCCTCCCTTTACATACAAGGAAACTGTGTCCCAGAGTTAGTAAGGATTGAATTTGAGTTCTCTGGCTTGAAATCTAGTATTCTTTCCATTGTACCATATCTTTTGGGCAGAAAACACTACAAAGCATGGTGCTAGAGAAATGAGTTATTGGTATTATATGTTTGCTCTACGTGGTGGCTGGGGAAGACAGCGATAATTCTTTTTTGGCAGGTGGAGATGTGTGACTGGAGGAGCACCAAAGCCCACTGAGAAGAGAGAACTAGCCTTAGCAAGAGATGGTGGCTCCTCACCCCTCCCCCGGGATGCTAAAGCAAGGAGAGATGGGCTTTGGAAGCCCCTGCTCATGGGGCAGCTTCACCGGAAGCTGCTTCTCACCATTCACCTGGTTTTCTCTCCCTTGAGCTCCCAGGGGAGCTGCTGGGGGTTGCCCCCTTCACACGGATTAGCTTTCCCTCAGTAGGGGATGGAAAAGTGGGAGTAGAAGGGGGGGGCATTATGGTTGCCCAGGGGACCAAACAAACAATGCCTAGTGGAAAATGGCCCTGCTGAGCTGCTGCAGCTTGAGCTGATTAAGAATGAATGAGCCCAAAGCCTGAGTGGCCCTAACTGTGTGTGATCATGTTTAGGGGTACTAGATTAGGGCAGAGTTAGAGGCCCTCTGTCCTGGGTCTGGGCTGACTCCTTTGTCATTCTGCTTTCTGGAGGGAGCCCCCTATAACTTTGTCTCGAGGAACCTCTCTCCTCTGGTCCCCTCCCAAACAGTTCAGGTGGGGGTCTGGTGTTCCTTTTCAAATGGCAAGGAGTTGGAGGAGGGATTCTCTAGTGATTGGAACAAGTTGGCTTTTCAATTTTCTAGAAAAGTCTCCCACCTGGAGAGACTAAAAATCATGGAATGTTAGAACTGGAAGGGACCTGAAAATCCAATCTCCTTACCTGCCATCTCAATCTCATTTTACAGAGATGGAAACTGAGGCACAGAGAGAGCATAATGGTTCACCCAATATCACAGTCAGTTAGTTACAGTCACTGAACTGGAGCAATGATCTCTTGACTTTAAGAGTCTCCTGACTTGTTCCACTGCACGAGAGAAGGGGAATAATGTCAGCCAGGTAGAGCTGGATGAAAACCACCCTCTGTGAGCTCAGGTGCAGCCCTGATTACTTTCCAGAAGCCTGTCACTGGGCTAGGCTGCACTTGCCCCTGGAGGCTGTCCTAACTCACTGAGTTAAATGTATGTCCTCTTGCCTGTCAAGGGAGAGGCCCTGAGCCTCCACTCTTTTCTCCCAAACCAACCTTCCTAAGGCCTTAGAAGGCTAGTGTGGGCTAGTGGGAAGAGCCTTGGACTGGTGAGGGGGCTTAGCTCTGCCCTGAGACTGCAAGTGACTGGGACCCTGCTGGACCTCAATTTCCCCTTTGTGACCTGAGACTAGTGAATGACATTACCTGTATGTCTAACAGTCTGTGATTCTAAGGAGTCAGCAGCATCTTTACTTCTGCCAGGACCTGGATTGGGGATGCCTAGCAGGATGTTGAGAAGCAGAGGGAGACCTGGGACAACTGAGTGTTTAGCTCAGCAGGTTTATCTGGTATAGAAACCTGGGGAGGGAAGGGGGTGGGGGGCTGAGCATCCTTAGCAGTTCTAGGGACCAGACTTTAGCTCAAGAGGCTTGCTTCTAGCTGGGAGGCTCTTCCCCTCTTTCTCCAGTCTCTATCTGTCTCAGTAGTCAACCTAGGTCCCTGTCTTTTGGCTTTCTTAGTGTAAATTGGAGGGAAAAGAGGAGAGTGGAGAGGAAGGGAGAGGACAGGAGGGAAGGAGAGGGGAGGAGAGAGGAGAGAAGAGGGGAGAGAAGGGGAGGGGAGGGAAAGAGAAAGGAAGAGAGAAGAGAAGAGAGTAGGGGAGAGAAGGGGAAAGGAGAGGAGGAAAAACTAGGCTGTAGAATGGAGATCATATCCTCATAAAGGACGATAAGAATACTCCAGCTAGTTCTCAGCTCCAGGACCTTTTGGGTGGGGGACAGCAGCAGGGGTTGGAGAAGGAAAAGCTACAAGGTATTAGGAAGTTGTTTCCTGAATCTCTTTTAAGCCCTTCCTGTTATGATACACATTCATTTGTTCCATTATAGAGGAAAGAGAGAACCAGTCATTTTCCTACAGAATAAGGCTCCCCCCAACCCAGGGCCTCCTCCCATATAAAACGAAGGTGAGTTCCTGCTCAGTCTTCTTTTTCCCAAGCAGCCCAAGTTCCAGGATGACAGGAATTTTGACTTGGCCGGGTTGGTTTGCCTTCCCGGTGGAAGGGAGGTTTACAATGCATGTTCTCCTCTCCTCCCAAGCCTCAGCCATTAGTGGCTCCCTTGGTCCCGTCTAGGGCCTCCCATTTCTTGCAAAGCTGAGATCAGGTTTCCAGCATTTGTAAGAGAGTGGGCCCTCACCCAGCCTTGAGAGGCCTGGGGAGGGGGAAGGAGGATGGTGCCTGGAGAGAGTTCTAAGCCTCTGAATAATTCATGAACCTGCTAAACCAGATCTCGGAGGAAGCCAGAGCTCTGGCTGTCTTCTGAGTAGATGAGAGGGAAGTGCCTCAGGGAGGCACAGTCTCTATCCTACACTCCCAAAACCCCAGGTATAATAGCTTCTCAAAGGACTAGACCAGGGACAAGATAAAGAAGCCTGAGGCTTCCTGGGTTTCCCAGCAAGCTGGTCTCCAAGCCCAGTAACTCATCCCAGTCCCTATACCCTTCCAGGCTCACCTACGCCATCATAACCCAATCATTATGAGTGTTTGGCTAGGGAGGGAGGCTCCCAGCCCTTCTTGCCCAAACCTTCATTTTTCCCAAGGGCAGAATTTTGAGGTAGTTGGAGAAATATTCCTTCAAGTCACAAGCACAGTGAACCCAAGTTTGAAGGAAAGGAGAATGAAATACTGGGAAGGTAGGTGCTTAGACAATCTCCTGATTTTTCTTCAGAATTATGGAAGGGAGGTAACTGGGTTCAACCTCCTTGTTTTCACATGAGGAAAATGAGGCTTAGAATAGTTACTTGTTATTTTTCTATGTGCTTATGTGTTACAAGGTAGTTCCCCTAGTAATGTAAGCTCCTCAAGGGCAGGGACTTTTCCCTCTGTGTATTCCCCATACCTAGCACCTAACAAGGATTGGGTAAATGCAAAGGGAATCGAGCAGAACCAGGAGGAATGTTGTATACAGTAACAGCAATATTGTATGATGAAGAGCTGTGAATGACTTAGCTATTCTCAGCAATACAATCCCAAAGGACTAATAATGAAGCATGCTGTCTGCCTCCAGAAAAAGACTTTATATTGTCTGAATGCAGACTGAAACATGCTATTTTTCCCTTTTTTTAAATTCTGGTCTTCTCATGCAAAATGACTGATATGGCAATGTTTTACATGATTGCACCTACATAACCTATATTTGATTGCTTACTGTCCCAGGGAGCTGAGAGGGAAGGGACAGAAGGATAGAATTTGGAACTCAAAAAAACAAACAAATTTAAAACATTGTTTTAACATGTAATTGTATAAATTATTTTATAATATTGTATATTTTAAAGAAAAAAAGTATATTGACTTGCCCAAGGTCACAAGATGCAAATTGCAGAGCTAGGATTTGAACCCAGATGTAATGACTCCAAATCCATTCTTTACTTCCTTCAGGTATCTGTTTAAGCCTTGACTTTTCTGATCAGGGATTCTTAACCTTTTTTTGAATCATGGACCCCTTTAGGAGTCTAATGAAGCCTATGGGCTCTGTCTTAGAATAATTGTTTAAATACATAAAATAAAATACCTAGCATTACAAACCAAAAGTTAGTGAAAATAAAGTTGTAATTTTCCCCCCATTCAAGTTCATGGACACCCTAAAATCTATTCAAGTTTGAAGGCCTGAGGTTAAGACCTCCTGCCCTAATCATCCTCAAATTATCTTGTATGTCCTTTTTTTTTTTATTCTGTCATAGCCTCCCTGTAGAATGTAAGCTTCTTAAGGGAAATCTTGGTATTCACAGTACATTTCTATGCCTTACACATAGTAAGGACTCATAATTCATTGAATTGAGAGGTGGCTCTGGCCCTGGAAGTCACAGCTATTTGTGAGAGAGGTTTTTCCTTTGGATCTTTCCAAGCCTGGTCTTTTTGAGGTAGCAATTCTCCCTTCCTTGATTGATGGATTATCTGTTCACCCCCTGAAAAACAGCCCCAGGATCCCACAGACCTGGAGGACAAAGAAGCTTCCTTATCACTGACTTCACACATGTGGCAAGATCAAAGCTGTTGGCAGGTGAGATTCATGGTGGGCTGGCATTCATCAGCGCAGAACATCTGGGAGCCGGCTGTTAACAGCATTCCCAACCCAATCAATTCCTGGCACAGCTTGCTGTGGGGGGATGTCAGTCAGGATGAGGGATCTGTTTTCTCTTGAGTCTCACCCGGAGGGACTCCAGCGAACAGCCAGAATCTGGGTGGCACAGTCAAGGAGACAGTAGCAAACTGTCTCACAACTAAAACCCAGAAATTATGGAGAAGGGTGGGAAACCCATCTCATGTATAATAGACTGGAGGCACCAAGCTTGCTTTGTTCCTCCAAGAAATTTCTAGTGGGGCTTTGAAAATAGGTATTTTACCAAGTTATTTTAGCTGTAATTTCATCATGAATTTGATTGACATAATTTACTTGACTCTCAAAGTTTTTTTTTTTTGTGGACCATTCAGGTGGGGGAAACAGAAGTGAAATACTATCGAAGTCAAGCCCTATAGCTGCCTAAGAGTAGAGAAATCTGTTCCAAATGGGTTTTCAAATGGCCGATTAGATAACGCTGCCACAAGGCCTCACTGATCTTAGGATAAGAGGGAATGATGTTCGCTGGTGCTCTCTCCGCTGCTCTCTGCAAATTGGTAACCCCGAGGCATGGAGGATGTTGGGAGGAGGTTCCCGGAATCAACTAATACTAGTGGGAGTGATTTGAGTGTTATGGATGGGTAAGAAGCTTTGAAAACAGTACTTGGCAAAGCTCTTTCTAGGTAGGTCAGCGTTTAAGAAGACCAGGAAGAGGGGATAAGACCTGGCTAGACAAATGGCAGATGGGAAAGGTTGCTAGATTCAGAGTCAGAGGACCTGGTTAAAACAGTTTCTGTTACTCCCTATACGACCTCAGGTCATATAGACTTAATGTCTTTGGGCCTCTGTTTCCTCATCTGTAAAAATGAAGAAGTTGGATTTAGATGGCTCCATCGTTGGCCTCTCTGTCCCCCTACTGGACAGAAGGACGATTCAAGAGTGTAGGAAAATGAGGGTATCATCTTTTCAATGCCCACCCTCTTCTAGCACTTGGGCCCAGTGGGTCAGATCAGACATCAATTTTTATAGTAGTAGGCTATCCCAAATATGGTCCCTACCATGAAAATGAGCCTGGCAGGGTGGAGGATTCTTTTGCAACCCTAGCAGTTGAGTTCAAAGAGTTAGAAAAGAGCAAAAGGTCAGGTTTAAATCAGCTATTAGAAGGCTGGGGGTGGGGGTGGGGTGGGGAGGAGAGCATTTCAAACAAGGAAAGAGAATCCCGGTTGGGGAAGGGGCAAGCACGAACTGGTAGGATGATTCCTACAATAATGAAGGATTTGTCTGTCTTTGTTCAGACAGGGAGACTCTTACCAAACTTGAGTCTAAATTCTATCAACATCCGGAGGACTTGAGGAATGGTGGAAGGAGAGGAAGAGGCTTCCAAGGCAACCCTCAAACTAAATCCTAAGCCTGGAAATCCCATGAGAACTAAGACTCTGAGAAAGAGGGACAAGCTAAGCATTTCCCAACCCCAGGTGTGCAAAAATGCATGCCCTTGACCTTGGAGTGCTCTTACTTTGGATAGTGGCTTGCAAGAAGTCGAAGTGAGGGGAAGTCTCCCTTGGCGGCAGCATAGTGAATGGGCAGGGCTCCAGTGTCTGTGGCTGAGGCAGGGTCGCTCTCTCCATAGCGAAGCAGCCAGTCCACTGTCTCAGGGTGACCAAACCGGGCAGCCAGATGTAGAACTGTGGCACCAGAATTGTCTTTGTCCTACGGAGGACACGAGGAAACAAACATTTATTAAGTACCTACTCTGTACCAGGAACTGTGCTAAACTTTTTACAAATATCATCTCATTTCATCTTCAAAACAACTCTGGGAGGCAGGTGCTATTATTGTACTCATTTTACAGATGAGGAAACTGAGGCAGACAGAGGTTAAGTGGTTTGCCCAGAGTCATATCGCTAGTAAGTGTCTGAGGCCAGATTTAAGCTCGGGTTTTCCTGACTCCAGGTCCAGTGCTCTAACCACTGAACCCCTAGAGCCAAAAGGGTTGGTTAATCATGCTAAAGTTACCATGAGTCACCCATGAGCTCTTCTGTTTTAACAGGCATGTGAGGTCAGTACCCTTAAGTCCCAAACTCTTAACTGTGTATACCCACAAACAAGGAACAACAGCATAGCCAGGATCTTGAAAGTATCCCCACCATTGAAAACGCAAACCAGACCTTCTTATTGCTGACTCACTGTTCCCCTGTCCCTTCCAGCCCACTGGAGAGAAGTGGTCTTTTTGTCCTGTTGGGGGGGGGCTTCTTGCCAGTGAGCACATCTGATTTAGGCTGGAGCCTTGGTTGGAGGTAAAAAATAACTCTAGGTAAATGTGAATGTGAAAGTTGGAGGGACCATGAGAAAAGAGGAATGCTAACATACTGTTGGTGGAGTCTCGAATTGTTCTAAAAGTTTGGAATGATTCTAGAAAAGTAACTGATCTTTATCTAGATCTTTTGTTCTAGAGTAGCTCTAGCCAAGGAGGCAAAAGATAGAGGGAAATGTACCACATAGACAAATATTTATAGCAGCACGCTTTGCGGTAGTAAAGAACTAGGAAGGATGTGGGTGCTCCTTGATTAGGGAATGGCTGAACAAGTTGTACTATGTGATTGTCATGGAACATTCTTGTGATATAAGAAAAAAATATGAAGAATTAAGAGAAAATTAGGAAATCCCATATGAAGAGATGCAGAGCAGGATAATCAGAGGAAGGAGAATAATTTGATACAATAACCACAGCATTGGCAGGTGGCAGCCTGGGATGTATATATAATATAAAGAAAACCAGCATTGACCCCAGAACTCTAATCAACGAAGTGACTAATTGTGATTTCAGAGCATTGACAATGAAGCAAGAACCTACCTCTTGGCAGGGAGGTGGTAGGCTTGAGGTGTGGAATGAGGCACCATCCTCATCCTCATCACCACAGCTAGAATTTCTATAAACCTTCAAGGTTTGTAAAGCTCTTTCCATAATTTATTCCATTTGATCCTGGCAACAACCCTTTGAGGTAGGTGTTAGTGTTATCTCTATTTTGCATATGAGGAAACTGAGATAGAGAGAGATAATGACTTACATAGTCAGACATGGTCAGTGAGTTAATTTGTTTTGCTTAACTGCATTTATTCATTTGTTTGTTTATTTATTTATTTGTGAAGCAATCAGGGTTAAGTGACTTGCCTAGGGTCACACAGCTAGTAAGCATCATGTATCTGAGGTCACATTTGAACTCAGGTCCTCCTAACTCCAGGGCCAGTGCTCTATCCACCGCACCACCTATCTGCCCCTTAACTGTATTTTTTTGTTACAATGGAAGGTTCTATTAGGATTGGAGAGTTCTATTGACAATTAAAAAAAATTTTTTTAAAAGAGCATCAGTAGAGACAGTTAGGTGGCCAAGTGGATAGAGCACCAGCCCTGGAGTAAGGAGGACTTGAGTTCAAATCCAGCTGAAGTCACTTACTAGCTGTGGGGGCAAGTCACTTAACCCTGATTACCTCAAAACAAAAACCAACAACAAAAGAGCATTACTAATACATTAATAAAAAATGTAACCAGAGAGTTTGGTAGATCACATATTTAGAGAAGAAGGCATCATCTTAGATTGAGGTTCCATCTAAATATTATAAAAGGGAATGATGGGGCAGCTAGGTGGCACAGTGGATAGAGTACCAGCCCTGAAGTCAGGAGGACCTGAGTTCAATTCTGGCCTCAGACCAAACACTTGACACTTACTAGCTGTGTGACTCTGGGCAAGTCACTTAATCCCAATTGCAAAAAAAAAAAGAGAGAGAGAATGAGTTGGAGAAGGGAGACAACTTGAGGACAAAGAAGTAAAGACTGGTATGTGCTCCCAATGAGACTAAAATATAGATTCTGAACAATATAGGCAGCCCATCTTAGAGATGAAACTCAAGGAGAAGGTGGGAAGAAGAACAAACAATGTAAAGGAGACCAACACACACACACAAGTCAGAATTCACATCAATGCAATGACCAAATTTACTCCAGGGTAAAACTTAGTCAGTAAAATATATTTTCCTCTCAGCAGAGAGGTGATGGATTGCAGGTATGGAAAGGGATACTAGACCATGGTAAACTAAGGGTAATATTTAAAAAATGTCAGTGAAACATTTTTTAAAAGAAAGTCTAAAAGAGATTACAACATTCACTTAATAGGTATATGCTAGGATCTATTTGCCCCCCAAATCCAATTTGCAAATGGAGAGGGTCAATTCAAGTTGAGACAAGACTCAACTTCTCTTAGGGTTGAAAACCATACATTTGATGCCCTGGACTCTCAAAGACTATGCCAGCAGAGTGCCCTCTGGCAAGTTCTCCAGAACTAGGAACGCTTCATTCACATAAGAGAAGGCATATACTAAGTTTGCTGCTCTAGCACCCACTTCACTCAGTAGGGTACCAAGTGTCGTAAGATTGACCATTTGGCGATGAATTCTTTGACCGAACTAGCCTATGAATATGCCGTGATTTATTTTTAAAATAGGGAGTTAAAAAATGACTGTTAATGAAGAATATCCTTATTAAATTAAATATACATGCATTTTGCTTTTTAAGCTGTCATTGAATTTTTTTTTAAGAGAGATTCTCATTTTTCAGAAGGCAAGTTTGAATATGTGACATGAGTATAGGGAACTCCCTGATGGGGAAGCCCTGATACAGATGAGCACATTTTCTGCAACTTATACTCCTAGAGATTGCCTGAGGGCACCAAGAGGTTAAGGGGCTTGTCTAGGGTCACAGAGTTAGTGTGTATCAGAAGCTGGCTTGAACCCTGGACTTCCTGACTCCCAGGCTTAGCTCTAGCCACTAAATCACGTTGCTTCTCACTTTCATGAACTGATTTTATGTATTTTATTTATTTGCTTATTTTACATAGTTTATATAAAACAACTTCAAAAAAAATTTTGGAAGCCCAGAATAAAACTGCTCATTGGGCTTTTGCAGTTGAAGCTGTTTTTTTTTTTCTTAAAGAGGTATTTGGGAGTAGCTAGCTGTATGATGGTGGTTTAGCTAATAACAGTAGGGTCAATCTGGGCATGAGATGTGACCAGGTCTAGAGCTGCTTTCTCCTTTTGCCTCTTGTTTCTGCAGCCTAAACCTCAGAGACTGCTTTAGGGGCATAATGTATATTTGCCATTTCAGCCATTTGGGATCCAGTGAGCCCAGAGAAGTGGCAAAAGTCACAGTGTCCCTGTGTGCTGGGGAGAAGGACAGTGCAGGAGAAGAGAGTGGAAAAGTTCTCACTACCAACTCCCTGTCCTTGCCTGACCCCATCAGTCCGTTCACATTTCTTGTAGTGGAGACTTGTATCTCTGGCCCTCAGTTGCCTCCAGTCCTTGATGGATTAGAGGGAGAGGTTTGGGTTGCTTGTTGTAAGTTAATTGTGGTCTTAAAGTAAGGAGGCCTAGTAGGTTCACATCTAACTCTGACACTTCTGTGTGTGATTCTGGATAAATTACTTAGAATCTTCCAACTTTCTCATCTATAAAATGGTAAAAATATTTGCCTTGCCTACCACAGTGTTCTTGGTGAGAAAAGCATTTTAGGAGCCTTAAAGTATTATATTAATGTGAGTTGTTGCCTTTAGAAGGTGAATGAGCCCTCTTCTTAGAAGGCTTTCCAGAGTCCCCAAGCCTTTGGTGCTCTCCATCCCAGAGATGGGAGTGGGGGAGGAGAGTAAGCAGATGAGTTGAGCCAGAAAGGCTCTGGTGACCCCACCTGTCACTCTAGTGCTAAATTGTTTAAGCTGCTAATGGTACATCCCAGGCTGCCACCTGCCAATCTGTTGCTGCCACCCAGCAAGCTGTTTATCATCTAGGGCTTTGTATGACACCGAGAATGAGGCTGTGGTCATCCCTTCCCTTTGGTCCTTTCTCCTTGATCCTTGCATCCTAAGGGGTGGAAGATGCTTCTCCCTTCAGTCCTTCTTGTTGGAGTTGAACAGGGGGCAGATATTGAGAAGACCTCACTGTCCTCATTCCCTTTCCTCAATACCATTTGTATCCAAGGAAAAATCAGGTTACAACAAACAGCAATGGCAACCTGGTAGGGGACAGGAAGTAATCAAAAAGTGTGCATTTTCAGGGGGTGTAGAAAGGCTGAAGATAACACTATCACCTTCCATTAAGGTCCTCTATTCTGCAGCCCCTGGGCTACTGGGTAAGGGACCAAATCTGAGACCTGGACAAGCCTGGACCAAGACACTGGATTGCTGCTTGGAAAAAGAACTCTGCCATAGTGAAAGCTCCAGGTCATCTGATAAATCAAGTTTGGCCTCCCCAAGGCTTGGATTGGGTGATGGGATTGGAGCTGGTGGCTAGGATATCTGAAGAACTCAGAAGCACTGAGGTCCAAGAAAGTTTGGGTGAGATAGCACCTATTCCCACCAGAAGTCTTCAAGTATGTCTTCCCACCCTCCAAGTCTTCCCTCTGCTGGAGCTGTTAGGAGATAAAGTGCTAGCATCAGAGATGGAAGCAGGACAGCTTTTTTCTCTCTTTGAGTCCTAAGGCCATCCCCTGTGGATGGTGGGGTATTACTACCTCCTGCCACAAATATTTGTTGAATTTTCTTTAAAGTTATGAATGAAATAAGATGCAAGGCTTGCAGTGAGGGTAGAGGGTAGGAGGGAAGAAAGTCAGTGGACAGAGGAAAGGTGGAAGAAAACCGAGAGGAACGAGCTACCAATCTTAGGAAACCAATTTAGAGTGCTTTGAGTTCCACTTTCCCCGGTCCCTATGGCAAAAGAGGCAGATCTATCTGGGTGGTTTCCCAAACCAAGGCCTTAATTCTGGGGTCGTCTGCTACTCTCCTTGGTCCTGAAGCTAGATATCCAGATTGGGAATCTAGGATAGGGTTGGGATCGCAGTTACTGAAGGAAGGGCGAGAGCTAAAGAGGAAGCACCCTGACTCCTCACGCAGTCCGGGGCGCAGTGTCAGGAGGCCAGCCCTGGATTGGATAGCAGAGGGGTGACAGACGCGCCCCTAGACTCACCTGCACTCCACAGCCGCCCTGTGTGAGGAGCCACTGAAGACAGGCGAGGTGCCCGGTGGCTGCGGCGTCGTGGGCCGGGGTGGCTCCGTTCCTGGCGCGGGAAGTGGCAGGCAGGTTCGCCTCCTCCACCAGGAAGCGCAGACAGTGCAGTTTGCCCGCCCGGGCTGCGTGGTGCACGGGCAGAGCATCTAGCGGGTCACGCAGAGAGGGCAGTAACGAACCGGCCCGCTGCAGCGCCTTCAGGGTCTCTAGGTCCCCCTGACGCGACGCCTGTAATGCCTGCTCCAGGGCCATGGCGGCCCTCAACGTCCTGGGGGCGCCATATTCTGTGTCCCCTTAGCCAGGACCGGTACCCCCGCTCACGGATCCACGTCTCAGGCTGCTGACTCCCGCAGCCCTGAACTCCGATGCTCCCCACCCTGAGGGTCCTGGCTATTGTCCTCGTGCCCCAGAAAAGGCTCCACTGTTTAACTTCGTCCCAGTCCTTGTCCTTGTCTCCTCTGCCCGGGACCCCGAGAGGGTCTGCCGGGAGTCGAAGGAGATGGCGTTAGGCTACCCTGGTGGACCCTCTCTTCTCCCGCGGGTCCGCTCGGCCTCCGCCTCCGCCCTCTGTCGCTCTGGGACCGAGACAGCCGCCAGGCTAAACAGCTCCCGCCCTCCCCCTTCTCGGACTCCTCCCAGTTCTCAGCCCAAGGCTACATTTAACCTAGCAAGGGAGGAGGGGCATCCAGACCGACAGCTTGGGAGCGGGACTCCATAGCCCTCACCCCATCCGGAAGCACCAGGCTTCCAGATCAGTTGTTGGTAGGTACAACTCGTGGTCTATGACTGGAAAACTGCCTTCTGGGTCCACGTTAGGGGAAGGATAGGGCAGACCCCTTGCCTGAGTGGTCTAGATTCGGCTCCTCCAGCCACAAATGACCAGCTGCTGGGGAGATGAGGAAAACTTGGCTGGATGGGAGAGATCGGGTTCTGGGCAAGCAGCTAGGTGTCTCAACCCATTTCCTACACATAGAAAAGGAGGAGACTGCCAAAGGTTAAATGAGGTGTCGTTGAATAGTAACTGTAAATTGGAGCAGAAAAAGTCATTAATGACCATTTAGTTCCATACCCTCATTTTTACAGGGGAGAAAGGTGAGTCTCAGAGAAGGGGAAGGGAGTCCACTAAAAACAGTTAAGAATAGAACCCAGGTCACCTGACTTTCCAGATTTTCCGCGATGTTTCCCGACATTTCTTTGGGGAGGGGGCAGACCTGGGGTAGAATGCAAGAATCCTGTTTGATTGTTTGCGTTCACCCCCAAGAGGTCTAAAGTAGCTTACTGTAGAGGTGAGGGTGAGGCACACATGCAAAGCACCGACGTTAGAGGCTTTTTGGGAGGCCAATTTGCCTGTCTAAAGAAAGTGGGCGGTAAATGTTGACCGGGAATCCTTATGGACCGCCTCTTTATACTCATCTCTTACCTCTGACCCCTTGTCTTCTCCGCTGGACTCGAAGGAAGACTTCAGTGATGCCGCAGCGTGGCGCTGTGCGAGGAGGCGACGTTCTCGATTCCACTAGGTGAGGAGCCGAACGTATTCAGTGAAAGTAGCAGGTAAGTGTCAGAGAGCCACCTGGGAGAGCTACCAAAGCAACCCCCACAGCAGGCTCATTCAGGTGGGAACTGCCATTATCCGCAGGCCCCAAAGTTGTCCTGGGCCTTCTCTCTTCTCATTTTCAGTCTCCTTTGCCAGTACTTCAACAAAGTCACCACCTACTAACTGTGGGTGTCCCCCCCAACTCTTTCCTGGCCCCTTTCTCCCTCTATGCTAGTTCCATTGGTGATCATACCTGCCTCATTGCCTTCAGTTATCACCTCTGTGCCAGTGATTCCCAGGTGTACTTATCCAGTCTTAGCTTCTTTCCTGATTTCTAGCAGGCAGCTGGAACTGGCAGCAGCGACTGCCTCTTGGACATCTCAAGCTAGATGTTCTCTAGGCATCTCAAACTAAAATGGTGAAAACAGAATTAATTATCTTCCTCTCTCCCCAATACTCCCATTTCCCCAACTCCTTCATTCTTTAAGTGGTTCATGAATAATTTCAGAAATAACTTCAAGGGGATCTACTATAGATATCCTGGCTGGGAGATGCATGAGAAAGACCTAGCAAGACACACCTGGATAGTGAGGCAGCTATAAACCCTGCTTTATCCTTCCTTTGAAAGTTGATCTTTGTTGATTGGTCTCCCTGCTTCACTTCTCTTCACACTTTAATCTATCTTCCACTCAGCTGTCAAAGTGATCTTCCTAAAATGAGGGTCTGATCACATCACTCCCTTATTCAATGAACTCCAGTGGCTTCCTGTTACCTCCAGGATCAAATAGAAAACCCTCCGTTTGGCTTTTGAACTAGCCCTTCACAACACGGCCCCTTTCCTACCTTTTGTTCCTTGCCCCATCCCCATTCTTCAATCCTGTGTCCGTGGCCTCCTTCCTGTTCTTCGCATAGAACACTTCCTTCTCCCAACTTTTGCTCCCATGCTTGAAACTCTTTCTCTTCTTGTCTCTGCCTTCTAGCTTCCCTGGCTTTTTTCCAAGTCTGAGTTCCACTTTGTGCAAGAAGCCTTTCTCAGTCCCCTGTAATCTTAGGTCCTTCCCTCCGATACTACTCCCAATTTATTCTTCATGTATACTATTTGCAATTCTCCATCATATGACTGTGAACTCATTGAGAGCAGGAATTGTTTTGTTTCTATTTCTTTGTATCCCCAGCGCTTACCGCTTACCACCGTGCCTGACACATAATAGCTGCTTAATAAAAGCTAGTTGACTGACTGACTGAAGGTCTGGCTCATTCCAGGATCTCGCGTCCTGAGACCGATCTCTCCTCCAATCTGACTGTCCTTGCTTCGCTTCCCACTGTTCTTATTTTCTTTAGTATTCGGCACACAGACCCTTCCAGTCGCCAGAGACAGAAAACGTCGGGTAGCTCAGCACTTGGGACAGCGCCTGGTTCTGTTGGGAATCCTGTCTTCACCAGAAGCCCAGCGATTTGGACTTCGGAAGCCAGCACTGCCTCTAAGTTCCCCCAGGGCTATATGCGGAAGCCTGTAGAGCTCGATCTAGACTCTTCCTCACCGCCTTTACTCTAAAGCTACATCCACGAAGGGGATGTTCCTGGGTTAGGGAACAACTGTGAGCCTCGGCTTCAAGCACAGCTTGGATTAGGAAGCGAGAGCATCCCTAGGTTCATTGCTTCAGCCATTGGCTTATTCGCCTTATCTACCCTCCCCTTCCCTTCCCCCACGCACCTCAGCCGCTTAGCCTAGCTCTAAGCGCTGGGAAGAGGGGCGGAGGGAGGGAGAGTTAGCTCTGGAACCGCCCAGCACAGATGAGTTGGGGATGCCCAGCCTGTTTACAGTAGCAACGGCCGAGCGACCTAGACGCAGGGTAGGACAACCGTACGTGGCCTTTAAGGGTCAAAGAATAATCCAAATCTGTAGAAATCTCTACCTCCTCGAGGTCCGAAGGAGTTAGGGATCGATGCTCTTTAAGGTACAGGGTATGACCCAAGGAGTTCAGGGAAAGTCTCCCCAAATATCCCTATATTTGGCTCATGCTCCGATTCCTGGAGCAGTTTAAAATGCTAAAAATAAAACAAAACAAACCGGGGGCCGAGCAGAGAGCAAGTCAAAGCCTTAATAGCTTCCGTGAATGAAGCCCGCACTATGCAAAGCCTTAATTTCATGGGGAGGATGGGGGTGGGGGTGAGGAAGGGGAGGTATGTACACGTAAACGGACTGTGTAAGCCAACAGGAGGCCAGAAGGCCCAGGGCCCTGGAGAACGGATACCTAGAGGCGGGAGGCCGTCCGAAAAGAGTATCACAGACCATAGATTTAGAGGAGGGACAGCCCCTATTTCACAATTCCTCTGGGTGGGAGCACCCTTCTTTTAGTCCCTAGATTGTGTGCGCATGTTAGGTAGTAGTGGTGGGCTAGGAGGCAGGTGTGGAAGATAGGTGTAGATAGGATAATGCAGCAGCGGTAAAGAAACCTGGGTTTCTACCGGAAACAGAGTAGTTAATTCCTTCCGAGACTCCGTGGCAAACCCTATTTTAGCTGTCTAATCTCCGGGTCCTAACCTTTGGATTGCCTCTCCACTGCAGTCCTGGCCTGGCGTCCCAGTCTGAGCCTTCTCCCCCCGGGCGTCTCCTCCCTGTCTGCACCTTCTCTGCCCCGGGGCGTACTGTCTCGAAGCCAGAACTAGGAGCAGATGGGGCCAGTAACTGTGCACTCTCTCCTGTGGGATCCACCCCTTCCTCGTCCCTCCCAGCCTTCTTCTCCCTTCTCTTCCCCAGCTGGAACAAAGCCAGGAGGTGGAGCCGGGGGGAGGGGTGGTTCCTTATAGTCTAGGTGGAGGCGATCCGGTGAGCATTCCGCGTCCTAACCGGTGTCTAATGAGCTGGGCCGACCTGCCTGGGAGCTCCGCAACGGATTGGACCTAGCTGTATGTCTCCCCATAGCGCTGAGCCCGACGCAGAGAGCGCCTTCCAACCTAAGATGGGGGTCCCTCGAAGGCCAGGGGACGCTGCAGAACTGCGCAAGGTAAGAGACGCAGAAGCCAGTGGTGGGCGGTAGAACTGGGAAGTGGGAAAGGCTAGAAAGTGCCGAGCCTCGCCTGAACTTACATGTTCTCTCAGACTCTGAAGCCTCTAATGGAGAAACGCCGACGAGCGCGCATCAACGAGAGCCTTACCCAGCTCAAGGGTCTCATCTTACCACTTATCGGCAAGGATGTGAGTGCCCGCTGAGCTGGGGATTTGGTGGAGGTCATGGAGGGAGTCAAGAGGGTGGAAATCGGTGATGCCCCTGGCGACAGCCACGGAGGACTGGGGATTCTAGATTCTGGGAGCAGGCTTTCGGGTGCGCAGGCTGAGCCCGGTGATGTGGGGTACAGTGACGTAGCCCCCTTAGAGCCTTCTGTCCCCTTGCTCCCCACAGAGTTCCCGCTACTCGAAGCTGGAGAAGGCAGACATCCTAGAAATGACAGTGCGCTTCCTTCAGGAGCTGCCGACGTCCCACTGCCATGCCGCTCCCAGTGAGTGACCTCTAGGCTAAGGGGATCCAAGTGAGCACCAGCTTGGGCTCGTTCCCTCGCCCCCACCCCGTCCATAGTTCCTCGCTTCTTTTCCTGCGGTCTCGGAGCCTGACTGTTCGCCTTTTTCTTTCCCAGCCTTAGCAGACAGCTACAGAGAAGGATACCGGGCCTGTCTCAGCTGCCTGACCCGGGTTCTGCCCACCTGCAGCCTCCTCGATGGGGAGGTATGCAGCCGACTCCTGGAGCACCTGCACCGAAGCGCCTCGGGCCAGTACCCTCTCGGGCTCCCGGACTCCCTTAGCAGCCCCAAAGACTCGAGCTCTGAGTCCCCAGATAGAATGCGGCTGGCTTCCTCTCCTCGTGAATCTGGCTGTCCTCCTGGCCCCCCACCTTCTGGACTCTGGCGCCCCTGGTAGCCCCCTTAGAGGTGAGGGGGGACCTCTTTCGGACCTATATTTATTCGAAATCACAGGGATAGAAGAAAAATGGACAGAAAATCTCTGGGGTGAACGGGGTTCCTGGGGCCAAGTGCCTTATCTACTCCTTAGGCCCCAACTCCATCTTCCAGCCTTCTCACTATCACTGCACTTTGTAGCTTTTGGTTTCTTCACAGAGGAAACCAAAAGCCTTTTTTTTTCTTTCCCCTAATGGGTTTTGTTTTGTTAAACATCCCCTCCCCCAATAAAGCCTTTTGCAGAAGTGCTAGACTCTGAGGGCCACTCTGCTGATTTCGGAGAAGAGGACAAGGGCCCAGTGCACATAAGAGGGAGATTCTGCTCTGAGCTTGGACATGTTGGCTTCTCCTGGTCCTCAGAATGAGCATCAGTTCCATTGGAGTCAGAAGATCTACCAGTCCCTGGGACTGGGGCTTTGCTGTTGGGTACCCCTCTTCTAAAGAGGTGGCTGTGGATGCTGTCAGCACTGAGCTGCCTGAGGCAGGTTGCAGGCTGACCTGCTTCTACCCTGGCCCCCAGTACCAGGACTAGAGCTCTCCTGATGCAACCCTGACCCCACCCTAAGGGAGAGGATGGGATGTGCAGTGGGATCTTTGCCCGGGCCTGTCTCCTCACCTGGGACAGGCCGGAGCAAAAGCAGCAAAATATAGCCGGCTTCAGATCTGACAGTGGAAACTCTGAGACAGGAGGAAGAGGGGCTGGGGAAGAGATGACTTCCCCAACAAGGGGATGTGGTGACTTAGAAGGCTTTTGGAGTTTGTCAAATCCAAATAATTGTTTCTGGGTCCTTATCCCGGAAGGCTACTGTGCCTGCAGGATCAAAGCCCCTGGGTTTTCCCACTCACCTCCTTTGCTCTGCTTTGCCAATCACCCACTCACATTTATTGAGTGACTACCATCTACAGGGCCCTGAGCCCCGTGGGGCAGCAAAACAGAAACTCCTGGGAGCCAGAAGGCTGCTTGGCTCAGGAGCTTTGCTCAGGGCACCTAGAACTCAGTCTCTAGACTGGGGCTGCCTTGAGAGTAATGGTATTCCAGTCCTGGCACTCAGAGCTAGGGAGAGAAACTGAGGCTATGCTCATGGGAAGTAGTAGCTAGCCTCTGAAGGTCTTTTCCTCTTTTTATTTCTTCTCTGCCCTGGGTTGCAGGAAAAGACACCAAAGAGAATGACCCTTCTTTCAGGATCCCCAATTCATATTCTTCCCCAGAGCCTGAATTTCAGCTTTCCTCAATTGCTCTATATCTACACCAGGCCTCCCAAATCTCCTCTCAACCGCTCTGGTGTCTTCAAGCACTGGGAGAAGGAATATACCAGATGAAGGGCATCTGGGGTCTCTAGATAAGGACCCAGAGAAATATTATCTGAAGTTTTTGCTAGAAGGCTAAGGGCCATGAGTCTTCCGGGGGACATAGCTAGAAAGTGTATGAGGCTACCTTTGAACACAGGTTTTCCTGATGTATATACATATATATGTGTATATATACATATATATGTATATATATACACACATGCATGTATGTATATAGGTATATGTATATATACCTATATACATGTATTATATACAGTTTTGGTGCTTTAGGATATAAATCCCTGTATATAGGTGATCAATTTTGTTCTCAAATTCTCACAACTAGTCTTATAGACTAAGCTTGGAACTTCTTTTTGTGGTGTTTTTTATGTGACATTCTCAAAATTAAAAGGAGGAAAAGCTATTTGTAATTTTTTTCTGACAAATTCTTACATGGCCCCTCTTCCCTGTGCCCAAATGGTTCCACTGTCAGATCTAAAGCCAGCTATATTTTGCTGCTTTTGCTCTGGCCTGTGCCAGGTGGGGAGACAGGCCCAGGCAAAGATCCCACTGCATAGCCCATCTTCTCCCTTGGGGTGGGGTCAGGGTTGCATCAGGAGAGCCTCGTGGTTCTAAAGGCCAATATATTTCTAGTTGGTTTTTTTCTGGCAATGAAATTATGTCCTTATATTTGCCCTCTTTTTAAATGCCCTGCATAGCAACCAAACAAATAAATGTTTGCTGGTGATGAGGACGAATTGACCTCTTTAGGAAGATCTCTAGTTCCTGGATACCATGGATTCAGAGAAATCAGTCAAGGGCAGGAATGAGGAATTCCCCAGTTGTAGTCTTTGAATCCACAGGAACAGTAGAAAATTCACTGCCAAGATCTGGTGGAGAAATGAGGAAGCACCTTCCTGATTTTTTTCTGCCAGCCACTCCCTTCTACTTCTTGCAGAATGAGTAGCCAAAAACAAATTGTTGAGAAATCCATAAATGGACAATGAATTCCCCCCCCTTCCTTTTGCATAGAAGCTGAAGATTATATTTTTTAAAAAAATTGTATTTTGTTATTTTGTACCTGGGAAACCTGAGAAACTTTATTGAACAACGGCATTTCTACATACATGAAATCAGAGAAATAGAAGATCGCACCTGACCAACTTACTTGTATAGTTTGCATTTTTAGAAAGACTATAATAAATTCTGCATGTGGGTTTCAAAGCTGTCTTGTTTGTGTCTGCTTCTAAGCCTCTGATTCTTTTCTTTGGATTTAAAAAAAATGCTGCAATGATTCTCATTTATTTCTTTTCTCCAAGATCACACTTGAACTGTGACATCAAGTATAGGGAAGAAGCTCTAGGCCATGAGACTAATTGCTGCTGAGTTCCCTTTCCAGGTCCAGATGTTCTTCTACCTGAGGCCAAGGCAGAAAGATCAGGTTTGGTGTGTCCTAATTTCAGGGTTCACTCACAGCCTCATGATATGAGTTCCAAGGTAAGGTGGTAGAAGTCCAGGTACAATATTCTGTCTGTATGTCTGTCTCTCTCCCTACCTTCCCCTTCCCCACCTCCTTGTATTGGAAATTCTGTTTGTGTTTCTCCTGTAGTAATTGGGTTGCCTGGCCATCCTGACCCTTGAACCAAATACAGTTCACATTAGTGGAGAGGTGGGCAGTATTTCAGATGCTGTTACAAATCCATTTTGAAAATGGTATAGATTTGGGTGACTGAACTTGAGGGAGAACTTGAAGTTGCTTTGTTCAGTTACTCATGAAAATTTTGGGAGGCATTAAATATTTGTTGTTGTTGTTGAGCTGTTTCCTGTAATTTCTGACTCTTCATTGACCCCTTTTTGGGGTTTTCTTGGCAAAGATACTGGAGTGATTTGCCATTTCTCTCTCCAGTTCATTTTACAGATGAGGAAACTGAGGTAAACAGCATGAAGTGACTTGCCCAGGGTCACGTAGCTAGTAAGTGTATGAGGCCAGCTTTGAATCCAGGTCTTCTTGATTCCAGGTCTGGCTCTCTATCTGCTGTCACCATATAGTAAAAACCCTATTATAATCCTGGTTTTAAGGAAGAGAATAATTTAGCCAATAAGCAGATTTTCTGGTCACTACTATCTGAGGTTTTGTTGAAGGGCTGAAGGGACAAGGCTATCGATTAAATGCTTTAGGATATAGAAATCATTATCTCTCCTTGACAGACTAGCCTTGTCATAGGGATGCTATTGAGTGCATAATACTGCATGTATAGGGGACTCTATTGTAAACTTCTTGGGGTCAGGGTTGTGCATATTACTCATGTTTCTATCTCTGCATCCTCCATAACACCTCATACAAGGTCTTGTGCATAACAGGTACTCAATAAATAATCTATTATATGAATGAATGAGTGAGTGAATGTCATGCTATATGCACAATTTGATTGCTAGACAGATAAGGTATCGAGTAAGTGCTTACTATATACCAAGACCTGTGCTAAACACAGGAGATGTAATAAAAGATGGGGGAAGGGAAAGACAATCCCCTAATTTCAAGGAACTCTCATTCTAAAGATAATATCTCATATCTAAAGATAATAGGTGAAAAGGGGTTTATAGAGGAGAATCTCTTTTCAACAAAGCTTCCATGTTTTCCTGTAACTTAGATCTTATAACTTATATATACATATAGTTTTATATATGTATATATATATAAAACTATAACTATATATATAAAACTTATATCTTGCTGTAGAAGAGCTTGATCTCCACAAGTCAATTACTTTGAGTATCTTATTTTAATGACATCATCCTTAAAGGGACAAAGTCTGTACCTGGAGGGTGGAAAGCACATTGTGATTATAAGTATCATTAACAATGTGTCTGAATCTTCTGGTGTATGAAGGATCTTCTCATCTTAGGTCCATTATTTCTAAATAATTTTTCAGGAGGAAATTGACACTGTTTGAGCATTTACCATAGAAAACTTGTAATTTGGTCCCTTGGTTTTTTCTCTGTTTCAGTTCATAAAACCCAAACCTGTTGGAAAGCAGGTTCTATCTATCCTAGATAGAAAGACAAGAGAGGCATAATGGTATAGTGGGAAGATGTGAGTTGTTGCTCTGGCTTTAACATTAACCACCTTTGTGACCTTCCAAGAATCACAACCTCCCTGGAATTCTGTGTTCTCATTTATGAAATGAGAGGGCTGCACTATGTGGTCTTTGAGGCCCCTTCCAGCTCTAAATCTTAGCTTCTGTGGTCCTTCCTAAGCCTCAGTTTCCTATCTGTAAGATGAAGAGGTTGTACTATATGCTGCTGAGAATTTCTTCCAGATAGAAATTCTGTGATTCTAACAACACTAAGTCCTTATTTAGGGAAAGGTAAAATGTACATATTGAAGACTTCCTAATTCAACTAAAGATCCCTTCTTGTCAAGGTAAAGGTATTGACTCTGAAGTAGTGTGTTGTACTGGGTAGAACTCCCCTCCTTAGATTTAGGAAAACCTAGGTTCAATTACCTCCTCACAGGCTTTCTAGCAGTGTGACCCTAGGCAAGTCACTTCACTTCTTTCTGCCTCAATTTCCTCTTCTGTAAAATGGGGATAACACCTCATAGATAAGGCTCAAATGAGATAATATATGTAAAGTGCTTGGCAAACCTTAATGTGCTGTGTAAAGTGAGCAGGTTCCATTGTTGTTAGACACTATGAAAGGAAAGTTTTGGGATATGTTTGTAGCTCGCAGCAAAAAAAAAAAAAAATTGGCAAAGCTCACTCCCTGTTCCCTAAGCTAGGACTGCCATTTCCTCTTGGTACCTTTGTAATCCTTTTCTATTCAGACACCTCAGTGACTTCCTATGGAGCTGACACTAAATTTACAGCTGAAGATCAAGGCATGGAAAAAATATGTGGAAATGCAAACCTAACACCCCCCACGCCCCCAGGAGTCTCTGGGCCAGTAGCTCAGTGGGAATGTGAGCCAAAAGTCACAAGATTTGAAGCCTTTGGAGGTGACAGTTGCATGCCTGGGCTAGGTTCTTTGCCTGAGGCTGGAAGATGAATCTTACACTTCCTAGTAGAGCACTGAAGTGTAAGACTTACCCAGAAGGGTTTGGTCCCACAGCTCCTTACTGCTGTGAAACAAACATGCTGGGAGAGAAGCCTGATATGGCAGCCATTATAGCCTTTTGGGTATCCCCTTATTGTTAGCCCACTGAAATTGACCCAGTTCTTTCTGAAGAGGCACCTGGATTGGGTCTTGATGGGCAGCACGTGGCGAGAAAATCTGCTAGGTGCCAAAGCCTAGCACAGGGGGACTTTAACCATCTTTTTATTGGTGGGTTCTGGTATCAAATTGTTGATGATTCAATTTTGAAATGTCAAGAAGGAAACCATTTTGCTTCTTGACATAATAGCCAGGTCCTCTGATGGCATCTCTTTTCTGCTTCCATGAATCTCTTAGAGTTTTATTGCTCCATTAGCTCAAGTTGACTGATGAAAACCTTCTGTAAGACTGTCTCTCTGCATCATAGGACCTGAAGTTCCAATCATTTAAACACAAATAAAGAAACTCATTCTATAGATGAATGCATCTCTGATGAGATATAATAATAGCTCCCACTCACGTTCAAATCCTATTCCTTGAACTTGTTTTTTTTTTTGGGGGGGGGCGAGGCAATTGGGATTAAGCGATTTGGTCAGAGTCACACAGCTCGTAAGTGTCAAGTGTCTGAGGCCAGATTTGAATTCAGGTCCTCCTAACTCCCGAGCTGGTGCTCTATCCACTGCATCCTCAAACATTTATTAAGAACCTATTTTTTTGCATTGCAAAACCTCATACTAGGCATTGCTCCATCATGAGCACCCCTCTGGCTGAGGAGATACAAGTATCTGTTGTGTACCTTCCTTATTTTACAGGTGTGGAAATTCAGACTCAAAGAGAGGAAATGTCTTACCCAGGGTCACATATCCCCTTAACTGTCAGAACCAAACATCCAACCTCAGTCTTTTGGTTCCCAGGTTCTTTCTTCCCACCATACTACTCTGCTTCTCTGAATAGGCCCTTCTGAAAGGGCTCAATATTTTTGCAGGTCTCTACCTGCTACATTGACACCAGCTAATTGTGAGGTCAAGTGTAGTTTCTATGAAGGAAAGAGCAAAGTACCTGATTGCCAAAGGGGATTCCTGTAATAAATGTTTACAAATTATTCTTCTCCCATCTGCTAAATCCCAGTCTTTCCCAGACAGAACTTCTTATTAGTTTATCTAATAATGATTTTAATAATAGCTAGCATTCACATAGTGCTTTAAGATTTGCAAAGTGCTTTACATATATTATCTCATTTGACCTGGAACTGAGTGTATAATGAAATCAGGATAGAGTTGGACATCTGTAGAATCCCAGATTCCATCTGGGAATATCTAGTTAAGGTGGAGGTAAGCATAGGGAGCCATGGCCTCAGAAGTGGTAGGAATTGAGTTGTTAACTGGTGTTTTTAAAAAAATGAAGCCAGCCCTCTGAGGTCCAGATGAGGTAAAATTGTTGACATTTTTCTGAAGGGGTTTTCTAGTCTGGTCATAGGAATTATCTGGAAGGCATGAGAGTATCCTATAATTTTAGGTAAATATTACTAAAGAAGTTGCTCTTACATTTATTAGAAATAGCTGTATTGATTTTGTAGATTGTAGAGAGATGTATGCCATGGTTCATCACATAACTTACCCTATAAAAAAGAAAATTCATTTTAGAAGTCAAGGGAGGTTTCCAAAGTAAATGGTCAAAACAAGACAGTATCCCATGTGGGACTTTGGTCTTTTATTTACTCAGTTTTGGTTCTTCCTGATGATCTTTTCTCTTACATTCATGTAGTCATTGTGTATATTGTATTCCCTGGTTTTCATCAATTCCTAGAGATATTTCCAGATTTCTTTAAATTCTTCACATTCATCATTTTTTACTGCCCAATAAGACTTCATTAAATTCAGGTACTCTAGCTTGTTTCCTCATTCCCCAATTGATGGGCTCCTACTTTGATTCCAGTCTTTGCTACCACAAGTATTATGCACATTTGGGTACATGTCTTTGGAGCATTATGTCTATTTTTGACCTCTTTGAGCCATATGCCCAGTAGTGGGATCACAATTTAGTCCTTTTTTTGGCTTAATTCCAAATCGAGATCTAGAATGACTGGTGTAAGTCACAGCTTCCCCAACAATGTATTAATGTGCTTGTCTTCCCACACCAAGTACAACTTAAGAGTTAGCCATAATTCATCATTATTCTGTCCTGAAGGAGATCTGTGTATGGTTATTTGTGTTCATTAAAAACCCAGCTGCCTGAGGCTTTCTGGGGCTTTAAGACTACCTGGCTGTACATTTCAGGGACTCCAGATAACTGGGTGTGTGTGAGTTCCTAGTTGTGGGTGGATGTCTGTATTTGAGTGGCTGCGGGAACCCTGAGGGAGCTGCCCAGGCATGTGGAAAGAACAGCAGCTCAGCCACCCACCGAGGTTCCCAGTGACTAAGCAGTTTCAGTCAGGGTTTCCAGAGTCCCAGGCAAAGCCGCAGGCAATCCGAGGAGCTGACATAATACCTGGAAGAATAGTTTCACGAGCGTGAGAATGGGGTGAGAAGACCTGCCCCATATGCACACGTGTGTGATATTTCAGTCAGACTCTCTCCCGAGGATGGCATGGAGCAGACAGCAGGCTGCGACCCACGCAGCCCGGCAAGAGCTCAAGAGGAAAGAAGCGTCTGCCCTCAGATGGGCAATAATATTTCTAGGGAAAAGAGACACCAGCACTGTGCCCTTCCTCATATATGGGACCTTAAAAGGCTCAGGGTGTCTATACAAAACAGTGATTTGAGACTATATAATCAATCAGCCAACACTTCTTTAGAACTTACTATATGCCAGGCACTGGACTAAGGTGAAAACAGCCCTTGACCTCAAGAAGCTTACATTCTAATGAAACAGATAAAAGCAAATAACTATGTGTAGAGAAAACATATACAGTGTAAATGAAACAATGCCAGAAGGAAGGCATTTATAGTGGGGGTGGTGGGGTGGGGGTCAGGAAGGGCTTATGGAAGAAAGTGGGATTTCAGCTGAGTCTCGAAGGAAGATTATAATTAACCATTTCTTAAAAACTCAGAATTTGTTCTTTTCTAAAAAGTGACTTTTGGGTAAGAGAGGAAGGGAAAGAACTTAGAAAATAAAATAATATATTTTTAAAATGGCTTTATTAATACCCTTAATTAATAATCACAGTCTTCCCTGGATATACCTTCCCTATCCTTTTCTCCATTCCCAGCTGACTACGTAGCATTCTACAGCCATAGTGTCCCCCACCCCCATCCCTCTGCTGAGAGGAGGAAGAAATGTTTCATTACCAGAATTTGTTCTTGGAGGGAATTGCCAGTACTCTCTTGGGGAGGCCACAATGGTTGTGGGTTGGGGTGCTGGGAACCCCGAAATGCAAAGTTACAGGGGGTCTGCCTCAAAAAAATTAGACTACTCAAGCCTTCACAACAAGACTATATTTAGTTCAACTTACCATATTTACAGAAATATTTTGAAGTCCCCTAATGTTCCCTGGACTGATTGCCAGGTACATCACAATGCCCTGGAAAGAGCAAAAGATTGCTCGTCAGCAGACCTAGGAGCAATCTCAGCTGCGTAACCTTGGTCAGGTCACATAAACTCAAGACTGCCACGTCTATAACCGTGTGTGGCAAGAGAGGGGCTTAAAAAGAGACTCTTTTGGGGCAGCTAGGTGGTGCAGTGGATAGAACACTAGCCCTGGATTCAGGAGGACCCAAGTTCAAATTTGGCCTCAGACACGTAACACCTGTGTGACCCTGGGCAAGTCACTTAACCCCATTGCCTAGCCAGAGAGAGAGAGAGAGAGAGAGAGAGAGAGAGAGAGAGAGAGAGAGAGAGAGAGAGAGAGAGAGAGAGAGAGAGAGAGAGAGAGAGAGAGAGAGAGAGAGAGAGAGATTTTTTCCAATATAATGATATTGACAAAAATAACTGATAAGTGGATGAAGCCCTGGCCTTGGTACCAGGGAGCTCTGGATGCAAGTCCCACCTAGAACACCAACAGCCTGGACCAATCCCATTGCCTCTCCAGTGCCCCAGGTAACTAACTTTCCGAAGGCTAAGGGGTGGGTGTGCCTTGGTGGAGTTTTTTCCTCCAGGAAGTCCCTTCACCACCCCTGATTCAGATAAACCCAACCAGAGGTGGTGATAAGGCCATATGGAACCTCTTTAGGATCCTGCATTCTCACAGTGCCTTTTAAGTGAACTTGCTCTAGTTGTCCTACTGTGGGAAGCCACTTTTCTCTTTTGTTGTGTGAGTGAAATTTTGAGTTTAAAAAGCATTCAGAGGCTCTTTGGGAACTCCAGGCCAGGAAGGGATAGGGAAATAAAATGGGTGTCACCCTAGAGCTGGTTTCAGGTGGAGCAGACTCACAGGAAGGGAAGGGAAGGGGATTTGAGTTTTTATCCTAGGAAGCCCCAGTCTCTAGGACCTGTGGGGTGGAGCTGGGATCTCAGTTTCGGTCTGGCATGTCTTTCACAACTCATAAAGTCGTTTGAAGCTTTATGAAAACATCTCCAACAAATGAGATCCCTCTGGCATATTAGGCCCCAATCAGTTCTTGCATGAAACACATGTCATTAATTTCCCCCCAGGGCCTTTGAGAAATTTATAATTATACCTTGGTTCCTTCCTTACTATAACAGGAGAACGGCTGTGGGAAAATTTGAATTAACCTTGAATTCATGCTGTCTTTCATCAGTGGCTTCCAGATGTGACTTAGAGAAAGAGAAAGTTTAAGAAGACACTTGGCAAGATTGACAGTGTTGAGGGGGGGATGGAATGCCTTGAGACTGTTTTCAGTAGCATGGGGAAGGGCTAGGTACTTTGAAATTGTCCCAGCTATTAGCTGAGGGGTGGGGTCACAGTGGTTCAGTTGTCTTTGTTTTTCTAAGGCTCAGGCATAGCATTCTGGAATCCTTGAACTCTAGAATGAGACAAGTCCCCTAGTCTAATGTCCTTGTCTTACAGAGACCTGGGCCCCACTATCTGGCTTAAAATTTGACCTACTTTTAAATTACAGAAATGATGCATTATGGTTATATTGCTGATTTTATTACTTTCTTCTAAGAAAACAAACTTTGTCAAAAACTTGTTTGGAAAAGAATATGTAAGGAGTCATTTAAAAGTAATGGATATTTTTATTTTCCATAATTTCAGATGATTAAAATAAGCGAAAATGTTAATTATAATTCTTTCTACTGGCCTCAATTTGCACTGTCCTTAAAAGAGGGCTGCTTACTGATGTGATAGGAGTGACATCTACTAAAGTCACATAGGCTGGACTATATAGCCATAGAGCCTAGGCTAGTTTTTCCTTGAAAAGACACTGAAACCTTCCTCTCGACTTCATTAGTCCAGAGGACTAAGGTTCCTGCCCACTGACAGATTCCTGGTTGACTAGATATAAAAAGACTTGACACAGATTTGATATACTCTTCTGTCTGGGAACAACATATGCTAGGATAGATAGATAGATAGATAGATAGATAGATAGATAGATAGATAGATAGATAGATAATGATGGAAATAGATGATAGATGAATAGACAGATGGCTATAGATGGGTGAAGAGATGGATATATTTGTGTGTGAGTGAGAGGAAAAAGATGGGAGGAGAGAGAGAGAGAGACAGAGAGAGAGGAGAGAGACAGAGAGACAGAGAGGAGAGAGAGACACAGAGAGAGAGAGCGAGAGAGGAGAGACAGAAAGAATTTATTAAGTACTTACTGTCAAGTAAGTGCTGAGGATATAAAAATAAGAAAAGAAAAACCCAACAACAATCCAACAACCCAGTCCCTACCCTCAAGGAGCAGACATTCTATTAAGGGATTACAACACATAAAAGGAAGCAGAGAAATGGGAGGGGGACAAAGAGGAAGTGTCCTGGAGAGTAGTGACACAGTGACCCCTGGGCATTATGAGGGACTACTGAGCATGGGAGAAGCCAGTACATAAAGGGAAGCTGAAGGGGCAGGGAGGTTGGAGTACACCGTCTCTGGGGCAAGGCTGCTGTCCGGGAGGTAGAGAAGTCTGGAGAGTAAAGGTTGCAGCAACAGGGAAGTTAGCACGATCTGGATGCCTCATGAAATGATCTGTGCTACAGTCTCACCAATCGGGAAAGTGGGTCTGAGGTGAGCTGCTAATGTCCATTAATTGAGAAAATATATGATGACAAAAATAGATTTTGCATTCAGGACCACTCATAATGAATTTGTATTTTATTAATCACAATGTCATTTACATACATTGAAACAACGCTATGGCATTTTTATCTCACCAAGACAGAGAAGTTAGGGGAAGCTACACTCAAGAGGCACCTGGGGGGTGCCAAGGAGGTGGCATAGTAGAGAGAGCGTCGTTCCCTGAGTGAGGAAGACCTGAGCTCAAATTTAGCTTTAGGGGCTTGCTAGCTGTGCCACCCTGGGCAAGTCACTTAACCTTTGTCTGTCTCAGTTACTTCAAATATAAAATGGGGGTAATAACAGCATTTATCTCCCAGTGCTGTTGTGAGAATCCAATGAAATAGTGTTTGTAAAGTGCTTAGCAAAGTGCTTGGCACATAGTAGGCATTTCATAAATTTTTATTGATTGTTTATCGACTGCTTAGCACAATGTCTGGAACTTAGTAGGCTCCTTCATGCACTCACTGAACCAATATCTGCCCACCTAAACTAACGCTGTATGTAGCCATGATAAGCATCCTTTCCATATCATTGCTCAGTAAACTTTGTGAAAGATTAGATGTCACATCTCATTCCTATCTGGAGCCTGAACCACTGAGCTAGTCTGAGTCAGGTCGGACCCAGGACAATTGTCTTCGGTTTCTGAGAAGTTCATTCTGAGGTGCTGAAGCTGCCATTCTCCTATGTCATTCTTGGTGTTGAAGTGTCGTTGGCTAAAGCACGAGGCTGTCAAAGTTAAGACCAAAGGTCTCAGCTTTGTCTTTTTGCTATGTCACGTCTGACATTTGCACCTGTGATGTTTGTGGTCATTGCAATTCAGCACCTGGTGCTCAGTGGACGATCTTTTCCCAGTTTATAAGACAGGGACATATTTTCCCCTGCAATCTGAAGTTGCTGCCAGCAGATGGTGGTAAGGTGCCTCACTCAAATGGTCTAAAGCATTCATTTTAATCTGAAGTCTAGATAATGACTATGATTTGCTTTTGGGGGAGGATGGGTCACAGAAAATATTACTTCAAGAAATTCATATAATTAAACAAATGATATCCTTAAAAAGGGGGCAGTGAGTGGCTCAGTGGATAGAGTGCTGGTCTTGGAGTCAGCAATCTTCCTGAGTTCAAATCCAACCTCAGACACTTACTAACTGTATGACCCTGGGCAAATCACTTAACCCTGCTTGCCTCAGTTTCTTCATTTGTAAAATGAGCTGAAGAAGGAAATGGCAAACCACTACAGTATCTTTGCTGATAAAAAAAGAAAAGCCAATCCAAAAAACAAAACCAAAAAACCAACAAACCCAAATGGAATTATGAAGAATCAGACATGAATAAAACAGCTTAACTACAGCAACCCTTAAAAAGCAAGGGTTTTTTTTTTTAGCAATTGGGGTTAAGTGACTTGCCCAGGGTCACACAGCTAGTAAGTGTCAAGTGTTTGGTCTGAAGCCAAATTTGAACTCAGATCCTCCTGACTTCAGGGCCGGTGCTCTATCCACTGAGCTACTTAGCTTCCCTCAAAAGCAAGTTTTTAAAAGAAACAAATACCTGGATACTTAGAGACTAAGTAGGCTGTAGGCTTCTTGAGGGCAGGGACAGTTTTAATTTTGTTTTGCTCCTCCAGCACCTGGAACAATACTTGACATATAACAGGTATTTTTAAAATGTTTGTTGACTTCCAGGGGTGGAGCCAGTATGGAGGAGTAAAGAAAGCACTGAACCGAGATCTCCCAATGGTCTACTCCAAACACATTTAAAATAACACCTCAAATTGAATTCTGGAGTGGCAGAGCCAAAAACAACAAAAAAAATCAGAGTGAGACATTCTTCTAGCCCAAGACAACTTAAGAAATCAGAAAAAGAAATCTGTGATGGGTGGGGTGGGGTGAAGGCTGACCAGAAGCCCACATGGATGAAATACCAGGACCAGGTATAGTGACAGAAGCAGCAACAGCTTCAGGAACTCTCAAGAGGACCCGACAACTGGTCAGAAAGAAATCACAGCAGATCCCTGTGCTAGCACTGGACACAGGATCAGACTCTGTTTGGCAACTACATTGCCTAAACACACTTCTGGGACATAGTTCAAGGGTGGAAAGGGGCCCTTTTGGTCAAGAAGGTTTGGGGACCCTGAGGAATAGTATCACTTCCAGACCCTAAGGAGCATATAATAAAAGAATAAGGGCCCCTTCCTGGGTAAGAACCAGAGTGCAGATTAGGAAGCAATGACCACACGTCTCTACATATCACAACACCTTGGAAGCACCAAAAACTTCCAAACCCTCAGAACTACCTCTGAAAACAGCAGTGCAAAAAAGCCCAAAGCTCAACACAGTGCTCTGTCCCCCTCAATATCAAAAAGAGCCCAGTTCTAACACAAAGTTCCACATCAAGAAATAATGTGGAAAAATGAGCAAACAACAATAACAAAAGAACATGACCATAAAAATCTACTGTGATGATAGGGAAGAGCAAGACAAATTCAGAAGAAGATGATGAAGTCAAAATAGCTACAAGCAAAGCCTCAAAGAAAAACGGGAACTGGACACAGGCCCAAAAAGAATTCCTGGAAGAGCTAAAAAATTATTTTCAATATTAAATAAGACTGGTAGAGGAAAAATTAGGTGAAGAGATGAGGGAAAAGGAAGAAAATTATGAAAGGACAATTAACAACTTGGTAAAAGAGGCACAAAAATACTGAAGAAAATAACAACTTATAAAAAAAAAACCCAAAATTGTCCAAGTGGAAAAGGAGGTACAAAAGCTCACTGCAGAAAATAATTCTTTAAAAATTAGAATTGGGCAAATAGAAGCTAATGACTCTGAGACATCAAGAAACAATAAAACAAGAGAAAACAATGAAAAAATAACTGACCTGGAAAATAGATCAAAGAGAGAGAATTTCAGACTCATTGGACCACCTGAAAGCCACAATAAAAGAAAGAGCCCAGATATCATATTTCAAGAAATTATCAAGGTAAATTGTCCCAACAACCTAGAACTACAGGGTAAAGTAGAACTTGAAAAAATTCACTGACCACCACCTATAAGAGATCCCCACATGAAAACTCCCAGGAATGTTATAGCCAAATTCCAGAACTCAATGAGAAAATACCTCAAGCAGCCAGAAAATAAAACATTAAAATACTATGGAGCCACAGTCAAGATCACACAAGACTTAGCAGCTAACATATTAAAGGAGCAGAGGGCTTGGAATGTAATATTCTAGAAGGCAAAAGAGCTGGGATTACAACCAAGAATAACCTACCCAGAAAAACTAAGTATAATCCCTCAAGGGAAAAAAATGTTATTTACTGAAATAGAGAACTTTTAAGCATATCTCATGAAAAGACCAGAGGTACAAATCTGACTTTCAAATACAAGACTCAAGAGAAACCTAAAAAGGCAAACATGAAAGAGAAATCATAAGAGATTCAATAAGATTAAACTATTTCTCTTTCTGTATGGGAAGATGATACATGTAACTTCTAAGAACTTTATCATCATTAAGGTAGCCAGAAGGAGTCTGTATAGAAATAAGGCCTGAGAGTGGGTTGGTTATGTTGGGATGGTGTAAAAAAAATGGATAGGTGAGAAAAAGAGATATCCTGGGGGAAGGGGGAAGGAAGAGGAAGAATGGGGAAAATTATCTTACATAAAAATAGCACACAAGGAAGCACTTTTATGGTAAAGGAGGAAGGGGTAAAGGAGCAACACTTGAAACTTATTGACATGTACACTGATTCAAAGAGAATATACGTGTGTGTGTGTGTGTGTGTGTGTGTGTGTGTGTGTGTGTGCATACTCAATCGATAATAGAAGTCTGTCTTACCCAACAGGGAAGTAGGAGGGGAAGGGAATAATGGAAAGAGTCGGGTGATAAAAAGGAAGGTAGATAAAATAAAGCAGTGGTCAGAAGCAAAATAAACTTTAGAAGAAAGACAGGATAAGAAGAGAGAGAGGAAAGATAAACAGAAGAAAATAGGATGGAGGGAGATGAACAATTAATAAGCATAACTGTGAATGTGAATGGGATGAACTTATCCATAAAACAGAATTGGATAGCAAAATGGAGTAGAAACCAGAATTCAACAACATATTGTTTACAAGAAACACATTTGAAACAAAGATATATGTTAAAATAAGAGACTAGAGCAGAATTTACTATATATCAGCTGAAGTAAAAAAAGGCAAAAATAGCAGTCATGATCTCAGATAAAGTAAAAGCAAAAATAGACCTAATTAAAAGGGATAAATAGGGCAACTACATAGCATAGTGGATAGAGCGCAGGGCCTAGAATTAGGAAGATTTGAGTTCAAAATCTAGCCTCAGACACTTACTAGCTATTTGACCCTGGGCAAGTTGCTTAACCCTATTTGCCCATTTCCTCATCTGTAAAATGGGCTGGAGAAGGAAATGGTAAACCACTCTAGTATCTTTGCCAAGAAAACAATAAATGGGGTCATGAAGAGTCAGACGTAACTGAGATGGCTGAACAACAACCAAAGAGATAAACAGGGAAACAATATGTTGCTAAAGAGAACCACAGACAACAAAGTAATATCAATACTAAACACATATGTGCCAAATGGTATAACATCCAAATTCTTTTTTTTGTCTTTTTTTTATTTCGAAAAATTAATTAATTTATTTTTAGTTTTCAACATTCACTTCCACAAAATTTTGAGTTCCAAATTTTCTCCCCATCTCATCCCTCCCCCCACTCCAAGATGGCATGCATTCTGAATACTCCTTTCCCTAATCCACCCTCCCTTCTATCTCTCCTTCCCTTCTCTTATCCCCTTCCCCTTCAGTTTTCCTGTAGGGCAGGATAGATTTCTATACCCCATTTCCTGTGTATCTTATTTCCCAGTTGCATAGCATCCAAATTCTTAAAGGAAAAGTTTAATGAATTACAGCAGGAGATAGACAGTAAAACTATACTAGTAGGAGACCTCAACCTTCCTCTCTCAGAGCTAGATAAATCTAACCATAAAATTAAAAAAAGAAGTCAAAGAAATTAATAGAATCTTAGAAAAATTAGACATGATTAGGCCTCTGGAGAAACTGAATGGAAATAAAAAGGAATATACCTTTTTCTCAGCTGTACATGGTACTTTCCGCAAAGCTGACCATGTATTAAGGCATAAAAAACTCACAACCAAATGCACAAAGGCAGAAATATTAAATGCACTTCTTTTAGACCATAATGCAATAAAGATGACATTTGATAAAGGACAATGGAAGTATAGATTAAAAATTAATTGGAAATTAAATAATCTAATTCTAAAGAATGAGTTGGTTAAAGAACAAATCATAGAAATAATCAATAATTTCACTAAATAGAATTATGAGACAATATTCCAGAATTTGTGGGATGCAGCCAAAACAATACTTAGAGGAAAATTTATATCTCTAAGTGTGTACATCAAAAAAGGAAAGAAAGACAAGATGAATAAATTGGACATGCAACTAAAAAACTGGAAAAAGAATAAATTAAAATCCCCAATTAAACACCAAAATGGAAATCTTGACAATCAAAGGAGAGACAAGTAAATATTAAAAATAAAAAACCCCCATTGAACTAATAAATAAAAGTAGGAGCTGGTTTTATTTAAAAAAAAACAACAATAAAATAGATAAACCATTGGTTAATTTTATTTAAAAAAGGAAGAGAACCAAATTACTATTATCAAAAATGAAAAGCACCACCAATGAAGATGAAATTAAAGCAATTATTAGTAGTCATTTTGCCCAATTATATGCCAGTAGAACTGATCATTTAAGGGAAATGGATAAATATTTGCAAAAATATAAACTGCCTAGATTAAGAGAAGAAATCGAATGCTTAAATAATCCTATCTTAGAAGAAGAAATCGAACAAGCTATACATGAGTTTCCTAAGACAAAATCCCCAGGACCAGATGGATTTGCAAGTGAATTCTACCAAACTTTCAAGGAACAGTTAATTCCAATACTACATAAATATTTGAAAAAAAAATAGGTAAAGAAGAAATCTTACCAAATTCCTTTTATGACACAAGTATGGTTTTATACCTAAACCAGGGAGACCAAAAACAGAGAAAGAAAACCATAGACCAATTTCCTTAATGAATATCAATGCAAAAATTTAAAATAGGAGATTACAGCAACATATCACAAAGATCATATACAATGAACAGGTAGGATTTATACCAGGAATGTAAGCACTAGTTCAATGTTATCAATAACAAAAACAACAAAACCCATATGATTATATCAATAGATGCAGAAAAAGCCTTTGACAAAATACAACACTCATTCCTATTAAAAATGCTAGAAATCAAAGAATAAACTGAACCTTTCTTAAAATGATAAGTAGGAGCTATCTAAAACAAAGAGCATACTTTATCAGTAATGGAGATAAACTTGGAACTTTCCCAGTAGTATCAGGAGTGAAGCAAGAATGTTACTGATCATCAACACTGTACTAGAAATGCTAGCTAATAAGTAAAAGAAATTGAAGAAATGAAAATAGGCAATGAAGAAATTAAACTATCATTCTTTGCTGATGATATGATAATGTATTTATAGAACCCTAGAAAATCCACTAGAATTAGTTGAAAGAAATAATAGTTTCAGTAAAGTTGCATGATATAAAATAAATCCATATGAATCATCAGCATTTCTATATACTACCAACAAAACCCAGCAGCAAGAGATAGAAAGATAAATTTAAAAAAAAAATAGCTGCAGGCAATATAAAACACTTGGGAGTCTGCCTGCCAAGACAAACTCAGGGACTATATGAACACGATTACAAAACACTTTTCACAAAAATAAAGACAGATCTAAATAAGTGCCCAGAGACATGGCTTTTCCCTCCTGGGAGGCTTATAAGCAGAGGCCAGAGAGTTACTTGTTGGGAACTTCATAGTGGAGAGTGCTTCATTGCATGGGTTGGACTAGATGCCTAATGACCTCCCTTCTAACTCTCCATGTCTGTGATTCTGTGGCTCTGGAAAGTGGTCTTCCCACTCGAATAAGATGGAAACACTGACTTAGGTGGTAAATTCCTTAAGGGCAGAGATCATGTCTTTTTTTTGGCCTTTCTTTGTATTCCCAGTGCTTGGCCCAATGCCTGGCACAGGGTAAGTGCTTGATAATTGATGACTGATTGACTGACAATATCTCTTCCAGTAACTAGCTCAATGCTGCACATACAGTAGGCACTTAATAAATGTTGAATTAAATTAGAAACCTCTTGTCATTTTTGTTCATTGTCTTACAGATGAAGTAACCCTAATCTTATATCTGAACTTTTATTAGAATCCTCCTTTCTAACTCACTGGGAAGTACAGTTCTGAGTGATAACACTTTCTAGGCTGTTATGTTCCTCTTTTGTCTAGTTTAGGGGTGAAAAGGCTCAGAAGGGAACTCTTAGCTATCAGTAGCTTTTTTTCCCCCATCTAGACCTTACTTTGGTTGTTTATTAAAAGGAGGGCCTCAGTTTGTCTTTCTAGGACTGAAGATCTACCAGTCTCAGACCAATTTGGCAGTTTGATGAAGACAATGGACACCTTTGGTCCACAGGATTATCAAGGAAATTAAAGATGCAATTTTTCCACCATTCAAGTTCATAGACTCCCCTGAAATCTATGTACCCCAGGTTCCTCTGCTTCTCCAATCAGATTTGTATATATTGTTTTTTTTTTTTTGTGAGGCAATTGGAGTTAAGCGACTTGTCCAGAGTCACACAGCTAGTAAGTGTTATGTGTCTGAGGTCATATTTGAACTCAGCTCCTCCTGACTCCAGGGCTGGTACTCTATCCACTGACCTAGCTGCCCCTCCAATCAGATTGGAAAAAAAGTAAAGGAGTAAGTCATCAAACTGCAGCTCCATAAGGAAGAAGAACTCTGTAGTCTCTCCTCAGCAGGCAAGTCTGAGAAAGAAACCCTCCCTAACCCCACCAGCTGTCAGGTGGGAGTTCCTGGAATTTCCATACAACAGCCCAGAGGTGGGGAACCTGCGGCCTCGAGGCCACGTGTGGCCTTCTAGGTCCTTGGGTGCAACCTTTTGACTGAGTCCAAGTTTTACAGAACAAGTCCTTTTATTAAAGGGATTTGTCCAGTGAAGTTTGGATTCAGCCAAAGGGCCGCACTTGACCTAGAAGGCACATGTGGCCTTGAGGCCACAGGTTGCTTACCCTTGCACAGCCTTTCTCTTCCTATGCCGACATCCTACTCAGAGCCTCATCTCTTTGGGGCAGAGACGTTATTCTGATTTCTTACCAGAGGAACACAAGCTCTGGCTTGTGTTGGGAAGGTGGGCTGCTGTTTGGGACCCAGCCTCACTAGGTTTGGGGAGGCTCATTGTCACAAAGGTGGATATTTGTCACAAAGGTGACAAATCGCTTTTTGTTTGCTATCCCCCGCAACTCGTGACACTATCTGCTAGGGGTTTGGGGGACTGTCATCTACATCTGTCGAGGCAATACCTTCCCCACCACTGACCTTCCCCAGTCCCAGATCTTTGAAGTATTCATGAAAGCCCTTGCTATCCCCCGCAACTCGTGACACTATCTACTAGGGGTTTGGGGGACTGTCATCTACATCTGTGGAGGCAATACCTTCCCCACCACTGACCTTCCCCAGTCCCAGATCTTTGAAGTATTCATGAAAGCCCTTCTCTTAGCAAACTACATGAGTTCTCAATCTAGGCTGTTTTGTGGAGCTTCCCATTATAAACCCAAGCTTACATCAGAATGGAACCTTTAAATTTTTTTTACTTTTATAACATTTATTTCTGAATACACCCCCTACCAATCCTTCCCCAGAAAGTCATCTTTCATAACAAATTTAAAAAGAGGACCAAAAGTAGTTTAGTAAAATTAACATATTGATTCTTCTCCCCCCCCCACCCCATATGCAATGTTCTGCATACTTCATGCCCCTCTGCAATGAAGGGGAGGGTGTGCCTTTTATCAACTCTTCTCCATGGTCAAGCTTAGCAATTATAATTACACAGTATTTTGTTTTGATTTTTTTCTTCTAGCTTATTTTCTTGGAGTCATTGTAAAATGTTGTTTTCCTTGTTCTGCTTTATTTCATTCTGCATCAGTTCATATAAGTCTCCCTATGCTTCTCTCTGAATTCTTCATATTTATTGCTTCTTAAGGGACAATAGTATTATATCCAGGTACTACAATTTGTTTAGCTATTTTGTGATTGGTCTGCATTTACTTTATTTCCAGTTCTTTGCTTCCACTACAAAAAAATAGACGCTATAAATATTTTGATGTATATAAGAACTCTTCTTTTATCATTGACTTCTCAGGGCTAAATGCCTACCAGTGGGATCTCTTGTTCAAAAGATATGGACAGGGGCAGCTAGGTGGTGCAGTGGATAGAGCACCAACTCTGCATTCAGGAGGACCTGAGTTCAAATGCAGCCTCAGACACATAACACTTACTAGCTGTGTGACCCCGGGCAAGTCACTTAACCCCATTGTCTAGCCAAAAACAAAAAAAAATAGGCATTTTATTCACTTTTTTAAAAAGTATAATTCCAAATAGTTTTCCAGAACATTTGCATCAGTTCATAGCTCCATTAACAGTGTCAATAAGTCTGTCTTTCCTCAGCCCTTCCAACATTGATGATTCCTGTTTTTGTCATTTTTGACAGTTGTCTAACTTTAAGGGGAAACTTGAGTTGATCCAAGTTGCATTTGCTTTATTTATTAGTGATTTGAAGCAAGATTTCATATGATTACTAATGGTTTGCAATCTTTTTTTGCTTTTTTTTTTTTTAACGTTTTTTGAGTTCCAAATTCTCTCCCTTTCTGCCACCCCTCCCCTACCCATCGAGAATGCAAGCAATATAGTACCCACTGTACATATGAAATCATACAAAACATAGTTCTGTATCAGTCATGTGTTTACAATTCTTTTGAAAATTGTTTGTTCATATACTGACCATTTACCCATTGCAGAATGGGCAGTGGTATGCTGGAACATGTTTAGCAATCATCTATGGGAAAAAAGTAAGCTTGAAACACTTTGAAGTTTAATCTGTATAATTAACATTTCCTCTGCCCACTTTCTTAAACCTAGACAATCAACACTGCAAAAAGTCAAGCCCTGATTTGTAGAATTTCCCAATTTTTGGTGTATCAATGCTTGTTTCACAATTGTCTCCTACTAGTCAGTGGGAGCTGGCTCCAGCATACCACTGGAAATAGCTCTTGAGCTTATAAATTTGTCAGTCAGTAGACAAGTATTTTTGCAGAGGAACCTGGAACGTAAGATTCATAAATCAAGGTAAGCTGGATGTAGTCAAACAGGAGATGACATCTTGGGTGTCAGTGAACTTAAATGGATGGGAATGAGTGAATTTAATTTAGGTAATCATTATATACATATTACTGTGGGCAAGGATTCCTTAGAAGAAATGGAGTAGCCCTCATAGAAAAGCAGTATTGAGATATAATCTAAAAAATGAGAATGGGAAGATAAATGTCAAGATGACTGTAGATGGCTCAGAATGCAGTGGATGACCTTGGCATCTTCAGTGCCTGACCAACCTCTAAGTGCTCCACAGTGCCTACTTTAGCCACCTATATGGCCATTGGAGCAAATTGTTCTCGTTTGCCCATTACACCAGGAGAAATCTTCACATGCTTGGGGTAGACACCTCCCTAATTCACCAATGGGTTTGAGGCCTGTTGGTTACCCTCACCTGGTTTAGCTGGTCTGCCAAGATGTCTTTATTGGGGTGTGGCCATTGCATATGGTATAGCTTCTTGAAATCCAGGTGAGAGTTGGGTGAAAGGTAGACCCACCGAAAGTGGATGAGCAGCTCTGAAAAGGGCTTGGTAAGCCCTCACACAAAAGTTGTTAACTCTCCCTGAACAACCATACACCCCAAGTATACACCTCCCTGAATACCCCATGCAACTGAATAAAAGGTAGAGGTAATTACAAGACAAAAACTTGGCCTTTAAGCAGGTTTTTCCAGAATACAGGTGAAGGGTGAAGTGATAAGAGTAAGGAGTTTAGACTCACTGGGTGTGGGAGAGTATTAAACCTATTCCAGTTTGACTATGTCTTAAAGATAGAAGCAAAATCATGCCCAAGGTGCAATCAAACTGTGCACACCCTTTTACCCAGCAATATCATTTCTAGGTCTGTATACCAATGAGATCATAAAAAAGGGAAAAGGACCTACATGTACAAAAATATTTATAGCAGCTCTTTTTGTGATGACAAAGAATTGGAAATTGAGGGGATGCCCATCAATTGGGGAATGGCTGAACAAGTTGTGATATATGAATGTAATGGAATACTATTGTGCTATAAGAAATGATGAGCAGGCAGACTTCAGAAAAACCTGGAAAGACTTACATGAAGTGATGCTGAGTGAAGTGAGCAGAACCAGGAGAATATTGTACACAGTAACACCAACATTGTGTGATGATCAACTGTGAATGACTTAGCTTTTCTTATCAATACAATGATCCAAGACAATTCCAAAGGGCTCATGATGGAAAATGCTATCCACACCCAGAGAAAGAACTATGGAGTCTGAATACAGATCAAATCATACTATTTTCACTTTTTTTCTTTCTCGTGGTTTTTTCTTTTTTGTTCTGATTCTTCTTTCACAACATGACTAATGTGGAAATATGTTTAACATGATTGTACATTTATAATCTATATTTTTGCTTAATATCTTGGGGAGGGGGAAGAGGGAGAAAAATCTTATAAAAATGAATGTCAAAAACTATTTTTACATATAATTGGAAAAATGAAATTATTTTACAAAAGTGGAAGTAAAATCAATTTGCAATTTTAGATTGTTAGTAACTCTGGTTAGATCAGTTTTACTTGAATGATGAAGTTGGAAGTCAGACTGTAGAGAGTTAAGAAGAGAGTGAAAGGAAAGGAAGTGGAAACATTTATTGTAGACAGCCTTTTCAAGGAGTTTCACCACAAAAGGAAAGAGATATGGGAGGATAGCTAGTGATGATAAATAGATCAAGGGAGGTTTTTCTGAGGGTGGGTAAGACATAGGCATGTTTGTAGGCAGTAGGGAAGCAGCCAGTAAATAGGGAGATATTGACTACAAGTGAGAGAGTGGAAATGATAGAAGAAGGGATAGAAAGGTTAACTTGTTTGTGCAGAGAGGTTGGCCTTGGCAAGGGCCATCTCATTATATGAAGCAGGTGAAGGAAAACCTAGTGGCAGAAGACACCTGGATTATGTAAGATGAGGACAAGGGGTGAATGACCAATTTTTTCAATCAAATATGAAGCATGCTTCTCATCCAAAAGGGTGGGAGAAGGGGAGCCGTGGGAGGCTTGAGGAGGTATAAAAATGTTTGCAAGAGCTGCTGTGGTGGGGGGGATGGTGAGTTGTTAATTAAGGAAGTGCAAAAGGATTACCTTACAGCAGTGAGTGCCCAATTGAGGTTACGTAGCATAAATTTGTAGTGCACACAGTCAACATAGTTTCACGGTTTTCTTCTGTTTCACTCAGCAACATGTTGGTAGGAAAGAAGGCAGCAGAGGCTGAGAAGTACCCAAGGCTGAGGCTTTGCAGGGTAGGATCCTTGATATGACGAGGGGGTAAGAGACTCATGAGAAGAAGATAGTATAGAATTGAACTGAATCCCCAAGGGGTCAAGATGGAGAAGGAGGAAAATATAGCTAGTACAGGGGTGATGGCCTGGGAAATAACTAAGAGTTTAAGGGATTAGAGGTCACAGGGTAGTGGAAAAGCAGGGTTTAGTAAGGGAAAGCAGAGGCAGAGGTGGAATGGTAATATCTTTTTTAGATAAAATACATAAAAAAAAAATATATATATATATATATATATATATATATGTTGATCATATAAAGGAATTTCAGAGTTCATAGATGTGGAAATTTGTGGGTGATTGAAAAATGACAACCTTTGCAGGTACATGAGGGGGTGTGGAGAAATGGATTATGTGAGCTCATCAGATTGAGGAACCGGGAAGTCAGGATGTTTGAGAGGGCAGCAGTGTGTGTGTTGAAGTTCGCTAGTAGGACACCAAGAGTTGAGGAGGAAAAGACTGTGAGTCAGGCACTTCATTCACTAGGGAAAAAAGGGGAATGGTTTGGAGGTCAGTCAAAATAGCTATTAGAGGGACAGCTAGGCGCAGTGCATAGAGCACTGGCCCTGAAGTCAGGAGGACCTGAGTTCAAATCCAGCCTCAGACCAAACACTTGACACTTACTAGCTGTGTGATCCTGGGCAAGTCACTTAACCCCAATTGCCTTAAAAAAAATAGCTATTAGGATTGGATTGTACGGTAGATATGGATTGAGTGAACTTCAAAGAAGAAGTAAATAAGTAAGTGATGTGATAGTAAGTAAGTAAGTGATGGTGGTAGAGAGATAATTTGGACATGGAAAAAGCAAACAGGAGTATTCTAACTCTTCCACCTCAATTAGTGAGGGGTGCAGGGGTGGGATGGCTAGAATGAGTGAAAGTCTGGTCAGTGTTGGAAAGGGAGGCCAGGGCAGCCACATCATCAGGAGGGAGCCAGGTCTCAGTAAGAGACAAATGATGGAAGGAGTGGGAAAGAAAGAGATTTAAGATGAAAGGAAGTTTGCTGCCTCTGGGGCAGGCATTCCAGAGAACATGGTGGAAAGGTGGTTAGCCTTAGATTGGGACGTGGGGAGGAGAGTGTTGAGGGGAATGGGAATAAGGGATCAGAAGTGGGAGATGAGCAAGGTGAGAATGATGACATTCAGTGGTTCAAAGTCACTGGCACGGGGAGTGTTGGGCAGTTTGTTAATCTCTGAGGAGTGAGTTCAGGCGGGTTTTCATCATCCCCAGGGATTTGGCCTCAGGGTAGAATCCTTCCAGAGCCCTAGGCAATTCAGGCCAGGGGACAAGTGGTAGGAACTGAAGGGATAGTGTGACTCCTCTTTCCCCAAGACTGGAGACTGCGTTGGAGATGTGGCAGGTGCAGCTTTTCTCCTCTTCTCTGGCAGGGAGGAGTTTGGTGTTTGGCGGAATGGTGTTTCTCTTTTTCCCAAGGCAGGAGACCTGACACAATGGAATATGTTCCCCTCACCCCCACCCCCCTTACCTCAGTCGAATTTCTGCCCAACTATTTTCCCAGTTTCCCAGAGTTCTTGTTAAAGGTAGAATTCTTCCCCAAGTGTTGTTCAGTCGTTTCAGTTGTGTCTGACTCTTTTTTGACCCCATTTGGGGTTTTCTTGGCAAGGATACTGCAGTGATTTGCCATTTCCTTTCCCATCTCATTTTACAGATGACAAAACTGAGGCAAACAGGACACAGTGACTTGCCCAGGGTCACACAGCTAGTAAGTATCTCAGCATGGATTTGAACTCATGAAGAGGAATCTTCCTGATTCCAGCTTTGGCACTCCATCCACTGAACCACCCAACTGCCCCTCATCTCCAAGTAAGTTTTTTTTGGGGGGGAGGGGTTGATTGAACCCTCCACTTCCTGGAACTACCTCCCTTAAACTCTCCCCTTGTTCCAAAGTCTTTCACTTTGTTTCAGACTCTTTTGGCATGTAATCACATGTTGACTTGTACCCTTATCTGCTTCATGCACATATGTTTTGTGTCCCAATAGGATGGAATATCTTAAGGGCAGAAGTCTCATCTCCTTCTATTTCTATACCCTACAGCAGTGGTCTCTAAAGTTGGGTGCTTGCAATCCAGGGGGTACACAAGATGACACAGGAAAAAAAAATTAGAACTTCTATTTATTTTATCTAAAAAAAGAAATGTAGTTCTACTAATGTAAAATATACAGAACGACACTGCACCATCATTTGGTTCATGTCGGAAGGTCATGTGTGTGAGAGATGATCTCTCAGAAGTGAAGCCTCCTCAAAGGGTCAATAGTTCTTGTTAATAGTTCTTGTATTGTTTTGAAAACGCTCCTGAGCTTAGACCCTGTTTTTAAGCATGTAGCAAAAAAGAATAGTCCTACCCCCAACCTGAACTTCTTGTCCTTGCAAAACTTCCCGCCTTTTCTTGTCTCTGGGCAAACTTGTGTAACCAAGAATAGATTGTGCCCCCTGAAAGCCCAGCCAGTGGGATAAGGGGAAGAGGGTTGGGGAGGAGGAGCTCGCGTTAGGGTATAAAATAAGGCTTCCTTTCTGTAACCAACTTGTACTCTCCTGGCTGGCAATGGCAACTAGGAGCGGTAGCCTTTCTCATGAGAAAGCAATGAACTGCCTTCTACTTTCAAGGTATCTAAGTCTCCGTTTTTATTTTTAAGTGGTCTCTGTCCCACACATGTGTCATATGTATCTCTAGGTGTCCTGAGAGAAGAATGGGAGTTCATGGTGCAGAAGGGTTGACAGTGGTCCCCTCAATTCTTCATTCAATTTCAGCATATTGTGATGTATTGCAATATATGTTAATTGGATTTGTGGATTATATTATCTAGTTTTAACTAACCTAAAACAGACAAGTGGTTTAAAGAGATTCCTGCAAAGAAACCTCAGATTATAGTGTAAGGGTGTGTGCCCTATTTAGATTTCAGCTAAGAGAAGGAAATGAGAGGCCAAGACAGAGACCAGAAAATATAAGGGCGATGCCTTTCAGGCACATGTGGAGCATTCTATACCTTATATGGAAATCTCAGAAATGAGTTACTCAATTGCAAATGAGGTTGCCTCTTTTCCTTTCTTGCCTCCTACCCATTTACATAGACCAACAGGAATTGGGGAAGTAGCCCAGGCAAGGATGCTAGGATGAGTGCCCTCACCGGGAAATCCAGCTCTAAACTTGGAAGTTTAGAGTAGGAAAGGCAACCTCTTCCCCATTGGTCTGGGAGGTGAAAACCATCAGACCTGAGCACTTCTGCTATTGTTGGTCATTTCAGTTGCGCCCGCCTTTTCGTGGCCCCATCTGGGGTTTTCTTGGCAGAGATACTGCCGTGATTCACCGCTTCCTTCAGTAAAGATCCCTGCGAAGAACCAGTTAAACTCAGCTGCTCCTCCAATCGAAATGCCGTGTGCTCTGTGGGGGGCCAACTCAGCCCAGAAGTGGAGTGGCCTCTTATCTGTCGCTGATACCACACCCTATGGTAACTCTATGAGGACTTTCTGAAGAAAGGACAAAGAAGCCCTGAAGCTCCTGAGCTGTCAGCTGCCTTGGCCACTCATGTCCCCTACATATGTGTTTCACTGCCATTGTATTTACATTTGTGCATACTCCCCCCTCCCCATATACTCTGTGTATTTGTGGGAGAGTACACCTCAGATTCTGGGGAATATTGCTTTGTAACTGCTGCTTTTTCTATGCCATTTGACTAAATGTCAGTTATAAAGGCTAGTTGAGTCTACCAGACGATTGTTCCTGGGAAGCACACTGGTGGGGGCTCACAAGTTACAGTGTTAGGAGTAGTCGTGCACAGGGCCACCCCTAGAACTTGAGGGAACTGAAACCCCCTCTGTAGGTTCAACCTTCCGACGTGACTTAGAGTTGAGGGACTAACCTAGAGGAGAACTGAAGAAGATACTAATAATTTGAGCATGAGTTAGTGACAAGAAAATGGCTGTTCTGATACTTCTATTCTTAGCGTGAGCTCATTATCACTGAGATCATAAGGTAAAAATAATGACAATGTAATTAGGTTTATTAAGAATTTGGCAAAAAAATTGGAAATTATCGAGATTATTCGAAATGCAGGGGTGAAGTCAAGAATAGAGAAGTAGTGGGAAGAAGTACAGGGAGCTCCTGCCATGGAAAGCCTCTAAGCAGATCTGGAAAATACACTAGATTGAATCCAGATGGGGAAATACCACAGGTTACAGAGAGTAATTTTTCAGTCCAGGCCATAGGGTCTGTGAGACACTGGTGATCGGGTCCACCAAAGAGTGTACTTGGAGCACTCCAGTGTGCTAAGGTCAGCTGTGTACCAGAGCAAGATAAGGTGCAAGACCCACACTATGGCACCACAACCCTATGTAGCTTATGAGAACAGATGCCAAACCACAGCTTTGCTTCCCACTGGCACCTAAGTGCCAGTTTTAGGTCACAGATCCAGGTTAGATTGTGAGATATTCTGGGATAAGGAACAGTCACAGGCCTTGGGCTATGTACTGAGAGAGGAACATGTTCAGCCATGTGGCTCAAAACTATTCCCCACCCCTACCCCAGCAGAGCAGGTTATAGTTCCAGCTTCTAGCCTACTCTGAAGCCTGCAGAGGGATAACAAGGACAGGAGTCCTAGACCAAAAGGAAGCTCAAAGTTCTTTCACTGAACCAGTAGGGGCTTTCAGCTGGCTGATAGGAGCTGACCAAGCATCATTCTACTATTGCTTAGACCCAAGTCTAGGTTAAGAGCTTGCAAAAGCTAAGACCAGGAAGGACAGTAATCAAACGTTGCCCTGAATCAGGCCACTTTTGGAGCACTAAAAGCTTCAGGTCCTCAGCTGCCCCGAGACTGTGGAATAACATAGCACTCTATATCCCAAGAAAGCAGTAATAGGCCCAGCCCAGACATTTCCCTTCAGTAATAAACAGAGCCCAGACCTAACATTAAGCCTGAAGTCAGAAAGTAGGCTGGACAAATAAGCAAACAAAAAAGAGCCCCACCATAAACAGCTATCATGGTGATGGGGCAATTTAGGACATAGATGCAGAAGAGAATGACTCTAAAACATCTATAAGCAAAGCCTCAATGAAAAACACGGCTTGGGTACAAAATCAACTAGCATTCCTGGAGGAGATGAAACAAGAATTTTTTAAAAAGAGTAAAAATGTTATAAATAAAATGAGAGCATTAGAGAAAAAAGTTGGAGAAGAAATTAGAGCTATGGAAGAAAGAACTGGAAAAGGAATCAACAGCTTGGCGTAAGAGGCATAAAACCTTGCCCAAGCAACAAACTCCTTAAAAATTAGTGTAAATCCTGTCCCAACATCCATTGGTATGAGATTCTCTCCTCACTGGTAGAGATGAAGGCTGTGCCCTGTGTGACCAAGAGTAGTGGGTCAGAGTTGGTGAGAGGCAAGAGAACACTCGTATCCACTAGTTTCTTTTGGACTCTCCAAGCTTCAGTTCCCTTTGGGACTCTTCAGGGTGGGAAGAGGCCCCTTGGGAATTCCTCAAGCTTCAAATCTGCTTTGAGCTTTGAGTCATTTTAGCCACTTCTGGCTTCTAGCTTCTAGAGGGAAGATGGAAGAAGCCAATCCCACTTCAGATTGCTGAAGAAATAGAGTTTGGGAGGATATGAGAGGAGTCAGCAGTCCCCATAACGTCCTTGTACCCAGTTTGCTACATTAGAAACAATGGGGAGTTTCCTCATAGGTGAGATCCAGAACTTTCTTGGTTGAGCTGAATTATCTTACCCCTAGTGGGAGTACTCCTTCACTCTGTATTGTCTGGTACATATTCTCCTATGTATACCTTTTATGATTTCCATTTTGCTCTGATTCGGATAAATGGGTTTCTCTGCTATTTGCTATATGTGTTCATTGTAAAACTGATATTTGGTGGGAAAAGGGTCAAGCATTGGATATACAGCTTAGGGTCCTCCTTGCCCCTAGAAATGACAAAACAATCAGAAATTAGAGTGAACCCAATCCCGTCCCCTAGACTAATAATATTTAAGGGAGCAGATAGATCTAATCCTAGCCCACTACCCTTCTCTCTGAGGAAAGCAGAATGGCTTCTGGCCCCATCCTCCAGCTTTCTCTCCTGGCAGGAATGAAAGTCTCTCTTGGAGAAGGATTAGGGGAGAAGAAGCTAAAAATGTTTCTTTTGCCTTCCTTCCAGCCACCCAAGGACAGCCCCTGCCCACATGGTCTTTTTACACTTGGGGTCTTTCCCTAAGTGTGAGACCTTCCATTTCTCACTACATTGTAGTAGACCAAATAGAAGGCAATAACTTCTTGAAATGACGAAAAATAATAAAACAAAATCGAAAGACTGACAAATAAAACAAAATGTAAGGTATCTCAAAGCAAAAGTAACTGACCTAGAAAACAGAATGAAGAGGAAAAAATTAAGAATCTTTGGACTACCTAAAAGCCAGGTCCTAAAAAGAGTCTAAACATCCTATTTCAAGAAATCTTAAAAGAAAACTGCTCTGATCTCTTAGAAATAGAGGGCAAAGTAAAATAGAAATAATTCACTGGTCACCTCCTGAAAGAAACCCTAAAATGAAAACTCCAAAAAAAATCCAAAACTCCCAGGAACATCATAGCCAAAATCAAAAGCTTACAGGTCAAAGAAAAATATTACAAACAACCAGAAAGAAATCCTGATGTGCTTTGTTGCTAAAAATGATGCATATAAAAAACTGCACACCTAAAAAATTAGAAACAGAATTTTCTAACCTATTAACATTTTTTCCAAAAAGAGTTTTAGTGGGTTTGAACCTATGTTTCAAATATAAAAGGACAGGAATTTCTGATTAGTTTGTAAAAATAACAGTTGACATCAGAGAAGATGGAATTTATCAGTTGAATGTCAACAAAAAACTTTGCATAAATGGTGGATAGAATTGACAAATGAGTCTCATGATTTAGGAAGTATAAACATCAATGCAGTTCTTTCATTTGGATGGACAAACCTTTCTGAAACATCCTTTCCCGCTATTATAGCTATTCAAACTGCTCATCAAAATTAAAATGAACTTAGAATCAGACCTTTGGAGTTCTCTAACAAAATATATTAAGCTAAGATTTTAAAAAATAATGAAACATATTCAATCACTTAAAATATTACTCTCACTTAAAATATTCTAATTTTAGAGAGCAAAGAGTGGCTTTTGCACCATCAATAAATAAAATACAATCATTTAAATATTAATTTCACTCATCTCACTCTTTTTAAATTTCTATTTCTTGTGAATGCTTCACAATGTACATAATATGTTCGGCCAAAGAACAGGTATTGAGATCAGGTTAGGGACTGCAACTGTGATTTAACTGATATTGGGAACTCTCAGGTAAGCAAATTTCCTTTAAATACAGGTTGCCATCTTCTTTGCAGTTTATGGTCTTAGGGGATTGTCTATGGAACTGAGAGGTTAAGTCATTTGCTTATGGTCTCAAAGATTCAGGCAAACACACATTGAGATCCATCCATAAAAGTTTTTTAAATGATGGGGTGCACAATTTCAAAAGTTTGGAGCTCCATATTGCCTACATAGTATGTACTCAATAAATACAGGTTGTCCCAAAAAGCTTAGTGTAGTTTTAAGCTTAAGAATTTTGGGCCACAACATACTTACTGAATTTAGTTTCTAAGAAAAAGCTATTTGCATCTCCTGGGTCACAGGTCCCATTGGTTCTTTGAAAAGAAGCTGAGGGTAATGATGGGGTATCATATTAAGTGAGATGTGTTGGTTGGCAGTAAGTGAAATTGAATATGCTTGGTGGTTGCTTGAAGAGCTGTAGTCTTTTAAAAATTATATCTCTCTAGAAAGAAAAGCTTTAGTGCAAGAATTTTACAACTATGGAGAACCCCAGAGATTTTGGTGCAGTTGACTTTGTGTTCAGGTATTACAGATGATGACATAACTTTTATAGTTTGGTAGATATAAACTGCTCAAAGTCAGAAGGGAATTCAGAGGTCATCTAGTTCAATTTGAGCAGAAAACCCTTCCAAGATGCCCTAACAAGTGGTCAGTTTCCATTGGAAGAACTCCAGTGACAGGAAACCCTGTGCTGCAAATCCAACGATCTGGAATTGGAGGACCTGTATTTGACTATCTTCACTGAAGCTCCACCTTTCTCATCTATGAAATAAGAGGCTTGAATTAAGTGATCTCTAAAGTCCTTCCTGGCTGAAATATTCTGTGATTTTACGTTGCTTTGTGATGGGGCCTGACAAAGGAGAGCCCAGTTTGATGAATTTCCCACTTGGAATTCAGAGTGTATTCCATGACTCTTTCCACTTTGCTGATTGCATTGATGGGCTGGTCTTCTCCCAACCTTTTGAAATTCACAGGGTCTCTACTTAGTCTGCTCCATCTCCAGAATTACATCACCCAAGACAGCAAAGAACAGATACAAGACAGACAAAGCAAAATAGGGCCATGCTGCTCATGGCTCCACATCACCGTGGGCTGGAGGATTAGATGACCTTTATTTGCTTCCCACGGGGAGGCTTACAGCTGTTACTATCACCCCACTCTAAAGCAGTCAGTTAGGAAAGAGACTGAGTTGCCTCATGGGCATTCTTGGGATGCATACTCAATTCTGGCTCAGCAGCCAATCAAAAAAAGGTACAGCTCATATGGAAATATGTTTTGCATGATTGCACAAATATAACCTATATCAAATTGTTTGCCACCTCAGGGAGGGAGAGAATTTGGAACCAAAAATTTAAAAAAAAAATAAATGTTAAAAATAGTTTTTACATGTAATTGGAAAAAATATTATTCAAAGTTTTTAAAAAGGTAAGCACATTGGAAACATTCATAACCCATGCCTGCTTTGAAGTCTCTGTTGCATTTGAATCAAGCTGAGTATGCTTGCTATTCAAGCTTGGGACTAGGCTCACATTGGTTAGTCACCCTTTGCCTTTACCTGCCTGACCTATGTTACTTTTCTGGGCCTCAGTTTATTAAGCTGTAAAATGAAGAGGTTAAATTATACAAAGGATTCTTTACCTGGGGTCTACGGATACCTTAGAATTCAAAGGCGATAGGAAAACAACTACATCTTTATTTTCCCTTGGTTTCCTTGATAATCCTACATATTAAAATACATGAGTTTTCAAATTTTTTATTTATTTTTATTTTTAAAATTAATTAATTTATTTTTAGTTTTCAACATTCATTTCCACAAGATTTTGAGTTCCAAATTTTCTCCCTATCTTGCCCCTCCCCCACCCCAAGACAGGCATGATTCTGAATACTCCTTCCCCTAATCTGCTCTCCCTTCTATCACCCTCCCCCCTTCTCTTATCCCCTTCCTCTTCTATTTTCCTGTAGGGCAGGATAGATTTCTATACCCCACTACCTGCATATCTTATTTCCCAGATGCATGTAAAAACAATTTTTAACATTTATTTTTAAAGCTTTGGGTTCCAAATTCTCTCCCTTCCTCTCTCCCCACCCACCCTCATTGAGATGGCAAGCAACTGGATACAGGTTATACATATGTAGTTATGCAAAAAACTTCCATCCGTAGTGGTTATGTTGTGAAAAACTAACTATATTTCCCTTCATCCTATTCCACCCCCTATTTATTCTATTCTCCCTTTTGACCCTGACCCTCCTCAGAAGTGTTTGCTTCTGATTACCTCCTCCCCCAATTTGCCCTCCCTTCTATCATCCCCCCTTCTCTTATCTTCTTCCCCTCTATTTTTCTGTAGGGCAAGATTTTAAAAAAATGAATGTTAAAAACCATTTTTACGTGTAATTGGAAAGAAAATAAATTATTCAAAACAGCAACAACAAAAAGATGCCATGTTTTTGTTCCAGGCAAATAAATAATGGTATGTAATGAATGTGAAAAAAAACCCCCATCAGATTTATGAGTTTACAAACATTATTCTGGAAAGGGGTTCCACTAGACCCGTCAAAGGGTCCAGAACACAAATTGAAGCTTAAAACTCCCTGGATTAGAGGATATCTGGGTTGTCTTCCAGGTCTAAGCCCAGGCTCTCTTTGACCTTAACGAGATGTGACTTTACTACTTTCCTCTGCAGCTTCTGGTAAGCAACCATATGATTACATGTCATTACTCTACCCCTAGCTTTTCCATGAATGGATACGTTGCTTTCAATTACTTCTCTTTGTTTCTTCATCTGCAAAATGAGAGGTTTTTAGCCTATTGGGAGTTGTTGCAAAGGATCTGTGAATCCATATTCAAATCTATACATAGGCAAACTTTCTTTTTTTTTTAATTTTTAAATTTTAAAAAATTTTAACATATGTTTTTAAAACGTTGGGTTACAAATTTTCTCCCTTCCTCCCTCCCCACCCACCCTCATTGAAAAGGCAAGCATCTCGATACAGGTTATAGACGTGTAGCCGTGCAAAACACTTCCACAGTAGTGCTGTTGTGAAAAACTAAGTATATTTCCCTTCATCCTATCCTACCCCCCATTTATTCTGTTCTCTCTTTTGACCCTGTCCCACCTCAGAAGTGTTTGCTTTTGATTATCCCCTCCCCCAATCTGCCCTCCCCTCTATCAACCCCCTGATATCTTGTCCCCTTCCCTCCTTATTTTGCGTCGGGTAAGACAGATTTCCATACCCCATTGTGTATGCAATTCCCTTCTTAAGCCAAATCCTATGAGAATAAGATTGACTCATTCCCTCTCACCATCCCTTTTCCCCTCCATTGTAAAAGCCTTTTGTTGTCTGTTTCATGTGAGATAATTTACCCTGTTCTTCTTCTCTCTTTCTCCTTCTTCCAGTATAATCCTCTCTCACACCTTAATTTTATTTTCCAGATATCACTCCTTCATCTTCAACTCACCTATGCATAGGCACACTTTCTAAGGTTGAAACATATCACATATATACATATATATATGATTATTTTTCAATTCAACTTGAGACATCTGTTGAATACCTCAACTGTACTAAACACTGGCATACCAAGCCAAAGAAGAAACAACCCTTTCCTTTTACTAAAGAAATACAATATTCACACAGACTTAGAGATAGGAGGTAATTTGAGGAGAAATAGAGCCCAACCAACCTAGTATTTGATAAATCCAAAGATCCCAGTGAGCAAGAACTCATTTTTTAACACAAAAACTGTTGAGAAAACTGGAAAACGGTCTAGCAGAAACTAGATATAGACCAGCACCTCACAGTTTGCCTAGAAAAGCTCCAAAGGAGTACATGGTTTCCATATAAAGGGAGAGATAAACAAATTAGAGGAGCTGGAAGAAATTACCTCTAAGATCTATGGATAGGGGAAGACTTCGTGGTCAATGAAGAGTTAGAGAGGTTCACAGAAGGTAAAATGGATATTTTTTGATTGCATAAAATTGGAAAGTTTTTGCAGAAGCATAACCAATGTAGCTAAAATGAGAGGAAAAGTGAGAAGTTGGGAAGAAAATCTTTGCTGCAAGTTTTTCTGATAAACATCTCATCTCCCAAATACATAGGGAATTTACAAAAACAAGAGCCGTTCCCCAGTTGATAAATGTCAAACATAAGAACAGGTAGTTTTCAGAGGAAGAAATCCAAGCTATAATATTCATATAAAAAAGGATCTAAATCACTAATAAGAGAAATGCAAATTAATGCAACTGAGATACCATCTCATACCCATTGGCTAAGATGTAAAAAAGTAAAAGGACAAATGATGGAGAAGCTTTGGAAAAACAGGTACATAAAGGCGCTGTTGGTAGAACTGTGAAGCAATCTAACCATTCTGGAAAGCAATTTGGAAATATGCCCCCCAAAATAGTAATCTTAATATGTCCTTTAAACAGAGACATTACTACCTGGTTTTTACTCCAAAAAGATCAAAGAAAGAAGAAAAGGATCCATACGTACAAAAATATTTCTGAAAGCTCTTTTTTTTTTGTAGTGGCAAAGAATTGGAAACTGGGGAAAGGCTGAACAAATTATGGTATACCAAGGAGACATAATACAATTGAAGAATACAATACAATTGAGAAATAATGAAAGGGACAGTTTCAGTAAAACTTGAGAAGACTTACATGAACTGATGTAAAGTGAAGTGAGCAGAAACATGAGAACAATTTATACAGTGACAGCAATATTGTAAAGATAATCAACTTTAAAAGACTTAATAACTGATTAACACAATGACCTAACACAGTTTCAAAGGGCTAATGATGAACATGTTATTTATCTTCAGATAGAAAACTGATGGACTCAGAGTGAAGACTGAAGCATGTTCTGTCTCTGTCTCTTTGTCTCTCTGTCTCTGTCTCTCTCCCTCCATGACTAATGTGGGAATTTGTTTTGCATGACTATACATATTTGTGGAGGCAGCTAGATAGCTCAGGGAATAGAGTGCGGGGCTTGGAGTCAGGAAGACCTGAGTTCAAATCCGGCCTCAAACACTTACTAGCTGTGTGACCTTGGACTTGTCACTTAACTTCTGTTTGCCTTTATCCACTGGAAAAGGAAATGGCAAACCACTCTGGGTATCTTTCCCAAGAAAACCCCATGGACAGCATTGGTGTTCTATGGTCCGTGAGGTCACAAAGAGTTGGACATGACTTAACAACTGAACAACAACAATACATGCTTGTAATGGATTCTCTTTTTCTTGCCTTCTCAATGGTGTGGGGAGAGGGATAGAATTTAGAACAGAAACTAAAATAAAAAAAGCAGAGTCCTACAAAGCAGAATCTCACTCAAGCAGAACAGTCTTTATTAAGCTCCTGCTCCTTGCCTAGCCCTCTCATGCTGGGGGACATGGTCAACAAGAATTGGTGCAAGGGGCAGCTACGTGGAGACCCAGGCCAAGGAGAATGCCTACGACCTGGAAGCCAACTTGGCCATGCTCAAACTATCCCAGTTCAACCTAGTCTTCTTCCAGACCACAGTGAGAGCTCAGATTCTGCTGAAGGCCCAACCTCCCCAATGTGGATTTCACTCTGTGCACGTGCATGATTGACCAGACTCATCAAGAACAGGCAGGGCCTGCACTTGGGAGACTTTGGACAGCTGCCATTTCCAAGCTTTCTGGCATGCCCTAGATAAGCACATGGATCTCCTTCTCCTTAATGGCATCACAGGCTTTGAAGACTTGGTCTGAAATTTATCTGCCATGTTGTGGACATCACATATCAACATATGTGGCCTGTTGGCTGCTGGCTGGAATGATGGGAGGTCTCTGGGACAACCAGATGAAAGTAGGGATAAGCAAATGTGGCTGGAGCCCCAGTGAGGCAGGACAGGTCTTCATTTGCAGCCAGGAAGACACTCTATCGAGCCCAAGAATATTATAGAAAACATCATCTTTGAGAGTGTTTCCAGCATCATGGTCTCCTCCCAGTAACTCCTTCTGCTGAATGTCTCCTTTTCTCTGTGTTTTGTTTTCCCTTACATACAGTCAGATTCTTAAATAAGAGCGCTTTACTTCCTGGGGAAAAAAAATTGCAATCACTTCTCTATGTGTTTTCTATGTCAATGAAATCCTAGGTGTAGTTTCCCTGTCCCTACTCCTTCAACAGGAATTCTTACGCTGGGGTCTGTGAATTTAGTTTTTGTATTTAGATAACTGAGTTTCAATAGAACTGGAGTTTCTTCAGTCACCTTCAGTATTTCATTTATTTAAGAACATGATTCTGAGGAGGGGCCCATAAGCTTCTCCAGATTGCCAGGGAGGGTCCAGGAGCCCCTTAAAAGGAGATTCAAGAATCCCTGCCTTGTAACCATAGCTCCAATGAAAACCACTCCGATTAAGCAAAGTAGATTCCCTTTGATGGCATCCTGTATATTTTCCTATGGGAATGGCAAACTGGAAACTAGGTGAAGAGAAAACAGAAAGTTCCAGATGCAAATATTTACTGCAATGTCCTGGTTCTTACATAAACGATCTCTTTCTTTAAAAAAAAATGGGCTGAGATAAAATGAACAAGAACCTGAGATCTTTGCTAGGCCCAGATGATGTGGACATTCTGGTGTCAACCATTTACTGAGTTCATTCTAAAAAAGAAAAACAGAATTAGGCTGCATGTGTATGTTTATTTCTCTCAAAGCCTGTGGACCATGCATATAGAGATATGCATGGGAGCTCATTGTAAACCTAAAATGAGCCCAAGGACAGGATAGACAAATGAGATTTTATATCTTCAGAGTAATTCCCTCTCACCCCTCCTTCCCTTCCTTGTTCAGGATGCCTCTGTCAGCCAAAATTATAGTCTCCATATGTGTTGACTGTAGTATGAGAAAGTTATTTAATTGGATAGGCTGTAAATACAGTAAGATAGAGGAATGTCAAGGTGTAGATTGAAATCATAGACCCAGGACGTCTGTGTTTCTTCTATCATTAATATGACATACTATAACATAACATGTTTATAGAATAAATACTGAGATAAGAAAAGTCCCATTATTCAAGATGGCATCTGGGTCAAGGTGCCTTGTCCTTGGCAGAAGAACACTTTGGCTGGCTTCATCTGGCCTTGTAGTTGCTGACACAAGAAGGGGCATTTTGGGTTGGCTCAGAAAGCAAAGCAAAGCATGTCTGTTATGCCAGAGCCCGCAAAGCATTGTGGTAGGTTAAGCGCAGAGTGGGCCAAAGTGTCTCATTGTACTTTAGGCCTCTCTCAGGTCTTGGGGGTTTAAAATGGTTTGGGGAGGGTTTCACATTGTTTACCCTGTATAAAGTTTGTTTATAAATATTTATAGACAATTGTCTACAAATGTAAGCTCCTTGAGGACAGGCATTGTCTTTTGCCTTTCGTTGTATACCCAGCCTTGAGCACAAACCCCTAGGGCATAGTAAGGGATTTGTGGGTGATCAGTATACCCAGCCTTGAGCACAAACCCCTAGGGCATAGAAAGGGATTTGTGGGTGATCAGTCTTTAGTGACCTCGTTTGGGGTTTTCTTGATGAGGAAAATAAAAGCCAACAGGGTTAAGCAACTTGCCCAAGGTCACACAGCCAGATTTGAACTTGGGAAGGCCTGGAGCCTCCCACTGCACCACCTGGCTGCCCCACATAAGGGCCGGATAAATGTTTATGCTTATTGATTGAATGACCGACATTTGCGGCCCACGCCGCAGCCCTGGTTGGGAGGAAGCCGCCCAGGCCGCAAAGCCCCGTGCAGTCTGGTGGGGTTCAGCCCAGGAGGGGCTGAGTGGGCTCGCGTCCTCGTGCGGAGGGGCTTGAAACCGGCGCCAACCGTCACAGAAAGCTCTGGAAGCGGCGGTTCCGCCCAACCGCCCCAGGCGCTCACCCTCCCTCAGGCAGGCGGCGGGGAGCCGCGGGCTGGAGCAAGGGCAGCGAGGACACCCGCCGCCCGCCGGCGCGCCGGCCCCTCCTCTCTCTCCGCCCTCGGAGGGCGGCGCCTGCTCAGTGCAGGGCGGAGGTCCCCCGGGCTCGGCCGGGCTCGGCGGGGTGGGAGGGGACTGGATCTGGGGGGGCGGAGCTTGACCGCGAATCCAGCTTCTCATTGGTCCCCCTGCGCCATCGCCCCGCCCCATCCCTGCGTTCTCCCTCCTTCTTCCCGCCCCTTCCATGGCGCCGCCCGGCCTCATTCATTCCTCCCTGGGCCACTCGGAAACCGGCGAGTCCCCGCAGCGCGTCGGGAGCGGCGACACCATGTCGGGCGAAGAAACCGCGTCCCCGTCCGCCATCCAGATCAGCAGGTAACGACGGGAGCCGAGGCGGCGCGGGCGCCGGCCGCTCACGAAGCGGGCACCTGCCGCGGCCCGGCTGGGAGGGGATGCTCCGCTCCGCCTGAGTCACCGCCCGGGGTCGGGCCGGGCCCGGCTGTGCTGGGCCGGGCCGAGCCGGGCCGGGCCGGGCCGGCCTGAGCCGGCTCCGCCCTGTGCCGTCGCGGCCCCCGCCGCCTCCATCCCAGAGGAGGCGCCTCCATCCTCCCTCCTCCCTCCCCCCTCGGTTCTAACCCCCAATGCCGCCCCTCCCCCGCCGAGGCTCGTTGGAGCAGCCTCTCCATTCCCCTCCCCCCTCGGTTCTAACCCCAATGCCCCACGCCCTCACTTGCTTTCAGGGATTCTCACCTCCGGATATCGACACCCCAGGACGAGCCTCCTCCCCCCATGAATCCCAGCCCCCAAACACCGCCCTTCCCCCTCTGAGCCTCGTTCGCCCATCCTCCCCCTCCCCAGGATGAACCCCATCCCCTCATCAACCACCCCCCAACTGATGCCCTTCCCCAGCCGCCCCTCAGCCCCTTTCCCTTGTTCCTCACTTCACCCCCTCAACTGTCGGTCCCTCTCACTGAGTTCTGTTTACTCATCCCCTCAGTGATGCTTACCTCCTAAATGCCCCCCTCCGTGACAACCCCAAAGTCTCATCTCCCACAGTGATTCTCACCCTGTGACCTCACTCCTCCAAATACTGCTCCCCATCCTCTCCTCCCTCGCCCTCTCCCCTTATTTGTCCTTCTGCTTCCCAGGCTGAGCTCCATCCGTTCACACTTTTCATCCTTAACCTCTAACCTCACCAAAATTCCTTCTTCCTCTCCCCCACCTGGTGTAGACCTGTGCCCTCTCCATTTTCACCCTCTCACCTCATACCTTATAAACCCCCTCCCCACGGTTGGGGCCCATCCTTTTATTCCCCTCCATTCTTACCTCATCCCCCAAATACCTCCTCCAGGCCCTATTCTGATACTTCTACCCCTCTCCCCATCCCCCCCATGCCTTCTCCCTGGGGCTCATGCTCATTCTTTTATTTGCCCCCAAATAGCTTTTCCCCTGGCACTCTACCCCAAACTCTTCCTCTTCTTGGGCCTACACCTCATCCTTTTACACTCTGGATAAGACCAACCACCTCTGGGACTGATCTCCACACTCTCATCCCTCACATCCTTGCCCTCTCTCCACCTTCCCCTAAAGTAAAAAAAAATTAAAAACAACCAGACAAAACAAGCTGCTTCCATTCATTGGCCCACATCCCTTCTCTTATGCATATGGGACCTGAGTGAGCTTTTTTTTAACCTTCACCTTGTCTTATATCTATTCACCTTATACCGATCTCCCTAAAACACCCCCTTCTCCTAACACATCAGCTCCTTGTCCCTTTGTCTTCTGTACCAGCAGTGGATGTCTCCTGCTTGAGGATCCCCTATTCTTGTATCCCATCTCTACCCTAGTTACCCAACCCCGTGATCTGTCATCGACCCCCATTCCACCCTTCTAATGGCTCCAGCCTGGTAGGACTTAGATCTGGCATCCTGTTCGTTGGTTTGGGTTTCCCCCCCTCAAACTGGTACAGCCAGAAGGGCCTGGGAGATACATTGTCAGTTGGCACAAGGAAAGGAAGATCTGTTACCTTTTTTCCTCCTTACACCGGGTTTGCTGCTTTCTAATCATCTCTGTGATCTTCTCCTGACCTTATTCATGTGTAAATTAGGAAGGTTTCAGCTGGAAGGCACCTCAGAAATAATGCAGTCCAATTCCCTCATTTTATATCTGAGGAAACTGAGACCCAGAAAGGTAAAGTGATACTTTGCCTTTAATGCTTGACACTTGCTGCCTATATGACCCTAGGCAAGTCAGTTAACTTTCTTGGACCTCAGTTTCCTCACAGGTAAGATGGATGGTTAGGTTTTGACAGCTGCCTTTGAACTGGAGAACTGTGATGGGACCACCCTGATGTGTCATCATTTATGGCAAGGGCCAGACGTGTCAACAAGCTAACTTCCAAAGATAGGGGGGCCTAAACAAGCCCTACTCCTTCCCTAAAGCCTCTCTTTTTAAAAACACAGTCAACTTGGGCATTTGATTTGCTTCCTAAAGTGCTTTTAGCAATGATCTTGGACTCTGATTTCCTGGACATAATTATGCAATTGCAAATGCTTAGACTTTTTTGTTTGTTTGTTTGTTTTGGGCCTGTGAATATGAATGCTAGGAAACCACTAGCAGGTGGTTTCAGTGGTGGTGGACTGCTTTTTTTAACTTTGTCTTGGTAGAGTAATTTGTAGTTTCTTGGGACCCCACTTGTAAAGGGCACAAATGCGTGCTTGGTGCACAGCAGGCACTCTATAAATGTTAGCTAGGAGGAGGAGGAGGAGGATGAGGATGATGATGATGATGATATTTGGCCCCAAAGAAGAGAAATGAGAATACACTTTCCCTTCTTCCCTGCCCCCTTTTCTTTGCAAAGGCAGGGGAAAAAAGAAAGAACTCAGTTTGAGTGGAAACATTTTGGGATAACTGGGTAGGGGTAAGTTTAGTTTAGAAACTACATTTAGGGTCATAGTCCAGTAAGACATTCCCTTCGCACTCCCCAATTGTTTGGTTGGTTTTTATTGATTTCAACAGAATAAAGTAGCTTCAGTGTGTGCACCTGGGCCTTCCACAAGGGACATAGCCTTGAATGGCACTCTGTACCCAGTAATGTTAAATAAATAAATAAAATTGAACTTGGAAGAAGTAGTAGAGAGTCATTTCACCAGACAGTGGCTTGGCAGATAAGGGTTTACACGTTGTCATCGGAGACCTGGGTTGCTAAATAAATAACAATTTCACTGAGGTGAAGCTCAAGGACTTAAAATATTTTTTTAAAGTTTTACTAATAAAATATCTTTTGTCAGTTAGTCAATAAACCTGTTTGACGGGCAGCTAGATATCTCAGTGGACAGAGTGATGGGCCTAGAGTCAGGAAGACCTGAGTTCAAGTCTAGCCTCAGACCCTTACTAGCTGTGTGACCTTGGGCAAGTCACTTAACCTCTGTTTGCCTTAATCTACTGGAAAAGGAAAGGGCAACCCCCTCCAGTATCTTTGCAAAGAAAACCTCATGGACAGTATTGGCGTGCTATGGTCCACGGGGTCATGAAAGTTGGATATGACTGAACAACAACACCGGGTGCCAGACACTTACATCAACTTCATTTCTCATTGCTGAAATCACAGTCCAGGCCCTCTGTCTTTATTTTCCAAAACATTCCCTTCACTTTCCAATCCAGAAAGCCATGCCTTATAACAAAGAATAAAAAAGAGAGAGAAGAAAAAAGTGATTTCACAAAACTAACCAACACACCAACCAAGTTTGAGTATTTACAATTTTCAACACCTGACCAAGGGCTCTTGTCCTTTTCTCTGCCTTTGCAAAGTAAAACAGAGAACAGGTCCGTTCTCATATGTCTTCTCTGGGACCAGATGTAGTCATCACCACCATCATCATGCCAACATCCATACAGTGCCCACTGTGGGCCAGGCACTTCACAGTTATTTGCAATTATTATCTCATTTGATCGTCACCACAACCCTGGGAAGTAAGGACTATTATTATCCTCATTTTACAAATGAGGAAACTGAGGCAGACACATTAAGTGATTTGTCCACCAGGGTCATACAGCTAGTAAGTATCTGAGGCTGGATTTGATTTGACTCCAGAAAGGGGCCAGCACTCTGTCCACTGTGCCCTCGAGTTGCCTCATAATTTCATAGCATTCAGGTTTTTTTTGTTGTTGTTGTTGGTCTTCCTGTTTCCATTTCTAGCTGCGGAACTGCATGTGCCCCAAGTGCTTCTGATGCTGCCGTGCTGTGTGGAAGAGGCTGGGGGTCCTGCTTCCATGTATGATAGAGACCTTGGAGAGGGCATTCACGCTGTAGAGCAGGTCCTGGTCAGCTCATGTGGCTAACCCCAGAGGCATCAGGAGTGTTGTTTCCTGGTTCTGCTTACTTCATGCATCTCCAACTTCTTTACATTTATCATTTCTTATGATGCATCAGTGTGCATTCATGTACCGTAACTGCTTAGCCATTCCCCAATCCATAGTTACTGCTCTGCTGTCACAAAAAGGGCTGCTTTGAGTATTTTGGTATATGTGGGACCTCCTCATACTCCCCTTCTTGCTCTGGGATTTCTGGTTAGTCACTTTTCCTTGAGCTCATTCCCAGTCACTTTCTGGAGCAGTTGGACCTTTTCAGACTCCCACCAACAGTGCATTGGTATGCTTGTCTCTCCAGAAGGCCTTCAGCATTGTTTTTTCCCTCCACTTGTCCTCTTTGTCACTTGATGAATTCCAGTTATATCAACTTCTGGGGTGCATAATTAATGAAATGGCCACCAAAGTACTTTATGACATTCAGTTCAGTGATGTAAGTGCATGCCTCCCCCACAGCTGGTAATCTCTTTAAATTATAACACTATCAAAATATGTGATAGTATTCCAGGTGGGAAAGTCTCCTTACCCAATAAAATATATTAAAATGCTATAAGCATAATATAATGCATACAGAAATCTATGTTAACGTCATGTTATACCTGGGGAGCATTAGCCCACCTTCAATTAAACTGAGTGTGAAGTTCTAGGTAGCAGAGTATGGTGGAGAGGGCCCTGATGCTGCAGGCAGAAGGCGCAGGTTCAGACCCCACTTCTGGCAGTTACTACTTGGGGCAAATCATTCCCCTCCCTGGGCCTCAGTTTCTCATTTGTAGAATGATTGGTTTGGGCCTCAGTGGCTATTGAGGTCCCTTTTTGCACTAGATCTCTGATCCTTGGATTTTGGAGTGGTCTTTCAGATGGTCATTAACAGTTTGTAATTCTTCTTTTAAGAATGTTGGTTCATTTCCTTTGACCACTTATCCAGTGGGAAATGGCTTTTAGACTTAAATAATGATCAATTTCCTATATGTCTTGGCCTTCAGACCCTTATCCAGGGGTATTGGAAGCAAAGATGTTTTCCCCCAGATCCAGCTTTCCTTCTTATCCTCAGTGTATTGAATAGCTGGCTTAGCTTTGATGTGCTATAGGTTACCCAAGGAAACTCCCGTAGACTTGATAGATTTTTATAATAACTCTTTCAGTGGTATCTGCTTCCTCGTACTGAAAGAGAAGCTGGCTAAGGAGAAAGAATTTATGAAGAAAAGAATTACATTGATAAACTTTTTAAGGAGCTGTCACAAAATGCAACTTTAGATAATTCAGCTCAGATGAAAGAATTTTGAAAGGCAATAATTTAGCTTGGGCAGATTGGCTTAAAAGGGCCAGGCAACACACAGGCCCCTTCATTTCTTCTTGAGAAACTAGACCAGGTGTGAGGAACCTGCGGCCTCGAGGCCGCATGTGGCCCTCTAGGTCCTCAAGGGTAGCCCTTTGTGTTTTCATGAGGAGTTCTCATAGTTCTGGTACAAAGTAAAATATTACAGTTCAAGAGAAATCAAAGAAAGGGAGAGGGAAACCAGACTTTGCTGTGTCCCGACAGGGACCTGGGAGAGCTAAAGGCTCCAAAATTTTATTTCAGTAAGCACTTATTAAAAACTACGTTGTTCAGGGGAGAGACAGCCTGGAACAGTGGATAATGGGCCAGCCTGAGAGTCTGGGAGACATGGGTTCAAATTCTGTCTCTGACTTTTTTATACCAGCTTTGTTTCTATGGGCAAATACTTAACCTCCTAGTGGGGCAGCTAGGTGGCTCAGTGGTAAAGTGCTGGGCCTGGAGGCAGAAAGACCTGAGTTCAAATGTGTCCTCAGACACTTATTAGCTGTGTGACCTTGTGCAAGTCACTTAACCTCTGTTTACCTCAGTTTTCTCAGCTGTCAAACGCGGACAATAATTACCTACCTTCCAGGTTTGTTGTGAGAATCAGATGAAATAAGAATTGTGAGATGCCTGGCACATAGTAAGCACTATATAAATGTTAGCTATTAATAGTGTCCCAGGGAACTCTCTTAAGACCATTAAGTTACAGGTGAGGTGCCCACCTATGTGAGTGGAGTTTTCACCCTAGGAATTTCCTATATTGATGAAATCACAGTTCTAGATTTAAAAAAAAATCCAATAAGAATATGGAGGGGCAAGTATTATCCCCTTGTTACAGATGAGAATACTGAGGTTCAAGGAAGGATTAACAGATTTGTCCAAAGTTAACACAGCTAGGAAGTGGCAGAATGTGTGCTCCGCCTTCCAGACTCTTCCCTTGCCACTACCCAAATAACTTGTCCAGCAATAATGGTTTTCATGGAGTCACGAATGTTTTCTGGCCTAGACCCTCTCCCTCATTGCTAAGAGCTTGGTGTTTATGAGATATGGACCCTCAGGTGTGTGATCTTTGTAAAACCTTCACTTAGCAGTGGCCAGAGCTCATCCCGGTCCCCGGAGACTGTTCCAGTGAGAGTGGCTCCCTCGGTCTTCAGGCCATCCTCCCACCCTCTTCCTGAGCTCCTTGGCCTGGCCCTTGACCCTGAGGCCCTGAGATTTCAGTATTTCCTCTTGCTAATTTGTGCAAATAAGACTGCAGGATGGTTCGACCTCTTCTGAGGTTTTTATACTGCACGCCATCCATTTCTTAGAGGCCTTCTTAAGGTCTATCCATCGGGCCCGTGACATGGTACAGTGGAAAGAGTGCTTTGCGCAGAATTAGGAGAGTCCTAGGTTCAAATCTCCCACTGTAAAATAAGGCTGCCTCTATCAAATGGGTGAGTCACAGTTAAGAGAATATATTGTGAAGTGCTTTGTGACCTACTCTTAAAGCCTATAGCTATGTCCCTTATCACTTAGCACCTGAGAAGCTTCCCATTCACAGATCCTCTCCTTTGAGGTGCCCAGGCCAAGGGGGGATGTGGGGAGTGTCGTTATTTGCTTTGATTTAGGCTGTAGCTTAATGACTTCCTGCAAGGTTCCAAAGATCTTCCTGAGTCTTCTGGGAAACTTCCATTCCCAGCTGAGGGGGAACATGGTAGACACCTGCTGACTGAATTGGTGATTAATTTTCTGAAAGGAAGCAGCGGTGTTGGGGGAGGGAGGGATCCAGAGTAAAATCAGAGAGGTTGGTATCATGGGCAGACTTACTGAGGGATAGGCAGGCTCTTTGCTGACGTGGGCCTTGGACAAGAGCCGATTGGCAGCTGCATTGGCTGCTATTTGGGGAAGCAGGTCACAGGAGATGAATGGTGATTAGCTCCTGGCTAACCTATTCTGAGGGAACAGAACTCTTTCCTTGGGCAGCTTGCTTCACTGAATTGACCCAATGAAGAAACTGTCAGGCCCAGCCCTTGGCTTTTTGGCCTTGGTGAGCCAGAGGGGTTTTCTTAGGTCTCTTGCTGTCTGTACTGCTAGAATAAGGTAAGTGATTTAATCCAAGGCTGGTCTTAGCTCCAGCCTGTAACTAGGTGAGAAATGTAACTGTCGGAAACTGTAAGTTTAGGGCAATTCATGGTTGGGAGAGGTTTTTTTTTTTTTAAACAAAATCGTTAGGCTGAGGCAGGGCTTTCCTAGGCTGATTCTGCACTCTGCTCAGAGGTCTGGGCTTGGTATATTTCAGCTTGTGTTAGGATGGACTCATCTAACTTTTGACTTCCATTTTCATTTGGGAATTGGATTAACATTTTCCCAAGGGATTAACTAGTCTTGGGTCTCCTTTGAGTTCCAGGCCTTTGAAGTGATACTCAGTCATGGCTGAGAATGGGCCCTGTTCCCAGGTCATGATGAAGTTAAGTTTTCAAAAATTTATATTTTTTATCATGTTGCGGTATCATTGTGAGAGCTGTAGCTGGGCCTGGTGGCAAGAGAGTCAGTGAAGCAGGTTCTGTCTCTGACACCTATTAGTGGGCATGTCCTTTACCTCCTTGGTGCCCAGGTCCCACTCACTTGTTGGTGTGCATCAGGGGATGGACTTCCTACACCTGGGATATCACTGGTCTAGAAGAAAACACTTACTCTAACTCCTGTCAAGTGGGCCAAGGGCAGGCCTCCCAGCCCCTAATTCTTGCTTCTTCTGGCCCAGGATGCCTCTCTTTGTGGGATGGGGCTAAGGGCTGAGGAGGCCCAGCTTGTCTTCACTAATTAGCTTCTTAAAGGTCTTTCCCCTAGACTTAATTTTCTTGGACTCCGCTCTTTACTGCTTCCTCTCCAGGTTCCTCTTTGTAAATGATTTGCTTGTTTCTGCCCAAGGGATAGAAATGAAAAGCCCATCTGTGTCTTGCACAATCTGTCTACCTGTGGAGATAAAATTGACCCAGTGCTTGTGAAAAGTACAGCTAGGACTGTTTTGGTATTATCTTTGGCTCTTCAATGCCTAGGACACTGTCTATAGTAAGCATTTAATAAATGTTTGTAGAGAATTGAACCCAGGCTCCCCCAACCAGCCGAGGGAAACCCTCTCGTCTTTTCTCTTGTTAGGGTCCCCTGCTAGCTGAGAGCAGACATACCTATCTGTTGGCCCTTCAGCTGGTGGTAGGCACTGACTGTTTGTCTCCAAGCCTGGAAGAGCATCTTTGTGAATCTTAACCCTGCTTCACACCATCTGTCACACAGGCACCTTCTCCTCCTCTTGTTGTCCCAAGAGCCTCTGGAATGAGAACATGTTAGGATTGTTGTAGGAAGGGCAGATTTTGTTCTTCCACTCAGTTTCTGTTCCAAGAACATTAATGATTAACTTCACCTTTGTTGTGTGGTTAGTAGGATGAGTATTCTTACCTAATCCCCTCCATCTGAGAAGACTTGAAGAGGGTAGAGGCACAGGAAATGAGTATGGAATGTGTGCATGTGTGTGTATGTGTACATTCATATGTGGGCATGCATATTTATGCATGTGTACCAGTATGCATGCACACGTGCTATATGTGTGTCCATGTGTGTACGTGGGAGTCTGTAAGTCCTGGAAATGATTGGCTTGGCAATGGGAGACAGGTCTGCCAGTTAGTGCCTGAAGTGGGAGGCCGTTGCAGGTGGGCGGCTCGTTCTGTTTTGTTTGGGGAATGAGCCGTGCTCGTAGCTCATAGGCTGGGCCACAGTGTCTCACAAACCTAGAATCATGGGAAGGAAGGTCTTGTGCTCCTGCTGGCAGCTGTTTCATTTTCTGGAAACTTATTATTTTTTGGCCCATCCTTTGGTATCGAAGCAGCTGGGCTTGGAGTCAGGAATGTCTGAGTTCAAATTTGGCTTCAGACTCTTACGAGTGGGTGGCCTTGAGAAAGTCACTTCACCTCTGTTAGCCTCCTCTTCTCAAAAATGGGCATAATAATAACAACACCTAGGTGAGGATCAAATGGGGTGATATTTGTAAAGCGCATTAGCACAGTGCCTGGCACGTAGTAGGTGCTTAATAAATACATATTCCTTTCTCACTCATTCTCTTATTTGGAGAAGGCTGAAGTAAAAAATTGTCAGGTTTATAAGGCAATAAAGGGAAGACTGCTATTTTGCCTTCTCTTCTTGCTTCACCCTTCCCTCCAAGTTCACCATTATCACACTTAGGATTGTCTGATGGCTATCAGGAAATGACATCATGTTTTTGGTTGCCTGGGGAAAAGATAATAGAGGATGTATTTTTGGTGGCCCTGAACCAGTGTTATTGTGCCTCTGCCCATTAGGGGGTGCTATTGTAATGCTACAAACAGATTCCCGTTTCTCCAGGTCAGTGCACTCTGGTATTGGCTGAGGGTCCCCAGGTCTCCCACTCCAGGCCTCTCTTCAGTCAGGAGAACAATCTGGTACCTCATGGGCAGCTGTGGGCCATCCTAAGCAATGTTGCTCTTGCAAAAAAGAGCACAGATGAGTGGCCGAAAATACATCGAATGGGAACTTTACAAATGAGGAAGGGATAGCTACTATTTTGTGAGAATGACAGAACTGGTTCTTTTTTCTGTTTTCCTAAAAGATTTTAAAAAAAATTGCTATCATAGAGGCAGCTAGGTGGCACAGTGGATAGAGTTCCGGCCTTGGAGTCAGGAAGACTTGAGTTCATATATGGCCTCAGACACTTACTAGCTGTTTGACCCTGGGCAAGTCACTTAACCTCGATTGCCTCACCCCCTAAAAAAATTTGCTATCTTTTTATATCACCTTCATCTCCCCATTCAGCTAGATTAACTGAGGCTACAACCATGTGTGACAGTGTGTTTGGTGGTACATGGTGATAGACCCCTGCCTTTGCGAAGACTGGAGGGAGGGAGGCGCAGTCCCATTTATCAGCCTTTGCAGCCAAATTGTCCAGTCCAAAATCGTGATCAGTGCTAGTTCCATTTATATGGTCATCATTTTAAATCTACATATATTTATAAATGTGTGTATACATCTAACTATATCTGTCTGCACACAGATAGTTCTTGCCTTTTGTGCAAATCGCACCTCCCCAGCCCCCATCTCCTGCAGTGTGGGCTGTGGCTCCCAGCAGGCCACAGGCTGAGGCAGGGCCAATGATAGCAGCAGCGATGCAGCGCTAAGCCAGGAGGCCTCTGCTTGGGGCCCTGAAGCCACTTGGGTTGTGAGGGTATAGAACTTCAGAGAAGGCAGGCATCAAAATCGTCTGCTCAGATAAATGAGAACTATGTGTGTGTACACACACACGTACACACACACGCACACACACACACACACGTCTATAAAGAGCAGATTTGTTCTTTCACTCGCTTTCTGTTCCAAGAAGAGCATCAACGACTATTTTCATTTGTTAAGATGAGTATGCTAACCCTGCTCCTCCATGAAGTCTTGAAGAAGACTGCAGCACATAAAAGTGAATATGGAAGTGTGTGTGTGTGTGTGTGTGTGCGTTGTATACAATATATATGCATAGGTGTGTATGTATGCATACAAACTTAGACATTTATACTATCCTGGTGCTGCCAAATCCACTCTGCTTCAACTTGTATGTCTTTTTGAGCTTTTCTACATTCTTTGCATTTCTTGTTTCACAGTGCACCAGATATTCCATGACATTCATGTACCACCATTTGATTAACCATTCCCCGATCCATGGGCATTCACTTAGGTTCCAATTCTTGGTTACCATGGACGTGGTTGCTTTGAATATTTGGGTGTATGTGGGACCTTTCTTTCTTTGTATTTCAGCATTCTTAGGGGTCTATGTCTGGTTGTGACATCTGAGGTCAAAGAGTCTGACCATTGATTGTAGTCGCTTCCCAGAATGGCTTTTAGCTATTGACTGTTTGGCACGAGGGAAGGAGTCCTTGGCCTTCCGCTGGATCTCTGCCTGTTACTGCTTGGGGACTTGGGGCAAGTTACTGAAGGTCTCTGGGCCTCAGTTTCCTTCTCTGTAAGGTAAGGGGTCCCTTGGAGCTCCCATGGCCCCTGAAAGCTAGTGGATAGAGTGCTACTACACTGATTGAGACACTACCCAGTCTTTGACCCTGCTAAAGTCACTTTCCTTCTGTCTGCCTCAATTTCCTCACCTGTAAAATGGGGATAATAATAGCCCCTACTTCTCAGGGTTATGAATTAAAAATGTGATATATGTAAGGAATTTTACAGAGCTTAAAAGTGCTGTGTTTTAGTAAGATTATCAGTAAATATGTGAACGTATGATGAGGAGAGTTGTTGACGGTGGCCAGCTGTTGCCTGACTCAGTGCTTCCTTCAGCCTGCTTGATTATTCAGAATGTTTAGCTTGGAATCTCCTAGCTGGAAGGGCCTTTAGGAATTGCTTAGTTAACCGACCCCCTCATCCCTCCTTTCCCCCTTTTTTCTCTAAATAGTTTATTGTGAACTTTAAACATCAGTGAGGATGTTTAAACATTTACAATTGTTGATGTGAAAAAAAATGTCAGAATATAAATAACTAATGACTTAATCTCCGGCTCTCCTGCCAATTTTGCTTGTCCATCCATCCTTGTGTTTCTATCTACATTTTAGAAAGATGTTATCAGTTTAAATGTTCCAGTTGTTTCTTTGCTTTGTGTGGTTTTAAATCTGTCCTTTCCCATTTCTTCATATTCTTTCGTTGTCATTCTCAATTGTATACTCGAACATTCGGTTACGTTAGCACAATACAGTTGGTGTAGCCTTTCTTGCTTCATTGAATGGGGTCTTAGAAGCAACCAAGTTCAGCTTGCATTTGAACTCAAACCCCCTTTAAAATACTGCTGCACGTGGCCTTTTGCTCATTGCTTCTGAAAACCTCAGGCAGGGCTTGTGTATCAGTGTGTGTGTGTGTATGCATGTATATGTGACTGCTTGTGTGTGTATCTGTGAGTGTATTTATGGGTATATGTGTATATGCAAGTATATATGTGTGATGTGTGAGTGTATATATGTGTATGCATGAGTATGAGGATGTGCATATATTATATGTCTGAGTATATTTATGCATGTGTATTTGTGAGTGTATCTGTATATGCAAGTATATATGTGTATGTGTGAGTATGTATGTATATATACATACACATGACGGTGCCTGTATATGTGCATGTATATATGTATGCATGTATATGCGAGTGTAGTTATACATGTATGTATATGTGTATATGTACAAGCATGTGTGAGTGTGTGTGTATGCATGCATATGAGGGTGTATATGTGTGTGTGTATGTGTGTAACTGTTATTTCTAGGGTGACCTGTTACCCTGGGAATGGTACTCATTGTTGGAAACCTTTCCTTATGTGGAGCCTAGGTCAGCCTCTTTACTCAGTTGAGCCCTAGGACCAAACAGAGTAGCTCAGTACATCTGAATGTGCCAGTTTGGTGCCCAAAGAGTTGCTATCCTTTGCCTTGTGACCCGCATGTGGAAATGTGCTGAATTTCCTCCGTCTATCTTGTTAAACTTTTTTTTGGCTAATTTTGACCCACCTCTTCTCACAAATGTGAGAAGTGACATGCTCAGTGTCACATACTTAGTGGTAGGGCCAGGTCCAAAATTCTAGTCAACAAAAAATGTTGAAGTGCCAAAAGGTGCTAGGGCTACAAAGACCACCTCTGCCCTCAGGGAGCTCATACTCTGTGAGGGGAATATAACATACTCAGGTCAATACAAGGAGTCCTTTCAGGGACCAAAGAGTGCTCACTAACTTGTAGTGTCAGAGTCAGAACTGAAACCCAGCTCTTCCTGACTCCACACCTAGCACCCCGTGCTTTCTTTCCTGCAGGGCTGAGTTGACTCTCCAGGAGGCATTTCCAGCTGGGTGACTCATAGTCATCTCAGCCTAAATAGGCCCGAAGCAGGCCCCCTGCCCTTCTCTTGCCTCTGCACCCAAGCCAGGCTTTCCCCCCACCTGCATATCTCTGTTGAGGGTACTGCCATCCTTACTCGGGCAAGCTTGGTGCCCTCTTTTTCTAATCAGCCCTCCAGGCCTTGCCAGTTCTTCTTCCACATTGCTCATATCAGCCTCCTCATTTTTCCCCTTGACTGTTGCCATGGTCTTAAGGCTCTCCTGCCCAGGTCACCCTCCACATGGCTGCTATTTCACAGGCCTGACCATCTTACTACACTGCTCTATTGCCCTCTCTAGAACCAAATATAAATTCCTCAGTTTGGCTTTTAAAGCCCTTCAGACATGACCTCAGTCTACCTTCCCAGCTTTACTGTCTTCTTTGGCCTTCTTGCTCTTCCTTCCCCAGGATCTCCATCTCTTTCCTTGTGCCTTTGCTCTGCCCCCACCCCCTCCACCATGCTTGGGATTGTCCCTCTCTATTCTTGCTTCACAAGAGGGAACCCCCACAGGTTTTTTAAGTAGGAACTTGGCCCAGATCTGTGCCTTAGGAAGATCAGCTGTGTGGGGAATGAATTAGAGAAGCGGAGGAGCTGAATTGGAGGGAGACCAGTTATATTTGATTATAGTAATCCCGGTGAGAAGTTTGATAGCCCAGTGCTGGGCCTCCAGTGCCTCTTTGAGGGTTGCTGGGGGTCATTCAGTTGCCTTGGTTGATTGGAAACATGATGTTGCCCATGGCTGGTATGGAAGTGTTCTACATGACTGCACATGTATAATCTATGGATATCAGGTTGCCTGCCTTCTCAAGGAGGGGGGAAGAGAGGGAGAGAATTTGGAACTCAAAATTAAAAAAAAAAAGAATGTTAAAAAGTTTTGTTTACATGTCATTGAGAAAAAAAAATTAAATAAAAATTAAATTAAAAAAAAGATGATGTCCTTGAGAAATAGTGGTGAGGTGATTTTTTTGGAGAGGGCACACAGGATAATTAGTTTAATTTGAGATGCTGAGGGGTATCTAGGTAGAGTTGTTTCTCAGACATTTGGTTGTGTTGTACTGGAGCTCAGGATGGTGGGCTCATAGATTCAGAGTTGGAAGAGACCTTATAGCTTGTAAGAGTCCAACTCTGAAACCTCGTGAGCTTCAGTTACAAGGCCAGGGCCACACATAGTTAAGTATCTGAGGCAAAATTTGACCTCAGGTTGTCCTGACATCCAGTCCAGCTGGCTATCCACTTAGCGATGTTGGGGGAGGAGAGAGACTCACCATCCCTTGCCTTCTCCTTGGCTTCCTGATATCTCAATTGCCAAAATGCCTGCAGGTGGCCATGTCCACAGGTTGGGCGTTTGAGGGCTGTACTGAAACCTGACCTCAGATGATCTCATTGATCCTGATTGACTCATTACTCAATAGTTAGCACACTCCTACCCCTTTGACTCTCACCACCCCCAGTGATACTGAACCCCAAGATGGACAGAGCTAACCCTACCAATCTTATCCCTTCATTCCCATCCACCTCAGCCCTACCCCCTTGCCCCTTTCTCCTCTCTTCTCTCACTCCAGATCTGCCCCTTGCGCTGTGCTCTCTGGACCTCATAATCCATAATGAACAAACTTCCTTTTGTCTTATACCACTTCCCCTGCTGCTCTTTGCACCTTCCTGGTACTCACTGAGATCTAGTTCCCCATGATGGCACAGCATTGTTGCATCCTCTTTCTAATACTAGCTATGCTTTCATTTAAACCCCCCACCCCTCGAACTATTGAGTCAGAATACTTCTTGTACTCCATTGCCACTTCCAGACTCTCCCTCAGCCTGTGAGGTTCATGCAGTGCAAATTTATCTTCCAGACTCTGACAGCCATCATTTACCCATGCCCCAGGATCTTCCTCCTTTCTCAGTGAAGCCAGTGACTGGCACACAGCCTTTCCTTTCCACCTCAACTCCAGCCCTCTGACGGGTAGACTTCAACAGACGCTTTGATATTCCCTCAGATCCCCTGATTTCCAGTTCCAAATCTCATTAGCTCCTATCCCCTCCTTCTCTGTTCACCTTAGCCATGTATTGGATGGCCATACCCGTGATCTTGCCATCACCCATTCATGGTCCATGCTCAAGAATTCCAAAATTCCTTTATCTGATCATACTTAATCTTGTCATCTATCCTGTGCCTTACTCCTTTCTACATCTGCTCCTTGCCCTCATTACTGTAACTCCTTATCCTTCCATTCTTCAGTTCTGTCCCAGGCTATCATCCTTACTTTGGTGGTACTTTCTTCCCTTTCCAGTCTCGACTCTTTGATGAACCAGTTCGACTCCTTGTTACACTCTACTTTTGAATGTTTTGTCTTCTTACTGATAATACCTTGCCAAAACCAATCCCATGATGACTTCTTCACTCCTGCTTATGTGCTGCTGGACAGAATTGGGGGAAATAATGAAACCATGCTGTCTGGGTTCACTGCAAATTTATGCCCTTATTTCAACTGAGGTCCTCATCTCAGCATGGCAGTCCTTTTACTCCTCTCTAATGTCTTTCCTATTCTGACTCACGACAGAAGCTGTTCCAGACCTTTTTTCCTTTCCTCAAGCTGCCTGTATCTCCCTTCCTTCCTTCAGATGAGGACCCAGATTCATACTTTACCAAATTAAAACTGAGACCATTTGATGAGAACACCCTCTTCCCTCATTTTTGTTATCTCTCATCCCTCTGATGTTATCCTTTCCTCTCTTTTCTTTTACCCCAGTTTCTCATGAAGAGGTAGCCCTTCTTCATACCAAGGCCAGTCCTTCTACATGTACCCTTGACCCTCTCTCTCCTATCTTCTTCAGCAGATTGCCCCCACCATCATCCCCACTTTCTCACTAATCTTCATTCTCTGTTTACTGGTTCTTTCTCTGCTGCCCACCAACATATCTGTCCTTAAAAATCCTTTATTCAACCTGACCATCCTTGATAGCTTTTGTCCTATATTTCGCCACTCCTTGGCTAAACTCTGAGAAAGCCATCTACACCAGGCGCTTCCACTTCATCTCCACTTGTTTGCTTCTAAACCCTCTACAGTCTGGTTTCCAGTCCCATCAGTCAACCACAACCACTCTCTCCAAACTTATCAATGATCTCTTAATTGCCAAATCTAATGGCCCTTTTTTAGTCATCTTTCCTGCCCTCTCTGTGGCCTTCTCCTCCCAGATCTTCTTCACTTTCTAGGGTTTGGTGACTGCTCTCTGCTCTCAGTCTGTCTTTTGTCACATCTTTATCCATGCCCTGCCCATTAACTGTGAGAGTCCTCTTGTCCCGGGCCCTTTTATAGTGACTTCCTACATTCTTCTACTTGATGATCTCCTCTACTTACATGGGTTCAATGATCATCTCTGTGCAGATGATTCCCAGAGCTGGTCTCGAGCCTGGTTTCCGGTCCTGCGTTGCTCATTAGACATTTTAAGATGGATGTCCTGTACAACAACACGTACAGCCTGTCCAAACAAGCCTCAGTTATTTTCCATTGCCCACTCATACCCTCTGGCCAAGCTCGCCTGCCTCCAAACTCCCTCCAAACTGGGGAGGGCAGCGATATCCTTCCAGTCGGCTAGGTTTGCCATCTCAGTGCCTTCCTTCACTGCTTAACTGTTGCTTACTCAGCAAAATGGCTAGCATTTGCAAAGTGCTTTACATATGTTGCCTAATTTGATCCTCACAACAAACCTGTGAGGTCGATGTTATTATCCCTATTTTATAGATGAGAAAACTGAGGCAAGCAGAGGTCAGGTGACTTGTCTATGGTCACACAGCCAGTAGGTGTCTGAAGCAGGATTTTTTTTTAATTTAAATTTTTTTGTTTCTTCCATATGCTTTTGAGTTGAAAATTTTTCTCCCTTTTCCTCCCCTCCACTCTCCCCAAGATGGCACACAATCTGATATAGGCTTTACATTTACATTCCCATTAAACATATTTTCACATTAGTGAAGTTGTAAGTGAAAATTAAAACCAATACGAGGAACCATCAGAAAGAGGAAACAAAACTCAACAGAAGGTAAAAATAAATGATAGCGATTCGACTTCCATAGTTCTTTCTTTGAATGTGGACAGCATTTTCCATCCCGAGGCCTCTGGAGTTGTCTTAGATCCTCATAATGCTAAGAAAGGTTCAGTTTAACAATCTTAGTCATTGCATAACATGGCTGTTATTGTGTACAAAGTCCTCTTGGTTCTGCTCACTTCACTCAGCATCAGACCATATAAGTCTTTCCAGGTTTTTCTGAAGTCAGCCTGTTCATCATTTCTTATAGCACAATAGTATTCCATTACATTCATATACCACACCTTGCTCAGCCATTCCCCAGTTGATGGGCATCCTCTCAATTTCCAATTCTTTGCCACCACAAAAAGAGCTGCTATGAATATTTTTTTACGTGTGGGTCCTTTTCCCATTTGTTTGATCTCTTTGGGATATAGCCCCAGAAGTGCTATTGCTGGATCAAAGGGTATGCATATTTTTGTAGCCCTTTGGGCATCTGAAGCAGGATTCATACTCGGGCCTTCCTGACTCCAAGTTCAGCCTAGCTGCCCACATTTCCAATCTGCTGCCAAATCTTATTTCTGTTGCCATAATCTCCTTCCCATAGGCCATTCCACACGGCCCCAAAACTAGTTCAGGCTCTTACCACCTTCTGCTTTGTGCTATTGTAGTAATAATTGGGCGCTGCATCAAGTCTCTTCTGACCCTCTTCCGGAGAGTTGCCCACGTGCTTTTCCTAAAGCACAGGTCCTCTCGTAGCACCCCACTATTTGATAAACTCCAGTGGCTCCCCATTATCTCTGGTATCAGAGGTATATGAACCTTGGTATTTATACTTCACACTCTGGCCCTTTCTTCTTACACATTACTCCCCTCTGCACACTCTGGTCCAGCTCCATTTGCTGTTGCTTACTTGTGATGTTCTGTTTTCTGTCTGTCTATCTCTTCTCTCTGTTTCTCATGCCTATGCTTTCTGTCATCATGCCATGTCTTAGAATTCCTGGCTTCCTGTAAGATTTAGCTCAGGTACTACTTCCTGTGGGATGCCTTTCTTTGTCTCTCCAAAGTTGCTAAAGCCCCTCCGTGGATGATAATCTTGTATGCACTGATTTATGTACACGTTGTCTCTCCCATTAGAATATTAGCTTCTTGGGGCAGCTAGATGGCGCAGTGGATAGAGCTCTGGCCTTGAAGTCAGGAAGATATGAGTTCAAATCCAGTCTCAGACACATGACACTTACTAGCTGTGTGACCCTGGGGCAAGTCACTTAACCCCAATTGCCTCACCAAAAAGAAAAAAAAAAAGAAAGGAAAAAAAAGAATATTAGGTTTTTGTATTTTTGTATTCCTAGCGCTTAGTACTGTGCCTAGGATGTGGTAAATGTTTAAAAAATGCTTGTTGATTGAGTAAAAAAGCTTTGAGAGTTCTCTGTTTAGAGATCAACAAATCCGTGAGAGTGATGGAGATTGCCAAGGGAAATGGCATATCTACAGAGAATGTATATAGAAGACTGAGCCTTGGCACAAATTGGTTTTTAGGGCCAAGAGGTAACCGATGATTTGGCAGTAGAGGCTGAGAAGGAATAGTCAGCTAGACAGAAGAAAACCAAGAGAGAGCAGTGGGTATGGCTGAAGCCAAGGGAGGGAAAATTTGTAGGTGGAATGTTGGGTTGACATTAGTAACAGCGTAAAGGTTAAGAAAGACAAGGACTGAGAAGAGGCTGTCAGAATGAGCATTTAAGAACTAATTTTGAAGGCTAAGTTTCCAGGAAGATCCAGTTGTAACTTAGGGGTGCTAACTCTCTGGCTGGTGGTCTTTCTCCTACACTGTGTGTGCTGTTTTTCATAGGAATCCACTGTCGTAAGGTAATGACCCCTTGCCCAGAGGTCTCCTCGGCCATCTCATTGTGGCGTGGAGGTGAGCTGGAGTGTCTTGGAACCCTACTGTAACCTACCGGGTCCTACTAAGCTGGACAGGCTTGGCCATAGGCCCCTGAAATGGTACAGCTACAATCTGAGGAACAGCTGAAGTTTGGAGGAGCTTATCAGTCACTAGTTTAACTGAAGGCTGACAGATTTTTCTGTCACATTTCAGTCACATTTTCAGATTTTTCAGTCACATTAAATCCCAGACTCCATTTATGAAGCCATGGACGAATTTGCGAATACCTAAAGGAAGTCCATGAGCAATGTTCCCCAGGAAACTCAAGATCCTATCAAGATCTCACTGGATCCTACCATTCCCTCAAGCTCTCATCTCTTCTCCCTTTCTCAGCCTTGAAAAAGATGCTACTTCGGGGCAGCTAGGTGACGCAGTGGATAGAGCACCGGCCCTGGATTCAGGAGGACCTGAGTTCAAATGTGGCCTCAGACACATAACACTTACTAGCTGTGTGACCCTGGGCAAGTCACTTAACCCCATTGCCTAGCCAAAAAACAAAAAGAAAGAAAGGAAGAAGATGCTACCTCCACTCCCTTCACTTACTAAACCTCAGCCCTTTGCAGGCCAGCCTCCAGTATCACTCAACTCAGCCTGCTCTCTCCAAAGCTACCTGTGATCTCAGCAGAAGGTCATTAGCAGTGTCCTAATGCGACTAATCTGTAGGACTCGAACTTGTGTTCTGGGGCTTTTTACAGTGTGTACTTTAAAAAGAAGTCCAAGTCCCATATTTTAGTTGCCAGTATTTTTCTTTATGAACCCTCTGTTTGCCACAGATACTATGTGTGCCCTCCTCACGTGCTGTGTCCAGCATTAGGAACCAAATGGAAAGATAAACAGTGTCCAGGCAATTTGGGAATGCTGCCTGGCCAGCTGCTGGGTGATTAGATGCTGCAGTGGCCACAGACATGCTCCTAGAGGCTCTTGTTTAGATCAGAGTTCCTTGAGTTGGTCGTCTACGGGCCTTGGGCTACTGTGCCGTGGCCCTGGCAAGGCCTCGAGGGAATAAAGACTCTTAAGAGAGCAACAGAGAACCGGGGCTGAGCACAGAGACAGCTGCTGCCCTGGGCTTCGTGGCTGTAACGTAGGCTGGCTGGCTTCGTTCCTCTGATTCCCAGCTTGGTCTCCCTTTTCCTCTTTTCCATCTTTTGCTTTCTAGTCAGTCTTCCTCTCTGGCTGAGCTTGATGAGGCCTTAAGACATCACTCTCTTGGTGGGTATGTTGATAGCATGTTGCTGTCCTTTGAACTGGTCTTGCTTGTTAGTTCAGGTAATAAAAACCTAGTAGGTTTGTCTTGCCCAGTTTATAGTCAGATGAGATGCTCTTTCTTCCTCTTAGTCTGTGGGCCCGGATGCTACGTAGTTGTAGACCTCTTTTGAAAAAAAATGCTGTAAAGGTTTGGGTTGTGGTTTTTTTTTTAGTTTTTTAAAAAGAAATACACAATAACTTTAACAAGATAGTAACAATTTTGCTGTGTTTGTGACCCTTTTCACACTTTTTTCTTTGCATTTTAAAAATATTTTGTTAATTCTCCCTCCTCCCCGTCCCCCCCAGTGATCACAGATCACAGCCCCTTGCCCTCATCTCCAGGGGCCCTCCCTTGTAACGAACACGGTGGCCGTGTCTGAGAAGGCATGTCTGGTTTCTGCCTCCCTTGGTCCATTACCTGCCTCTCTGTCAAGGAGGGGAAGTTCTGACTGGTCCCAGCTTTAGTCAGAGTTCTAAAGTTTTTCTGACTTGTTCTCGCTATTCACTGTGTAAATCCTTCCCCTGGTTTATAGCCATTCATGGAAGTCTTTTTCTGTTTCTCAGAAGCTGACCTTTTTGTCACTTCTTATGGCAGCCCAAGTTTCCCTTACATTGACAAGCCGCTCCCCTTTCACATATCATATTATGTGTGTCCAAAAAGATGTTTGTATAGTTTCTCACCACTCAAGAATGGCCTTTCACCAAATGCTTCATTGGAAAATTCTAGTGAAAAAGAAGACGCTATATGCTGCAATAGGTAGAAAGCTGAGCCTGGTGTCAGGAATCCAGCCTCACACATTTATTAGCCTCACACTGCTTTGGTCTTCTACTGGTTTCCTTTGTTTGGATTAGTGGGACAGAAGAGCTACAGAACGGGTCTGACTGCTCCTGAAATATCTCAAATGAGAATTTGGGGAGCCCTTTCATTCATTCATTGTTTGGGGTCAGAAAGTTTGGGGGTAGGGTGGGATTGAATGAGGGAGGGTGAAAAAGTTCCTGCCCTCAAGGGCCTTACTTTGTACTGGGGATTCAATCTATATGCAAATAATACAAAATATTTTTGGTTGTTTTTGTGAAGTCATTTTTCAGTTATGTCCTACTCTTTGTGACCCCATTTGGAGTTTTCTTGGTAAAGATACTGGAATAGTTTGTCATTTTCCTTCTCCATCTCATTTTACATATGAGGAAACTGAGGCAAATGGGGGTAAGTGACTTGTCTGGGGTCACATGGCTAATAAGTGTCTGAGGCCAAATTTGAACTTGGGAAGAAGAGTCTTCCTCTTTCCAGGCCTGGTACTCTGTCCACTGCGCCATATAGCAGGCACTTAACCTCTATTTGCCTTCATCCACTGGAGAGGAAAATGGCAAACTGCTCCAGTACCTTTGTCAAGAAAACCCCATGGACAGTGTGGTCCACAGGTCGCAGAGATCCGGGCGTGACTGAACAACAACATAATATATGATCTTGTGATATGTTACTGTGATTTCCTTGTTAGTATTTTATTTAAAATTTTTACATTATTGTTCATCAAGGAAATTGGTCTATAGTTATCCTTCTCTGTTTTGATTCTTCATGATTTAGGTATCAAGACCCATATTTGTGTCATAGAAAAAGTATAGTAGGACCCCTTTACCTCTTTTTTTCTAACAGTTTATATAGTATTAGAATTAATTGTTCTTTAAATGTTTGGTAGAATTTACTTATAAATCCAACTGGTCCTGGGTTTGGGTTTTTGTTTTTATCCCTTAGGGAGTTCACTTACAGCTTGTTCAATTTCTTTTAATAAGATAATATTATTTAGGGGCAGCTAAGTGGCTTAGTGAATAGAGCACTGGCCCTGAAGTCAGGAGGACCTGAGTTCAAATTTGACCTCAGACCAAACACTTGACACTTACTAGCTGTGTGACCCTGGGCAAGTCACTTAACCCCAATTGCCTAAAAATAAAAAATAAAAAAATTTTAAAAAAGGTAATATCATTTAAATATCCTACTTCCTATTCTGTTAATCTAGGCAATTTATATTTTTGTAAATATTCGTCTAATTCATTTAGATTGACAATTTTATTGGCGCATAGTAGAGCAAAATACTCCTAAAATTCCTTTTGTTTCATATTCATTAGTTATGAATTTACTTTTTTCATTTTTGATACTGGTAATTTTGTTTACTTCTTTTTAAAAAAACCATTAAATTAACTAATGGTTTATTTATTTTTTTGTTCCCCTCGACCCCAGTTTTATTTATTAGTTCAATGTTTTTTTTTTTTAAACTTGCTAGTTTTTCAGTCTTTCCTTTGATATTAAGGATTTCTAAGTTGGTGTTTTGGCGGCTATGTGGCGCAGTGGACAAAGTGCCCCATTGGCAGTCAGGAAGACGTGAGTTCAAATGTGGCCTCAGACATTTACTAGCTCTGTGTGACCCTTGGCAAGTCACTTAACCTTGTTTGACTCAGTTTCCTCATCTGTAAAATGAGCTGGAGAAGGAAATTGCAAACCACTCCAGTATCTGTGCCAAAAAAACAACAAAAACCCCCAAATGGTGTCACAAAGAGTTGAACGTGACTGAAACAACTCAACAAAGTTTGGTGTTTAATTGGGAGTTTTAAATTTATAGGTTTTCTATTTATTTTAGTTGCATGCCCCATATGTTGATCTGTTCTTTCTTTCTTATATTGATATAAGTGTGTAGTGATATAAATTTCCCTGTTATTTAGTTTCCAATTTATTTTTAATCTTTTCTTCAAGGGCTCCATATTAAATGCAGTTTTTATTCTATTATGGCCAGCAAGGTATAAGTTTAATATTTCTGCTTTCCCATATTTGTGAGGTTTTTAACGTCCTAACACATGGTCAATTTTTGTGACGATGGCATACGTGCCTTAGAAATAGGCATATTCCTTTCTAGTTACTTTCAGTACTCTCCAGAAAGCTGTAATATTTGACTTTTCTAAAATTTCTTAGCTTCTTGTTTATTTTGTGTTTGGCATCTTCTAGGCTTCAGAGGTGTCAATTGAGCTTCCCCACTGTTATACTTTTACTGTCCGTTTTCTCCTGTATCTCATTTAACTTTTCCTTTAAGAAATTACATACTCTGCCATTTAGTGCATATATATTTAGTATTGATTACTTCATTGTCTGTTGCACTTTTTTAGCAAAATATGGTTTCTGTTTAACCCTGTTTAACTATTGTGGTTTTTTTTCTTTGTCTGCAATCATGATCTCTATTCCTACCTTTTTTACTTAAGCTGAAGCATAATAGATTCTTCTCCAGCCCCTTATTTTAACTTTGTGTGTATCCATCTGTTTCAAGTGTGTTTCTTGTAAATAGTGTGAATTCTGGTTTCTAATCCATTCTGCTATCCTGTTCCATTTTATGAATGAGTTCATGCCATTCACTTTCACATGATTGCTAAGTGTACAATTCTTTCCGTCCTGTTTTCTTATACTTTTCTTGATGTTTTTTACCTTCTCCCCTCTTTAACAGTCTCTTTTGGGTCTGGCTACTTCCTCTTTTAATTTACCCTCCCTCTTATTATCGCTTCAGTCCTTTTCAACCTTTTTCCTTTTCCTGTTGTTTCCTTGCTGGGTAAAATGTACCTAACTCTGTGCAAGTGTATACTTCACTCCTTTAGTCAGTTTGAGTGAAAGTGACGGTGATGACTTAGATTCGGTTCCTTTCTCTTTCTCCGTCACCTTGACTGCCCCTTCCCTAGCAATTTTCCCCCCAAATAGTGAATTCTTCCCCCAGGAACTGGGGTCTTTGGGTTTCTCAAACACTATGCTGTTATGTGTATTTGCTTCCCTATGTTGTGTACGTAATCTTTCCCGCTGATCAGCAACCCCTCCCCCCACCCCCCAGACTGAATCATTTTAATGATTATTGCTTTGTAGTATAGTTTGAGATCTGGCATTGACAGACCTCCCTTCTTTCCCAATTTTAAAAATTATTATCCTTGAGATTCTTGACCTTTTGTTCCTCTTTATGAATTTCATCCTTTTCCTAGAATATAAAATATTCTTTTGGGAGTTTGATACAGCAAACAAGCAACTTAATTTGGTAGTATCATCATTTCTATTGTATTGGCTTGACCTACCCAAGAGGGATATTTCTCCAATTATTTAAGTCTGTATTTCTAATTCTTTTTTTTTTTGTGCAAGGTAATGGGGTGAAGTGACTTGCCCAGGGTCACACAGCTAATAAATGTCCAGTGTCTGAGTCCAGATTTGAACTCAGGTCTTCCCGAATCCAGGGCTGGTGCTCTATCCACTGCGCCACCTAGCTGCCCCTTGTTCTTTCTTCTTTGCCCCTGTGGAGTATGGAGAAACAAACTGCTATTTTAGAATTCAGTATCAATAATGGAGATATGTCCTAGGTGTTCATGGTCTTTCAGAGATAGTGTCCTCTTCCTATGGGCCAAAGTGAAATCATTCCCTCTTCCTCTTTTCCCTAAGCAGTTTATCACTGAAGCTCCTCTTTTACATTGAAACGCTCACTGGGAGGGTCCAGCCTATTAGTTTACATTTTTTTTTAAGGCATTGGTGTGAAGTGACTTGCCCAGGGTCACACAGGTAGTAGATTTGAACTCAGGTCCTCCGGACTTCAGGGCCGGTGCTCTATCTGCTGAGCCACCGAGCTGCCCCCAGTTTACATTTTTGTGTGTGAATAATACTGATTTGGCCGCCAGAGCCAGCTGGGTGGCTAGTGGATAGAACGCTGGTCCTAGAGTTAGGAAAACCTTAGTTTAAAGCTCTTGGCACAGTGCCAGGCACATAGGAAGCCCTGTATAAGTGCTTATTCCTCCCCCCTCCCCCCAACTCTTCTGACAGGGCCTCTCTGGGGGAACGAGTTTGGATTGGGGAAGGAGTAGAGAGGGAGGTCACTTTGGAGCCTGAGTGGGGTGGGGCTTTGGACAGCCAGAAGGCTGCATGAGCACACTGGCCTCCTCTGCAGTAGGGAAGAGGCCCCAAACACAGATAACCTGTCTGACAGGTTTGGATAGGGCCGGCTGCACTCAGATGCCTTTGTATCCTGTCTTTGGCCCAAGTCTGACATGAGGTTGTGCAGGTAGGTTGCTGAGGCCTATTGTTATCCGTCATTTTCTTTTAAGGCTTGTTACTTCTTGTCAAGATTTAGTTAATTGGAGCTTTTCTGTAGCTTTATTCTATCATTTCACATCCGGGCCTCTCTGTAACATTGTCCCTATACTTAATGCAGTATTATTAAAAATATTAAGGGCCCTAGCAAACCTGTGTCAGAACCTGGACTTTCACATAGACCATTGATCTTCTCTGCCTTTTGTTTTTTTTGCAGCTCAGTGCTATAATGATTCATAAATGCAAGTTTATAGGTTAGTAGAACTAATAGTAATAGTATAATGTAGTGCACATTTATTAGTTAACACTAAGGTAAGTGTTTAGACTGTGACTTCTTAATTTCATGTTGCTTCATGAAGTGTTTTAATGTTGTAATTACTTATAAAATGAGGTTTCTATGGTAACTGGCTCTGGCAAGCTCCTTTGATTGGCTGCACATCCTCTTCCTGGTTAGATTGGGCAGTACAGGAAGTCGGCCTGCTTCCCACCAAACTCAGGCGGGCTAGGAGCCTGATAGGTCTTTCATCAGGAAAGGCCTTATGGGTTGTGATTGTAAGTGATGACCTGCTGGCTCAGTGGGGTGGAGTTGTCCCTGCTGCATGCCTTTGTTTTGCTTCCCATTTGGTCTGATAACTTCCACAATTAGGATGGCCTCTCAGCTTTGCAGGTACGGTATACTTAATAGTCCGGAGCGAGCTGTGGAGTGGGTTTTTTCTGTGGGTGGTAGGCCTGCTGGGCCACTTTCTGGAAGCGATGGGTGAGACAAGTGGAAGAATGGAAAGTACAGCCCCGTACTCTGCCCCTAGCTCTGTGCTGGGAACCATGGCAGTTGTGCTGAGGACCTTGAGGGCCACAGATGCTGACTTCCTGGAACTGGTCCCTATCAACTAAACGCCTTAGAATTGAAAGAAACTGGAAGTGCAACCATGCATTGCCTCCTCAGGGCTTGTGAAAGAGAAGCCTGGCAGGTTTTTTCTTATACTTGGAGCACAGTGGGGCTGGCAGGCTAGATGTGCAGGTTATCTTCTTCCCAGCATTGGGATTTCTATGATACTTTGCCCTGCTACAAGCCAGCATGGCTAATAGCTGGGCTCATGATTTACATACTTGATTACAAATTCAAATATAAACATAAAAAAACCCATTGAACATACTTTATAATTGCTTACTTTAAAAAAAGTGAATTTTAACATCCCAAATGGGAAAATAATAACAGTTTAGTTATTACTCTCTGTTCCCTCCAGCTTTCTTTGCCCATTTAATCCCTATTTGTACATGTGTTTTTCCTTTTATGTAGTCATCAGTCTTTGTATGGTTCTCCCAGTTTTACTTAATTTACTTTAGTGGATAGGCAGCCTTGGAACCAGGAAGACTAGGGTTCAAATTATGCCTCTCACATACTAGCCACGGGTCTCTGGGCAGGTCACTTAATTTTCCCAGTGCCTCAGGCATGTTTTTGAAAATAGAAGTTGCAGAGAAGGGTACAATTTGTACTGGCACAAGCTGTTTTTTCATCTTGAATCCTTTTTATTGATGCAATCACAGATCATTCAGGGCCCTGTTCCTTTCCAGATTTTTCTGTGTTCTCATAGTTGCTATTCTTTTTTTAAAAATTTATTATTTTACTTTTCCCCAGTTACATGTAAAAACAATTTTTAACATTTGTTTTTAAAACTTTGAGTTCCAAATTCTCTCCCCTCCTCCCCTTCCCCCCACATGGAGAAGGCAAGCAATTCGAAATAGGTTGTAGTCATGCAAAACATTTCCATATTAGTCATATAGTGAAAGAAAACGTAGACCAAAACCAAAAAAATCCTCGAGAAAAATAAAGGGGCAGCTAGGTGGCACAGTGGATAGAGCACCAGCCCTGGAGTCAGGAGTCCCTGAGTTCAAATCCATCCTCAGACACTTGACACTAGCTGTATAACCCTGGGCAAGTCACTAAACCCTGTTGCCTAGCAAAAAAAAAAATAAAAAAAGAGAAAAGTAAAAATAAAAAAAAAGTATGTTTTAATCTGTATTCAGACACCATCAGTTCTTTCTCTGGGGATGGACAGCATTTTTCATCGTAAGTCCTTCAGAATTGTTATGGATCATTGTATTGCTAAGAGCTAAGTCATTCACAGCTGATCATCCTATAATGTTACTTTGTACACAGTACCTTTCACTTTGTTTTTTTATTTTATTTTATTTTATTCATTTATTTTTTAGTACCTTTCACTTTGCATCAACTCATGTAAGTCTTTCCAGGTTTTTCTGACAGCATTCTGCTCATCATTTCTTACAGCACACTAGTATTCCATCATAATCACATGCCACAACTTGTTCAGCCATTTCCCAATTGATGGACATCCTCTCAATTTCCTATTCTTTGCCACCAGCTGCTGTAAATAGTTTTGTGCATATATATCCTTTTCCTTTTTGTTTTTTATCTGTTTTGGGATACACACCTAGTAGTGGTGTTGCTAGGTCAAAGGGTATGCATGGTTTTATAGCCCTTTGGGCATAGTTTCAAATTGCTCTACAGAGTGGTTGAATCAGTTCACAGTTCCACCAATAGCGCATTAATGTCTCCTTTTTCCCACATCCCCTCTAACATTTGTCATTTTCGTTTTCTGTCCTGTTAGCCAATCTAATAGGTATGAGGTAGTACCTCAGAATTGTTTTAGTTTGCCTTTCTCCAATCAATAGTGAGTTGGAGCATTGTTTCATATAGCTATAGATAGCTTTGATTATTTCATCTGAAAACTGTTCATATCTTTTGATCATTTAGCAATTGGGGAATGGCTCTTACTTTTATAAATTTGACTAGTTCTCTACATGTTTGAGAAATGAGGTCTTTATCATAGAAACTTGCTTCAAAACTTTTTTCACAGTTATGATTGCTAGATGTATTTCCCTCCATCCTGTTCCTTTCCCTGCTCCCCGTTTATTCTATTCTCTCTTCTTTCACCCTGTCCCTCCTCAAAAGTGTTTTACATTACTACCCCTCCCTTAATCTGCCCTCCCTTCTATCACCATCCACTTTCTCTTATCCCCTTCCTCTTCTACTTTCCTGGAGGATAAGATAGATTTCTATACCCAATTGAGTGTGTATGTTATTCCCTCTTTGAGCCAATTCTGATGAGAGTGAGGATCACTTGTTCTGCCTCACATCCCCCCCTCTTCCTCTCCCCTGTAAAAGCTTTTTCTTGCCTCTTTTATGTGAGATAATTTACACCATTCTACCTCTCCCTTTCCCTTTCCCAGTACATTCCTCTCTCATCCCTTAATTTATTTTTTTTTTAGATATCATCCCTTCATATTCAAGTCACACCTGTGCCCTCTGTCTATGTATACTCCTAACTGTCCTAATAATGAGAAAGGTCTTATGAATTATAAGTCATCTTCCCATGTAGGAATGTAAACAGCTTATCCTTATTGAGTCCCATGTGATTTCCATTTCCTGTTTACCCTTTTATGCTTCTCTTGGGTCTTGTATCTGAAAGTCAGATTTTCTATTCAGCTCTGGTCTTTTCAGCAGGAATGCTTGAAAGTCCTCTGTTTCACCAAATCTCCACTTCTCCCCCCTAAAGCATTATACTCAGTTTTGCTGGATATGTGATTCTTGGTTGTAATCCTAGCTCCTTTGCCCTCTGGAATAGCATATTCCATCCAAGCCCTCTGATCCTTTAATGTAGAAGCTGCTAAATCTTGTGTTATCCTGACTGTGGTTCTACAATTATAGTTGCTATTCTTTATCAAGTTATCTTTTATTTTGATATTCCATGGATGATTCACCCATTTTCCCAATTGCTGAACGTGTATCTTCTTCTGACTTAAGAAAAAATTACAATATGATAGCGATCATCAAATATTTGAAGGGCTGATGTGGGGAAGACAAATTAGACATGCTGTTTTTGGCTTCCAGTAATGAGCAGAAGTTCAGAGGCAGATCTGAAAATGATAGAATTAAGAAACTTCAAAATGAGAGCTGCCAAAATGTGGCTGGGGCTGCTGCTGGAGGGTGGGAGCTGCCCCTCGTCAGAAGGGACTTTTGTTTGGCTAGGGGTTGGGTCGGTGGCTTCTGAGGTCCTTTCTCACGTGAACATTCTGTGAAATAGTGCTCCTCCAGCACTCCCTCTGGACTCTTTCTCCCAACCACTGTTTGTCTGCACTGTCTGGGTTCGGGCTGGGGGTGAGGCTTGCCAGAGGGCAGTTGTCTACTTTTCCCCTCAGCCTTCTGTCATCTCACAGTATGTGGTTGGGTTTCTTTTCACAGTTTGCTTCAAGTCTAACATCCTCAGTTATGACCCTGAGGGGTGAGATTTCTTACTTCTTATTTTTTTTTTTGACTAGGCAATGGGGTTAAGTGACTTGCCCTGCGTCACACAGCTAGGGTCAAGTGTCTGAGGCCAGATTTGAACTCAGGTCCTCCCGACTCCAGGGCTGGTGCTCTATCCACTGCGCCACCTTGATGCCCAAGGGGTGAGATTTCTAATACAAACTCAGCCTCGATGCTCCCCTCCAGTATAAATGAAGCATCAGTTAGCTTTTCTGAGGGGATATTTACCCAGGAATCTAGCAAGGACACTAGATTAAAAAAACTCCCTCTAAAATGGAGGGCTAAGAGTGCCTTTCTTCTCTACTAAAGTTGCTTTGGGTCTGGTGTTGCTGATGGATGCAGAGCTCCCTTGCTCATCAGCACGTTCCATGGTTGATGGGTCTGCCCTCGGCCGGGCTGATCCTTGGAGCCCACTCCTGCCAGACTTGGCTGTTGCTGCTGCTGGCCCTGGTTTGCCCAGGGGACTTCTGCTGGAACTCACAAGGCAGTGACCCGTTTTATTCTGTCTTTGGATACTTATTCACCCAAGATCAGGAAGAATAAACACAAAAGAAGCAGGTGTCACGTGCTCAGGGACACATGCTCAGGGACACATGCTATAATTACTTAGGGTCCAGGTGCCTTTGATTCTTTACCTTGTATCATACAATAGCTTGTCCGAGTTTACTGCTAGGTTCAGCTTTGGAACAAAAGGTGCTCCTGGAGTTATTTAGTTATGAAGTACCTTCTGCAGTTCTCACAGTGATCAACAGGTGGTTGAGCTGCAGAACCAGTAGGTGAGGGGAATCCCCTGAGGCAGATGTTTTGTGGCGTACTAGGGCAGAAGGGACAAATACTTCACTTTGCCAGGGGGCCCTAACGTTCCCAAGTATAGCCTGAACCAGATTGAAATGTAATTGGGAAATATTTAACAAAAGAAATACAGTAAAACATAAATAGTGTTAATGATGGCCACTGTTTCTATTTGAGTTTCATATGGTTACTCCAGGGAATTTAATTCATTATTATTACTCTCATCCAGTGACTTAAGGGATTATTGGTAGGTTTCAATTTGTGTTCTGTGTAGCTGTTCCTGCTAGAAAATAAGTATTGAATATTTGCCTTACCTGGTTGAATACTTTTGACAGCCACGCCCCATCCCAATTTTTCCAGTCTGCTCCGCAGCTAAATGGGGATTGGAATTAGAGCACCTAGTATCCTGGCCTTTGTGTTATCCCCTGAGCACTCCTTGAGTGTTCCTCTGTCAGAGTCTTGGTTAACAGTATTTCCTTATCAAGAATGAGGTCTCCCTTTCTCTTCAGTCCTATTCCTAATTTTTCCAGGCCAGTTTATGTCATTTTTTCAGGATTCTCCCCCCACCCCCCAGCCCAAGGTAGCCCATCCCTCCATTATAAGGTTTTCAGTAGAATCTTAGATTTGTAGAATGGCTGGAGATCATCTCTCTCTCTCTCTCTCTCTCTCTCTCTCTCTCTCTCTCTCTCTCCTCTCTCTCTCCTCTCCTCTCTCTCTCCTCTCCTCCCTCTCTCCCTCCTCCTCTCTCCTCCCTCCTCCTCTCTCCCTCTCTCTCTCCCTCTCTCCCTCCCTCCCCCAGGCTCTGGAAAGTACCATAACTTAAGGTGACCCAGGAAGTTAGGAACAGAGTCAGGATCCAAATCTCTTTGTTCTTACTCCGCTGCTATGTAGCTTCTCTTATTGTTTTATCTTATCTTATCTTTATGGCACTTCTGGCCAGGGTTCTGGACTTCCTTGCATTGTTACTATATTGTCCATGCATTGTTAGTCCGGGGAGGGGAGGAACTGTATTTGAATGAGGAACTGAACATCTACTTTCTTTCTTGAATTCAATGAATCATAATTTGGCTTTCTGGCTGTAGTATTTATTGTCTCATTGAATGTAAAGACTTATTGGACCTGTTCATTTTCCATACAGCTTTGTGGGTGGGTGTTTTTCTGGTTGCCTGCTCTGTTGGGGTCATTGCTTAGGCCCCATGAGAAGTATAACCAGACCTTCCTGCCTCCAAGAAATAGGGAACCCTGAAAAGATTCTCTGTAGAAGAGGTAGTTTTTAGCTAGCGTGTAAGACTCCAAATCTGTACCTGTACCTTCCTCTTCTAACAGTTGTTTTAGCTGCTGCTGCTGTAAAGAGGAAACAAAACAAAACAGAAAGCCCCAGCCCACTCCTGGTTGCCATGGATCTCACCCAGCAGTGTTTTAATTTTAGTGCTGACATTTTTATGTCAGAATCAGAAATATTGGCTGTGCTCCTAGTCAGCTCCCTGTTCGTGCTCTTGCTTAAGGGGGCAGGACTACAGGGTCCCCCCCCCCCCTTCTAGCTGTTGTTGCTGGTGGTAAAGTCTCCTCTGATGATTTTCAGGTTAGAGCTTCCTCTATAGCATATAGGCAGTAGGCCCACTTTGAAGTCATCTAGGCCGGTGCTTTGGACGTGGAATGGGTGTTGGATCCATGCTTTCATTGGTATGAGGGGCTTCTGGGAAGGAGACTCCTTTGGCCAGTGCAGGTCTGAACCTCCTTTGCAACTCAACTCCCAGAAGAGGCCCTGAAAAGCTGTGTGACTTGCCCAGAGGTGGGACCTGTATCTCCAGGCTTTTCTGACTCCTGAAGCTAGTTTCCTGTTCTTTATCTCTAGTTGCCCAGAGCATAAAATGGTGCTTTAAAATGTTTGTTTATTGAATTGGTGTGGGGAAACTGCATTGGACTTGGAGTTAGGAGATTTGAATTCTTGCATTTCCTAATTGTGCCACTTTTGGCAAAGGACAGAATCTGTTTGCTTATCCATAAGAAGGGCTGCCAGATAATAATACTTACTCTTGCATTTGTGAAGAAAGTGCTTTGTAAGCCTTAAAACATTGTAGAAATATTGAATGAAACAATTGGAAAGTAAGTGATATAAAAAGTATTCATTGTGTGGTCTAGACGGTACGAGACATGAAGGTTCAGAGAGGAGAGGGGATGGATGAGTGTGGGTTGGAGTCATCAGGCAGTGTTTCACAGGCTCACTTGCTTTCGGAAAGATAATTTTAGTTGGAATCCATCCATTCTTCTTTGTCTAAAAACGTGCCTTGACTGAGCAGTTACCAAACCTTTAGAGAGGAGGGAAAAGAGTAGCACATACATGGAATCAAACTTGGGGTGTGTTTATTGGAGTAAATGTTACAGGGCCATATATTGGGAACGAAAAGGAATTTAAATAGTCACTTGGGCTACCTCCTTGGTTTAATTTTATTTTAAAAATTCCTTTTCTCAATGTCCTTTTTCCTTACCTTAGTCATTTATACCATCTTCCCCTGCCCCCTTGCCCATGAATTCTTTCCTGTATGTAACAAGGAAAAACAATTGAGCAAAAGCAGTGGTGCAATGGCCCCTTCTGACAACGGACACAGGCGTCCAGCCTCCACGTTTCCCAGCTCAGTGCCAAAAGGGAGGCATTTCTCCTTGTCTGGTCTGTGGACCAGTGCTGGCTGTTCAGTTATTCAGACTTCTCTTTACATTGTTGTCATCATTTTGTATGTTGTGTGTTTTGGTCCTGCTTTGTTTATACGTCAGTTCACACGAGTCTACAACTTGCACTACACGCCGGTACAACACGTGATGTTGACTAAAGCATCCTGTTTCATTCACTCTTGGGCCCTAGCTGGTCCAGCCATTCTCCTCTTTGTTTCTAGTTCTTGGCTGTCACCAAATGTGCTGCTGTTCATGTTCTGGTATATAGTAGATCTTTTCTTCTGACTTTGACTTCTGTGGGGTATATGCCAGTAGTGTACCCAAGATTTTTGTACTCGGTTTTATAACCAAAGTTATGTGACTTGTCCAGGGTCAAGTAACTGAACAGAAGTGGGGTGTGAGTTCACCTTATTTGATTCCAAATTAAGCATTCCTTATAGCACTATGGGCAGGTCTGCATAGCCTACTCAGTGAAGCTCCAGTAGCATCCACGGCTTTCTTGTAGCCCAAGGAATTGGGCCCCCAGCGTGTCCAAAGCTTACTTTTAGTAAGCCGGTGTGGTGGCAGTTGTCGGGTCATATATAGGGAAGTTGGGGTGGAGGAGAAACTGCAAGGTCTGGGTGACGATGCTGAGTAGGGTCAGGATGAGGCGGGGGGGAGCGCTGTGTGGGCATGCCTGGGTGGGGTATCGTGGAAGGCTGATTAGAGCAATCCAAGTATAACCCTTTGGAGAAACAGGCAGAGATGATGATCATTCCAGCTTTGTGACTGGGAAGGAAGCTAACCAAATGAAATATTTAGCAGGAAATTGCCAGGCTATGATGATTTTGCCCAAGGTATGGTAAGCAGTGATTTCCAAGTGGGAATTTTGGAATTCTAGGGATGAGATCGGGCTTCCACCCTGCTGACCATCCATTGAGTGGTTTTGGCCAGATCATAGGATCAGAGTGTTGGAGCCGGAAGGGACCCTGGAGATGATCTATCTAAGTGCCTCATCTTACCAATGAGGAAACTGAAGCCTCGGGAGGTAAAGTGACTTGTGCCTAAGGTCACCCAGGGAGTACACATTCAAGGCAGGATTTGAACACGGGTCCTTTGACTCCAGAGCCAGTGCCTTGTCTGTTCTTTCCTCCCCGATACTTTTTAGCAGAGGTTGGTGAGAGATCTTCATTTCCCCAACCTTCAGGGCTTGCCAACTTTAAACTCTCCCATCAAGAAGTGACTTGCTTCTCCCTTCTTTGAAAGGGAAGCTGCCCCAAGGGGCCTGGGGTTAAGGAAGAGAGCCAAGAATTTTGAGCAGCCATCCCCATTGGTGTTAAAGTAGAGGCTTTGACCTGCTGTGGGTGGAATCTCAGAGGGGCTGAACTATCACTGACTTGCTTCCAGTTTTGAAAGTCAGGGCTGCCTGAGCTTGGGGTTGCTGATCTCTAAGGGGATGATGCCATTGCTTCAGGTTATTTCAGGACTAATTGAGTTGTACTTTGTCATGCTTGGGTAAAATGTTGGCATGCCCTTGCAGCTTTAGATCTATGACCCCAGACTCAGACTTTGAAATATGCCTTTGCCATCAGGCCATGGGTATACATTGCAGCACTCCTGGAAGGCTGAGGATGGAGGCTCTCCCTCAGTTAGGGGAAACTGTCCCTTTTCAGTCTGCACTGCTCCCTCCTGTGGGCAGAAAAGGAACAGCAGCCATCAGTCTGAGGCCTCTCAGTCTGTCCTTTTTTACCAGCTTTGTTAAACTGGGGAGGCACTCACCTGTTGTTAATATTTCCTTTTCCTCCTTCTAGGAATGGAGTTACCGCTGTTTTTTCTGTTTTGCTTTTGGCACCTGGAGCTTCCTGACGTTCTGTGTGCCTGGAGCTTATTTCTAATGTCTAAGCCCTATCTGAGATTTTACTTGTGCTTTGTTCTGCCCACAGGATCATGCGGCCAGATGACGCCAACATTGCAGGCAACGTCCATGGAGGGACGATTCTGAAAATGATTGAAGAGGCTGGGGCTATTATCAGTACCCGACACTGTAACAGCCAGAAAGGAGTAAGTATTTGGTGGGTCACCTACCTCTAGGCACTGCCAGGTACCCGTGGAAAAGCCTGAGCCCTCAGGTACATTACTGTCATCCCCAATCAGAAAACAAGTTTCAATGTAATGTCTCTGGCACTGGCCTTTTCCTTTTTTCCTAGCCTCTTGGGGTCTTCCGCAAGCCCTGTCCACTGTTAGGAGGCCTTTGGCAGCTTCCTTTGAAGCAGGAGGCACTTGGCCTCAGTGAAACTGTGGTGGGGAAGAAGCTCTGTTCTTAGAAGAAAATGGAAGAGAAATCAAAAGAATAGTGAATGAAGTTCATTATCCAAGTCACTTTGGAGCAGGGAATTCTTATCCTGGGGTGTCTGAACTTGTCTTAAAAAAACCCTCACAGTATTTCAATATAATTGGTTTCCTTTTCAATCTTCTGTTTTTGATTTTATGTATTTAAAAAGAAGTATTCTGAGAAGGGGCCCATAAGCTGTCAAAGGGGCTCATGACACAGCAACATCAAAAAGGTTCTGAACCCCTCTTTTTGAGTACCTGGAGCCATGTTTGCCATTACTGTTAATAAGGAGAGCTATGTGACTCTTGGATGCTCTGGGGATTCTAGTTGTGTGTGTGTGTGTATGCAGAAAATATATACACATATAAAATATATATACAGACAGTTCTTACTTCACTTAAATTCTCATTAACAAATTTGACTTTATATAAAAAATCCTGAAAGAAATATGCATTCCCAAAAAATTACAAAAACTGCTTATGCAAAGCAAACGTTGTATGATAAGACGAGTAAATGGTGGGGGGAAGCTGAGAAGCATCTCTAAGTCAGTTCCTTTGTGTCTGCAGACAGTGAGTTATGCTATGTTAAATAGTGATCCTCATATTTTCACCATGGCTGGCAGCAGACGTGTTCTTGAGGGGAAAAGTGAACCATTTTGTAAGCATAAGTGAATAGATAAAAAGAAGTAGAAAATATGAAAGAGGCAAAACTTGTCATCGATAACACATGAACTTAGTCTTCTAACTATGGACACCATAGTGAAGAATGCTGCCCAGGTAGGGGAGCATGGAAAAGGCAGCGTTTGCATGAAGTCGACTTATCTGTTGAAACAAACAGAAGGTGCTATTCTACAGATGAGAAACTATTGACTATTTGGATAGAAGCCCAAACTTAGAAGAATATTCCTTTAAACTTGATGACAATTCAAGCCAAATCTCAAAGCCTCTTTGAAGATTTAAAGTTTAAGTACCTTGAAGGAACACAGGCATTTATAGCAAGCGGTTTTTGGTTTGCATGATTTCAAAGTCATGCAGGATTTCATAATGTGCAAGTGTTAGGAGAGGCTGTTTAGTGCAGATATTGAAGCAGCGAAGTTCCCAGAGTTGCTGCAAAAAATAATAGATGAAGGTCCCTACTTGCTTGAACAAATCTTTAATGTAGATGAAACCAGCCTATTTTATCAAAGAGTGCCATCTCATCCACGTCTTGGTGGAGGAGCAAAGTGTGCCTGGGCGTAAGGCTTCTGAAGAAAGAGTTCCTCTTCTGCTTGGAGGGAATGCATCTGGGACTTGAAAATTAAAACCTGTTCTCATGCACCACTCAGAAAATCCTAGAGCATTGAGGGGAATCAGCCAGGCACCCCCTACCTGGGCATTATTTCGCTAACCCTAAGGCATGACTGACCCTGTTTGAACAATGGTTTATTCACTGCTTCTTCCAAAAATGGAGAAGTTTAGTAATGATAATCGTATTCCTTTCAAGATTCTACTTATTTTAGATAATGTCCCAGATCACTCCCCCTGCCCTCAATCTGGAAAATTTTAATGAAAAGCTAAAAGTAGGGACAGCTAGGTGGCTCAGTGGATAGAGCACCAGCCCTGGATTCAGGAGGTCCTGAGTTCAAATCCGGCCTCAGACACATAACACTTACTAGCTGTGTGACCTTGGGGCAAGTCACTTAACCCCATTGCCTAGTCTAAAAAAAAAAAAAAGAAAAGCTAAAAGTGGTTACCCTAACACTACCTCATTAGTATAACCTATCGATCAGGGAGTGATTGTGAATTTGAAGGTATTATTAATGCACTACATTTGCCTAGGCAATTGCAGCTTTGGATGCAGATAAGGACTTGACCTTGAGAGATTTCTGGAAGTCCTATAATATTTAGCATGCAATCTGAAATATTGTTAATATAACAGAAACATGTATGAAAAGTTTGGAAAAAAGTGTGCTTATAGATTAGACAAAGATGAAACAGTTGAAGTGAGTAACAAGATTATAAAATGAGCATAAGAATTGGAGCTAGAAGTGGATGAGGATGATGTGGAGTTGATTGAATCTCCTGGAGAAGAGCTGTTGCCTGAGGATCTGATTGGGCTGCTAGCGGAAAGATGCCAAAGAAGAAGGGGAACCTTGGAATCCGAGGTCAAACCAAAAAGGCTCACAACAAAACAGTTGGCAGAAGCATTTCATCATTTGAGTAAATTTTTACTTGTATTGAAAAGATGGATCCAAATACTTCAAGATTTTTAAGTTCAAAGACTAGTTGAGGGTAATATTGTTTGCTATCATTGTCGTGCATGGGCAGCTAGGTGTCGAAGTAGATAGTGCTGGGCCTGGAGTGAGGAAGACTCATCACTTAACTAGCTGTGTGACCCTGGACAAGTCACCTAACTCTGTTTGCCTCAGTTTCCTCATCTGTAAAATGAGCTAGAGAAGGAAATGGCAAACCGCTCTAGTATCTTTGCTCAGAAAACCCCAGTGGGGTCATGAAGAGTTGGTCATGATTAAAATGGCTGAACAACTCCTCACATATATGGGATAAAAAAAAAAGGAGACCCACTCTCTTGATAGCTTCAGAACAAAAGTTGCATAGTCAACCACTAGTGTGAAGGCAGGGTGCAGTGGTTGGGGAAGGGGCTGTCTACTGCACACCTATGTTAACTTTACTGTACAGTACTGTGCATGCTTTATCATTAACTTTACCTTTCATTTCCTAATTCTTTTTATTATCATGGTACAGTGTTTGATATGTCTACATTTTAGTATATTTTATGACTTGCATAAAGGTATTATTTTGTGTATGCCTTTGTTATATAGGCTGAGTGAAGTTGATGGTTAAGGGCAGATTTGCATTATGTACAACTCGTTTTATATAGAGGTCTGCAAAACTGTCCACTTAGGTAAAGTGAGAACTGTCTACATACAGAAAGCCAAAATCTGCACTCTTGAGGAGCTACAAACTGCCTGTGAAAGAGCCCCCTGAAGATGGTGAATGTCAGCCGGAAGGACCCTTCCTTAGGCTAAATAGGTGCCATGGAGTGAGGTGTGGCCTTTGAGCCTTAGGACTGTGGGGCTTGTTGCCAGAATCAGAGAGAGTGTAGATTGCCTCCTCTCCTGGCTCACCTGCAACTGTTCTCTTGGACTTATTGGATTGGAATCCAGTACTTGTGTGTTGGAAAACTTTAGCTGGACTGCCTTGGTGTTGAAAGCATTGTCTTCTGGGGAGAACAGAGAGTGTCATTTAAGGCAACCACAGCCAGAAGTTTACCAGTCAGTTCATCTCAACAAACATGTGTTAAGTGCCTGCTGTGTGCAAGGCACTAGGTTTAGTGCTAGGGATACAGAGATAATTAAAGCAGTCTTAGTCCTCAAAGAATTTATATTCCCAGACATGATAAGAATTTCACAGTGTGATCACAAACAAGAAACTACAAGGTCTATGCCAAATAACATAAAAGAATTTCAAGAGGTATGGGGCACTAATGCCCTTGTGTAGGGAGAGGTGCTAGAGGTGTGTTTTGAAGGAAACTAGGGATTCAAAGAGGCAGAAGTGAGGAGGGCCGCATCCCAGCTGTGGAGGCCCTGTTCAGACACACAGGAGAGCAGCCCTCATGGATGAGGGTCAGCGAGGATACTAGTTTGACAGGAACAAAGAGTATATGAAGGACTTTAATTGGAAATAAGACTGGAAAGGTTGGGGCAGCCAGGCTGAAGGATTTGCTATTTTATGCTGGCAATAGGGAGCCACTGAATGTGTTTAAGTGGGGAGCACAGAGTCGGCTCGGTATTGTAGGAATGTCAGTTTGGCAGTGCTGTAGTGGATGGATTGGAGAGGGGACAGGAATGGGAGCAGGAAAAGTCGGTTGGGTCAGAAGACAAAAGAGGGAGCATGAGAAGTCAGGAAAGTAGAATGGCCAAGACTTGAAAGCTAATCTGCCTTAACGGGTGAGGAACAGGGAAAGGTCAAGGGTGACCCTAAAGTTGTACCCGTGATTTGAGAGGATGGTGCAAGCCGTGCAGTGTACTTCCCAAGCACAGCCTGTGACCTGCCGGTGAGTAGCCCCCTTCCCTCTGATAGCCCCCAGACCCCACTTCTTGTTAGCTGGGTTTCCTCTGCTTTGAGGTGACTCCTCTTCTAGGAGAGGTCGGCTTGAGGAGAGTGCCCCACCTCCTGCCCCTGTGGCTCTGCTCCAGAAACAGCTTTCTTGAACCTTTCTTTGGGCTTTAGACATCTTGGTCTATGTGCCCCTACTGCTTCCCATCACTGGCCAGAGCTCTAGTGACCTCATTCTCTGCTTCCTTGGATTAGTGTTGTCTCAGGGCCATGTGATTTCTTCCTCTGAAGTTTAGCTTAGAGGAAACAAGAATTCTTAAACAATTCTTTACTATAGTAATTAAATTAGGCAACTTGTGTATAAAAAAAATCTAATAAGTGCTAACCCATGTACTTACTCCAAATGCTGGCTTTTGGATCTGGAAAAGACTCACCTCTTTCATTAAAAAAAAAACCCCAAAACTTTTAATTTATTTTATTTTTTCAACTAAGATGCATTTGTTTTCTTTCCCTTCATTCTTCCCCTTTCCCAAGAAAAGGAAACCCAAACCCTTGTAACAAATATGTATAACCAGGGAAACCAAATTCCCAATTAGACATGCCCAAAAAAGTCCTAGCCTGCATCTTTAATCCATCACCTTTTTATCCTGAGGTGGATATTACGCTTCCTCATCTGTCCTCTGGAAGTATGCTTGCTCATCAGAGTTCTTAAGTGTTTCAAAGTTGTTTGTCTTTATAGCTCATTTCTTACCTAACTGTTGTTAGCAGATAATTAGATAACAAGCATTTATTAAGCACTTACTACGTACTAGGCACTTTACAAATATCTCACATCAACCCTGAGAGGTAGTGCTGTTATGATCTTCATTTTACAGATGGGGAAACTGAGGCATACAGCAGTTAAATGGCTTGCCTAGCATAACAAAGCTAGAAAGTGTCCAACGCCAGATCTGAACTCAGGTCTTCCTGATTTCAAGTCCAGCTCACTATCCACTGTGCCATATGGTTGACTGTACATATGTATATAAATATGTTTTTACACATTAGCAAACATCTATTGGATTTTAAAGTTTTTCTTTGTTAAACTGTATGTTGTTGCATATAATTTGTTATTTCTTTGTGTGTAAATTGTCCCTTTCATTTTAAAATTGAGTGGAGCCTCTGTATTGACTATGTTTTCACGTATTTTATTTAGATAGTAAATTTTGAAACTTTTTTTTCTGATTTCCTTTCCAACTCTATATCTGTGATCCATTTGTTTGTTTCATGCTTTCCCAATTCTGCTTCTTTCCATTTCAAATTTTAAAATAACGTATTTGAATCCATACATTTTTGTCTCTGATAATATGTTTCTTTGATGAGCTAAAGATACTTTTCTTATTTGCATTTTAGAGGGATCTAACCCTTTGAATGCATCTGAAATTGATTATAGTGTATGATGAGTCATGAATCCAGTTTAACTCTTTCCATAAGAGTATCCATTTTTTCAGGGCTTCTTTATTCAAAAAATACATACAACATATTAACACACAAAATTATAAATGCACAAAATCCAAATAAGCCAGTCTCTACAAAGTGTAGTAAGTCTGGGAGACGTTGAATTTCTTTCTAGTTTCAGGCTTATGTTATTAAAGGGGGTGAGGGGAGTGTGTGTGTGTGTGTGTGTGTGTGTGTGTGTGTGTGTGTGTGGACTCTGTCAGAGGTCTCTTCTCTTCTCCCTTTACTTCACTTGGTGAAGCATTATCAACTCCTGTGGATTCAATTACCACCTCTATGCTGATGATTCTGAAATCTAACTATTCTGCCCTAACCTTTCTCCTGACCTCCAGTTTCTAATATACTACTGCCTATTGGACATCTTGAACTGGATGTCCATAGACATCTTAAACTCAACATGTTCAACACTGACCCCAAACCTTCCTGCCTTCCAAACTTCTCTATTACTGTTGAAGGCACCACCATCCTCCCAGACCCCAAGGCTCTCAGCCCAGGGATCATCTTGGACTCCTCACTCAATTTCATATCTCACACCCATACTCCCCCTTTTCTCCTCTGACGCTGCCTCTGGTCTGGTACAGGCTCTCATCACCTCGTTCCTGGACTATTGCAATAGCTACTGGTAGGTCTGCCAGCCTCAAGTCTCTCCCTATTCCAGTCCATCCTCTATTCAGTCACTAAAGTGATCTTCCTAAAGCACAGATCTGACCATGTCACCCTCTACTCAGTAAATTCCTGTCATTCCCTATCATCTCCAGGAGTAAACAAACTCCTCTGTCTGGTGTTCAAGGCACTTTATAAACTAGTTCTCCTCTACATTTCCAGTCTTATACCTTACTCTTTGATACATACTTCTAGATCCAGTGACACTGGTCTCCTGGCAGTTCCATGAAGAAGACACTCTATCTTTTGGCTCCAGGCGTTTTCTCTGGCCATCTCCCATGCCTGGAACACTCTCCCTCCTCTACTCCGATTACTGACCTCCCAACTAAAATCCTGCCTTCTACAGGAGTCCTTTTCCATCCTCTCAATTCCAGTGCTTTCCCTTTCTTAATTACTTCCTATTTATCCTGCATACTTGCTTTGTATCTGTGCTTGCTTTTGATGCATTTGTTGTCTCCTGCAGTAGATTGTAAGCCCCTTGAGAGAAGGAACTGTCTTTTGTCTTTCTTTATATCCTCAGCTCTTAGCACGGTGCCTGACACATAGTAGGCACATAATAAATGTTGACTGACTTGACTGATTTTAGCCAGCTGGGTGTGCTGTTTCTACTGCCAACTGCCAGTAGGTGGTGCTATGGTCTTATTTCTTTGTGGAAGGAAACAGTCCCAGGATCAGAATCTGAGTAAGATGAGATATTGATGGCCATCCAGTCCAACTCATCATTCCTGCACAAGAGCCCCTTCCAGAAATATATGACGAGTAGTCATCGTGTCTTTGAAGACCTCCAGGGAGCAGGGCCCACCCTTTGAGACAATCTGTTGCTCCTCTGCAGAGCTGTTATGGTTAGAAAGTTTTCTTTAGATCCAGCTTAAATCAGCCTCGTGGCAACTTTCCCTGGTTCTTCCTTATGCCCTTTGGGACCTGGGAGAAAAAGTCTAACGTCTTTTCTTTGTGACAGTCTTTCAGATACTTAAAGACACCATCATGTTTCCCATAAATCTTTTCTTCTAAAGCTTAAGATCCTCAATTCCTTCAAATAATTCAGAACTGAAGGCCCATCCACATCTCAATGCCCATCTTTTCTGGCTACTCTCCAGCTTATCAATATATTTCATAAAATGTGGTACATAGAACTTAATGTAATACTCTAGATGTGGTCTAGACATGACAAAGTACAGAGGTAGGTTACCTCTAGTCCTGGATGTTGGACCTCAGTGGGCCCAAGACTACATTTCATGTTTGCTATAGTATGCTTTTTACATGTTTTAAGTTTTTCTTTTCATATTTTTCAGATGAGCGGCTGTCTGGCCCATGCCTGCTTCATCTTGTATACTGGGAAGCAGATTTTTATGGATCCCTATTAAATTTCAACTTATTTGATTTGGTTCAGCATTCTAGCCTGCCAAGATGTATATATCTTTTACGATCTTGTCTCTCTCACTTAGTTTGATAGCTATCCTTCAGCTTTGAATTCTCTGCAAATTTGATAAGTATGTATTCTCAGTTTTTGCTAAGCTCTCTTCTGTGTTTTGTACAAGCGACTGATAAGGTATTAAACCAGACAAGACCGAGCACAGATCCCTAGGCATGCTCCTGAAGATCTCCTTCCAAGCTAAGAAAGATGGATGAATGACCTTCCCTTGGGACCTTGCCATTCAGCCAGGTCAGAACATACCTCAGTGTATCATTGTCTGTCCCAGCTATTTGCCACTGGACTAGCTTGAGAGAGTTGGAGCAAATGCTTGGCCAAGTCTGGGCACACAATATTGACAGGATACCCTGCTCTATAAATAAGGTTGTCTGATGACATTTTCTGGGGGGGGGGCCAAGCTGGTTCTTGGGGAACCAATGGCTACTTTGTGCAATGTTCACTAAGCGTCATGTGATTAACATGACTGATTGCTGGCCAAATTTGGAAACATTCTCATTGTCCTCTTCTTGCAGGTTCTCTTCTCTTTTTGAACCTGGGTTGTTTGCCTTTCTGTCCTCTTGCAGAATGCTTGCTCATCACATCTCTGCACGTTCTTTCAGTGCCTGAACATCCGCTTGGGCTTGGGGACTTAAATTCACCCCAAGTAGCCAGGGTTCTCTTATTCTCAAATTAATGAGCTTGGCTGTCACCTCCCAAGGAGCCATTTTGTTTCTCTCCTTTCCGGGCCAAAGATCATTCTTCTCAGCAGACAAAACAAGGCAGGGTGAGAGTTGGGCAGCAGCCTGCCTCCTTTTTCTGTTTCCCACTTACCCCCTTAAGCAGTCCTGCCTTTCTCTGATTGCTCCTCCCCCCGGTGTTGTCTTTTGTCTTTCCTGCCATCCTCAGCTGATTCTGAATTTTAGCATTCCTCACAGTTTTACAGGCTCTTGCCATGCTTTTGGATTCTTCCTTTGCTTTCATCATCTGCTCATAGCTTTTAAAAATAACAACTAGCGTTTACTGCTTGCTTCCTGAGTGTCCGTAACAGTGTCATTGGGTAGCTAGCTCTCCTTTTTCTTCTTCAGCAGCTAGGTGGTATAGTAGTTAGAGGGCTGGGCCTGGAGTCAGGAAGACCTTAGTTCAAATCTGGCCTTAGATACTTCCTGGCCGTGGGACCCTGGGCAAGTCATTTAACCTCTGTTTGTCCGAGTTTTCTCAACTGTAAAATGGGGGTAATAGCACTTACCTCCCATGGTGGTTGTGAATGATCAAGTGAGATGGTAGTTGTAAAGCGCCTAGCACAGTCCATGGCACATAGGGGGTGCTGTATAAGTGCTAGTTATCATTACATTGTTATTGTTTTGGTTAGAGTTTTTTCTTTTTGTCGTCAGAGTTTGATTCCTGAGAGCTTCTCATCCTTGCTGGGCTGACAATCCCCCGTAGAATTTTAGACCAAACAAGAACTTATCTATCCTTTATCTACATACTTTGAAATCTGCTCCTCCGACGTTGAGGTTGCATGATAGAATATTCTTAGATTTCTTCTTCTCTTTCACACATTTTAAGATGCAATGGGCTCTTTCTCCCAAAGTCCTCATTGTTGCACATCTTTTGGTGAGAATCAGACCCAGTATAGAATTTCCTCTTGGCTCCTGGACTTTTCCAAGGAGAATATTTTTTATTAAACTAAGACAAGAAACCATTAGCTTCTCCTCCTTTGGCAGAGAGCTCCTGCAGATGTTTGGGTAATTGTAGGCCACTGGCACTACTATACCAGGCACATCGTGATCTGTTTTCTGGAATCCTCCTGTCCTTCTGTCTTTGTCCCCGTAGTTTGTATGTGATTTATTGCTGAAAATATCACTTCTGAGTCTGTTTCATTGATCTTTATTTGAATGTTCTCCTCTTTTCTCTCAGTGGTCTGTCTTCTTTAACAAAGAATGTTGCTCTGCTCCCCTTTACTTATTCTATTCTTTTGAATGCCGTTCACGGACAGTATTCCTGAGACCAGAGCGTATGGTCTCCTTCCACCAATTCTCAGGTATAACTAGCAAGTCAAATTTTCTTCCTTACCTTAGGATCTCTAGTTCATATAGCCTATTAACTCAGAGCTATTGATTAGATCTCTAATGCTGTAGGATTTTTCCCCATTATCTTTTTTTTTTTTTTTTTGGTGAGGCGACTGGGGTTAAGTGACTTGCCCAGGGTCACACAGCTAGTAAGTGTTAAGTGTCTGAGGCTGAATTTGAACTCAGGTCCTCCTGACTCCAAGGCCAGGGCTCTATTCACTGTACCACCTAGCTGCCCTATCTTTCTTTTTAACTTTTAAATTTTACTTTTTCCCCCCAGTTAAGAAGCATTTATTTTCTTTCTCTCTGTCTAACCACCACCACCCCTCACTAAGAAAAAAAAGAAAAAGAAAGTCCTTGGAACACATCTACTTAGTCAAGCAAAACAGATCCTCACATTATTAGTTACAAGGATTTTATTACTGGCTCTTTTCTTGAATTTTGTCTCTTGTACTTTTGGCTGTCTCTGCTGTTCTTTTGTACGTGTATTCCCAGGTATAGGGGGCGGCTAGGTGGCGCCATAGCGCATAGAACACCAGGCCTGGAGTCAGGAAGACTCATCTTCCTGAGCTCAAATTTAGCTTCAGACAGTGACCTTGGGCAAGTCACTTAACTCTGTTTACCTCAGTTTCCTCATCTGTAAAATGATTTGGAGAAAGAAATGGCAAACTACTCTAGTTACCTTTGCCAAGAAAACTCCAAATGGGGCCTCAAGAGTAGGACATGACTGAAAAACGCCTGAACAACAGCAAAACAGCAAACAAAAATTCCCGGGCACATAGTAGGTGCTGAAGTGATTGTGGATTGATTCCTACAGCGTACGGAAGCTACCTACCCTGCCTGGGTATAGATAGCGAAGCAGTTTTCTCCCTCCTTGTTCTGTTTAAAGCTCTCTTGATTAGATTGTAAGAACTCAGGCAAATAGATTCTTATGAAGCCTTGTTAGGTAAATTTTGGACTTGGCCAGAAGCCTGCCATTCTTCTATTCTCTGTATCCACAAATCCAAATCCCATTTTGGCGTTCTATCTTTTTTTTTTTTAATTAAATTTTATTTTTTATTGTGAACTTAACAAATAACAAACATTTCAATATACAAAGAACAGAAAAGGCTTGTATTTGAAGCTATGAACTTCTGTTATGTACACTTTGGTTTTTAAGTATATATTCAATTGCCAGCATTCACTGGATTATGGAGAAAAAGCCAGGGGGTTCCAGAAAAACATCTGCTTCTGCTTCGTTGACTGCACTAAAGCCTTTGACTGTGTGGCTCTCAAGACAATGTGGCAAGTCCTCAAAGAGATGGGAGTATCAGATCATCTTGAGGAATCTGTATTCAGGCCAAGAAGCAACAGTTAGAACCAAACGTGGAATAACTGATTGGTTTAAGTTTGGAAAAGGAGTAGGACAAGGCTGTATGTTGTTACCTTATTTATTTAACTCATATGCAGAGTACATCTTGTGAAATGCCAGGCTGGATAAATCCGAAGTCAGAATTAAGGGTGCTGGGAGAAATACCATCAGTCTCAGCTATGCAGATGATACTCCTCTGATGGCAGAAAGTGAAGAGGACTTAAGAAGCCTCTTGATGAGGGTGAAAGAGGAGAGTGTAAAAACTGGCTTGAAGCTTAACTTCCAAAAACCTAGATCTTGGCAACTAGTCCTATCGCTTCCTCAGAAATAGAGGGAGAAGAGATGGAAGCAGTGTCAGATTTTATATTCTTGGGCTCAGAGATCACTGCAAATGATGACTGCAGCCATGAAATTAAAGAACACTTGCTCCTTGGAAGGAACGCTATGGCAAATCTGGACAGCATGCTAAAAAACAGACATTACCTTGCTGACAGATCTGTGGAGTCAAAGCCATGGTTTTTCCACTAGCAACGTGTGGCTGAGAGTTGAACTACAAGGAAAACTGAGCACCACGCAATTGCCACTTGTGCTAGAGAAGACTTTTAAGGGTCCGTTGGCCAGCAAGGAGATCAATTCAGTCCGTACTTGAAGAAATTAATGCAGACTATGCATTGGAAGGTCAAATACCAAAGCTGAAGTTGAAATATTTCGGCCACATAATGAGAAGAGGGAGACTCATTGGAAAAGACCCTGATATGGGGAAAGAGTAAAGGCAAAAGAAGAAGGGATGGCAGAGGATGAGATGGATGATAGCGTCCTAGAAACGACCAACATGAACTTGGACAGACCTTGAGAGATAATGAAGGATGGAAGGGCCTGGCATGCCGTGGTTCATGGGATCGTGAAGAGTCAGACATGACTGAATGACAACAACAAATTTAGTATCTGATAGTAACAAGCAGGATACTTTTGTTACTTTAATTTGAAATGATGAGAGAGCAAAAAGGAAAAATCAAATGCCACCCTCAATTCCTAAATGTTTCCTTGTGTCATAGCACTCTTTAAAAACAACAAGAACGACAGCTAATCTTTCTTTCTTCCCTCCTTTTCCTGCTCCAGGGGAAAAAAAAACCAGTCTGAGATCCAGGCTTGCTGCTGCTGTGGCAGTAGGTGCCTCCATTTTCTTTCCTTCTACCCTCTTCTTAACCTCTTACAAGCCCACTTCTGACCTTATCATTCCATTGAAGCGGCTCTCTCCAGAGTTACTAATGCTCTCCAAGATGCCAGATTTAACAGCCTTTTGTTAGTCCCCATTGCCTTTGACACTGTGGATCACTCTCTCCTCCTTGATCCTCTCTTCTCTCTAGGTTTTCAGGCCACGGCCCTCTCTGGATCCTCTACTTTTCTGACCGCCCCTTCTCTGTCTGCTTTGCTGGATTCTCCTCTGGATCTCTAACCTTGGGTGTCCCTCTGGGCCCTCTTTGTCTTTTCCCTCAATACCACTTCACCTGGTGATCACATCAGCTCACACGCCTTTAATGACCATCTCTATACTTTAAGTCTCAAATCTGCCTTTCCTGCCCCAACATCTCTGCTGCCCTCCAGTCTCTCATCTCCAGTTGCCTTTCAGACATCTCTAATTGGATGTCCAGCCGACATTTTAAACTCAGTATGTCCAAAACAGAAGTCATTGTCTTTTCCTCTAAACTCTTACTCTAGAGGGCAACACCATCCTCCCAGTTCCTCAAGCTCTCAACCTAGGAGTCATTTTGGACCCTTCACTATCTGTCACTATCCTAGACTCCCTACTTCTAACCCCCTCCACCTTCCAATTTATTACCAGATCCTGTCTCTTTCATCTTTGCAACATCTCTCCAATATGCCCATTTCTCTCCTGTGACCTGGCTACCACCATGTTCAGATCCCTCATCACCTTATATCTGGACTATTGCGATAGCTGCTGGGGGAGTGGGGTGGGTCATCTGCCTGCCTCAAGTCTGTCCTCACTTTACCCCATCCTCTATTCAGCCACTAAAGTGATTTTCCTAAAGTACAGGGTCAATCATGTCACCTCCACCCCAATAGACTCCAGTGGCTCCATACTGCCTCCAGGAGCAAACACAAAATGCTGTGTTTGGCATTCAGATCCCTTCATAACCTAGCCACCTCCTCCCTTTCCAGTCTTCTTACACCTTACTTTCCAACCTGTACTCTGTAAAAGTCCATTGACACTAGCTTCCTGGCTGTTCTAAGACATTCTATCTGACCTTGGGTATTTTCTGTGGCCATCCCCCATACCTAGAATACTTTCCCTCCTCCCTTGTGACTATTGACCTCCCTGGTTTCCTTTAAGTCCCAGTAAAAATCCCACTACAAGAAGCTTTTTCCAACCCCTCTTAATTCTGGTGCCTTCCCTCTGCTAATTAGTTCCTATTTATACTGTTCCTAGCTTGCTTTGTCTGTATTTGTTTGTATGTTGTGTTCCCCATTAGATTATAAGCTCCTTGAGGGCAGGGACTGGCTTTTGCTTCTTTTTGTATCCCCAGAGCTTAGCACAGCGTCTGAAATATGGTAGGCACTTAATAAATGTTTGCTGATTGATTGATAGCTAAGTAAAACCCCTTTTCATTCTAAATCCTGTGATTTCTCTCTGACCTTTGATTTTTTCCCCCAAGACTTGATTCAGGGCTCAGTTTTTCTTTTTGTTTTGGCCTTTCTGACCAGTAGTATTATCTGTATAGCTATAAATATTTTGGTTGGTGTCTATAGACCCTTGGTTTTCTCTTTGACCTCTTTGGGGTGATGCCTAGCAGCCCTACCTCCAATTTCAATCAGTATTTATTAAATGCTTACTGTATACTTAGCACAATGCTGTGTACTATGAAGGGGGCAGTTAGGCGCCATAGTGCATAGAGTGCCAGGCCTGGAGTTAGGAAGACTCATCTCCCTGAGTTCAAATCTGGCCTCAGACACTTACTAGCTGTGTGACCCTGGGCAAGTCACCCAACCCTGTTTGTCTCAGTTTCCTCATCTATAAAATGATCTGGAGAAGGAAATGGCAAACCACTCCAGCATCTTAGCCAAGAAGCTCTGAGTTCAAATCCAACCTCAGACCCTTACTAGCTGTCAAGTGACTTCACCCTGTTTGCCTCAGTTTTCTCATCTGTAAAAATGAGCTGGAGAAAGAAATTGGCAAACCACTACAGTATCTTTGCCAAGAAAACCCCAAATGGAGTCCCAAAGGGTTGGACATGACTGAAATGATTGAACAACAATGTTATCTGTCAGATATTGTTTTTTTAAAAGATTTTCATATATTATTTGTTTTTAATATTCTTTTCTTTTTAGATTTTGAGTTCTAAATTCTCCTCCCCCTCTACTGCCCATGAAGGCGGCAAGCAATATATCAATTATACGTGTGAAATCTATGTCAGATATTCTTAATAAAAGTTGATGCCTTTGAGAAGACTTAATTTTTTGGCATCTTTTTTTGGGGGGGGCAGTGTAATTGTATTTCTTTGTATTGGGTTTGATGAGTATTGGGAGGGGCTAGGAAAATGATTGCCACCCACGAAGGGTGATTATCTGCATTATTAGCTGCTTTGCTACTGAATCCTAAAGACCACAGCACCTTCCCATCTGCTTTGTAACTGAACCTTTTCATATGTTGTCACCCTTGTTGGAATGGGAGTTTCTGAAGAGCAGAGATTGTCTTATTTTTCCATTTGTGCCCCCAGTGCTTAGCAAAGTGCTGTGTATATAGTAAGCACTTAATAAATACTTTTTCATTCATTCAAAAAAAAAAGAAAGAAAAATGTTTGCCGCACTGACACCCATTCTTCATCTCAGATTATGCAAGGTGGCGAGCTAGCCAATGTGCCGTGAAGACAACCGCTAGCATCTAGTGCTTTAAGGTTTGCAAAGCACTTTACATATGTTATCTCATTTAATCCTCACAACAGCCTTGGCGGGGTAGATGCCATTATCATCCCCATTTTATAAATGGGGAAACTGAGGTGAGAGATGCTGTGTGTGAGGTTAGATAGCCCATCGTCTCGCCTGTCTCATAAGTTAGCCCAGGGAGCAGGACTCTCAAAAGCATTCTTTATGAAACAAAACAAAAGAACCATAGTTTCTAAAATTCCAAAAAGCTACTGAGAATACACTTGGAGAAGCATGTCAGCTTCTCTGAGTAATATTTAGTATGATACCAGTAGAGATGGGAGGGCAATATGCCCCAATGGCTGTCTGGCAGATAAACACTTGACTTGTGTGAAAAAGATTTTTATTGAATTAACAGTTCAATGGAGAAAGATGTGTGAGCCTATCGGGTATACAGAATTTCTTTAGAAAGAAATTGTTTCCATATCAGACAAGCAGTGTTGTCTGATTGGATGTGGAAATATTTTTGTAATGTAGAGCTGTGTATTATAATGGTATTCATTAAAATGAGCTCCATTTAATAATATGAATAGCTTTGTGCTTGGCCAATTAGGCCTGTACTGTTATAGGTGTAGGTCAGAGCCATCTCAACTATAAAGCCATGAGCCCTTCTATTTTTATAGCATCTTATTATTTATTAAGCACTTTCACCTGCCTTCTCACTTGGGCCTTAACCCAGACCTGTGAGGGAGGTAAATGAGAAGAAACCAACAGAGTTGAACTGCTCCCAAATTAGCTCCTTGGAGAGGAGTTTAGGGGACCGGGACCAGAAAGCGATCGAGGTGGGCCCGGGGTGTAAGCCTTCTGAATCTGATTCCAGCATTCCTTCCATCCTAGCACAGTGCTTTCACCACAGTTAGAAAAAGCCTGGCACATCCCAGATGTTGTGTTACCATCTTGTCTGAAAACGTCCTCTCAGGTAACTTCTAGGCCTTCTTGTCCAAGGCTCTTGGGTTGTGGCAAAGAGCTAACTTTCCCCATCCCCCATTGGGTTTAGTGAATAAAGAGACTGGAACATAGGATGTGCACGTGCACGCGCACGCACACACACATACACACACACACACACACACACACACACACACACACACACGTACGTTGGAGTCGTGTTTCAGTTATGTCTTTCTTCATGACCCCATTTGGGGTTTTCTTGGCAAAGTTCCTGGAGCAGTTTGCCATTCCTTCTCCGGCTCATTTTACAGATGAGGCAGACAGGATTAAGTGACTTTCCCAGTGTCATACAGCTAATAGGTGTCTGAGGCCAAATTTGGATTCTGGTCTTCCTGACTCCAGGACAGTGCTCTATTCACTGCAACACCTACCTGTTCCACATACATACATATATACCTACCTACTTACATACGTGTGTGTGTGTGTGTGTGTGTGTGTGTGTGTGTGTGTGTGTGTGTGTGTATTTTCTCCCCTTCCTTGTCTGGGGGTAGAATAGTCATTTTGCTTGTATGTCTTCAATCCAGAGCCTTATGGTTTGATCTCACCAATGGTCAGGGGAAAATAGACTTGGAGTAAGCTTGTATTCAGAGTCAAGATATGAATGTGAGGAGGAAGGAAATGTTCTTGGCCTTACCTACTTTGTGTAGGAGAGCAGTCTTTCTCTCCTTGCCTTTTCCTAGATCACTTTGTTTTGATCCCTTATCCCCTTTATCTTGTTTGAGTCATGTTTGGGTATATATCAGTTGCCTCAGTTAGGCTGTAAATTCCTTAAAGGCAAGGACTGTGGTTTTTCATCTTTGCATCCTTGGTACCCAGCATAGCACCTTACACAGGCCCTTCAGTGTATTGAATTAAATAGTTTAAAGAATATCCTCTAGAGGGTTGTGGAAAGACAGAAACACTAACTCACTGCTGGTAGAACTATGAATTGGACCAGCTAGTCTGGAAAGCAGTGTGCAATTATACAATAGAAGTGAGTAAAATGCCCATATTCTTTGACTCAGAGATCCCACTGCTACTTATATACCCCAGGGAGGTCAGTGATGGAAAAAAAAGTCACCCCATATATTTATAGCATTCTTTTTTGTAGGAACCAAGAATAGGAAATAAAGTCAGTACCTGTTGATTGGGGAATAGCTAAGTAGCTGGGTGGCGCAATGGATAGAGTGCTGGACCGAAAATGAGGAAGATTCATCTTCCTGATTTCAAATCCAGTCTCAGACACTTACTAGCTGTGTGACCCTGGGCAAGTCACTTCATCCTGTTTTTCTTAGTTTTCCTCATCTGTAAAATGAGCTGGAGAAGGAAAAGACAAACCACTCCAGTATCTTTGCCAAGAAAACTCCAAATGGGGTTATGGAGAATTGGATGCAACTGAACAAAAAGTGATGGCAATGATAAATACAGAGAAGTATAGGAAGACTTAGGGACTGATGCAGAGTAAAGTCAGCAGCACCATGGAAATAGTATAAACAGTGACTGCAATTGTGAAGAACCAGAAAACATGACATGGAATGCTTTGAGGTAATAAGAACCTCACGTGGCTGAAAAGAAGAGAGATCAAAAGGCAGCCTCTCTCTGCTTTGCAGAGGTGGATCCTGAGTGTGCCAAACAGTACGCTTAAGGCTAGACTTGGTGGGTGTTGGCTTTGCTGAACTGATTCGTAAGTGATAGCTCCTTGGGAAGCGACTGGAAAAGAAGGCTATAGTGAGAAAGGTAGGAAATGTAACAACAAGACATTGATACTTTAAAAAAAAAAGTGTCCTCCTGGACCATAATGGCTGGTATAGTGTTTTGGGATGCTATGTAGGGCCCAAAAGTCGAGCTGGGAGTGACTGTTGGTGGTAAGCCCCACCAGTTGCCAGAGTAGCCTTTATTGCTTTAGTGTAGGTCTGCCTGTCTCGATGACTCCCCTTTTGCTGTGCTGTGCTGTCTTAGAGGGCTTGGAGCTTGGGGTGGGGAGGCTGGGTGAGGAGGCCCTGCAGTACTCCTGCCCTCCTTTCTGGGGTTTGCGTTGGCCTGACCAAATGTCTTTGGTGACCCCTAGGAGACCTGTGTGGCTGCCTTGGCCAGGGTGGAACGCACGGATTTCCTGTCCCCCATGTGCATTGGAGAAGTGGCTCATGTCAGTGCTGAGATTACATACACCTCGAAGCACTCGGTGGAAGTCCAGGTCACTGTGATGTCGGAAAACATCCTCACAGGTGAGTACCAGGGCCTTTTGTTCCTCGTGTCTTGGTCTGTGGCAAAGGCATAGCAGCTACTTTATCCATGGGATTGGTGGGAAAAGACTGCTTAGAAGTGCTCTGGGATGAGGAAGAGGGGAAGGGCCTTTCTCTCTCATTACTGTCAATTTCTTTTTTTTTTTTTAGGCAATTGGGATTAAATGACTTGCCCAGGGTCACACAGCTAGTAAGTGTCAAGTGTTTGATCTGAGGCTGGATTTGAACTCAGGTCCTCCTGACTTCAGGGCCAGTGCTCTATCCACTGCACCACCTAGCTGCCCCCTACTGTCAATTTCTGATCTCATGTGCTATTGGTGTTAGGTTTGTGTGAAGAATTGTGAAACGCATAGTTGTTCTGTCCTTGGAGGTGGCCTATTCTAGGCCCTTCTGGTTACTATTCTGGGTACCAGTAAATCAGGCCTGGATTTGAGTTCACTGGGACGAACCTTCGACTCTGACTTGATCCGAATACTCTCTTCCTTGGCAGTGGTAACCATGGTAACACAGTTTCATCTTCCCACATGGCAACTGCAGAAGGATGTGGTGATGGTTCTTACACATACAGACATTTCTTTTTATAGCTGGGTTTTCAGTGATAAAAGCTGATCTCCTTTGTCCACCATCTCTCCCTGCAGGTACTTTTCTTCCTCCTCATCCTTAGACACAGTAACAATAAAGGTTCTCATCTGGTTCTAGTTTAAAGCACTCACTGATTATTTTATTATCACCATGATATTTATTAAATGCGTTCGCCAAATGTTGCTGGGCTGTCACTATATGAACGAGTTTCAGTTTCTCCCCTCCCAAATAAGTGTTAGCAAGAGCATTCATAAAGCCAAATGCTGGCTCAGTTCCGTAGTACATTTTTTGTTATCTGGGTGGCATGAAGCATTTTGTTGGTTTCAGCATAGCTGATGATCAGAATGAAGTCTACTTAACGGAATTAGATTACAATGAATAATTTAGATCAGCAAGGGCTGTGGGCAGTCTGCAGGCCTGAGAAGGCAGATAAGCTGACTCAGTGACTATGTGTGAGTTCCCGGTCTTCAGGAGAATAAGAACATTTGAAGAGGGGAGGAAGGTTAGTAGTTGTGGCCAGAGTGGCTCTTTCTGGCCTCTACTCTTGTGAAGTTATTTGCCAAGAGGTCCAGGGAATGACCGACCGTATGGGGTTTGCCCTATCGCCTCTAGTGGCCTGTGGCTCTCTGTTATATATCTATTAGGCCATGCTGTCTCTCCAGATCTGAAGTTACATGATTTAATTCTTCCTAGTTGAAATTGCTTCTGTCTGAGTAATTCTGTGTTTAGGTAATTGAGGGAAGTTTGGGGGAAGATAGGAAGGATACTTAGCTCTAGCCAAAAAAGTCCCTTTCCCTAAATGCGAATTTATTTTTAGAGTGCATATTAAGAGTATGAAGAGAATGGCTTTAGATATACTTAATTTTCTAAGGGAAGAGAAAAGACGGAAAGAGGTAGAACATAATGGAACCCAATTATAAACTTTAATAAGTGACTGGCTATATTCATAGATTAGTATAGTAGCAGCTTGTATTTTAAGGAAGAAAAAACAGCTGCCATTTTTATAGCTCTTTAGACACATCTCATTTGAGCTGTAAGGTAGGTGGTCTCATGGTAGATGAGTAGAGGAGGCCTCAGAGAGCTTAAGTGACTCACCCTCCCTTCACCCTGCCCATCAGGGCTGCAGCTGAGAGAGAAATCTCTGCTTGTCCTCCATCCAGGTTCAGGCTCCTGCAGCTCTCTGCCTTGTGGTCTCCAGCAGCCAGTTAGCATTGTCATGGCAACTCTACACCATTCAAGTTGTTGGGATGCAGGGATGTCGAGGTAACAAGAATGGGTGTTTTAGGAGCTGTGGGAGCCATAGGCCTTATGCAGAGCTCATTATCTTGGACTGGGCCACTGCCCCGTCATTTTAGGAAGCGTACTTTCCTGTGATTTCTGCTCCCTGAGCAAAGCATCTAGCAAGTTATTCGACTCCTCATGCTGTGTGTGTGATTGCTGGACAGCAGAATCAGTCTGGCTTTGTGCTGGGCCTCCCTCAACCAGCTCAGACCTGTCCTGCCCAAAACACTGAATCAGAGGCATCTGGATCTTGGCTTCATGAGGCTGCCTTTTCCCATTTGTCTTGAGTGTCTGCTTTAGTTTTCTGAGGCTGCATCTCAATCACTCTAGCAACTGAGGGAAAGTTTCTCCCTTGTCTATTATTTAATGGAGTAAGACTTAGCAGCCTGTTAGTTGGTAGTCTTCCCGTATTCTTTAGATCGGGGTGGCCTTCTAGGCCCTCCAGTGCAGCCCTTTGACGTTCAGCCGCACCCCTGCTTTAGATCCTGGGGCAGCTCCACTTCTATCACCTCTTCTCCAATGCTCTTTTTCTTGTATCACTAAGTTGAGATGAACTTGGCAGTGGAATGAAGAAAATAGTATTCCAGCACCTCAGGATTGTTGTCGTTGGTCAGTTGTTTCAGTCGTGTCTGACCCTTTGTGACCCCATTTGGGGTTTTCTTGGCAAAAGTACTAGAGTGGTTTGGCCTTTCCTTCTGCAGCTCATTTGACAGGTGAGAGAACTAAGGCAAACAAGGTTAAGTGACTTGCCCAGGGTCACACAGCTAGTAAATTTCTGAGGCTCAGGAATACGAATCTTCTGACTCTAGGCCTGATGCTCTATTCACTGTGCTACCTAGCTGCCCCCATTTTAGCTGCTCTAGATTTCAAGAACTGTTTTTGTTTGTTTGTTTTTGTTTTTCAAGGCAATAAGGGTTAAGTGACTTACCCAGGGTCACACAACTAGTAAATGTCAAGTATCTGAGGCTGGATTTGAACTCTGGTCTTCTTGGCTCCAGGGCCAGAGTGCTGTCTACTGCGTCACCTAGCTTTCCAATTTCATGAACTGTTAATCCTGTGTAAGTCCCTTCATTTGGGTCCTATTTCCCTGCTCCAGGGCTGCTGAGTATCCCTTGGAAACAAATCATGAAGTTGAGCTGATTTCTCCTGCTATGAATTAATGGTACAGAATCTCATTTGAGCCCTTCTTGCTGCCCTTATCAAGTCCCAGTTCCATTCCCCATAAACCTTTTTCATTCTTCTCTCCGTGCCCAGTGGTATATAGTGAATGGGGACCCTGGACCTGGAAACAGTAAAGACTTGGTTTCTGAAGTGTTTGACGTGACTAGCAGAATGGCCACAGACAGTCCTGAGCCTCAATTTCCTCCTCTGTAAAGTTGGAATGGTAGTGCCTGAAGTGCCTGCTTCACGAGGGCGTTGGGAGCAAATAAGATGATGTGTATCTAACACTTTGTAATCCTAAAAGCCCTGGGCAGGCGTCGGCTGGTTGTGTTGGGCTAACCCCTACAGCACATGCCTTAGCTTCCTGCTGTACGGGAGAGGTAGGGGCATCCAGCATGAGTCTCATCAACTCTCTTTCCTTCATTCCTCTGACTTCTCAGCCTCATCTTCCACTTTCTTCTCCTTTCTTCTGGTCACAAAAGAGATCTTTCTGTACCTTACTAAGGCTACTTTCCTAACCGGGCCCTCGAGTCCATTCTCTGCGCCTTCTGTAAGTATCCTCCTCCTTCACTAGTCGTCCGTGTCTTGAGGACACCTTCAAAATCTGCTCTCCTGTTGTCTGCCAACGTACTCTGATCACCCCAGCTCTAAAAAAGCCTTCTCTTCTCACTTCCTGCCCCACCCCCTCATTGAGCTCTCTTTCCACTTTCACCGGTTAACTTCTTGAAAAAGCTTCCCATGCCTGCTGCTTCTACTCTTTCTCTTCTTCCCCTTTGCTTCAAGCCTTGCAGTTTGGCTTCTGTCCCCACCACTTGGTTAAGCCTTTTCTCTCCTCCTTCCCCCTCCCTTTCTCCCCCTCATCCCATCATTACAAAATCCAGATTCTCCTTGGCTCTGCTTTGGCCATTCATTCCCTAACCCCCTGCTAGATACTCTCTCCTGTCTTTGCTGTAGTGATCTCTTGGTTCTGCCCTTTGAACTGCTCCTTCCTTCCTCGTTGTCTTCTTACCTCCTCAACGTGACTGTTCCTCAAGTCTACCCTTGGCCCTTTCTCATCCCGTGCTCTCTGCTGTGATGATCTCACTGGTTCCCATGACTGTTTGTTACCTTCGTACCTGGACCTCCATTTCATGCCTCTTTCAGAGCTCTCAGCATCTCCAGCTGCCTATAGGATGCAGCCAGTTAGTTGTCCCATTGCCCCCCAGATGACCTAGATTGAGCTCATTATCTTTCCTATTTCTGACTTCATTATTTCTATCTTTAGCACCACCATTAATTTGGGTTATCATGTTTGTAACCATTGACTCTTCCCTACATTTTAAAGGAAATGTTTTATTGATATTCTTTTTTTTAGCATCACTGTCCCTCCCCAGAGAAGCCTCCCTTGTAACAGAATACAGTTGAGCAAACTAAATCAATGCATTGGCCGTATTGGGCACGTGTGCTTCATTTTGCAGCTCTGATCGGTGCACTGTCTCTGTGCTCAGAGGTGGGCAGCATCATTTCTCCCGGGTCCCTGTTGGTATTGCCTCGATCAGAATTCTGATCTTTTCCAGTAAGGTTTTCCTGTATGTTTTTGTGGTAGTTGTGACTGTTGTTTTCCTGGTTCTGCTCACTTCACTCTGCATCATTTCAGAAGAGTCTTTTCAGGTTGCCCAGAATTCTTCATGTTCATTGTTTCCAATGGCACGAGAATATTCTGTTCCTTTCATATACAGTAGTTTGTTTAGCTATTCCCTGAGTAACAGGCACCCTTTGTTTCCAGCCCTTTGCTACCTCAATATTTGTTGCCATAAATATTTTTTTATATGTGGGACCTTTCCCTTTGTCACTGGTCCCCCAGCTTGGTATATGTGCCCTTAACTCCTTATTCTCAGTCACCCCACTTAACTAATCCACTGCCAGATTTTGTCATTTCTTTCTCCACAACATCTCTTCCAAGTGATCCCTTCTTTCTATTCTATTCTATTCTATTTCTGACCCCCTCAGTTCATTCCTGCAGTCTGTGCTCCCTTCAATCCCTTCTCCGTCCATCTGTCACAGTGATTTTTCCTAACGTTTAGGTCTGACCTCTCCCCATCAGCTCATTGCTATTTCTCGGATCACATAGAAACTCCTTGGCTTGGCATTTAACGCTCTTCATGATCAGACAGACCCCTTGCAGTCATTGCACATGACTGTCCTCTGTGCACTCCAGATCCCAGTCATGTTGCCTCTTTGCTGCTTCTCACGTCCGATGCTCCATCTCCCATCCCCATGCTGTGCTCTCCTTTCTCATCGCTGCCTCTTCAGATCCCTGCATCCTTTAGGAATCAGCTCAACTGCTGCCTTTTGTGGCCCCTCCAGCTGCTTCTGCTCTCCTCTCCAAGGTGACCTTCCATGTACTCTGTATTTATCTTGTGTACTGATCAGTGGATATGTTTTCTCTCCCAGTCTAGCTAGAACTTTTTTTTGGTCTCACTTAAAAAAAAAACCTTATTAATGTATTTTTAGTTTTCAGCAATTACTTACATAGGCCTTTGAGTTTTAGATTTTCTCCCCCTCCCTCCCCAAGATGGCGTGCAGTCTGATACAGCTGTGTAGAACTTCTTGAGGGGAGGAACTCTGTTGGCTTCTTCCTTGCATCCCCAAAGCTTAGCCTAGTGAGGGCTTGTAGGCTGATCGCTGGGTCAGGGTGTGTGCATTGTTTATTGCCTTCCCTAATAGAATTCTGAATCGCTTTCCAGACTAGTCGGGCCAGCGCATAGCTCATCAAGAGGGCATCAGAGCCCCTCTTCTCCCCAGTGTGTCCAACAATTGTGGTTTTCTTCTCCAAGTTGTATCTCTCATTAATAGTGACTTGGGACGCTCTTCCATGTGGTGGTAGGGAGCGTGCACTCCTTCTGAAGGCTGCTAGTTCATATCGCAAGGACAGGTCTTTGGCGGACTCCACCTTACTTCTTATGTCAAGTTAGTTATCAGCTCCTGTGGATTTCACTTGTGTACACTCTTTGTACCTTGTATACCCTCTCCAGAACTGTTGGAGCCAAGGGCTTTTGCAAGTCAGTTCACATCGGCATTCGTTTATTAAATGTCTGCTGGGTGCCAGGCACTGCAGGTGATTAAGAAATGTTTGGAACTCTAAGGTACCACCTTTTACCCTTCAGATTGGCTAACATGACAGAAAAAGAAAATGATAAATGGTGGAGGGGATGTGGGAAAATTGGGACCCTGAAACATTCTTGGTGGAGTTGTGAACTGATCCAACCAATCTGGAGAGCACTTTGGAACTATGCCCAAAGGGTGATTGGACTGTGCATGCCCGTTGGGCCCAGAAATTCCACTACTAGGTCTGTTTCCCAATGAGATAAAAAAAAATGGGGGAAAGGACCTATACGTCCAAAAATATTTAGAGCAGCTCTTTTTGTGGTGACAAAGAAATGGAAATCGAGGGGACGCCCATCAATTGGAGAATGGCTCACAAATCATGGTTTATGGAATAGTTTTGGGTCTGTGGTGTTTTTTTTTTTTTCACACACCATGACTAATAGTGGAAATATGTTTTGCGTGACTGCACACGCATAACTTATGTAAAATTGTTTTCTGTCTCAGGGATTGGGGAGGCAAGAGAAAGAGAGAGAGAATTTGGAGCTCAAAATTTAAGAAAAAGAATGTTAAAAATTGTTTTTACATGCAAGTGGGAAAAAAGAAAATATTTTTTTTAAAAATGCTTGTTAAATGAGTGAATGAATGACTGCAGGCAGAAACTTCCTGCTGCCCGTATTTAGAATTGCTGTTTGAATTGTGAACAATGATCTTTTTATTTATTCAGAATTGCTGTTTGAATTGTGAACAATGATCTTTTTATTCATGTTAAATGCAACCAAGAGCCCCACTAAATTTTTGGTGAAGTCTTTTTCTCTTTTTAAAATTTATTTTGTTTTTAATTTATGAAATAAAACAAGCATTTCTATAACACAGTATAATAAAAAAAAAAAGATGATTGCACATGAAACTGCAAATCTGTTTTGTACAACTTGCTATTCCTTTTAAATATATAATAATCATGTAAATTTTTTTCCCTTTTTTTCTTCCTTCTCTTCCCCAGCTTGCTACCATTGAACACAGAGTTATAAATATGTAAAATTATTCTACATATACTTCTATTTATCAGTTCTTTTACTAGGTGCAGATAGTGTCTTTCTTCATATTCCTGTATTTTTAATTTGTTTACTATAGTTTTGTTATTCTTAAAACAGCTTTGCTGTTATTGCATAAAATGTTCTGTTGGTTCTGCTCCTTTTGGTCTTCATTATTTTGTGCAAGTCTTTCCATGGTTTTTTTTTTTTTTAGGGCAGTTGGGGTTGAGTGACTTGCCCAGGGTCACACAGCTAGTAAGTGTCAAGTGTTTGGTGTGAGGCTGGATTTGAACTCAGGTCCTCCTGACTTCAGGGCCGGTGTTCTATCCACCGTGCCACCTAGCTGCACTCTTCTCCATGTTTTTTAAAGATCATTGAGCTCATCATTTCTTATAGCCCAGTGGTATTAAATCACTTTTGGCCAAAGTTATTTTCTAAGAGTATGACTTTATTTGTAGTCATCAATTAATGCAGGAGCTTTTAATCTTAGAAACGGGGAAGACTTGTAGGATGGATCTTCTCAGGACGCCTAAAGTTATCCCATTGGTTAAAGTGCATAGGCTTGGGTGTGCTCTTAAATGTCCATTTGCTTGGTCCGAGTCCTGAGCTAACAATTTCACTTCACTTTGTGGATCCTGAAGAGCCTCCTCTTACTCTGCTGTTTGACAGAATTGAAGTCGAGCTAGAGATTTCTGAAAGGCTGACTGTGCCACGTCCTAAGGCACAATATGGAGCCTTTTGAATGGCTGGGCCAGGGAATGAATGCCCTTTCACCCCTGAGCCTCAGGATAGATAGCAAGGAGGGTAGGTGTGCCTGCCCGCCAGCAGGCAGGAGGGAAACCCAAGCCAGGTCCTTGGGGGTAAGAGAAGAGCATAGAAATATGTTAATCTCCCTCCCTGGGGTTAGGGGTCTCCCAGGACTGCTTTAGAAGGCAGCCCTTGGGGGAGCAAGCTGTCTGCCTGTTTGCCAGGAGCTACTCCTCAGGGCAGCCACAGAAGAAAGAGCATTTATCCCCAAGGTCTTGCTGCTGTTCTCCAATTTTTACTGGTCTGCGGGGTCAGCCACAGGACAGCCAAGCTGTGAGCAAGGGCTAGAAGGAAACTCCCGAGTGGCCGGACCTGAGAAAGGAGCTGCTCCATTCTAGTGGAGAAGATGAAGCATGTCACTGTCTTTCAGGGACAGTATCACAGAAATTCAGTATTAGTATGACCAGTAATAGTGATGCCGTTCTCAACGGTGTCTGTACTTACTGTTCCTAGTCATGATTTTGGGGTGGGGGACCAGCTGTATAATTTCACTGGCATAATAAATTCCTGATAAGGAAATCCCTCCCTACCAATGTAGAGAGCATCACTTCTCTACAGCTGAGTCTTGGGGAGTTGGGAGACTTGCCTAGGGCCCTGAGATTCAGTGACTTCTCCAGGGCTGCCCAACCAGGCCAGCTGTCTCTCCACCGTCTAGGCCTCCAGCGTGCCTTTACTCTCTCCAGAATTCTCTTTGCCTGCAGCATCGCGGCTCCCCAGTCCCTTTTCTGATTCCTTTTTGGTTTTGGCTTGCCCCGCTCGAATGGAGACAGTGGTGATAGTGGATCCCTGGCGCTTAGTTTGGTACATAGCAAGCATTCAAAATATCATGAAAAAATTTTTTGATTTTTCATTTTCTTGTTCTGAACTTAACAAACAACAGATTTGTTTTTCTTTAAAAAAAAAAAGCGCAAGTTTTATACAATAGACATTTGTGGTTTTGTGTACAGTCTTGACGTGTTCTACATTCTGTCTTTCCTACTTCCCCCCCCCAGCAAGAAAGGAAAACAGTACCCCTGTTACAAACATGTCAAAGAAAATTCCTGCATTGGTCATATTCCCCCAAAAAAGTCTGTCTCCACTTTGAGTCTGTCTCCTCTGTGCCAGGAGGTACGTGGTTAACACAGTTTGTTCAGCCATTCCGCCATTGATGGTTACCCACTTAGTTACCAGTTCTTTACCACAATAAAAAGAGCTGCTATAAATATTTTTGCATGTAGGTACATATGGATGTAATATGTGCACATATGTGTGTATGTATTTTCCTGTATTTAAAAAACAATCTCTTTAGGGTATAAATCTAGTCTGGGTGTCATTAGGTCAAAGGTTATGCACAATTAATTGAGTGCTTTGGAGGCAATACAGTTCCAAATGGCTCCACCAACCGTCATGATGTCAGTTTTCCTACAGACTCTCCAGAAGTTGTCATTTTCCTTTTCCATCATCTTTGCCAATTGGATGGTAGTGAAGTGGAACCTCAGAGTTGCATTATTTGCACATTTTAAAAAATATTAGTGATTTGGAGAATTTTTTCCCATCTGTGGATAGCTTGGATTTCTTCCTGTATAAACTTCTTGTTCATATTCTTTGGTCATTTATTTATTAGGGAATGGCTCTTATGTTATCTGTTTGAATCAGTTCATTATATATCTTGGATACAGGACTTTTATCATAAAAACTTTACTGTGCCGATTTTTTCCCAGTAAAATATTTCCCTTCTAATTTTAATTGCATTGACTTTGTGCAAAAACTTATCAACTTTTATATAATTAAACTTGTTAGTTTTATCTTCTTTGATATGCAGATCATATCTCATGCCTACATTGCATACCCATCACTTAGTGTTGTGATACGCATGTAGTCCACATGCCCTGGACTTGGAGCCGCTCTCAGCTCTTACATTTACCAGCTGAGTGACCATGGATAACCTCTCTAAGTTTCCATTTCTTCATCTTTAAAGTGGGTAAAAACAATAGTGATCTCAGAGGATCTCAGACGTAGGGCTCAACCAAGAGGCTGTGTAGAAAGCATTTTTTCTTCTGTAGAAAGCTTGGCAGTGGTGGTTGTGATCTTGATCCCAGAGGGGCTGTGGACATCATCTAGCTTCACTCCCTACTTTGCAGGTGAGGAATGAAGGCCCAGGGAGGTGAAGTCACTTGTCCAGGGTCACAGAGGGAGTGAGGGACAGCTCAGTTTCAAATCTTCTGATTCTAGCTCTTGCCCTCTTTCTCCTTTCTACTTACCTCTGCTAATGATTGGTAGTAAAAATAGTTAAGAAGGTAATGACTCTTTCCTTTGTGTCCTTCAAGGCCCAGAGGGCCCAGCACACCTTGGCTTCCTACAGAGCATTGTCTGCTATTCTGGGGGGAGTGGGGCTGTTGAACTTTGCTACCATTTATTGCCTAAGCCATACTGTTTGCTATGTGATTATAAATTGTCTTGTATTGTTTTCTTGTGTAGACATCATGTTAACTTAAGTTTAAAAATGAATTCTTTGAGGGCAGATACTGTCTCTTAGTCTTTTAAAAAATTTGAAGCAGTGATTTTTTTTTTGAAGATGTAGCATCTTTACATGTACATTGCTATAATTTTTAAACAAAGCAGTGAAACATTATCCTTTATGTGCCTATATTCCCCATGTGACTCTGGGACCCCCGGCTACTTCCCAGTTCTGTTTTGAGTCAGCATCTATTCACATTCATATCCCTGAGCCCCCCGCTAATGACTCTTTGCATGAACATACCAGATGGTTCATAAAATCAGAGCAAAAAACATTTAATTAAAACAAAATGCAAGGTAAATAACACAGTACTTCCCAAACAGTATCTCTGTCGACTTAGCACAGGAGGAGAGGGGTCACATTACTCCAGGCATCATCTTAGAAATTAGTGTCTGTAGCAATTTTTGCTAAGTCACTTTCCTTTCAATCTCGCTGGCATCTTACGCTGTCGTATTTCTTCCATAGTATGTACCACGGGGCTGGGTCCAGATGGAGTAGGTACTTGTAATATTCTTATTAACTAATTTTCATTTGACTGGAATGACTTTTAAAAAAATTAAAGCTCTGGTTCAGTTACAGAAACTGTACAAATGTTTTTGCATACTTTCTTTGAAATGGTTTCCTTTCTTTTTCCAATGAAGGTACATGTTCTTTGTATAAAGTTTATGAAAATAATGTAAAGGGAAGGCCCTTGCCCCACATGCCTCCTGTTAGGGGAGTCATAAGCCATCCTTTCCTTCCAGTCGGGATTCTGCATGACAAAACCACTGGGCATAGTCACCCTGAGGCAGCTAAGGAAATCTTGACTGTTAAGAATGTTCCTTTGTTTGTTAAGAGTGTCAGAATATGAAGCTAATGTGGAAGTGATCAAAAAACAATAGCTATGATACCTGTAAGATTTTTAAAAGAATCCTTTCTGAGTCTGGAGCAACTGTACTTTTCGTCGTTTAGTGCATGTGACTCACTTCGGCCTAGAAGAGGTCAATTCCCAGTTACTACGGGAACGGGCTTGTCAGGAAAGTGTTAGCTGAGTCGAATAGCAAAGCTTTATTCCCCAGAGCAGGTTGTCAGATTCACTCCCAAATCAAAATGCAGTGGAAATAGTTTTCCTTTTTGTTCACCTATGCAGTGGTTCTCGAGCAGTGAGGGCACTTTTTCAAAATCGCACAGTTGGGTTCAAGTCGAGTGGCTGATGTGCTGCTCATCCCAGGGGAGCTCTGGCTGCCTGCTTTCCTTGTGGGCCTCTTCTTAATTGTGCAGCTGAGGCTCAGCTTGATGCCTGGGGCTGTGTTTAGACAGGAAATGGAAGTGAAAAGGCCTGTGATCAGCTTGGGGGAACAGGCTCCAGGTGGTTCTGGAGGCCTAGGGAGAGTCCCGGGATTCTGGGCCATATCCTCGTTTATCATGGACACCTTTCCTGTTCTGCTGCACGCTGGACCTGTCCATTTCCAGTAAGCAGCTACCTAGAGCAGCCTTGCAAACATTTCTCCCAGATGGCCAGCCCCCTCAGCTTCTTCCGTCCTAGGCTATCCTGAGTAGATGCACTTGATCTGATTCTCCCTGGGCTAGTGGGCACGTGGCTGCCTGCAGAGATATTCTGAAGTCAGACAGAGACAGACATCTCTGCCTCAGTACCAGATGTCCCCTCCCCCTTGGCACGTCGTACCCTGGGGGAGTTTTGCACATGGTGCCACATCACTCAAAGGCACAGTTAGCTGCCCTCTTCCCCTCTCTCCAAGAAGTCTGCAGGAACCCGCCTGCAAAGCCAAGTTTTCAGCATGATGTTTCCTACTTTGAGGAAGTTCCTGGGGTGGAGGGCATGGAACTTGGATGATACTGGTTCTACATAGCCATAAGTTTGTGTGTGATTGGTTTAGTGCACCAGTGATTTTTTTCATGCTTTGTAAAATGGTAATATTCCTCAGACTCTGTCCTGGCCAGGGGAAGAGGCCAGTCTGCGCATCCTAAGCCAGCTTTTCCAGCTCTCAAGCAGGCATGTCTGTCTGTCTGTCTTTGTGCAGAGGCTGCTCACACAGCTGCATTAGCCATTCATCAGAACTTAACCACCTGGCTTACTCCTCTGTCTATTTACAAGTGTTTGGGGTGGGGAGGGGAGGATGGGATCTGTGATGTCGTCAGTGTTGGGCCTCCCAGTGAGCAACTTCCTTCCCTAATGCAGATTGACATCTTCTTTACAACTTCAAATACCCATCCTCAGTCACGGTGTGCTTCAGATATTTTTCACGTGTTGCCTGTAATGCCAAAAAGGTGACAGCAGATAACACAATTGGATTTGAGTTGAGTGAGTGCCAGCTACCAGGTACATTCTCAGTAGTCTGAGAGGCTTCCCTGGCCAGAGTCATACATGTGGCTAGCCTATGTCAGAGGCAGAACTTGTGAACCCAGGTCTTCCCAACTCTGAGCCCAGCCACCCTTTAACCACTAGGCAGCACTGCCTCTATTTTACACACGTCTGTTTATTTAATAGTATGTGTAATATGTGAATCTGTCTCTTCTATCTTTGGGTCTGATAGGTGATTGATGGTTTCCCTTTTGGCAGTGTTTAGACTAGGGAAAGCGGGGGGAAGAGAGGGAGAAGAAATCTGTCAAAAGTCATCCCCTGTTTCAACCTCGTTATATAAAATTCTTCAGTACGGTATCTTGAGTAAGAAATGAAATGTCAGCTGTAATCTGTTTGTGGAGACATGAGTCTAGTCCAGTAATGCCCTCGGAAGATGAACTCAGCCACAGACTGCCTCTTGCTTTGTCTCCACTCTTTTCCACAAGCTCGTCCCTGAGAATGCCTTCCCGAACAGGGCTTTTTAAACTTTTTCCACTTGTAACCCTTTTTTGCCCAAGAAATTTTTATGTAACCCTGGGTATATAGGTATACAAATCAAACATTTGCTGATAATAAATCATAAAGAAATTTACTTTAAAACAACTCTTTGGTATATACTTAATTTTACCATTTATTAAATAGGAAAGCAAATTTGCATACAAATGAGATGGATGTGCTTCTTTATTTTTATGTAAAGAATTCAATCTTGGCAGGATATTTGATGCTGATATTTTGGCTGTTGCGTGCTCAGAAGAAACCTTTTACTGTTGCCAAATTTTCGCGACCCCATATAGGGTCACAGCCCCCAGTTTAAGAAATGCTGAGAGGGTACAGCTTCCAGAGACCCTTCTCTGCTGCTTCCCACTAAGCACAAATGCACTGAGCTGCAACTTTGTTGGGAAATTCTCAGCAGAGACTTTGGAAATGTTTTCATAATTGAACTGCATTCCTGCAAAAACAGCAGCTGAGAGCAGTGCCTTCCGCTTGTCCCAAGAACTGCCCAGAAATGAATGGGTAGCCGGACAGCACACCAGCCACGTCTTTCTCCTGTGAGAAAGTTAATAAACTTGAGCTCTGGAGCTACCAGACTTTTTACATTATCTTATTTTTCATGGATGTGTTTTGTTTTTAACATACATTTCTGAATATATGCATATACACACGTGCATATATGTACACACCTGCTCCTTTTCTACTCAATGTACCATCCTTTGGAGGCAGCCAAGTAGTGCAGTAAATAGAGCGTTGGACCTGGAGTCAGGATGTCCCAAGTAGACACTTCTTAGCCATGTGACCCTAGGCAAGTCATTTAACCTCTGTTTGCCTCAATTTCCTCAACTTTAAAAGGGGGGGTGATAGTAGTACGTACCTCCCGGGGTGGTTGTGGAAGTCACTTGAGATCATATTTGTAAAGTGTTTAGCATAGGGCCTAGTACATAGTAAGTGCTTAATAAATGCTCATTCCCTTCTCTTCTTCGTTCCCAGAATTAAGTGCCTGATCCTTATGTCCCTCTCCACAGAGCCTCACTAACCTGTCTTCCTTTTCCTAAGGTGCTAGAAGAGTGACCAATAAGGCAGCGCTCTGGTATGTGCCCCTGTCCCTGAAGAATGTGGACAAAGTACTTGAGGTCCCGCCTTTGGTGGTAAGATGCTGTTTGATATCTTTCTCTCTTACAAGACACAACAGTTGAGTTCCCTGAGCCCCGACTGACTGCGGGGCATTCATTTAACTGAGCAGCATGTCAGTTGGGGGCACTTTTAAGCCCCTGTATCAGGAACTTTAACTGGTGGCAAGCTGGGCCTCCAGCAGTCACAGGGGGGTGTGGCATTCTTTGATGCTGCCGGCCTTCGCTCATGCGCTATCCCAGACCCTCACCTGGATCAGTGCCTCTGCTGGGCCTGCTTCAGACACTTGGAAGAGATGATGGGAGTCCATAATTGATCCACCAGGATCAGTGGGAAGCAACTTGAATGCTTTTTCCTGGTTTCTTTTCTGCCCGTTATAGTAAATCAGTTATACAGCCATGCCTGGGCAAGTCACTTTACCTCCATTTGCTTCAGACAATAATAGTACCTGCCTCCCAGGGTTGTTTAGAGGAACAAATGACCTAACATGTGTAGATGCTTTCTAGACCTTAAAGTTCTATATGAGAGCTGGTTATTATAGATTATCATAATTCATATCTGGAATAAAAATTGTAGATGCTGTTATTATAAATACTAAATGATATGTGCACTTATTTAACTGCTAATCGTTTTTTAAAGACTTAAAAATATAGAAATCCTATCCTCTAGCTCAGCCTTCATGACTTCATATTTAAAGCTGAAAGGGACCTTCACAAGAGCTAGTCTAGCCCCTGCATTTTACATTCTGAGGAGTCTGAGGCACAGAGCTGTCGAATACCTTACCCCAAGGTCCCTCAGTTAGTCACCAGTGGCAGAGGTGGGATTCAATTCCACATGGATGTCCTGCCTTACAGATGGGGCATCCCCTAAAGGAGCTGCTTGGGCAGAATGTACTCACCTTTTGAGGAGTTCCTCAGAACTGCTTTCACAACATCAGGGAGAATGGGGAAATGGAGAGGTGGGGATGTGAGTGGGCCCTTGGATTGGGCCCATTTTCTGCTCAAGGTGGCACACAGCCAGCACTCTTGGGGCATGTGGCAGGCCATGCTTCCTTCCACCCCCTACCTCCCTTCTTCTGGTAATTAGCATTCTTCCTCCTACTGCACAGAGGAGCAAACAGGAGCTTTTTTACTCGTATTGTTTAGTGGAGCTTGATAAGACAAAAATATCAACTTTGCCCTTTTTAGAGAAGTGTATTTTAAACCATCCCTCTGATTGTAAGTGGGGAAAGCTGCAGATGGGAAAGAAGCCTTAAATCTGGAAACGTATTCTTTTGTTACTATTTATTGAACTCCCCCACACCTGCGAAGTCTTGGGTAGAACCTACAGGTGCATTTGGAACATGGGCAAGTACCTGAAATTAGGCCCGTGTTCTGAAGATCAACACCCTCATTTTACAACCTAAGGAGAACGAGTCACTGTCTGCACTAGGAAGTGATAGCAATCCAGGTTTTCTGTTCCCAAATCCAATGCTGGCTTCCCTGCAGCTGCACTACTCCTCAGATGCTTTGGGAATTTTCCTTTCCCACTTGGCTAAGGAACGTCCCCACTTAAGGGGATGTTGCTGTAGTTGTCTGGGAGGAGGTAATGTAAATCATAGGGAGAGTGGTTGGATGAGGCTGTCAATGAACATTTATCAGATGCCCACTGTGGGGTGTGTGGGGTGCTTCAGGAGGACTAGCACCTCTGGTGTATGGGCTGCTCATCCACCTTTGATGTTCACCTTCACCCCGTCTTACCTGTGGATCCAAGAAGCTGTGTAGCATACACAGCAGCCACGCCCCAGTAAACTGGGCCAAACCAAGTGGAGGCTGACAGGCCTGAAGCCTGTCAGCGAGTTAGGGGGATGTCAACTCCAAACACGGCAAGACTTGCCCTGGGACGGGCAGATGAAAAAGCTTGTTCCAGCAGTTATGAAGGTGGCTGAAGAAGGTGGTGTGGAGTGCGGAGAGCTTGGTCAGGCATCAAAGATGCCAAGATCACCTCCTGCGTCCAGGGCCGTCGCTGGTTGTCCTGACATTTGGCCTGCTGCTGGACTTTGATGACTCTGGAAGAGAGAGTGAGGCTGACACTTTGGGCAACTGCCTCACTTAAATCCAATTCATGCATAAGTCAGAACGCCACCTTGTGATGTCATCTGTCCTCTTTGAAAATGAAGAAGGACCACAACAAACATTTATTAAAAACTCATTGTTTACCAGGCACTGTGTTAAGTGCTGGGGATACTAAGACAGGCTACCTTTAAGAATAATAATAATCCCTGCCCTCAGGGAGCTCACAGTCTAATGGGGGAGACAACACAGAAGCAGCTTGTGTACAACTAAACGATATACAGGATAAATTGGAAATAATTAGCAGAAGGAAAGACTAGACTCAAGGGGGATTGGCAAGGGCTTCCCGTGGAAGGTGGGATGTTAGCTGGGAGTTGGAGGAGGTCAAGGAATCTAGGAGGCAGAGATGAGGAGGGGGAGGACATTCCAGGCAAGAGGGACAACCAGGGAAAAATGCCTGCAGCTGGGAGATGAACTCTCTTTAGGAGCCAAAGCAGGGAGGCCAGTGTTACTGGGTTGCAGAGTATGAGGGTGGGGTGTAAGGTATAGGAAGAATGGAAAGGTAGGGGAATTCCAGTTATGAAGGCCTTTGAATGTGAAACAGAAGATTTCATATTTCATCATTCAGAGTAGAAGTACTTTTAAAAATTTTTTTTAAACATGTATTTATTTAGCATTTTATTTTTCCCCAGTTACATGTAAAAACAATTTTTAATATTCGTTTTTTAAAATTTTGAGTTCTAAATTATCTCCCTTCATCCCTCCCTCCCCACTTCCTCCCCCCCCCCAGAAGGCAAGCAATTCGATATAGGTTATACATGTGTGTACTTTGGTTTTTTTTAAAAAAAAGTTCTGAAAATAAATTTGAGGGTTATTACCATTTCAGATGGACTCACTGAACTATTTTCTACCCCAAATCTACTTAGTTGGACCCTTGCTAGAGTTAATGTGGCTTGGCAGCTTAATAGTTAAAATATTTGTTCTTTTGATTTGACCTATGGTTTTCTTTCTTTTTTTTTTTAATTTTTAAATTTTTATTTTTAGGCAATTGGGGTTAAGTGACTTGCCCAGGGTCACACAGCTAGTAAGTGTCAAGTGTTTTGGTCTGAGGCTGGATTTGAACTCAGGTCCTCCTGACTTCAGGGCCAGTGCTCTATCCATTGCGCCACCTAGCTGCCCCTGACCTATGATTTTCAAAACCCCTTAGAGTACATTATATGCCCTGGACATTCCCTATGTTGTGGTATAAAAATCAGTTAAAGGCACTGGGCATGTTTAGCCTGGAAAAGACTGAAGGGTCCTGAGGTTAGGTCGACTCGGTGTTGGGCAGTGCCGGCTGTTGTGTTCTTGGTCCCAGAGATAGAACCAGGAGCAGTGAGGTGGAAATGACAAAGAGACAAATTTAGGGTTGATGCTGGGAAAGCCTTTCTCATAATTAGAGTCGTCTCGAAGTGGAATAGTGTGCTTTAGGAGGCGGTGGCTCCTGTTCTTTGGTCTTCAAGTGGGAGACCCATTTGTCAGGGTTGGTATAGTAAGGCTTCATTTCTAGTGTGGATTGGCCTAGAGGCCTACTATGGTTCTTTCCTCAGAGTCTGTGATCTTGTATGATGATTCCAGTGAAGCAGCTTTCCAGAAGTGGTGTGGCCCACTGGAGAGAGGACTGGACTCACTTGGAGTCAGGAAGACTTTGCTTCAAATCCTGCTTTTGGTACTTAGCCATTTTGTGACCCTCTCTGAGCCTCAGCTTCCGTACCTGTAAAATGGAGGTAATTATAGAGCCTGCATTTTGTGAACCTTAAAGCATGAGATGAATAGCAGCTGCTATTTTTGTGTTACTGTAGAAAGGAGAAGTTTCTGAAGATGCTCATCAAACAGATTTTTTTCCTCACCCTTTCTTAAGGAACGCTGGCTTTTTTCTTCTCCTAAACATGATTTCTAGGGAAGCTTTCAGTTTAGTCATCAGTTTCCTAGATGGACAGGGAACAGATTCTGCTTTCACAGCAGCAACCTTTTGCCTGTGGAACATTATTGAAACAATTGGTTTATTTGATTGATGGAGGAAAAAGTTGAGTTGTCTATTGTAACTTAAAACACTCACTCTTCTGGCTTTTCCCCTTTGGAGCCCCTCAGCTTCTGCCTCACTCTTCTTTAGAGGGTGTTCTCAAACCCAAGAGGATGGATAATTAACCACAAAATTGGTGCTCAGTCACTGTGAAGACAAAAAACAAAACCAAAAACAAAGGGCCTTATAGGAACCCGCCATCAGCAGAAAATTGAGATTGCAGGCTTTTGAGTCAAAGTCTAAAAAGGCCCCTGGAATGCATTCTCCCCTTGCTGGAACTCTGATGGGGGCAGGCTGGATCTGTAGAACTCGGGCAGGCATTTCAGTCTCCAGAGTAATCCTGGTTTATGGAGGGGTTATGAGGTGCAGCTGCAACACAGGCAGAATAGTGTGGGAAAGGAAGTGGAGGTTTCTGAGGCACAGAGAGTTGGGTGAGGGGAAATCTTAAGCTTTTGGGGGCATGTGGAAATGAAGGCTGGCAAATTGCTCTTGGACCTGAGATTCTACAATAGAGATGGGCTCTCCTACTCTTCTGTACTGATGTAGCATTTGACTAGATGACAGAATAGGCAGCCCGCTTAGGGCAGTCGTGGAAGTGTACTCACAGACTTCAGAGATGGGCATCTTCCTCCCCTCTTTCCTTTGCTGCCGGCCTTTTTTGTAATGACATTTGATACAACTACTGCCATTTTCCTGTAATGCTGATGGTTTCTTCCGCTTTCAAGTGTTTGCCTGCATGTTGTAAACTCGGAAGAGCAACAACTTTGGAAACTTCATTTGTGACAGAAATTAAAACATTTAAAAGGGGGAAAAAATAAGCAAAGAAAATGAAATCTCTTGTAGGCCTCAAGAGAGAAGATTTGGGGTCAGAATGGTGAGTGTAGTCAGGTGCCTGTGACTTGGGGATGATAGGAGCTTCTTACCAGAGGGTGGAATTGGAATGCCAAGGAGAGAGGAGGACACGGCTTCTCAGTGTGGCCAACAAAAAGATTAGTAGAGATGTGCTTGAGAGCGTGTGGTAAACAAAGAGAGGACTGTGGGTGTGCTGTCTTTCAGAGAAAGGAAGCAGAGTGTCCATAGCTGAACTACTGTACTGTCAGGCCTCAGTTTTAATGAGACAATGTTATTCACTGTAGATTTTTAACTTCTTGGTTCAGAAACTCCTGGGTGACCCATCAGGCTAGCATTAGAAAGGCCACCTTAGCTGCCGCCTTCCCCTTCCTCCCCATGTGGAAAGTTCACCTGGTGAAGCTGACTGAGGACTCTGGACAGCTGAGAGGCTTTGGGGCCTTTTCCAGGAATAGGCCCTGAAGGCAGTTGCAGAATGTGACCCGTGTGTCTTGTGGTTTTTCCCCAGTACACCAGAAAGGAACAAGAAGAGGAGGGCAGGAAGAGATATGAAGCTCAGAAGCTGGAACGGATGGAAACCAAGTGGAAGAACGGGGATATAATGCAGCCTTCTATTAACCCAGGTAACAGCCAGCAGCTTGTTGCAGTAATTACTTTAGATGCCACTAATCTAGTTATTTATAGAAATAGTAATTTATTAAGTTAATTGTCTTGGGTTAGGCCATTTGCATTGCTTCACTGCCTTCACAGAAAAGGGCCTAGCTGTCTGCTCCATGGGCTAGAAAGGAGCCCTCCTTGGGGGTCGTGCCATCTGCACCCTGTTAAACCTCTAACAGTGTTCAGTGGAGACCTGGAGTCTACACTCTTCTGCCCTCCCCCTGCATCTCAATAAAAAACATTAACTGAACAAGCTGTCACAGGAAGGAGTCAATGAGAGATTGCCAGGGCCACGGAGGAGCTGGTCAGCAGCTGTCCGGCGCTTACAGAGGCACAACGTTGAGTTACGGCGGATTGTGCTAGATGACGGAGCGCCAGCTTCCTGAGCGTTGAGTGTTAAAGAAGAGACGTAAACCTTAGAAAGAAAAAAGTTTGGGAGGACCCAACTGTAAGAAAATTATTGCATAGTTTCTGTTTGCTAAGTCAGAGTTTGGCTTCTTTTCCCTTTATGGCCTCTCCTTCCCAGTTTTTCTTTGCTCATCATCTGTTTTGGCCAGCCCCAAATTTACAAACAAATGAACCAGCAGCAGGACTTTTGTGTTTCCTCTTGAAATCCTGTCTGTTCCATAAATGGTCCCACATCACCTGTTAAGCATATTTCTTCTTAGTGTTTCCTTCTTTTCTTTGTGTACAGGCGTGGCTTTGGAAAGCAAACCAAGTGTACCCAAATCCAGGTCTAAAGAGTAGATTAACTAGGGATGGTTATTCATATTACAGAAGGCCTCTTCATTTTATGAAAGGATATGTATTTCAAGTTTCTTTTAAGTGGGAGACTTCCTGATAATGATTATTCACACAATCATTGGCTTTTGAGGAATAGTCTATTTTTTTTTAGAACAAGATTAGCTAAGTAGAATTAAAATTCATCTATGTCCTTGGCCAAATTTTTGGTTGCATGGATTTCTCGGACATGACTTTTCCTTGTTTTGCATTTTACCTCATTTTGGGGGAAGATGGGAGTTCTCCATATTTGTTGATCTGAAGCTAATATTGTTGGCACACAAACCATTGCTCACTCATCACCAAGCCCTGCTACCATTTTACAAGTGCAGAAAACAGCCTATAGGTCATGCCAGTGAGGTATGACCTGGGTGGGGTTTTTTCCCCCATTAGATCTGGGTACGTACACCTTTCATTAGAGAAAGAGTGATGTAGGCCACGGAGAGGAGCAGGCTCACAGGCCTGAGCTTGTCTCAGCCCTTGTTCTGCTTACTGTGTAGATCACGGGCAAGGCATTTGTCCTCTCAAGTGGCAATTCTCTAAGCCTGAGTTTCAGAGGAGGCACAATTTACACTGGAGAAGGGGTTCCTCACAGGGAGCTCTCTATGCCAGTCAAGTCACAGGTGTAGTCCTTAACATTCCTAAGTAGATTATTAATTCCTGTCAGAAACAAAAGTGTAGACCTTGTCCTATGATGAACCATGATGCTGTAGTACACACTTTGAGAAGCATGAGGTTGGCTGTGACCTGATGTTAATTATTCTAGGGAGCCAAATTTGCTCATACTATCAATCTGTTTGCATTCTTTCGTATTTTTATTATACTTTTCCATACTCTAAGAAAAATATTTATAGTAATCTAAACTCTAGCACTTCTCAGCGATGCCTGATTGTAAATAGGGTGCGTCAGATTTTTTTCTTTGTAAAAAAATTAACAAGCACTTATTTACTCTCCCTCCCTCCTCCCCCATTTAAAAAAAACCCACACCTTTGTAGCAAATATGCATAGCTAAGCAAAACAAATTCCCACATCAACCGTGTCCAAAAATATGTGCGTGAGATTTCTTAACCATCTCTGCTGTCGTGCTTTGTCACTCAGAGGTGGCGTTTTGTTTCTTGAGATATTTAGATGAATTTCCAGTTATAATTCTTAACTTTCTGTGATCTAGTAGGAATCCATCTTTCACATTTTTACTTTCAGATATTTTTCTTAAGGAAATCCCATTTTCCCCTTGTTTTTGAATATTTTGTTTGCTACCACTTACTGTAAGGGTTTCTGATTTTCTTTCCCAAGACGGATGAGGTTGGAGAGGAGCCATGTACTGACATGTAGACAAGCTGGGTGATATTCACCTGTAATTGGGTCTCTAGAGACATAGCCTTAAGGGCCACCATTTGACTGGCATAAGCCAGAAACCTTTGTTTCTTGGCATAGGCTGGGTGAGTTGAATGTGTCTTTATTGATATGGAACTATGGCTTGGCCTGGGTGGGAGGGAGTTGGAGAGTAGGGAGAATATATGTGCTGTGAGAATCTTTAAAAGACTTTATTTATGTTTAAATTCTTAGTGAATCTTTAAGGTAAAAGTTTTGAAAATTTCTGGCCAGTGATGATATCTGACAATCTTAATAGAAATGATTCTATTTTGGGGGTGGTAAAGATATGAAAAGCATTTAATGCCTTTCAGTTTCATGCAGCACATTTGATTGAGCATGTATATGTAGGGCACCAAAGATCTGCCAGTCCAGAATGGGGTGCTAGGATATCTTTATGCTTAAAGTCTCTACAATTTCATCACTGTGTATACTTCCTCCATTGATACAGATTGTGATGTGTTTATAACTTAACATAAAGTCTTTAAGAGCCACTGTAGAATCTGAAAGCATTCTTTAATCTCTGACCCTTGGTACCAAGCATCTCCCAAGTTAGTGAAGACTGTCCTTTGACCCCCAATCAGTCCATCTCCAGATCTGTCTTCCAAGCCTTTGCAGCCTAGTGTGGGTAAGACCTGTTAGAGCTGACATTGCCCATGGGGCTTAGCAGGAGAGAAGCCTGGATCGCCTCCATGCTACAGAGATATCCTAGAACACAGCAGGTTTTTACTTTTTATCGGTCACATTTAGGAACGTGGCTTTTGCCCTTAGAATATGAAAGTGCATTAAGAGAATGCAGTACTAGTTCAAAATGACAAAATATTTAATATATTTTTATAAAGTTATTCATCTTTCTGATGCACTTTCTTCTCTACCCTGTCCCTAAAATCCCTCCTGAGTTTGTAAGTCCTTTCAAACTTGGAGGACAGAGGATGATTTCAGATGTTTGTACAATAGTTACCTAGCAGCGTATCACAAGGGACAAGCTAGTCTTTGAGGCCTCTTTACAGCCTGAGGGGTCTTTCAGAAACAGTTGACCTTATTTCTTCTCCATTCCACCTCAGTCACAAGGGGAAAAATACAATTACCTTGAGAGTTTGGGGAAATCTCAGACTTCTCAGCTACAAATGTGAGCTATATTAAACTCATGTGATGATCTGATTAAATATTTGTTTTGAGCATTTGGGTGTTCAGAAAGTCTATTCTCTCCATGAGCAATAGGATGAAAAATGAATTGGTTTTTATCGCGGCGACTTTTTATGTTAAAATGTGGATGATAAAATGTTAGCGCATTGATTGTTACCTCCAAAGTTCAGACTTGCCCTGGCCACTACTGTGCTGCTCATAGGAAGTCATTACCAGCTAGTGTGTGCTAGAGAGAAGAATTCAGGGGGCCCTTTAATCCGGCAGAACCTCACAGAACTAAGTAAGCTTGTCCTCTTAGTACCTGGTGTACTTTCTAACTAGCTTGGAGGAGAAAACTCAGATTAACCTGCCTACCCCATTGTTAGGGCTTACCCTGGAAGGCTGTGGTTCTTTCTGAAATCCTTCCTAATCTAATTCCAGCCCTCTTCTTTGGCCTTGGCTTTTCGTCAGTGTAATTGCCTTTCATGCGCTGGGGAAGTGTTCTGATTTAGCCTTTGCGTTTCTAGCCTCCATTTATTGGCTCCTTGTTTCCCCTCATTATCCAGTGTTAATCCTCCTTCTCCCAGATTGGTTTCACATTCTTTGTGCTTCTTTAGGAGTGGGGACTCTAAAGAGTAGATACCACCCAGGAGAAGGCCCGGTCATGTAGTCAGGCAGCAGTGGAATGAGGACAGAGGACCTGGGTTCAAATTTGGCCCCTGACACTTATCACCTGTGTGACCTTAGGCAAATTGGAAACCTCTCTTAGCTGTCAAGTAAAGGAGATGATAGAGATCCCTTTCAGCTCTACTTCTGTCACCATAGGACTTAATTTAATTCTCTCTGTTTCCTTCAGAAACAGAAAACACTGAATATGTTTCTCCCCACCCCATTTCTAGTTTTCATATGGTAGGTGAAGTGACTGGTGGCTGTGGAAGGGGGTCATCTCTGCTCCTCTGGGAAAGCCCCTCGTCAGTGGCTTTACATTTCTTCACTTTAAAAATTGGGAGTCTCTGAATAGAACACCTGATTAACTATAGAGAAGAAACTGAAATGGCCAGGGTTTGGCTTAAACCTTAATTAACCCTTTTACAAAGAACAGTGGTGACATATAATTGGCTAGGGAATAGCGTTTCAGATGACCTCCGTTTTGATTAAATGGGTCCTGATGAAACAAGGCTTTAAGAGTTTAAAAACCTCAGCTGAATGGTTTTTTTTTAAAATCCCTTTTCAAATGAAATAGGTTCGTAAGATTTTATTTTTGTCAAGATGTTGCTCTGTTGGTTGATCAAACACTTGTTAGAATGAGCCAGAGCAGTAGATTTGGAAACGTGGCACTGCAAAGTGAGCGTTCTTGGAGGGTTGTTTGAACAGAGCACAAAGCAGATGGTAGCGTTGTTGGTTTCAATGCCTTTTCTGTTTTCTACCCGCCTGCTTCGCAGATAGGCAGACTAAAGGTAAGCGTCCTCTTGGAGAGGTGTCAACGTTGTGGTGTGCAGGAATGCTTTGTGGATGTTATGTGTCTGTCTATCTGTCTGTCTGTGTAAGAGAGAGGCTGCCCTTCTTTGCTCATGCCTTCCCCAGTGTCCCCTGGCCAGGTGACTGGCCCTCTTTAGGCCTCGGTGACAGGTGATAGCATGGCACTCTGGTGTACAGACTTTCAGCTGCTGCTAAATGTGCTGGGACTGAGTTTTGGGGGAGGGGGGACAGGAATGTTTGAGTTGTCAGGTGGTAAAGATGAAGCATGAAATACAGCAAGGAGAGAGGCGAGGAGGTTAAAGCCAGTCACACCTATAGCAAAGAAGCCTCCAGGGGCTCCTGGGAGCCTTCGATGGCTGTTGGAGAAGTTTCCTGTAGACTTCTCACTTGGTGTCTTTGTGGCAGTGGGCTCTGAGAAGAACCTTTGTTGCTTATTGATGACTCCCACCTAGGAGATCCTGATCCCACACCCCTGAGGATCGGAGCTCAGTAGCTAGCATTCTGGGAGCTCTGAAGGCCACAGCGTGGGCTCGGTTGTTCAGAGGCAATGCTTCTGTCTCCCTGAGCTTTGGCATCACGCTGCAGCAGCAGCGCCACACTTACCTAAGGGCCCCAATGGGATGTGTTGATGGTGCCTGAAGACTGTCCTACAAGGCCTTGCTCCCAGAGTGCTCTGATCCCTTAAAATTCTGGTCAAAACGCAAATAAGGAAAATGCTAAGTAAATGATAGCTCCAAAGCAAGGGAAAGTCAATGGGGCCGAGGTTAGGTGGTAAGAACGATGTCTCAGACCACTCTCAGACTTCCGTGGCTGATGGGGAAAAACAAAATGGTTCTTTTAAAGTGATGAGACTCATTTATGAACTGTAGCACAGACCGGAGCTCTAGTCAGACTGTTAAGGTGTAGCATTGCCTCAAGATTCTCAGGGCGTGTGGAGAGCAGATGCCTTCTCCTTTCTTCTCCATGAAGGTTCAAGCACACACTTCGCAGTGCTTTCAACTTCCATTTAGATTTTAATACTAAGATCCTAAGAATCCTAAGAAATGTGATTCCCTGAAGTTTTTGAATAAACAAATAAAGTCCCCTTTCCCCCATGGTCCACATAGTGCACTTATTCTGCTTTGTGAGTTTGGCAAGACTCTTTTTTACGGTTTTGAAATTACTCTGAGGGCCACATAACACAGCCTTGCTGGTTACACCAGATCACTTGGTATCCCGTTATCTGCCAGATGAATCAGAACATGACCTTCCTGATACAGGACCTCATTTCAACGTAATTGCAGCCCGGCTTTCTTGCATCTAACCACTGCCAGACAGACACGTTTCAGTCCACGTTTTTAAAAAGTTGCGTGGTTGGTAGTTGTCACAGCCAGCTAGCCATACAGTTACTTCTGCAGACCATGGTGGTGGTGAACTCCACATGTATACTGACCACATCCCCAACCAGAGGACTCAGAGGATATTGATTCATTTCCATTTGAATCAGCTTCCTGATGGCTAGACTGGTTTTATCTGAATGGTGTCTGTCCCCTGCAGTCATTTCCTTAGCACCACTTAAAGCCTCAAGGCATTTGCCCTGCTCTAGAGAGTTAACTATCCTGGAGCAGCCTGTTAGGAACAGAAATGACCTGGTAGAGGGAGACACTGTGTGGAAACTATGGACCACACCAGCCCAATCAGGAAGACAGGGCCAAGGAGAGTGACCCTGTCTCTTATCAGTGCGTGCCCATTATTCTAGGGAAGCCAAGGCCCTAATGCTTACATGGTCTGAGCATTGTTAAAAGCCCCACGTTGGTTTTAGCATTAACTACCCATCGATTTCCCCCCTCTGTTTTCTGTATTTCACTACCAGGCGTCTCATCCATTCTTCAAAAACCCCAGAACCTGTTTTGAGGCCGTACTTTTCCACACAGAAATATGTGGAATAACTGCAGCCTGCCCTCTTCAGTGATACCCAGAGGTTCAAGCTCCGCATTGTCAGGATGTTGGAGGCTTCTATTCATTTGGTTTAAGTAACTTGGTGAAGAGAGCCATGGAAGCAGAGAAGCCTTGAACTAATGTCGATCTTCTTTTTTCATTCCAGAGCCATATACTGTCAGCTACAGCCAGTCCACCTTGATACATCTAGTGGGACCATCTGATTGTACTCTACACGGCTTTGTGCATGGAGGTATGGAAGTTGCTGCTTCTGCTGTTTTCCCATTCTGTTGTTTCTTGGTTATCTCCCTCAGGAAACTGTACTGCAGTGTGACCCAGTTTGGGCTCTTGTGTTTAATGAAGTATAAACTGAAACTTTAAGAGGTTGCATAATAAATGGCTGAAATGCCCTTGGTTCCTGGCTTTACAAATTGGAAATTAAAGTCAGATGGATGAATGTATCACAGTGTACCTTTAAACGCCCTTTATTGATTTGGCTGCACATGGTTTCTTGTTTGCTGTTGGTCGAGGCCAAGGTTTCAAAGGCTCATGCTAAGAGTAACATTTAAAAAGCTGAAAAGTGGGACAGCTCATGGAAATAGATTAAGCTCTATCAACTTGCTTGCCAGGACTGAGCAGAAGGCAGAGCCGCCTAGACAGTGAAAATGAACCTTTTACAAGAGGGGTCTAGAATCGGCTCTGCTGATCACTAGCTGTGCGGTGCTGTATGGTGAGCTTAGTGACCTTTGGGGTGTTGGTGTCATTGGTCTCATGAAGAAGCTGACCCTTGCATCGCTGCAGTCCTCCCAGACGGGCGGAGGGCCCTGTTCACCAGCTGCCGCCACTCCACTCTTTGTGTGCTACAGTGAGCAGGGACATTTGTGTTGGGATGAGAGAGAGCGCGCAGCCTGATGCTGTTTGCCACGGAAATGGGCTCTTGAGTCTTTTGGAATGCAGGTCCCTGATGAGGCACATCCCCTCACTGTGCCGGAGTTTCTGATACTTAAATGGAAGCTTCCATGCTAGAGTAAGTCTCTTATTGCATCTAGTATTTGGAAGTTTCCACCTCAATATAGCCTTTCTTTCCTTGCCTGCTTTGATCCAAAGGCCTTTCTGGCCTCTGGGCGGCCTAGCAGTGGAGAGGTGGCAGGGGCATTCAGAGGCTAAGAGGATTAAAAACCCTTTAAGGTTTCAACCAGGTATGGCACTGTTTCAGAATTTTCTACAGAAACCTAAGAGCGTGATCTATGAGGCATTCACTGAGTCTCAATTGGACACAGAAGCACATTTTCCCATGTTTGTTTAGGAAGTATTTACACAGTGGCTTTATAATGCAGCATTTGCCTCTATTATCATGGAGGTTTTGTGCCTGCAATTTCTGAAAATGTGCCCAATAATTTTTACCAAACCCACTCATGTACTCTGGTATCCAGGCTCTCACCAGGAGCTAGTGAATGAAATGAATACCATATTGAGAGTAATTGAAAGCTATAATTTTCTTGTATTTTCCTATAAAGAGCTGTCAACAAATACAGGATCTGAAATAATTTGTATCAAGACTTTTACAGAACTGTAATTCACTAGATGCCATTTACAGAAAAAAAAATCAAGTGAAATGGTTCTTAATTCAGTCTTTATTCATAAATTTTGTGCTATTTACCTTTGCTTCAGAAATCCCTGCCCATAATCTGTGAATTTGACAGATTGCTTATCCCTGATCCTGAGAGATTTATTTATGTCTAACCTGGAGGGTGGCTGACAAAGCCTGCAGAGCTGTGGTGCCCAGGGATGGGTCTGTGGGGTTGGAAATCACAGAAGTCCAATGGTTCCAACGAGCTAAACAAGGAGGGGTTTAGGAGCCCTTTCTTGGGGACCTGAATCCAGTCAACCCAATTCAGGGTCAGAAGTACAAAAGACAGATCCACATGGGTGCCCCCACAGGACTCCCTGGGTAATGGTTTCAGAAAACTTCTCCAAGGAAACTTTGGAGAAACATGGAGGGGAAACTTGTGTCCCTTTGAATGCCCCTTCCTTTTCCCCCTGTGTGTACCCCAATCTCCTCGCTCTGTGGGAACAGAAGGAAAAGGGAGCTTTGGGATCTCTCTGTTCTGAAGACACCCAGAGCAGACTTCTGTACCCTGACTTTCATTTAGTCTTCAGCGCCTGCTGCTTGTGCTGGCCTGTTGTTCTGGTCTCCTGGAGCTCTCTGAGATTCCTGGCAAAGAAGGCGGTTTTTCCTTTCCTCTTGCATCACTCTGGGTTGAGTCTGAGGGTTAGCCGTCGGGGAACATCTCCAAATTGTTAGAGTTAGAAGGGCTTACGTTTCCACAGGTAGAATAATGCATAGACTTAAAGAACGACAGCTCCAGGAAGTAGTACACTGCAGGTGAGCTCGGGCTGAGCCAATAAAAAGTAAGCTGATGGTTCCCGAAAGACCCCAGAATCAAGCCAGCTCAGACCAGTTCGGGTCAACCTGAGGACACCTGAAAAATGTTACGTGCCTGCTTAATGAACTTCGTTACTATTGTCTGACACACCCCGCATAAAATTAATGAGTCATGGGACGTATGACCAAGGGAGGGGGAACATACTTGGGCATATCAAGGGAAACACGTAAAGAAAGGTATGACCTGGGAAGGGACAGACCAATCCAGGCCTGGGAGGTTTCCTGCTGAATTCAACTGCATAAAAGCCCGCTTGCCCTTGCACTCAGTGCCCACCCCTCCTCAAGAGGGGTGGAGCCCACTTCTGGCCAGAAACGTCTAAATCCTCTGGACTTTGTAATAAATTTTCTTGATCCTAAATTTTTGGTGTCAAGCCTATTTCTAACAAAATGACCAGATCCATGTGGCAGCCATGCTGCTTTTTAGAAACCCACCTGGACTAGAATGCTTATGTTTGGTTTTCATTTGTGCCTCAGTAATCCAAGGATCTCTGATTCCTTTTGGGTGGACACTGCAGGCACTGCTGACAGATTGCAGCCTGTGGGAGCCTTGGAGAGCTGCTTGGGGCCCCTGACTTAGCTAGGCTGCTTCTTAGATGATGAAGATGCAATCAGGGTTCAGCTGTATCCTTGTAACCTTTCTAGGTTGCACCTGCGAGGTGGAGATAATGCTACCATGTGCTTCCCCTCACTCTCCCATGGTGCACTCTAGAAATATGGAAAGCTCCTGTTATCATGGGCTTTGAGATCCCAGTGCCCCCTGCCACACCAGGGAACCATCAGAGGAGGACTCTGATGCCTTTTATTTCAGATTTTTTATATTTGCAAAGAACGTGCCAAGTCTTTCTTGACTTAAATTAATGGATTTCATTCTAGCGCTAAAGCAATGAATGGTTGTGGAGGCTGGTATACCTTTACTTGATCTATTCCCTGAAGTGTTTCCCCTCGCCCTTCTTGCTGCTAAGAAGCGTTAAGATGCCCTGTCTCTGCTGAGATTAATTTCCATTTGGCAACAAAGAGCTCCTCTCCCCATTTGAGGGAGCACGTGTTCCTTTGTGTGCTGGGTTCACGGTGGCATCCCAGCACAAGGGGTGAGCAGTTCTGGAAAGGCAATCTGAGTCACTCGCTATGCTCTGTTGGTGGTAAGAGCACCAGCCAAAACATTAAATTGGAAACACACGTTTGCTTGCTCCCTGAGCCGCGGAGACTGACAAGAGTGAGATGTGGGGTGGGCCCTCCTTGGCGAGCCAGAGGCCCCCTGTGGTTGCTGGCACCCAGAGCATTACTAACTTAAGGGGGGAGCCCATTCCACGTGGGCTCTTCACTGTTAAACCTTTTGGTGCCTATGGGTCCTGCTCTAATGACAGTGGAAACATCTGGTATAGGAAAAATTTTCAGTGGGAACCAGAAGTACTACTGCCCTATGAGAAAATGTCCCCACCCCTTCTTAAGAACAGTGCGTTTCCCAGTGGTAGTGTCTCTGTTAACCTCCCTGGAGGAGAGAGCTTAAGTAAGCAACCTTCAGGGCCCTTTGTGCTGCCAGGGGGCTGGGTGGGGTTGAGGATTTTGGTTGCTATGGTTACCCTTTATTATCTAGCTGTTATCCTCTTTTAATTACACCATAAAAGACCCTCTGGGGAAAGGAGTATTAAAAAAACAAAACCTTAGGTATGAATTTAAATGACAATAGCAGCTTTGATCTAGAAAAGAAAGGAGTGGTCTGAGTGGAGGATCTCCATGCCTGTGACCAGTCTAGGATTACATTATCCTCCTAAGTTTAAGCACTGTACTCTGGTCTGTGCCTTTCTCCGCTTCCCTTCTCTTTTTCCTTTACATTCAACTAACTTGGAGTATGCTTCCATTTAAACTCAGTGGTCAGGGAGGCTTGTCCTGTCCACCCCTGGAGGGGGAATGTTTAGATTCTCTGATTCTTCCTTCTCCAAGTATGACATAGCCACAGAGCCAGGAGATTGAAAATGGGAATGAGGGTGCATGTAGGGGAGATAGGAAGGGGAGCATGGGCCACTATAGGGAACCTAGATTTCCCTTCCATCTTGCCAAAGATTCCTTGGAGAAGTTTTCTGAAACCATTACCCTGGGAATCCTGTGGGGGCACCCATGTGAATCTGTCTTTTGTACCTCTTACCCTGAATTGGGCTGGACTGGATTCAGGTCCCCAAGAAAGGGCTCCTAAACCCCTCCTTGTTTAGCTCATTGGAACCATTGGCCTTCTGTGATTTCCAACCCCATAGACCCATCCCCGGGCACCACAGCTCTGCAGGCTTTGTCAGCCACCCTCCAGGTTAGACATAAATAAATCTCTCAGGATCAGGGACAAACTACTATGCCAGGTCTTTAGCAGAAATGGGAGTAAGGGATGCTTTATTTTGCTTATTGCTTGATTGTCAGCTTTTTGGAACTGATTATCTGGAAAAGTAATTCCACTTTTAAAAAATTCAGCAAGATAACATTTCAGGGATATATCTTGAATATATCCTCTTCCTACTCAGAATAGATGATTGGAAAAAGAAATTGAGGATCCCAGACCCACTTTGGAGATGATTCTTGTTTATCTTGACTAGGTCTGGGAGGATCCTCCAGTAAGAACGATGTGTATGATAATGCATTCTGGGAGATGTGTATGGTGATGCATTCTGGGATAGGCTTTTGGCAGGCATTTAAATGGGTGTCTTTGTGCTGATGATATGTTCGTTATGACCTAAACTGTTGGCAGCGTTTCACAATTTGAATTATAAGAAATCTGGTAGGTGGCTTGAACAGATGTATTCACAGTACTTACAGTGGGATAACAGGAAGTGTATGGCATCCAGTTACATCTGTAGGGCATGGTGAGTGTGAATCATGTCTGTTTAACAGGGTAGTCTTTGCTTGGGGCTCTAGAGGAGCCCCCCCCATTATCCTCCTAGAAAGAACCTTCTTAGGTGGGAACAGGACTATGTTCCGTGGATTCTAGGGGTGTGTGTGTGTGTGTGTGTGTGTGTGTGTGCGCGCGCGTGTGTGTGTGTGAGAGAGACAGAGACAGAGAGAGAGAGAGAGAGAGAGAGAGAGAGAGAGAGAGAGAGAGAGAGAGAGAGATTGTCTACAACTGAAGAACTTCACCAGCCCCTAGGCAGGAGCTGTGGTGTGTCTTCCTCCTAAATGACAGGATGAGAGTGATTGTTGACTATCCCTGGAGGCAAGTTTCTATACTTCAGAAAATGAGTTGCCAGGATTCAGTTGTTTTCTACCTTTTGCAATCTTCTGTCTACAAACATGTCTATCAGAGAAGACCTTCCTTTCCTCCCACCTTTCCTGTCCAGCTTCTCTGCCTTAAGAGAGGGTTGGTTGTGTTCTGGGTCAGTGGATTCCCAGAGTTACTTTGATGATCCAACAGAACCCATATGTGGGTTAATTTTCTTCTGGAAAGGAATAATGGGTTAGTGATAGTAGTAAGCCTCTTATGAGTAAGGTTTAATGGGCCATCGTTTGTCTCTACTGACATTAGGTTGAAATGGTAGCAAAGGGCATATTGTAGAGTAGAGAATATAGATCCCATTGGGAGCGGTGATAAGGCATTTGTTTTTCTTTCACCAGCTAGCAAAACTTGGCCATGAGCTGGGTAATAAAGATGGTACCTGTGGGCTTCTACATCTGTGATGAATACAATAGCCTAGTCATTTACCACTGCAATTACATTGGGAAACACCAATGCTTCCAGTAGGGAGTGCCTAAGAAGGGGAAGGGATGTATATCTCTACACTTCATGCCCCTTGTGCTATGGAATGTAGGCCAGAAGGGAAGAAATAAAATGGTGTGGCCCCAGAATGCCAGGCATGGCGCTGAACTCTCCTGTTTCTGTTGTGCTTTTAGCTGGCTATGGAAAGGGTTGTGGGTTTTGTTGTTTTTTTTTAATCATGTCCAAAAGAGGAAAAAAAGAACTTTATTAAGAAAAAACAGTTTGAGACCAGGATTCCTAAGAACACAGATCTCTTCAAACCCTCATGTCTAATTGTAGGCCTTGCAAATCTAAGCAAAAAGGCTTTAAACTAAAAGGGGGTGAGAAGGGACGAGATGCCTGGGTTTACTGTCTAAGCTTGATGCCATAGAGAGGAGTAATAGTGAAGGAATGATAACTGTTGGAGTCAGAAGTTCATAGGAGGAACACTTTTGAAAACCCATGGCTTCTAATGTCTACACACAAATATACAGAGTGTAGACAACAGGAAAGAGAAACTAAGAGTTCTCTGATGGAAAGAAGGAAAATTTGACTTTATAATTATCCCCACGACTGGCTGGGATGAAATCTGAGACTGGGCAATGGTTCTGCAGAGGTCTACCCTGTACAAAAGAAATTGGCTAGGGAAAAGGAATGAGGGGTCGGAGCACTGCACAGGAAGGTGCGCTCAGAGCCAGAGGAGAGAAGCCTGACGATGCATTTGGTTGCAGGTCAACAGGGAGACAATTGTTTTGACATTGGAGTGCACTACAGTCTATCTGAACAGAAAAAAGAAATGTCTGTGGTGTATGGGACAAGATTGTAGTCCTGGCAGAAAGCATATTGTAAGTGGTGATGGGGGATCTAAGTTATCTAGGCAGCTGCTGAGACTCCAAGGCAAAAGCAGAGTAGCTAAGAACTTCTTTACTTGCCTTAGTAATCATTTCATCCTTCAAAAGGGAGAAGGTACCAGCAAGGGGAAATTTATTCTGGGTCTAATTCTTATTCACAATGAGGAACTCTGGGGAAAAGTGGTCATTCCTTGAGTTAATGATAGACTGAGGAAATCCAAGCATAGGTTATACACACTCTAGATTTTGAGAAAGTCAATTTAAAGGGTTTAGAGAAAAGATCAGTTGGATACCATGAGCCAAAATGTTACTGGAATGGAAGATGCTCCACAGCGCTGCTTATGTGGATCTTGACCCTATGTGGAGTTTAAGCAGTGCTGAAGGGGTCATGAGTGGAAGAAGTTTAAGAAGCCCTCCTCTAGAGGGATCAGATTGTCCAGAATGAAAATCTGCAAACCCAGAAGGAAGCAGTTACAATGAGGTGGAAAAATGGGAATTATATGAAGAGACGAATGTGGATGCACCAGAAATTTAAACGACTTAGATTTCAGAAGCAAGGGCAGGTGACAGAGGATGAATATCAAAGTGTCACAGTCCTACCAAAAGAGGGTCTGGAATGCCCAAGCTGAGAATAAGCTGAGGATGACAAGAGAAGGACAGCACAACCAAAAGGGTTTTGTTGGCGTCGTTGGGGAGAAAAGAATCAGAAGGAATGGGACCTTCATGGCGGGTCGACGAAATGACGATCACTGATGACAGAGGAAAAAGGTAGGGCTTCTCAGTTCTCATTTTGCTTCCATTTCCTCTGCAATTGGAAAATATAGAACCAAAATGACTCAGATAAATTTATGCCCAAGATAATTAAGGAACTAGTAAGAGAGCACTGAGATGAATTTGAGTCACATGACCCAGGTGGAATGATATCCTTGGATACTAGATGAACCGACAGATGTGATATCTGAGATACTGTCAGTGACATTTGAAAGATGGAAAATGAAAGAGGTGCCACAAGACTGAGGAAGGGCAGATGCCGTCCCAATATTTAAAACAAGGAGGAGAAGGAGGAGTAGGAGAACAAGGAGTATAAACTATAGGCCAGTGTTTTTTACTTCAATTCCTAGAATTCCATAGGATAGCTCATTAAAGAGAGGCCTGGCAAACATCTAAGAGAGGGAGCAGTGATTCCAAAGAGCCAGCCCGGCTTAATCAAGGACAGACTGTGCCAGGCTCAGCTCATTTTCTTGTTGTGATAGCATTACTAAGCCAAGAACACCATCAACATCATCTCCCTAGGTTTTTGACAAAGCTTTTGCTCTAGGATCTCATACTGTTCCTGTGGAGAAGATGGGGAGATATGGACTAGACCATATACAATTAGATGGATCCAGACCTGATTGGGTGTCTGGATTCAGAGATTCCGTATCGGTGTGGCAGGAGGTCTCCAGTGGCGTACCCCCGGGATCTGCGCTTTTACCGTTTTTATCAATGACTTGGGAACTAGCATAGATAGTATGTTCTGCAGAGGATTCAGTGCTAGGAGGGATAGCTAACCCACTGGAGAACAGGCAGATCCAAAAAGATCCTGAGAGGCTCGTAGCTGGGTCCACAAACTGTGGATGAGCACAAACTGCTCATCAGATCTGCAGATGACACAGCACTGGGAAATCTTAGCAAACACACTGAGTTATAGCCAGTAACCAAAAAAGATAGTGACAGCATTGGGCTCAGTGTAATAAAATGAAATTTAATAGGGATAAATGTGAAATCTTACACTTGGGTACCAACAAGCCACGGTTAAGTGGCAGTTCTGAAAGAGCTCTGCGGGGTTTAGTGGTCCGTGAAGTTAGAATGAGCCAGCAGTGGGATGTGTGGACCAAAACACCTAAAACGTGAATTTGGGATGCATTAAGGGAGGCCTAGCATCCAGCCATAGGGTGATGGTCACCCTACTGGCCTTTGCCCTTGTCAGAAGCTGCCCTCACATGGAGTTTGTGTTCAGTTCTGGCTACTACAGTTTAAGAAGGACATTCATGAGCTGGAGAGCATCTAGAAGTGGGAAGCCAGGATGGTGATGGGCAGTGAGTCTGGGTCAGGAGGATAGCCGTCTTCAAGTGCATGAAAGACTGTCACATGGAGGAAAGGTGAAACCTGTCCCTTCTGCCTCCAGATAGCAGGACCAGGAGCAGCGGGGGGAAGGATGTTTGTTTAGGTACGAGGTCAGGAGAAACTTCCTAACGATTCCAAAAGTGAAATGGACTCCCTCAGGAGGCGGCGGGTTCTCTTTCTTTAGAGGACCTCAGGCAGAGGCTTGTTGAGCATGTTACAGTGAAGACGCCGTTTGTGTAGGGTGGGATTAGATGACCTTGGAGGGCCTTTCCAACTCAAATTCTGTGATTCTTACTATGAACAATTTCTTTAGGCCTGTTTATAAGGTCCCTTCTAGCTTTGATTTGTTTGTTTGTTTGTTTTGCTTCGGTTTCCTCTATTAGACCACTGGAGAATTTTTCCTCACTGCCCCTGTGGAGGAAGATTGGTTAACACTACTTGGGAGATGATTTCTTATGATTATAAAATACCTGGATACCAGGAATGAGCTCTAGACATCCAGCTCACACTGTAATTGTCCACATGTGTATGATTTGGTGTTCACTTGCTCCCCGAGGAAGACCTCCCAGGCCTGACTACAGTATCAGTTTCTCTTCAGCCACCCTTGGGTCCTCTTCCACAGCTGTCTGTCCTCCCACCTGATAGGCCAGTGTGTTTCCATTGCTGGGGGACAACCTTTTCTTCTTGAATTGAGATGCTTAGCCAGTGAATAGACCTTGAACACTTACTTCTGGGATGCTGTATCTAGGATCTCTTCTGCATCATTCATCAGGATTTCCCTCCCAGTTGGCCAAATTTATTAGTGACATGAAGGTTAGATACCTTCTAATATTCTCATTTACCATGATGAATGAAGGGATGAATAGTACATGCATAATATATTGATCCCTATTCCACCCTCTACCTTGTCATGAAAATAGCTCTTAGCCATCAAAAGTTTGGCATACTTGCTTGGAAAAGGTACTGTTTGTTATGTTGTTTCCAGCTAGAGACAGCAATCCACGAACAACACGTCTTTCACAACTTGAAAAATGCTCTTCTTAAACGTGGAGCAACAAAATTAGCTAAGTCTTATTTCAGACCCCAGGGTAATCCAGGCAAGTCTGAAACAAGAGAAGCATTTTAGCCAAAACATCACTATGTGAAATTGTCATTTGAGAGCTCCCTTACTTGGCCAAAATCACAGAATTCCAAACTTTGTGAAGGGACCTTTTGGCTACCCCTAAATGATGATTGCCTCCCAAACAGCAGCTATGGTTGAAGGCCTCCAGTGAGTGGGAGTCCCCCTCCCTCTCCAAGCAGCGGCTCCTTCAACTTTGGCACGGCTTGTTAGCTGGGTCTCCCTCACAGCAAGCCCCACCTTAGGCAGGACGCTCTCTCCATCCATTGGTCCTCCTAGTGCTGTACCCTTGGGCCAGAGAGAACAAGTCTAACATGTCTTCCTTCTGTAGGGATCACCGTAGAAAGCAGTCCTGCCCCCCACTCCTAAGTCATTTATTGTCTTAGGGCTAACCACCTCCAGTTCCTTCAAGTGCCCTGTTGTGTACAGTGAAGACTTAGAAATGTGTCTAATTGATACATTTTGTATTTACATCATAGTCATTTCCCACATCTCCTCCCCATTGAATTTTGCCTCGTGATTGAGAAAAACAGCACACGTAAAAACATTTGATTTGACTGGCAACATACGCAGCATCTTGTGCTAGCAACCCCCTTACACCTTTGCTGCCACACGGGATGAGATACGGTTCATTACCTCTTTTCTAGAATCTTTATTGGGGTTTCCATTATTTAGGATTCAGACATTCTTTTAGTGACCCGTTGCTTTGCACTGTTGTAGTCATTGTTTATATTAGTCCCTAGGTTCTGCTTGTTTCTCTGTGTATCAGTTCATACACATCTTTTCACATGTCTCTGAATTCCTCGCATCTCATTTTCACCTGCACAGGAATGTTCCTACAATTCAATGACAACTAACACTTACTGCGTGAAAGCAGATCCCTTCTGCATGGAGCCTCTCCCGAGTCCCTCCTTGCAGCTTTCCTGCCCTGCCTCATTAACTGCCTCATAGTTTAACTACCTTAGATTTGTTGGGGACTTACTGTCTACAAATCCTGTCCCCCAGTAGAATGTAAAGGCTTTCAAGGAGGAAGTGTCCCCAGTGCCTGACCCATAGGAGGTGTGCCACAAATGCCTGTCGGTTGATTGCTCCCCCCACATCTGACAATTACTTACGGTCTTTTTCCAGACCCATCGCCTCTACTACATCAGTGCCTTAGTTACTCTGATTAGTATTCAGCTGAGGTTGGTTCAGATTTAGAGGAACAGGAGCAGGTAAATTCCTAATGCAGTGGGAAGAAGCCAGTGCCATTTGGGGAGTCTGTTGCTAAATCTGGTTTTATAATAATCCCTTGTTTGTTACACAAAGGGTGGCGTGTTTAAAATAAGATGAGGTGCCTCTGATTTTCTTAATATAGTAATCCAAGACCCTCATTCTGTCAGTGAAGATTAAATATAGAAATGGAACAACTAAAATGTCTACCTACTGGGCAGTTGGCTGTGCCTCCATAAATGGTGGTGCCATTAACTGCAGCTTTGGGGGAGTCGAGAAACGGGACCTAGTCAACCAGCCGCTGCCTTTGAGAAAATAACATTCAGTGTCTATTTTTAACCCAGTCAACATGCTGTCAACACTTTTTAAAGATCTGTTAAGGCAGTTAAATGTTACATTCAAAAATGTCTTTGGTACCAGATGTTTATCTACACGTTAGCAGCCAAGCAAGGCTACGTTTTCCTTCCCACATTTCCTCAAACGACTGAAATATCCGAGGATGGTGAATCCTACAATTTTGTTGTCATCAGTTCAGTTTCAGATCTCAGATTATGTTTCACAAAGTACAGGATCCAAAAGACTGCAAGTTTGCAAAATCTATTTTCTCATAGTTGGGATGCTGATTGTTGTCTCTAAGTGAGTTGAAATTTACAAGATGTTCTTAGGGAAGGGCCCCTTTTAAGAAGAAACACCCAAGATTTTTCAAAACATTTTTAAATGAAAGTTGTAGGATGGCCACTTAGTTGTATTGAAAGAGGCACATATAGTTTTCACAGGCAATGTTAGGGAGTAGAAGTAGTAGCTGTAGATTTGGAGTAAGGTGTCTTGTGTTAAAATCCTACTTCAATACTTATTTGCTGGTTGTGTGACCATAGATAAGTCACTTACACTTCCTAATCTGGAAGATTGTGGGTGATAATGCTTTGTGTAACTTCTTCACAAAGTTGTTGTTAGTGAAGCACTTTGTAAGACGCAAACTCCTGTCTTATTATGTTAGCTTTTTTTTGTTTGTTTGTTTTTTGGTCCATTTGCAAACATTGAGGAAACCAAACAAAAAGGAAAACGTATTATTAAGAGACACACAATTTAGTATCAGGTAGAATCAATTCTGAGACAAATGAAAAGCCTAAGACCCAGGGTTTCTGGGTCATTAATAATCAATTCATTATTTAGACTAGCTGATAATCAATAAATTGATGGTCAGCAGTCTTTCTCGGTAACTAAAGACAAAACCATGGAGATCACTGAATGGTTAAATGCCTTTGGAAAAGGAGGTGCCCCTGACAGGTGAAATTCAACCTTGATTGTTGAAGAGTTAATGAGGGGTTGGACTTTCAAATGAGGAGGGGAGCTAAAAGTCTTCAGCACCTCCTGCTGAGAATGTGGCTTGATCATGAGACTCAGAGCTTCCAGCAGTCTGGGTGAAGGAATCCATCTACACCCACTGCTCTGGTTGGTTTTCTCCATCATAAGTTGGGTTACCCTAAACTCCAGTGGAGGGGAACAATATCATTTGCTTGTTTCCTAAGGGTAAGAATTCATCTAGATTCTGTTTACACTTTAAACAGAAATAAGCTCTCCTGGTTGAGTAAGGTCCTGCGCAAGATTGAGGAGTATGTTCGCAGAGGATTTGGACAATCTCATCTATCATCAGTATCCTTCAGAGACCAACTGACTGGCCTACAGGAGCTAGTCCCTGAATGAGGAAATAGAGAGAAAAAACTTTAACCCTAATTTAATAATTGGGTATTAATATAATAGAAAAACAATAATTTCTCTCAGTTCCTTTAATGAAAATAATGTGTGTAATTATCATGATCAGACTAGGCCTTGGAAAAATGGTTGAGAAAATGCATATCCCTCTTGTCATAGAAGAGGGGTGTGGATTGTGGGGTGGGGGAAGGCATACTGTGTTTGCACAGAATTATATACTCTCTCTGGGATTGGTTGGCTTTGCGTAATTCCTTTTTGTCTTTCAATCTTGGATGGATGGGTAAGGGGGTGGAGATAATCAGAAAGGAATGTGATGTGAAAACAAGACTGTAGTTAGAGAAAAGGTAAATTTTGAAAAAAAAATTAACCTTGGCAAATTTTGGTTTCATGAATAAGCATTTCTGACAGAGTTGGGTAATATTCTAGGTAGCTATGGGAAAGAAAGAAGTTATAAGAGGACTCTCTGGGCTTCCTCAATAACTAGCTCTATATTTGCAAAGAGAGCTCTATCAATCTATCAATCTAAACTTACATCAGAATAAATTCGGTGTGCTTGAAAATGTATGTATCCACATAGGTCATTTGACTTCCTTTTCACGACTCAAACCGAGCACCTATAGATCTTGGAGCACTAACCCAAGTAGGTAATTGCCTGAACTTGGTGCGATTGCTGCCACACCAGCACTGTGAAGGAGGGATTGTAATAATGTCCTACTCTATTTCTAAACCAAGAATATTAATTCTTTTCCTTTTTATATGGGTTGTCTTAGCCTGAGGTCCATGAACTTTTTTTCCTCAATGTTGATCACTGTATTTCAACATTACTGGTTTCCTTTGTAATCCTGTGTATTTTATTTATGCATTTAAAGACATAATTCTAAACATAGGCTTCGCTGTTAGAGAGGGCCATGACACATAAAGGTTCAGAACCTCGGCTTTAGATAGCTGTAGAGCAGACTTCTGCAGATTTCGGTGGGGTCAAGATTCCTCCTCATTTGCTTAGCATGTCTCTGACCTGGTGTGTAACAGATGTGTGCATTTGACCCTTTGGTCAAACTGGAGTCAGATCTGAAGGCTCCTTTGAGGGGTGCGCCCACCCCACCTTGTGCTTTGTCCTCCTGACTTACTTGGTGTGCATCCCTTTGTTTCTCCCAGGCCTTCCTAAGCTTCTGTTCTCTTTTTCCTTCACAGTTTCCCTCTCCTCCTATAGCAGCAGACTTTTAACGTTGAGACATCCTCCCTCCCTCTGCCCCAAAGAGACTTGTACTTCACAAAATGTCCTCAGTGATATGCATTAGGTTGTTAGGTGCTTTTTCTGTCTGTCCTTTTCTGGTTTTTTGGAGTGAAGAGCTGTTTCTTGGCTCCCTCTATGCTTAAGCACAATGCAGGGATGACTAGATTGCACCCTTCCTTGATGTATTATGTCATTGGAGTAGTTTCTTATGTCTCTAGTCCAGACACCCTTCATCCATGTTAATGAAAGAAGCAGAAAGGAGGTCTTAGGGACGCTTATTATTTAACTTGAAAATTTTCCATGTATTCTGACCTTCGTAACTCCACAAAAAACAAACTAGCATTCAAGTGGCCAAACAAAAGTGATGGTCATCTGTGAAACTATAAACTCAGGTTATTTACAATTTAAAATGTTAGCTTTAATCAGAACACAAATTTAAAAGAAGAAGAAATAGATTTGTTTTCTTCTTATGTTTATGACTTCTGTTGTTAGCTTGTAAGCTCCTTGCACACACACAGTACCTAGCACATAGCAGGTGTTTAGTAGATGTTGATTGATTGTTATTTTTTTAGGTAACATAGTTGGTTTGTCCTCATTGTGATTTCTTTGCTTTGTGTCACTTCATAGAATTCTTCCCAGATTTCTTTGTATTCTTTATATTTATCGTTTCTTATGGTGCAGTTATACTCCATTCAGTCCACCAACAGGCATTTTTAAAGTGCCTACTACATGCTGGGTACTGTGCTGGACACCAGAAGTACAGAGACAATGAAACTGGTCCTTTTTGGAAGAACTCAAATTCTATTTCAGGAAACCAAATATACATGCATTAAGTACATCCAAAATGTCCACATGTACCTGCAGTTTCCTCAATTCCTGAGAGGTTTCCAGTGACGCAGATGGAGCTCTAACTGGTGTCCTCCCAGAAGTCTGTCCCATCAGGGCTTCCCCCAGACTTGCCTGTTTCCCGACATGTCCCAGGCACCTCCTCACCTGGGGACCAGCCCATCTTTGTTCCCAGGCTTCATATCTGCCTCTCTAGGTACCTATTGTCCCCCCTTTAGAAAGGAAGCTTCTTGAGGGCAGGCTTTCTTGGTATCCCCAGGGCTTAGCGGGGTGTCCCAGTGATGGATTCTTCTTTGGAATTTCTCCTTTGTTAAATGTTGCAGCCTGTTCACAGCCACCAATTGCTCTCTGTGTGGAACTAATTTTTAATTCTTCCAAGCCCATTGTATTCCATGCCCTGCTGCCACAGATCAGCAGAATGTTGGCCTTAGAAGGATGGGCCTTTGCTTTAGTGGCACCTTTGAGATCTTCAAAAGAGCTTTGCATTTCCTCCTGAAGGTAATCGGCCTTCCCTCCCCTTCCCTTGTTCAAGCTCTTCTCTTGTTCAAGCATGGGCCCAACTCATGCTGAATGGAAGGGAGAGTTAGGGAACGCACACCAAGGAGGGCTTTAACTGACAGGTGGCACCTGAACAGAGTTCTGAAGGAAAGCAGGGATTCTGAGGGGCAGGAGGGAGGAGACAGGGCATTCCAGGTATGGGAAACAGCTTGAACTAAGTATGCAACCAGGAGATGGAATGTATGAAGAACAGAAAGAAAGCCACTTTGTCCTGACCAAAGAATACAGGAAGGAGAATAGGATAGCATAAGGCTAGAAGGAAAGGGTAGCAGAGGGCCAGGTTGTGAAGGGCAGGCTTTAAATGCCAAACAGAGGAGTGGGTGTTTGTACAACTTGAAGATAACAGGTAGGGGAGTGACATGGTTGGACTTGTCCTTAGGAAAATCTACTTTAGGAAACAGGTTAGACAATGAGCTGGAAATTACTTTGGATGGTTTTGCAGTAGTCCAGGTGAGATGAGATGAGAGCCTGAGAAAAAGGGTCTAACGTGGGAGATTTTGTGAGGTAGACCTGGCAAATGATTGGCTAGATGATGTCCGAGTGAGGCATTGACTCTAAGGTTGAGAACCTAGGTGACTGTAGCGATCAACTGGGGGAGGGGGGAGAGTTTGGGGGAAATGAATTCTGTCTTGGACATGATGAGTTGAGGAAGCCATGGCATATCCAGATGGAAATGTCCAATAGACAGTTGGTGATGTGGAACTGGAAGTCAGGAGAGAGATTAAGACTGGAAGAGTGTACATTTGAAGGTTGTCTGCATAGAGATGATGCTTAAGACCTTGGAAGTTGATGAGGTCACAAAGAGTATGAAGAGAGGAGAAAGGGGGGCCCTGAACAGAACTTTGGGCCACATCATCCACAGAAACCAATAAATATAGATGATCTGTTACATTAAAGGATCACATTGTGTTCAGCAATTCCCCAGTCACCAGAACCCATGAGTTGTCACTTTTCTTGTTATTACAAATAATACTTCTAGGAATATTATTGGATTTAGACAAAGAAATGTTTAGTGATCTAAGTTAATGTGTTTAAATGACTTTCCAGGGGAGGAAATCCTATAACAGTGATATGTTTGATACCTTAGAAAAAGGAGGCTGCTCACTGTCCCAAGGCTGCCCTCCTAGATCTCTGTCCTGCCAGGGTCAGGGTCAAGATCTGTTTGTTGTGGTTCTTTTCCAGTACTGAGCACTTTCTGTGGTGGTTCTGTGGAGTTTAGGGTCTTTGTACAAAATGGGGGTAGTGCTTTGGGATTGTTTTGGAGGCTTCTCCCTGGGGGGTACCACGTGGATCAGAAAGGGTCGTCTTCTGCTCATCCCTCTTCCATTCTTGTGGTGTATTCTTTGGCCAATTTGTAAATTCAGAGAATTAGAGCCTTCTAGCTAGTCTCTGAGGGGAGAATTAGTTCACTTCTTTCTCTGTGAAGTTCCTACCCCCTGCCCGTGTATTAATTTAACATAGGTACTATTTTACCAGAATATTCTTCTCGTGGATTATTAAAGCAGCATTTTGTAGCACAGCTGTAATTTGTAGAAGAATTTATAACCGCTTTTTAAAAAATTCATTTTCCATTCCCTAAAGCCTGTGGCACATCAGCCTGTCTAGCTCATGTATATAAATGAAGAAACAAAGGCACCGAATGGAGAAATAGAGCATCTATTTTCCTAAAGTAGGCCATAAGTGCTTTAAACCATTCGGGCTAGTTCCTGCTCTCCCTCCACCCCTTCACGTGCACTTGGCCTCTTCTTCCTTCTGCAGCCACTCCTTGAAAAAGCTGTCTACACTTGCTGCTTCCACTTCCTCTCTTCTTCTTCCTTAACCCCTTGCAATCTGGCTTGTGATGTCCGCACTCGACTAAAACTGCTCTCTCCAAACTTCTTGTTGCCAAACCTGATGGTCTTTCCTTAGTCTTTATCCTTTTTGACCTTTGACACCCTCTATCTTCCTGGATACTTCTGGATTTTTGTTGTTGTTGTAATGTTGTATGTGACCTTATTCTCTCCTGGGTCTCCTGCTACCTGCTGAGTGTTCCTCCTCAGTCTCCTTTGCTGGGAGTGTTCCTCCAGGTTCTGAGCTAGGCCTTTTTCTCTTCTCCCTCTGTATCCTTTCTCCATTATCTCCCCAGCTTCAGTGGATTGAAGTATTATCTCTTTGCAGGTGATTGCCACACTAACATCCAGCTCCAGTTCTCTCCCCTAAGCTTTCTTCCCACCTCACCCACCAGTTGCCAGTTGGAAATTGCAGATCAGATATCCTAGGGGCATCTCAGACTCAACATATACAAAGTAACTCGCTATCTTTTTTCCAAAACCCTCACCTCTTCCAAATTTCTCTCTTTCTCTAAGGGGCAGTATTAGCCTTCCAATGAGCCTGGTTCATAACCTCGGCCTTAGCCTAGATTTCTCATTCTCCTTCACCTCCCATATCCCATCAGTTGCCAAATCTTGCTTTTTCTACCTTGACAACATCTCTGACGTCTGAGTCCTCTCTCTACTCTACAGCTACTTTGTTAGTTCAGACCCTCACTGCCTCTTGCCTCAATTATTTCAACTGTCTCCTACTTGTCTTCTTGCTTCAGCTCTCTCCTTGCTCCAAGCCATCCTACACACTGCTGCAAAAGTCATTTTCTTTAAATGGAGATCTGTCCATGTCTTCCCTAGTCAGTCCACTCCAGAGGCTTCCTCTTGCCTCCAGGACAAAATCTAAACACCTCTATTTAGCTTTGAGAGGCTTCATGACCTGGGCTCCACCTCTCTTTCCAAACTCCCTGCACATCCCTCCTCCTCCTGCACTTCAAGGTCCAGCTAAACTAGCCATTTCTTTGTTCCTCATACCTGACCCTCCATTCCCTTGCCTTTTCAGTGGCCATCCCTCACACCTGCAATCCACTCACTCTTCAAGGTTGTGTTGGCCAAAGACAAGCTCTGAACGCCAAGTTGAAAAAACTGCCAGGATGGTGCTGGGGCATGTTGTTTGTGCAGTCTGAGCGCCAGCCCAGCTAAAGAGAGGCTCATTCCTGTGCCACATGAATGAGCCATCAGAAGGCCAAACTGACAGGCATTCTCAGTCCTGGTCAGGGCCATGACCTACTTTCCTTTCCATCTGGTTCCCTTCTCTATGGTTTTACAGGCTTTGTCCCATCACAGAAGGGCCGCCTTCTAATTTGTAGGTGTTGCTCTGAGTAACATTTCACATTTTTGCATCTCTTCCTCTGAGATTTTGGGAAGTAACCCACCACCTTGTAGAAGAAGAGGGGTATCTCCAAACTTATTGCTGGTAAAGCAGGATCAGAGGATTGAAAGTGGGAAGGAACCTTAGGGATCATATATCCAACTCTTAAGCTTTATAGATGAGAAAATTAGGGCCAGGAAGGCCCAAAAAACCAGGGAAATGAAGTGCCATACCCACAACTGCACAACAGAACCAGCTCTTCTCACTCCAAATTTTCTCCGCTATATCAGAAGACATGGTTTGGTTTTGTAAACACTAGGAATGGGTAGAATGATACAAGTGAAGGAAATCTTGTTTGTGATCTGAGAGAGATCCAAGGTGCCTCAGAGATAGAGCACTGGTTTTGGAGCCCATAATCATTGAGTTCAAATCCAGCCTCAGGTACTTACTAACTCTGTGACCATGGCAAGTCACTTAACCTCTGTTTGCCTCAGTGTTTCCTCATCTGTAAAATAAGGATAATAACAGTGTCTCCCTCGCAGGGTCATTGTGAGGATCAAATGAGATGGTACTTGTAAAGCACTCAGCACAGTGCCTGGCATGTAGCAGGCACTGTATAAATGCTCATTCCCTTCTCTTCCCTTTCCTATTGAATGCTGATGAGAGGAGAGGAGGGGAGGGAAGGGAAGAGAAGGGAAGGACAGTGAAGCAAACCTGCTCTGGATGTCACCAAAGGATTCTCCAAACCTTTGTTATTTGAGGCAGAGTGAAGCTTTAAGATTTAAAGACTCCGAGTCCTACCTATGGTATTCTCCAGCAGAACCTGATTCTATGACTAAATCTCCCTGGCATGGTTAGAGATTTGTGGAGATGTCCATATCTTCTTCTACAAGGCCATTATGTAGTGAGCACTAAGGAATACAGCGTTGGTTTTATTGTCTTATGGAACTACAGTTTAATTCGTACACTACAAGATGCCAAAATGAAACATTTTCTCTACAGCCTCATCTGGTCCTTTTATATTTTCCTGCTCCAGACCTTGTTGTCAAGTTAGTAGGAGGTAATGGGGGTTTTATGGATTGCTTCCAAGATATATGCACATTTAAACATGTGTACATGCACATATACATATACATATATGCATTCTCTTTGCTGTTGTGGGACTTACTACGGGAATCTTTTCCTCTGTGCAGGTGTTACCATGAAGCTAATGGATGAAGTAGCTGGGATTGTGGCTGCCCGCCATTGCAAGACCAACATTGTCACGGCTTCAGTGGATGCTATTAACTTTCACGACAAGATCCGGAAAGGTAATGGAACCCTTTAGGCAGGAAAGAAGGGAATGGTGCGGGCCAGCCTTTTCCCTTTAGCACTACCTTCTTTTGATTTGCTTTCTAAGCAATGGGGTGCCATTCTTCCATTTGCCATAACAGGCAAGAGACCAGAGGCCAGAGATTGGGAGTGTCCGCTAAGTCGCGAACCCATCTGTGAGACTGGCTGCTGTTAATTTTATTTTTAACCCCATTGGTTTCTAGCTCACTGGTGGCAATGTCCTTTAGCCAGCTGAAGACCCAGGATCAGCATAAACTGATTTGCTTAAGTGTTCTCTGTATTGCCCCGGTAAGATTTGGAGTCAGGGAGGCCCTGGGTTCAGATCCTTCCTCTTGACATGATCGGTATGACCTGGGCAAGTGTGTTACCCTCTCAGTGCCTACGGGTACTCTGGGCCTTTCAATTATAGACACTCTCTTAGTCTGCCTCATTTCATTTCCCTGGGCCTGTGATTTCATCGGTGTAGAAAACTACAGATGAGGAGAGTCCCTCTGCCAGTGCAGTTTGGTACCATCCGGGCAGCGTAAAGTCTTAGGGAGTTGCCTTCGGCACTGATGTGTTAAGTGACTTTCCCAAGGCTTCCTTGCCCGGAGGTCACCTTTCTATCCACTGCCCCACAGCTGCCTCTGAGAGTTCTGTACGCCAATGAAATCACAGGTCTAAACGACAGTCAAAAAATCACCTTGCCACAGATACTGCTCCCCACTCCTCACTGTCTTTAGCTGTCACTGTTCTCAGACCATTTTCAGTGGCAAACTAATAGGGATATTCATCCATCTAAAGAAAAGGTAATCTATAATTTAAATGATGGCTGAATTCGGTCCACACGACCCAAGGCAGGCCACACTCTTTAGGTACCCTGGTGATAATTCTGGGCCAGTTTCTCTGCCTTTGGTTGTTCTTCCCCTGATGAAAATGCAAACTGAGCATTGACAAGTCAACCATCCACTGAGAAATCGTGCTTGGATACAGATGCCAGAATCTCGAGGTTGGCCCTCTGCAGTTTATTTCATGCATAATTCACCTCCGGCTTGTCATCCATTATTGCTGAGCTGACGATCTCAGGCGATTTTCTCTTCTTGACATGTGGTGATTTATCCGTGTGCTGCCTACTCTGAGCTCAGGCCCTCCTTCCCTAAAAGGAGCACTTCATTGCCAAAGCAGAACAGAAGTATTAGGTGAGCCTGGTATTGATTCTGGAGACAGCAAGATTAAAATCTAGATCATCCTGAGGTGGTTTCATATTGGACAGGTCCTTGTTGTGGGAAGTGATAAATGGAAAGGAATGGGGAACCTGAGTTGCGCCGCTCCACTTTCCTGCCGGGGGCCCAGATAAATGGAGTGCTGCGCAGAGCATCGGGAAGCATCATCTCCAGTGAGATGGACCTGGGGCCATAACCTGCAGGGCCATTATCGGGACTTCCCAGGTCACGTGTCTGCCCTGCACACGCTCTCTTCTTTTCTGGACATTTAGATTCAGATAGAAGCATAGACACAGCCCTTCTGCCCGCTGATCTGCTGTTCTCATTATGCAACAATGAGACATCCTGAATTCCCAGATGTAGACTTGTGTTTCTCCCTCACCCCAGACGCACAGGGTGGTTGGTTGTGCATGTTGTCACCTTGAAATCAGGAGGGTGGCGGTCTTTGTGTCACCAGCTTTTCGCCACTTCCTGGTAGTGCTTGTCCATTGAGTGATTGCTTTTTTTTTTTTAAAGGCAGTTGGGGTTAAGTGACTTGCCCAGGGTCACACAGCTAGCAAGTGTCAAGCGTTTGGTCCGAGATCGGATCTGAACTCAGGTCCTCCTGACCTCAGGGCCAGTGCTCTATCCACTGCGCCACCTAGCTGCCCCCATTGAGTGATTGCTAGGAATGGTTCTGGAAACATCTGGATGGTGTCTTAAAGTGACTTACTTCTGAAACGCGGAGAGAGTCCTACTCCACATAGAGGTGTTCCTTTCTTAGATGTAAGTTATAGCCCCTTTTGAGTTGCTCACAGGCAAAATCATTCCCCTTTAATGTCCAGACTTCTGAAAAAGAATTCCCCACTGAGGCCAGGCTGTATTTTGGATGGCAAATACATTCAGAGTATGTTGCTCTGCTCCATTCTGGAAGGTTCTCCTTCCAGCTTGGTGGGCCTTGGCTGACCCAGGGTGGCCTTCTTGACACCAGGAGGCACTAGGAGAGGGCGTTAAAGGCATTTCAGTGGGTATTTTGGACAGGGGAGTTAAGGAGTCATTTGAGGCCTTTGTCTGCTGAATTGCCCTTTTAACCATTGACTCTTCAGATAATGTCTCAAAAAAGCAGCCATGTCATACTGCATCTTACCTAAGGCAGCTGGTTTTTAACTAGCTGACACTGAATCAAGTCCCATGTCTCTTTCACTGGCCTATTTTGAATCATCTTCAAGATTATTCCTCCTCAAGCTGCTGTGGTCTAGTGGAGAGAGCCCCTCCTTGGGAGGCCCAAGACCCTACATGATCTTGGGAGGGTCGTGTCACCGCTTTCTGTGCCAGCTTCCTTCCTCCAACAGGGGATGGGAAGTGGAGGGGGTGGGGCGGGGGCTGATAATATCCCTTAGACAGAGAGGATCAAATAAGACGATGAAGGTCAAGTGCTGTATGAAGCCCCGTATTACTGTTAGTTGGGCCTAAGTCCTCACCACTGCTTAGTTAAAGAACCATTATTGTGAGGCTTTTGCCTGAGTAAATGACCCTTATGGTAGCTGCATTTTGTGTGTGTGCTCTTATATCCAGAGTGGAAAGTACACTTAAAAACCCAAACCATTTTCGGTCTCATATACTCTTCAGAGGATCTTATGGATGCTTACCCAGCCACTCTTTAAGAAGCACCGGTCAAGAAAACCTTCCAGAGACTCAAGTTTCTAACCTTTGTCCTGACTAATGGACATATTTCTTAGCAAAAAGACAGAATTTCTCTTAAAGTCAGCCTTTTTTTGAAATAAGGAAGCCTGACCACTTATGAGCCTTAATTAGCCATATCACTGGTGTTCATATTAAAAGGAAAATTTAAAGGCTTTTGGTGGTGGGGTGAAATTTACAGAAGAGTAGTTGAGAGGCTGTTAGATGGTGCAGTGGATAGAGCACTGGCCCTGGAGTCAGGAGGACCTGAGTTCAAATCTGGCCTCAGACACATGACACTTACTCTCTGTGTGACCCTGGGCAACTCACTTAATCCCGATTACCTGGAGGGAAAAAAAAAGGTAATTGGGAATGGTTAATTTCTGAATGAAAGACCTGAGTTCTAGTCTTATTGCAGGGAACATGCTCCAGTGATTAATTTCACAATCCAGGTGAGAGCAGGGATCTCCATGCAGAAGGAATCTGTTTTTGACAAACACATTAGCATAGTCACTGTGAAACAGAAATTGTTCTTGCTGCTGCTTTAGGTGATCTTCATGTTTTAAAACCCACCACCTGCCTAGCATGGCAATTTGTTAGTTCCTTCTGTCTTTGGGTAGTCACAACATAATGAAACTTAAATGAAAACTCTGTACAGAAGTTTGCATATTTATAACAGACGGACAAAGGGAGGAGGAGGTACCAGAAATCTACATTTAAAGGGACATGGCACAGGAGGGGAAAGGTGCAGTAAGGATGGGAAAAGGACAAAACCCCTCCTGAAGAGTATGGCAAAAGCCACATTCTTTTCCCTTGGAAACTGCTAGAACATGAAGGTAGGAGGGCCTGCTTATCTACAAGGGTCCCAGCTGCACACGCAGTTTCTCAGCCTACCACAAACTGCTGAGTAGCGCCCATCTTGACTCCCACGGACACACAAGGGGTCCAGTTTTTGGGATGCCATCACATTATGTCACCTGACGGGGGGGGCAGACTTTGCTTTCAATACATTCAGTGCCTCCTGCATACTCTGGGTCCAGTGTTTCTGGAAAATATGGCAACTCAAAAAGACAAGTTCAGGGGACCCCTTCACATTCTTTAACACTCCTAATGGATGGATGTGTCTGGGTCTACTGGGTGCAGTTGCCCAGTTAGCCAAAATAGGGTATCATCCACAGACTGATCAATTAGAAGCCCAAAAGTAAATGTGGACAGAGTCCCATTCCTATCACCAGCCTCTCGTGTCTGTGGAAACAGCCAAATGCTCCTGTATATGCCTGGTTTCATTTCGGAGCCATTATTGTTGCTTTTGAGTCATGCCTTTAGGCCCAAGGACCACCTTGAGGAGGAAGCAGTGTATTGCTTTTTCCCCAGGTGTTATCCTGTTGTTTATTTGGTTTTTTTCTTTTTTTCCCCCATAGAGAGGAAAGCCTCAAGCCTAGACTATTTCTGTGGAACACTCACTCGGGCCTCTTCTCCAAGGTCACAACTTATTTGGTGTTTTCTAGAGAAATGTCCACATGGGAAGCAGTTGGTTTTCCTTGTATTTTTCCTGTCTTAACTATTATACTTTCGAGGAGGCTGTCCAAATCCCCTTCTATGGCAATAATAGTTAGATGAGTTAACAAAATGGCCCATACCAACTTCCAGAATCTAGAGGTCAAACCTTGCTAAGAAACAAGTCTGGAAAAAGTCTTAAGCCATCAAGTCAGTGGAGCAGAAGCCCTTCTACTGCAAATTTATTTTCTAATCTCTACTGGGCTTTCACTACTATAAGGCAATCCCTTTACACTTGTCAGTTTGCTCTCCCAAATCCAAACCTTTTTATCTCTCCTAAATTTCCCACTGCACTCTACCCTGCTGCCCTCAATCTCAGCTATAAATCTCTGTCCCATCCTTCACGAACAAAAAATGAGGCCAGTTGTTGAGAGTTTCCTCTTTTCTCTTCCTCATCTCCTATCACTCAGCTGTTTCCCTGAGGTCTGCTCCAGTCCTGTGTCTGATGGAAAGGAAAGGTGGCCCTTCTTGGCAAGACAGGCTCTTCTACAGGTGTCCCTGATCCTGTTCTCTCCTGTCTTCCCCAGTTTGCTTCTGCTGTCACCATCAGTCTCTGATCTTCAGTCTCTTCCTACCTACTGGCTCCTTTTCTGCTGCCTACAAATATGGCCTCCCAAATCCTTTAAAAAAAAAATTCACTTGATTTGGCCATTCCTGCTGGCTGTCTTCCAATATTTGTCCTCTTCTTGGCTGAAAGTTTTGAGGAAGCCATCTACACCAGGTCCCTCCGCTTTCTTTCCTCTCACTCAGCTGTAAATCCCCTGTAATTATTCTTTTCTTTTTTTCTTTTTTTTTTTTGGTGAGGCGGTTGGGGTTAAGTGACTTGCACAGGGTCACACATCTAGTGTCAAGTGTCTGAGGCCAGATTTGAACTCAGGTCCTCCTGACTCCAAGACTGAAGCCCTATCTATTGCACCACCTAGCTGCCCCCTCCCTGTAATTATTCTTTTTTTAATCCCCTTGTAGATTTGACTGAAATTGCTTACTCCAAAATTACCAGGGATCTCCTACTGGCCTTCTTGCTTCAAGGCTCTTACCACTTCAAAACATCTTCCACTTAGCTGCCAAAGTGATTCTTCTAAAGCATAGATCTGACCAGGTCTTCTCCCAATCCCCGCAAAAAAACACCCCCAAATGCCCGTGACTCCATTTATGTCCAACATAGAAAGTTCTTTGTTAGGCATTGCAAGCCCTTTGCAGCCTGGCCCTTTCCTGCCTTTTCAGTCTTCGCACATTCTACTTTGCTTCCTTCCCCATTCTCTAATGATCCAGACACTCCGTCTCCTGACACCGTGTCTTCCCTGCCTGGGATGCTCTGCGTCCTCACTTCTGCCTCTTGGCTTCCCTGTTTCCCTGCAGAAGGCCTTCTCCAGTGCTCCCAGCTTTGAGGCTTTCCCTTCCAAAGCTGCTCTGTTTAGGGGGTGGGTAGATCTAGTTTTTTGCAGGCAGTTTCCTCCGTTAGAATGTACACACCTTGAAGGCAGGCTCTGTTTTTGCCTTCTTTGTATCCCCAGAGTTTAGCCCAGCCTTTATAACCACTCAGTCCGAGCTTGCTGACTGCCTCAGTGTTGTTGCATTAGAAGCCAGTTTTGTAGTTTTACCGAGAAACTTAAAGGAGAACCAGATGTGGGGGACTCCTCCAGTGTTTTTTTTCTTTTTCTTTTTCTTTCTTAAGGAACTTTCTAGGGCAGTTTGGTTAAGCTCTCACAACATCATGAACAGCACATTTTTTCTAGTGTACAAGGAGAAACAGTGCGACTTGCACCTGTCTCTTTGGCTTATTTCTCTTGTGATCATTCAGAAGTGCCTCGGAGTCCTGGGGAGCTGGGCGGTGTATTCTTGTATCATCCTCATCTGCTTGTTGGAGCGAATCTGGAGCGTGTTCACATTCAAGCATTTACCTCCCCTCCAGGGAAGTCCCAGAAAATGATGAGAGAACATTGGATCCAAAGTCAGAGGGCCAGAGTTCGAATCCTGGCCCTCTCTCTTAATGCCGAGGGTGTGTTGAACCTCTCTGGGTCTCCGTTTCCTTGCCTATAGAATAAGAAGGCTGGACTCTAAGGTCCCTTCCAGCTATAGATCTAGGATTCTTTCTGTGCAGTAAGAGAGCTTTAGCCCCCAAAGTTCAGAAGTTACTGACTCCTAAGGCCGGGCCTTCGGAAAAATGGTCACATTTGTCCGTTGGGGGCCCTTTTTTCCCTTTGACAGTATTGCCTTCCCTGCCCTTTCCTCTCATGGTCTGTCTCCATTCCTTTCAAACCCTTTCTTGCAAAAGGATTTTACAAATTCATTCACATATAACATATAATAAAAAACCAGTCACATATATAATGTACAAACATAGAATATAAATTAATTCACATGTAATAAAAATTGAAGAAACATTGACTCATCATAAGGCATTGTGCCAGACACTTGGCACACGAAGATAAAAACGACAGAGGCTCTGCCCCCCAGGAACTTACATCCTGCTGCAGGAGAACGTATCCCTTAGAGAAGTGGAATGCAGGGTCAGCTGGCCAGTCAGCAAGCATTTATTGAGCTCTTACTAAGTGCCGGGCACACAAAGAGAAGCAAAAACAGCCCCTTGAGTTCACATTCTAATAGGACGGACAACATGCCCGCAGCTGTGCACCAGCATGATCTGTAGAGGGCGCATTGGAAAGGGTCTTGGAGTTGAGGCTCTAGCCTTAAGGGGAGTTAGGAAGGGCTTCCTGTAGGAGGCGGGGTTCAATCCCAGACTTGATGGAAGCCAGGAGGCCGAGGTGAGGAGGGAGAGCACTCCAGGCCCTGGGGTCAGCCAGAGAGGACGCAGCGTCAGGAGCGGCAAGGAGGTTAGTGTCACTGAACCGTGGAGGGTAGCTGGGAAGGCCGGAGTGGTGGTTAGATTGTGAAGAGCTCGAAAAGCCAAACAGAGGATTTCGTATTTGATCCTGGTGGCAGTAGGGAGCCACTCACTGGAGCTTATTAAATGCGTGTGTGTGTCTGTGTCTGTGTGTGGTGCTCAGGCCTGTGCTTTAGGAAGATCACTTTGGTAACTAAATGAAAATGGATCGGAATGGCGAGACCAGCCAGCAGACAGTGGTCCAGGCGTGAGATGGTGAGGGCCTCCCCAGGATGGTGGCAGTGCCCAGGGAAAGAAGGTGTGTATGGGAGATAGATTATGAAGGTAGAGTTGACAGGACTTGGCAACAAATTGCACACGGGGGAAGAAAGTAAGCAGTCAAGGATGACAAGCCTTGATTGCAGGCCTGGGTGACTGTTGGATAATAATGGTTCCCTCGACTGTAATAGGAAAGATAATGAGTTTGTTTTTTGACATGTTGAATTTAAGATATTTATGGGAATCCAGTGCCAGCGGTCCAATAGGCAGTTGAAGATTCGATACTGGCGGTCACAAGAGAGGTTGGTTAAATAGTTCAGAGAATCGTCTATATAGAGATGATACCTGAATCTATGGGAACTAATGAGATCACCAGGCAAGGTACAATAGAAGAGCCTTAGGGTGAACCCATGGTTATCAGGCATATCTGGGATGAAGGTCACTAAATGAGACTGAGGAGCTGTCAGACAGATAGAATATCAAGAAGAAGAGGGTGATCGATAGTATTAAAGACTTCAGAGGAGTCAAGAAGGATTAGGATTGGGAAAAGACCATTAAATTTGGCGATTAAGAGATCCTGGGTACATTGGAGAGAGTATTTAAGTTGAATTATGGGATCAGAAGCCAGACTTGCAGAGGTAACAGTGAGAGGGCCGGAAGGGGAGGCACTTCTTGTAGACAGCCTTCTCAAGGAGTTTGGCTACGAATGAGTAGGAATGCAGGATGCAGGAGCGTGTTTGTATATAGAAAGGAAGCAGCCTAGTAAACTGGGAGAGATTGGAGTTAAGTCTGAATGCAGATGATGGAAGGGGCAGGCAGTCTGCTGGAGAAGACCAAATGGAATAAGATCAAAGGTACGTAGGGAGAGATGAGCCTTGGCAAGAAGGGCTACCTCTTCATGTGAGCTGGGTGAAGGAGGAAATAGTTAAGGCATCTGAGTGGTGTGAGAAAAGGAGGGAAGGAGATGAGACTTGTGGAAGAATGGCCTCCATTTTTCCAGTGAAATGTGAAGCAAGATTTTCAGCAGAGAGGATGGCAGAAGTGAGAGCGGACAGGAAAGAGCTGTTTGGGCCAAGGGCCCTCTTGCTCTCTCAGATCCCACTGGGGAGGTGCCTGACTACACCATCTGGTACGCAAGGTGAGTTCTATGCTTCTTCCACCACGGTGGGGAAAGTTGATATGGGACTTACTGGCCAAGGCAGTGTTAGAGAAGAGGGTGTGCATTCTTTATGTGAAGAAACACTCCCCCACCCCATCCCCCAGAGATCCATCAGAATTCAGTGGACAATGTGTTGGGCCCAGAGTTAGACAGGAAAAGGAGAGAGAGATGGCTGGTGGGCTTTTTGGAAACTATAAAGCTCCTTTACTGACCCCAAGCTTCCCAGGAGAACAAAAGTCCATCTTTTCTAAGACCAGCCTCCTGCCAGTGATACTCTGGAGTACAGCTGCCTTTGAATAAATAAAAATGAGGATCACGCAGCGGGCAGTGGAGAATCGCATTTCTGAGCATGAGCAGACTGTGATCTATATACCAAGGAGAAGCCCTGAAGAAGAACAGGAGGAGAAGACACCATCAAGGAACCATAGAATCAGCAGGGCCCAACAGACTCACGTACCTAGGAAAGGCTAGTAGACTGACTGGTTAATGTGTAGCCTGGAGACCACAGACCATGAGGATCTTTGAGTATCAGGCAGTTCTGTGTGAGCCCTGAGCTGCTGCTCATATAGCACAGACCGAGGTCAGGCTGTGGGGTTCATTGTTTGCTTAGGTAAAGTTCCCCCCAATGACTCAGGGTCAGGGATGTTAACATTTTATTATTCTTTTTTGATTTTTATCATTCCCTTGACATTTTGCTAAAACCACAGCCACTGTTCCCACAGGAGACATATCCATTTGCTTAGTGGAATGAATCTGGACCATGTGGAGATTTAAGCCCTTCCCACCCCTCATCTGTTGCCACATTGGGCTCCCAAGTGATTTTTAAAAACCTGCTGTAATTCACAACTTCATTCTGTGGGAAATTGTATCTGGCTCCTGCAGAGCAAGGCCCTTATCATTTGTCTCAGACTTGTATATGGCGCTAATCCAGGGGGGGACATTCTGCTTTTTGGACTTTGCACATCACCCCTTTTTATTAAACACATCCTGTGTGCAGGACACTGTGTAAGTTGCAGAGTTGAAAGAAGGCATGTCCCCTGCCCTCGTTGTAATGAGTAAAAGGACTCCAAACTAAACTAAAAATTGGAGTCCTTTGCTCACAACAGCCCTGTGGGGTAGAGAGTGGCCCACTATACCAGTTTTACAGATGAGGAAGCTGAGACTCAGAGTGGTAACATCATGCCCAGGGCCCTGCCCTTACACCAGGCTGTCTTCATGGAGCTTACAGTCTAGCACAGTCAGGTAGCATTTATTAAAGGTCTACTGTGCTAGGCACTTGAAATACAGAGAAAAGCAAAAAGCAGTCCCTGCCTTCAAGGAGGCTGAAGTCTAATGGGGAAGACAGCATGCAAATGTGTGCAGACAAGATGGAGGCAAACAATTAATTGTGGGTAGTCTCAGAGGGAAGGCCCTAAGGTTGGCTAGGGTTAGGAAAGGCTTTTTGTAGAAGGTGGGACTTGAGCTAAGATGTGAAGGAAGCTAAGAGGTAGTGAGGAGAAAGGAGAGAGCTGTAGCCATGGGGAATAAAGTGTGAAAACCCTGGGTGGGGAGGTGGTGTGTCTCACTTGGGGAACAGCAAGAAGGCCAGTGTCGCTGGACCCTAGAGTTCATTGGGGGTCAGAGTGTTAGTGTAAGAAGCCTGGAAAAGTAGGAAGGGCCGTGTCCTTAAGGGCTTTGAAAGCCAGAGGATTTCCTATTTCATCCTGGAGGTGATGGGGAGCCTGTGGAGTTTACTGAGTAGGGGGATGGTATGATCAGACCTATGTAAGGTCAGCTTGGCAGCTTAGGGGAGGAGGGACTGGAGTGGGGAGAGACTTGAGGCCACCCAACCCACTGGCAGCTGGGAGGGCCTGCTCTGGGACGGTGGCAGTGTCAGAGGAGAGAAAAGGGGGCATGAGATGAGAGTGGCTGTGACAGTCCCTCTGCAATTGGTGGGCATGTAGGAAGAAGGGAGGACTTTGGAGGAAAGATAATGAATTTAGTTTTGGACATCCTGTCAAACGTGGCCGTGGGACATCAAATCAGAGGTGATTGAAGGGCAGTTGGAGATGGGAGACTGGAAGCGGAGAGAGGTTAGGGCTGGACAAGAAGATCTGAGAGTCAGAGCTGTGATGGGCAGCATTACACAGCACATACATTAGAGAATTTTGAAACAAAACATGAGACAAGGGAAAAGGGCATTATCAAGAGACAAACCACGGAAGGCTTTGTGGAGAAGATAGTGTCCGAGGCAGGCCTTGAACGATGGGCAGGAGTCTGCTGCGGTCACCTGAGAGTGCAGTGATTATGATAGTTTTCATGGAAATCACTGATGATTAAAAATGCTGCAGCACATTCAGTGATGTGATATACAAGCCCTAAATAATAGCTTCCATTTATGGAGCACCTGAAGATTTGCAAAGTGATATCTATCTATCTATCTATCTATCTATCTATCTATCTATCTATCTATCTCACTTTATATTAGAATATATAAAATATATATTCTAGTAACTTTTTTGATCTTTCGGTTTTTTTATATCACCATAGTTTCCTCCGATATCTTTCTCCCTCCCCCAGAGAGGTAGCCTATGTAACAAATAGTACTTTTAAAAAAATAGAAATGAGAAAAAAAATCAGCATATAAAAAGGTCTAAAAATATATGCTTTGTTAATACTTATGGATCTTCCACTTCTGTAAATGGTCGGGGTGGAAGTACCTTTTCATATCTTTTCTTTTGTGTCATGCTTGCTCTTTATAATTGTACAACATTAGGGTTTTTTTTTGAGTGTTTCTTTTCATTTACTTTGTTGTAATCATTGTATACATTGTTTTCTTCACTTTCTGCTTACTTCAGCCTGCATCATCAGTCCGTATCAAAGTTTCTATGCTCCTCTGTGTTCACCATATTGTCCATTTCTTACAGTATAATCATCTTCCATTACATCCGCACGCCACAGTTCTGTTTAGCCATTCCCCGGTTGATGGACATGAACTTTGCTTCCATTTTTTTGCTATCACAAAAAAAGTGCCACTATGAGTATTTTGGTGTCTTTAGGGACTTTCTTCTTATCAATGGGCTACCTGATAGTACTAATGGAAGCTGGTTCAAAAAGTATGGACACTTTAGTCACTTTGCATAATTACAAATGCTTTTCCAACATGGTTGCGCTGATTGACAGGCCCACCAGCAGCAGTCTAGTGTGCCTATCTTCCTGCAGCCCCTCCAACGTTGACTCTTGCCTTCTTGGTCATCTTTACTAATTTTCATGGCTGGAAGTGAGACATCAATCTTGTTTTGATTTGTAGCTCTCTTGTTATCAGTGATTTGGGGCATTCTTTTCTATGGATATTAGTAGTTTGCTGTTCTTCTGAGAACTGCTCATATCCTTGGATCATTTGTCTTTCGGGGAATGACTTTCTCCTATATATGTATATGTCTATGGTGTATGTACTTATATATCTTGGATACCAAGCCCTTAGAGAAATCTGAAAATTTTTTCTTTCCCATTCGGCTACTTCCCTGCTTGTGCTAGGTGCTTTAATTTTGTTTGTGCAAAAGCTTTTCAGTTTCATGCAATCAGTCATTTGTCTGTTTTAGCTTTTGTAGTTACCTCTATCCCATGTTTAAGAACACATCTCCTAAACATAGCTATGAGAGGTATATGATCTATTTCTCTTGTAATGTTTATAATATAATCTTTAATATTACAGTTAGGTTTCCATGACAGTGTATTTTGGGATATGGTAAAAGGGGGTTGGTCCGAACCTAAGTTCTGCCAAACTGCTTTCCGTTTTTCCCAGAAGTTGTTTTTTTTTTTTTTATCAGATAAGGGATTCTTTCCTCGGTAATTTGTGTTTTCCAGTTTACTGAATTCCATTCTTTCTGGTTCTCAGTTGTCTAGCGTGTTCCAGTGATGTGCTTGGTCTCTTACCTTCTTTGATCCTCACAGCTGCCCCGGGAGGATGAGGAACCTGAAAATGACAGGTTAAGCTCAGGTTTGTCTGGCTCCTAGGTACCTGAGGCAGGTTTTGAACTCCAGTCTTCATGATGCCAAGCCCAGTGCACTTGCCGTTGTCACTTAAAATGAAATGCCCCACACTGATCTGCTGCTGAGTCTGTAGTGCAACCTTTGCCACATCTACCCTTTCAAAACTGAGTGTTAGGTGGTTTGACTTTGTCAGTCTGGGACAGTCTGCTCAGGCCCCCGATCAGGTGTACTGGGGCCCTCTTGATCTAGGCTCAAGTTCCTTGAGGGAAGGGACTATTTTCATGTTCGCCTTTGCATCCCCAGTCCAGGTCTGGTGTATGGTGGGTGCTTAATAATTGCTTGTTTGATTGAATTGTCCAAGTATATCCAGGAGATTGACGTATGCTAGGACCGAGCGTTAGAAAGTGGCCTGTTAGACAGTTTCATACATCCCTTTGTGTGTTGGGGTCCCCTTGTAGTTATGGAATCTGAATTTGAGAGTTGGAAGAGTCCTCAGTGTCCCTTAAATCCCACTGGCGCACACAAAAGAGACCTTACCATGACATTCATGACAGATGGTCGTCCAGCGTCACCTCGGCGACCTGTAGGGAAGGGGAAGCCCTCGCTTCTGGAGACCGCCCCTACACTTTTCAGCAGCTCTGATTCCTCGGGTGTTCTCTGTACAACACCCCTCTAGTGCTACTGCTTCTGACCTCTGGGGCCAAAGAAAACAAGGCTCATCTTTCTTCCACCTGACAGCCCTTCTTCAAATCCCGGGAGACAGGTTTCGTCTTTGCTTTTCTGAGCCAAGCCTGCCCCGGTCCTTTACCTGGTGGTGTGTGGGACTTTACAGCCAGCTCACTTCCCATCATCATCTTAGTTAGCATACCATGGTCTAGAATGATCCAGGTTGGGCAAGACAGCTTATGCTGGCTTCAGGAGGTAGAGCTTTCCCGACCAAGGCAGCCTAGTGTGGTTGAATGCTAGCCATTCCACTCTCCCATTGTTCTCAGGCAGAGGGCACGCTCTGGGTAAGTGTCGGCTACCAGACTATGCCTTTGGCATCATTCACAACCAAGCGGACTGCTGAGCACACTGTCTGGACAAGAGGCGCTTGTGGGTCCAGCTAATGTGTCCCAAGTGCTTTTCCAGAATCAGTGAGGGTAGTTTTTGCTCTATGCAAATTGCCCAACTGTGGTGTCTGACAGCTTGATTTACCTCGTGGTGGCTGACCAAAATCCAGCCTAATCCAAAACATAGAACAAGGTGCCCTTGCTTTGGGGTCCGATGTTTGGGTTTTTAATTTTAATTTTTTTGCGTCCACAGAGAAAGTCACAGCAGGTCTTGACATTTCAGCACAATGGTAGATCAAATGAAATGGTTTCCACATACTCTCTCTTGATTGTCTTTCCCTTCAGGAAATCCACCTCATCCTTCTCTATTTTGTATTAGGGGTTCCAGATCCTTGGCAAGGATCGCCACCCCCATTTGGTTCATTTATGAAAAAGGTTTGTAGCTAGAAAAAAGTTTGTAGCAACAGCCTCCAAGTCTTTCTTGTTGGAAGAGTATTCCTGCATTAAATATAAATATGTGAGTCAGGTGAGGAGTAGTGCAGGAAGGAGCTTTTAAAATTTCTTTTCTGAAATACACTTTGAAAGTTTTCCTGTGCCTTGGTCTTAAAGGCAGCGTTCATAAAGCTATTTCTCATCAGACTCTACGATCATTGAGATTTATTCGTTTCCCTTTGAGTCTTAGGGAGAACTCAAGTCAACTCAACAGTTACGAAGAATCTTTTGTGTGTAGGATGCCGTACTCGGCACTAGGGATGCAAAAGCGAAAATGAGTCCCTGGCCTCAAGAACTGTCTTGTTCTGTGTATTGTGTACACAGATATGTGTGGTCCAGTGAAAATCGAAAAGAGGGAGAGTCTCGACAACTACCAGAGCCAGGACGCTTTAACCCAACACCCTTCGAGTGGGCCATTTTCACCCAAGTCAGTCAGTTCATATTAAAAGCAGAGGCTGCTGAACCTCCTGGCACATTAACCAGCTCTTCCTCCCACACACATTCTGCTCTGTCTGCCTTCCAGACCTTGTTTACAGGATGCTGGCAAAGAATCTTGTGAGAGCAAGAGTGGTGACCTTTCTGAATTCAGGGAAATGCAAGTGAAATGCCTCTTGGGCCTTGGCCTTCATCCCACTCCTGCAGATATTTGGCCCCTCTGGCATGGGTAGCCAGCAGCAATAAGGAATGTGATATGGTGCAGCTTCAGGGCTTTTAATACTGGTGAATAGAGCTGTTTGATCAGAAAATGAGCATCATCGGCTAGTTGCCCTTTGGGCCGTTTCCCTTGAGCACGATTTTTCCCATGTGTTCAGGTCCTTGTGGTCCTGTCATTGTTTTGGAAGGCAGAGGGCAGAGCTTTAGACCTTCATCCAGAGGTTCAAACCACATGATGCAGATCTCTATCTTTGGGTCTAATCTGGAAGAACAGCTATCTCCAGAACCCCAGGGAGAAAGAGAAGGTTGGTGGAAGGCTTATTATCTTGTATTCTTTACAAGCTGAAAAGATTAAAACTCTCTTGCCAACCCATGAGTCCACTGTATTCATTCAGACAGTCTTGAGTGCATTTCTTGTCCATTATATAAACGCATATACTGGAAGAAAAGGAAAATAATGTCTGGATGGGTTTGTGTAGGCTTGCATGTGCACATGCGCACACACACACACACGCACACAAACACATTCACTAAAGGTGTCACTTATTATTTATAGATTCTTCCCCACGCACACACATTTCCAGACAGCCTCCTCACATAAAACTCTGATAAAACAGTCTCTTAAGGAATATTTTCATACTTGTAGTCTTTGGAGGAGATACCTTTGGTCTTTTCCTTCCTTCCGTGATAAACAGAGCTACCTGAAGCTGCCTCTGCGATGCATCCAGCCACCGTCGTCTCGGATCTTTGCCATCAGTCAGTGGAAGAGACTGTTAGGAAATGTTATTGAGAGCTGAGGCTGGAGTTCTTCAGAAAGAGGAGTGAGGAGGAAATATCTCAGGAATGTCAGCCATGCCTGCTGAGTTCTTGACAAGGACAACCTAGAGAAGCAATGTGGGGCAGGGGGAAAGCAGTGAACTCGATGCCATAAGACTCGGGTTCCCATTCTAGCTGTGCTACCAGCTGACAGTGGGCTTTGGGACCACTCACTTCTCCTGTCTGGCCCCCAGTTTTCTCCCAGGTAAAATGAGGGGTTGGGCCAGAAGCACTCAGAGCTCTCTTCCAGCTTCAGTATATTATCATATGATTCCAACTCTAGAACCCTACGGCATCTCAAAGCTGATCACATTCTATCTTGTTAGCCAAGTTTATTTATATTTATTTATCATATTTATTTTATTTAGTTATTTAGTTTGTTAAGCTCTTCCTTTGTGCCAAACATATCCCAAACTCTGAGCACACAAAGGAAGCCCTGCCCTGAAGGAGTTTGCATTCTAAAGGGGACGACATGACGTAAATAGCTAGGTACATACAGAGTGGATGGAAATCTGAGAAGGTAAGGCACTAGTAGCTGGGGCTAGCTACTAGTGAAAGGAAAGGCCTCTTGCAGAAGGTGGGATTTGAGCTGAGTCTTGAAGGGAGCCAGAAGATAGAGGTGAGGAAGGAGAGCATTCCAGGCATGGGGGACAGCCAGTACAAAGGCACAGAGATGGGAGATGTTAGATCTTAGCATATGTGAAGAGTCTGGTGTGAGGAAGTTGGAGAGATCAGAGGGAGCCAGGTTACAAAGAACTTTAAATGCCCAATGGAGGGGACTTTCTATTTGATTCATGAGGTGATCATGGGCATCCCCTGGAGTCTGTGGGTGGCGTGGTGGTGGGGGACAGATGTAAGCAGCTTGTCAGAGGATGGACTGGAGGCAGGGAGACAACTTAGAAGGCCCTTGTGGGTGATGAAGTGACTCTGAATGGAGAGCAATGGATGTCCAGGAGAGAGATGGCTGTGAAGGAAGGAAACAACAAGCTTTGGCAGTAGATGAGTGCAAGGGAGAAGCTGAGGATGACCCCGAGGTGGCCAGCTGGGGTGGAGGGGCTGGAAGGCTGCAGAAAGGTAGTGTTTGGGGAGAAATTCAGTCAGTCAGGAAGCGTGGATTAAGCACCTTGTGTGAGCCAGGCCCTGTGCTAAGTGCTGGGGGTACAAAGAAAGCAAGCCAGATACAGAATAAATGGGAAATAATTAACTGAGGGACAGTGCTAGAATGAAGAGAGATTGGGAAGGGAGAGGAGAGGGGAAGGGAGGAAAAAAGAAGATAGAGGAGAGGAGAAGAGGGAAGGGAAGGAGAGAGGAGATAGAGGAGAGAGGAAAAGAGAGGAGGGGAGGAAAGGAAAGAAGGAGATAGAGGAGAGGAGAAGAGGGGAGGAGAGAGGAGATAGAGGAGAGGAGAAACCAGTGAAGGAGCCTGAGCTCACTACTTATTTGCCCCTTTCAGGGACCCTTCAGGATGATTTCCAGGCAGCATCTACCAGGTCTGGCTGCCGCTGCTCCCTTTTTAATGAAGGGTAGCCTCAGGTTGTATACTGTGTGTCTGGTCCTCGTCATCCTCTTGGTGACGTGTCATGGGGCTGAACTTCTTTGTGAAGCTCTTTGTCTGCTGTTCGAGGAACAGTTTTCTTCTGCTAGAGATTCTGTCTGTTAATTGAGTTTGGTTGAGTGGGTCTCAGGAGAAGCTGTGGTCTCCCCTTGAGGTTGTCTCCTCCCGGGCTTTGTGTTGACTCCCCTACACCCAGGTGCATGTTTTGAGCATTGTGCCCTTTTCTTTTCTTGAGCCCATTCTGTTACCCCAAAATCAATAAGTCAGCCCTTCTGAGCAGATGGGATGTGACCTGATGGAAAAGTACCAAAGTCCTCTGTCCTATAACCTGAAAGCATCTTTTTTTTTAATTTTCTTTTCTTTTCTTTTAAATTTTAAAAAAATTGTATTAATTTATTTTGATTTATCAACAATCACTTCCGTATGCTTTTGAGTTGAAAATTTTTCTCCCCCTTCCTCCCCTCCACCCTCCCCAAGACAGCCCACAGTCTGACATAGGCTTTACGTTTACATACCCATTAAACATATTTTCACATTAGTGACGTTGTAAGTAAAAATTAAAACCAATAGGAGGAACCCAGCAGAAAGATGTCCTATTCTTTGAACCAATCAGGGAGATGCGTTGTTCTCCTGTTGGGTATGACTGTAATTGCTTGAGGCCACTCGGACCATCTGAAACTTGGCGGTTCCTGGCGTCGTTTGGAATTTGACTTTCTTAGGCAAAGAAATTGACAGGGAAGCCTGGCAAATGGACCCTTGCCTCCCTTCCTAAATGTCTCTCCTTTGGCTGGTCCCAATTTCATGGCCAGGAAGTGGACTGCACTTGTCTTGTGACCAGTAGGTGTTGCATCATCATTAAGCCAAGTCCAGCTGCAGCTGCCCTGGGGAACTTTGCTTATGATCTTGTAATGGGTTCCCTTTGAACCTCAGGAACATTTATTAGGACAAATCCTTGTTGGGAATCTTACCATCCAAGAAAAGTGCAAGCTGTTTGGGTCCTTGCACTGCCTGGCCCAGACACTGGCCTTGGCCTTTGGCCTATGACTACCTTTATTCCTTACCAACCACTTGTACATGTTTGTCCTCTGTCTCTTTTGATTCTGAGCCAGTCGTCTCCCAGACTTTCTGACCAACTGCACCCCATTTTTCATCATGTTCACCTTTAGGTGGAAAGGGCAGAGCCACAGCTCTGGGGCCGTGGATCTCAGGAGCTGTGCCTTGTAGTGGGTAGCTGAGATACTGAGGGAAAATTCACAGAGTGTTAGTCTAAGCAGAACAGGATGGAGCTTTTGTGAGACATTATTGAAATGATGAAATAGCGGGCCCTTCTGAAAAATGCTTTGGTTGATTCACAGGCTAGAGGTAGCGCCTCCCTTGCCTGCTGTGGTCATTTGTGATTTCAGGGCTCCTTTAGTCGGAAGGGAGCAGGCTGAGGCCAAATTTTGACCTTTTCCTACCTAAAATCCCATGGTTTTGCTTCCTAGCTTACATGAGTTTGGGCAACTATTGATAAACCACGGAATTCCATCCCCGATATGTTCACAAATGAACATCTCTCCCTGTAAGATAGGCATGGCAGCTGCAGAAGCATTTTAGAATCCTTTTGATTAAATTGCCATAGAAAAACCCCCAGCTATTTAATTTGTCGTCTACATTTATATATCCTTTGGTATTAGAAATCAGTGCTTTGCAAGGCAAAAGGTTACCAAGTTAAGCCTTGTCAAATGTTGTGCAAAGAAAACCTGACCATAATGAAGGCTAATAATTATTAATAATAAATTGTTAATAAATCCTTAAATAAATGAGCTTGTGCTGTGAGGCAGGTTAGTTGCAGGTCTGACCCTTTACAAGTGAACCTGATTCCTTTACTGCAGTGGTATCGGGTGTGTGGGCCTTGGGCCCCATTGCTGGTCTGCAACACTCCCAAATCAGATGAAAAAGTAAGTGGGAAATATTTAACAAAATGTTTATGTTTTTAACAATTATTTTTATATAATTAATTTTTAAAATTATAAATAAAATGATTTTTATTGTTTTATTTATTGTTATCATTTTATTTATATATTTTATTATATATAATTATAATTTAATATAATTTTATGTAGTAGAACATAGGCCATGGTTTTCTAAGAAGGAACCTTCTGTATGGTTTGCTGGCCCTGTTTCCATTAGAGTTTGATACCCCTCCTTTGCTGTATACCTGTGTCTTTTAGCCACCAAATAGGCCTTGTCCTCTCCTCCGTTGTTTCTGATGATTACAGAAAGGAAGGGGCACACTGCTACCAGTTCAGCTCTCTGGGAGTGCAGCTTATCCACTCTGCATTCACTTTGCTACGTTTTTGGTGTCAGCATAGACTGCAGAAATTCAAAAGCTATGTTTGATGCAAGGCAGCTAAGTAGCCAGATGGAATGTGAAGGTGAATGCAGAAGTTTCTTTGGTTAGGATGCCAACCCAGAAAGGAGGGCGAATGGGACGGAAAGAGCACTGAAATAACGAGGTGCCTGTATTTGGGATAGATCTCTAGCACCCTTCACTCATAGAAGTTTCACTGAAATTGCTAGAGATCCTTCTCTTGAAATGATGAGAAATACATTCTCTGTTTTGTGCAGTGGTGATGTTCTTGTGGTCTGGTTATAGAAAAGCATGTTAGTCGGCAAAGTGACATTTTAAATGGTATTGAAAACCCCTTGAAATGTCAGCTTGCTTTTGAAAGAAGTATGTTATCATTACAAACTTAAAGCTGCCTACGTGTGTGATAAATTGAGCTAAATTAGGAGACCTTGTGAAAGGTCTCCATGAGGCGGTAAAAGTTCTGGGCTTGTAGGGAGGAGAACTAGGTTTGATTCCTGGGACAACTTAATACTTGTATGACCTTTGGCTTTGACCTCATTCTGGTTCAGTTGCCTTATCAAACGAGGTGATATTTGTAAAGCGCTTAGTACAGTGCCTGACACATAGTAGGTGCTATATAAAATCTGTAAAGAGAATAATGCCTGTCCTGTCTTCCTCACAGAGCTGTTTTTTAATTTAATATTCCCCCAATTACATGTAGAAACAATTTTAACACTGGGTGTTTTTTTTTCTTCCAATTTTTGAGTTCCAGTTCTCTCCTTCTCTAACTTCCCTTGTGCTCTCATTGAGAAGGCAAGCAATTTAATCTGTTATACATATGCAATCATGCAGAACGTATTTCCATGTTAGTCATGTTGTGATAGAAAATGCAGCTAAGAAAAAGAAAGAATGTAAAGAAAAAGTATGCTTCAATCTTTGTGCAGATACCATGAGTTCTTTCTCTGGAGGTAGATAGCATTTTTCATATGTCCTTAAGAATTGTCTTGGATCGCTGTATTGCTGAGAATAGCTAAGTCATTCACAGTTGATCATCATACAATATTGCTGATACTGTGTACAATAGTCTCCTGGTTCTGCTCATTTCACTTTGCATCAATTCATGTATGTCTTTCCCGGTTTTTCTGAGAGCATCCTGCTTATCATTTCTTATAGCAAAATACTATTCTATCACGGTCATGTACAACAACTTGTTCGGCCAGTCTGCGATTAATGGATATCCCTTCAATTCCCCATTCTTTGCCACTGCGCAAAGAGCTGCTGTAAATATTTGTGTACATATAGGTCCTTTTCCTTTTTGTTTTTTATCTCTTTGGGATACAGATCTAGTGCTAGTACTGCCTTGGACCAAAACTTGAGGCTGCCCTCAAGCACCACGTGGAGAGACATGTAGACAACAAGTCCCATGAAAGGGACCTAGGAGATGGAGGGGTCCGAGCGCTTCCGCCGCCAAGGACGTTCCTGTACTCTTAGGCGGTGGTGAGAGGAGGAAGAACTGCCAGAAAGAAAGAGGCGAGGATAAAGATGTGTGCACCGTACCCCAGTGCAGCTACATTTAGGGAGCGAGGACGTTATTAAGCTGCTTGTGGGGAAAAAAATGCATGTAAGATGGAGAAGGGCCTCGAATTCATGCCATTTGGGGCCTGAAAAAGTGAAGACTCAGGGGGACATGCTAGCTGTCCCAGTATTTAAAGGGCTGTCCTGGGGAATGATCCTCATGCAATGAATAGATGTTACAAGGAGGCACATTTTAGACTCAATATCAAGAAAGACTTCCTGTAACAATTAGAGCTTCCCAGAAGTGGAAATAACAGCTTCCCCTCTCATTGGAAGTCTGAAAAGGTCAATGAAGATATTGTCGAGAGAATTATTTTTCAGGTATCAGTTAGGGGCAACTAGGTGGCACAGAGGATAGAACTCTAGCCCTGAAGTCAGGAGGACCTGAGTTCAAATCTTCTCTGAGACACACAACACACAACATGTACTAGCTGTGTGACCCTGGGCAAGTCACTTACCCCCAATTGCCTAGCAAAAAGCAAACAAACAAACAAACAAAAAACACAAAAGCAGGTATCAGTTAGATTATGTGGCTACTGTGAACCTCTCCAACTGAAAATTCTGATTCCTTTCATCTTTGCTACCCTCTCTCATGTTGCTGCTCCTTCTCTTTTGCCCCCTCTTTGGCCAACTCTCTGTTCCCTCTGTCAATTCCAGACCCTCCCTCTTTTACCATCAGTAGGTCAGTCAACAAGCATTTATTAAGTACATACTATGTTCCAGGCACTGCGCCGAAGTGTTGGGAATACAAAGAAAGGTAAAAGACAGCCTCGCTCTCAAGGAGCTCACCGTCTAATGGGGAGAACAACATGCAAACAACTGAGATCGAGGGCTGGGAAAGTTCTTAGGGAAGGCGTGATTTTGGTGGAGATCTGTAGGCACGCAGGAGGCAGTGAGGAGGAAGAACATTCTAGGCATGAATGATATCAAGTGAGAGGGCTCAGAGTCGGGAAGCAGAGGAACAGCCAGGAGAGGCTGGTGTCCCTGGATGCAGGTGCACGGGGGGTAGAGAAAGCTGATGTGACTTGGATCATATACATGTCACATGTGAACTCCAGCAAGTTGTCTCTTACTGTTTCTCTTCCTAGTCAGTAGGTAGCTGGGGTAGAAACACCCTCCCCCCCAATCCAACAAAAAACCTACCATGTGGGCCCATGAATCACTGGGTGTAGAGTCAGGAAGACCAGCTGAGGCAGGGACTTAGGGATCTTTCCATTAGATGACCTCGTAAGAAGTTTCCCCAAGCCAGTGACGTGAGGGGATGGCAAAGATGAGACCGTTTTGTCTGGTCGTGGGATTCTGAGCTGGAAGGAACTTGAGAGATCTTCCAGACCAGCCACCTCATTCTACTGATGATACTCTTATTGTGGAGGGGCAGCTAGAGGGGCAGCTTTGGAGTCAGGAAGGCCTGCCTCTGACACAGGCAAGATTTGTATCCTTTCATTTGACTCAGACAACTCTCTAATAGTCAGTCAACCAGTCAGCAACCATTTAGTAAGCATCTACTATGTGCCAGGCACTGTGCTGAGCCCTAGGGATACAAATATAAAAGTAAAGACAGCATCTGCTCTCAGGGAGCTTCTTTCAAAACAAAACAAACTTACAAGCATTCATTGTCTCTCCCTCCTAACCCCACCCCCAACTGGACAACACAAACAAAAAATAAAACACATATAACAAATATTGCAGACCAGCGAAACCAATTCCCACAGTCATCATATCCAAAATTGTGCTTATTGTACATTTTAGATCCATCCATACTGGCACAATGTGAACAGCACTCTCTGTCTTCAGTCCCCTGAACTCATGGATTATCATTGCAGTGATAAAAGTCCTCAAATCTTTCAAAGTTATTTTCCTCTATAACACTGTTGTCATTGTAGACATTTTTCTCCTACGTCTTCTCACTTCAACTCCTCCTCAGTTCATAGAACTTTCCCCAATTTCCTCAGGAGCTGTCCATTCTGTCATTTCTGAGAATGCAATAATATTGCATTCTTCTCACATCATTGTAACTTCTTTAGCCATTCCCCATTAGATGGGCTCCCCAATTTTTGACTGCTATGAAAAGAGTGAATCACTTTCTTTTTTCTCAAGAAGCTTCAGACCTGGCTCACAGACTATCTCTAAGCCGCTGCTGATTTTTATGCTCAGAGATGTCAGGATACTCACTGATGTCCCTGAAATATCCAGTTCATCAGTTTTCTTGATGCTTGTGTTTCACAGATCAGTCTTATCTCAGTCATCTATGAAGATGGTTGTCATCTTAGATCATACCCATACTATGTCACCTCCATGATTCTGAATTCAGAAATTCCTTCTCTGCTCCTAGTCTCCTGTCCTGCTTCTCCCTCTGCCTTACTCCAAAATCTATTTTTAATTTAATCTGTTTGTTTTAAAATAATTAAAAGATTTGTTACAAACTTAATATTGAACATGAACATTATTTAAAACTTAAGTGTTTACCTTGAAATTTCAGTGCATGAAATAGAAATGTGTTGGGAAATGACACATAAATCTAATTAGAATATGAGGTTAAACAGAGAAATGAAAGATTAATAAGGGATCAGGGAAGACTTCGTGAAGGTGGTAGCTTCTGAGTCTTTGAAGGAGAGGGGAAAGGGAAGGGAAGAGGGAATAAGCATTTATATAGCATCAACTTTGTACCAGGTATTGTGTTCAGATGATCTTATTTGATCCTCACAACAACCCTGTGAGGTAAATGCTTATAATTGTCTTTATTTTACAGGTGAGGAGACTGAGGCAACCAGAGGTGAAGGGCATTGCCCAGGGTCACACAGCTAGTCAGTGTCTGTGGATACATTTGAACTCGGGTCTTCCTGACTTCACACTTGGTGCTGTCTGCGCTATGGTGCCCCCAGCTGCCTTGGAAAGCAGGATTTCAACTAGCAGGGCAGTGGAAGAAGTGCATTCTATGGCATGAGATGTTACAGTCTTTGCAGATACCCACAGCTGAGACAGGCAGGACAGAATTGGGCAGTGGCTCAAAGTCCAGTTTGGCCAGAATTGGGAGAACGCAAAGTAATGTCCTAGAGTAATGTCCTAAAAAGTTACAAAAAGGGAGGTTGGAGCCAGAAACTTGCATTGAATCAGGGGGAGATGCCTCACATAGTGTCTGAAAGTGGACAATGTTTATGAAATGCTGGCTGGATGGTGGGTTATGAGAATGTTCATTAGATTCTGAGCTCCTTGAGGGCAGAGACTTCTCTATTTTTGTATTCCCAGCATTTAGCATAGCACCTGGCACATAGTAGGTGCTTCATAACTGTTTCTTGATATGAAGGAAAGATGGAAGAATAGATCGATTTAAGGCACGAAGCTTTTCCAACAATCGAGTCTAACTAAGATATCAGGAGCAGGAAAGAGAGGAAATATGTAAGGGCTGGTGTGGAGGTTAGAATCCTAGACTTTCAAGAACTGGAAAAACCTCCAAGGCCCTTTTGTTATGAGCAGGAATCTCTATAATAACACCTCCAATAAATGTTGATCCAGCCTCTGCTTGAAGGCTTCCAGTAGTAGGGAACTCACAATTTCTTGAGGGAACCCATTCTATTTTTGGATAACTTTGATTAAGTTGTTCCTAAAATTGGTCTCTCTGCAATTTCTACCAGCTAATCCGAGTTAGATCAGCTTTGGGGCAAAGCAAGTCTAATCCATTTTCCAGGTGACGAAGCTTCAGATACTTGAGGGTAGCTATTCTGTCCCTGCCTAAGTTGTCTTTTTTCTAGGTTATACCCCCAGGGCCTTCAGCTGAGTCTCCTAAAACAAGGTTTCTGGTTCCCTAACCATCTAGATGGTTGTGTGGAGCTTGTTGGTATCATTCCAAAATGCTGGCATCCTGAACTGAACTGAATTGAATGCTGTGGCATGACTGTGGAGGAGTAACCTCCACAGGAGTGACTCTGTAACCTTCCTGATCTGGATGCTTTCTGTGAGCTCAGGAAAGGGTGGTGGCATTAACTTTTAAGACTGCTGTCTCATACTGTTGACTTTTTGAGCTTACAGTTCTAGTGACTATTTATCCTTTCTAATTCTAGCTAATTAGATATGGCACAACATTCTATTCTCTCAAGATCTTTCTAGATACCATTTCTGTCCTCCAGCACAGTACATTTTCAAGCTTGAAGGGAAGATCATCTGGTCTGGCTATTCCATTTTATAGGGACTGGGGGTGAGAATACCAGGGGCCTAGAGGGAGGACTTTCTCAAGGTCACTTAGCTAGTTAGTGTCAGACACATGTTAACCATCCTCACCAGCTTTGTGACATTCACAAATTTTAAAACGATGTCATCTGTGCCTTTATCCAAGTCATTGATAAAAATGTTCAACTGAACCAGCTGAGGAAAGAATCTGTAGCAGGGGTCACACCTTAACTTAGCACAAATCAGTTCAGCGGCTCAGGAGTCCTTCCATCCATTCTTCATTACCATACACTCAGAGGAAAAAAGAAATGACAGTTTGAATTGGGAAAGTCCTTGATGAGGCAGGCAACAGCAGTGACTAATTTTATTAAATCTTAGCCCTTGAGAACATGTCTTTTTAATATTCGAAATGGCAAAAAGGGAAGTAGGCTAGAAGGACTTCTGTTGTATCCCAAATATTATAGTTCTCTTTAGTATATGGGGTGTTGAGGGAGGACCAGCACCTCTGGTGTGAGGGCTCGATGAGCCCTTCTCAAGGCTGCTCATCCACCTTTGGTGTCCATACATCACCCAACTCTCACCTGTGGCTTCAAGAAGCTGTAGCATGCACAGCAGCCACACCCCAGTAAAACCATCTTGGCAGAGATGCTAAACCAGGTGGAGGATAACTGGCAGGCCTCAAAAAAATCATTGTTGAGTTAGAGAAGTGTCTACCTCAAGCATGTGAAGACTTCCCCAGCCAGAATGGGCAGATGTTCTAACAGCCATGAAGGTGGCTGAAGCAGGCGCTGTGGAGTTCTCAGAGCTTGGTCAGGCATCAAAGATGCCAAGGTCATCCAGTATATCCTGGCCTATCACCAGTTGTCTTGACTTTTGTCCTGTCACTGGGCTTCGATGACTCGGGAAGAGAGAGTGAGGCTGAGGACTTTGTGCAATTCTGCCTCACTTCAATCCAGTTCACTCACAAGTCAAGGTGTCACTCTATGATGTCATTGGTCCTCTTCGAAATGAAGGATGAAAAATGGCCATTGTTATCTCAGGGAGAAGTGCTGGGGCCATTTTTTGAGTGCAAGCTGAACTCGCCATTTTTCTCATAGAATATCAGGGTTACTTGAAAAAGTGAGTGATAAACCATAGTTATTCAGCCTTGGGACTTTGACAGACATTTTGCCAAAAATTAAGTAACTGAGCCCATCATTTCAAGGAAAATAACTGATGGTATTTATCGCCAATGAGAAAATATGAGCTTTGAAACAATAACTAGAATTTGGGAAAACTAGCATCCACCACCATTAGCTCGACAGCTTTCCAATACTTAAAAACTTTTTTCTATTGAGATCAGTGGTGATATTAATGAATGTGTTTTTTGATATTAGTATAATAAATATACATTTACATGTTATATTTTGTATATTACATATAATAAATATGATCAAACATGTCAACATTTGGAAGATATGCATAACTCAGTGAATCAGCATTTTCCAGATGAGCAATTTATGATGTTACAAAATGATGAGTGAGCAAAAGATCCTATCCAACTCTGGTGCAAGAGAGACCAGTGGATTTTATTTTATTTTATTGTTATTGTTATTGTTATTTTTTTGAGACCAGTGGATTTTAAACGTAGCAGAGGAGGGGAAATTACTCAGCATGGATTCCATGGAGCTAACCTTTAAGAAACTAGCAATGACTGAGTTATCAGGGAAAAGTTTCCACAATTAGCTGAAAAGACCATGGAAACATTACACATCTGTGTGAGGCTGAATTTTTCTCATATTCTTCTACCAAACAACATATCCTGACAGGCTGAATGCTGAAGTAGATTCAAGAAACCCAGCTGTCTTCTATTAAACCAGACCTTAAAGAGACTGGCAAAAATGGCAAATCATGCCACTCTTACTACTCATGTTTTTTTTTTTTTGGAAAATAGTTATTTTTCATAAAAATGTTTATGTTAATATATAGTGACTTTACTATTATTTTAAATTTAAAAATGTGTTAAAATTATTCTGTTTAATTTCTAACCCATGTAAATAAGAGCTCTTTGGAAGGGTCCTCAATAATATTTGAGTGTAAAGAGTTCTTAATTAAGCCCCAAAAGTTCAAGACCTGCTGATCTCAACAACTGTAACAATGCAGATGACAGAACACCGATAGCCCAGCTCTGACTCGGTGTGTCATTATAAAGACCAAGTTTGAGCTCTACTCCCTCCCATTACTGCCCAGGTGTACACAATGAGGATTTTGGACTATATTATGCATAGTGTCAGACACTGCTGATAAGTTGGCTGGTTTTGGTGAACTGCTTGTTTCTTTTTCTTAAAAGGGATGGTTTGATGGGCATGGGAGGGGGAAAGGGAGATACTTGGAAATGCATATGATGTAAAAACAAAAAATATCAATCAAAATAAGATAATTTTTTTAAAAGCATAGCCAATTAGTTGCTTGCCTTAAAGTCAGGTCAGGAGACTTAGGTTCAGATCCTCTCTCAGATTCTCAGTAGCTTTGTGATCCTAGGTAAGTCATTACACCTGAAACCTCATTTTCCTTATCTGTAAAACAGGTTTAGTAATGCTTGCATTTGTTTTCTCACAATATTGTTGTGAAGGAAGCACTCTGTTAATCTTAGAGAACAGCTCTTCTTAACCTAGGGGCTGGCACTTGGTTTTTTGTTTTCTTATTTTAAAAACATTTTGAAAACTGTACTTTAATGTAATGTGTTTTTTTATTGTAATCCTCTGTGTTTCATTTTATGCATTTAAAAACATCATTTGGAGAAGGAATGGGTCTATAGGCTTCCCCAGCCTTAGGATCCCCCTTAGAGCACTGTATGAATGTAAAGTACCGTCACTGTTACTCTCAGCCATCAATTGTATGCCAAGTTATCTGAACTCATTGAAGACTATCCTTACTGTCACTTCACTTCTCGTAGGATTCAGATCCATGTAGCCATTTTTTTGGTTCCTGTATCTTAGACTGAGGATTGTTTAGAAATATTACTGTCAGGACTTGTAAACTTGTAAAATAGGTGCCATTGACAGGGTTATGGAAGCTAGGAAGAGGAGGAGGCAGGGTTGAAGGAAAGATGATGAGTTTTAGAAATGTTAAGTTTGAGGTTCTAGGGAAAATTCCTCACACTGTTGGAAATATGATACTAACAGGGCAGATACGTAGACTTGGGGGCGTGTAATAATTGATGCCCGTAAGTGGATGAGATTGCTGCTTAAAGAGAAGAGATGAACGCTGAGAACAGAGACCTAGGAGGCAGGAAGAAACAAAAGAACCAATGAAGGGGCAGGTAGGTGGCACAGTGGATAGAGCACCGGCACTGAAGTCAGGAGGACCTGAGTTCAAGTCTGGCCTCAGACCAAACACTTGACACTTACTAGCTATGTGACCCTGGGCAAGGCACTTAACCCCAATTGCCTAAAAATTAAAAAAAAAAAGAAAGAAAGAAAAACCAATGAAGAAACTTGAAAATGAGCTTTCGGAAAGGACAGTCGTGATGGATCACTGCCATATGTCTGATTTCTTTGATCTGTATAGAGTCAACCCAAGAGATGTCACCCTAAAACCTAGAAAACTGGAGCTCATTCCTGGTGACCTAAAACATCTCTTCCAAGGAACTACAAAGTGGCTCAAGTCCCCTGTGAGACCTGTGGAAGAGAATGATCCATCACAATTGGAGGAATGTATAGAGGAGGCAGATAACCTGCAATGTCGGTGTCAATACCACCCTCATCTTAAGTAGGTGGACCAATACAGATATGTTTACACAGCAAGGAAAGAAGGCGCTGGACAGAATGGTGGGCAGCCACCAAGGGAGGCCTCCTCCAGAGAGATACATTTTAAGTTGTCCTAAAAGGCCTTGATGTCTCCTTGAGGGGAGATAATCAGCAATCTGTGTCAACTTTGAGGCCAGAGTCGAAGCCTGGAAGGAGCCCACATTATGTAATCATACTTAGTTATATTGAAATTGGCAAACCAGCTGTCGCAAACATCAGCCATCTCCTGGCCGTTGTCATTTAGCAATGAGCACTAAGCATTTATTATGTACCAGGCGTTGTTGGATGCACCTGGCATACAAAGGCAGACATGAAACAATTCCTGCTTTGAAGGAGACTTAGATTCTTTTGGGGAGAAATACAATTGTTTTGGGAGAAGGGGAACACAGAAGCTGAGGGAGGATCAGGCTAGACCTGATGTAGGAGAGAAGTTCCAGTGGTCACTGTGGAGGAGAGGAGAGAGCACGTTCCCTGCCGGTCCCTCTAGACAGACTCCTCTAAGTCACTGGGACAAATGATAAAGTGCTTTGTGTAAGAAGCAAGCAAGACCAGCTTGGCTGGAACATAGACAGTAGGAAGGGGAGTCATGTGTGGCGAGCCTGGAAAAGGAAGGCAGCAGCTAGACTGCTAGGAGACTGACGTGCCACCAGACAGGGCGGTTTGTGTTCTGTTGGAAAGGGATCTGGAGCAGGGCTGGGCCGGGCAGAATGATCTGGAGAGGCAGGGAGAGTGGTCTGTGTGAGAAGCAACGAGGGCCCAATCCAGAAGTCCCATGGCTACAGGGAGGAAGGCAGAAGGTGCTGAGCTTGGAGCAGCTGGGCCGTCTCAAGGAGAACGGACAGTTCAGGACTGTACCGTTGAGATTCTTAAGTGGCCATTGTGATATGTCTGACAAATGGCACTCTAAGGCCATTTTCCTGGCTTTTGGTTTTTCTAATGCTACAGTGGGGAAATGAGGACACTGGCTGGTTTCAGATTTGGTGTGGGTGTTTTTTCAGAGTAAGATAAGAAATCTATTTCAGTCCGATTGTGTAGATGCCTGAAAGTTGTATTGTAGTATTGATAGAAAGGAGTTAGGTGGGTGATGGAGAGTCTGGACAGTCTGAATGTCACACTGATATCCATGAAATACTAAAAGAATGAGAGGCAGACCTCTGGCAATTGTAGTGACCCCTTGAAGGAGTCTTGGTAGAATGACATGGAAGAAAATTGTAAGCCAAGGACTTGGGGCAGGCCAAGTTCTCTCCTCTCCTCGTAGAAGCTGTACTGCCTGTGCTAAGATCACCGATTCATTGGACTTCTGAAGTGTTAAATTACCGAAGTAGTTGTTTAAATGGATGGTGATATCAGGAAGTCTTTCATTTCTTTGGAGAAAACGCACTTGCAGCAGACACCAAATGGTTTTCCTCTCTCCAGGCTCTCCCCTCTTCAGTCTGGCCTATATTCAGTTCAAGTCATCAAATGTTTGTCAAACACCTTCTGTTTGCAAGACCGTGAACTAGGTGCTGGGGACACAGGGCTTAAAAATGGCCTAGTTCCTGCTCTTGGGGAGCTTACATTCCACTGTATGGTAAACAGGAATAGACTGCAATATAGTCAAAGACTGGGTGTGCTGGGTGCCAAGAAGAAATCCAGCCCTAGGAAAATCTGAGGTAAAACCATCTTTTAGCTAGCTGGCATTTATTCAGTGCTTACCTACTATGTGCCAGGCACTGTGCTGAGTGTTGAAAATCTAAACAGAAGCAGTAAGAAAGACAGTGTGGCCCTCCAAGAGCTGACAGTCTAGCTACGCAAGTCAGGGGAGGTATCCATGAGAAGGGAGCTTGGCCAGATACTGATACTCTTTTCTGTGCTCTCAGCTCTGGGGCTTTGTGGCATGGGGGAAAGAGCTCAGCAGAAAGACCTTGTGTCTGGTCCATGATACACGTCTTTTTGCCGTGAGCTCTTGGATGAGAAGCTTCATCTCCTTAAGCCTCTGTTTCTCCAACTGTTAAAAATATCAATGATGTTGGCTCTTACTTTGTGCAAATTGAAAGGGATGGCAATTGGGACAGCCCTCTAGCAGTAAAGGGCAGGAGGACAGGTTTGGCCTCTGGGTGTGTCCTTAATATGTGCCTGCAAGGGTGAAGGTTCTTGGCCTGTTTCTTGACTCCAAACCCTTCTCCCTTATATTTGGGGCCTCCAAAGCAGTGACTAAACTGGGCCTTCAAGTGAAAAGCCCGAGCTGTGATCCAAATGTGTAGCACCTAGTAGAGGTAGTTTGTTTCCCTTTCTGCCTTAGAAATGGGAATAGGGTTAGTTGCTGTCCTCCCACTGATTATTAGACACTTGAACATGAGTACATTAAACCTTATTGCTTTCATAATGGTTTTTGTTGCTGACCATGGGGCTCCTTCCTTCCCCCCCAGAAATGACTGCTCCATTTCGGCTAGAAGCAGTTGATGTAAGTATAGCTCTGACCTTGGAATAGAAAAGCCTGGCATATCCTCTAGAATAACCCCTCGTCTGTAGGTTTGCCTGCACACTCCTGCCTAACAGCAGTCTTCCCCTCACATGCTTCTCTTTGTGGCCCTACTAAACATGACTTGTTGACTAACCTGCCTGTCTTGAGCTTGGATCTATAGTGTTTTGTTTGAGGGTTTAGGGCAGAATCTTCTAGAAAGGTTGTCCTGGTGATGACAGGTCCGTCTGGCAGCGTGATCCTCTGCTTTTCCCATCCCTTCTCTCACAGTGACTCGATCTTTGCATACCTGGCTTCTTTCCTGGCTCAGCACAGGAACAGAGCGCGCTTCTGCTGATGCCCTCTGAGAAGTGGCCGGCTCCTTCAGCCCTAGAGCCCCTGGGCCATCCTCCCTGCCTTCAGTGACCAGCACTGCCCTAGTGAGAGCACAGACATGATGATTGGTGACTGACGGGCACGACAGAGCTGGGCGACGACCACTGTTGAGAGAGTTGGTTGTCTTCTCTTCCTCGTAACTCTGGTATTTTTCTTCTAGCTAACCAGTGTGCTCTTCTGTTGTCCTTACTTAACCTCCCGCCACTGGCCAGGTGGTAACTAAACCCTGTGGCAGTCGGCCCCAGCAGGCATCTCGTGGTGGCAGCGGGAGGGTGCCTGGGGCTCACCAGCATGTCGGTGCCTTTCAGGTTGCGTCATCACCATCTCTGGACGCATGACCTTCACGAGCAATAAGTCCATGGAGATCGAAGTCTTGGTGGATGCTGACCCTGTCGCATTGCATTCCCAAGAGAGATACCGCGCTGCCAGTGCCTTCGTCACCTACGTGTCCCTGAGCAAAGAGGGGAAGACACTCCCTGTGCCTCAGCTGCTGGTGAGTAGGCCTTGTCTCCACATGTGCCACGCGGTTCTGGGCTCTGGGAGGAAGCCATCTTCTGCATGCTTTTCTCGGCTTCCTTCTTCACACTGGTCACTGTAGCTTGGGCATCCCCGGGTTTCAGTCCCAGGCTCCCCAGGATGTTCATCATGGTCATGATGGTATCAGTGGAGCAAAGCACCCTGCCCTGCTCTTTGTGGGTCTTGTTTCTCCAGTGTTATTGAACTGAACCAGAGCCTGACAGAGAAAGCCAGCTTCAGAGGCAGGAAGAGCTGGGTTCTGCTTTTGCTTCTGACACATGCTGACCAGATGGCCTTGGCACAGTCCTTTCAGCTCTCAGTGCCCCTGGCCACCGTCTGAGGTTCTAAGCTGCAGAGTAAATGCCCATCTACACTGGCAGAGGAAGTTTTCTGTCAGAGGTCCTTATTTATGCCAGTGAAATTACAGGTGCAGCCAAAAACCAGACTCACAGCCGGCTGTCTCTGGAGCACGTCGGGCAGCTTCCTCAGCTGGCTCAGCATCCCGGGACATCCACATCAATGGCCGTGTCTAGGAACTTCTAGGAATGTGCTGCAGGCAAACCAGAGAGTTCAGTTAACATGTGCTGCCACCAGTTTCTTGGGCAGTGGGGTCCCCCAAGAGCTGGTCAATAAGCCAGCCTCCTGGGGTTTTAGGAGTCACTGGCCTAGGGAGTGGGCATTGTGGTTTTTATCACCTTGAGCAAGTCACTTCACCTAGCATTTTGGCTTTGCATCCAGGTAAACAGGGTAACAGATACTAGATGCCAAGCCAGGACAATGTAGCAGTTTAGGGGTGTGTGTGTGTGTGTGTGTGTATGTGTGTGTGTTACAGCTTGTGTGCATGTGGTTGTGGAGATGTTGTTTTTAAAGCCCTGAATTCTTTGTAAAATGCTTTTAAATCAGTTCCTGAAAGAGCATTGACTAACCTTGTAGGAGGTGTCTGCAGAGCCATGGAGAAGAGAAGGAAGATTTCTGTGCTTTGGGTTGGGGCCTCCTTTACTAAGATGGACTCGTCCTATTCCAGACTAGGCTAGTCTTTGCCACTTGCTTCCTAGGTGATCTCTCTCGGTCAAGGCTCATCTCTTCAGGCAGATAGTCGGATGTTGGTGATCTCTGAGATCCTATCCATCCGTGGTGTTCCAGTCCTATTAAGGCTCACTGTCTCTGGCACAGGTGCCCATGTCCTGCCTGCTCGGGCTCTCCAGCCTGCATTATAATGGAGTTACTCTTGCTGCTATTTTGATGAATGTCCTTGTTACTCAGTCTCTCACCCTAGGAATGCTGGGCAGCTGTTAGATGGAGCATTTCTCATTCTCTGTAGATTTCTCTCCCATGCTTGTACTTGGAGGTTGTGGCTTTGCAGGTGTGGGAGCTCCTCGGCATCTCCTGTGAAGTACTTCAGAGTAGAGAAAGGAGGCCGTGTCTCAACTGCTGTGTGAGGGTCAGGTCTCCTCTTCCCAAGTTCACAATTATCTTAGAACTAAGGCCTTCTGTTTTCATCCCAGGTATCACCTGTTTCGTGGACTAGTAAGGACATCAAGACCCTTAGAATAAACTGAGGTGCTCTGGTTGTTAGCAGTTGATAAGAGAGGAGGATTGTGTAGGGAGGGCATTTGAATGAGAGGTGGGGATGGAAAGCATCCGAGGCAGTGATCTGGCCCAGAGCCAGCTGATGAATCCCACACTGCATCAGGTCCGCCATATGACTGGCACTTTTGTGGAAGAGTCCAGGCAGAATCACTTGGGCATTCTACCAACTCTGAGAAACTTCTACCTAGACACTCCCCCCTCCCCCGAGTCCCCGTCTGCTTTCTCATGTCTGATCCATGCCGTGCTCATTACTGTTTTCTGTCATGTGTCACACATTTAAGAATCAGCTATGAACTTATTTAAAAAAACAAAGCCACACACACCAACAATAAACAGATTTCCTTTCATTTTGAATCCCATGGCTTTCGTCTTCCTGTTGCCGTGGTTCTATTATTGTTGCCTTCTAGAATATAAGCCGCTAGAGAGCAGGAAGCATGTCTTAGTGATTTCTGTAGCCCCTCAGCGTTGACCACAGGACTTTGCGTACAGTAGACTGAATGTTTCTTGAGTGAATGGTTGCTGAGAAATGCTATCTGGCTGCTTGGCCTGGGTTCTATCTGTGAATCTCAGTTGACATAGGTTGAGTTGGAAAGAACCTCAAAGGCCAGTTAGCCCAGGAATGTTCTGGTAAATGTTTAACAAGAGGGTCTTTGGGGTGGGAGGGGAAGGGAGGATGTCCACACTTCTAAATGTAATCTGCATCATTAACAGTTTCTCCATTACTTTCCTAAGTCTAGGCAATCAGCAAAACAATAAATTAAGCTCTTATTTTAGGATTTGCCAATTTCCAGGGTGTGGGTGCTAACACTGAAAATTTAACAATCAGCTCTTTCAGACTCCAGCATACCACTGATCTGATCTAACCCATATGGCCACAGGTATCCTCTCCTATGTCATTCTCCCTAACAAGCAGTCAGCCCCTTTCCCACCCCAGTGAAGAGGAATCCCCTGCCTCTTGTAATCCCCCATTCCACTCCTGGACCCCTCTCAGAGTTAGCGCTTTTCTCTTTATGGCAACCCTAAAGCCACCTCTTCACGCCTTCCCCCTGTTGCTCCTTCTTCTGTGTTCTGGTGCCAAGTAGGAAAAGCATGTTGTCCGTATGAGAGTCCTTCGGACCCTTGAGGACGGCTGCCATGTTCTTTTAGAATCTTTTCTTCTAGGCTCACCCCAGCCCAGCTCCTTGGAATGATTCCCAGGGAGCATGAATTCTCCTATCCCCTGTGCCACCTGTGGAGGTGCTCTAGCTTATCAACGTGCTCTATAAAATGTGGCGCCCAAGAACTAAGTGTGACCCTCCCAGAGGTGGTCTGAGCAGGGCCCAGCAAAGAGCTCTGTCACTTCTCCTCCCTTGGAGGCCATCAGCAGCCCTACAGCCAGTCAACAAGGACTTATTCTGGGCTTGCAGTGTGTTGGGCAGTGGGCTAAATGTGGAGGATACAAAGAAAGGTAAGAGACAGTCCCTGCCCTCAGGGACCTCCCAGTCTAATGAGAGAGAGAGAGAATGCAAACAACCATGTACCTACAAAAGACAGGCAGGGTAAACTATAGGTAATCTCTGAGGGAGGACACTTGCACTGGATGGGACCAGCAAAGGCCTCCTGTGGAAGGTGGGATTGGAGCTGAGTGTCCAGGAGGGAGAGCACGGTAGGCCAAAGGTCAGCCAGCAAAAGGGCACAGAGAGGAGAGACAGAAGGATGACAAGGAGGCCTTTGTCCCTGGGCCAGAGAACGGGCAAGTGTAAGGAGATGCAAGGCTGGGAAGGGGCTGCCAGGGCCAGCCTGGCAGGAAAACCAGCCAGCAGACTCAGACAGCAGAGGGGCTTATACTTGATTCTGTTAACTTTTTAAAAATCTACTGTGCTACCTTGTTGGCTAGGGTCTCTTTCACAGGAACCATTGTCCAGCCATGCCTTCCCTAACTTGTACTTACACAGCTGGTTTTGACTTTCCAAGTATAGAACTTTAGACTTTACTTGAATTTAATTTGATTAGATTCAGCTGATTATTCTGGTCTGTTGAGATCTTTTTTTGATTTTGACTCTTGCCTGATGTGCTATCCTTTTAGCAGTAGCTACCCTTCATACCCTTCACTTCCATACCCCCATATATACCACCTTTCCTATGAAGCCCTCTCTGATTTCTCTTCCCATCCCTGAGTTGGTAATGACCTTTCACTCCTTGGACTTCACTAAAGATTCTGTTTAATCTATTTTGAACTCACTTGTTTGACTGTGCATGGTAGTGTCTGTTTATACGTTACATAGCCTGTACTCCTGCTGGACTCCATGAGGTCAGACCATTACAAAACTCCCCCAGAGGTGAGCCCTGTTCTCTGCATACAACATGTGCTTGGTAAGTGTGTGCCAGATTGAACTAAATTGGCAGCCCCTCCATAGCTGAGTCAGAACTTGATGGTTGGGAGAGAAGACCTTGACTGCCATCTCGTCCAACCCGCCATCACATACCCAGGTGGTCATCCTTTGCTATCAGACCTTGGGAGCAGGGAGCCCAGGTTCCTGGTGGGCAGCTCGCATTATGGGGGCAGTCTGTACTGATGTCCAGCCAGAATTGGCTGCTCTGCCACTTCCACCCGTGGCTCCTCTCTCTGGAACCAAATGAAAGACCTTTAAATACCTAAACCAAGCTTTGTGTCCTCTGTTTCCTCTCTCTTCTAAGCCTCAAATGACATGAGTTCAAGACCCTTCAGCAGCCTGCTGACCCCTCTCTGGATGTCTTCCAGCTACCCAGAACTTAGCTCACTGTGCCCGCTGGTGGGGCCTGACAGAGGCAGAGTATGAAGTCCTGTGACCCTCCTCCTCCTCCTCCTGAAAGTTCAGCCCAAGACGGTGCTAGCTTTTTGGCTGTACTCTCAGTCTTTATGGACTCACTGAGCTTGCAGTCTATTGAACCCCCCAGATCTTTCTCAGAACAGCTGCTCTAACCATGCCTCTAGCTTATACTTGTGAAGCTATAATTTTTTTTTAATACAAATGTAAGATTTTACGTTCATCCCTGTTGAATTTCATTTGATGCAGTTCAATGCTCTAGCCCAAGCATCTGGGCCAAATCTGCATGGCTGCCTGCTTCTGTGCAGCCCACAAGCTGATAATGGCTTTTTCGGTTTTTAAATACAGTTTTATTGTATTTAAATATGTAAAAACTGAGGTCTAGCTTCAGCCATAGTTTGTGGACTGTTACTAGCCTCTCAGGATCTTTTTGGCTCTGCCTGTTCTCTGGTATGTTAGCTATCCCTCCCAGCATTGAATCCTCTGCAGATATGATGAACAGACCATCTATGCTATTACCCAAGCCATTGATAAAAATGGTAAAAGCACAGATCCCTGAGGTCCTCCACTGGAGACTTCTTGCCACACTGATGTCAAGCCTCTGAATCCATTTAATTGGACATGGTTGAGTCCAGGGCTTCTTAAACTTTTTCCGCTCTCGACCCTTCTTGAGCCGTGGCTCTTGACTGTAGTCCACATCTTTCCATCTTCTCCACAGGAACAGGATGAGGTACAAGAGCAAAAGCTTTACCAAAACCTAGGGAGACTATGTTGATGGGGCCCCCCTCGTCTACTAGTTTAGTAACACTATTCAAAACAAGGAAGTGAGCTGAGCCTGGCACAGCCTGTCCTTGATGAAGCCCTGTTGGCTCTTTGCAGTCACTCCTTCCTTTCTAGATGTTTGCCAGGCATCTCTTCAATGAGCCATTCTAGGATTTCCCCAGGAATTGAAGTCCAGTTCTTTGGTGTGTAGTTTGTAGGCTCTGATCTCTTCCCTTTTGTACAAATGAATACATTTCCTCATTCCCAGTCTTGTGGCACCTCTCCTATGTCCCATGCTCTCGTGGCTCAGCAGTAACATCCGCTGGTTCTTTCAGGACCCAAGCATGTAGTCAAGTCATCTGGGCCAGGTGATCTGAATTCGGTAAGGGCAACTAGGTACCCTCTTCCTGTCTCTTTTCTTGGGTACCAATTCTCCGTGAGCCATTGTGCCTTCATTTCTAATGAAGGAGTAGAGGAAACATTCTTCTGTTCCCCCTAAGTTGTCTTCTGCTCATTTTCCTCGTCTGTAAAATGGGTATAACAACAGCATCTCCCTCCCAGGGTGGTTGTCAGAATCAAATGAGGTAATAACTGTAGAGTGCTTAGCACTGGGCCTGGCACATAGTTGACGTTATGTAAATGTTACCTATTGTTATGATTATCTGGCAGTCCTTTCTGTCTAGATCCTCGTATTTGGGTGAATCTTTCACAGTTAAAAAAAAAAGACAGTATTATAGCTAACAGAACGTATTTTAACGTTTGTAAAGAACTTTATGCACATTCAATTTAACTCATCAAGCATTTATCAGGTACTGCTGTGTGCTAACAATGTGCTAGGTGTTGGCAATACAAAGACAAAAACGAAACAGTCTGCCCTCCAAGAGCTTGCATTCCATTAGAGAGTGTATAATACAAACTGTGTGTAAAGTAAAGCCAAAGTGTTTGAAGTGGGAAGGGCAGTGCTAACCTCATCTCGTTTGTCCCCTGGACTCTGGGGGAGCCGCCTGGCATCACTAGACCTTTCTATCGACAAGGAAACCATGAAGTCCCCAGCTTGAGAGGGGAAAGGCAGGTCCACAGTCACTGAGCCAGTAAATGTTCGGAGTCCTTCGGACTCAGGCTTCTCCTGATTCTCTTCCTACTGTAATGTGTTTTTTCACAACAGGTAAAGCATTTCAGCTTGATTGACAATTGTTTGTTTGAGTTGGCTAAATCATTCATATGTTTGACTGAATTGTTTAGGGATTTGCTGGCATTGTCCAAATCACACAGCTGTTTTAGCTCATGCAGACTCAGGCTGTTATTTCTTGCTAATTCAAGATGGAGCTGCGGTACTGGAAGAGGTGCCCTGGTGGTCTGCTCTTCATTAACTCTCTTTTCTAATTTAAAAGGGTAGGGGGACCTGGGAATGCAGGGATCCATAGCTGGGTGTTTTCAGAACCAACTCAGATTTAGTGCATTCACTTGGAAAATTGACAGTACAAGCTTGTGTCCCTCTAGAGTGTGTGTGTGTGAGAGACAGGGAGACAGACCCGACTAATATAACCACATGGTTATCTCCATAGATGGTGGGGATTTTGTATGTCTGAGTATATAGCTTTGTCTTTTTATTTCCCTCTAAACTGGTGCCTTTTATTGGAATTCAAATGAACTTGGGAAGAGAGGGATCTGTCCCCAAGGAATAGCACAGAGTGTGAAGAGCATCACACACCTGTACATCTCTGCAGAAACCCTGCTTCTCCCTTCCCCCATTCCCTAGTCCCAGTTCTTCAGCTTACTCTCTATTTTTAGCTCGCCCCCCCCCCCCTCCAGCCACAGGGCTTGCTGTTGACAGACACCGAATGCAGTGTAGCATTTGGGGCTATTTCTTGATGAGTATTGAATGCTGGGTAGGCGCCTTGCTGGAAGTACTACATCCTTTAGCGTCTCTAGCACTCTCCAGACTGGTTAGAAATTACTCAGAAGTCTGCGAGGATGCTGTACGTGAACACTGCTTCCTGGATAACCCCGTCTTCCCAATTTGCCCCTCAACCCCAAGGCATGAGTCCTGCCTTTCCGCATGTTTGCACACTTGTGGCAATGACCTCTGTCTTTGCACTGCTGGCCTTGGAAGAGCCTGGCTTGGGGTGCCTCTATTTGAGAAAGCCCTCTGGCTTCAGCCTTCACTGAAGTCTCTTGGAAAAAGCGGCTGCAGAAAGAAATGACTTTTTCTTCTTGGGCCTGCACTCCCTTGAGGACCAGCACCAGGAGGCTTCTTCATGCTCTGGCTGGCTATTTGTTCAGCCAGCACTGCAGGAAGCTTTGCCTAGGTTAAAACAGATCACAAAGTCTCATTTCTGACAGTGAGCAGCCTTTGCAGCTCTGGGAACTTGCGCATCCTTCCGTGCTAGCCACACCCACAACAGGTTCGTGCTCAGATGTAGACTTCATTTCCCTCAGCTCCAAGGGCAGCTGCATCAGTCTGTCATTGGAAACTGTTTGGCATCAGAAGGCAGAGGCAGGTTAGGGCAGGGTCTGAGAGGTCACAGTTGTGATCCGAGAGCCCCAGTGAAGGTAAAGGGTCTTATTATTCACTCCACAGTACGCCAGCAAATGAGTTTTTAAATCATGTTTCCAATAAAGCTGCTTCATGAGGTCATGTGAAAAATGAATGGGCCCCAAGTGACCATGACTCGCTGCCAGGCCCACCACCTCAGGACACATTTGCTGATGGGATGCTGACACTGCCCATGAGCCTGGCTTTCAGAAAACCCAGCAAGGGATAATCAGCCCGCGTACAACAAAGGGATGAGCTCGAGGTCACGTTACAGTGGACCAGTGCAGGGCATTGGGTGTCGTCATTTAAATTCCTGGACTCCCATAATGCATTTAAGCTTAATTATAGGAAAGAAAAGCTCAGCGATAGCATGTCAGTCAGAGAAAAACAAGTTATTAGAAAGCCCTGCCAACTGATGGCCAGTCACAGCTGACATACCATCAGAAATGAAGAACACTTGGGGCAGCTAGGTGGCGCAGTGGATGGAGCACTGACCCTGAATTCAGGAGGACCTGAGTTCAAATTCAGCCTCAGACACATAACACTTACTTAGCTGTGTGACCCTGGGCAAGTCACTTAACCCCGTTGCCTAACCAAAAAAAAAAAGAGAAAGAGAAATGAAGAACACTTTCTCAGGTGTTATAATGGAAGACAATGGAAGAAAGGATTTGGATTTACAATGAGAAAAATGGTTTACACAGGCTAGTGTCAGAGGTGCCCATAGCCAGCACTGTTGTCAACCAGTGGTAGGCATTCACTAAACAAGACCTTTTTGCCAAGGTATTGTGGGGGACGCAGAGATTAAAGGAACATTGTCCTTGCCCTCAAAGAGCCTGTAGCGTTGTCGTTATGTGCATACAAAAAAAAAGCAGAACAGCAGTACAAGGAATCACATGTGTGGCAATGTAATAACAAAGGTAGGAGCTGCCGTAAGAGTTGGGAAGAGCTCTCAATGACTGATGGGTCACCTAGGCCACAAAGCGTGGTAAAAAGCACCCTAGATTTAAAAGAAGGACCCTTGCTACTTACCTGTGGGGTCTTTGGCAAGATCCCCCCCTCCTCTGAGCCTCGTTTGCCTTATTTATAAAATTAGGGTGTTGTACTAGGTAATCTGTGAAGTTTCTTTCTGCCAAGATCCTTTTGGGAATGGGAGTCCTGATGAATGAGGTAGAATTTAAGAGCTAAGCCAGTCCAGCAGCAAAGATGCCCCTGACCTCATCTGCCCTAAGTGGAGCAGTGGATAGAGAAGTGGGCCTGGAGTTAAGAAGATGAGTTCAAATCTGGCTCTGTAACCCTGGGCAAGTTGCTTCACCCCTGTTTGCCTTAGTTTCCACATTATGACAGCCCCTACTTCCCAGGGTTATTGTGAGGATCAAATGAGATATTTGTAATCAAAATTGTCCATTTTGCATTTTATAATGTTCCCTGTCTCTTGTTTGGTCATAAATTCTTCCCTTCTCCACAGATCTGAAAGGTAAACTATCCCTTGCTCTTCTAGTTTGTTTATAGTATCAGTCTTTATGTCCAAATCACGTACACGTTTTGACTTTATCTAGTATAGGGTGTAAGATGTTGGTCTATGCCCAGTTTCTGCCATAATTTTTCCAGTTTTCCCAGCAGTTTTTGCTAAACAGAAGAAGCTGGAGTCTTTGGATGTATCAAATAATAGATTAGCATAGTCATTGACTGTTGTCTTGCATACGTAATTTATTCCACTGATCTACCACTTTATTTCTTAGCCAGTACCAAGTAGTTTTGATGATTGCTGCTTTATAATACAATGTAAGATCAAGTATGGCTAGGCCACCTTCCCTTGCATTTCTTTTCATTAGTTCCTTTGGTATTCTAGACTTTTTGTTCTTCCAGATGAATTTTGTTATTGTTTTTTCTATAAAATAATTTTTTGGTAGTTTGATTGGCATGGCACTGAATAAATAAATTAATTTAGGTAGAATTGTCATTTTTATTGTTTTAGCTCAGCCTACCCACGAGCAACTGATATTTTTCCAATTACGTAGATCTGACTTTGTGTGAAAAGCATTTTGTAATTGTGTTCATATAGCTCCTGGGTTTGTTTAGGCAGGTAGACTCCCAAATATTTTATGGCGTCTACAGTAATTTTAAATGGGATTTCTCTTTCTATCTCTTGCTGCTGGGCTTTGTTAGTAATATATAGAAATGCCAGTGATTTGTATGGGTTTATTTTATATCCTGCAACTTTGGATTCTCTAAATGTACCATCATGTCACCTGCAAAGAGTGACACCTTAGTCTCTTCTTTGCCTGTTCTAATTCCTTCAATGTCTTTCTCTTCTCTTATTGCTAAAACGAACATTTCTAGTACCATACTGAATAACAGTGGTGATGAGGGACATTCTTGTTCTCCCCCCCCCAATCTTATTAGAAATGCTTCTAGCTTATTTCCATTGCATATAAGGCTTGTTGATCAAATGAGATATTTATAGAAAAGCACCTTTAGTGCAATATATGGCACATGATAGGTGCTATATAAAGGCTTATTCCCTTCCCATCCTAGGGGAGATACACTATTCACCATTCAGGTGAGTCTTATGACAAAGCTGACCTAGCTGAATTTGAGTCTGAGTATGTCAAACATACCCCACCTCCTTTATAACCATCCTCACCCTGCAGTTTTCCAGCCCCTGCCTTGACTGTTAGACAGGACCAGGGACTAGACATCTGCCTTCCCCTTCCTTTCCAGTTAAGCATCTAATCACATTCAAAACGAACATTACCTTTGCCACTGTGAATGCTGTAACGATCTACTGCCCTGGGCTCCACGCAGAACTCCATGGATTTTCATGAGTTGATTCAGAACCACGGTTGTCTAAGTTCATGTGGCTAGCAAGCAAGCCCAGAAGCCAGCTCTTCTGAATCTCCCGTGACTCTCTCACCACTAGACTACACGGTAGCCAATCAGATCTAGCCGCTGAAGTGTGAGTTGTAGGCTACGTGGGCCAAAGATTTCTTCCCTGAGGCCACAGCCTGCTCCTTCCTCCACATCTATATCAGTCCCTCTCCCTCTCCCCGACCCTTCCAGTTATGCCCCTTGGAACAAATTCTCCTTCCCATTGTTAACAAACATGTGCTTCTCCCTTCCTCTGCCTTTGTACCTATTTTGTATTTATTTTTATGTGTACCTGTCATTTTCTCATGATGGATTGTAAATTCCTTGAGGGCAAGGACTGTTTAATTTTGCCTTTGTATCTTCATCACCTAGCACAGTGCCTGGCACGTAGTAGGTGTTTAATAAATGCTTCTTGGTCAATTACTTGAATTTAATGGATAAGATATAAAGGGTCAGAGCATAGACATTGCATATCATTCAGATGCTTTACGTCTCTGATCCCTGTGATAAGATCCACCTGCAATTATTCTGAAACTGCCTTAGGGAGAGCAGTTTCTCATAGCACTAATTTTTTTTTTCATTGAATCTCAAATATCAACTTTACTCAGTTCAGTCTAATTGGGGGAGAGAAACAACACATAAAAGAATTCAGCTGCTGGGTCCAGAAATCCTAAGAGTGTGGTAGAAGGGTGGATGGCGAGGTGCAAGATTCCTCAGGGTGTGTTAGTAGGTCAGATGGACAAAGGGCTTGGTCAGTAGGGCTTGGAGGTCTAGAAGGCATAGAGTCAGGGCAGATGGGGCCCAGAGAACCTCAAATGCAATGACAAAGAAGGTGCCAGGTCTCTGAAAGGAAAAGAGTTGTTGATTCCCATGACTTCCAAATAGTGTGAGCAATCATGTCCCTCTTCCTGACTGGCAGCCCTTGATGGGATCTACTGCCCATGGAGCAAAAGAAGGGCGAAGGGAAAACAAAGAGTGCAACTCCCCCCTCCCCCACTGGAAGATCATAACAGCGAGATGAATTCCTCTGTAAAGCCACCCGACCAGGAAGTGTTGGAGCTGGGCCTCCCCCAGGGCTCCAGACCAAATCCAGTGTCCTTTCCACCAGAACACCAGGGTCATCGGCTTGGCTTGCCAACCTAAAGTACTCTCTGCATCCATTTCCTTTGTTTGGCTTAGCCAAAATGACACTCTGCAAGTAACTTTGAAATTGCTGACTAATTTAAGAACTGTCTGTTATTACTGTAGTACACTGGGCTTGTTCAAGGCCTTTATTCCTTGGAAAGTTTAGTGAGCTGCTCTGTGTCATTTTGCCATTTCTGATAGAGGCTTTATCCTCTGCTCCCCTGTCCACCTGCCAACCCACAGCTATGATTCATCTGCTCTAATGTTTATTGTGTTTGTTGGCCCATTGCGGCATGGTTATTCTTTTTCATTTTTGATATGTTTAGAAGCAAATCTGTCTCGTGATGAGAAATGACTGGATCACTTGCTCCCATTTGCCAGCCCAGAAGCTTGCTGTGTGATTGATTAGTGCTCAGTCGATGCCTAAAGGCCTGTGTTTCCCACATCCACTTGAAAATCAAATACGGGAGGGGGGTGATACGGGGGTGGAGAAGAGGACACAGGCAATGACTGACTCATAAACTATAGAAGGTGAATAAGCAGAAACAGATAAATCAGTCTTCCCTCTACCCATAATAAAACTGGATGAACTTCTGCTGCCCTAAATAAGGCTCAGGGGAAGGCAGTGTCTGTGGACCCACAGAGGCACCATGACAGTTGCTCAGGAGGCAGAAGGGCCAGGCCCTCTCCTTGATACATGGGGGTTAGGGGTAGATGCTGAGGAAGGAGAGAAATGAACCAACCGTTTTCCCCATTCCCACCGTTTACAAGTCTGTGGCGCACTTCCCACCTATACTCTCCCAGACAAGCATTGTGGCAGTGGTGAGTGTCCATAGCAAGGGTTTACTAAGCACCTGCTGTGTGCTGGACACTGGGGATGGGGGTCCAGGATGATAATAAAAACACCATTGACACAGCTCTGTCCCCCAAAGAGCTCACCTTCTGCTGGGGAATGGGGTACCTCCTGGAAACAGATGGGGAAAGACAAAGCATGTGCTAGATTAAATGCAAAGTGATGGGACTGCAGAGTGGGGATCAGAGAACTGATGGGCAAAGAGGCCTGGTCCAGGGCATGGCCCCGAGCTGAGGCTTAAAAGAGGGGATCCAGAGAAGGGCAAAGGGCCGTCCCTGCCTTCAGGTAGCTCACAGCCCAATGGGAGAGACAACATGTCAATGATTACATGATGGCAAACAAGCTGGATACAGCATAAACTGGAAATCTTCAGCAGAGGGAAGATGCTCAAATTAAGAGGGAAGGCGAGAGGCCTCCTCATTGTCCCCTTGCCTCCCCTCTCCTGTCTGACCTTCCCACAGCCTCCAAAGCACAGGTCTGAGCATCACTGGCAATCTGCAAGGGCTTCGGCGGGTCTGTCTCTAGGAAGGAGCAGCAGCTCCCCGGTTAGGCTGCAGCCGGACTGTGCCTCTGCCCACTCGCCCTCCCTTCTGGCCATGCTGCCCCACTTGCAGTTCCTCGTCCATGACGTTCCCCTGCTGTGACCGTGCCTCATGGCTGGGGCTCTCCCTCCTTCTTGGTGTTCCCAGTACTTAGCACAGTGCCTGGCGCTTAGTAGGTGCGTAATAAGTGTTTATTGACTGACTAGGGGCAACAGAAACACCTCTCACCTCTGACCCCCTCTCCTAAGTGTACAGAATAAGCCGTAGTCATTGAATTTGGGCTATGAGCCTCCCGGGAACTGTGCTGACAGCGAATCACTCAGTGAATGAAGGGACAGAAAACTGCTTATTTCTATACCCAAGACACTACGGTGAATCATGCTGATGCTGAGATCTAGTCCAAGGCTCTTTGATTTGGGAGGCCTCAGAAAGTTGTGCACATGAGATCTTCCCACCCCTGCCCTGACAAAGCAAAGAGACATGTGGGAGCATAGCCATGGACTAGTCAGTCTGTCACGTCTTCTCCATGAATGATTCTCTGATCCTGCTGCACGGGGCTTCATTAACGGTCATGACATCCTGGGCCCCCTTGCCAGCCTAGCGATGCCTGTGGACCCCTGCTCGGAAGCATGTTTTTAAATGCGTAAGATAAGTGACAGAGGATTACAAAAGAAGCCAATGCCAATCCTATGGAAATATGGTCCTCGGAATGGTCAGCAGAAGCAGGTTAAGAACCCCAGGTTAAGAATCCCTAGCCTAGGCCCTTTTATAGACAGGAAGCCATTAGCTCCGCAAGACAGTTTTCTCTGCAAAAATAGACCTTGAAAATGCTTTGGTGCATTTGTCAGTAAGCGCTGGGCTCTGTGGTCAGCTCTTGCCCATCAGCTCCTCTCCGGTTGCAGAAAGAATCCTTCACAGTGATGGAATCCTTTCACCTCACCCTTCTCACCATACCCTCCAACAGAGGGAAGAGCTATGAACAGCTGCTGTGCTCGGTATGCAAAGCAGCTGGTTCCCCATTGTGTTGAAAGCCCAAGGGGCCTGCCACCTGGACGGTGGGGAAGGCGCCCTAGACGGCAGAGTGGCTCGGGGAGCCTGGGGGGGGCCTTGCAGGAGAGTTCTCGAGCTGTGCGGTGGGGTGCCTTGTAAGCATGACGTTTAAGGATTGCAAAGCCCTTCTGCATGTTATTTCATTTGATCCTTACACCAGCCTCGGGAGGGAGGTGTTATTGTTACCCCATATCCACACTTAAGGAAACTCAGGCAGACAGAGGTGAAGTGACTTGCCTGGGGTCACACGGCTGATAATTATCTGAGCAGATTTGAACTCAGGTCTCCCTAATTCCAAGTCAAACAGTCTATCCTCTGCCACCCAGCTGCTTGGAAGTCTTCAAGCACAGGCTGGATGACCCCTTATTATGGCGTTTGAGGCCCTCCTCAACTTGGCATTAATTCCAGCCTTACTTTGTGTTATTCTCCTTCAGAGTTCAATCTAAAGCATCCTACTCGCTGTTTCCCAAGTTTGGCGTGCCAGCTCCCCACCTCTGAGTGATCCTTCTCCCATGCCAAGAATGCCCTCGCTCTTCTGTCTCCCTTGATCCTGAGAGTCTTTGAGACCTCAGCTTCAGTCATTCCAAGTGCTGCAGATCCCTTCTGTCCTTGCATTGTTGCTGTCTATTTACTTCCTGGTGTGCCTGTCATTTCCCTCCTTAAAACGTGACCATAGGATGGTTGGTTTTTACCTCGATAGCTCTAGTGCTTTATGCATGATGTGTGCCTGTCAACTGGAGTGTTGCAGAAGAGTCCAGTTTCCAGTGGTCCTCAGTGGCCTCAGATGCCCCTTCCGACTTTGAGATTCTGTGACAGTCCTGGGCTCCCAGTGTCTGCATGACCTCAGACAATGTGGGTCAGTGGGAACTAGATGAAAGTACCCTGTGATGCCCAGAGCCCATGCTGATGGGCACGCTGTTGGCACATACCAGATTCAGCAGCCGCATCTTTATTAGTATTTTCCTTCTAAATGCACTTCATTCTTAGTTTTATTTTGGTGCTTTTGAAGTCGGATTAGCAGAGCTGAATCCTCTGCATGTTCTGCTTTAATGCCCTGAAATATCAGTTTTTGCAGCTTGAAGAGAGGGATGCCAGTTGAGAAGGGAGCCTTCATCCTTGTTCCGTTCAGTACTTTGGACTTTGCAGGAAGTACACGGTATGTCTTTGTGAGTCAAGAAGTAAAAATGGTAGCTTCCCATTTGGATCCATTTCTACTGTGGCACTGTTGGCTGGCCTTGACTCTGCATGGGCTTCTCTTGGCTTTTGCAGGGAGGCTATGTGAGTCCTTATCATGGCTCGTGGGGGCAGTGTTATTTTAGGGACCTTTTTTTAGTGATTCAGTGAGAGGGAGAAGACCCCTTGGGAGGGGCGTTCATGACTCTCAGCCATGATCTCACTCCCTTGGATTTCTGGCTGCTCCCCATGAGAGGTTGCCACTTTCAGACCATGTTTCCATAGAAACTGCAGGAGAGCTAATTTTTCCCGATGCAGAGCATCCGGGCCATTTGAGCAGGTGGCGATACTGTGCCAGGGCAAGTGTCTGGGGCACAAAAGGCTGGTTAAAGGGCTTCCTTGGCCAAACTGTGCCAGAGATGGCCCTGGCAGGAGTCTATAAAAGCTGGAGTTTTCATAGACAATGATGATGAGGCAGCCAAGTGGTACTGAGAAGTTCTGATGGTCACATAGTGATGGGGAACCCCTGCATTGGAACATTTAGCATGCCACTTAGCACACATGCAGCAAACGTACTGGGCTGCATTCAGTAGCCCCAGGAACCTGGACATGTCTTCATTGTACTCATTATTGTCCAGAGGGTCCCTTAGGCGAGGTTACTCTGCATGGTTTCGCTGATTAAGAAAGCCTAGGTCCCTTGGGCTTACAGGAAATTGTTGTACCACCACTGGAAACCCTCATTGCACTAGACATTCATTAATTACAAAAAGGACAAGTTATTGATTTTACTAAGAGTGGAATTTAGTCACTTGCTGTATGGGCCAAGTTCTAAATGTGTGTTCTCAAAGCACAGAAAATGGAAAATCTTAAACATTTGGTTTGTAATGTTAAGATTGGAAAAGCACAGATTCCCTTGCAGTGGAAGAGTGCCCAGAAGACAGACAGTAGCTTGGGGGTGGAGGAGAGAGAGGGGTAAGGAGGAAGGAAGGAAGGAGAGGAAGAAGAGGAAGGGAGAGAAGGAGGAAGGAAGGCATGCAGGGAAGCACAGTGGTATTGCTAAAAGAAACGGAAGCAGGCCTGAGGGGAAGGTGGCAGCCCCCAAGGCAGAAGAGAATGGGCTAATGCTACTAAAATGGAAGTGTTTCCAGATCTCCTTTTTAGGGAATTTAGAAGCTGGGAAAGTCTCTCTGCCTAAAAGTTACCAACATTCCAATTTCTCTCTCCCCTGGAGCAAACACTGTAAGGCAAGGCTGCTTCTTCGAAGCAAGCTAGGGAAATTCCCATGCTACCAGGCCAGCAAATGAGCCCTGACATATATTTGTCAAGCTGCTTTTGACTACATATGATGTCATTTGATAATTAACGACAACCCAGTGAAGGTAGTTGGGGAAGATGTTATTCATACTTTGAAGACGATGAAACTTGAGGCTCCGGCCAAGTTACCTGACTTGCCTGAGGTCAGCAGTGGGTCTGGTGGCAAAGTTGGGACTGAGCCCAGGTCTCATGACCTCCAGCTGTGCCCTTTGCATGCTCCTGTGCAGCTCAAGTGAGGTCTGTGGAATACTCGCTCAATGAGTATGTGGCACTTCTGGGTTTTGGCCACACAAGATACTTGTCTAACACCAAAGTCTCTAGATTGCCATTAGTGTTTTGAGATCATTGGCTTTATTTGCTCAGGATGTCTGTGTTGTGAGTTCCACTGTAACCTACATCCTAAGCTTCTCGAAGGCCAGCTTCTGAAGGACTTGCTCCCTAGGCCATTATGTTAGTTTTTGCCACAACAAGGAAGGCAGATCCCATAGTGATGGTTTTATTGTCAGCACCAACCTCTGGCACTTGAAAAAAGTGTAACTCCCCCAAAGGATGCTTTCCTCTCTCCACTGCCCCCTCCATCCTACTTATTTATTTATTTGTGTGTTTGTTTAGCAGGGGGGAGGAAATGGAACTGGAAGGAGACAGCTGGGCTGTGGGTGTATGCAACATGCCAGTTAGCCATCTGTTTCATTATGTTGTCTCCATACCAAGCTGTAAAATGGGGCTGCCACTTAGTCATTCGAATAATGGGAAAAAATATATATTTGAGTTGATAGCCTCAGGGTGCTTACTAAATGCTAACTTCCCGCACGCTCTGCCTGCAGTTGTGGTAAAGGCTGCCTGTGCCTCGCTTGAGGAGGAGGTGGAGCAGACGTTCTCTGCCGAGATCTCCCTGGAGAGTAGGTGACAAAGACAACTCTGTCACTCTTGCTGCCACTTCTGATGAATTTCCCCTTGGACTGTTGACGAGCCTTGAGACGAGTCTTTTGCAGAGAAATCCCTCAATTGTGTTTCTGACGGAATACCAGAAACCTTTCATTTTCTAGGTGCCATTGTGGGTCTGTGGCAAGAAGGCTGCCTCTGGAGTTGAATCCTGGCCATGCCATCAATGTGACCTGGGACAAGTCACCAACTCTCTCGGGGCCTGAATTTACTCGTCTATACGATGAGGGAGATTGGTCCCCATGACTTCTAAGGTCCCCTCTGTGTTAGCTCCATAATTCTGTGACTTTCAGCCTTTCCCTGCCAGCCCTGAATTCTAAATTGTTGGAAGATGGGTAGTATGGCCCACAGCTTAACAGCTTCTGTTGCAAAGGGAGTTTTAATAACTTCTCTCCCATTGGAATTGCTTGATTCTGTCGTTGTATGTTTGACACATGACAAGTAAGTATTGGAGATTGATGTATTTTACACACAAAGTCCGCCAGGCTTGTTGGAAGATGCCTTCAGCTGAGCCCTCTCATGCCCACTTTCTAGCTCGGTAAGTCACTTACCTATCTCCCTTTGCCTGTAGGCTCAGGCATTAATTCCTTCAAGCCTTGCCTCACTGGTAGCAGATTCACTGTGTGGTATCTCAATTTACTGGTCTTCTGTGATGAGTCTCTTCTCTTGGCCCAGCCTAGATTCTTGACCTCCTTGTTCTCACCTTTGGTAAGGGCTCTCTAGCCCTTTATTTTGCCTGCCTTCATCCATGACCTACTCCCTGCTATGTCAGTGACATGTTAGACTTCATTCTTACAGCTTGGGTTTGACAAGCATCTGATAACCCCTATTTTCTTACCACCCAGCAAGCCAAGACCTCAGAGATGGGCTGCTATCCCTCAGTGCAATTGGCCCTACAGTTAGAGCCAGGGAAAATTATACTCTGGCTAAATACGATGGCATTCCTACTGTTTTGTTTAAGGCTTAATGTATATGCACTAGCGCCTAGTATGGAGACATGCGTAGAGTAGGCGCTCAATACATTTTTGTTGACAATAATGAGGCAAAATATTGTTCGTATTTCTATCTGGGCTCGTTCTCAAAATGTAGAGCTTTAAGAAAATGCCACAAGTTTTCAGAGATGCCACTGTGCTTGGAAATGAGAAGACGAAAAGATGAAAACTCCTTTTGGCTCCTTTTCTACCAGGTTTAGGCTCATTCCTTGGCCAGAGTTCTTCTGGACTGCTTCCTGCATATTCATGATTAAGAATTATTAGTTGTGTCTCAGGGTAGCTCCTGGCTGATGGCTCGGTTCCAGAATGTCAAAGAGAAGCATAAGAAACCTCCCTGAGAAGTCTATAGTTAGTGTCTCTTTTGTTCTGGCTAATGCTGGACTCTGGCATCTACTGCAGAAGTCTGGGTAGCTGTTGGAATTCATGGCCCTCTTGCCAGAAGCGTGGGAAAGAACTTCTGTCTCAATCTGTGCATTCTCCTTCACTGGGCTCTTCATTCCTCAGATGCTGTGATGTTGGCAACACAAAGCAGTGTCTTCTGTCGTGACTCTCACCTTATTTTTAACAAACAAGTTAAAAATGGAGCCAGAACCTGAGTTTTGTGTTTCTTTATTTTGATCAGTTTGACTCACCAAACTTCAGAGCTGAGACAACCGTAGAGACCGTATAGGCTTACCTCTTCACTGAACAGCAATCCCTGGGACAAAGTCGCTCCATCATGAGGCTATTTATTAGGCTCCTCTTGTGGTGGGCATTTAAAGCTCTTTGTACTCTGGTGTGGACCTTATTTATATACGTGTTGTCCCTACCTTTGGATTGTAAGCTTCTTGAGGGCAGGGACTCTTTTTGAAGGGAGCAGAGGTCAGGAGGGAGAAGACCCCATGAGCAAAGGCAAGTAGGTGAGGGATGGCATGTGGGCATGCGATATATCATGTGGCAGGAGCATAGCAAGCCCCAGCAGGAAGGCGTGTGGAACCAGGCTGGAAAGGTCCACTGAAGCCATCTGGGAAGAGCTCCAAATGCCGAGCTGAGGGTCCACAGGCCTTCCGCCGGCCTTATCGGGTGCAGAGGAGAGCCCGCTCCACAGTCGGCACAGTGGCGACGGTTGGGAGAGTACTCTTGTCAAGCCAAAGTCCACCACCCCTCAGTCTCTCCTCTCTGCTTCTGGGCCGCCTGCCGGAGCCAACGAACACAATCTGATTCTTCTCCGTGGCAGCCCTTCCCATGTCCGAGGGGAGCCGGCATGTCTCCATGCCTTCTCTTCTCCAGGCTTTGTGCCATGGCCTGGTTTGGAGCCCCCAGACCATGCCACACAGACAGTGCCTCGTACGTGGCTGCAGTCCATCCCTTCCACCCTGGGAGCTGCTTGTTAACTGTTGTCTCCTAAGTCTTTCAAATGGATTGTTGAGGGAACCATGTTCCTCACTTCCTGGCAGAGAGGGAGGGATGCACTAAAGAGACAGGATGAGACCCTCGTCTTCAGACGTGGCCAAAATGGGGATAGCTCTTGTTGGGTGGTGTTTGTCTGGCTTTTTTGTGTTTTTTTGGAGGGGTCATGGAAAGGAAGAGGAGTTGAGATGGAGAAAGCAAAAAAGGAAAAAGAAAAGAAGGTCATTGACACATATTTAAATGCACAGAAGACAACAGAAGGAAGCTAGAATAAATTAGAGACAAGCAGAACAGCTTTGAATTTGCTATCTATCCAAAAAGAAAAGTAAGTTCTACCTAAGAGAGATTTGCAATTTCATGTAAAATCCCTGTTTTCTTCTCTCTGAGGCAGCCAGTGGGTAGAGCTTGGACTCAGGAAGATCTGAGTTCGAATTCAGCCTCAGCCACTTCCTAGCTGTATGACCTTGGGCAAGTCCCTTCACCTCTCTTCACCTCAGTTTCCTCAACTAAAAAATCGGAGTGATAGTAAGACCACCTTCCTCCCAAGGTTGTGAGAACCAAATGAAATAATAATTGTGAAGTGCTTTGCAAATCTTAAAGTGCTATAGAAATGAAAAAAAAAATTTAAGTGCTACATAAACGTTAGCTGTTCTATGAAAATGCCCATTTTACTTGGCATTTGTTAACATTCAAAATTTTTAAAAATAAATTTGGTTTTAAAATAGAAGGAAAAAAAATCCATCATGGATACTTCTCTTTCTCTTTTTTCTACCTGGTACTGTCCTTTATTATCAACAATAATAATAATTCTAGCTAGCAATTATATAGTGCCTACTACGTGCCGGGCACTTTGCTAAGTGCTTCACAAATATTATCTCATGTGCTCCTCATAACAGTTCTGGGAGGTAGGTGTCATTATCATCTCCATGTAATAGTTGAGGAAACTGAGGCAAGTAGAGATTAGGGTGTGCCTAGGGGTCACACAGCTAGTAGGTGTCTGAGGCTGGATTTGAACTTACTTTCCTAACTCCAGACCTGGCACTTTATCCATTGCACCATCTAGTTTCCCTTTGTTTCCCTTAGACTAATGAGAAAAGGGTGCAAAAGTGATTGACTTCTTTGCTTGGCTTTTTAGGACTATCATAGAAATGCATTTTCTTTTCCGCATCTCAATAAATAACAGAGTTCCTTGAGAGCAGGATGGACTTTTCTTTTTGTATCTTCAGTGCTTTGCATACAGTAAGCACTTAATACATGCTTTTTCATTCATTCAGAGAGGAAGACCTGGTTTCTTGGCTTTGTAATAGTCATCATAGCCTTAGTAAAGGAGCCTGATCATCCTCACCATATGCTGAAACAACGGCCTACTGGAGCCTGGGCCAGTTTTAAGAAAACTCTCCACACCATCTTTTTCTTTTTTCTTTCCTCAGCAAACACAGAGGGAGGGGATTCTGGAAAGCTGGTTTGGGACTGTTAGAGAGGCCAGGATGGTCCAAGCCCTGCTGCTGGGGCCATGGCTGGGCTGGGCATTTCTGCTGGGCTAGGGTGGAGTGGCAATCAATCAGAAATTGGCTGCTTGTAGTTAGTCTCTGTTCTTGTCTTCTCTCGAACCAGAGGCAGAGCCTTCTAGACTCCGCTGTTGAATGGAACCACTCCACAGTGTATGGGCTGTGGAGACACAGGAATGACCTTTGAGAACAGACACTTGGCCTCTAATTTCCTGTTGGTTGCTGTGAAATTCTTTTCAATATTCCCAAGACTTATTCATAAAAAACAATAATTTTGGTTAAAATGGCATGAAATTCCAGGCTAAACATAGAGATGTGCCCTATTGCAGCCCCCTGTGGGTTAAATGCTACTAAAACCCCAATTGCAGCATGGTGTAGGGAACAAAACTTAGGGATTAGTTATAAGAAGCCTGTCTGCGGCCTGAGGGTCTCTGGAAGAAGGAGCTCCCACTCGAAGCTCCAAGGGAAGAGCCTGGCCCTCCCATCAGGGCCGCTCTGACCTCTCTTATCCTGCTTCAGAAAATGGTAATGGATAGAGATTATGGCCCAGCGTGTCGCACCCTGTGGTATCCCAGGAGGACAGATTTAGCGTTAGCATCAGGTCCTTAGGAGACATGCAGGCAGATCAGCCGTAACACCCGTTGAATGCATGGGTGCTGGTGTATTAGTAGCAAATGCATGGTGACGGTTCTCTGATGCTGGACCACACTGCAGACGGAATGGAAAAGCTGCTTGAGGTCAGGCAGGGTGGCTCTTTACAATTCTGGTGAATGCAACCTCAAGTGTGTGTTTGCTCACATTTGTGAATATGCCTGGAATGTTTTAAGTGTAGATCTTTTTTTTTCCTTTTCCTGGCAGCAGTTTGGTTATTAACATATTTGGAGGAGGATGAGAATTAAAAAACATTTGTCGAGCCCCAGCCAGCACATACGGAGCCATAGAGAATATGGAGCTTCCTGACACTGGTCCTGACTGGTGGGCAGACAGCCTGTGCTGCACATTTTTTCTTCTGATTCTCCTCATTCAGTTTCCATTGTACTTTTTGCATCAGAACCTTTGCCAGGATGAAATCTGAGGTCTTGTTTGCAAACTTTTAGGGGGCTAGAGGACTTGATGGGGTGGGTCAGATACAGTAGGCCTTAGCGGGCACCAGGTGGGAGAATCCCAAGAATTGGTCCCTAGTCAGAGAACATGCAGATGCTCTTTCCCCAGAAGGCTTGCGCATCACACTTTGGTAATGTGTACGGACCTTAAATCCATTATTCTCATTCTAGATGGGAAAGCCATGGCTTTTCTGGCCTTCCAAATGTTTCATTTGTAAATTTTTTTATTTTTATTTTTAAGTTTTTTTAGGCAATTGGGGTTAAGTGACTTGCCCAGGGTCACACAGCAAGTAAATGTCAAGTGTTTGGTCTGAGGCCAGATTTGACCTCAGGTCCTCCTGACTTCGGGGCCAGTGCTCTATCCACTGCGCCACCTAGCTGCCCCCATTTGTAAATTCTTAATGGATGATGCAGCTTGTGATGAAACACACCTGAGATGGCTCCCAGCAGAAGGCTCCCCGCCCATTTTTGGCCATAGAGATTAGAGTGATAAGAGTCCTTCGTCATCATCACTCCTCCCCAGGGAATCTCTTACTCATGTGAAGATCTTATTTCAGGGAAGGAAGGGTCAGTTTTGGTTAAATGAGCATTTCTTCTCCTCAGGAGCTAATCTAGGCCCATGTTTTATGTCATTCTGAGGAAGATGGCAGTTCTCACATCTGGGCAGAGCTGGAACCTGCAGATGTTGCCTGGAGAGGCATCTGCTTTGTTCCTTTGAGTCCCTTTGAGGGGCTCGCTGTATTTCAGATGCAAGAAAAAAACCAGCACAACCTCATTAACGTGACCCAGCCAAGCAGGAGAGTCCAAAAGTGTGGGGTTGAGTGAGGGCTTTGTTTACTCATTTGAATATTAAGGGACAAGAAGAGATTTGATCTCTCCTCCCTGAGATTCTGTTTCCTTACATCCTGATCCCCCCTACCCCCTCCACAAAATCAAAGCTGCTTCTAGACTCAGGTCTTCTCCACCCAGAGCCTCTTTCCAGGATCAATTCATGCTGTTTCTTCCTGTTATCGCCTGTAAATGATTTTTTTCCTTCCTTAATTCAGACTTTCACCCTGTAGAGAAGAGTCACCTTCACCTGCTTCCCATGAGGTCCCCCATCGAATGTGTGTGTGTATATAGAGTGGGAAATGGGAAGAGAAGGGAAGAAATAGCCCCTTTCCTTTGCAAGTGAGCAGCGTCTTTCGTCCCCTGGCTCTCCCTTTAGCCCCATGTTTGCGTCTGTGCCAGGGTTTGGTTAGGGGATGAATGCCGCGCTGAAACCCCCAATTTTTATTTGCTGTGATTGTTATCAGTAACAGCAGCTAACACTTATATGGTGCCCACAATGTGCCAGACAGTGTGCTTTACAGGCATGATCTCATTGGATCCTCATGACAATGACAGGTGGTAGATGCTATTATTATTCCCATTTTACAAATGAGGAAACCAAGGCAAATAGAGGTCAAGTGACTTGCCCAGGATAACACAGCTGGTAAGTATCCAGGCCAAGTTTGAATTTGGATTTTAATTCCTAACTCCGGGCCCAGAGCTCTCTGTACTGTGCCACCTGGCTGCCTCTGTTTATGAAGAGAGTTCATTGTTCCCAACCTGTTTTAAAGGCTGATGAGTGCAGTGTGATGGAGCAGGAACCAGTTTAATCTAGGACCGCTCCCTTTCAAGATATGCTGGATGATTGGGCCAGCCTGGCATCCGAGCCAAAAGAAGCTGCTTTGGTTTTAACAGAAACATAAACTCATAATCGATATCTTCCTCTTATCCTGTCTTAGCTCTGGAGCCACCAGCCACAAGTATCTATAGACACGGCAAAGAGGAGCTATTTCCAAACTGGTCGAGGAAAGTATGCTGTTTGTTACAGTTCTGGGGTAGCTGTGCCTGTGTGTTTATAGATAACCTGCTGTACCTTAGCATACTCTATATTCTCCAGGGTGTAGGGATGAGGTAGGGGGCTGTTTTCAAGATGATGTTTCATTTCGCCCGTGTAGAAATAGGCTATGTCAGCCCCGTGAAGCCCACTACAATGGATGAGAGCATCTAGGGGACCCCATGTTTTAGGAAAGAAGGATATAAAATGTGATAGCAAGAGGGTGTGGGCTCCACTTCAACACTGATTTCAACCCAGCTTATACTCTGTGAGGTGTTCTGAGCAGTGTGAGAGAAGGGGAAGGTAGTCTTTGCTCTTGAGAAGTTTGCCTTCTAGTGAAAAGAAAAATTGAACATGAAATATAAAATCGGATGTTATCAGAGGCAGAAAAGCATCTGTGGATATTGATATAAAAGCTCAATAGTAGCTCAGAGAAGATTAGGGTCAGTGTGGGTCAGAGTAGTTGGGAAAAGCTTGGGGAAGGAGGTCGGATCTGAACTGACCTCAGAGAACTTTTTCTGGCAGAGTTATGGTGCTCCTCAACTTGAAGGCAGAAAGATGGGGAAGGTATTCATGTGTCTGTGTTTTACAGGTAGAAAACTACAGACCTCAAGTGAGTGGCTATATTGGAATCAGAGCTGGGGTCTCTTGGCTCTCAGCCAAGGAGGGTTGTGGTTTTGTTGCTGGGTTGCTAGCTCCTAGCATAGACCCTTGCACATAGCAGGGGTGTGGATCAAATTGGATTAGGTTGTTTGTGTGCTCAGGAATGACATTACTAACAGTACTATTGCAGTTAGAAATTGGTTGTTACCGATTTAATAAGGATTGTTAAATCTCGTAATAAGGATTCTTAGGAAAATATATGAAACTACCATCATACAGCATAAAGAAGACAGAGTCACAGTATGAAATATAGATAGAAACTACTAGACAGACAATGGGAGAAGGGAGGTGTTGTACCTGTTACCTGTTTTAGACCAGCTGGGCTTTTTCCAAACCATTTTCAACAGGACACCCAATATGCAGCCAGGAGCTCTTTGTAAAGTTGAGATGATCCAGTATGTAAGATGGAGCTTTCTTGTTGGTCTCTTTCTGGCAGGGACTTTGTGTAGACCATCATTGTCCCCACTCTTCATACCACTTACAGATATTGCAGTTGAGTCAGTAAATTCTAAAGAGGAACACACTGGTTAGTGACCTGGGGTTGCCCCTTCCACACCAAAAGCACATGTTTGGAGATGAAGGACATTCTCGAAATGAACGCTTTCTCTTAGATACTCTGTGTTCTTGTGTTGGTTGAAGTCCTGTGCTTGAGAGTTAAATTCCAGAGCTTTCTCCTCCAGTGCAAGAACAGCATCTGATTCTAGTTGTGACATACATTAGAGAGAGAGGGTGTAGCCTTCTTTTAGGCTGGGAAGACCTTCCCAAGCTAAAGGAAGAAAGAGGGAAGACTGTGAGGATGTCATTTCTGACAAGTATGGAGAGCAATAACATAGAGTGTGTGATGTTTGTGTTTCTGGGAAGGCCAGGGAGCTGTTAGCTGTGCTTTTTCTAGAAGAAAAGGTAATGGGGCTCAGGGAATATCTTTGCATTCTCTTGGCTATCTTGTAGAATTTTTTCTAAAAAAAATGAAAGAAGGGCTTCAGTATGAAAATGAAAAAAAAAAGAATCTGGAAAAGACAGAAGGTGATCTTGATCTGTGACAGGAGGCTGAAGGGCGGAAGACTGTGGCACAGAGGAAGGAGGAAAAATGAACCACTGAGCATTTGGAGTGCAATGAAATGAAAAAAAGCTGAATATGAAATATTCAGGGTTCTTACAGCAAAGGTTGTTTTTAAGAGGAAGAAGAGAAAAAACGTCAACAAAATCAACCAATACATTAAGGAAAATGAACATCACATACAGTGTTCCACAACTGTGGGTTTCTCCACCTTGGCAAAGGATTTCTTTCTAAATGTGTGGGAGAGACACAGGGGAAAATATAGGCAATATGAAAACTAAAGATTTCATTTAAAATCTGTTATCTAAAAAAATGAGTATCTCAAAAAAATTTGCTAGCAATTGAAATTGAATTTAGTAAACTACAGTTTGCAGACTTCACGCTCTTCCCTTTCTCTGGAACTTTGGCTGCCTGCCCTCCAAAAAGGTGATATGGCTTCACAGGAGGGTTAGAGGGAAAAGGGATGAGTAGTGGCATTTTGTGTCTCTGCTGAAGACCTCTGAGATTGTTGGAGTTAACAGAACTTCTCAGAACTGCCTCTTACTCTTTGCCACATTCTTAGTATTGACAGCCATGAAAGTCAAGCTGTGCAACTTCAGTGAGTAGGAGTTCTACCTGGGTAATAGAGAGTGTCCATGTCCAGAACAATGGGAAAGTTTTCCAATTCTGGAATGTAAGATAGTCTGCATTCCTTTAGAAGGGGAACCTAGAGCAGAACAGTTGAATTATCTTTCATGGAAGAAAGCACAAGAAAGTTATCCTTGGAAGAAATCCAAAAGAAAAGGACTCACTGAGCTGTTGGATTCCAGAGGGCCATCATGGAGGCCTCTCTTGTTGCTATAGAATAGCCAAGAAAGCCAGAAACCTGAAGTTCAAAAAGTTCAGCACGAACAAGCCATCAATCAGGATTGTCAAAGAAGTAAAAAAGGTCAAGCGGACAACTCAAAAGCCAGCTGCATCTGCCGCTAGGGCTCCCCGACACAGCAGCCAAAGGGAAGCTTATGGTGCCTGTAAAAGCAGATTCTACACGGAAAACATGAAATTGTATATTAGCTGGATGATTAGAGTTTTAAGTAAGCACTGAAAACAAGCAGAGGTCAACTGTCTTTCTGGGGATCTCCGTGTAGGACTTGTCAGAACTGATTGACCCTTGCTCATTCCTGGTGATGCCATGGGCATAAATGACAGTCCATGAAGGCCTTCAGGGATCTGGACATAAACTCTCTTTGTGCCAACAGAGCAAGCAATGCTTTCTTGGCTTTTCTTCATGATTAATTAATTAGATTCCTCAAGAACTGGAAGAAGCAACAAGAAGGCCTATTCAGGATCTGTTGGGTTGTTTTTTCCAATAAGGAGGAACTGGTTACTGAAGTAGAAATGAATTACAACCTTAGGGAGGAGTGGCTGCCCCACTTTAGACGTTGTGGTAAAGGACAAGAAAACTGAGCATCATCTGACATGTGCAGGAGACTTTGGGAGGACACATTTCAAAGAGTTAGCATGGAAGGCAGATAGGATCCCATAATCTAAAATTCTACAAGAGAAGTCAGTCCAGGAAGAATGAGAAGATGTTAGGAATGGTATTATGAGGACACAAAAAGAAATTATTCCAGTGAAGAGAAAAGGGGGAATTGGTAAAAAGGCCTGCAAATTCACAAGGACCAACTCAGATTTAAGAAGACTGGTAGAAACAATGGAAGTGAGGGCAGGTAATTGAGGACACATTCACAAGTGTGATGCAGGCTTGGAAGAATAGAGACAGGAGGGCTCAAGCTTTAAGAGAGCTGTGCCTGGCAAGGAATGCTGAGAACCATGGAAGGGTTTTAGCTCTATTGGGTAAAAGAAAAGGGGACCAAAGAAAGACTTGAACCTTTGCCTCTGGGCAGATAGATCATTGGTAACAATCTGAGAGAAAACAAAGCTATCCCTCTCTTTTTTCTTCTCTGCCAAGGAGAAAGATGTTTGGATCGGAAGTAACCACACAAAAATGGCTTCTAGAAAGCTGAGATCCAGGATGAATAGGGAGAAAAAGAGAGCACCCAGCTGCCCTTGGTGACTTCAAGTCATGGTGAGCCACAGATGAATGACATTCCAGGGCATCGAAAGCTGACCAACATGGTTGCCTCGTTGGGGTCAAGGATCTTTGAAAGATGGCAGAGCTCCAAGAACAAGGGAGGGTGAATGCTCCCCTCATTTTCAAAAAAGGAAGAAAATGAAGTCTTCAAACTCTAAGCTATTGAGCTTGACTTTTATCTTTGACAAAGCCCAAAGGGCTGATTTATAAGTATCTAGAAAAAGAGATGTGGATTGCAGAGAACAGAGAGGACTTCACCAGGAGCAGGCCACATCAAACTAACCTGATTTCCCTTTTTCTGACAGGGTGGATATTACTAGCCTGGTAGATTAAGCAAATGTTGTAGATACAGTGTACCTACATTTTCACAAACACTTGACAAGCTTTCTAATGCTGCTCTTGTGGATAAGATGAAGAGATAGATGTACAGTGGTACAGTTAGGTGAATGCACAGTGAGTTGAATGGCTCCGCCCAGAGGGTAGCATCATATTGGGGTGAGGTCTCTAATAACGTGCACCAAGGGTCAGTCCTTAGAGCAGGCATTGTTTAATGTGGTTAGCAGGGAGTAGGATAAAGGCAGAGATGACATGAAGTTGCAAATGATATAAAATGAGAAAGAATAGCTTAACTTGTGGGATGCCAAAACTGGGATCCAGAAGGATCTTTACAGACTAGAATTAGCATCTAACTAGGCTAGGTTAGAATCTAACCAAGATGAAATGAAGCCATGACAAGTCACTAGCCATTGCTAGGTAACAGTTTGGAAAAGAGCTGGGGATTTTAGTGGACTGAAAACTCAATAGGAGTCAATAGTGTATTATGGTAGCTCCCCTGCCCCCAAAAAACTTCTGTAATCTTAGGATATATTAAGGGGAGGGAGCAAAGTGTCCAGAGACATTGGGAGGTTGTAGTCATACTATATCCTGATTAGATCATCTTTGAGTATTGGATTGAATTGTGGGCACCACGTTTTAGGAAAGACATTGCTAAGCCAGAGAGTATCCATAGGCAAATGATGAGCATAAGCAAGGGCCTTGTGGTCATGACATGTGAGGGCTGGTTGAAGGAACTAGGAATATTTAGCTTAGAGAAAAGAACACTTAGTGGGACAGGACAGCTGTCATGTGGAAAGAATTTGTTTTGTTCTGTTTGAATGGAACCAGCAACAGCAAGTGATAGTTGCAGAGAGATCAATTTAGACTCGATGTAAGAGAAAAACGTACAAGCAAGTAGAGCTATCCAGAATTAGAATGGGCCCCCTCTGGAGGGTGGGGGCTCCTCTTCACCAGAGATCTCCAGGCAAAGAGTAGACAGCTGCTTGTGGGGATGTTATAGAAGGTTAGGATTAGATGGCCTTTTAAGGTCCCTTCCAGCCTCTAGGACCCTTTCCTTCTTGTTACAGTATAGATTGGAGTAGATGGTGTCTGAAGTCCCTTACAGCTGTGATTCTGTAATTGCTAGTGGACTTGCAAAGAACCTTTCTGCCTCATTTTATTCATCCTTCCCTGTGAAGCATCATTCTACAGACAGGGAAACTAAGGTATAAAGGTTGTGTGTTAATTGTCCAGGATTGCATAGTGTTGGAATGGAGACTAGAATCCAGATTTCCTAATTTCCATCCCAAGGGTTTTTCCCACTACCACACTGTCTCTCACTATGTTTGGCTGTAGCACTCGGTAGATGCAGGGACTTTCCCCCTCTGTTTCTTTACCATGATTGGATATGTGTTATCTACATAAACCCAACATATCTCCTCTTCTAGTCTGGACTTCCCTGTTCACCACATCCTGAGCCTTCTCTTGGCCATGACTGCTTCTTGTTTACGAGGCCCAGTCAGTGAGAGGTCACTTCTACAAAGAGGAGGAGCCGCGTGAGGAGCCGTCCCTTCCTGTTGGGCAGCAAAAGCCAAAGTTAGTCCAGGCTGTTCTTCTAGTTAAGAAATGGCGCATCAGCAGCTGCCATGTCACCCGATGTGACGACCCAGGAGTCTTCTGTCCCTTTCCAGTGAAAGCCTGAAGAGGACAGAGGAGGTTCTGGTTAACACATCAGCCGTCATCTCAGTAATGGCAGGCTTGGCCTTGAAGTTCTCAGTAAGTTCAGATTTCCCTGCCCTTGGACTTGAGAAAAGCTGAGAATGTTTAAATCAGCCTTGTCATGTACAGACAGAGAAGAAGCCCTGCCAGGAACAGCACACAGGAAAGCTGGCTGAGACCTGAGCGAAGGCCCTACCAGCTAATGGGTACTGGGCCCCGAAGAAGGTGCAGAGTGTCCGCTGTCTCTGTGTTGGTTTTTGTTTTGTCTTGTTTTTGGTGAGGCAGTTAGGGTTAAGTGGCTTGCCCAGAGTCACACGGCTAGTGAGTGTCAAGTGTCTGAGGTTGGATTTGAACTCAGATCCTCTTGACTCCAGAACTGGAGCTGTATCCACTACACCACCTAGCCGCCCCTCTGTGTTGGTTTTAAAAGTTAGTTTGACCGAGGCAACACCCATTCAGTGATTGAAGCTAAATTTTGATTGCTGAAACCTGGAAAGATATCTTGCAGTTTACAGGCTAGATTTCTTTCTTAAGGACTGTGCCTTAAACCCAGAACACTGATTGGCCAACAGTAGGTCCCAGCCCAAGACCCACCTGGTCATTGTCTGGCCTCTGATGGCTCAGAGTGAATGTAAATAGCAACTGTTTCTGTTTCTGTTTTGGCCAGAAACCCCGAGGTCTTCTCTTCCCAGATTGATTTTTTTTTTAAACTAGGTAGAAGAGGCCATTCTTTGCCTCATTTCTTACCTAGCCTTAAATACTAAATAGGTATTGCCTCAGTCAAAATGAGACCTGGGAAAGACCTTAGCTTAAAAAAGCCATGGTCTCCCACTGTATCAGGGCCATCTCCAGTCGTCCTGATCTATATCTTGCCACTGGGCTCAGATGGCTCTGGAGGAGAGGGTGAGACTGGTGACTCGCTTAAATCCAGTTCACTTGCAAGTCATGGCACCACCTTCCCAATGTCATGGTACTCTTCGAGGACAAACAACAACAAAAGTTAGTTCACTGGAAGGTGTTTCAGATAAAATTGCTTTTAGCTTTAGAAATTAATGAAAATGGCCAGCTGAAGATAATATTTGGATAGTGAAGGAAGATTTTTAGTAAAGTGTCTCGGAAAAAAAAAATCCAGCCAACCTTCCTTGTGTGTATCTGAGAGCTTCGAAAGGGAGAACAAGAACCACCATCAGCAATCAAATTCATTTTCTTCCAACATCCTTAAGTTTCATAGGCTCTGAGCATTCAAGGTTTTGACAATTTATACCTGGTGACATTTAGAGAACAATTTCGGAGATGTCTGAGGGGGAGGAAATATTTGGTATCACTTGACATCACATTCTAAAACTGATTGTAGTCCTCTTTGCAAATACACTGTTAATCTGTAAAACACTCAAAACTAAAAATAGCTGCTGGAGTTGAGTGTCATTGGAAATGAAGGGCCTCTGCCCGCTTGACTGATTTCTCTTTGGCTTCTGGACACCTTGAAGGTGTCGTGCCTCAGAGTAAATTGTGTAAGGCCTTTCGACTTGAACTACTGGCCAAGGAGATGGTAGAGGAACTTAGGGTCTTTCCGTTAGGAGTTGAAGTGACTGGGGTATAGGAATTGGGAAAGCTACTGAGTCTTGTTTATAATACAACTTTTAACCTTGTGGACCCCCTGAAAGGGTCTTAGGGACCCCCGAGGGTCCCCAGACCACACATAGAGAATCACTAGACTAGCTGAGCTCTGATCTGATGAAATTTCTATTTATGTCTCTGAATTCTGTGCGCCAACTTATTCATGGTTTTTTAATGCACTTTTATAATGATTTTTTTTATTCAGCTCATTAGTAGAGAGACACTCAGCCTGATATACAGAACTGTGGTTGAAAATGATGTAAATTCCCTAATTAACTAAACTTATGGCCATGAAGGTGTGAACCTGTCAGGGCCTAGGCAGGGCTCATTTGGCATAGATCTTCAGAGCTGGTCTCCACTCGTGCTACTCTCATGGGTCCGTGCAACCTGCACACCCCTTGGCAGCATAGCAGCTAGGAAGAAACCCTGGGGACATTTACCAAATACTGACTGTCGCCCTGGCACTGTCGTCCCTGCAGCGGTGAACCAAAAAGGCTTTCTGATGTTCCATTGTATTTTCTCCCGAGCATAAGTTGTGGATTTTCACAGGCCTTTTTGAAAGGGAGACACGGGAACCTGGAAGGTTGAAGGGGGGTTTGGAGATATACCGATGGCTACTCGTGGTAGAAGGAAATCACTCCTTTCCTCTGGCCTTCCTTTCCACTCCCCAGCAAGGCCCTTCACTTCCTCTAACTTAATGTCATGGGCTTTTAAAGCACAAAGAACAACAGAAGTTTAAAAAAAATTAAGTTCTCAGAAAAACTCGGAAGGATTATCTGAACTGATGCAGAGTGAAATGAACAGAACCAGGAGGACTATCTATACAACAACAGCAACACTGTAAAAACAAGCAGCTTGTAAAGATTTAATCAGTAAGCTCTTAGTAAGTGCTTGCTCCAGGCCAGACACAGTGCCAAGTGCTAGGGATACAAAGAGAGGCAAAAGACAGTCCCTGCCCTCAAGGAGCTCACAATCTAGGCGGAGACAAAAAGCATGTACAAACAGGCTACATCCAGGATCAAGGAGAAAAAATGAACAGAGGGAAGGCACTAGAATTAAGAGGGGCTGGGGACGATGGAGGTGTGGGAGAGCATTCGAGGCATGAGGGACAGCCAGAGAAAATGCCAGGAGCCCAGAGAGAAAGGGGCTTGTTCGGGGAATAGCCAGAAGGCCAGTGTCACAGGGTGGGGCGGGGGGGTGGGGGGGTGGGAGTCGAGTAAGACTGGAAAGGTGGGAGGGGCGAGGTTATGAAGGGCTTTGATCCTGAGCATGATAGGGAACCACTGAAGTTTGTTGAGTAGAGGAATGACATCTCACACCAGCTCTTTAGGAAGATCACTTTGGTGGCCCAATGGGGATGGACTGGAGTGGAGAGAGACTCCAGGCAGGTAGATGAACCAGCGGCCATTGTAGTAATCCACGCCTGAGGAGATAGGAGCCTTCATAAGAGTGGGGGGTAGTGTCAAAGGAGAGAAGGGGACATATTCTAGAGATGCTGCAAAGGTGAAATCGACAGGCCCTAGCAACAGATTGGACATGGGGAGTGAGAGACTGGGAGGAGTCCAGGATGACTCCTAGACTGGGAGCCTAGGGACTGGGAGGATGGTGTTGCCCTCAGAAGTAACAGAGAAATCTGGGAGGGGCAGGGTTTAGGGACAAGGATAAGGAGTTCAGTTTAAGATGTCTAGAGGACATCCGGTTTGAGATGCCTGAAAGGCAGGCACAGGTAGAGATTAGAGGTCAGGCAGAGAGGTTCAGACTAGACACGCAGATTTGAGCATCAGCGTAGAGATGTAATTAAATCCATGGGAGCTGATGAGGTCACCAAATGAAGTAGTATGGAGGGAGAAGAGACAGAACCCTTTGGCGCAGCCACAAGTAGAGGACGTTGATCTGATGAGGATCCAGCAAAGCAAACGAGTAGTCAGGTAGGAGGAGAACCAGGAGGCAGAGGTGGGGGGCATTGTTCTGCAAACCTAGAGAAGAGAGAGTATCGAGGAGTGATCCACGGGGTCAAAGGCTACAAAGAGGTCGATGAGAATGAGAATTGAGAAAAGACCATTGGATTTGGCAATTAGGAGATGATTGGTGACTTTGGAAAGAGCAGTTCAGGCAAAATGATGAGGTCAGAAACCAAATTGTGGGTAGGGGGGTAAGAAGAGAGTGAAAGGCGAGGAAGTGGAGGTACCAGTTAGTTGTAGATGCCTCTTTGAGGAGTTTAGCTACAAAGGGCCGAAGAGATTGAGGATAGCAGGAATGGAGGGATGAAGGGAGGATTTTTGAGGATGGGGGAGACATGGGCAAGTTTGTGGGCAGTAGGGAAGCCGCCAATAGAGAGGAAGAGATGAAAGAGAAGGGAGAGGGGATGAAAGGAGAGCCAGTCTATTGGAGGAGATGGGGTTGAATGAAATTATGTGTGCAGGTAGAGGGCTTGGCCTTGATGAGGAGTAAGGCCACTTCATCACGTGAGGCAGAATGACAGACGGCCCCTGAGTGTTGGGAGACAGAGGGGAGAAGAGAGAGTTTGCAGGCAAATGGGCTCAATTTTTTGTTTAGAGTATGAGGCAACATTCTCAGATGAGAGAAAGGGGAGTCGTGGAAGGTTGAGGAGGGATGAAAAGGTTTGGAAGAGGCCCTGTGGAGGGCGGGACAGTGAGGTGATAAAAGAGGAATATATAGTAGCATTGCCTAGCAGCAGCGAGGGCCCAGGTGAGGTTGGATAACAAATTTGTAGTGGGCCCACTCAGAACAGCTGCATGATTTTCTCCACCGTCATCCAGCACCACACATGTAGGAACAAAGATAGTGGATGGTGGGAACGACCCGAGCCTTGGCAGAGCGCAATCAGCAATATAAGGCACGGAGGGGCCCGAGAAAAGAGGACAGTGTAGGGTTGAACTGGCTCACCAAGGGGTCAAGATGGAGAAAAGATTAGGGAGATGGCCTGGGAAAGAACGGGGGGGGGGTCAAGGGGGAGAGGTGGAAAGCCAGTTGATTGTGGTCAGATAAGGGGATTTCAGATTTAAGGACTGATCATGCAGCAACCCACCGCAGCTCCAGAGGACTCCAGAGGAATCCCGCCTCCTGACAGAAAGGTGACGGATTCAGGGGATGCTTGGGAACATGATCAATGGGGAAATGGGAATTTTGTTTTGTTTGGCTATGCATATTTATCATGAGGATTTGTGTTTTCTTTTTTTCCCGGTGCGGGGGGGGGGGGGGGCAGGGTGGAAAAGTAAGAGAGAAAATAAATGCCTGCTAATGAGAAAGAAAAAGGTGTTTTGTTTTTTTTTTCAAGTTTTGACCCTTCCCATTTTCATGGTCAACAGGTAGAGACTGAAGAGGAGAAGAAGCGTTTTGAAGAGGGCAAAGGCAGATACCTGCAGATGAAAGCCAAGCGACAGGCCCAGATAGATGCTGTCCCTCAGAAGTGACCTTCCACCGGAGCCCAAGCAGCCCAGGAAGATGCATCTGGGAAGGAATTTGTTCACTTAGAAGTAACTCACTTGGCCAAAAAGTCCTATTCACGTTAAAAACTGGTGTTCTGTGAAGTATTTGTAATGCGGTGTTAACCTACAGTATATTCTGAAAGTGGATACACCAAAGCTTATTTATATTACTCCAGTATAAATGCTATACAGTATTATTCCAAACTGTCTCAAGTCATTCCATGGAAAAACTTAGAAAATCCTACTGTGCCCATTGTAAGTTATATGAAGAATACAATGACATTAATAAAGCTATTGTGGCTGGAGCAAATCATTCTGACTAGTGGTCTTTGTTTCATTAGGGAATATGCAGGTGCTGGGGGGAAGATGTGCAGGTGATTCTGGCCCTCTCTGGGCTAAGCCTTTCCTGCAGCTGCATGTGCCCAGATCCCCCCTCCCCCCACCACCATGCCATGCAGGGGGACCCACAGGGAGTGATGCAGAGTCCAGTGATCCGCATTGGTCTGATGACTCCACTCCAGGGGTTTCTGTTGCGATGGGAACAGTATGGATTTTGGCACCTTCACAATGAAGACTTATCACTGTCAGAAAGTACTGATGCCCTAAGTGATGCTTGAGAAATTCCTGGTAGATGGATGGCAGATATGCTTTCCCTCTCTCCTATGCACCTGCATTTGAATGGAGTATTTCAAGAGTCTCTAGATGGGTGCCTGAACACTCCTCCTCAGACCAGCCTCAGACGGTGCCCTCCCTAGCACTGGAAAGCCACTCTAGGCTGGGGGGGGGGGGGCGCTGATGTTGCCTTTCTCCACCCCCACCCATCTCCACTTGGACTCCCAGCAAAGCTCAAGTCAAGACTGCTTGGCCCTTCTTCTAAATGTGAGAGGCAAGACTTCTGTCATAAGAAACTAGCTAGTTTGCTTCCTGGAGCCTGAGGCCCTGTTTGTCCTAACTCTCCAGGCCTACTCTGCTTTAAGAGGAGAGAAGTCCAGAATCAAGTCCATTAGCCATTGTGGCTAATGTATGAACCCCTCCCCGACCCCGTACCGCTCGGAGCAAGCTGCTTTGGATAAAGAGTCAGAGAAGCAAGCCAGCTACTGAGGCTCAGTGCAGAGAAGAGGATCAGACTCTACGCGCAAAGGTAACAAAAGCAACTGCTGTCAGTGCTCAGCTTCTGAAAGAAAAATGCTTCCAGCTCTGGCAGCCTAGAAAAGGAGGAGCCGGCTAGCTACCTCTCCAAGGGAAGTGTCTGCCTGGCTGACTGCAAACAGCTACAGACATTTCCTTCCCTCTGAGCTCTCCGTGCTCTTGGGGACCTAGGAAGAAGCCGTTCCAGAGGCAGAAAATAGGCACCGAAAGATGGCAGTGCCATGCACACAGTAGGTGCATACAGTAGGTACTTTATCAATAAAGATTTCACTAGTTCAATTATATGTCAGAATCTGTAGAATTAGAAGTCTAACCCTGATCCTGAGGTCTGAGATCTGGGCCTAGAAGGAGCGCTTAAAGATGGTGGTAATGGGATTACATACCATACCCACAAACGTGGTGGGTAAGCTACCCACAGAAGTGGCCCAGGCAACCTTTCCGAGTTGTCTCCTGTCTTGCCCATGTTTCTGGGCATCAGAATGACCCTCTAACTGAGCTCCCCACCCCCACTCCCACCTCCAGGGTTATACTGTTCAATTCAACAAGCATTTATGGAGTGCCAAGATGGGGCACCGTGTAAAATGCAGTACCTGCCCTCAGGGAGCTCCCAGTCTAATGTGGGAGACCATAGACAGGAGAAGTAGGAGCTAGCTCGACAGAGGGAAGGCACTAGTATTGAGGGGGGATCAGAAAAGGTTTTCTGAAGGTGGGATTTTGGCTGAGACTTAAAGCTAGGGGAGGTAAGAGGCAGAGAATTCCAGGTAAGAGGAGACAGCCAGTGAAAATGGCCAGAGTTAGGTGAGTGTCTTGTTTGAGGAACAGCAAGGAGGCCAGGGGGCAGCCAGATGGCTCAAGGGATAGAGCTCTGGGCCTGGAGTCAGGAAGACCTGAAGCCTCAGAAGACACTTAGTAGCTGTGTGACTCTGGGCAAGTCACTTCACCCTGTTTGCCTCAGTTTCCTCATCCATCAAGTGAGCTAAAGAAGGAAATGGCAAAGCACCCCAGTATCTCTCCCAAGAAAACCCCCAATTGGGGTCACAAAGAGTCGGACGTGACTGAAATGACTGAACAACAATGAGGCTAGTGTTACTGGATGTGGTAGGAAGTGGGGTATAATTAGACTGGAAAGGTAGGAGAAGGCTAGGCTATGAAGGGCTTTGAATGCCAAATAGAGGAGCATACATTTTTCGGGAAGGAAAATGACATGCCCCCATACGTGCTTCCCCTCAAGATCCTTCCTCTAGCTTCTTAGCCCTTCATCAATGCCCCGTGAAGCACTCAGGGGTCCATCTCCCTACATGATCAACCCCAAATCTCTTCTCATCAAACGTTTGGGTTCTTCTCCCCTCATTAACTTTCAAACCATTTCTGGAATACTTGCTACGTCTGTTCCTTTCTAAGTATTGATGTGACTGCTATAGACTTCCCAGTGGCACGGGGGAGGATTTGGCTTGGCCCAGCCTCCGTGACCTCACCTTAGCCTGCTTCTCAGTCATCCTTTTGTTACCTGCCGCAATCTGTTAGCAATCCCCCCACCCCTATACCTAACCTCCTAACGTTGAGACTTCAGGCGTGTAAAGCAGCTGCCTTGCCATGTTTACTGAGGGGCCCAGGCTGAACCATCTGAGCCCAAGGTCTGTGAAGCCAAGACCACAGCCAGACAGTATGTGCTGTGGGAAATGATGCCTGGAAATGTCCGCTCTGGAAGCATCTGCAAAGGCAAGTGCAAGACAGATCTGCTCTTGGCTCTCATCAGGACTGGCATTACCAAAGCCCCCTGGAAAAACCAGTCTTTCAGGGAGAGGAGAGGACTGTAGCGCTTTGCACCTAAATTTAGCCCAGGAGGATTCAGGAGAGGTCAGTACAACCTGAATGTCAGGAGCAGAAAAGGCTGTGGCAGGTAGCTGGGGCAGACTCCTCTTGGGGCTGCAGGGTCAGGGAGTTTCTTGCTGGGGAGCAGAGTAGACCATAGTGATCCTGGCAATCTCATGCCCTGAGGCACAATGTAATGGGGCCAATATCTCCATGTGACTAAATCACCTGTGACTCATGAAAGAGGGGGAGAAATGTCTGACTTATAAATGTCACATTCGATTACGTGAAGCGTTGTGTACGGCTGCTTCCCACTGTTCGCTATTCTATTTATACCCAGGGCTCCGTATTGAAATTTGGCCTGTCTCTGCAATGTTCAGATGCTCTCCATGAAAGCTCCTTACCTGTCTTCCAAGCCACCCTGGAGCCTGGGGTCTAGTCCCTTCCTTTTACAACTAGATATTGGCAGATCTATTTTTAACCACAAGAAGGAACCTTCTGGTTTCTCTCTGAAGACAGTCCTCTGGCACGACACCCTTGTGGTGTAGAATTCTTCCCTCCTTGGACTGTGGTGCCTTAGAATTTTGTGGAGACTTAAGCCATCCTGTTAGAAGTGGATCTCTGGTTAGAAAAAAGGATGGTCCTTCCTGGGGTCCAGAGGAGAACCGAGTTACTCCTTTGGCTGGGCATAGTCTGGGCATGATCGCATTCACAGAGAACTGAAATGTCCGATGTGCACTGATGTGCCCTGAGCTGGACCTGCTGCAGCCGATCGCCGTTGATCTGGGATGAGTGCTCTGCTCAAGCTTCCCAGGCCCCTACACACAACTCGAGTAAGGGCCTGCTGTTTCAAAGACCAGTCTGGGCTCGGTCATATGCTTCCAATGCTTGCTTGGGGATGGGGACTTAAAAAGGTTTGGGCAGATGACACATTGGTTGAATTCTGCTGGATCCTGAGGACAAGACAGTTTCCTGTTATAGACTGTAGGAGCAGAGATGCAGATCAGGAAGGGACCTTAGCTGCCACAGAGTCCAACCCAGATGTTTTACAAGTGGGGAAACTGAGGCACCTCAGAGAAGCGCTTCCCCGAGGTCACACACAGCCATGCTTCCTCCCATAGAGATGGGGGCATGCCAGGTGTGGATAGAGCAGAAGACCAGTGTTCAAATCCACCCTCAGACACAGATACCCTGTGAGGTTCCTTCCAGGCTCTCCGTCTGAGATTGGTCTCTCTGAGGCTGGACCACATCCACCCACTCACAAAGCGCCACATTACTTAAAGGAGCTCGTGGGGCAGAGAAAGAAGAAGAGCCCCCATCTCCTCTCACACCTCTTCCAGGGCGGTCCTTTTAATCAGCTGAACGAGGACCTTTGTCTTCCGTGGGTGGCACAGTGGAGGCTCAGGACCTGAGTTGGTAAAGGATGGGGTGGAGGGGGACAAATCTGAGCACAGAGGGAGATGACAAAGCAAATCCTCCTCTCTTCAGTGGAGGTCCTGGGTCCAGATATTCCTAGGAAGGGGTGACTGGGGGAGGGAGAAGGGCAGGGGGACGCTCAGGATCCTAACTTCGCAGGGAGGGGACAGTGACCGCTGACAGTTAGAAGGATGCACCGGAGTCCTCCTCGACCGCCGGGCTACCAAGGGACTGGCCGGTTTGCTTCACAGCGAGGCGGCGGGAACCTAAGTGGAGGGCAGGACCGAGTCACACAGTCCCCACGCGGCAAGGGTCTCGGTACCCCACCCCCTCCCCACCCTGGCTGCTCCCGGCCCCATCCCTGCGAGCCAGGAGGGGTGGGGGCCAGGGAGGTGGGGTGAAGGTTCCAGGATCTCGGCCCCGGGCGCGCCCACCCCGCCTCTCCGGCTGGGTCCCCACTCCCCCGCCGGGGGCGGGGCAGGACGGGGGCGGAGCTGGGGGCGGGGGCTGGGTCTCGGCTGAGGCATGCGCCCTACTCCCGCCCCCCGCCCCCCGCCTGCCCTCCCGCCGGGAGAGGGGAGGCGGGCTGATCCCGGGCGAGCCAGCTGGGGAGCGCGGCGCCGCTGCAGAGGGGGGCTGCTGCCCGAAGTCCTGCCAGCCCGGGTGCCGCCAGGCAGGGAACGGCACGGCACGCCGGGGCAGCGGCGCGGAGGGAGGATGCCCCCGGTCGGGGGGCGACCCCCGCGGCTGTACTTGGACTGGGGGAGCCGGCGCCGCAGCGGGGGCCAGAGCGACGAGGCGTCGGGAGCGGACTCGGAGCCCCGGACACGGAGCCGCAGCGTAAGCGCCCCAGGCCCGAGGGGGCGCGTGGGGCATGAGCCTTGGGCAAGGGGGAAACTCGGCTGCCCCCGGGAAGGGCAGGGTAGGAGGGAAGGGGGGCTCTGGGCGGAGTGGGCGGGGAGCCCTGCTCCTCCTCCTCTTCTCTTCCTCCCCGCTCCTTCCCCCTCTTCTCCTCTGGCTCTTCTTCTCTCACTCTTCCTCCTCCTCCTCCTTCTCCTCCTCTCTTTCCCTCTTCCTTGTCCTCCTCTTCCCCTCTTCTCTCATTCTTCTCTTCCTTCTCTCCCTTTTCCTTCTCCTTTCCCTCCTCCTCTCGTTCTTCCTCCTCCTTCTTCCCCTTTCTTCCTTTTATCCTCCTTCTCCTTCCCCTCATCCTCCTCTCGCTCTTCCTCCTCCTCTCCCTCTTCCTCCTCATCCTTTTCTTCCTCCACTCCTTCTCATCCTCATCCTCCCCCCCGCCCTTCTCGTCCGCCCCTCGAGCCCCAGTTCCCCTCCAAGACAGCCCACGGGCAGTCTCCTTGTTCATTTTCGGAGGCTGGACGGGAAGGCAGATTGGGAGCTGACCCTAATCCTCCTCCCACTCGCGGGCTTGGGGAGCGGTACTGGCTCCCCTCCATCCCCGGCCCTAAATCGCGGTCTGCCCGCCAGGAGGTTTTGCCCCCGGGAGCTTGGGATCCCCCAAATTTGTCCCTGTGGGAACTTTACCCAGGGACTCCTTTGAAGCTGAAGGGAGCCCCCAGAAAGGACAGCGGTCCCCGGATTCCCCCTGCGCAGCCCTGCCCTGGGTAAAGGAGGCCTCGGGAATTTTGTTTGGCAGTAGCTCTTGGGGAATAGAGCCCAGGGCCTCTTACCCTGGTCAAGCCCCCTTCGGGAGCCCCCGCCCCCTCGGGGCACTCTCTCTGCGGCCAGGCCACCAGAGCCTGGGCCCGGGAGCAGCGCCCTTGATGCAAACCTGTCCGCGGGAGGCGCTAACCCACGCCCTCTTGGGCGCCCCAGCGTTCGCACTGGAGGGAGGCGTCCCCAGAGGAGGTCTGGAAAAAGAGGGAGGGGGCGACAGTTGCCACTAGCTTGCTGGGGTGGGGCAGAAGGGACTGCAGGGACCTTGCACCAGCTGGACTGGGCAGCTGTGCTTTGCCACGGTGAGGTGGAAAAGTAAATGAATTGTGTTAATGGGTTGGAGACTCTAGAAATCAGATCGGGGTTGAGTTGAGGGCGTAGGGGTGGGAATAGAAAATAGAGAGGGCTGCTTTCTTTGGTCTAAAGGGTGGGAGAGCCCCAGAGGATCCCTCCATTCTGGTTAGGGATTGGTCTTCTCTATAAGGAGACTGATTCCCATGGGAGACACTCCACCACCACTACCACTGTCTTCCCTTCCCGCTCCCCAATTCCTCCCCCTCCCACCCTTTGACATTCTATAGCAGAAGAGATGGAAGGCACACCTCTGAGAGAACCCCCGGATCTGCGTCTACCGGAGGGAGGGAGGGGTCCCGGAATGCCATGGGAACCCTTTTAAGTTCGAGCCCCCTACCCTACCCTGCCCTCCCCATGTCGGTCCCCTTTGTTGCAATCAGACCTCCGGCCTGCCGACTCATTGGCCTCCAGGAATGTGACCTAAGAGATGTTGGCCCCACCCCCGAGTTGAGAGTTGTATTCCTAAAGCCTGAGGCCAGAGGTGTCTCACCCTTTCTCTGCCTGCGAGGAACCTCTAGACTTGAGCAAAGCTGGAGTTCCCCGGGATTCCCTTTGGGGTGGAAAGAGAGAAAGAGGTCATGAGGCTGGGGTGGGGGGGGGTCGGGAGAAGGAGCCATAACCCTAGTGCCTGTGGAAGACCCCTCCTAAGCCATCCCAGGAGAGTTTAGAAAAAACTTCCCTGTTAGTAAAGGAATGTGAGATACTTGACCCTAGTTGGAAGGAAAGATGGAACCCCAGATTTAGAGCCGAAAGGCTACTTTATAAACAGGCCAAAGGAACCCTCTAGATTATACACATCGGGGCAAGTGAGGCCCAGAAAGGTCAAGAAGAGCCTAGACACACAGTTGGTGAAACCAGAATCTCAGGGTTGAAACTCCAAGGCTAAATGGCCTGTTCTCCTGGGCTGTTTTTATTTGGTTTTGTTTTTGTTTTCCTGGAGGACTTGAGCTAGAAGGAAGACTGGTTTTGAGATGGCCACCCTGCTGGAATGCGGAGCCCTCGCCACTCTAATGTGATTGGATAATTTGATTCCGGCTCTCTTAGCTTCAGGTCTGAGGGCAATGGCTCAGCCTACCGGATCAGACCTGGCTGGCCTGGGGACCTAGAACTGTTTTATCCCCCAAACCTTCCATATGTATTTAGTGTTTCCCAAATTCAAGATTCCCAGTTTCCTGTCAGGATTATTCTCCATCATCTCCACCTGGATAGGAGAGAGCCAGGTTTAGTCTGTCAATACTTGGAGTGCAGATTTTCATTGCCTTTTTTCTAGTGTGATTTGGGGCTCGTCATCAAACTTGCCAAATTCTTCATTTCTTCAATAAGGAGAGTGGGTGGGGCTCCTTCATTCTGAAGTTCCTCTCCTCTTTAAATTTCTTGTTCGTTAAGTTCTAACAGAGGCCTACTGTCTTAGTTTCAGGCCAGGGGTTATTCTCTGGTGATCTGGCTTCATTATATGACTCATTAAAGAAAGGTTCTTGAGAGCCACATGTCCCTCAAGGGAGGCTGTAGATAGATTGCAAGGGGTCCCTAAACTTGGAGAAGAAAAACCCTCTATCCAGGCTTCACTACTTACTGATCCTCTGGACTTTCTCTATTCTGCTCCTGCTTAGACACCTCCCCATTGTCCCTTTTCATCTTGCTTGTATGTGCTGCAGTCTCTCAATAGAAGGTAAGTTTCTTGAGAGCAGGGGCTGTCTTACATTTCTTGTTGTTGTTCAGTCTTGCCTAACTCTCCATGACCCCATTTGGGGTTTTCTTGGTAAAGATACTGAGTGGTTTGCCATCGCCTTCTCCAGCTCATTTTACAGATGAGGAGACTGAGGCAAATAGGGTGAAGTGACTTGCCCAGGGTCACCTAGCTAGTAAGTGTCTGAGGTCGAGTTTGAACTTAGAAAAAGGAGTCTTACTGACTCCAAGCCCAGGGTGCTATCCGATGTAGCTCCACCTAGCTTGCCCGTAGCACATAGTAAGTGCTTAACAAATGGTTGGTTGTTTTGACTAACCTCTAACTGAAATTTAGCGTTTCCTTCCATTATAAATATAGGTCACAAAATATTGCTCTGAGAAGGGGTTTGTAGGCTTCACAGACTGCTAAAGTGGTCCCCAACACCAAAAAGCTTAGGAAGTCCCCTAGGATAAGGGAAAGCGATCTTATGTAGAAGAACCCAATATGCAGCTCTTAATGAGTGTTCATTGAAGCTAGGTCATGCAGTGGCTAATGAATTGGACCGAGTTCAGAATCCTACTTCAGACTGTGCAAGCCTGGGCAAGTCGCTTAATCTTTTTCCATGAACTCATCTGCAAAATAGGGATGATAATAGCCCCCACCTCACAGGGTTGTTCGAGGACCTAATGAGGTTGCATATGCAAAGTGCATTGCAAACCTGGAAAGGGGTATATAAATAATGTTCTTGTTACTGAATGAATGAGTCTCTGTGTCCTCCCCCAGGTTCTTGGGAGGATGAAACAGGAAGGTATGGAATCTGAGAGAGCTTTGTAAACTGTTTGTGAAAGATGGGCGTCATTAGCTTTCTCTGATGTGGAGGGAGCAGGAAGGAGGACCATGCTTAAGGAAGGTGGTGGCCAGTGGGCAAGACAGTCCTGGAGCTGCTCACTCCCATGCGGCCAGCTGCTGCTGAGTTCTGCCTGGTGACTGGCCTGACTAGGGGGAACCCTCAGGATACGGCAGCCTCCCCAACCCAGGCAATTCGGAGACCTCCAACTTTCCTGCCTCCTACTCTGAATTTAAGGAGAAAGCCCTGTGTTACTGTTATCAGACAGGTTCAGAAACTCCAGTCATTGGCACTCTTGGTGAAAAAGGAAGTTGATTCTCCTGGGCTCCTATCCCTGCCTATCCCCCCAGGCCCTCATCTTCTCTCTCCTTCCCTCCTTATTAAAACTACCTACCATATCAGTCTTTATTTCCATCACCTTCATTGCCTAGTTTGTAAGGGTTGGGCCTGCCCTTATAACAAAGATTTTAAAAGAAATAATGCTTGTCAAGGTGGGAGCAGTTCAGAAAAACCAACTGAATGTAGCAATCCAGCCTAACCGTATATGCAATATTCTACATCCATAGGCCCCCCCCTTCCATGAAAGGAGTGAGGTACATGTTCTTACTTTTTTTTTTGGTAAAAATTTGGTTATTTGGCTTTTTATTTGCATTGTTATAATCGCCATGTGTATTGTTTTCCTTGTTCTTTCTTCGCTCTGTGTCAATCCCCCCTCCTGTAATCTAATTCCCTTTCTTCCTCAGTTCTCATAGTGCAGAAATAATGTTTCATTACTTTCTTGTACCACTCTAGTCTTATTTCCTATACGGACCCTTCACATACCGCCTCTTCTCTTTACATGGATCTCCTACCACTTTGTCTTTGCCCTGGCTGTGCCCTGTGCCTGGGATGACATCCTAGAATAGTGACTTCCCTTCAAAGCCGAGCTCAGCTGCCATCTCCTACCTAAAGGCTTTCCTGAATCTATGCTCCCTTGACCCCCTTTTGTTAGTGTCCTTTCTGTCTCTTTTGAAATTCCTTCTATTACTTTGTATACATTTACTTATGTTAAAATTACAGCCTTCTGGGAGAAGGTCCCAGCCCCTGTCATGCAGAATAAGTGCTTAATGAAGAAGAGTGGGATTACATTGAAAGGATTTGATAAACTCCTTCACGCTGAGGTGCAAATGACTGATAAGGGCCAAGTTTCCCAGAGGTATTAGCATTTTAACTCAGGCTAGACTCAAAGCCTTAAGCCCAATTGTGGATTTACATAGTCTGGGAGGATGTTTCTGTGTGAGCCAGCCTGTATCTTCCTGTTCCCTGGCTCATTCTCCCCTTCTGCCACCCTTCTGTCTCTCCTCCCACCCTGACTGCACACTGACACCCATGGTCTTACTGACAGGAAGAATTCTAGACTCCGGCTTATTTGTTGGACCATTGTGGTTTCCAGTCTGACCTCACGGGAGAGCTCCAGTAGACTGGGCGCTGTTCTAGGGCCTTTCTCTGTATCCCCAGAGCTTAGCACAGTGCCTGGCCCACAGGAGGAGCTTAATAAGTGCTTATTGACTGACTGAGTTGTGAGGAAGGCACTTGTCCCGGGACTGGGCCATTGCACCAGGAGAGTGTTCATTGGGAGGGAGAGAGGGAGGGAGGGAGGGAACTTGGGCTAAAGGTAGAACAGACCCTAGAGAAGAAAGGATGCAGGGGACTGTCCCATTTGCCTTAGCCAGTGGCAATCTTAGAAAATAAGGAAGAGTGTGTGTGTGTGTGTGTGTGTGTGTGTGATAGAGAGAGAGAAAGAGAGAATATGTGTGTGTGAAAGAGGATGTGTATGTGTGGGAGAGGAGAGAAGAAGAGAGAGAGAAAAAAAACAATATGTGTGTGATAGATACAGAGAGAATATGTGTATGAGAGAGAGAGAAGAGAAGAGAAAGGGAGAGGAAGAGAGACAGAGAGAATGTATGTCTGTAAGAGAGAGAAACAGAATGTGTGTGTTTGTGTGTGTGTGTGAGAGAGGGAGAGAATGAATGTATATGTGAGAGAGAATATGTGTGTGTGTGAAAGAGAGAGAGTGTGTGTGTGTGTGTGTGTGTGTGTGTGTGTGTGTGTGTGCGCGCGCGCGACGTGCATGGATGTGCTTGCTTGTAGCTGAGATGTCTTGGTATAGCCATGGCTGTGAAGCAGCGTGCTCTCTGTGTATGAGCCTCTCATCAGAGAAGGGGGTACTTCCTACTTCTAAAACCTTCCCCTCTCCTCATACTATTTGGGTTCTTGCCTCTCCTGAGCCTATGTCTTCTTGACTGGAAGAAAGGATGGGGTCTTAGTTTATTACAGTCCCCCTGCTGATGGCTGACCATCTCTAAGTCCTTGACCTCAGGAGACAACAGGATCCTTCAGACAAGTGACCCGCCGCCAGGTAGACAGGATGTTCCCGGGATGTATTGGGATTTGGAAAATCTGAGCAGATACCACTTGGAGGCAGGGCCCTGGAGAGCCTTGGTAGGATGTGGTAATTAGAGATGGGATGCACAGCAGAGTAGGCTAGGTTTGGCCCACAGGGCAGCAGGGCGGGGATGAGAGATTGCCTCTACTTATCCCTCCACCCTTTCCCTCACTCTGCTCTTTGGCGGCCTGCTAGAGGTGGGTCCACTCAGTTGGCCAAGAGAGTATTTAAGTACTTAGGGAAAAAGTTCTGGATGAAAGCAGAGTGGCCTGAGAGCAGCAGAGTGGAGGGGAGCCCCGGGCCAGAAGCACCTTATATGCTGGCAGGCTCTGGGGCTGGATGGAGTGAAGGGGCGCTGGCAGTGTCAAGCTGAGGAGGAAGGGTCGTGTGGTCAGGGTCTTCAAGCTGGGTACAGAGAGGGGCTGCCTTGAAGGTGTCAGACTAGAATCAGAGGCTAGAAGCTTAGTGCAGGGGGGCCAGGGGATGTACTTTGGTTTAGGTGGGGAGGGCACATTTGGGAGATTTAAGCAGGATGGAGAGGATCTATCAAGGATGTCAGACTAGACAGCAAAGGGTTAGGGGCCAAGACCAAGATCTTTGGATCAATAGTAAGGGGCTCATTTAGGGACTCTGTGCTCACCTGAGTTGGCAAGATTAAAAGCTGTGACCTCAAAAGTGGGCCCAGCTTTGGGATCTCAAGCTGGACGCAGAGGGGACACCTGAGGGTGTCAGACTGCACATGAAAGGCAGGATTGGGGCTTCAGGATGAGCACAAGAGGCAAATTTAGAGGTTCTGAGGTTGGTACAAACGGGAAAAAAAATCAGGTTTCAGACTGGGCATAAAGGGCGGGGTTAGGGGGTTCTGGGCTTGGTATGAGGGTCAGGCCAGAACTTTGTACTGGGCATAGGAGAAATCGGGGTCTTTGAGCTGAGTCAAGGGGAACAGGTGGGGGGTTTCGTGCCAAACATGAAGGGTGGGATTGGGGGTTCCAAGCTTTGTGCAAGGGGGAACAGGTCAGAGTTTGGGGGCTGGGCAGAGAAGACCTTGGGGGCTTTGAGCTTGGTTAAGGAGGACAGGTTGAAGTTTTCGTGTTAAGCATGAAGAGCAGGTTTGAGGGTTCCGAGTTTGGCTTCGGGGGAGCAGGCCAGAGTTTTAGGTCTGGGTATAGGAGACATTGGGGGCTTTAAGCTTGGTCAAGGGGGACAGGTCAGAGTTTTCATGTAAAGCATGAGGAGGAGGTTTGGGGGTTCCAAGCTTTGTGCAAGGGGGAACGGGTCAGAGTTTTTCAGTTGAGCACTTGGGAGCTCTGAGCTTGGTGCAAGGGAGACAGGTGGGAGATTTCAGGCTGGGCACCTCAAGCTGGGTTAAGGGGAGATAGGTCAGAAGATTCAGGCTGAGCACAAAGGAGGGAGGCCTAGGGGACCAGAGGCTGGCTTGAGAATGGTCCTGGGGGCTGGATCCAGGGCTCCCAGCCAGGACAGAGCGCTTATCCTCCCTCCATCTCCACAGGTCCCTTAGCTTGTGGTCTGTGATGCCTGGCACTAGCCCTCTGTGAGGGGCTCTGCTGTTTGCCCGGGGCCCTCGGGCTCCACTGGAGGATGTCCGTGCTGCCCCCAGCCCTCTGTCCGTCCATCCCCAGCCAGCTCCATTGGGCCCACGGCCCGGCCCCCACCCTGCACCATGAAGGATGAAGAGAGGCTGCACAATAACGCTGTGGCCTGGCTGGCGTGCGCTGGGGTCTCGCTGCTGGCCAACGCATGGGGCATCCTGAGTGTCAGTGCCAAGCAGAAGAAATGGAAGCCACTGGAGTTCCTGCTGTGCATGCTGGCTGGCACCCACATGCTCAACATCGCCATCCCCATCACGATGTACGCGGTGGTCCAGCTGCGGCGTCAGCATTCTGACTACGAGTGGAACGAGGGGCTCTGCAAAGTGTTTGTGTCCACTTTCTATACCCTCACCCTGGTCACCTGCTTCTCGGTCACTTCTCTGTCCTACCATCGCATGTGGATGGTTCGATGGCCGGTCAACTACCGGTAAGTCTGGGTGTGGGGTGGGGTACCTTATGAAGGGGACATGGGGTCATAGATTTAGGGTGCCGAGAGACCTCAGAGGCTGTCTACTCCAATCCTTTCATTTTACAGGTCAGGAAACTGAGGCCCGTGGAGATTAAGTGACTTGTTCTAGTTTAGAGGTGGGCTGTGAACCCTGGCCTTCTTGGCACCCTAGTTCAGCACTATTCCATGTCATCTCTCTACATATAGAATCATGGACTGTTAGAACTAGAAGGAACCCTTTCCCCATCTGGCATCTTACAGAAGAGGAAACTGAGGCACGGAGATGGGAAGTGACTTATCTGATGTCAGGCAGCTCATTACTGACAGATTCAGGACAAAAGCCCAGGGAGGGCTCCTAACTTACAGTGTGGACCTCTTTCCTATCATATATGTACGTGTATGCACACGTGTAGGAGTGAGTTGGGGAATATGTAGAGCTCAGCAGGCCCTGGAGAATTGAAGGATCCTAGCATCCTAGATCTAGGGTTGGGAAGACCTCAGAGGCCATCTGGTACAACCCACTAATTTTATAGATGAGGAAACTGAGGCTCAGGAGGCTAAGGAATTTTGCCCAAGGTCACAGGGTAGTAAGCAGCTAAGGTAGGATTTGAACTCCGGTCCCCCAGCTCCAGAGTCCTTGCTTTGTCCACTGTATACATGCTTTCTTAGTTGCATAGACAGGTACTGTAGATGAGGATTGTAGCATAGGCTGTCAGATATAGCTGGTTTTACTGACTGCTATTTTTTTCTCCTTTTTTCAAATCTTTGTCCAGGGGTGGACTCAACTAGAAGGTGGGTAAGGGAGGTCATTGGTCCAAAGGGAGGGAAATTAATGTTTGGCAAACAAAAGACATCAGTTTAAAAAAAAACCCAACTATATAAGGTTCAGGTCTTCCCACAATGTATGTGCATCTCTGGACAAATCACTTCCTCCAAGCCTCCTCATCTACAAAATGATAATGATATTTGAACTACCTATCACGAATCATGAGTATTGGAAAGAAAGTGATAATGTTAAACTTGGAGTCAGGAAGACCGGAGTTCAAATCCAGCCTCAGATGCTTACTAGCTGTGTTATCTTGGGCAAGTCACTTTATGTCTGTTTGCCTCATTTTTCTCATTTGTAAAATAGGGATAATAACAGCATCTGCCTCCCAAGGTGGTTGTGAGGATAAAGTAAAATAACACGTATAAAATGTTATGTAAACATTAAAATGGCATATATGTTATTATTATTGTTGTTGTTATTATTATTATTATTATTACCACCTCAAAATGAGACTGAGCTACAAGTTACTTTGGACACTCCCTCTCTCCCCTGTGGAGCCTGGATCCTTCTTTATACAATGAGGGCCTCACAGAATGAGTGACTCAGGGCTGGGTGGAGGACTGAAGCTTTCTTAATGAGGCCCTGCATATTAGCTCCAGGCCTGGGAAGAAATCAGAGGATCTATTAGGGCGGGGAAGAGGAGGCAGGGGGATGGTAAAGAGGATGTTGCATCCATCCCTCTTCCACTCCCCAGACTGACCACATGCTGGTCATGAGACTAGTTAGAGAGAGGTGCAGTTTCAGACTATTGGAAACAGACAACGCTAAGTTAGAATCTAGGCTAGGTTGGTACCAAGGTTCATATGGGACACTGGACTCCAAAGAGCTTAAAAACTAGCAAGAAAACCACAGGAGTGGAATTAGGAAGACCTGGATTCAAATTCTACCTTACTAGCTCTGTGACCCTAGACAAGTCATTTAACCATGCCTCAGTTTCTCCAATTGTAAAATATGCGATTGCAGAGGGGAGGATTGGAGGGAGGTTAGACTCTAAGGTCCCTTCAAAACCTAAACTGATGACCCTATAAACCATTGCAAAAACCAGGGGGCAAGATATAGTTTGTCTGTCTCAACCTGTCCGCCCAAAACCTCAGTCTTTGACTACAACTTAAATTTCCTCCCCCTCCCCCAATCCGTTTAAATCCAACACACTGGAGATATAGCTAAAACGAGACACTGCTATCCTGTGCTGATTTCTTAGCCTCTGGAGCCAACCCACCATGCCCACTCCTGACTCAGCCCCACCATTGAGGCCCTGGCCCTGGGTGAAAGGGGAGACTTCCCAGGCCTCTGTAGGCATCTGACCTGTCCCTCACCCCAGTCAAGCTCCAGCTTAGTCACAGATCACAGGGGGTCCTGATGGCTATACCTGAAGAGGCCCAAGCGGGTCCTAAAGTACCTACGCAGAAAAGGGAAGTGGATCGCCATCCCAGCTGGGTGCCACCCTCTACCCTGCTGGGCTGTGGTTCCCAGGCGGCCAGTGAGCAGCTGGGGCTGCTAGATTGTCTGTCTTCCTGAATACAAATAAAGAGGCTTGTGCTGAGGGGCAGAGAGACCTGTTCTTTGGGTTCAGAGAGGGCAAGGAGGAGGGGTGAGGATGGAAGGGGTCCTTGGCCACACCCCACTTTACTCCTTAAACTCACACCCCCTTTGCTGGGCACAGCTTAAGAGAACAACAGATGTTCACATGGGTAGTTTCTGCCCTTTAACTGATGGCCGCTGTCTTCATTAGGTATCCTTGGCACATCCTCAAAAAAAAGTTTAACTATAAGCTAGTGATAAGTTATTCTTGTGTTTACTCTTACCCCCAGAACTAATTTGAGAGGCTCTTTAACCCTTTTATTCTGTGTTAACCACCCCTAATGAAGAGAGTTAAGTTAACAAACCAGGCCCAGTTGACTAATTTACTAATGGGCGGTGAACATTAGCTGTATACGATGAGAGCTCTGACCTACATAGGGAAACATCTGCACTGTCTGGGAGCCAGTAACTGGCATCTGTGTGCCTGCCCTTTGCTAGCTTTATTGAGAACCCTGGGAAGCAGAGAGGGACCCAGGCTTCCCCAGCCCAGCCCCAGGAAGGAGCTAGGGAGGATGAGAGGGGCCACTCCTTCTCTCCTCTGGTTTTAAGGCGAGCAGGGGCCAATCTCTTGTCCCGTACTTTGATGAGACAGAAAAAAATCCATTTGAAACCGAGTCAGTCACTGTCAGAAGGCTGAAGGAGCTTGGGAGAATCTTTTAGAGCAGGAGATGTGACAAGTGAGCCTTCCTTTCAGGCCTAGAGTGGGGTTGGGGGAAAGGAAGGAGGGAGGTGCCTTCTTCTTGGGGTGCTGGGCCTTTGTCTTGCTGGGTGAGGAGATGGGTACCCCCAGGTTCTCTCAAACAGAGGAGAGTGCAGACATTGTATCCCACTCCCAAGAAAGAAGAGATTGGGTGGAGACCTAGCCACCTTTAATGCCAGGAATGTTGTTCGTGGCGAATGATGGGGCATCTGGGTGGGAATGGACCATTTCAGAGAAGGCAGTGGTTTGGTGGAAAAGCTGTTGCGCCAGAGGACCTTGGTTCTCCTTCCAGCACTGCCATTGTGTAAGCCTTGGGCAAGTTGTCCTCAGACACTTCATAGCTACATCACCACGGGCAAATCACTTTACCTCTGGGAGTCTCAGTTTCCTCATCTCTAAAATGGGGATTATGGTAGTCCTGCCTCCTATTTCACATGGTTGGGGAGAGCCAGATTTGTAAACATTAACCCCATATATAAACATGATCTAGTTCCTGCACTAATATTCTTTTTTATTTTTATTCTTTAATAGTATTTTATTTTTTTCTAATTATATGTAAAGACAGTTTTTTAGCTTTCATTTTTACAAGATTTTGAGTTCCAAATTTTTCTCCTTTCCCTCTTCCTAAAATAGTAAGCAATTTGCTATATGTTATATATGTGGCACTAATATTCTCGAATCTCACCAGGGAGAGGCTGGTGTGGACATGGCTGTGAATAAATTACAGAGGCCTAAGGTTTATTGACAGGGCTTATTCAACTCCCCTCATTTTACTTGGGAGGAAATTGAGGCAAAGAGGTTGCTAGGGTCGTTGCTCTAGACCTAGAAGGCCATCTGGTTCAACCCCTCAGGAAACGTAGGCACAGGAAGATCATGTGATCCATAGCTCTAGTCCTGGGAGGATCTCCAAAGATATCTAGTCTGACCTCCTTATTTTACAGAAGAGGAAACTGAGGCAAAGAAAGCATCCTAGTATCATTGCTTTAGATCTGGAAGGGACCTCAGAAGCCATCGGGTTCATCCCCCTTATTTTACAGAAGGAAAAACTGAGGCCTAGAGAGACTGTGACTTGCCCAAGGTCACACAGATAGTAAATGGCAGAAGCAAGATTTGAACCCAGGACCTCTAACTCCAGCACTTACCGCTTCTCAAGAATCAGTAAAGGGGCTGTGGATTTTTTTAAATTGTCTTAGATGTCCTCCGATGCCAGAGATTGAAGGGAGACATTTTTAAACTCCACCCACTCGTGGGGCTTGGGGCTAAAGACCTAGGCCTGGGTGAAGGTGGGAAAGAGTCAGGACTAGGGGCTGGACACGTCTCCCCCCATTCCCCTTGGCTCACTGGAGACCCCATGAGTGAGCAGCTCCACACTCTCCCCGGCAGGCTGAGCAACACCAAGAAGCAGGCGGTGCACACGGTCATGGGCATATGGATGGTGTCCTTCATCCTGTCCACTCTCCCTGCCGTGGGCTGGCACGACACAACCGACCGCTTCTACACCCGCGACTGCCGCTTCATCGTCACCGAGATCGGGCTGGGCTTTGGGGTGTGCTTCCTGCTGCTTGTCGGAGGCAGCGTGGCCATGGGGGTGGTCTGCACCACCATCACCCTTTTCCAGACCCTCTCCCTCCAGACCGGCCACAATCTGGACCGCAACAAGTTTAACGTTCCGACCATCGTGGTGGAGGATGCTCAGGGCAAGCGCCGCTCTTCCATCGACGGCTCAGAGCCTATCAAGACCTCCCTGCAGATCACGTACCTGGTGGCCGGCATCGTCTTCATCTATGATTGCCTCATGGGCTTCCCTGTGCTGGTGAGCTGGGGTCTGGAGGAAGGAGGGTGGGGCTGCTATCTCCATCCCTCTGAGATGTGGAAGCCACTGGGGTGGGAAGGAGTCTCTTGGTCCTTGGAACTATAACTCTGAATCTTTACCCTCTAGACCAGGGATGCTTAGCCATTTGTTGGCCACGACCCGCTTGGGCAGATTGGTAAAGTGAATTGGCCCCATCTCAGAAACACGCGTAGAACAAAATTCAGGGTGCCTCAAAAGTCTTACGACAATCTTGAGACTGCCCTGAGACGTTTGGAACACCCAGTAGATAGGTTTGCGAAGGAAACCAATTATGTTGAAATACAGTTATCAAAATATTTTTAAAAGAGAACGGGCTTGTGGACAGTTAGTGACTTCACGGGTCCCTGCAATATTAATAATAACTCACATTTATGAATCATGTTAAAGATCATAGAATTTTAAATTTACAAAAGACTTTCAAAGTCACCTAGTCCAACCCTTCATTTTACAGAGGAGGAAACTGAGTCCCAGAAAGGTTAAATGACTTATGTGGGTCACGCAGACATCACAGGTTTAGAGCTAAAAGGGACCTTATAGGTTATTTGATTGAACCCCCTCATTTTTAGATGAGGAAACTTGAGTCCTAGGGAGGTTAAGTGACTTGCCCAAGATGGCAGATTTAGGAGGGGAAGGGGATTGGGGCTGGCACCAAATGACGTCTAAAATCCCTCCTGAGTCTGGGATGTTCTGGTCCTCCCCAATGGCCAGAGGAAAGACTAGGTGCCTAGCAACCCAAGGGAGACAGAGCTAGGCATATGAAGGATCCCTGGAGAAAAAGGGAAGAGACTGAGTCATGAGTTTTAAAGGTGTTGAGGAGAGCAGATTCCCAGAGAAAATGACACGTTTAACATGACACAGCTCATTGCTAATGGTTCTAGTTGGAGATTCATCTCCAGGAAAGAGATGAAAGCTCTTACCCATCAAGGGGAAGGGAGGGGCCGACAGACCTCACTCTGCTTCAGGAGACAGTGTCCGCTTCTCCCTTCCACTCCCTGGGCAAGGTCCCGGAATCAGCTGGCTCATAGCCTTGGGCTAAAAGGACCTGGGTTGGGGTACCATGGGGTGAAAAGCACAGGACTGCAGAAGCTGGCCTCTGTCTGTCTGCCCTCTCCTAGGGCTCTGCCTCAGTCAGTCTCTCCCTCAGCCTGTCAGCCCAGTCCCAGCCTCTGACCCCTGCATTGACCAAGCAGCAGGGAAGTGTTGGAGTAGGTCTGGATGAGCTGATTTTAGCTCCTGTCATCTTGAATTAATCAGTGGTAACAGCTCCAGGAAAAGTAAATTATGCATGCACAAAAAGTGCAGAACTTAGGTTTGGAGTTAGAAAGGGCCTCACGAACCATTTAGTCCAATCCCTCCATTTTACAGAAGAGGAAACTGAGGCCTGGAGAGGTTAAGTGACTTCCGTGGGTCATGAAGGGCTAAAAGAGACCTGGTAGGCTATTTAGTTGGACCCCCTCATTTTTGTGTCATGGCCCCCATGGGCATGAAGCCTATACCCCCCTTCCCAGAATAAGTTTTTTAAATGCCTAAAATAAAATACAGAGGATTACGGAGGAAACCAATGATGTTCAAATATGGGTCTCAAAATAGTGAAAAACTAAATTCAGTGATCCACTGAAATCTATCAACAGGCCCACTGGGGATTCATAAATCCCAGGTTAAGAACCCTGGGTTTAGATTGGCTCTCCTAGCATATCTCCTGCTGAGAAACTAGGAAGGTCAAGAGGACTCTGTCCCCCACATCTTTTCCATGTCATTTTTAGAAGGGGGGGATGAGAACAAGGGTCTGCTGTAGGGGCCCATCTGGAGACTGTCCAAAGTATTGAATTTAGGCTAGAGCTCTCCCAGTGACAGTGATTCAGAATCCCTAGCCCTCTTCACGTCCACCCTCAATCCTCTCTCAGCATAAGGTGCTGGGCTGGCTGATATGCGGAGACAAACCCAATCCCTGCCATTGAAGAGCTAGTGCTGACCTTATATGGGACCTTCTAGTCTTTCTTGTTAAAGTAGAATCTCCTTGAAAGCAGGGATTCTTTCATCCCTAACGCTTAGTACAGCGCCTGGTGTGCATTGCTGATTCAGTCGCTCAGTTGTGTCCTATTCTTCGTGACCCCATTTACCATAGCACGCCATGCACTTCTGTCCTCTACTGTCTCCCAAAGTCTGTCCAAGCTCACAACCTAACACAGAGCAGGTGCTAAATCAATGCTTGTTGACTTCTCAAATCCATGACAATCATATCCATTGTGACCTCCAGTACTAAATCCAGCAAGCTTCACAATCTTAATCAGTGTAAGGTCAGAGAGCTAAGAAAGTCCCCAGCCCCGCTGGGTTCTGATAGAACTAATATGTTTATTTAGAAATGGACCTGAATGTCTGACACAGAGCTGTGCTAATGGGCTAGAATGAGACAAAGACGGGGAGCCAGGGAAGAAGAAGGAGCCTGGGAGGAAAGCATATAGGGAGGCAGGAAAAAAATTCAGAGTTTTTAAAAATTTAAGTTTATAGGCTTTAAGAAGGAGGACCTATCTTTTGTTGTAAGGGATGGCTCTGTGGGAGGAAAGAGGGAAGGAAAGAAGCAGTTATTAAGCACCTACTGTGCCAGCCACTGTGCTAAACATTTTATAAATATCATCTCATTTAATTCTTATGTTAATCCTGAGAAGTAGGGACTATTATTATGCCCATTTTATAGTTGAGCAAACTGAGGCAAACAGAGGTGAAGTGATTTGTGCAGGGTCATACAGCTAGTAAATACCTGAGGCTGGATTTGAACTCAGGTCTTCCTGACTCTCGGTCCAGTGCTCTATCTGTTGGGCAGCCTAGCTGCCTCTAAAGGAAGGAAGAGGAAGAGGGATACAGGGGGATGTCTAGATGATGTAAAAATAAAAGATATCAATAAATTTTTATTTTAAAAAAGGTAAAGACCTTTGGCAGTCAAAATTTGGCCAACTGAGAGCTGTGGGTCAGTGACTGGGGGAGATAATGAGTTTAGGAAAAAGCATAGAGCTGAGAATTCTAGTCCTAGCTCTGCCATGAACCTACCTATGTGACCCACCCGTCTGGGTCTTGGTTTCCCCGTGGATGAAATGGAGCTAATGCAGCCTGCTGCTCAGAGTTGCTGTGAGATAATGGATATAGTTTGAAAAAGGTCAGGCACTGACCTCAGAAACTCCACAGAATCTGTTCATTTGTGTGGGTATTCCCTCTACCAATGCGGATCGCTGCCCATCCAAACCTTGCCCATCTTGTGAGATTCTTGTTCCATGTCCTCCCATAGATTTCCTGCAGGACCCTTCCCCACCCAAACACACTGGGACCTTCTTTGCTTTCTCTCGATGTCACAAGGGCACCATGGGCGTCCATCAGTTCCAGTGTCACTTTCTCTATGTGATCAGGCCATCTTCTTTTCCATCATGTGTTTCTTTGATGCCATCCATCATTCATTAATCAATCAGTCAATCTATAAGCATTTATTGCTGATTACATGCTAGCCACTGTGCGAGGTGCAGGAGATCTAAAGAAAAAAACAAAGGTAGTTTCTACCCTCAAGGGGCTTACATCCTAATAAATGAGACAACATGTAAATACACAGGTCCGTACAAGTTACCTACTGAGTAGTCAACCAACCCGCAAGGGTTTATGAGTTACCTGCTTTGTGCCAGGCACGAGGGATAAAAACACAAAGAATGAAATACCCCCTACTCTGAAGGAGCTTCCATACTCTTGGGGGAGAGTCCTCATAAAGAATAAATATAAGCAAAGGGAAAACAAGGAGGTTGGGGCAGCTAGGTGATGCAGTGGATAGAATGCTGGGTCTGGAGTCAGGAAGATTCAAATGCAGCCTCAGACACTTACTAGTTGTGTGCCCTCGGACAAGTCACTTCACCCTGTTTGCCTCAGGTTCCTTATCTGTAAAATGAACTGGAGAAGGAAATGGCAAACCAGTCCAGCATCTTTACCAAGAAAACCCCAAATGGGGCCATGAAGACTCAGACATGACTGAAATGAGTCAACAACAACATTACAAGAAAGTTATAGAAGGCAGTTAGGAAGGGAGGCCTTGTCAACTGAAGTCCATTCCAAGCACAGGGAGCGCACCACATTCCATTGCAAAAGGATGGAGGTGGAAGACAGAGCGCCACGGTGGTAGAAAGTGGTTGTGGCACCTCATTCTCAAAGAGAACCAGAATGACGTCATAAGGCATAGTGGGTCCAACTGGCTGATCAGACCAGTATGAGCGTGGAAGGCTCTACCGCAGGCTGGGCACAAGTAATCCATATGAGCATTTGGAGTGGAGATGGCTCTGAATGTGCACATCTCCAGTTTCTTTGGAGTGGTAGAAGGTAGTCATAGAAGGAGAGGCTCGAGTGGGGACGACCAGGAAAGGCCTCCTGCAGAAGGCAGTCTTAGGCTGAGTCCTGAAGAAAGCCAGAATTTCTAAGGTGGAGGTAAAAAAGGGGAGAACAACCCAGGTACGGGGGCAGGGGGCAGCCCATGCCAAGGCATGGAGAAGGGGGAGAGAGTCTTTGTGCAGCCGCCACATGCCTCTCCATTGCTCTCTGGGCAATAATCACTTTGAATTCTTGGAAAATCATGACATTCTATAACTCAGAGACATAAAGCCAGATGGGTAGAATATTGGCATTAGAAGGGTGGACCGTTGTTTCATACCGTGAAGTTTGGGTTCAGGAAAAGAACTTTGCAGATTCCCAAAGGCAATCCATCTGGATACTGTTAGCATTTGAGTGCCCGGCTGACTGATGGGGAAAAGGAAGCAAGCTTTCTGTCTGCCTTGCACCCGGGGATTGCTGTGGTCTCCCCTGCTTTTCACCCCGCCCCCTCCCAATGGGGGACTCTCTCTTGGGTAATCAGGCCCCGAATCAAGTCTGCTACTGAGTCATTCTTTGTTCTAGACAGCAGAAAAGCAACCCAGGCTCCCCTTGTTTGTAGGTGCACAGTCTAGATACCCAGCTCCCAAAAGCTCCAAGAAATGGGCAGCAAAAAAATAATAATAATTTTTAAAAACCAAAAAAAGAAATGGGGAGCAGCCAGCTACTGGGATCTACCAGCCTCTGGGACCCTGGGCCAGCTTTCTTCCTGGGGGCTCCGCAGAGCGAACGTCACGTATGCCTCTGGATGACCAGTAAATCAATGGCCAGATGTTCATTCAGGCCCAGTTCATTCATGTCCTCAGCCCAGTTCTCTTGGCTTTACATCAAGTGATACACATGAATAATTAGGAAAAATTAAATGACAATCGAAGCTTAATGAGAGATGTGGTTATTGTTGTTGAGTCATGTCTAACTCTTCCTGACCCCATTGGAGGTTTTCTTGGCAGAGATATTGGAGTGGTGTGCCATTTCCTTCTCCAACTCATTTTACAGAAGAGGAAACTGAGGCAAACAGGGTGAAGTGACTTGCCCAGGGTCACCCAGCTAGTAAGTGTCAGAAGCCGGATTTGAACTCAAGGAGATGAGTCTTCCTGACTCCATGTGCTATGGTGTCACCTTAGCTTCCTGTTATGAGAGATAGGCACATAGGTTTAGAGCTGAAAGAGACCTTGGAATTCATTGAGTCAAGTCCCTCATTTTACAGAGGAGGGAGCTGAAGCCAGAGAATGGAAGCGATTTGCCCAAGGTCACACAGGTAGATAGTAGAAGAGCTGGGATTTGAACCCAGGTCCTTAAACTCAAAAACCAGCACTCTTTCTGGTGAAGCACAATGCCTCTGACCTATGGGCACTTGTGATTAGCCGCTAAATGAATCTTACAATTAAGTGGAGTGGGAAGGAAGCCTTATGTAGAGAAAATAGCACAAGATTTGGAGTCAGAAGGCCTGGGTTCAAATTTTGGCTCTGTGCAAGGGCTTAGTTTCCATCTTGTCTCCCTCACTAGACTGGGAGCTCCTTGAGGGCAGGGACTGTCTTTTTACCTTTCTTTATATCCCCAGTGTTTAGTACAGTGACTGGCACATAGTCGGTGCCTAATAAATGCTTGTTGATGACTGACTCCTCTCTAGAATGAGGAGTTGGAGCAGATTCCTCTGGCCAAGACCCTTCTAGCTCTAAATTCAGTTGTCTTGCTCATAAGGCTGGTCCCAGATCATTTTTTGGCACTGAAACTAACCTGCCCTTTCAGCTGCAGGGAATCCCGGGCCCAGGTTCTTTGCCGGAAGAGAAGAGACCTGGACCTATTAACTTATTAACCCCTTTGGGTAATATCCCAAGGGTGTTGAGGAGAGAGGAACTTGGTTCTGCCCCTTAAAAATTAGGAGTGACCTTGGGCAGATCATTGACATCTCTGTCATGGGATATGTCAATATCAGAATCATCAATCATCTGGGCATTAGTGTCTTCATCTCTAAAATGAAAGGGATGGGACCAGATGATCTCTAAGGACTCTTGGAGCCCTAGATCCCATAATTCTAGAAGGAATACAGAAGTTGGCTTGGGGAGAGTTCACCATGGGCTGGGGTGGTTGGGATTGTACCCTTATGTTACCTTTTTCCCAAAGATCTCAAGTCACTTCTGTGGTCTCACCTTGGGTAGGGAAGAAGGGAAAGTGGACAAGATTTATTAAGCACCTACTGTGTGCCAGGCGCTATGTGAAGTGTTTTTTGAATATTATCTTATTTGATAGGGAAGGACAGGAATTATCATCCCCCTCCCCTTTTTTTTGACGAGGAGCAGCTAGATGGTTCAGTGGATAGCATGCCAGACCTGGATGGAGTCAGGAAGTTAAAAACTGACCTCAGATACTTGTGACCCTGAGGAAGTCACTTAACATCTGTAAAATGAACTGGAGAAAGATACTCCAGTCTCTTTGCCAAGAAAATCCCAAATGAGGTCATAAAAGAGTTGGATACGACTGAAAAATGACTCAACTCGAGTTTTTTGGATGGGAAAATGGGCCCAGAACATTCAGAAGACTTGTCTGGCATCACACAGTGAAGTGAGGCTCAAAAGACTCAAATCCTAGTCTCCAAACTGAGCTCCTTTTGTGGAGCTCTAGGGATGAGGGAAGAGAGCAGCCAACAAGCATTGATTAAACAACTACTGTATACCAACCAGTGTGTTAGGCACTGGTCAGTAAACATTAATTAAGTACCTCCTGTGTGCCAGCCACTGGCTAAGTGCCGGGAATACAAAGAAAAGTAAAAGACAGCCCCTGCCCTCGAGGAGCTTACAGTCAAACGAAGGAGACAACATGCAAAGAACTGTGGACAAACAAGCTGTAGATGGAATATTTTGTATAGGCATCGGAAATCTGAAGACAAAAATAAAATATACCCTGCTCTCCAAGAGCTTCCATTCTATTGTGGATTTATACACATAAAAGTAAATATGAAATAAATTTAGGGTGCTTGGGAATCTCCAGAGGGGAAATATAAAAGAGTTGTATTGTATGTGTGTGTGTGTGTGTGTGTGTGTATATATGTATCTATTTACATATATGTGTAAAATGTGCAAAAACTTTGTCTATTTTTTGAAATGCATGAAAAATATTTTGTCTATTTTTTGAAATGTATGAAAAAAGATATATTTTTGAAGTATACAGAATTATATATTGAAATATATAAAATATTTTGTATATATTTTTAAATATACAAAAGCATTTTGTATATTTTTGAAATATTAAAAATATGTGGTCTGGTTTTTTAATATATGAAAAATATGTTGTCTATTTTCAAAATACATGAAAAATATTTTATCCATTTTTGAAATATATGAAAAATATTTTGAATATTTTTGGAATATGTGAAAACTGTTTTGTCGATTTTTAAAAATATACCAAAAAATCCTCACACACACACCCCCATCCCATCCCACTTCAGAAAAGATGCTATTTTCTCATTTGTTTGGAGTGCTAGCAGCTTCAGAGATCAGCAAAGTCCTGGTGGAGAAGGTGGTACCAGATTGCATTTTGAAGGGAGCTGAGGTTCTAAGGGGCAGAGGAGGGGAGGGAGGGAGGGCCTCTGGGCTGTGCAGATATGGAGGCTAGAGATGGGACTTCGTGTGTGAGAAACAGTATGCAGGCCATTTTAGTGTGATTGAAGATCATGTACAATAAAGCCTAGAAAGGTGGGTTGGAGCCACAATGTGAAAAGAGGAGTTTGTATATTTTTTCCCTAGAGGCAGTTGGGAACCACTAGAGTTTCTTGGGCAGAGCAGCGACCCCCTCAGAACTGTGCTTTTGTGGTATCTCTTTGGTGGCTCTGTGGGCCAGGTCACTGAAGGTTTCTCCCGTGTCGTCACACAGGTGGTAAGCTTCACCAGCCTCAAGGCGGACACCTCCTACACCTGGATGGCTCTGTGCATGCTCTGGTGCTCCGTGGTGCAGTCCTTCCTGCTGCCCTTCTTCCTGTGGGCCTGTGACCGCTATCGGGCTGACATCAAGGCCGTCTGGGAAAAGTGTGTGGCCCTCATGTCCAATGACGAAACAGATGAGGGTGAGTGCTGGGACTCTAGGGAGCCTGGGAGATTAGGGTCAGCAGAGGGCTCTGGGAGTCATGCAGGGGGATCGGAGGTCACAGAACCAGAGCTGGAAGGGACCGCAGAGGCCATCTCAGTCATTTTACAGATGGAGAAACTGAGGCCCAGGGAGGCAAAGTGACTTGGAATCCTGCATCCAGGGCTGTAAAGGACCTCAGAAGCCATCCAAGCCAACTCCTGCATTTTACATATAGGGAAACTGAGACAGCTTGGGGAGATTAGGTGACTTGCCCAAGGTCACACAGATAGTAGGTGTCAGGTAAGATTTGAACCCAGGTCCTCTGAGTCTTAGCACTACTGCCTTTTCCATCAGATCTCCCTACTTCTAATAAATCACCTCCAAACAGTCCCAGAATCCCTTCAACTCAAGGACACTGAGCAAAAATGTCTTCCCCTCCACAATTTCACCCCCACTAGAAGTCTGCAAATGACCAGATGACCACTGACTGGGGCTACTGTAGAGGGGACTCTTGGGTAGGTACATGGTGGATGAAATAGCTGCAGATTCTTTGTGTAATGATCAGCCTCAAACACCCTCCAGGCTTCCCTTGGATGACCAGAGGAAGCCTTTCATTGGCCAGGTGTTTTAGGTCCTCAGTCATTTGATGAAAATATTCATTTGGGCATTCTTCTGCCCCACCCCCCACTAGCTCCCTGTTACTGAGCTCAGTCAGGGAATGGTATTCTGGTTAATGAAATCTTCTGGTCAATGGAGGGTTACCATGGCAACCAGACACAGTTCACCAATTCTAACCTAGATTTTCAGATCCACGCAATGCTGGAAGAATGCCTTCATAATCTAGCCCCTTTCTGATGATTCTGAAGGCGCTCTTAAGCCCAAGTTAAATGCACTGGTTTATTGGAGCATTCTGCTCTTAGAAGAAAGACATTCATTCAGCAAACATTCCCTCAGGCAATATTTATCAAGTCTTTGTCCTAAGCACTGGAGATACAGAAACAAAAATTAAATATCCCTTGCCCTCAAAAGGCTTACATTCTATTGAGAGGAAGCCATAGCATAAATAAATAAATACAAATTGTGAACCAAATAAATACTGAGTAATAGGGGAGGGAGGTAGCTGGGAGGGGGAGGATCAGAAAAGGTCTTGGTAGAAGCCCCCTTGTCAGAATCATGTTTTAAATGTACAAAATAAAATACAGAGGATTACAAAGGAAACCAATGATATTGAAATACAAGTCTCAAAATCTGGAAAAACCAAATTCAATGGTCCACTAAAGTCTTTATCACCTGACCTGAGCACCTACTGTGTGCCAGGCACTGCCCTAGGGATACAAAGATAGAAATTACTAATAATAACTAGGATTTTTTTATAGGTCTGTAAGATTTGCAAGGTGATTTGCGTGTTATCTCATTTGACCCTTATAGAACCCCTGGGACGTAGGTGATATTATTATCCCCATTTTTCAAATGGGGAGGCAAACATAGGTTAAGTGACGTGTTCAGGGTCACACAGCTAGTAGGTGTCTGAGGCAGGATTTGAACTCATATCTTCCTGACTCCAAGTTCCTCACTTTACACACTGTATCACCTAGCTGCCTAAATAATGCTATACTTGTTCTCCTGTAGCTTGCATTCTACTGGGCTCAGCCAGGGAGATGCCTTACTTTGCCTTCAATTCTCCTTACTCTAATTCTTCTAAGCTCCCAGGGGTCACTCTTACCAGTCCTGGTAGTGATCCCTGGGGTTTCTTTGTGGCTCCATTCCATGATGGGATCCTAGCTCCCCATTCTCCATTCACACGTAAATCTAGGACTTGTATCTTGTACCTCTACAGACTGAGGAGGTCTCTCGAGTTGAGTCAGTTCACTGTTTCTATGGTAAAAGGCCCTTCCTAGTTTGGGGAAGTGGGGGTGGCCAGGTGTGACTTTCCAGAACCCCAGGGTCATCCTGCCTCTGTAAGGTCTCTGGCTCAGCTCTTAGCCTCTGTCCCTCGCAGAGACCAGCCTGGATGGCGGCCTCCACACGGACCTGATATACGAACGGCCCTTTGACTACAGCTACAGGGGTGACTTCCTTGCCCTGGACCACATTGCCAAGTATGACTTCTCTGCCTTGGAAAGGGGGATCCCTCAGCTCTATCCTCTGCAGCCCATCCAGGAGGACAAAATGCAGTATCTTCAGGTAACAGGAGTTGGGGAAGAAAGGAAGGAAATAGGAAGAGGAGGAAGGAAGGAAGGAAGGAAGGAAGGAAGGAAGAAGACGGAGGAAGGAAAGAAGACGGAGGAAGGAAGGAAGAAGAGGGGGAGGAAGGAAGAGGAGGGAGGGAAGAAGGAAGAAGAGGGAAGGAAGGAAAGAAGAGGGAGGGAGGAAGGAAGAAGAGGGAGGAAGGAAGGAAGAAGAGGGAGGAAGGAAGGAAAGAAGAGGGAGGAAGGAAGGAAATAAGGGGGCGGGGAGGGAGGAAGGGACTCAGACTGCCCATTGAGGCCTGGACCACTGGAACCACTGTCCCCCAGGGACTATCTTGCCTCTCTGAACACTATGCCCTTCTCCTAAGTTATTTTCATACTCATTTCATGTTCCAAGAAGACAGGCAACATCCTTCCCTAGAAATGAAAACAGGCTCAGAAACCCTGTATATTCCCTCATGTCACACAGCACTCGAATCCTGGTCTCCCTCTCCCTGTCATAGCTAATTCTATTTCCCCCTAGATCAGGCTGTCTTAACCTGGGGTCCATGAATTTGGTTGTTTAAAAAAAACCAACCATATTTTGATAACTATTTCAGTTTAATACATTTCCTTTGTAATCCTATATATTTTATTTTATGCATTTAAAAACATGATTGCAAGAAGGGGTCATCCAAAAGCCGCACCAGAATGCCAAAGGGGCTGCTGATACAAGGGAATTAATCGTTTTTGTAGCACCTACTATGTGCTGAGCTCTATGCAAAGTCCTTTTTCTTTTATGTTATCTCATTTGATCCTCACAGCCACCCCATGAAGGAGGTGCTATTATTATCCACATTATCCACATATTACAGTTGAGAAAATTGAGGCCATAGGTTAAGTAACTTGTCCATGGTCATACAATTATTAAGTGTCTGAGGCTAAATTTGAATTCAGGTCTTTCTGACTCCAGGCCCAGTGCTATCCATTGCACCACTGGCTGCCTATAAAAAAAAAAAAAAAAGGTTAAGAACTTCTACGATAGATGGATGGATAGATAGGTGGGTGAATGGATGGATTATAGGTAGAGATAGATGGATGAGGGAGATATCAATAGATGTGGATGGATAGATATAGAAAGAAATAGAGATAGATTAGAGAGATATCAATAGACATGGATGGATTAGAGAGATGGATGGATGGATGGATGGATGGATGGATGGATGAATAGATGGATGGATAGATGGATTAGAGAGAGACATGGGTTAGAGACATATCACTAGATGTGGAGGAATAGATTAGATATAGGGGTAGATAGATTAAATATGTTGAGAAATGGGTTAGAAAGATTGATAGACATGGTTGGATAGAAATAGATGAATGGATAGATAGTGGATGGATGGATAAATGAGACACATATGTAGAGACAGATGGATTGCAGAGATATGGATACACATAGATGGATAGATAGAGAAATAGTAGATAGGTAGATGGGAGAGAGAGAAGTGTCCAGGGTGCTGTATCACCTCTCTTACTGTGCCCTGTCCCTAGGTTCCTCCCACTAGGCGGTACTCCCATGATGAGACAGACATGTGGCCCACAGTCCCCCTGCCTGCTTATCTGCACCGCCCCTGGGGCTCAAGTGAAGACATGGCCACTCTGGCTCACCTGGTGTTGCCCTCCCCATCCGATCGTCGTCGGGGCAGCTTGTTGACCTTCTCAGAAGTCACCCCCTACCGCAAGCGTCGGAGGTCGGTGGAGAGTCTCCTGTCCCTGCGCCATTTCCCCCGAGATGAGGTCTGTGGCCAGGACCTGGCTTGTTTTAGCCGAGAGGAGGTGGTAAGCTTCATCGACGAGTCCCCTCTGGCCAGCCCTCTGCGGAGCCCGGCCCGCTCTGCATCTGCCTCTGTGCTTCCCGACGCCTTTGGCTGCCCCTCCTCCCACTTCACCCTGACGGACTTTGGGAAGGAGCCGCAGGCCTTGAGCCGGTTCTCCGGCCAGGGTCATGGATGCCTCTTAGCACTTCCAGGACCCTTCCAGGCTAGGGACCTCCAGTCCCCAGGCTTCTTCCCTGTGGACAACAGACATCACCAGGGCTCCATCCACATTGAGCTTTGCGAGGCCCCTGCCTGTGAAGAGCCTCCTCCTCCCCCTGATGCCCACCAGCCTGGTTTAGACGCAGACTCTAAAAGGTTTCGGATGAGCCTGAGTGCTTCCTGGGGGGACTCTGAGAGCTTGAGGCCAGTGGGGGGCAAAGGCAGCAACAGCAGCTTCCTGAGCTCTCCCTCCGAGTCCTCGGGGTACATCACCTTGCATTCTGACTCCCTGGGCTCAGCCTCCTAGTGGATGGTGGGGAAGGGTGGTGCTCCCCACCACAGAGTATCTGGCCCTTCACACCCAGGCTCCCTCACCATGGGCCAGGGGTGAGAAAGGTCAATGAGCTCTTGATTTCTCCTCTTCTGCTATTACACAGGCCTAGGCCTTGGGGTAGTTGGAGCTGAGTAAAAACACCAAAGAATCGCTCTCTCTCCTCCTTCCCCCTCCCCTGCCAAGAAGCCCAACGGAGCTAAAGTTGGAGCTGCTGGTTCCAGTTGGAGATGAGGAACTGCAGACCCGTGGAGGCTGGGAACCCAAGGGCAAAAGGCAGGGCTCTGCTGCATGCAGACTGAGCTCAGATCTGCAGGAGAGAAGAGGGAAGGGTGAGCTGGCATGGAGGAACCTGGCATTGCAGCCGAGAATCCCACGCGGGGTAGAAACAAGATCATGAGGTCTTCTCTCCCTTTCTCCTTCCCTCTTCCTTTCCCTTTTTCTTTCCCCTGTCTCCCCACTCCCTCTTCCTTCCTCCCCTCTCCCCGCCTTCACTCTACTCGATCCATTTTCCACTAACTGTAGCTCCACCCTTCTCCCCCAACCCTGTATGCTCACCCCTTGGGTCCATGGAAGGAGAGAAAAGATCCTCTCTGGGATCTCTAAAAGCACAGGGGCATGCAAAAGCCCAAATCCGTTTCCCTCTTCACATGCCTCAGGCCTGTTCTGCCTCAGTTTCCCCATCTGTAAAGGATAGGGGATACTAATTACTTAACTCTCAGGGCTGTGGTGAGGACTCATGTCCTTCGTGTGTGCAGAATGGGGCAGTGGGGTAACAGTTGGGATGGCCAGTCTAGGGAGAACTGATGTCCAGATGTCCATATCTGTATTCTCTACTGCCCCTCATGATCACCAGCTGGGAGCGTGCAAGACAGTGGGTGTCCTGGGTGAAAAAGGGACAGCATCAGGGCATTGAGCAATACATAGGCCAGGACCATGCATTCCAGGAAGCCTTTCCCAGCAGCCCACAGCTCAGTCCTCCTCTCCCATTCTGGCTTGGCTTGAAGGTCAGGGGATAGGCCTTCCTTCTCCAAACCATTGCAGGACTCCCTGGGTCTCAACCCCAAATCAGAGCAGAGATGCCCAAGCCTTGCAGCATCTCCAAGGGCAGGGGGCAAGAGGTGGGGAGCAGTCCACAGAAGCCCAGTCTGTACAAAGGCTAACCTGAATCTTTCCTTCTCGAGCAATTAAAAAGACACCTGAGCAGGGAGGAGTTTAGGGATTTCGGTTTCCGGGAGGGACCACACTTCTCAGGTCACTCTTTGCAGTCACAATGGGGGTGGGGGGTGGGCTGGGAGTGGGGGTCTCACACACACACACACACACACACACACACACACACACATAGTGTAAATAGCAATCCGACTGTGGCTGATTTTCTTAGAGCTGGAGGCCCCTCTCCAGAAAATGCTGCTGTGCCTTTAAGGACTGAACATATGTTGGTCAGTCAGCGACCTCCTTTGGGGTAAGTGACTGCTTCCTGCTTCCCTTCAACCCAGGGCAAGGGGAAAGATATGGCTTTAAGCAATTATTTAAAATTTGTAATACTGTCTATTTTTCCACACACATTTATAGCATCAAAACAGTCACATGGCAATACTTAGAGGCTAATGCAGTCAGGGCACGAAATCCCAACTCTTTGAACCCAGTTTTTACACAATTTTAGAAAAAAACCATCTCATCCAAGGAGCATTTATTTATAAAGCACCTGCTTTGAGCTGGGTACTGTGTTGGGCCCCTGGGGATACAAAGACAGGAAAAGAAATCCTTCCTCCCTTCAAGGAGCTTAGACATTCAACTGGAGGTGTTTACATCTTACTGAAATCAGACATTAGAACTCCAGCAGAAATATCCATCCCTGGTGGGGAGAGGCCAGGGTGCTGGCCAGCTAGGGGCTGCTGTCGCATTTGGGGTTCCAGGTTTGGGCCCTCCTCCTTTGCACAATGACCGTGATGTTCACACTAGTGTTTATGGGGCTCACACCACTCCTTCGAAGTACACTGTGTGTATGTATTTTGCAGTTGTAAAGAGTCTGTTGCATCCACGTTGTCTGATGCACCCCAAATGTCTTTCTACTGGTTTGTCTATCCAGAGTGATTTATTTGTCTTTGCTTACCCTAAAGTGGGGAGCACTGGGGACCTGTTTATAATTTTTCTTCCTTCTTTTTTTGGGACAATTTGCCAATTCTCTTCTGTACAGGACTGAATAAAACTCCCCCTGGAAGGTTTGCACTTGGCTTATAGGCCTGGCTTCATGCTTCCCTAATCTACCCCAGTTACCCTCAGGTGGAGAAATCATCTTGCTCGTACCATATTGGACAGAGCCCATTGAATTAATAATATTAGACCATTTAAGAGTTTCATAGCACATTACTTTATAGCAGTCCTATGAGCTGGATCTTATATGTATTCTCCCCATTTTACAGATAGGTTAGAAAGATTAAGTATTTTGCCCAGGGTCACATCAGTAGTAAGTGTCAGATGTGGGATTTGAACTTGGGTTTTTAGACATTCCAAGTCTAATGCTCTTCAACTATACTATACTACCCATAAAATATGTCCGAGGGCCAGAAAACATACTGTTCTCTGGGGACCAATTGTTTGATGCCAGCTGACTGGTCCTCCCTATAGCCAGAGCCATTTCCTTCATTGGAACTTGAGGTAGTCACCACCACATTAGGTCTGAGCTCTCAGGGTCTCTTCCACTTCTCCAATCTTTTTCCTCTAACATTTGGCAAAATCCCCCTTACCTCTGGCCAATTCAACAAACATTTATTCAAAGTACCTACTGTGTGTTAGGGACTAATGAAAGCAAAAATGAAAACCCTCAAAAATTTACATTCTATTAAGGGCATTGAACTTGAAAATCATTTTTTCAACCCTTACCATGTGTCAGATACAAAAGTGAGATTGTCCATGTCTTGAAGGAACTTAAATCCAATGGGAGAGACCACCCCTATGGGAAAGAGAGGGGCAACGAAGGAAGCTTTGGTCTAGGAACTGGCGAGTAGAGCCACAGGCCAGTGGCAATGATACTGTTTATTTGGCTATCGTCACTAGAGGCAGGGCACACACACAAGGTGCCTGGGGTGGATGGCAGTGTGGGATATGAAGTATGGCCTGCACTTAGCTAGGTCTAGGTATAGTGGGTTAGATAAGTTTGTACTCAAAACAATGTGCAAATGTGTAGTATGGGCACACGTGAGTAAATATAAAGAAAGAAAGTAATTTCTAGAGGGAGGGACCACTAGTAATGGGGGAGGGGAGAGTCAAGAAAGGCTTCACAGAGCAGAAAGCATCCTAGCTCTCTTGAAAGAAGCTAGGGATGGTAGGAGAGTGGCAGCACAAGGCATTCCAGAGTTCAGGGAGCCACTTTACCAAGTCTCCCAGGCAGAAGATGGAATGTTACACGTGGGGAACAGTTGGCAGGCCAGTTTAACTGGAATAGAGAATGTGCAAAAGAGAGTATTCTTAATTAAAACTGGAAAGGTGGATGGAAGTTAGATTGTGAAGAACTTTAAATGCCAGACTCTGGATTTTGTATTTTAACCTAAAAAGTAAGGGTCAGCTCTGTGTTTTAGGAATACTAATTGGGTCACTGCACAAAGAATGGACTGTTGAAAAAAGATAAAGAAGGGAAGACCAATATGGCAGCTCTTGTAATAGGTCCAGGCAAGAGGTGATAAAGGCCTGAATAATCATTGACATTTATAAACTGATTTACAGTTATCTCATTTAATTATCATAAAAAGCCTATGTGATAGACACCACTATTTTATAGATCAGAGAACCAATCCAGAAAGACAATATTACTTGCCAGGGGGTCAGATGGCTAGTCAGTGTCTGAGGTGGGATTTGAACCCAGTTCTATCCTGATTACAAGTCTACTGCTCTATCCCCTAAGCCAAATCAGGGGAAAGGTTGTGTGAGTTGACTAGGGGACCAATTCCAGAAATGCTGTAGAATTAGAATCAAGACTTGCCCATCGATTGAATGTAACAATCAGCTGCCCTATGGCACCACTCCTCTGTCTTCTTAGACAAAATTTCCTTCCCTACTGACCACTTTCCTCTTCCATCTTGTCTCCGTTATGATGTCAGCTTCTTGAGGGCAGGCACAAGAATTATGGTGCTATCAATTGAAGTGAAGAGGTGCAGAAGAGGGATGGTTGTGAGGTGGAGGGTGACAGAGCAGACACAAGTTCCATTCCAGACATAGTGAGTTTTAGGGGCAGCTAAGTGGTGCGATGGATAGAGTACTGGCCCTGGAGTCAGGAGGACCTGAGTTCAAATCCAATCTCAGACTAGACACTTGACACTTACTAGCTATGTGACCCTGAGCAAATCACTTAACCCTAATTGCCTCGCCAAAAAAAAAAAAAGTTGAGTTTTAGATGCTTATAAAAGTAGATGTCCAGGGACAGCTAGGTGGTGCAATGGATAGAGCACCAGCCCTGGATTCAGGAGGACCTGAGTTCAAATGCAGCCTCAGACATATAACACTTACTAGCTGTGTGACCCTGGGCAAGTCACTTAACCCCATTCATTGCCTAACCAAAAGGAAAAAAAAGTAGATGTCCAGCAGGTATTTAGTGACATGGGAGTGGAGGGAGAGAGAGAGAAAGGAAGGGAAATTAAGGCTGGAAAAGTAGATTTGGAAGTCACCTGTAGATAAGTGAACCCATGGGAGCTCATAAGCTCACTGAGGGACACTGTAGAGAAGAGAACCAAAACAAATGTAGAAATTTTCAAGAGGAGAAAACTAGGGGGGGCGAAATAAGAAAATGTGAAACATAAGCATCAATGTTTTAACAGAACTAAGGGTTCTCGTCCTAAGAGAAACCACAAAAGTCTTGACTTTGATAGATCAGTGTTCACCCAATCCCATTCTTACTTTTCCAACCTGCCCTAGAAGCTTTGGTTAAGGAGGCTCTGCCTAAAGACTCCTCCCCTGGGCTTCATAACCTTCGTTGCTGACATCTCTATTACCTTTTCTAGAGGTCTTGATGGTTCCAGCCCCAATGTCCCATGCCCTTTTCTGCCAGATTGGGCTTCCCTTATTCAGTAACCCATGTTAAGATTGATTCTATTCAGAATTTCAATGATAAAGAGAGCTTAAGAATCACCTAGTCCAGTCTCTTTACAGAGGATAAAACAAGGTGGTGATTTGCGCAGAGATAGCTGACTCATGGCAGAATTGGGCTGAAACTAGGTTCATTGGCTTTGTGTTTAATGTGCTTTTCACTACGTCCTAAAGTTTAACCCAGTTGTTTTTAATTCTAGGGTTATATCCAGGCCTGTTTGTGGCTGACTTTGAGCAGATTATATCAAGTCCTGATACAGGAGAGCAGTTTGGTTCAACAAAAAAAGACATTTTAGGGGCAGCTAGGTGGTGCAGTGGATACAGCACTGGCCCTGGATTCAGGAGGACCTGAGTTCAAATCCGGCCTCAAACACATAGCACTTACTAGCTGTGTGACCTTGGGCAAGTCACTTAACCCCATTGCCTAATCCCCCCCCCAAAAAAAGACATTTTGAGTCAGAGCATTTACCACTCATGTGACCTTAAGCAAGTCATTTGACTATGGCCTTAGTTCTCTTATCTGTACAAGGAAGAGTTGGAGCTAGATTGCCTCTAAAGGCCTTCCCTGGTCTAAATCTATCATCTTATGATCCAGTGTTTCTTAATTGAAATGCATAATTATGCAAAAGAGAGTTGGTCTAACATTCACACAAGAAAAACAAAGTGGACGAAGGATGCCTCTTGTCAGAATTATGATATGCAATTGGCTAGACAACCCATAGAGCTGGTCCATCAGTACATATATCTTAGACACTGAAGAGGAACAGTAACTTCATCCGTAATTGAATTTGAGGAAGAGAGCAGGAAGCCATTTGGGAAGCGTCACAGCCTTCTCAATGACCCTGTCTGAAACAAAAGCTCATGTTTCTGATGCCATATATTCTTCTTATGATTCTATATATCTGCAAAGCACAGAATACTGTGATTTCCAGAGACTCCAAATTCCAGGGCACCTAAAAGTAATAGAAAGACCCATGATGGGTAGTATGAAGCATACTACCAAAATGAATGCACACAAGAAGTGTCATAAAAGATACCATCAAAGAGATAAAACCTGAAAAGATGGGCCAATCATGTAATAATGATAACCACATTCATATAGTGTTTTAATATCTGAAAAGCACTTTGCAAATATTATCTCATTGGATCCATACGACAACCCCTGGAGGTAGGGGCTATTATCTCCATTTTACAACTGAGGAAACTGAATCAGAGGTGAAGTGACTTGTACAGGGGTCACACAGGTAGCAAGTGTCCAAGGCCAAATTTGAGCTTGGGTCTATCCTGACTCCAGGCCCAGAGCTCTAACCACTATACCATCAAGCTCATATAACAAGAGTAAGAGATATCAACCGGTGATGAAAAGGACTTATGCTGCGTTAAGAATGTTAAGAGACCTAGAAGGAGGCCCTCAGTTTGTCGAGTGGCCACCCTGTGGAAGATTTATGGCACAGCTGTGTGTAAGAGCTACACAGGATGAGAAGAGGTGGGTGAGTTGTGACCTGTGTCATTTTAGCATTGAAATATAATATCTGGGCCTAGTTTAATAGTAGAGCCATTAGGCAAGTATCAAGTCAACTCTTTGCAACTTCTGGCTCTTCCTGTCTCGAAGCTATCCTGTGCCGTCCCCACCCCCATCCCCCAGCTTCCTGTTTCCTGCCGTGAGAAGGCCCATCCATAATGCTCACTGTACCAATTTATCCTCCAGCCTGCTCCTCCTCCACAACAGCCACCTGGCCCTCTGCCAATGATGATCTGCCTGAACTCATTCATTTAGTCTGTATTTATCACCCAATCAAGATTCTGTTCCCTGCTGTCTATCCACCCTCAAGACACAACCCTTTCTTCCTCAGAGAGTTCACTGTTTGGCTGTCAGTCTTTCTCTCCTCCCCAACTCCTGCCTTCATACTAGGGACTTCAACATAGATATTGGTATTCCCTCAAATACCCTAGATTCCCAGTTAACCCAAATGACTTCATTTCCCTGACCTACTTCCCCACCCTACCTAAGCTACACTTATAGCCATACCCTTGACCTTGTCATCCCCATAAGGGTTCCACTTTCATGTTCATGAACTCTGAAATTCCTGCATCTGATCACAATATTTTATTATTCCATCTTTCAACCCCTACTCCTACTCTTCATTGTCATTACAGCTTCCATTGCTCTGTTATTTCCCAGGCCACCACCTGGGATACTGGTAATAGCTATGATGAGTGAATTCAGCTCTATGCTAGCCTCTCCACCCAAGTTCCTTGTCTTCTTATCCTTTCATTGATCATGCTTTGCCAGCCCACCATCAAATGCCTTTGCTCCTAGTCCACTACCATCTTTCCGGTTACCCAGGCATCATTCTCAACTGTGTTATCACATGTTATCCAATGTGTTACTACATTTGTCAATAACATGTCCTTCATAATATCTCTCATAGACACCCCCTTCTCTCCTCTAACAGTGCCACCACCATTGGGCTGGCCCTCATTGCTTAATGCCTAGACTATCGCAATGGCCTTCTGGTGGGTCTACCTGCCTGCTATCTCTCTCCATTCCAGCCCATCCTTCACTCAGATGTCAGACTGATCTTCTCAAAATATAGGTCTGACCACATCTCCCCCTGACCTCCATTCAATAAACTCAGGTGGTGCCCTATCTTATCCAGGATCAAATATTAAATCCTATGGCATTCAAAACACTTCATAACCTGGGCTCCTCCTTACCTTTCTAATTTTCATTCACCTCACTCCCCCCAACATACGCTGAGATCCATTGATGTTGGCTTCCTTGTTTTTTCTCCCATAAGACTTCATTTCCCAACTCAACTCATTTTCACTGGCTGTCCGTCCTGATTAAAATTCTCTCATACCCATCTGGTTTCCCTGGCTTTCTTCAAGTCTCAGCTAAAATCCCACCTTCTACAAGAAGATTTTCCCAATCCCCCTTAGTGCCTGCCTCTGTTGATTAGCTCCAATGTATTCTGTATATAGCTTATTTGCACATAGTTGTTTGCATGCTGTCTTCCATTAGAACATAAGCTCCTTGGAGAAGGGACTATTTTAACCTTTTTTTGTATCCCTAGTGCTTAACACCGTGCCTGGCACATAGTAAACACTTGATAAAAGTTTGTTGACTGACTGACTGACTGACTGACTAACTGAAGGATACTCTCAGTTGCGGGGCCCAGGTGACTGACAGACTGACGGACAGGATCAGAACTTTGTTTAGTCCAGCTCCCCCTTCTCCTCCTCAGTTTCTTTTTGATCATAGATTTAAAGCTAGAAGGGACCTAAGATGCCACTAGTCCAATTCCCTCATTTTACAGATGAGGAAACTGAGGCCCAGAGATAAAGTAACTAGTCAGAGCTCACACAGTAGTGAGTGACAAAGTTGAAATTTGAACCCACATTCTTTGACTCCAAATTCACTAACAATGCTTGAGTTATGTCCTTCCCTAACAAAACCCTAGCACAAGTTTACAATAGAAACACTTCATATCAAAGGGGAGAGATGAATAACATTGAAAGTAAGAAAATCATTGAACTAATAAATACAACTAGGAGCTGCTTTTATGAAAAACCCAATAAAATAGATAAACCATTGGTTAATTTGATTTTTAAAAGGAAAGAAGAAAACCAAATTACTAGTATCAAAAATGGAAAAGGGTGAATTAGCCACCAATGAAGAGAAAATTAAAGCAATTATTAGGAGCTATTTTGTCCAATTAGATGCCAAATCTGACAATCTAATGAAATGGATGAATATTTACAAAAATGGAAATTGCTCAGATTAGCAAAAGATGACATAGAATACTTAAATAACCACATCTTAGAAAAAGAAATTGAATAAGCCATCAATGAACTCCCTAAGACAAAACCCCCAGGTCCAGATGGACTCACAAGTGAAGTTTACCAAACATTCAAAGAAGAATTAATCCCCAAGCTACATAAACTATTTGGGAAAATGGGTGAAGAAAGAGTCTTACCAAATTCCTTTTGTGACACAAATATGGTGCTGATACCTAAACCAGGAAGACCAAAAATAGAGGAAGAAAACCATAGACTAATTTTCCTAATGAATATTGATACAAAAATTTTAAATAAAATACTAGCAAGGAGATGACAGCAATATGTCACAAGGGGGATTTACACTAGGAATGCAGGGCTGGTTCCATTAGGAAAACTATCAGCATAATTGACCATATCAATAACAAAACCAACAGAAATCATGTAATTATATCAATAGATGTGTAAAAAGCCTTTGACAAACTATAAAACCCATACCTATTAAAAACACTAGAGAGCATAGGAATAAATTGAGCTTTCTTTAAAATGATAAGTAGCATCTATTTAAAACCATCAGCAAGCAATATCTGTAATGGGGATAAGCTAGAAGCCTTCCCAATAAAATCAGGGGTAAAGCAAGAATGTCCATTATCACCTCTATTATTCAATATTGTACTAGAAATGCTGGTTATAGCAATATGAGCAGAAAAATAAATTGAAGCAATTAAAATAGGCATTGAGGAAACAAAACTGTCACTCTTTGCAGATGATATGATGGTATGCTTAGAGAATCCTAGAGAATCAACTAAAAAACTAGTTGAAATGACTAACAACTTTAGCAAAGTTGTGGGATATAAAATAAACCCACATAAATCATCAGCATTTCTATATATTACCAACAAAGTCCAGGATCTAAAGATAGAGAAATTCCATTTAAAATAACTGTAGACAATTTAAAATACTTGAGAGTCTACCTACCAAGACAAACCTAGGAATTATGAACACAATTACAAAACACTTTACACACGAAGTCACATCTAAAAAATTGGAAAAAATATTAATTGCTTGTGGGTGGGCTGAGCCAATATAATAAAAATGACAGTTCTATCTCAATTAATCTACTTATTCAGAGCTGTTCCAATCAAACTACCAAGAATTATTTTAGAGAGCTAGGAAAAAGTAATAACAAAATTCATCTTGAAGAACAAAAGGTCAAGAATATCAAGAGAATCAATGAAAAAAAAATTTGAAGGAAGGTAGTCTAACTGTACTAGATCTCAAGCTGTATTATAAAGCAGTAATCATCAAAGTAATCTGGTACTGGCTAAGAAATAGAGTGGTGGATAGATTAGAGTGGAATAGATTAGCTACAAAATACATAGTAGTAAATGACCATAGTAATTTAGTTTTGATAAACCCAAAGGTCCAAACTTATGGGAGAAGAACACTGACAAACACTGCTGGGAAAACTGGAAAACAGCGTGGTAGAAACTAGGTATAGAGCAATATTTCATACTGTATACCAAGATAAGATCAAAATGGCTACATGATTTAGACATGAAGGGTGATATCATAAGCAGATTAGGGGAGCATGAAATAGTTTACCTGTCAGATCTATGGATAAGAAAAGAATTTAGGTCCAAATAAAACAGAGAGCATTATGAGATGTAAAAGTGACAATTTTGATTATGTTAAAAAGGTTTTGCACAAATGAAATGAATTCAACCAAGATTAGAATAAGAGCAGAAAGCTGGGGGAAACAATATTTTTACAGCAAAGATCTCTGATAAAGGCCTCATTTCTCAAATATATGGAGAACTGAGTCAAGTTTATAAGAATACAAGTCATTCCCCAACAAATAAATGGTCAAAGGATATGAACAGGCAGTTTTCAGACAAAGAAATCAAAGCTATCTGTAGTCACATGAAAAAAATTCTCTGAATCACTACTGATTAGAGAAATGCAAATTAAAACAACTCTGAGGTACCACCTCACACCTGTCATTTTGGCTAATATGATAGAAAAGGACAATGATAAATGTTGGAGGGGATGTAGGAAAATTGGGACACTGATGCACTGTTGGTGGAGTTGTGAACTGATCCAATCATTCTGGAGAGCAATTTGGAACTGTGGCCAAAGGGCTATAAAATTATGCATTCCCTTTGATCCAGCAATACCACTACTAGATCTGTATCCCAAAGAGATTAAGAAAAAAAGGAAAAGGACCTATTTCTACAAAAATATTTATAACAGTTCTTTTTTGTGGTGACAAAGAACTGGAAATTGAGGAGATACCCATACTGGGGAATGGCGGGACAAGTTGTGGTATATGATTGTAATGGAATATTATTGTGCAATAAAAATAATGACTAGGATGCTTTCAGAAAAACCTGGAAAGACTACATGAATTGATGCAGAGTGACGTGAACAGAGCCAAGAGAACATTGTACACAGTAACAGCAATATTGTATGATGAACAATCGTGAATGACTTAGCTGTTCTCAGAAATACAATAATCCAAGACAATCCTAAAGGACTCATGATGAAAAATGCTATTCACCTCCAAAGAAAGAACTGATGGAGCCTGAATACAAACTGAAGTATTCTATTTTTCACTTTCTTTCTTTTCTTTTCTTTGGTTCAGATTTTCTTCCACATGATGAGGATTATGGAAATGTGGTTTACATGATTGCACATGTATAATCCCTATCAACCAGATTGCTTACTAACTCAGGGAGTGGGGAGGGCAAGGAGGGAGGGAGAGAATTTGGAACTCAAAATTTAAAAAAATGAATGTTAAAAATTCTTTTTACATGTAATTGGGGGAAAATAAAATATTATTAAAAATAAAACATATCATACCTATAAATAATAAGGCCATCAATTCTCAAACTTTTTAGTCTAAGCATTTTTTTACACTCTTAAAAATTACTAAAGAGCTTTCATTTTTGTGGGTTATTTCTATCAATATTTTCCACATTAGAAATTAAAGCTGATAAAATTTTAAAATATTTATTAATTTAAAATAATAGTAAATCTATTACATATGTTTAACGTTAATAATTTTCCAAAAAATTAATGAGAGGACTGACATTGTTTTGCTCATTTTTTTGTATCTCCTTAATGTTTCAGTTAATGGAAGACAGATGTATTCTCATGTCTACTTCTGTATTCAATCTGTTGTGATATGTTGTTTTGGTTGAAGTATATGAAGAAAGTCTGGCATGACAAGGAAGGAAGGAATATTTTAATAAGCGAGTAACACCTTAGCATTGTTATGAAAATAGTTTTGACCTTTAAGATCTCCTGAAAGGGTCTCAGGGACCTTGAAGGGTCTAAGGACCACACTTTGAGAACTTTCTACCAATAGCCTCCAGAAGAGTTGTTACCTCACACCCATTAGTACTTAAAATTCCAACATTCTTGATGCTTTTGTTTGGTTTTAAACACTACTCTCTACAGCTCACCTTCAGTAATAGTGGTAATATAAGGCACTGCCCTTTACAAAGGTAACGGTCTTTGTAGTTGACTGTCTGCTCAAGTTACAACTCAAAGAGTCTTCCATCTTTTTTCTGGATAGAATATTTACTGATATTAATATTTGCTTATGTAGCTATCCCAGCAACACTAAATTGCCTTTCAAGTCTTTGTGAGCTTCCTTGCTAGATGATCTCAGGAGTTATAATGTTTATATTTTGCATGATTCCAAATTCTATGACTGAGACTTTCTGAGACTCTTCTCAAATTGGTTAGCTACTGCTGGTATAAGACTTCCATGACATTTCCAACTCAACATTGTATGTATTTTCCCTAGGGACATGGCTCCTTCCCTGAGAAAAGTTCTAACTTAAGTCTGTGGTTGAACTGTGATATAATGTTGTACTCTATAGCATGAGGAAGGCTGTTAATATCTGTAGCTATTTCTTGCATTTCCAATTTTTTTTACCTAAGTGAATCTTATAATTTATCTCCATATATTCTCTTCCTAATTAGTATCATTTTATCTCTGTGAAGTGTTCTCTTCTCCCCAGTAAGAGGTTTGGTAATTAGGCTCCAATTATTTTCTGAAGCCTCATCCTACCTAGAATTGTAGAATGGTATACATCCTCATCTAATTTATAGAAAATGATTAGGGTTTTTTTCTCTTCAAATCTCTTAATAATTCAAATTCTGTCAAAATTTTCAGAGTATCTAGTAAAACACCCTCAATATTTTTATTCCTCAGGCAAATGGCATGTCTTTAATTAAGGGTTTTCTTGTGCCTCTATTTTTGTTACTAAGCCCCCATGCTCTACACATTACATTTAGATCACTCTTATTAGTCCCCATACTTAATAATAGGTACAGTAAATAACAGATAGTAATATCTAAATATTCAAATAATTAAAATGATATCCCAGGAATGGTTTCATTTGTAAAAGGAAAAACACATTGGAAAACTATTTTTTTAGAATTCAAAATATTTTTCTGCAGTAGATTCTTATTACACTAGATTATCCAATAAATCCCAGATGTATTTCTCTAGTGGATGCCTGCCAATGCAAAGGGCACCACCAATAAATCCCAGATGATTTCTCTACTACATAATAGGTATATTCTGTGCCTGATAGGTGGACTCAACAGTGTAGCCCCTCAAACCCAGTATGGGCCACCCATACATTCTCTAGGCTTGTTTGCCCCAATGTGGCAGGTCTTACATCTCAGAGAAGAACCACCACCATGTAACTCTATCTCAAACTGTCTCAGGTTCCTAAAATTAATCATTTTGTGTTGAAGATACACTACCCCCTACTTATCACTGTAGCTCCTGGGCCCCCACTGGTGTGATTCCTAGTTATACAAAATCAATCACAATGATGACATATTAATTCTTAAACTTGCAACAATCACTAAACAATAAGGTAAAATAATAGTAATTATTTCTTCACAGCTACCCAACATAAGGTAATTCGGGAATAATCAATACATTACAGTTAGCACATAAAGCTAGATCAGTTTTCTATCAATGCACATAATATCTTAGCAAAGAGGCACACGAGTGAGGACAGCTTATGTGCTCAAAGAATGTCACTTGAAATGCAGGTATTTATGTCTTGGCCCTCCCATGAATAATTGGCACTGCAGGAAGCTGTTTGTTTTTCCTAACTTGCTTTCTGGTCCTCTGTACTAGGCCTATCTGCTCCTCTTCTCTCCAAATGATGAAGCAGCAACAATTTCTTTTAACTAACAATCACCCTTAAAAGGATAATAATGTTATACCTTTATAGTGACAAAGTTTCTTTATGCCAGAAAATAAGCAGCAAACTCAACCCATGTCTTCGCTCAGCCAGCTGCTACAGTGTCCAGTCAGTTTCTTTGAACAATACAGCAAAGATCACAGCAAACCTGCTAGGTGTAGGACAGCTAGGTGGTGCAGTGGATAGAGCTCTGGCTTTGGAGTCAGAAGGACCTGAGTTCAAATTTGACCTTAGACACTTGACACTTCCTAGCTGTGTGACCCTGGACAAGTCACTTAACCCCAATTGCTTCACTAAAAAGAAAAAAAACCCTGCTACATGTAAAGAAGCCCAGGCAGCTCTTTCTCAACAGAACTGTGTTTTCCCATTTAAACCAAAGGCAGGGGTGGGGTAGAGGGAGGAGTGGGGGTGGGGTGGCAGCAGAGCACACAGCCAGACACATCAGAGAAGTTTCAGTCTCTGAAATATATATCAATCAATCAACAAACATTTATTTAATGCCTACTGTGTGCCAGGCACCGTGCTAAGTGCTGGGAGTACAGAAAGAAGGAAAAGAGAGTCTTTGTCCTAAGGAGCTCAAATTGTAATGGGGGAGACAAGAAGCAAACAGATGTACAAAGCAAGCTAAATACAGGATAAATAGGAAGTCATTAAAAGAGGAAAGGCACTCGAATTAAGAGAGGTTGGGAAAGGCTTTCTGTAGCAGGTAAGGCTTTAGTTGGGACTTGAAGCCAGGGAGGTCAGTAAGTGGAGATAAGGAAAGCATTCTAGGCATAGGGGACAGTCAGAGATGATGCCCATAGCTGAGGGATGATGTGTCTGGCCAGGAGGCCAGTGTCACTGCATTGAAGAGTATGTGTCAGGGAATAAGATATAAAAAGATGGGAAAGGTAAGAGATAACTAGATTATGAGGGGTTTTGAATGCCAAACAGAACATTTTGTATTTGCTCCTGGAGGCAGTAGGGAAACAATGGAATTTATTGAGTTGGGGAATGACATGATTGGACCTGCATTTTAGGAAGATTACTTTGGTGGCTAAATAGAGGATGGATCAGACTGGGGAGGAAGGTAGCCCTACCAACAGGCTAGTGCCACAGTCCAGGAGTAGTGATGAAGTTCAGCACTAGAGTGGTGGCAGTGTGAGGAGAGAAGGAGGCTTATTTGAGAGATGTTGCAAAGGTAAAAAAGAAAAGAAAAGAAAAGAAAAAAGGCAACAGCTTGGATATGGGTGGTAAGAGATAAGGAGGAATCCAGGATGATTCCTAGGTTGTAAATCTGAGGGCCTGGGAGGATGGTGTTTCACTCTATAATAATACAGAAGATGGGGATTGGGGGGAGGATTTGAGGTAGAGGGAAGATCACCAGTTCTGTTTCGGACATATTGAGTTTAAGATGTGTACTGGATATCTAGATTCAAAATGTGTGTTGGTCAATTGGAGATTCAAGACTGGAGGTCAGCAGAGAAATTAGAGGAAAGGTCAATTTGAGAATCATTAGCATAAAGATGGTAATTAAATCCATAGGAGCTGATGAGGTCACCAAATAAAGTAGTATAGATGGAGAAGAGAAGAGGGCTCAGGACAGAGCCCTGAGGGACACCCAAGGTTAGAAGGCATGATCTGGAGGAGGAGTCTGAGGGAAGCAGTCAGATAGGTAGAAGGAGGTCTAAGGGAGAGGGGAACCCCAATAACCTAGTGAGAAGAAAGTATCAAGGAGGAGAGAGTGATGTACAGTATCAATGGCTGCAGAGAGGTAAGGGGAATGAGGATTGAGAAAAGGCCTTTGGATTTGGCAACTAAGAGGTCATTAGTAACTTTAGAGAGAGCAGTTTTGGTGGAATGACAAGGTCAGAAGCCAGATTGTAAAGGATTAAGAAGTGAGTGAGAGAAGAGAGAGTAGAGGCATCCATTGTGAGGAGTTTGGCTACAAATGGCAGAAGAGATATAGGATGATAGCAAGGGATGGAAGGATCTAATGGGGGTTTTTTGGAGGATTGAGGATACATGGACATGTTTGTAGAGAGTAAGGAAAGAGCCAGGAGAGAAAGAGAGAGTAAATGAAAGAGTGGGGATAACAGAGGGGGCAATCTATTGGACAAGACAGGATGGAATGGGATCACCTGAGCAGGTAGAGGGGTTTGCCTTGGTAAAGAGTGAGGCCACTTGATCATATGAGAAGAATATGAAGAAGGAGAAAAAGGAAGAAGGCACCAGAGTGGTAGGAGATGAGGAAGAGTGCAGAAGAGGGAGCTCACAGCAAATGGTGTCATATGAGACAAAGTTCTATAAAATATGAGACAAAGTTCTCAGCTGAGACAGTAGGAAGAAGGGGAGCCATGGGAAGTTTGAGGAGGTTTGGCAAAGTTTGGAAGAGCTATTGTGGTGAATTAGAGAATGAGCTGATAAGATACAGTGGGATTGCCCAGTAGCAGCGAGGGCCAATGTAAGATTGTGTAACATAAATTTGTCATGGACCCTGTCAGAACTGTTGCATGATTTTCTCCACCTTCGTTCAATAGCACGTGTGTAGACACAAAGGTGACAAATGGTGGGAGTGATCCTAGTCTAAGGTTTGGCTGGATATAATTGGCAGTATGATAAGGGGTTGAGGGATTCAAAAGAGGAGGTCATTGTAGAGCCGATAGGCAGAATTCAGCTATCTTCCAATGAGTCTTTCTCTAGCCAGTCAGTAGCCTCTCCCATATAGCTGCAGCCTTCCTATCAGCTTACTGATCTTGCCAGGGTTTCCTCCCATTTCTCCTGCTGGTTTGCCTCCTTAACTGCTCTTATCGTCACTGTCTCCTCTCCTGCTGAGTTCTTCACTCAATAGCTCAAATCAGAGCCTCTTGATGCTCAATGATTCATCTTTCCCTTTTGAGGTAAAACTCTCAAAATCCACCTTTCTGGGTTTTAAAAATATTTGTTTTAATCAGACAAGATCCATTCTCCCTCCCACCTCAACCCTTCCCCATCCCCAAGTGAGAATACAAGGAAAACAAAGCCCATTACACATATGTATAGTCAGTCAAAGCAAATTTCCATTTTGGCCACATCTAAAAACTTTGTCCCATTCTGCATTCTGAGTCTTTCACCTCTGTATCAGGAGGTGGGTAGCATGTTTCATTGTTAGTCCTCTGGCATTCTGGTTGGTCATTATGCTGATAAGGTTCAGCACAATAGTATTCTGTCAAATCTATATACCATAATTTGTTCATCCATTTGCCAGTTTTGGGACATTCCCCTCGGATTCCCATTTTTTGTCATATCAAAAAAGAGCTATAAATATTTTGTACATCCTTAGAGTTAGTTTTACTTAGGACTAATCCCTCCCTTAAACTCTAATTCCCCACTCCTTCTTTCTTTCTCTCCTATTTCCATGTTGAGTGAAATGTATTTCTGTACCCAATTCTGCATATGTGTACTGTTCCTTCTTTTGACTAGTTCACATGAGAGAAGTTCATGTGTCAGCTTATCCTCCCAACCCCTTATTTTTATGTATATAGATGTCTACTCATGCACCCTTGTTATATGAGAGAATTTTCCCTAACCTTCCTTTCCATTTCCCAGTGTACTCTACTCTTAAGATCAAGACATAACAGACTGAGTTCAAATCTGGCCTCAGACACTTACTAGCTACGTGACCCTGGGCAAGTGACTTAACCCCATTGCCTAGCCCCCTCCCCCCCTAGAAAAAAAGGCAAAACAGAGCCACTCCCAGGCCTTGTCTAATTGGGCTCCCTCTATGATCCTTGATGATAATAGAATTCAGAGGGGACACATGTATCATCTCCTCATGTATTTTTTAGTGATTTTAAAAAAATCAATTCAATTTTATTTCCAAATTCTCTTCTTCTCTCCTCCTCACCCCATCCATTGAGAAGTCAAGAAAAACAAAACCATTACAAATATGCATAGTCATGCAAAATAAATTTCTGTATTAGCCATGTCCATAAAAAGAAAAGAAAGAAGAAAATATGCTTCAATCTGCACTCTATCTGGAGGTGAATAGCATTTCATCATGAATTCTTTGGAATTGTGGTTGGTCATCACAGTAATATGTTATTAAATCTTTCCCAGTTAAGTATCTTACCATGTAGTTGTCCTCCTGGTTCTGCTCATTTCACTTTGCATTAGTTCGTACAAATCTTCCCAGATTTCTCTGAAACCACCCCTTCCATTGTTTCTTACAGCACAATAGGATCCCATTGTATCCATATAGCATAACTTGTTCAGCCTTTCCTCTAGTGATGGGTGTCTCCTTAGTTTCCAATTCTTTGCCACCACAAAAAGAGCTATTATAAGTATTTTTTGCACATATGGATCTTCTTCCTTATTTTTAATCACTCTGGAGAATAGACCTAGTAATGGTATTGCTGAGTCAAAGGGTATGCTCAGTTTAACAGCTTTTGGAACATAGTTCCAAATTGCTCTCCAGAATGGTTAGGCTAGTTCACAACTTTACCAACAGTGCATTAGTATACCTGTTATTTGTTATTTTCCCTTTTTGTCATCTTAGGCGATCTGATGATTACTTTTATTTCATCTTCATTGGTTGGGAATTTGCCTTTTTCATTACTGTTACTGGTAATTTGGTTTTCTTCTTTTTTAAAATCAAATTATCCATTGACTTATCTAATATATCGTTATCCCCCCAAAAAAACCAGCTCCAAATTTTATTAGTTTAATGGTGATTTTTTTTTCTTGCTTTCAGTTGTGTTGATCTCTCCTTTGATCTCCAGGATTTCTATTTTGTTTTGTTTAATTAGTAGTTTTTAATTTGTTAACTTTCTATTTTTTCTTTAGTTGCATGCCCAATCCACTGATCTACTTTTTCTCTCTTTTGTTAATGCAAACATTTAAAGATGTAAAATTTCCCCTAAGTACTGTTTTGGTTGTATCCCACAAATTTTGACATATTGTCTCATTGTTTCTATTATCTTAAATGAAATTACTGATTGTTTCTATGCTTTGTTTTTTGACCCACCCATTCTTTAGGATTAAGTTATTTAGCTTCCAATTAATTTTCAATCTATGCTTCAAAGGCCCATTATTAAATATAATTTTTATTGCTTTATGATAAAAAAATGAAGCATTTAGTGTTTTTGCTTTTCTGCATTTGTTTATGAGGTTTTTATGTCCTAATATATGGTTAATTTTTGTGAAGGTGCCAAGAAATGGATATGCATCTTTCTATTCCCATTCACCATTCTCTAGAGGTCTATCATATCTAACTTCTTAGAAACTCTATTAATCTTCTTAACTTCCTTCTTGGTTACAAATTCTAGGTCTGAATGCGGGTAAATTGAGTTCCACCACTATTATAGTTTTACTGAGTATTTTCTTTTGTAATTTAACTTTTTCTTTAAGAATTTAAATGTTATGTTATTTTTTTTTAAAAAGAATTTAAATGTTATGGCATTTAGTGCATATATATTCAATATTAGTATTAATTCATTATCTGTAGTATCTTTTAGCAAAATGTAGCTCCCCATTTATCTCTTTTGATCTATTTTTGCTTCTGCTTTGTCCGAGATTGTGATTTCTGTCACTTCCTTTTTTACTTCAACTGGAGCATAATAGATTCTGTTCTGGCTCCTCATTTTAACTGTATGTATGTCTTTCTATTTTGAATGTGTTTCTTGTAAAAAGCATGTCATCAGATTCTGGTTTCTAATCCATTGTGCTATCTTCTTCTGTTTTATGGGTTTATCCTATTTATATTTACAGTTATGATTGCTAATCATGTTTTCCTCTCTATTCTATCCTCATACTTTTTTTTTTACCCTGTCTCTTCTTTAAGAGTCTGTTTTGCTTCTGACCCCTGCCTTCTTTAATCTACCATCCTTCTTATCCCCACCCTACCCCCTTTCTCTTAACCTCTTTCTCTCCTACTTCCCTGTTAGGTAAAATGAATATCTGCAACTGACTATGTGTGCATGTATATTCTTCCCTTCTTGAACCAGTTCAGATGAGAGTGAGGTTCAAGTGTTGCTTATTCTCCACCAACTGCTCCCTCTAGTGTATAAATTCTTCCTTGTATGCCCTATTCATATATAATTCTCCCCTTTCTTCCTCTTCATTCCCAATGCATCCCTCTTCTCCACACTTACTTTTTTCTTTTGAGATCAGCCACATATAATAGAAGCATACCAAGTCTCTCTAAGTAGACTCCTCCAAATCACCTAGTGATAATAAAGTTCTGAGGGGTCACATATAGCACCTCTCCATCCAAGAATGTAAACCTTGTTTAGTTCCTTATGATTTGTCACTCATGTGTACCTTTTTCTCTTGAATCTAAATGTTTGAATGCCAAATGTTTCTATTTAGCTCAGGTCTTTTCATCAGCAATGTTTGAAAGGCCTCTGTTTCATTAAATATCCAATTTCCCCCGAAGAATAATACTCATTTTTCTTGGGCAGGTTACTCTTGGTTGTAACTCTAGATTCTTTGCCTTCTGGAACATCATATTTTAAGCCCTTGTTTCTTTATAGTGATGGCTGCTGATCATCTTGCATGATACTACCAACTGTGACTCCTTGGTACTTGAATTCTTTCTGGATGTTTGCAGTATTTTCTCCTTGACCTGGAAGCTGTGAATTTTGGCTATAATATTCATGGGAGTTTTCATTTTGGGATTTCTTTCAGGAAGTAGTTGTTTCATATTTCTACTTTGTCCTCTGATTCTAAGAGATCTGAGCAATTTTCCTTTATAATTTCTTAAACTATGATGTCTAGGCTCTTTTTTCTTTTTTCTTTTTGGTACATGGGCTTCAGGTAGTCCAGTTATTCTTAAATTATCTCTTTTCAATATATTTTCCAGATCAGTTGTTTTTCCTATGAGATAATTAACATTTTCTTGTATTTTTAAAAAAAGGTTTTTGACTATGTTTTATTATTTCTTGATGTCTTATGGAGTCATTGGCTTCCATTTGGTCAATTCTAATTTTTAAGGAATTATTTTCTTCAATAAGATTTTTTATCTCTTTTACCAAGCTGCTAATTCTCGTTTCATAATTTTCTTGCATAGCTGCAATATATAAATAATAAAAATATATTCATTTATGCAATATATAAGTAATATAAATACATATTTATTCATGCAACATATAAATAATATAGATGTTTATTTATGTAGTATATAAATTATATAAATATATGTTTTTACAATGTCTATAAATAACATAAATATATTTATGCAATATATGTAAGTAATATAAAATTCTGCAAGCATTTCTTTTCCCATTTTCCCCTCTACCACCTTTATTTGGTTTTTAACATCATCTTTTGCTCTTATTTCTATAATACTTCTAGGAATTTTTGTTGGGCTTGTGTCCAAGCTGCAGTTTTCTTTGAGTCTTTGTTTGCAGATGATTTGAAATCATTGTCTTCTTCTGTCTTGTGCTTCCCATCCTCACAGAAGCTTTTTATGGTCAAGTTCTTTTTTTTTTATTTCATTTTTAAAAAATTTTTTCCATATGCTTTTGAGTTGAAAATTTTTCTCCCTTTTCCTCCCCCCCCTCCCCAAGACGGTGTACAATCTGATATAGGCTTTGCATTTACATACCCATTAAACATATTTTCACATTAGTGAAGTTGTAAGTAAAAATTAAAACCAATACGAGGAACCATCAGAAAGAGGAAACAAAACTCAACAGAAGGTAAAAATAAGTGACAGCGATTCGACTTCCATAGTTCTTTCTTTGAATGTGAACAGCATTTTCCATCCTGAAGCCTCTGGAAATGTCTTAGATCCTCATAATGCTGAGAAAGGTTCAGTTTAACAATCTTAGGCATGCATAATGTGGCTGTTATTGCGTACAAAGACTTCTTGGTTCTGTTCACTTCACTCAGCATCAGACCATGTAAGTCTTTCCAGGTTTTTCTGAAGTCAGCCTGTTCATCATTTCTTACAGCACAATAGTATTCCATTACATTCATATACCACAACTTGCTCAGCCATTCCGCAATTGATGGGCATCCTCTCAATTTCCAATTCTTTGCCACCACAAAAAGAGCTGCTATGAATATTTTTGTACATGTGGATCCTTTTCCCATTTGTATGATCTCTTTGAGATATAGCCCTAGAAGTGCTATTGCTGGATCAAAGGGTATGCCCATTTTTATAGCCCTTTGGGCATAGTTCCAAATTGTTCTCCAAAATGGTTGGATCATTTCACAACTCCACCAACAATGTATTAGCGTTCCAATTTTCCCACATCCTCTCCAACATATATCATTTTCCTGTTCTGTCATGTTGGCCAATCTGATAGGTGTGATGTGGTAATAGGTTCTTTTTTTGTTTGTTTGTTTGTTCATTCTTTCAGACTACTTCTTGACTTTGGACTTTATGTTGATGTTGGACTCTGCTCATTTTGGAGTGGGGGTGGGGGTGGTGATAGTGGTGGAGATGTCTGGCCTGAATTTCTGTCTTCTTATGACCTTCTGCTGCTTTCATAGCTCTGTCTGGGAGCTTACAAGTTTTCAGTGTTTTCAAAGTGATGTGATCTAGAGAGAGATCTGCTCACTGCTCTCCTGGTCTCAGCTGTACGAGTTACTGACACAGGTTTAAGTCTGTTGGCTGGTATGTAATTGGGTTTTTGGTAGGTTACTGCTGTACTCAATCACTGTTAGTCTCCTGGGATGTTCTGCAGATTCAGAGTGACTGGACCGGTGGCTCCCCTTTGACTTGGTCTTCTGCCTTGGTTATGTCACTACAGGTTTACATGGAGGGCTAAAGGCTAAAACTGATCACCTCTTTGTTCCTGGAGACAGGGCTACACAGCTAAGTTTCTAACTTGTTCTGTGCTTATTACTTGGCTATAGCCACCTTGTTGGGTTGAGGCTTCTTTGCACTGGATTTGTAACCTGCAACTAGGTAATAGGCCACAGAGCTACCAGATGGCACCCATTCTTGCACCTTGTGCTAATTTGAGGATCCCCTGGGATCTTATTCTGCCCTGGTCCTTCTTGCCCCAGTTTTCTGTCTTGGCGCCCTTTCCATTCCTGGGCACTGTAATGCTCCCTGTCTCCACTGCTGCTGTTCTGCACTCCCAACCCCAGTTCAGTGTCTGATGACATCTTTGTCTGTCTTCCTAAGCTGCCTTTGGTGAAAAATGACTCACTGTGACCTTTCTTGGCTTTCCTGATCAGAATTAGATCTGGCAAATTTTCTAGGTTGTTATGGAGGAGGTTTACTGGATAGATTAGGCAGAAATACTTCCTCTTGCTTTACCATCTTGATTCAGCCTCTCCTCCCTATATTTAAATGTAAGTAGTTTATCCATGTTTAGTCCTTTACTGTGGTTCATTCATGTTTATCTTTTTATGTATTTGAATTTAAAAGTTTCTCCACAACTCTGATCTTTTTATCAGAAATGTTTGGAAGTCCTCTATTTCATTAAAGGTCTATTTCCCTGCCCTGTAACATTATATTCAGTTTTGCTAGATAAGTTATTTTTGCCAGTAAACTCATATCTCTTGCCTTCTGGAATATCATATTCCAAGCTCTTTACTTTATTATAGTGGTGCTACTAAATCATGTTTGATCCTGACTATGGCTCCTTGGTAGTTGAATTCATATTTTTCCTTTGACCTGGAGGCTTTTGATTTTGGCTATGATGTACCTGCGAGTTTTCATTTTGGGATTTCTTTTAGGAGGTAACTGGTGGGTTCTTTGTATTTCCAGTTTGCCCTCTGGTTCTAAGAGATTTAGGCAATTTTCTCTTAAGGTTTCTTGAAATAGGCTGTCTAGGCTCTTTTTTTTTTTAGGCATTGCATTTAGATAGTCAGTGATTCTAATTTTTTTTCTCCTCAATCTTTTTTCTAGGTCATTTTTTTTCTGTTATGAGATACCTTATATATCTATTTTTTTCAGCCCTTTGACTTTGCTTTAATATTTCTTGTTGCCTCATGGAGTCATTGGCTTCTATTTGGTCCATTCTAATTTTCAGGGAGTTTGTTACTTGGGCAAAGTTTTGTTCCTCTTTTGCCAAGCTGTTAATTCCATTTCCAAATCTCTCTTGTATAGCTCCCATTTCTTTTCCAATTTTTTCCCCTTCTTCTATGTTTGTATCTTGAGCATCCCTGCCACAATGATAGACCATTATGATGGTTCCTTTTATTGTTTATTCATTCTACTAGCCTACTTTTTTACTTTGGATTTGATGTTCAGGGCTGAGCTCTGTCACACTTTTGGAAAGAAGGTCTAGGCTTTCTTGGGGTATGAAGTGTTGTGTTATTCTAGGATCTCAGGAACAAGCTGGGAACCTGAAATCCTTCAGTGCTCTCAAGGTGGTCTGGTCCAAGCAAAGTCTAATTGCTGTCTCCCTGGTCTGAGCTCTGCAAGTTCTTGACCTGAGTTTGGGTCCATACAAAGTAGACTTCTGCTGGACTGAGTCTCTATCAGGCAGATGGAAAGGTCTGTTTGTTCACAGTGGTTGAAGTGTAGCCTCCCCTTTGGTCTGGGACTCATGCCTCTGTTATTTCTCTGTAGGCTGGACCAGATGCTGGAGGTGAGATCCTCCTCTAAGCTTGGATTCTGAGCCAAACACCTGCTGCTGCTTTTCCTGCTGCTGGCTTTTGCATTTCCTCCCTTCACAGTATAGCACCCAGGGCCTCCCTACCTAGGAACATCATTGCTATTCAAAGATCTCCTCCTCACTCCTCCGTTGATATGTGACTCAGAACTTGGTAGTGGACAAAAGGCTGACAGTTCAACGTGCCCTGTGAAATGTCCAGGTATGGGTCTGGGACCTCCTCTTGCCCTGATGCACAGTCTTTCCCTAGGTGCTGGAGTGCTCTTCATGTTTCTGGTCTGACCTGTCCCCAGTGTCAACATGGGCTGGCAAAATGGCTCACTCTGGCTTTTCCTGGATTTTCCCATCAGGATTTCTTTCTGCATTTTCTAGACCTTTTGGGCAGGTTTGTGGATGGGAGTTCAGTGCATTGCTTCCCTGCCACCCCACCATCTTTGGCTTTGTAATAGAATGAACAGTCCTTACTTAATCACCCCACAGTCTTCAAATGATAATGCAATTTGCTATTTTTTAAAATGTTAATCTTTCAAACTCTAAAAACTGTAACATGCAAATGAGCTGAGAAACCACAATACCTTGTAGGCTTAATCACTCCCCTGCTTTCAAACAGATCCTCTCAGTTCTCTCCTCTCTCTTTTGACTGGTCTGTGTCACACATTTATTTCATATTTTTAAAATTTATTTAGTATTTTATTTTTCCTCAGTTACATGTAAAAACAATTTCAACATTCATTTTTTTTTTAATTTTGTGTTCCAGATTCCCTCCTTTCCTCCCTCTCCACCCGCCCTCATTGAGAAGGCAAGCAATTCAATATAGGTAATAAATGTGTAGTCATGGGAAACATTTCCATATTAGATATATTGTGAAAGAAAAAATAGACCAAAAAAAAAGCCTTCAAGAAAAATAAAGTAAAACAGTATGCTTCAGTCTGTATTCAGACACCATCAGTTCTTTGTCTGAGGATGGGTAGCATTTTTCATCTGAAGTCCTTCAGAGTTGTCTTGGATCATTGTATTGTTGAGAATAGCTAAGTCATTCACAGCTGATCATCTTACAATGTTATTATTACTTTGTACACAATTGTGTCGACTTATCGAAAAACTCTTTTACACTCAGTTTTTTAAACAGGTTTTCATGTATAAATATTGTTTTTCTTCCCTTTTTTGTTAACCAGACTGTTCACATACAAAAGGGGCAATAAATGCAGTATTTTTTTGCCTTTTACAGGTTGGTCTAATTCTTTTGTCCACAGTTCATTTTCTGCCTTTCAGGTAGCTAGGTGGCACGGTGGATAGAATTCTGACCCTGAAGTCAGGAAGACCTGAGTTCAAATCTGGCCTGAGACACTCATTATGTGACCCAGGGCAAGTCACTTAAGCTCTGTTTGTCTCATTTTTCTCAACTGTAAAATAATAGTACCCAACTCCTAGGGTTGTTGTAAGAATCAAATAACATAACATTTGTAAAAAGCACTTAGCACAGTGCCTAGCACGTAATAGGCACTACATAAATGCTTATTTCCTTCCCTTTCAGTGGACAAACAGCTCAAATACAAAAGGGACAGTAAGTTATGCTATCCTCTTACATTTATTAGTTATGAAGGGAATGGGATAACTCTGTGATTTCATTGAAATTATAAAAGCCCAATAATGAAAACTCATCTACTAGGGTAGTCAACACTGACTTGTGGTCTTAGAAAGTTGCAGGGAGCCCTGAGAAGGTAAGTGGCTTGTCCAAATGTCACACACAGCCAGTGTTTATCAGGGGTGAGGCTCATCCTCAGGTCTTCCTGACTCCAAAGCCAGGTCTCTGGCCACCCCCCTCGTAGTATTTAACACTTGAAAGGATGATTTTCATCCTTCATCTCTTTTGGTCTAACACTTCTATGAAGTAAAACAGCCAGGGAGGATCTTATCCCTATCTTACAGATGAAGAAATGGAAGCCCAGAAGAGAGGAAATACTTGGGCACAGGTCACCCAGTGAATCCAGGTCTCTTGTTTATCTGGTCAGCTATCCCCATTACAAGGTTGCCCCATTTTAAAATGCAAAACTCACTTCGAGAAGGAACTTGTTAAGCTCCAAAACCCACGTGTGAATGAGTTGATCACAGAAGAATAGCTTGTCAGAACTGAAAAGAAGATTGGGGATCATCTGGTCCAACCCCCTCTTTTCACAGAGGAAGAAAGTAAGACTTTGCAAAGAAAAGTCCAATTCAACAAACATCTGTTAAACATCTATTATTCAAGCACTTTACTAGTAAAGGATACAAAGGAAAAGATAAGAAAAAAGTCAAAGAAAAAGGTTCCTGACTTCAAAGGGCTTACATTCTTCTTGTGGGTGGAGGCAATCTTTGAACAGATATTTGTAATATTGTTATTGTTCAGCCGCATCCGACCTTATTTGGGGTTTTCTTGGCAAAGATACTAGAGTGGTTTGCTATTTCCTTCTCCAGCCCATTTTACAGAAGAAGAAACTGAGGCAAACGGGGTTAAGTGACTTGCCTAGGGTCACACAGCTAGTAAATGTCTGAGGCCAGATTTAAACTCGTGAAGATGAGTCTTCCTGATTCCAAGTCCAGCACTCTATGCATTATGGCGCCATCTAGTGGTCAAGCAATATTAAAGCAATGAATCAAGGCCTCAAGGAAATGACTCCTGAGTCATTCTAGAGATTCTAAGAGATGGAGGTGAGGATGGAGTACATTCCAAGCATGGGGAAAATCTTTGTTGGAGGCATAGAGGCCAGAAATAGAATAGTAAAAGTATTGGCTGGGAGGAAGAATGCAGGAAGGAAAGTAATGAGTCTGTAAAGTTAGAGTGAAGCCAGATTTTGAAAGACTCTAAATTCTAAGCTGAGGAACTTGTATTTTATCCATGGAAGTTTTGGGCAAGTGAGTGACCTGATCAGGAATGTGCTTTAGGAAAATTATTTTGATGGCTCTGAGGGAATTAGATTGGAGAAAGGAGAAAATGGAAACAGAAGAAGGGAAGCTGTTGCAATATTATAGGTGAGATAAGGAATGCCAAAGCTAAAGTGATGGCCTCTGAATGAAGAAATGAACATGAGTGTGAGATATTAAATGTTTCTTAATTCTCCAAGCCACTAGTGCCCCCCCCATCCCGTGTATGTATTTTGCATATACCTATGTGTCAAGGTCAGCTACTATGATAACAGTAAATTATTTAACTTGAAAAGGCTACAAACCAAGACTAAAGGAAAGGGAAAGTTGGAGCATGGCTTTTTGTTTGAAAGTGATTGTGTACTCAATGCAGTGTCTGAGGCTGAGATACAGCAGAGTATGCATGGATTCTCTCCCACTCATGCTAATTAGGACCTGACAATTAACACCAAGAACAGAGAGGTTCTCCATCAGCCAACACCATACCATCCATACATGGAACCATCATCAGTTACAGTAAATGGAGAGATTTTGAATTCTGTGAATAAGTTCACTTACTTGGGTAGTATACTTTCCAGGGATATACACATAGATGATGAGGTTGATGGACACATCACCAGAGCTGGCTGAGTTTTGGGGAAGTTCTGAAGGAAATTCTAAAGGAAAGGAGCGAAGAGGTATTAGGCTACCTATCAAACTGAAGGTCTATGGAGCCATTGTGCCCACCCCATTATTGTATGCCTGTAAAACCTGGACAGTATACCAGCAACATGCCAGGAAACTGAATCACTTCCATACGAATTGTCTTAGGAAGATACTGAAGATCACCCAGCAAGATAAGGTACTGGAAGCTGTCTTTTCTCTAGGTGGACTGCCAAGCATTCAAACTCTACTACAGAGAGGGCAACTCCGATGGGCTAGCTACCAAACATACATTTGCCTAAAAGACTATTTTATGGAGAACTCCACAAAAGGCAAGCACTCACACAGAAGTCAGAAGAAGTGATACAAGGACGCTCTTGAGATCTCTAAGAAGTCTGGAATCGGGGGCAGCTAGGTGGCGCAGTGGATAAAGCTCTGGCTTTGAAGTCAGGAGGACATGAGTTCAAATCCAGTCTCAGACACATGACACTTACTAGCTGTGTGACCCTGGGCAAGTCACTTAACCCCCATTGCCTCACCAAAAAAACCAAACCAAAACAAACAAACAAACAAAAAGTCTGGAATCAATTGTGAGACACAGTAGACACTGACACACAACTGCCCAGCATAGCATACCCATATCAAAGAAGGCCCTGTGCTCTATGAGTGAAGCCCAATTACAGTAGCTCAAAAGAAACACAAAGTGTGTAAATTTAGACCTCTTCAATCCAAATATTCATATGAACTATTTGTATCTGACCTGTGGTGGAGCCTTCTGATCTTTTATTGGTCTGATCAGCCACAGCCGGACATGTGACCTGGACATAGTGATGTCATTTTGGTCCTCTGAGAATGAAGGATAACAACCAGCCATGTGTATTGAAGCACTCTTCCACAGGTACACCTTCTGTGTCTGGCATATAGTAAGTGCTTAATAAATGCCCGTTGATTGACATTTTGAGCAATGGGAAGGTAAGAGTCAAATATAACTTTTTGGTTGGGAACTGAGTCACTGAAAAGAAAATGGAGCCCTCTACAGAAACAGAGAAGTGAGGAAGAGGGAAGGGAATCTATTCCATTATGGGCAGTTTGAGTTTAATACACCAGTGAATCAAGGAGGTGGAAGTATTCAGCTGGCCATTGATGATGGAAAACATGAGCTCTAGAGAAAGATTTCAGTAGCTGTATGTATTGGGGGAGGCTGGGGCATTTTGAAGGCACTGGGAGCTAAGTAGGTGTGGAAAGGAGTGGACGAGTCTAAGAAAGAGTAAAAAGGGAGGTCAGAGGTCAAGGATAAATGACTTATGCCTGCTGGTCCTCACAAAGCCAAGAGTCCTGCCCCGAATCTAACTTTCAATTCCTCAGTGTACTTCAGGGAGTCCCTTTTAGGGGTGAGTTTAAAGCAGAGAGGGCTTAGAAAAAACAGAATCAGTAAAGCTTGCCTTGACTTTTCTTCCACCTGGAGCCATCAGGATAACACTCTTCCTCTTACCCCCCCCATCTCATTCTCTTAGGCCTCAAGTTTGAAGGTGTATATATGTACATGATTCTGTGAATGTGTATTCGAGTGAGACTGTTTGTGAACGTCCCAATCAATGTCGCCATCCAGTGATCTGAATGTGAATTACAGTTGCCTTCCCTAAGTGGGCCTCCAGTCTGATGGGATTTCCTTCTGGACAATAGCACTTGAAAAATGAAAGCTTAAGCCTGCATTTCAAAAAGACTTTTTCATGCCTGTTCTAGCTTTTGAGTCTCTTAATAGCCCTGAGAAGAAGGCAAAGAAATCATTAGCTAGAGGACTATAGAATTTCAGAACTAGACCATTTCCTCTCACCTGGATTATACCCACGAGGATTTCGAATCAGAAAAGTTGGATTCAAATCGCGCTCTGTTGCCTACTACTTCTTCTGTGATCAACCTTGGATAAATCCTTCCTCCTCTATGCATCTGTTTCCTCATTTGTAAAATGAGTAAGTAAGACTAAATCCAGCATTTATTAAGTGCCTACTATTTACTTGAAAGGCACTGTGCTAGATACTGGGAAAATAAGGGGAAAAAATGTCATGATTCCTCCCCTCAAAAAACTTATATTTTGTTATACAGAGGCATCAAGTTGGCACAGTGGAGAGAGTGTTGGGCATGGAATCAGAAAGATCTGAGTTCAAATCCAAAGTCAGATTCTTACTATCTGTGTGACTCCCTGGCATGTCAACTAGCCTCTGTCTGCCTCAGCTTCCTCAGCTGTCAAATGGGGATAATAATAACAACATTTACCTCACAGGATTGTTGTGAGGATCAAATGAGGTGTTAGTAAAGTACTTAGCACAGTGTCTGGCATGTAGTACACAATTAATAAATGTTTGTATCCTTTCCTACTGAGGGAATGCAAGCATAGTAATACACAAGTGCCACATAAAAAGTAATACAAATGACTCTTAAGAGGGAAGGAGGGAGGAAGAAAGAGAAAGAGACAGAGACAAAGAGAGACTGAGATGCAGACAGAGAAGGATAGAGGAGAGAGACAGATACAGACACAAAGTAAGAGAGCCAGAGAGAGAGAGAGCCAGAGAGAGAGAGAGAGAGAGAGAGAGAGAGAGAGAGAGAGAGAGAGAGAGAGAGAGAGAGAGAGAGAGAGAGAGAGAGAGGAGAGAGAGAGAGAGAGGAGAGAGGAGAGAGACAGATACAGACACAAAGTAAGAGAGCCAGAGAGAGAGAGAATAGAGGAGGGGGGGGAGATAGAGGAGAGAGACAGAGAGGATAGAGGAGAGAGACAGAGAGAGAGAGAGAGAGAGGATAGAGAAGAGAGAAAGATACGGACACAAAGTAAGAGAGCCAGAGAGAGAGAGAGAGGATAGAGGAGAGAGAAAGATACAGACACAAAGTAAGAGAGCCAGAGAGAGAGAGAGAGAGAGAGGAGAGAGACAGAAAGGTAAAGACACAAAGTAAGAGAGACAGAGAGAGAGAGACAGAAAGAAACAGAGAGACATAGAGAGAGAGAGAGAGAAGGATAGGGGGAAGAAAGGGAAAGAAAGCAGAGAGACAGAAACAAGGATAGAGGAGAGAGACAGAGAGGTACAGACACAGACACAGAGTAAGAGAGACAGAGACAGAGATAAAGAGAGCTAGCAACTGAGGGGATCAGGAGATGGCATCTGAGCTATGCTTTGAAGGATACTAGGGATGGTAAGAGGCAGAGGTGAGGAGGGACAGTATTCTTGCATAGGGGAACAATCTATCTAAAAGGAGAGAAGGGGGCAGCTAGGTGATGCAGTGGATAGAGCTCTAGCTTTGGAGTCAGGAAGAACTGAATTCAAATCTGGCCTCAGACACTTGACACTTACTAGCTGTGTGACCCTGGGCAAGTCACTTAACACAGATTGCCTCACCAAAAAAAAAAAAACAACAAACCAAACCAAACAAACAAATAAATGGAGAGAAGTAGGAAATAGAATGTTCTGTACAAGGAGCAGGTCGGTTTGACTGGAACAAAGAGCTATATAAAGTAGTTCTGAATACTGTGACTCTGTGAGGCTCAAAAAGGGCTAGGTGTGCCTAAGATCAGATGCATTAGCAGCAGAGGTGGCATTATAAGCCAAGTCTCCTGGTTCCCAGTCCAGAGTGGAGCCCATTCATGAGCCTATGTAGCTGGTCCTAGACAAATCTATGTCTTTTGGTTTCTTTTGTCCAGCTTCCTTACTCTTTATCATCCTGCACTTACATCTGGGAACCTCTCCATGCCCTCTGAGTCCAAGGAGGGAACAAAGGTCCATTATGTCTCACTTTGATGACTGGGGTAGACTGGGGATCCCCATAGGGATGACATATTCTCTGGCAGGTTAATGTTTAACATCTCCAAAGCAGTTGCTCCCTCTGGAAGAGGTCTAAGCGTTCTAAATCTCATTTCCCTACACAGGGCTGGCTTTAGCTGTCAGTCTTCCAGACATGGTATTTGTTTGAAGTCTCATGAAAAAAAGGGTGAAATGGAGATAGTAGGAGGTCCAGCCTCCAGCCAGAGCTCCTTAGCTTTTGGAATGAGGGCTAGGCCAATGGAAGGTTCGGGCAGGGTTATTGTGGGTCTGCCTGTTGTCAAAGGGAGGCTGCTTGAAGACCAAACTGCCCCATAGGAAGGAGTTTAACTAGACATTTGATTCAATTTTTAAAAATGTAATAATCTAACTCAATTCAACAGCACATACCAAATATCTGTCATATGCGATATACTGTGCAGGATTCTGTAATACAGATAATACGGTAATACACATGATACAGATAATACGGGTAATACGAGTGAAACAGATAAAACCAAAACAGTTCCTGCCCTCAAAAAGCTTGCATTATACCTGGGGAGGAGGGGGAGGCATGTATATGAAATAACTCTATATAAAGTAAATATAAGATTATTTTGGGAGCACACTAACAGAATCAGATGACAAAAGGCTTCATGTAGGGGGCATCACTGTCTCAGAGCTAGGAATTCTAGGGGTGGAGAAGAATCAAGGCAACACTCCAGGTCTAGGGGACAGACTGGAGAAAGACAGAGAGGCAAGATATGGGATGTCATGAGTAAGAAACAACAAGCAGGTGAATCTGGCTGAAACTGGTTGTTTGGGAGAAGAAAGGAAATGGAGAATAATGAGCATGGGGAATAATACAAAATCAATCCAAAAAGACAGGTTGGAGCCAGATTGTGAAGGACCAAATTGGGTAGTTTATATTTATCCTAGAGGCAATAGGACTTCTTGATCAAGGAAGAATCTGTGCGTGTAGGGTTATCAATTTAATGACTGCATGGAGGATGGGCTGGAAAGGGCAGAAATTAGAAGACTTAAAGTCAGGAAGATCTTGTAATAATGCAGGTGAAAGGTGAGGAGGGCCTGAACTAGGGTAGTGGCCTCCTAAGTGGAGTATGAGACATTAGACTTGGAACCTGACTGATGGGGGGAGGGGAATTGGGGGGGTGGATGAGGGAGAATCAAGGATGACACCAGATTACAAATCTGTGTGACTAGAAGAAAAGAGACAGGAGGGTTAGGAAGATAAGTGAGTGTTTTCCTCGGAGCAAGGAGGCCATGGAAAATGAGTTCCATATTAGACATGTTGAATTTAAGATGCCAATAGGGCATCAAGGTAGTGAGAACTAGCAGGCAAAATGCTAGGTACTCCAGATAAGAAGGAAGGAGGGAAGGAAGGAAGGAAGGAAGGAAGGAAGGAAGGAAGGAAGGAAGGAAGGAAGGAAGGAAGAAAAGGAAGGAAGGAAGGAGGGAGGGAGGGAATAAAGAAAAGCTTTATTAAGCACCTACAATGCGTTGAATACTTTACAAGTGTTATCTCATTTGATCCTCACAACAACCCTGGGAGGTAGGTGTTATTATTACCCCCATTTTATAGGTGAGGAAACTGAGGCAGAGAGAGGGTTTTCTTTTTAAAGAGACTTGCCCAAGATCACACAATGAATGCCTAAGGCTAGATTTGAACTCAGGTCTTCCTGACTCTAAGCCAAGTGCTCTATCCATTGAGGCACTAGCTGCCTACAAAACAAATGACACAGAAATCATTAAAGAACTTGTATTCTAATCAAGGGATCCTGGAGGGAGATTGGAGACAAATGTATGCAGACAAATCTAATAAAAAGTGGGGCATAAGGGAGACAAAAGAGAAATTCTTAACAAAGTGCAAAATTTGAAAAAGACAAGATGGCCTCCAGTTGGTAATGAAAGAAGACTCTATGGAGAAGGTGCTTACTATGTGCCAGGGAGACAACGAAAAGCAAAAAATGGTGCATATGCTCAAGGAGCTCACGGTCTAATGTGGAGAGACAACTTGGAAACCCTAACATACAAACAAGAGATATCAAGGATGAATTGAGGGTAGTCTCAGAGCGAAGGCCCTAAGCTCTAAGGTTAAGGAGGACTGGGAAAGGCTTCCTCTTACAAAGTGAAACTCAAGCTGAAACTGGAAGGAAGAAGCCAGGGAAGCCCATAGGTGGAGATGACGAGGGAGGGAGAGCATTCCAGGTGTGGGATCAGCCAGTGAAGGTTTGAGGGAGAACTTGTATGTGTGTGTATTACAATCAGTGTCTCAGTGTCACTATCCAGATCTGAACGTAAGCCTCCAAGGAAAATGAGGCTTCCAAAAGACAGACGTGAGGAGGGAATACACTGTGGACATGAGGGACAAGCTCCAGAATGTGCAGAGGGTGGGTGGAGTTTGCAGGGCTGGTTGTAATCTAGTCTGACTCAAATGTAAAGTTCAGCAAGTTAAGTCATGTGGTTGTATAAATAGATAGGAGTCAAATTATAGGGGGCCGTAAAGGTCAGGTTGACAAAACCTGTGGATCATTTCCAGGGAAACTTGTATGTAGCTTCCTTGTACGTAGTTGTTTGCATGTTGTCTCTCCCATTCAATTATAAGCTTCCCAAGAGCAGAGACTATCTTTTCTTTTATGTGTTCCCAGCACTTAGCACAGCGCCTGGCATATTACAGGTTCTTAATAAATACTATTTGACCGTCTAATTGGCTAGAGGCAGTTGGGTCACCCACCAGAGGTTTCAGATCAGAGGAGTCAGCCTTGTGTCTTAGGAAAATGAGGCAGCTGTGACTAGTTGCAAGGGATGAGGTTAGAGGTAAGGGAGACCAGTCAAGAGACTGTCCCAATAGTCAGGCCAAAATGCAAAAAGGGCCTAAGATAAGGAGGTAACCTCCTGAGTGAAGAGAAGGGCACTGATGTGAAAGTTGATGCAGTGGTTGAATGACAGCTGATCAGATGTAGAGGCGAGGGAGAGAGGAGTCAACTACAAGGATTTGAGCCTGGATGACCTCTACATTCATTCATTCAACAAGGATTTATTAATCATGTGCCAGGTCTAAGTACTTTGGATACAAAGACAAAAGTGAAACAGTCTGCTTTCAAGAAGTTTACATTCTAATGAGGGAAACCACACCTACCCAAAAAAGTAAATAGAAAATCATTATGGGTGGAGTGCATTAGCAACTGGGGGAATCAGGATAGGTTTCCTGTAAGGAAATAGCATTTGAACTGAGCTTTGAAGGCAGATAACAGGCAATAGGCAGGCAGAACGCATTTATTAATCACTTACTATATGCTACACACTGTGCTAAGCACTGGGGATACAAATAAAAGTAAAACAAAGTCATTCCCATCTGGGAGCTTACTTCTAATGAGGAAAGACTACTTTTAAAAGGGAGCTGAAAGGGGCGGCTAGGTGGCGCAGTGGATAGAGCACCAGCCCTGAAGTCAGGAGTACCTGAGTTCAAATCCAGCCTCAGACCAAAACAGTTGACACTTACTAGCTGTGTGACCCTGGGCAAGTCACTTAACCCCAATTGCCTTAAAAAAATTAAAAGGGAGCTGAAAATGGGGTAGAAGAAGGCACTCAGGCAGGGGCATTGTGTTGAAGACCATATAGCTGGAAGGGGAATGAAAGATGGCCATCTCAGCCCCTCCCAAGAATGGAAGTCATGGAAAGAAATCAGGGGTTTTGAGTGTAGAAATATTCCAGGGTTAGAAGATCTCAGGGACTGAGGGAAGTTCCAAGGTGATGAGTCAGCTGAAGAAGTCCTAAGAGGTTAGAAGAGAGTGTATTAGGGGTGCATCTAGACATTGGGGTAGGTGGAATAGTCACCAATCAATCAATAAACATTTAAGTTCGTACTACGTGCAAGGCACTGTGCTAAGCCTAGGGATACAAAAAAAAGCAAAAGATGGTCTCTGCTCTCAGGGAGCTCACAGTCTAAATGAAATAGCCAGTGTAAAGGCAAGGGGTGAGAGATGGAATGGTGGGTAGGCCAGTTTGGCTGACACATGGAGGACTTGAGAGTAATATGCTATAAGTGTAAAAAGGAAGATAGGAACCAGATGATGAATGCCTTTAAAAGCCTATTCAACTAATATCACCTGGGCATCTACTTTGTCCCAGGTACTGTTGTTCATCCTTCATTCTTGAACAGGACCAATGACATCAGGAGGATGATGCCTTGACTTGCTCATGTGCCAGCTCTGTGGGTAACTATAGAATAGGTAAGGGAAAAGACCCAGCTTTGCTCTCATCAAACTGGCTGTCTAGTCAGAAAAGTAAAGACAAGAAATTCAGGAGGCAGAATATGTTAAGAAGTACCAAGTTCAAGGAGGTTAAGAAAAGTGAGAACTCACGATTATGGGATCTTTTTTGTTATTATTTTTTTCTAGCTCTATAATTGTTGACAGTTTGGAATGGCACTGAATAAGTTAATTAAGTAGAACTGTCATTTTTGTTATATTGGTTCAGCCTACCCATGAGTGATTAATATTTTCCCAATTGTTTAGATCTGACTTTATTTGTGTGAAAAGTGCTTTGTAATTGTGTTCATATAGTTTATGGGATCTTTTTAATCTTTTAGAAATTAGAAGTAGAAAGTTTCTTGAAAGTCACCTAGTCTACCTTCTTCAACTTATAGATGAGATACAAACGGGAAAAGGACCCACATGTACAAAAGTATTCATAGCAGATCTTTTTGTGGTGGCAAAGAATTGGAAATTGAGAGGATGCCCATCAATTGGGGAATGGCTGAGCAAGTTGTGGTATATGAATGTAATGGAATACTATTGTGCTATAAGAAATGATGAACAGGTTGACTTCAGAAAAACCTGGAAAGATTTGTACGGTCTGATGCTGAGTGAAGTGAGCAGAACCAAGAGAACTTTGTACACAATAACAGCCACGTTGTTCGATGACTAATATTGATAAACTTAATCCTTCTCAGCATTGCAAGGATCTAAGACATCTCCAGAGGCCTCATGATGGAAAATACTATCCACATCCAAAGAAAGAACTATAGAAGTTGAATCGCTATCATTTTTTTCTTTTCTGTTGAGTTTTGTTTCCTCTTTCTGATGGTTCCTCCTATTGGTTTTAATTTTTACTTACAACTTCACTAATGTGAAAATATGTTTAATAGGAATGTAAATGTATAGCCTATATCAGATTGTGTGCCATCTTGGGGAGGGTGGTGGGAGGAAGGGGGAGAAAAATTTTCAACTCAAAAGCATATGGAAGTGATTGTTGATAAATCAAAATAAATTAATAAAATTAAAAAAAACCTTACAGATGAGAAAGTTGATGTCTCACAGAAAACATATATATACTTGAATACTTGGTAGATTCAGTATCCAAGTCCAGGTCCTCTAACTCCAAATCTACCTTTTTTTCTACTGAATTAAGATATAGTAATAAGCAGCTTGCATGTAGCATGAGACCTGAACCTTGAAGGATATATAAAATTCTGACAGGCAGAGATAAGTGGATAGACATTCAGGTGGCAGAAGGACATGACAAAAAGCCTAGTAATAGGAAAATGCAAATCTGGTTTGAGGCTGGTTATTTGTAGGGAAATGATAGAAGATCAATACAATTAAATAAGATTTATTAAATGCCTGCTATGTGCCAGGCACTATGTTACGGGGTGATATATTTTTAAGTTAATTTTTTTCAATGCTTAAGCATTTATTTTTTTTCACTCCCACTATCCATCCCCAACTGGGAAAAAAAATCTTGCAACAAATCTGCATAGTCAAGAAGTTTACATTTTATGAGGAGCTATAGAAAAATGGGGTTGGGCCTCTCCGTAAGGGCTGGAGGGAAAGGAGCCTTCAAAGAGTGAATAATAGATGAGATAAAGTCCCAGAGAAAGTGGGAAGGAAGGAGAAGGGAGGGGACCCAGGACACATGTTGGGGTTTAGCCTTGGCAAAGAGAAGAGTCTACATTTTACAAACTCTGTTGCCTTCCTCTTCTTCTCCAACAGTACCTAACACAGGTCACTATGTGGAACTCCCAATCATGGATGTAGAAAAGAAGCAGAAAGTAAGGCAGACAAAAGATCCACTAGACAAGATGATGGATATGTTAAGGAGAATTAGAGTGCTAGGGGCTAGATCCCATCCCCGATTCCAAAACCCTTTTCCTTGGCTATTCCTCCTCTCTATGGGGTCAAAGCAAATTTGGGAAACCATTCTCAATTAAGCTTCCGGGAAGGGCTCTGGGGAGTTGGGGGTTGAGGAGATGGTGGAGTTTAAGGGAAGGGGCCCTCACTTAGATCAGGTCTTGGAGTAGGGGGCTGGGGCTAGAGTTTGCTTTGTGCTGGTGGGAACCAAAAGTCTGGGGCAGCTGAATGGATGGAGGGGCGGAGCAGCGATTCTCCTCGCTGTGAGGGGTCTTCTCTGGGCTACTGCCAAAAAGCCAGCTTCCCATAGCCACCCTCCCAACTTGGGGGAGGGGGAAAAGAGCACTGATTATCACAGGACCAAAAGGCTGAGGTGCTTCTCTGTCCCAGAACTCCCTCCTTCCTCCCATACTCTCCCACGTGACGCCAGGAACAACTGGGATTTGTAAAGAGAGTGGGCTTGTCTGTACCCACTTTAGGGGAAGAGATCAGAGGGACACATTAACTGGGATTTGGGGCTGTATGATTGGGATGGAGGGTCCTGAGCCTCCTCTTCATGTGTGGGTATGAGTGGAAGAATGATGAGTCCTGTGATAGGACCTATGTTTCACCCTCACAAATCACTCAGACCACCCAGCACAGCCAAGGTAAAATGAATAGCAACCCCCACCTCCTTTGGGATCCCAGATACAAAGAGAAATCACCAGGGGCCTGGTCTCCATCCTTGAAACACCCTTGAATACCCAACATGGTGCAATGCCCAGCCATAGAAATACAGACCAGTAGACAAATCTGTGGTTCTATTTATTTCACATGCAGGAAATGTACAAACTCTGAAAAGGGGAAGATGACTACCCTGCTACTGGAGATTCGAATTGGGCTTGCCGAAGGTCTCTTAGGAGTGACTACGACACCATTTTCCTGGAAACACTCCTAGCTTATTTTCCACCCTTCAAAAATTTTAATTATCTTTGTATCCCAGTTCTCCACCCTCCCCAAAATGGGAGGACCCTCACTCAAGCAGAATGAATTCTGAGTCAATTGTTATTGTTTTTCTGTTTAAATAGCATCCAATAATAGCCTACACCCACAAGTGGGAGTTGAGCTCTTTCCCTTTCTCCAGCCCGAAAGTCAAAATGATCTCTTAAAGCAGTTCTCGCTGGGGCAGAGAGAAGGAACGGACATCAAAGACAGGGCCTTCCAGTTACCCTCGAGCAAAGCACAGGCAGCCCCCAGAGGTACCATTACTCTGGGGCTGCTGCCCTCCAACTGCTGACCTGGTCAGCTCTGGGCATACAGTTCTCTTCTCCAGCCGGATGTTGGGGATAGGGTTACCAGGGACGCCACACGTTCGGCCCTCTGCCACCCTCCCCGGAGACGCTGTTCCTCTGGAGTTCCGGCCGGGGACTCTCTGGAGGAACTGGGGTGGCTGTGGTGGGGGCGTTAGGAAGAAGAAGCCTCTGACTGGATGGCCGCAGGGTAGTGGCGGAGGGAGAGGAGCCCCAAGGATCCATAGTGGCGGGACCTCTGGAGAAGCCTGGAGACTGCACTTCAGGGTTAGACATTGGAGCGGCGCTGTCCGTGGTCCTGAAGCCCGGGACGCCAGCCTGGAGGCCGACGCGGGAGAGGTCCTGCAGCAGGTGGCAGGGAAGGCTGTAGCTTGTCTCGGAGCGCCGCAAAAATTGGCTCACCCCGTGGAGGCAGCTCCGAAAGCCCGCCTGGTACTCGGCGCTGGTGAACACAGGCGGAACACCTGAGGGAGGAATCCAGGAATGAGGAGATTTTAGAGCCTGAGAGTCCTGCTTCCCGAAGGTGGAGGGGGTGCGGGAGAAAAGGAAGGGGAGGAGGAGAGGCGAAGAAACAGGAGAAGGGAGGAGTCTGAGGAGAGCAGGGAGATGCCTACTGCATTTTCCTCCCGGGTGCTCATGGCCCTGTGCTGCCGCTTGGACTCTTTACAGCCCGTCCCTGGCCTCTGGCCTCTGGCCTCTGGCACCCACCTTGAACAGAGTTCTGCAAGCTTTTCATGTATTTGACGCTCAATTCCAGAATATCTGCCTTCTCCAGCTTGCGCTTTCGGATCTGCAGAACAGATCAGAGGCCGAATCAGAAGCTTAGCTGGGGAACGTCCTGGCACCTCCCAGACCTCGCTCTGCCTCCCGACCGCTGAGACGTCGGGACTCAGCTCAGGTTGGCTCAACGCCGAGCTTACCTGGTGCGAATAATGCTTCTCCAGCAGAGTTTTCAGCTGCTCCAGGGATACGTTGATCCTCGCTCGTCTCTTTTTTTCCATTAGTGGCTTGGATATCTGAGGAGACCCGGGAAGCCCTCGTTATAGCGTTGTTGGAAAGCTGGGTCCCTTTCCCCACCTCCCTTGGGGACACATGTCCACACCCCCCAGAGCCCAAAGACCTTTCGGAAGTTGCAAACTGCCAGATTCCCCCGAGGTTCTGAATCGGTGACCATCCTCTTCCTGGACTCTGTGCGGCTGCAATGGGGTCCTCGCAGCTAGCACAGGAATGCCAAGCCTTTATAGGGGGCCCTTATTTTACATGTCAATACCCCGTTCTGGTCCTGGCCCCCCGCCCCCTGGGGCGGGGGGCACAACAGAGGGAGGAAGAGAAAGAGGGAGGGAAGGACAGTAAGGCAGGCCGGGACACCTAGCTGATTGGCGACCGGCTGACCACTGGCCGATGTGAAATAAGACTTTCTCCAGCGGGAAGGACCTAGTCTCCTTGGCCTTCCCCACTCCGCACTGTGATCCACTTGCTCATCTTTGCTAGGGAAGTCACCTTGGGAAGCCACTCCAAGAGGCTAAAGATTGATTAGGGGAGAGGGTAGCCTGAAAGGCGCGTGGCGCGTGGAAATAGTTTGGCTCGCTGCCGCCCGCGGCCCTTACCCCAACCCAGCGTACCCTGCCGAACTTTGGCGGCGCAGGAATGGCCGTAGATAATGACTGTGACCGAAGCGCGTAGCCCCCGCGGAGCCGAGATGAAGATGCCAATAGAGGCCGCGAATCAACCCTTTCTCCCCGGTCTTCACGGTCCTGCCGCGCCCGCAACGCTGCATTAGTAACCCTAATGTCCTGACAATAAAGCAATTTTCTGCCTCTGGTAATTCAAAGCCAGGGAAAGGCCCTATTTCCTCGCTCCTAACTGAGACATAAAATAACATATGTCTCATTAAACCGTGCAAGGCCCGGACCTGCCGCCTGCAGGTGTCCTTGCCCGGGAAGCTGGGGCCCGACACCCCTCCCCAGAACGCGGCCTCTCTGGGCAAAATATTCATAGCTTCAGTTCCTGTCGCTGGCGAGAGAAAGATGTTTGTTGTAGCGGGAGGGAAATGGTCCGGCCTGCTGCCCAAGGCCATAGAAATGCCTTGCCTGCGGAGCTGCTAGGAACTGCCTCCAGTGCCTGGAACACTCTCCTTCCTCATCTCTATCTCTTCACTTTCCTGAAGTTTCCGTTAAAATACTGCCTTCTGCAAGAAGCTTTTCCCGGTACTCTTTAATCTTAGTGCCCTTTCTCTGAGACCACCCACATTTTATCTTGGATGCGTACTCTTCGCATTTGGTTGTTTGCATACTCTCTCCTTCATTAGACTGTGAGTTCCTTGTGAAAAGGACCTGCTTCTTTTTTTAATCTCCAGAGTTTAGCACAGTGCCTGACGTTTAGTAGGCACTGAATAGATGCTAGTTGACTGACTGATTGCCAGATCCCCACTGAAGGAGTCCTCACTCTGTACATAGATAGGTTAGCCGCTGCTGGTGTGTGCATGCTGAAAGCCTTCCCCTCCTACCCCTAGCCCCGCGTGTACGTGTGGGTGGGTGGATGTGTGTGTGTGTGTGTGTGTGTGTGTGTGTGTGTGTGTGTGTGTGTGGTAGGTCAGGGATTTTTCTAGGGCCATCTTCTTTAAAATTTCCACTCACCCTCCCATGAGGCTGAGTTCCATTGTTCCCCGAGCGCGTGCCAGCCCCAAGAGATCCCCTGTCGACCTGAGTCAGTCCCTGAGGATAAGCGGCCGAAGTACAAGGCTCCAGAGGCTAGCAATCTTGGATGCTTTTTGCCCTGCCTGACCGCGGAAGGGTAGGGCCAGAGAAGAGGGGAGAGGTTCCCCAGATTCTAGCCCGAAAATTGACAAGTAGCCCCGAGATTTCTCTACCCCTCTTATTTTCAAGGGGATTTAAGCGTGGTGGTGGTAGGGAATGACTACAGTCATAACTCCCACCTTCCTCTGCCTCCACTGAGCTGCCCTAGTCAGAATCTCAGGGTCTGCTGACTGCGCACCCGGTACCGGCGCAAGGACTCTGGGTTGTATCCTGTGGGGAACGAATAGGGGACACAACGACCCATCTGTCTTCCTGGCTCCCAGTAGGTCCCGTCTGAGGGCGGCAGGCCCACAAGAGCCCCTCTCTCTTTCTCAGTAATTTGTCCTCCCGTGATTGCTTTATTGTGCCTTTAGCTCTCCCTGTAACGAGGCCTTTCACGGGGCTCAATGGAACCTGTTTTGCGATTAAAAGGCATCCCGGACCGCAAGGACAAAAGGATCAAATGCCCCAGCATAGGCCCACTTTCCTGAGAGCTCAAAACGCGGACTCAGGAGGTAGGAGTCTGTGTTCAAAACAAGCTTCCCTCCACCCCCACCCCGCTCCTCTCCACACCTCTGTGCTCAACTCTCCTCCCTCTGCTTGAGCCCCCGCTGCTGGGCACCTGCTTGGCTTGTGACTGATTCTATCACCTCCTGTTTGCTTAGCTGAGACACCCGGACGCTCGTCGATCTTCATCTCCCCTACCTGAAATCTAGTGCCGCTTCCCCTTACTCCCCTTTCCAAAGTCACTCTCTGTGCTCCTTTTCTGGCTTGCCCAAGGAAGGGGGTTATAGCTTTCCATTACCCAGGACTCTACGTCCGCTCCGGTCGCATTGGCTTATTTGCTGCCCCCAGTACATAATATTCCATCTCCCGCCTGATTTGTCTTTGTACTGACTGTTCTTCATGCCTGGCATACTCTCTCTCTCTTCATCTCCTCTTCTTAAAAACTCTAGGTCCCACCAAGGCTCAGCTCCCGGATCATCGCCTTCAAGAAGCCTTTCCCTTGTTCCTTCGGTTGCTAGGACCCTGGCTTCTCACGATATAGTTCCGGTATTTACTTATGTGAACAAATTGTATCCCTCAAATGTTAGATGGTTAAGTTCCTTGAGGCGGGCACATTTTTGGATCAGAGCTGGGATTTCACTGGGACAGGTAACTCCCAGATGAGGAAATTTCCTCTACCAATGCAGTCTGACATCTTCGCTTGCAACTTAGAGTCTTAAGAGAATCGCCCAGGGCACTGAGAGCAAATTGCCCCAGGATCACCCCCGCCAGTATGTAGCCGAAGCAGAACTTGAACTCAGGACCTCCTGATTGCGAACAGGTCTCTATATCCTGCATCTACTGCTGCCTGTGCCTGGAGCACAGTGTGTGTATGCTTGTCGATGTATTGAAGAGGGAGGAAGCCAAGGGTGCAATACAGCCCCTCACAATTAATCAAAGCCTCCACTGAACCTGAGTCTTTTCTTCTGGAATCCCACAGTGCCAAATAAGAGAGGACAGTTATTAGGCCCATCGGAGGAGGGTTCAAGGAAACCTGGAAGCCTGAGTAAAGACACGGTGTGTGCACATGTTTAGTGGGAAGCAATCTCTCAGACCCCCCTCCCAAAAAAAAACCACCTAGGAAAGTTTGGACATGTTCCAAACTTCAAAAGAGCCATAATTTCATCTTTGCTCTGACTCCTTCCTCCTGTGATACAGTAGTCCTTCTGTCCCAGCAGTCAGGTCTTTATGAACTCCAGCGACCCAAAAGTGATATTAACAACAATAACAAATCGCTCAGATAAAGAGCCTCTTTCAAGTTAGCTTGGCTAGTCCATGGAGAACTAGTGGCCTGTTGGATAGAAATATGTCTTAGAGTCAAGAAGACCTGAGTTCAAATCCCACTTCAGACACTAACCCTGGATAAAGCCCTCAACTTCTCTGGGTGCTTCAGTTTCCTTATTAGTAAAATGAAGATAATGATTGTACTTATTTCACAAGGTTATGAGAAGCAAATGAAACAAAATGTGGATTCTAAATATTCAAACAGCCGTTTCAGCTTGCTTGCCACTTTCACCGGCTTAGACTCCAGGGTTAGAGATTTCAGGGCTACCTGTTCACCTGGATAATAAGGAAGAATTTAGTAAGATTCTAGATTTTGAGGGAACTTTTAAGACCATTCAGTTCAAAGGTTTTCAAACTTTTTGGTCTCAGTGCCCCTCAATAAAATTATTGGGAACCCCCCAAGACCTTTTTTTAAATGTGGGTTATATTTATAGTATTTATTAGAAATGAAAACATATTATTATTAGGAAGATAGTTTTGACCTTGAAGACCTTCTAGGGAACCACATGTTGAGAACCACTGATCTAGTCCAATACCTGGGGCCCAGACAGATGAATCCAACTGCCCAAAGCTTCACAGGCTGCTCACACATTCCTCTCTCTCCCCCACCCCCCATTCTTCTCCAGCATGTTCTCTGTGGTCCAGGTGCACTTGCTGTCCCCCATACGTGTCATTACATGTGTCCTCTTGTTTGCTTTTCTATTGCTTATCAGCGTCAGAATTTGAATGCAGAACCTCTGGCTTCAAATCCGGGAATATTTCCACTGTTCCAGGAAGAGGATGAAAAGCACCATCAACAAGCACTTGTTAGTCGATTACTACTTGCAACACACTGTGCTAAGCGCAAAAGACAGTCTCTGCCCTCAGGGAGCTTACATTCTAGTGAGGGAGAGAACGTGTACCTAAACTTACATATACACTATGTCCCCGAAGTCCTAGCGCAGTTTAAAGCTATATACAAACTTTAAAAACACTATTTACATTATGTATATATGTGTGTATGTCTATATCTATATGTATACTACATGGGGAGTAGATAGAAGGTAACCTTAGAAGGGAAAGGCTGCAGCTGGGAGGGCGGGGTTACCGGGAAAAGGCCTGGTGCCACAAGTGGGCAGAGTCTTGAGGGAAGCAAGCCAGAGAAATCAGAAAGCGAAAGTGAAAAGGAAATGCCCTCCTGGTGTCGGGGAGTGGGGAAGGAAGAGAGAAGAGGACTGGTAAATGTGCCTCTTACGTGCAGGGACAGCCATGTTAGAGTATAACCTGCACCTAAGCACAAACCCATTGGATTGGACTAGGATCTAGGTATTAAGTTGCAATTAAGATCTGAATAAAGGGGAACCAAAGATACATAATCTAGTTTCTCCAGCCTGCCACAGGTGATCTTAACTCTTCTCCCCAGTCTGGTCAGGACGGATATGAGGAAAGCTTTGACCTGGGACAAGTGCAGAGCAGGAAGTGGTCCAACAGCCTCTAGAGAACTTTTACTAAGGCGAGGAGCTGAAAGCCAACCCTCCGATTTCGGACGGGGAGAGTTAGTTTAGGGCCAAACACTTGAAGCAGAGATCCGAGGACACCACGCACACCCGGGACGTCGCAGGGATCTCCGACTCTCCCCTCCCCTTCCCTCCCAGCTCGGCTTTGGCGGGATATTGATGGGGCCTGTCTACCCAAGGGGCCCTTTCTCCCCGCAGGCCTTCTCAGGCAGGACTGCACCTCACAGCGTGGAAAATCGCGGCACCGCCCTCCGGCCTTTCAGCCCTGCTGGCTGCTCCCCGCGCCTCCCTCCCATTCTCCCCCTGGGGCCCCCTGAGCTCGGGCCAAGGGGCCCGGGCGGGCCGGACCGGGCCAGGGAAATGAGCCTGGGCAGCAAGAGCTGGTCGCAGCCAGGTAGTAGGCGAGGAGGAGGCCCCCAGGCACGTGTCCAGCGGCTTTGATGAGTCGGGTCGCACTCAGGGCCCCAGAGAATTTCTATGGACTAGGCGCAAAGTTGTTCAAGCCTTTGTGGCCTGGGCTTGACACAAAGGAGTCTGCGGGCGGGCTAGGCTCTGGGGCCCACGGCACAAAGGACTGCCAGGATTAACAGGACACTGGGGTAGCCGAGTGTTAAGAAGCCCGCCCTAAAAGGGGCCGGGGCAGGGGAAGGAGGGGGTTGGGAACGGGGTTGGAAAGGCTCTTTTGTGTGGTGTCCACAAAGACAGCCTCAGCCTTCGGCCTTTGTGGTAAAACACGAGGCGCCTGACACAGGCCAGGGGTTTGAATTGCTAAACATCTGGACTGCCGGGAAGCCCGCATGCCCGCACCCCCTCCCAGCCCTCCTGCTGCTGGGGAGGAGGCTGCTGCTGGCTGCTACGAGCCTGTAGCCCTGCGCCCCTCCTCTTCGAACCTGGGGGGTCGTGGGACTGTTTCCTTGGCTGCCCAACTCCCCCAATTCTAAGGGTTAAGAGGAAAGGCCGCTTATCCCTTCCCGTTCTCTCTAGGGCCAGGAGGGGATAGAGCGGGTGTAATTTGTCCTCCAATTACAGCTAGCTCCCCATAAACCTCTCGGGGTCCAACTGAGCTTTCAGCTCAGAGCCCATTAGCAACAGAATGGTCCTCGTTAAGCGCCTCTCAGCACTGCAGGGGCTCGAGGGCCCAGGGGCAATTGAGTCACGAGGCCTTTGGGGCGGGGGTGGAGCAGAGGAGGACACTCCCCCAACTTCCACGGCAGAATTAGTGCTCCCATAAAGTGGCCCTTATCTACTGTATTTCCCGCTCCTCCTCTGGCCTCAGATGGCACCTCCGGGGAGCCTAGCTTTTCCCAGCGCCCCGCCTCCAACTCCACCCCCCCCTCCACTCGCAACAAGAGAAAAGCAAAAGGTGAGTGAGGGACCCAGCTGAGCTCTTTCAGATCCAATTCAATAACAATGTGCGAGGCTCGGGAGAGGCAATGATTTGGAGTCGGAAGCCCTGCCACGTGCTATCTACGTTCAAATCACCTAACCTCTTTGTACCTCGGTTCCTCGTCTTTAAAGAAAATTGGGCCAGATGGCCCCTGGGTCCTCTTCCAACTCTTGGTGTGTGATTTTACGATCAGAGGAAAAAACCGAAACTTGTATTCTACTGGAGCTCTTTCAAGGACTGAGACCTCTCTGTCCCTCGCTTGGTTTCGAGCGCTCTCTTCCAGCCCCCCCCCCCCCCCCCCCCCGCAAGCCTTCTCTAATACCTTAACTTGAAAGAAAAGGCCTTCCCTACACTCGGCCTCTTCTTTCCCCTGGGCCTCACTGGGGCAGGGTTGGTTCATGTGGGTGGCGCACTCACTTTTAAAAGGTGGAAAATTGACCGAAAAATGTCACTAATGCGCAATGTTCTGCTCTGGCTGCGGGAGGCGAGCCCCTGGCCTCAGCTGCTACAGTACAATTCTCTGCAGCTTCACGCTCCAAGCCCTGGCCTACTTAAAGCGCCTGCCTTGTCCTCCCCTCCTTTCCCACCCCAATCCCTCTTGCCTCCCTGTTCAGGCCTGAGCTCAGGGACTTGCTGGGCCGGATGATTCACACAATCAATCTTGACAGAACCTGAGGCCTTCTCTGCGCAAGCAGGTGTAAGAGTTCAATTCCTCAACCCCAGCCACTCCCCAATCTACAACTTTCCCTCTAAATGCTCTGGCTGGGAAGAAGTCCTAGCTGTGGGGCCCCAGATGTGACTTTTCGTTTTCTACTAAAGCTGCTTCTCCCTTCCCATATTCCTCTTGTCTTTGCTGCCCACCTCTCGACTTAGGGTTCCTTCAATTAATACCATGC